>NC_136292.1:1607184-4007184 GCF_964198595.1 Lampetra fluviatilis
GATTTTGGCAGCTTAACTCACCACTTTCATGACTTGACGAAACGTCACCTACACTACATTTGGCAACATTCCGAAAAATCTGAGATGGTCTCCTACCACGGACTGAGAGAAAAACCTTCCTGCGCTTGTTATTAAGTGACCTTATG
Source organism: Lampetra fluviatilis (assembly GCF_964198595.1). Taxonomy (NCBI): domain Eukaryota; kingdom Metazoa; phylum Chordata; class Hyperoartia; order Petromyzontiformes; family Petromyzontidae; genus Lampetra; species Lampetra fluviatilis. The sequence goes on from NC_136292.1 coordinate 1,607,331, forward strand.
ACGTTTGCGGAGTCTCTGAATGTGTTTTTTGGGTTGTACCATCGAGCGTGATGTCTGACGTTTCGCTCCCGGGCGTAGAGCAAAACGTCGGACATCGTGCCGTACAACATGTGGTGCAGACTGAAAAGGCACACACACATACACCGTGAACACCTACACAGTGGTCTGCTTGTAGGGAGTCTGCTGTCTACAGGGCTACAGGAGAAGCCGATTCAAACTTCACAACTATGGGCGAATCACAGAGGGGAGGAGCCATTGTTTCTGCTTAGCTTTTGACGCACATCACGCGTGGATAATCAGGTCCAGATGCAAACAGTAGTAGTCAGGATTAGACTTCGGCAACCTCAATAAAACGCAGCTTGTTCAAGCACAGAGCAGTGAGCACTTCATCATTAAATCCTCTTCACTGTTCAAGAAACTGTGTCAGAGCAAGGGGCTGGTCCTGCATTTGAGTCCACGTTTCAGCCACACATGGTTAAACTGGGGCCCTCATGCAGAGTGAGTTCATGGCCTCACTCAACCTGTGCAAAAACAAGTCATAGTATTAATTAGTTGTTTTACTTTATTCAGTTACTCCAGTGTTGGTTGAAATGGGGTGTGTACTCTTTGCCGGACGCTAAAAGTGTGCCACGAGTATGGGTAAAAGAGGCCCGATGAAGTGACGTCAGAATTACTTCGATGTCATCTTCTGAGCGTATTCGACACAAGATGGCGCACCGGTAGCTGCAAGAGTTCGCAAAAATTAAAATTTCTTCTTCTCATAACAGCACGCCAGCAGCATAATTGGAAAATAATCATAGACTACTAATAATCTTCTTGGTTCTTTCGGTAAAGTCACGTAGAAGGGAAGTAATAAAATAATAAAAATAAAACATAATAAAACAATTCTCACGACGTTTCGGCCACAACGCAAGCAGCCGTCCTCAGGCGAAGAGGACGGCTGCTTGCGTTGTGGCCGAAACGTCGTGAGAATTGTTTTATTATGTTTTATTTTTATTATTTTATTACTTCCCTTCTACGTGACTTTACCGAAAGAACCAAGAAGATGAATCCCTGCAGTCACGAAAGCTTTAAATCGAAACTACTAATAATGTCATGCCAGTGCTCTCTACATGGAGGTTGTTTGACCAGAGTTCACCACGGTGGTCAGTGTAGGTTGGTGATATCTGAACTGGCCCAGAATCAGTTCTAATATTATTTGGCACTAATTGTCGCCATGGGTGGGAATCAAATTCACACCGTTTGGTTCTTAGCGCAGTGTTTGATCCACTGCCCCACCACTCCCATCCCAGTTGGAATAACAAAGAAGGTAAAGGTGCAGCTCTGAAATTGTTTTGCTCACACCACTGCTAGCAGAAGGACCTTTGCTCAAGGTAGTTCTAGACAGTTCATTTAGAGCAGTGCCTTTCAATAATTTTCAGAGGGGGGCAACTTTCGCCGATTAGACATCAGTGTGAGGGCCGCCACACACTTGAAACCATTGGGTTTGGCAGCACGATGGGCTGTTTTCACATTTGTGTCTTGTTCGGGGTCGCACTTCAGGGGCCGCCGTAAAGGTCACCAGGGGCCGCCAGTGGCCCGCGGACCTTGCAATGAAGAACACTGATTTGAGAGGGTTTTAGATGTGAAAATAATATTTGAAAGAGAGAAACTGAAATATCAAAGAAGCCAGTTTGAAGCTTTCTTCCTTGGGCCCACATCTGGTTGGGCCTCAGCCAGTGGCAGCCTGGTGGGTAAATATATTGGAGGGAGTGGGGGGCGTATGCGGTTTACAATGTTTATAATGTGCATGTGAGTCTTGCTACAGTTTTGTTTTGTTTCACCAGTGGGGCCCCAGACCTCGCCACCCGTGCATGACGAGCCATCCCAGCCGGCAGCGGCCTCACCGCTTGTCCTCTTGGCCCCCCCCCCCCCCGCTCAGGGCTCTGTTTGCCGGGGCGGTGGCCGCCGCCGCCGCATCGGCAGCCGCGGCTGCGCCCGAGCTGTCCCCGCGCTCCAGCTGCAGCAGCACGGACGCCCTGCCGAGCGGGAGCAGCGAGGTGACGGCCGACAGCGGCGTCCACTCCGAGGAGCCCGGCTCGCTCTCCTCCTCCTCCGCCAGCCAGGCGTGCAGGTGAACTCCACCTTCCCCCCTTCCCCCACGCCCCTGCGCTCCTCTGTGCCTCGGTTCAGCCGGAACGCTCCGGAACGGGCGCAACCCTGGGGAATATTTTCGGCACGCCGCAGCCAATGTGGTATCCCTCATTTCCCGCCCCCCATGATCATTATTAAACTATTTTTTATTTTACCAGGTAAGGACAATTTTAAAAGCAGAACAGGTATTTAGCAAACACCGATGATTTGTCCCTCTTGCACTTCAATGACAGAAGTTACACGTTTTACATTATTGTGGTTAATGCAGCGACCTCTGGTGGATGGAAAGGTCACATGAACCAATTACATACGACGTATACGGAAAACATTTATTCTTTCATACCTATTCCATGCGCTAATGTTAATCTACGCATTGTTAACACCACTGCCAGATATATCTTCATCATCATCACGATCCATGGGCAGATAGTCCGTAGGTTTCCACTGCCCTCTGTTCTCTATGTCAATCGGCTCAAGTAGTGCCACATCTTTCTGGCACCAATCTATGTAATCATCAGATGTATCACAAATAAATAATAAATGTATCTCGTCTCCGGTTTGGCATACTTCATGTGCCACATGGCTGATAATATATTTACATTGTACAACGTGTGCAGGTGCAGTGCACTGTATTTGACCGCGTACGTTCACTTTCTCTTGGGGAAATGTAAATGCCACTTAATTCCATGCATCTCCGGCAGGAGGCACTGCACAGAGTGCTAGTTTTCCGCTAGACGGTGGAAAGAGGTCTTCTGAGCCAATAACCTTTTCGTCTATTCCAACCTATAATAATATTGTGCTCTATGTACTTTTAAGAAATTGCATAGCAGCAGAACGTGAGTCACGATGCATTGCGTACAATGAAAACAAGTTTTCTTTATTCACATTTTCTATATTCACACGTCATAGGTCGTACATGTCCTTATTTACAGAGCTCATCGTTCGTATGTTATAGGGGTGGCCGTTCTTTTCTTAAAATAAAAACGTGAGAGTAGGTTAAAGAGGAGGAGAGGGTGTGGGGGGGGGGGGGCTAACACACAGGAGGGCTTGGAGTTGCGATGGTTGGTTGGGGGACATTTGTGCCACTTTAACGCAACAAATATTCTTTGTTGCTATGGACAGATCTACCAAGAATTTCAAGCAACACCCGGTTGCTTTGCCGTATGAAGGAGGTGAGACCTGCAAAGTTCGGGCCGCAGAGAAGACGCGGACGCGCCACAGGCACACGGCAGTCGGCCGCTCCAAAGAGAGGACTCAGCCGGCTCGCGAGCAGAACTCCGCAAGCGCAAACGGCTGCGGCAACCCCGCGGAGAGCTGGGCCTCTCTGCTGGCGAGCGGCCGAGTTGGCGCGAGGACCCCCACGAGGATGCTGCCCGGCGACCGCAGCGACGGCGGCACGGGCGCCAGCAACGGCCACCCGTCGGCGGGCCGTCCCGGCCTCAAGGCCAACTCGGACGCGAAGCGACCGGAAGACGAGGCGGACGACGACGACTCCATGCGGGACGCTTTAATTCTAGACTTCCAGTCCGACGACGCCTCTTCAACCTCGAGTCTCGAAGCGACCTCGGCTCAACCGGCTCGGGCCGCGGTCTCTCCGCCGCGCGCCAAGTACGGCGTGCTAGGCGACGGGGACGGGACGGACGGCGAGAGCGCCCGCCGCCTCCGCTTCCCCCCCACGGAGGTCACGTCCAGGCGGAGGCCACCGCCGAGGAACGGAGGTTTGGCCGGGCGGCTGTCGAGGTGCGGTGTGTCGGAGGAAGACATCCTCGCGCGTTTGGAGAGCGACCACGGCTACGCGCAGTCTTGCTTCGCGCGCTCCCTGGCTCGCAGCCGGACTACGGAGAACCTCGCGGTGTGCGTGGCCGATGTGGACCCGGATCCCGTGGGGCAGCGTGCGCCGGACGGCCGGGGGTGTGCCGCGGACGGCAGCGACGGGGCGGCGCGCGCGGCCACTCCCACGCGGGGTGGAAAGTCACAACAGCGGCCGGCGAGGAATGACGACGGCCGCTTTGGGCTGAGGGACTCCCTGCGGAAGCTCTTCAACAAGAAGAGGTGAGGTTGATGGTTGAAAAAAAAAAATCACCCCCGATTTTTCTCCCGATTGTGCTGTCAGCGTCATGAAATTAAATACCCATCCCATGCAGAGGAGTGCGGGTGTCACGGAGATCCCTTCGAGTGACCTCAGGTCCACACGGTAGAGGGCAGTACTTCACAACACACGCCCTGCCACCGAGACAAACGTTCATCGCAGATCAGCCAAGCTAATATTTGAATTCCCACGACCAAATTACGCTCGAAGCAAAATAATTGTACGAGATGCTTTTTTTGTTTGCAATCAATGGTGACTCACTGCACTTGAGAATCCAGTTTAGTTACTTGCGGCTGCCCAGAATCTCAGTGGTGCCAGCTCAATGCTATGACCTCTGAGCAAGCGGGCCACCCCATAGGCTCTGCTGACGTGGGCGTCACGGTGGAGAGGTTGTTCACTCCCTCGCCTGGTGGACATGAGGTTGTCGGTTTGATCCCCCTACCCTGACGCCTGTATATTTGGAATTTGCATGTTCTTGGGGTCCTCCGGCTTTCCCTCCACATTTAGAAACATGCGTTTTAGAGTATTTGGCAGCTATGCATTTCCACATAATGAGCCACTTCATTGAGCTATCATTTGTGGCCAGGTCGCTTTTGAAAAAAATGCTGTATAGCTCAGTGGGTCTTACCTGGTAAAATATTTAAAAAGTTTTGTTCATAGTGTTTGTAAGTTCAGCGCCAGAGTGTGTGTAAGGCCATCGTTGAGCACAAGCACATTTCTCCCCGACATAAATTGGGAGGTCATTTTGCTGCTGGATGGGGGCCTCTCCGCGCTGTGCAGATTATGAGAGATGTTTGACCATACTTCACCATGCTGGTCAGTGGAGATTGGTGAAGGCAGGGAGCACAAACGTGGGAGCATATAAATACAGTACAAGTATGGATTTGTCTGTACTGTCCTATGCTTCCCACCACATAGCCCCACATCCTATAACACCCATCCAAGCACGAGACAGGCTCGAATCTGCTTAGCTTCTATGATCTGACAAGACTGGACACATTCCAGATGTGTGTGTCTCCAGTCAATATGACAGAAGATGTTATCCAGATAGTAATTATCTTGTGCATTTCCAGTCGCTTGGGTCATATGCAAATTTAGAGGAAAATAGTTTTGATGTATTTATTAATAATATACATCCTACACAGACAGCATGTAGAATATGGAGTGGCGTTGTAGCTGGCATATTCTTGATGTTCTGTGGCATGGAACCAGCCTGATGACTGCAGAGTCACGTGATCTGCAGGATCACACCAGGCGCCTCATCCACCCACTGTGCGTAGTCAACTGTGCTAGTCAGGCATGCCTGTTCCTCCCCTCATAACACATTCTTGTTCTGCTGCGGCTGTTAGTGAATAATCACAGAAAATGTGTGTGCCCACTGTCATTCTGATTAGCACGGTTGGCTACGTACGGCGCAAAAGTAGTTCAACATTCGTACAAACATTCGCTGGCACTTCAATTTAATTATCAGCCAGGCAGAGTACTGAGCCAGCATCGCTGTAAACCTGAGCTCAAATTCAAGTTCTAGCCACCTGTGCTTAGACAATGCTCTCTGCGTTAGTGAGTTGAAGGCACCAGCCCAATAATCAATAACTACACAAAGATCCCCATCATCGTCAAATTAGTTTAGTACTTAATTGGTAAAATTCTGGGCCTGAGAATTGAAAAACATTGCTTTGACTGCCGTGTGACGAAACATGTTTTTTCAGGCTGTCTGGGGAAGTAACCCCTTTAGTGTTTAGATGAAAGGTTACTTGAAACGATGTCATAATTAGTTCTGCGATATCACCTTTCATGGGCCATATCCGAGCGGTTACCTTGTCTCGTTACATGATGCCCATAGCACGATCGGAATCAAATTGAGAGAAAGTAATACAAAATTATAATCAGTTGACCACAGAAAAATTGATGTCACACTCATAACAGTGGATGTTGCCGTGGTGCAATGGTTTGCACACTGCAATCCACAGGTCACCTTTTCCATTTGGTCTCTTGGCGTGCCACTGCCTCTTTCCACCCAGGAGTATAAATGGGTATAGCACCGTGGATTGGCATGTCTTGCATGTGGTGGGGTAAGGTGTTGCTACTCCTGCCTCTTCCAAGACGTGGATGAGTAGGCAAATTAGCCTCTAGATGCGCTTCAAGTAACTTAGTTTAGCCGAGGCCCTTTCATCAGCGATGGTGTGAGTATATCAATCCCACCCATAGCGATGGTGATGATGATGTTGTTGTTGATGATGTTGATGATGATGATGTTGAACGTTTGTGTTCAAAGCTCGACCGTGCGCTTTGCGGATCCGCCTGTCAGCCGACCACGGAGCAACACGCCAAGCCGGGCCCTGGGGATTGGAAACCTGCGCATTGAGGACTTTCTCGACTGCGGGGAGCCATGCAGCGCTGTGTGACAAACACTGACGCAACAGAATTGCTCCGCGAACATTTTTGTGTTTCGCTCAGTGAAGATCCAAGGCGGAAATCTGCGTGTGTTTTGACTCAACGGAATGAAGATTTTCAAAACAGTGCACACTGCAATCACAAATGCCACCACTCACTGTGTATAAATGTACATACGGGTACTGTAAAGTATATCTTGCGTAGGGTACTGCACGTATAAATTATTCCACCGTCGGCTCGTGGCTTCGGTCGTGGGAGTCTACGCACACCGCCTCGCGTTTTCAAGTCTCGGGTGACACGTGTCGGTGGATTCATCTCACAGTCATGATGTGAAGGTGATCTTCTTTCGTATGGATTAATAACAGCGGATTAAAGACGTAATGTTAGATTTGTTAGCCACTCAATTGTCTGTTCAGACAATGACGTTACCGTACAATCATTATGTTTTTGCTGCTGACAACACAGACCCACAAGCATCCCTACAACAGCCGTATGCATGGTGGCCGCACATCCAGGCACTATCCAGGCTGAAAATCACGCTCAACCAGGACGCACTCTGCCCCTCTCCTTTGAGCCAGAAAGCCAACAGCTGTGTGCGCCGTTCCCCCATGAATGAGGTGACTGCTGTAAGATGGGGGGGGGGCAGCAACCGTGATGAGCGGTGCATTCCGTAGGGAGAGAAAGGGGGAAGGAAGTGATTGCTTCCCAGCCAAGTGTGCCGTGAATATAGCGACCGATTGTAGGATGTTTCAACTTGTGAACGGCGGGCGGGCGAGAGGACTCACACGGACTAAACACGCTGCCCAATCTTGATTGAGATTTTCTGGCTTTGAGCCCAGGTCGTGGTGTTTGTAATAAATAAATAACACGGCTGTATTTATATAATACAGCTGCTTTTTTACGCGATCTAACACCAAAAACCCCCTGTATTATGGATGATATTGGTCACGAAAGCTTACGCGTTAAACTCCTGGATTCCTCCCCACGCAATCACACACTGGGTTTCCATGAAAGGGTAGGAGCAATTACTAATTTGAATAAAAAATATATAAATTGTTCGGAATTATTTAACTTTGAGGGCTACTCCATCATGGATTTAAAACCTCTTCGCTCTGTGCTCAGTGCATTTATTCAATAAAAGCTAAACCAATATGATACAGTACGCCTTAAAAAAAATTGTATGCAGCTTGAAGGTGGGATATTTTTAAGGAAGTGTATATATTATCTCCCCGATTGCGTTTCCAAACGATTTTCACGTGAATAAACAGGAACTTATTGAAACAAAAAGTGAACTGAAACCCAGCAATGGGTTTTAGGAAAATACGCAGTTCCCTTTTGCTGCAGCAAGATAGCCATTGATTGTTCCTGGCAATGTTGCTTGTTAAAGAAATCCTATTGGAGAGAAAAAAATATCGGCTTTTTTCATTACGCAGGGCTCTCATCGCCAATATGATTCATATTCGAGTTTTGGGTTAAGTGGCGTAATTTGTTAAATGTGTGAGGATGCCCTCCAACACACCCCGAGTGTGCTGGCATGTTTGTCCACGTGACAACTTCATTTGTTTACCTGTGTCAGGTGGAGGAGGGTGCACGACAGACATTGGTATCTTACTCACACGTGACTATCTGGCCCAACAATCAATAATGAATCATTGTGGTTCAGGTTCATATATTTAAAATTAATAAATCTTGTGCACCTTACTGAAACTTTCGTACCTTGTATTTTGGTAATTTATATATATACATATGTACAAATCAAACCTTCACGGGGTCAAGTGATGGGCACCTTATTAGGGCTACCTGTAAACAAAGTGGCGCAACAATTGAACTTGAAACGTGATTCTGCCTTGGCCAGACTGTGACTCAAATGTCAGTGGAGGAAGTTGTGTATATTGCGGTCTGCACATGTGTTCAATACAAATATAGCCATTTTGTCAAGTCTACTGCTGGATGACGATCTCGCCATGCCTTGCGGGTCGTGGTGGTTATATGACTGCGTTTTACCACGCTGGCGAGCGTGGTTTTATATGAAACGACGAGCCGAGACATTGCAGCATAGGACATTAACAAGAATGGATTTTGATTAACGTGCCCTCTGATGAAATACCAGACTCATATATGTAACATAACTCTATAAGTACAAAAACACCCACATGGGAATCCGCATCATGTTACTCTGTGTAGCGGTTACCACACTACACGTGAGCACTGATGTAATCGTTATTTTCATACTCAACACTGTCCAAACACCAGCGTTTGGTATGCCCCTCTGGGTGCATAAATACAGTGACCATTACTGTCAAACCAGATTTGACCAGAATGTATATCACAACTTAACATGCTTGTTCATGACATTAGAAAATGCAATGTCACTTTACCTTTTTTGTTAAAAAGATACTCGATGCAGTCTCGGTTATTTTAAGCTGTTTTTAATCAAGGGCTTGCAAAATTGATTTGGATAATTTTTTTAAAGGTGCGCCGTGTTTTGTATGTTTTGTCGAAAGGGAAATAAAGATTGTTTGATGGCAGGCCTTCCAATTTGTTTGCTCTGTTGTGTTAGATTTAAAACTGTGTGCCATAGTCAAAGTGTACTTCATGTAAAGTGATAAAACTCAACGCATTCATCAACAACACTGCTCTCACACTGAATGTGCAAAACACGACGTTTCAGGCAATGGCCCTTCTTGGTACCATTATTGACGCACTTTGTTCCGTTTTTTGCTGTTTGTGCTTGTGCACCACTGCCATCGCAGTGCCTCAGTGTTGTCTATATGTTGTATAAAGTACTCTTGTACATACCAATGAAACAAACAACTGCAAAACGTGTGAAATCGTTACGTTCAGCTCTTTGTCAATTCACCTTGTTGATTGAGGCCTCCCCGATGCTGCGATGTTGGTCATGTGGTTGATTGTCCATACTTCACCACATTGGCCAATGCAGATTGGTGAGTGATAGGAGGGCCGAAATTATAGGTTCAGACACCACTCGACACCGTTAGCAATGGCCTGGAATCGCAGTGCCGGTCACACATTTCCTCTCGCAGTGTGCAAGCCACTTTACCACTGGTTCCGCATAAAAAAGGACTATACTACAAATATTAATGTGGTTCTTGTTTTGCAGAACTATTCCCATGCTTGGGATATATTAAGACTCTTGTGGCCCATTGAAATATGTGGGCTAACCTGCTTTTGTTCTATTAAACATTACGCTTTGAGCCTTACCGTCATCATTGTCATCAGGCATTGCCTATCCGCTGCTGGATGAAGGCTTCCCTCTGATATAACTTATCCCACAACGGGGAGGGGCTGGGGGCATCCTGCCATATAACTGTTCCTCCTTTCTGGTCATTCTGGTCGAGAGCCATCACAGTGATAACAACGTTCAGTGGGACACAGTGCACGCCGTAGGGGGCGCACGTGCGTTGCATTGCCGCTGCAATACGTGGGTCCAAACAAAACGCTGTCTGTGGCTTGTTCCCCAAAAAAATACACCTGGGTAAACTCTTTATAGCTGTTTTAAAATTAATCGGGCCTACTGATAACTACTCTGAGTTTCTTCCTCTTTAAAGAACCACGTTAGGCAAAATATGATCTGTATGGGCTCTTGTTGACCCCTACATGGCTATGAATATGTTAAATGATGTTTAAGTAAAGGCATAACTGCATCACTGTACGCTCGTTGAGACATAGTGAAAGGTGCCTAATAAGTGCAACTTATTGCATAATACAAGGCAGCTACGAACCAATTATATAGGGTTTCACTTTCATGAAGAATCATCAGGATAGCAAAGCCTTGTTATTATACTGTGTGTTCCATTCCCGGCTATGGTGAGCATCAGTGGTGAGTGATATCATAACCCCCCCGCCCCGCCTTCATGAAGCCACCATTACCAGTCTGGTGAAGTATGCTAAAACAACTCCCATGGCTGATATTGCGTGGGGGATCCTTATTCCAGTATTGGATTACTACGGGACTGCAAATTCAATGAATACCGTATTAGAGCCATGCAACTAAATAGGGAATTATCACAGCCCAACATCTGTTCAAGTGCATGTCTCGAACTGACCGACATGAGTTTGAAGCCCTATCAACGATAACACACATGCAGGGATTCTGAAATGCTTGTCGGCATGCGTTTGTCTGGGAATGTGCAATACAAATGGTTTACACGCAGTTGCTGGACAACAAACAGCGCCATCAACGTTGCAAGTGATAGAGTCAGCACGCTTTTACTGAATTGAGCAAGATTGAAAGAGCTTGGGGACTGAGGCAACGTGGAGCATTTTTGAGGGAAGAAGCAGAGAGGGGAATGCTTTGACCTGCAGTGTGGTGAGTGAGTGGGTGAGTCGGTACATGAGTGGGTACGTGAGTGAATGAGTGAGTGGGTGAGTGAGTGGGTACGTGAGTGAATGAGTGAGTGGGTGAGTGTGTTGTTGTTGTGGCCTGCAGTGTGGTGAGTGGGTACGTGAGTGAATGAGTGAGTGAGTGGGTGAGTGAGTGGGTGAGTGGGTACGTGAGTGAATGAATGAGTGGGTGAGTGTGTTGTTGTTGTGGCCTGCAGTGTGGTGGTTGAACAGAGTGTGGATGAGACAAATAGTCAGTCTGGTAGTCCTCAGCATGGGTGGAGGAATCGGTGAGTGAAACTCACGAGAACGGTAACCACTGTAGTAGCTGTAGTAGAGTGATAAGGGGGGGGGGGGACTGACCGCAGGTGAGCTAAGTGACTGCAGTGAATCAGTGAGTGCTGGAACATCAATCAACCTGACCACATTAGGTTGAATTATTTACGTGGCAATTTAATTTTGTAGAGAGCATGCGCAGGTTAGATTATATTGATCGCTGAGATAAGTAAGTGGCCTTTGGCAGGACACGTTACCATGGCACCTTTCGACGCGTATTTTACATGTATTGCAGAGCTTGGGTCAAACCTTGGATACATGTGCCTGGTTGGAGCGTGGTCAAACAAGCCTCGCTAACCCGCATGGCGTGGAAGAGGCCTCCATCTAGCAGTGGATTGACAAACACCCGGAATCCCATTGCCTTAAACATGTCCTTTGTTACGCTTCCTTTGAAATCACAATGCGTTTGCTAAGCTGTCTGTTTTTTATGACTTGCAGTTATTATGTAGCATATGGCCTCGTCTGTTTACATACTATTGTAGTCCAATAGCCACCCTCAATCTACTTGTTGATGGGTTTGTGTCTTAATTTGACTCTGAATGTTTTTAAAAAAAAGTAATTTGCCCAAGCCAACTGGAAATCCATTTTATTTAACATGTTTATTGTTCTGTTCATGCACTGTTTTAGAATTATTTTTGCTGCTGCTTTCTATTTGCTTGCTTGTGGTGCCGCCCGGAGTCTTTTTCATGCTATTTGTTTTGACGTTTCGGTGACCCAGGTGATGATTGTAATTGTGTAACCAAAACGTGATTTTGGTTATACAAAATCACGGTTTTTGTACTTTAACCTGACACGTTCACCCAATGACAACGTTGACATTATTATTGTTCGGTTCGTGGTGGTGACGATGCTGCTGCTGCTGCTGCGTTGCCAGTGGCGCAGAAGCACAAACAGCGACTAAACCATCAGCACGTAGGCAACGTTTCGTGTCAGAGCCCTCATTAATAGCCAAAGATGAACTCCATTATTTTGAAATTATTTACGTGCATGATATATGTAAAGCATTCATGTATGTGTTATGGAGAATGTACATTGCCCGAAACGTCGCCTATTATATATATTTTTTGTCAATTGAAGGCCACAGTGTTTTTGACGGATGTTGATTTTTAGCGTTATTTGTGCTGTTGCATATATTTGTTCATTGTTAAGGGGCCGTCCATAAATGACGTCACGCAGCTATAGGGGGGTGGGGGTCAGACATTTGTGTGACGGGGGGGGGGGTGAGAAATGTGACGTCACATCAAAATGCGCAACTTGAAATAAATATAGACAACACGTTCCACTTAATTACATAGATTTTTTAATAAATGTTTTCTCCTACAACATCAGAGTGCAGCGGCACATTAAATACGCACTACAATGACAATAGTTTAAAGCGATTTGAAGCATGTTTTTTTTGGGGGGGCAGAGCTTTGTGACGTCATATTTGAGGGGGGTCTGACTTTTTGTGACGTCGTGTGACGAAGGGGGGGGGGGGGTCAAAAATCGTCCAAAATCGCGTGACGTCATTTATGGACGGCCCCTAAGGCCGCTGTTATTGCGATGAACGTGTTGAGTGTTTTCTTGTCATTATCATTACTATCGTATCGGCTTAATCCATCAACATTCATTCAATACAATTGCCTTAACACTGGGGCCTTAACAGGACCGAGAAGCCGCTGTTGAGCTTTCATTTGTGGCCAGGTCGCTTCTGAAAAAGGAAGCTAATGAGCTCAGTGGACTTTTGTTTTGTATCGCTCTTTGTTGTAACGTCTTGTACACATCTGTGAGAAAAGAGCATTACAGTTTGATACGTAGGAGGCTTAGCCATAAATAAGTAATATTTTTTCAAAAAATTATTTAAAACACGCTTTAATGAAATGTACTCGTAATGGCAGAACTCCACGACTCAAGGAGTGGCCCCAAGCTTGCCACAACGTAACAATTACAGCCAACGTGAGTTAACCGTGGACAATTAGACCCAAGCCGAAACATAACATTAAAAATAATGTTTAATTTGTTTTAAATGATGGAATATAGTATTGTCATCAGTACGACATAAGTATATCAAGTTTGCAGTCGATACCACATTGGGGAGTGGGTTAAAATTGAGTTACAAGATTTTAGGATACAACAATAGACAGAGTGAGTAACACATCCCTGCGGAGGGAGCTGGTAGGAACGTTGGGTTGCTCGGTCAATGGCCTGCAGGGTCAACGGCGGCGTGGTGTATTCCGCGAATATGCCCGACTGTCAGGGCGGGCACAAGCCGGCGTGAGTAGGTTAAACGTTGAGTTTTATAAGGGCACCACGGGGTGACTAGCCCCTCCCCACCAAGCCCCACCCCTCCCACCCCCCTCCCAGCCCCTTCCTCCCCACCCAGCCCCTCCCTCCCCACCCAGCCCCACCCCTCCCACCCCCCACCCAGCTCCTCCCCACCCTCCCCACCCAGCCCCTCCCCACCCAGCCCCGCGAAAAAAATAAATAAACCCGGAATATGCAAATGACCACATAGCACGTGACGCTGGGTGACCACGCCCCCGTTGCCCCCCCCTCTCCCCGGGGGACGGAAGTGACGTCAGGCGCACTTTAACAAAGTTGGTGGCGCTCGACGCTCGGCTGGGGACGTGCGGCGGAGTTTTTTTGTTATTTTCTCTCTCGGAGCCGCTACGAAAGCTATCGAACAAGCGGCAGCGAGCACATGACAAGCAACAACGCACGGGACTACGAAGCGTTCGTGTTGTTTTGAGTGAGCGAGCGAGAGAGAAAAGATCTGTAATTTTTTTTTAATAAAAAATATGACGTCCAAAGTGTCTGGGAGTTTGGAAATATCGAAGAAGAATCCGCACGATGACTTCGAGCTCATTCAGAGAGTTGGCAGCGGCACCTACGGGGACGTGTACAAGGTGCGTACCGCCATGGGCGACAAAGCGCTTCGGAGCTCTTCGGATTTGCCCCGCTGTACACGCACATTGCGGCTTGCTGGTGCTGTTCGTGGTGTCCTCACGTCCTCCCGATGTGCGAAATGAAGTTGAACACAAGTTGATCTCCACAAGTGTTGTTGTTACAATGGTTGTGGTCACCGGTGTCATCGCTGCTGCCTTGCGACTTTTCTACTCAGTAACTCAGCCGTGAACGGCGCTCCTGTTACAACTACAGGGGAGCGCTTACTGTGTCGTTAGTCACTTTGATATCGTTGTATATTCTTGGTTCTTTCGGTAAAGTCACGTAGAAGGGCAACAATATTTTGTATTATTTTAATTATTTTATTGTTTCTCTTCTACGTGACTTTACCGAAAGAACCAAGAATATGAATCCGTGCAGTCAAGAAAGCTTTAAATCAAAATGTGATATCGTTGTTCAAGTTAAGTGTCGTAGCTGCTTTGTCTTTACCGCAGCTGTTGTGATTGTTGTGAACCCAAGTGTCACTTGCTTGGGTGCTTCGAACGATACAATCATTAGAAGTTGAACAGAAATTATTGGGTGGTGGTGACCCATTGGCAGTGGTGAACAAGTGTATAAAAAATGAAGACATTTGCGAATAATAACAATGCATGTATATCCTGTAAACAATCCAATACGACTAGTTAAGAGCACTGCAGTTACTCACGATACAAACAATGTTACATCTATACAATACTTACGTTATAACTCCTCTACAGTACATTGTTATACGGTATTATAGTTGCTATTGTAACTGCGGCGGTGTTACTTGTAAGTTCTGTACTGCAATGTGATTCGCCATTCCACTATAACTTCTTATATCCTTTGAGGCGTTATAGTTACAGTAGTTACTATTGTAACGACTGTGTGATATCGGTATGGTAGCCAAAGTGCGTGTTATAATAACTGCAGTGTAATTGCTGATCTTTAACAGGCACTACTGTTATAACTTGCAGTCGAATGCTCCTATGATATTTATCGGCACGTTGAGGATAATCCCAGGGTGGCTGTTACAAGCACTGCACATGTACCTGTTTTAGAGCTCTAATGTGTTATGATGACATTTACTGTTCAAAGAACTGCAGTATAACCACTACAGTATATACAGGACAACCACTATAGTATTATACTGTCGTATCTACAGGGCACTATTCTCACTGATGTATTATAATTCTAAATATTTTCTATAACAATACAGTATAGCTTTCCTAGCAACTGCAGTATTACTGTTATGATTACATTACAATATTACTATTATCCCTATACTATTATCACTAGTGTATTACACAACATGTATTACAGCCTAAATCATAACTACTGCAATGTAATTATTATAACCAATACAACACTAATCATAGCTACAGTATTAACATGATTGTTACACATGTAACGACATTGTTTCTGTTGTAAAGTAATTGTATAATTTTTTTTAAAAGTCACCGTTCTAAAAGTACAATTACAGTGCTGTGGTTTTCCCGAGGTTTGATCTTGCTGAGTGTTGGGTTTCGTGAACCTAACGTGAATTATGAACGAATCCTGCACAGAATGTTACATCACTTCTAAAACCTTTGTTAGTCAGAGACGACTTGTCCGTGGCCACAAGGAAATCGGGAAATCCAAGGTCTGTTTGACCTCCACTGTGCAGCACTGCAAGATGGAAATATGGAAGAGACAACAATGCGTGAGACTTGCTGCCATTGCTGGCATGAGGACAACGTTTCAAACCCGATACCTCTCGGTGTAGGACACCGTAAGAAGTAGAGTAAGAAACACACCTTCAAGGTCAGGTGTTGGCTGCTTGAACTTGAGGTATCCGAAAGAGCTGCCTCCAAATTTGAGGGCACAAAAGAGGGCATGTTGCCCCCCCCCCAACCCATGGAATATACGATCCCTTGTCAATCCACCGTGTAAATGTATAGGGGGTTTGTTTACGAAATCCCACCGTGTGCCATTCTCAGTGTGGTTGTTTTGAAAGCGGTAGGTCCAAGGACCGGTTTAAATTTAACCCCCCACCCCACTTATCTTAGTCATGGCCAGGAATAAAATTCATGTCGATGAGTTCAGAGTACAGTGTACCGCCTTAGAATCGCCACCACCACCATAACAATTTGTATTTACATTACCACCCACTCCATCCTGTAAAAGAGTTGATACTACATTGGTGATTTTCATTGGCGGATGTAAGTACTGGACAACATCAAAAATCCGATTGTGTGGGGGCTGATATGTGACACGAACAGATATTGGAACACACAGAAAATTCCAGTTACATCACGTTATATAGGCATTGATTTCATTTCACCATAAGCCAATCTCAGCATTGTGCAAAGTGGAGGTCAAACAGCCCTTAGGTTTTTTTTCTAATGGGTAAATAGTCTAATAAAGGTTTTAGGAGTGATGTAGCAATAGCCCTATACAGTATTTTAAAAGTTACGTTCGTGCAACTCATGATTTTACCTCGGGAAAGCAAAGTGCTGTACTCTACTATTGGAAAGGTGATTTTTTTTTTAAAGTAATGATCTGTTTACTCATTATATGAAGTTTTTCAAGTAACGTAACACAATCCCATGTTTTGTGTGTCAAAAGGAAATGTACTTACATTTCCTTTCTTTGAACGACCATGTATTTTGTTGATTTAGTCTCTGAAATTATAGCACTGTCCTTGTGTGGCTTTGTGGCACGTTTTGTCTCCACTGGACTCCCAGTAACCGCAGTGAATTGCTGACATGGTCTTTTCCCATTCATTTTTTTTTGGGGGGGGGGGAGGATACGTCTTGACTTTTTAAAAATGAAAGTAAGCATTAAGCCTTATCAAGCCCTGCATCCTGCATAACGGTAAGATGATTACACACGGGAAAATTAGTAACATGGCTTTACTGGTGCCTGCCTACATTTAGTAATAGGGTTACCGTACAGTAAGACGCGTTCCAGGAAATCCACCGTGATGAATCCCATCGTGTGAGAAGTTTCCTTAATTAACTAGGCACTCCTGGCTGAAGGTTGGCTTTTGAAGACCTTATTAGTGAGCTGTCGATTCAAAGATGTCGTTTGAATGAACCGTCACTTGGTTTACTGAAGGTCGTTCATCAGAATACAATCTCATTTGGTTCCTACCTGGCTAAATAAAGGACTTGTTCAATGTGGTAAAATAGAGGACATCATTAAAATAAAAAAGTAGAAATTGATTGCCACCTTATTAATCCTTGTCAGCGACTTTAATGAGGAACAAATGTGTTTCCTGTTTTGGAAAGAGTGATAACAATGGGACAAACAAGCCCAGCTCTGAGGGCTTATTCACCACGTCGCCTTCGAGCAAGCCATTTGCCCGTCTGCACAGCTCTTAAAAATTGTCACTTGTGGAGTTTGTGCCGAGGAGATAGATCCTGGAGGGATTTCAGGTTATTGATGTGATTCCTCGGAGAGAACGTGGCTTTGCTCACTTGAGTGTAATCTACAATGGAGTAAGAATGTTCATAAGCCTCTTTGTCATGGGCTTGTATTCTACATGATACCTACCCCATCGTCTTATGTTGTTGTGGTTGTTGTTAACGTTCTGGATGTGTTCTTTCTCGAGTCCTTTTTAGCATGTCAACAAAACTTTCAGAATCCCTAAAGACTGCCATGTACTTGTTGCGTGTGTATTATACTGTGCATGTGTGTCTCTTAGTTTGCAATTTACCCTCCAGGCGTTATGCTGTTTTGTGTTGCCGATTGAATAATGGGTGTGGGGCCTCGGTTGTTTTACCTTCAGCTACTTTGAGCACTGTACAACGCCAAGTTTTACTGAGCTCCAAGCACATTATGCCATAGTTGTTGAATGGCTGAGGTGCATTAGCTCATTCGAATAGCTTTGGTCCAACTGGATGATCAAATTCACCTATTGTCTCCCAACTTGATGTCATGTCTCTCACATAGCATACTTTCAGATGTGTAGCCTTTTCTAGTGTGCATGTTACACAGGCCTGTAACATGCACACTAGTATGCCAGATTACCTAGGCGGGTATTAAGCAAGTGATTATTCTTTTCAGGAGTTGTTCACAAACAACTCCAGAAGTTGTGGGTTTGTAATTCCAGTCAACAACACTGTGAGGAAGTGTGATACGGCTTCACAATTAAGCATTCTTGTGATATCAAACTGAACTATTTAAAGGTTTACAGTTGCAATTGGTACGAGCGTTAAAGAAAATACAGGGAGATTGAGTGCAGTGATTTTACACGTTGCTCTTGGTAAACTTGTTCTGCTTGTGTGTGGCAAAGCATTGTTGCCTAGGTTGACCTTAAAATCACGAATCTAAACATTTTTAGCAGTAGCAGTCTTACAAAAATGTGTCCTATACTGCCAAACATTACAGTGCGCTCTACTGTATAGAAGTACTGTACTGTGTTGTGTTATGGCTCATTACGTGCACCGCTGTATTCCCGTTCCACCTCTTCTGACACTGTTCAACCCGGGCACCACTCTGAAATCAAGCGACCCGTTCGAACAACACAAGTTCCGGCAAATCGGGCCACCACCACCACCTTGTGTGTGTTGTGAGCAGCCGGAAGGGCAGTCGGTATAGGTTCTCCCCGAGTGCAGAGAAGAAGTGTGTGTGTGTGAATTGGTTTCCAGGTGGGCTTTATTTCCGCAAGTCTCGGGGTCAACGCGTGGGTTTGTCAGTTTAAAATGTCTTTTCTCACGGGGAAGTACCTTTTCTCAATTGTGCCTGGCTGGAAATGTTGAGAATTTGTCGTCTGAATCCAATTGGTATGTTTTTTTAAATATCCAACCCATGAGCTATCGCGTTTAACAATTATTCGCAAGAGTTAAGCTCTTGACTTTTGCTGGGGTTGTGGCCAGATTTTGCCGCTTGCTAAAATGTAATGCTCTGCCCTCCCCCCCCAGAACAGCAGATAGGAGGCTCTTTGTGTGCCGAATAGTTTTCAGCTAAATGGGGTTGCACTGTGTGTATAAATGAGCTTAATAATATACTGATTGGGTGAGTGGGGGGAATAAAAGCCTCCATGTGGTTTTGTTGGGTGCAGCACATTTCTGTAATGTTTGCTATACAACTTAATAAAAGCGTCTCTCACTAATAGTTTTTTTCTGATAATGTCAGCATTGTTAGACAAGCATAACATCGATTCACACATGCAAATGTTTTTTGGTGTACCACAGATGGCAAATTATTTTATTTTGCACACAAACTCTCCTGAAACGCTGTGCTCTCCTTTACGCTACGGTAGAGCCTTACTGTCCGATTTGGGTTTGGCTTAACTGAGCTATTTCTTTCACCTACCTTATTACGGTGATGTCTCTTTGCCTTCACATGGTGTTTTTTACTTTTGATAATAATGTTAAATTAAATGTCATATGGCCTTTTGTCTATCTGCTGTTGGATGTCGGCATCCCCAATAACGCCGTGCCGATTGGTTGGTGGGAGTTTGTGAAGGGAGTTTATTGGGTGTTTGCCACTGATGCTAACTGAGATAAGGAACTTAACTGAGGCTGCGGGTTCCGTTGTGCACTTAGCCTGACTCCGTCCCACATGCATGCCTTCTATTATTCATGCAAAATGTGGCCTCTTCTACTGAGGCTATATTGCACCACCATCCACACACACAGCACAAGTGAATAACAACTGAGGCACAAATACTGCCGCTATGTTCACAATGGCGTTTGAGACTATTGGAATGTTGCGATCGAATGCAGAGCAACATTCTGTCTTTAGTGACGTGCTCGCATTTTTAGTTGCCGCGCAAACGCTTTTGCGACTGCCCGCACGGGCTGATTGATAGCAGGTCAACATTGGGGCCATCCTGACCTCTGGTTGCCTTGAAGCTGCTCTGAATAAGACAATGGCACTGTACAGGGGGGGGAGCAGAGTGATTATAGTAGGCAGCACCAATAAAATATCTCCAAACACGCTAACTTGTTATCGCGAGAAACTACTGACTTTTGTGTAGTAATTACTGTTGTTGCGTGTTCCTTATTCTCGTAGTCAATTTCAGTTGTGTTTAAATGCCCTTTGCTGGAGATGTTCAGGGTTACGCAACGTATCAGGCTGACTAAATGTCAGCAAGTGATATGTTGATTTAATCGGCAGACGCATCGGCTCACTTTAAACAGGATACTTTTAAAAGGATTTAAGAGAGTTATGACCAGCTTTAAGGATATTGTTTTATAAAGTTGTTACATGCGGTAACACCCTGCATTTAAAATATACTCTTGTTGTAGAACTGTAGTTTTTAGTTCTGGAATTATAAAACAACAATAAAATGCAAGTCCGTTTCAAGTTTTTAAATTGTCGTCAGCCATGATAAACCCTCTGCTGGATGAAGGCCTTCCCAAGTGGTTGTCATCTCGACCAGCCCTGCGATGCAACGGTCCATCCACACGAGCTGATTTCTTAATTCTGTCTCTGTGGTCGATGTCTCTCAGACGTATTCTCTCCTTTGCCACTCTGTCCTTAGTCTCGAACACGAGTCACGACTTGTCCTGCCAAAGCCCTCTTGTGTAATTCAAGATACATGTTCTGCCAATTCCCACTGTTTCTATGATGTACAATTTGCATATGTTCTATAATTCATGTGCTCTTCTTTATATTTCTAAGTTTAACTCTAAGCATGGTCCTGTCCATGCTTTAGTGTTTGTTCCATGTCCATGTTACTAAACCAAATCTTATAATGGTTAATTTACACGTATTCAAAACTATCTCTTTGAGGTCCATTAGTATGTTCCTTTTTATGAGAGTTTGTTTTTCAAAAGCACTCCAGTTTGCTCCTATCCGGTATATTTTGTTCATCATGTTGGTGTTTGTTTCACCTTTAATAATGAGCCTACGTACAAATTCCGACGTCTTTTCCAGTTTAATCCCTCGCAAGAGATATCTGAAATTGTTTTGCAGACTTCTTGTACCAAAATTCGGTTTTCCTGTACTCTTATTTATTTTAAGGCCTTTTTTTCAAGATCCTTTATCAACTTATTCTATCATTTCCTGTAGGCCACTGCATTTGCCGCAAAAAAATATCCCACAACAACGCATATCCAAATAACATGAACAGTTGAATGTTGTAAAATGTATACAATCATTTGCACTTGCGTAATGCCGATTCCGCCGGCAAAATCGGTGATAACGCTGCTGTTTGGTATTTAAATAGGAGCACGGTTGTCCACGTACGGTGCGAAAGAAGTTGAATGTACACGTACATAGATGAAACAGGATTCCACAATTTGATGGAAACACGTAGCTGCTAATGTAGTTCAGAGCCAGCTGTGTCCCAGCAAAGTGTGCAGACCGATAAGTGCGACTGTCATTGTGGGATAGTTATCACTTATCGTTGCACCATGTGCAGCTATAACGAGAGTCAGATCGGTTTGCAGCTGCCCTAATTTTGCAGGGATCAAGTATAGTTCAGAATAGTATTAGGAAGTTGAGCTGACCTGGTAAGCACAAGATTACGACTGTGTTAGAAAGTAATATTCCAAGGAATATTATTAACAATAGGAGTAATACGCCAAAAACGTGTGGCGTTATTTTAAACTGACGAGGCAGGTTTCTGATGAAGTAATCGTCATTTGATAAAATAAAGTTTATATGCTCCACAGTCTTACAAGTTGGTTAATTGTTAATTGCATTAGACTATGAAAGCGCTGCTTTGACATGCCTGTTCTGTCTGGCATGGATTGCTTGTAATCTGGAAAAGTGCATTATGATGAATAACTTGTTTTTTCTCTTCATAAACGATAACTGCTGCAGCAAGTGCAGTGAATCTACGCTAAATTAAACCGAAGAAAAACTAATTGGGCCGACTTTCCTTGAACTTCTGAAAAGATATCATCATCATCATTATCGTCAACCACACGCAGTCTACTACCGAGAATATTCCACCTAATACTCGCATTGTAATCTCCAGATATATTCTACTGCAGTCTCTTCTATATCTAAAGTACACATGACCTGCCATTAACGACGTCCATAACGTGAACCATTCGTCTGCACTCCTTCGATGGGATAATGATTATTGCAGAACGACACGAACTTTCTGCTGAGGTCTTCTCGCGTTGCTTGCAGACATCGACGGTGGATTTCAGCTCCTGAAGATATTGCCATCCGCAACAACAGAATACAATGCTCTGAAATGATCACTCCACCTCCAATGTGGTTGTCTTTGAATTTGTTGTTCCCATTAGGCGGCAGATCCACGACTAGTTTTGTAAAAACGTTAAATTATCGTTGCTCTCAGCACGTGTCTTGTCGATGAACATGTGTTAGTCTTAGTAGGGAGTTTATCTGATGCATGTTCACCGTCTATCTTTCTTATGTTTTTAAATAATTACAAGCAACGTGATCTCATATCCTTATCCATAGGTGCATAGTGTTGTGTAATTGTTTCAATTGTTTGAGATCATTAACCTTTTGGTAATGGAAAGTTAAATATGATCTATATATTTAATTCTGACATTCTTTTTTAGGAAGTTGTGGTTGGTATATAACTGCAGAGGAAAGGAATGTCTAGTTGGGTATTTATTGACTCGAGTTTGACTACGTTTTGCCCTAGAATATACTAATATAAATAATACTGTACCAGTATTTTTCTACACATTATATGTTCACACTTAATGGCAAATAAAAATAATTTTGATGTCTATAGAGTCTTAGTATTATATGCATCTCTTGACAATGTACAGGAACATCCATTTATATCAAATATACTGTGGACCAGACTTACTGCAGTTGCCTAGCTCACGTGACAGTAAAATATGAAATAAAATTGAGTTAAAATGAGATAAAATATATAAAACCAAATACTTTTATCCGATTGGACGTATAAATAACCATCCTAGAGTGGGACATTTTATCCGTGTTTGTGTGTCTTGGGTTTTCTGTCGGTTTCTATATAATTGTAGGTTTAGATGACAATTACAATCGAGGTGGTCCTATGGAAATCTTTACACTGCAGGGGAATGTCTCATCTTCAGCAACGCATTTGCTTTTGGTGGCTGAAAAAAAATCAATAAGGTTCACCCGCATAAGACCATCATACATGGAGATCGTAAGCCTACGTGTTAAACAAATCGTAAGATGTTCAGCATATCTTCATCGGGCAGCTTTTTTTGTCGTTAAGCCCTATCACTGTTTTCCAAGTCCCTTCTGAAAAAGAAGCTAATGGCTTACTGGGCCTCACCTAGTAAAATATTGTTTTAGTTTTGTATATATTTTAAAAGTGATTTGTTTACATATTCTTGGTTCTTTCGGTAAAGTCACGTAGAAGGGAAATAGTCAAATAATATAAATATAAAACAATAAAAATTCTCACGACGTTTCGACTGCAACACAAGAAATCATCATCAGGTGTGAAATCCACAGCAAGAAAATTTGAAATTTGAAACATCGTGAGAATTTGTATTGTTTTATATTTATATTATTTTATTATTTCCCTTCTACGTGACTTTACCGAAAGAACCAAGAATATGAATCCCTGCAGTCACAAAAGCTTTAAATCATGATTTGTTTACCTTGCCTATAATTTGCAGTCCCAACTTGTGTTTGTATTGTTTGTTGTTTTAACGTTATGACATGCCCCTTAGTGGACATCTGTGAAAAATAGCTTCATAGCTCATCGGATATTCCTCCGGTATGAGTAAGGATTCTGGTTGTGATACTTCGCTTGCTGTCGAATGTAAACTACACTACTTGCCTGCGTTGGCACAAAATCCATTGCAAGTGGCCAATGTACGTGTGGACAGTCATTACCCTCCCCTTTCCCCCACACTTGTCTCACCAACTCCCACTCGTGGATCTTCATTAGACAAAGTGGCTGCAACAGCGCACCCCCAATGCCCTCTTGAGAGTCAGAGTGGACGACAGTGATACTGTACCGCCCGAGTGGTCACCAGTGCCTCCACTCGTCTCCGAGACGTTTTTTGCAAAGTTTGTGAATGCTTATAATGATGGAATCCCCTCGGAATGCGCCACATATGATCGTGACTCTGAAGCCTAAGCGTTGTTGAGCGCGGATGGCGCTTGAATGGGTGACCACCGTGCGCAAACAGTTTGTCAGAAGCTTGCAGGGCCTACGCGATGGCCATTGCGGCACTGTACTTTTGTGCTCCCACTTCTGTGCCCTATGCCATCACGAATGCGCGCTGCCGGACAAGCTTGGTGAAGTGGCGTCAAATAACCCCCGTGACCTGCATGGTATGGGAAGGCGCTCATCCAGCAATGGGTTGACAAAGGGCTGTACATGGGTATTGAATGTGCAAACATGCCGGTCGGTTGTGCTAAGTTCATCGGAAGAGGACACAATGAGCTTGCACGCATGTGTTTCGGGCTGATTGTTGAAATTGCAGTGGAGGTTCTTGCACAACACGTGTACCGGCATTTTTTGCTTTCTAAGCAAAGGGGACTAAACTACATTCAACACGGCAGGATAGATGCTTTACGCAACTCCACAGGATAGATGTCGTGTCCCGAGGTCTCCCTGGTTCGGATTGCGTCATCTGTCATTAAGCGTGCTTTGTATGAGCCCAACAATTTTTCGCGCACTGCCGTTCATGGTGCGACACAATGAAACTGACCACGTTATTCGAGGGAGATCGAGAGATCTTGAATAACGTGTCACTTGTCAACTGAAAAGGTGAACGTTGAGCAACCTTACTTAAATGACTATAATCATGCTTTATGGATGATGCTGGTAATATAGTTACCTCCAAATCCACCCACCAATCTTTTACTTAATACAGCAATTTTGCTGTGACGGTTTCACTTGAAGACGGAAGCTTGTGTTGCCTCCGAAATATCGTGATTTAATTTATTTGTTTTCTTTTAACCTACGTGACTTTACCGAGAAAAACAGAGTATTTTACCGAAAAGGCTATATCGGAATTTACAAAGTATTTTTGTCCGCTGCGCGTGATATGGTTACATCATGGTGCAGATTTTAACGGCAATGAAAGCAAAATATTTTGGCTGTGCCTGGTTTGGTCATTGCAGACGAATACTTATGGGTTTACACATTAGAACCAAAGTATAATTTAGCACAGTTCTGACATAATATCCTCAAGGCCCAAGCATACTTTATGTCGGCTGTTGGTGAAGACTTTACATCACTTTATTACTTAAGTTTATTTCAGTGCTATTTATACTTTCATAGCTTGATAATATAACAATGTAATGTGCACGTGGCATGTTACATGCACCGTGTGTAGGTGCAAGAGGGATTGTTAGATGGCAGGAGCGCTAGAGATTGCGACAGCTTTGGAATGCCTTCATCCAGCAGTAGATGGGTCATGGCTGCTGGTGTTGATATCAATGATTACTTTAGCTAATATCTACAAGAAAGGTCATGTTTGACTAATTTTACTCGACATTGTTGGATACTATCTGACCTTTAACTTAAGCACTAATAATAATTCACAGTTATCAACACAGTATAAACTTCCTTTAGTCGATAAATTATTTATCTAGTAGTCTGTGTAAATAAGTAACTTTGTCAGACTTGGCTTAATTAAACTTTTTAAAAAAATCGCATTTAAAGGCTGCTGTTATTTTTGGAATTCCTGCAGAAACTGAAAGAGGGAAAAAGAGGATAAACTGTACCTGCCAAGGTTATTCTGCTAAAACTCAAAATAACTCTAATCGTCCAACCAACGCTTTTGTTTTTACGTCTTGACAAACTGTAACCGATAAATGTCAATGCGACCACTGGTCACCTTTTGAGGCTTTTGGGGTCAGTGGAAGCCTTCTCCGGTTGTAGGCAATGTTTTAATGGAAAAATTTGAGACAGACGCCATCCAGGCATCCACTCTACACCCGTCCTTATGGAAAAGGTATGTGGATGACACATTTGTCATCTGACCACATGGCCGACCGGCTCTGAACCAATCCCTCAACCACATAAATTCCATACACCCAGCCATCAAATTTTCACCATGGAGGTAGAAAAGGATGGCAAGCTACCTTTCTTGGATGTCCTAATCAAAAAGAGACCAGATGGCTAAATGAGTGATTCTGTCTACAGGAACGCAACCCATACTGATGCCTACCTAAAACCTGATTCCCACCACCATCCATCCCAGAAGAATTCCCTCGTCAAAACTTTACACCATAGAGCTCAATGTATCTCCGACCATGAACACCTAACCGGTGAACTTAAACACGTACACCAAGCTCTCAAGGCGAATGGATATTCTGATTACACAATCCGCAAAGCCATCACCCGAACCGTGAGGAAGGAGCCATCTGAGGATCTAATCAAAACCATCACCTTGCCATACATAGCAGGGGTAACCAAAAAGACTTCCAAAATCATGAACAAACACAAGATCCAGGTCCGATTTAACACGTACATAAAATTTGTTATCTGATCCCATCTGTGAAGGACAAGATCCCTGACATGCAATATCCTGGCGTCTACAAACTAAGCTGTGTCTGCGGCAGTAGTTACATTGGGAAAACTAAGTGACATGTCTCCGACCGTGTTCGTGAACATAAGGCAGATCTGAAACATGGTAGGATCAATACCTCGGCTTTGGATGATCATTGTTTTAATGCGGTAGGCTCACACGAAATTGATTTCTCTAAGACTATAGTACTTTGCAAACCCACTGGCTATCAACAAAGATTCGTTCATGAAGCCATCCATATATACAGATACAGACACAATTTCAACCGAGAGGATGGGTACAAACTTAGCAATCATTGGAAGGACGTGATCAACCAGTTTAAGTCATAACTGGCTGTGATGTTCCCATCCTGCCACCTTCCGATGTTATTTGTTATTCTCGGCTCTTCTATTAACAGGTTACATTTCTCACCAACACAGCCACCTCCGCATGCCGACCTCGACGTGACGGCTCTGTGATCTTACATTAACATGCTAATTTTTACCTGGCAGCCCTTTAATTGGTGGAAACCCACCAACAGCGCCGTCGTTGACCATCCCTTACATTGACATTATCTGCCCGCCCATGCTGCTGACACTTGGGCTACGCCGATTTTAAACCTTTATAATCAGTTTGCCTTTAGAGGCTATAACCCTCTTTTTCTGATGACGACTGCTTGTGTTGCGATTGAAACGTTGTGGTTTTTATTTTTATTTAAAAAAATTCTATCTACGTGATTTTACCGAAAGAACCAAAGAATATGAATTCCTGCAGTCACGAAAGTTTTAAGTCAAAATCTTCCCCATCAAGTTGAGCTCGGTCCAAAAAAAGAAAATAAGCAACAGTCGTGGGACATTGAGAATTGTAAGAATGTGGGCTGGGTTTCGTTCTCTGGAATATTGATAACAGATGTCAGCATTGGCTACTGAAGCCAGTAAGCATTTTACAAATAAGTTCGGGTGATGGGGGGGTGATGTTTGCAGTAATTTAGTGCTGTTTAGCATGTAGTGTCTTTTGGCTAATAGTCAAATTTCATTGCGTTGTTTCACGTGATTTGAAGATAAAAATAACACGTACATATGGTGGAAGTTTCATCTGTCACGAATGTGTTTGACACTGGGAAAAAATTGACTGATACATTTAGTATAATATATCCGCTATGCAAATGTGGGTTTTGATAATTTCGTTTGTATGTCCCCTTCCTGTGCTGTGCGGCCTTCATAGGTGCCTGCTCGCAGTACTTGCCCCAACAGTCTGTTAAGGTTATACAGGGGATCTTTGTTTGTATATATATGTATGCAGAAGTTTTTTCGCACCATACGTAGCCAACTGCTCATCGGAGGTACGTGATGGCCATGTTGGTTGATTGAACGTTCTTGGTTTTCAAGCACAGTGGCTTTGTCTGATATTCTTCCTCTGCTTTATCTCAATGGGGTTGTCATATTTGTTGAAAATACTTGTTTAAAATGAGGCCTTGATTTGATTATTTAACCAAAATAAAATAAATGTAGCACTAGGTAAAGGGAAATGCAACATGGCATAAAGAAGCACGTCAATGTATTGAAGGTGTATGTCTCAATAGGATACTCAATACTTGTATTTCAGTGTACCTTAGTAACAGTAAACCTATGTTTTGGTGATATTGCGTTGACATGGTGCACAAGCAGAAGTAATAAATACATAAAGCAATACATTTGTTATTAGTACTGCCTTAGGTGACGTTTCAGGCAATGTCCCTTCTTCCTAATCTCATAAATAGAGGTCAGAGAGAGTGAGGATTACAATTTGATATCCACCTTTTACACAATGGGGCCTGATGAGAATTACATGTGAAACATGTTTTCTGTTGATCAGTTTTCAAATTGGTGCCATATATGAATCAGAGATCGCAAACGGGTTTTGATTTCTTACCCGTACCCGGCCGCACCAGGGTCGCAAATGGGTCCCGTACCCGGCTGGGTATGGGTACCCGTTCCCTACCCGTACCCTACCCGAAATGAGTGACAAACGGTTACTCACCAGTGACTCACGGCCTACCCGTACCCGTACCCGGCCGCACCAGGGTCGCAAACGGCTACCCGTACCCGTACCCGGCCGGGTACGGGTAGCCGGGTATCGGGTAAGGTACGGGTATCGGGTACCCAGTTGCGACTTCTGATATGAATACAGCTGTTTACTGCCATTATCCTTGAACTTTAGGCGACTGATTTAATATGATTCAAATGTTTATGCTACAGAGGTAAACAGTGGATTGACGTTTGTGCTGATGAAAGCAAGTTATCTGCTTTATGGCTTTTCTAAGTTGACTTTACTTTGATAATGCGTTTCCCACCCTTGGGGCAACATATCCAAAGTTTAATATATTCTTCTGTGAGCATCAGTTGACTCTGGTCCACTCTGGACAACTTACACATTAACCAATAATTTACATTCACCTGTTAAACACAGGTCTACTCATGAAACTCAACTAAGATACTTTACTCACGACGAGACACGGAACTGATCGCCCCTTCACGATTAAATGAACTTTCGATCTTAGGGGTCGCCATTCGATTGAAATATCGGTTATTTTTGTAGCATTGTGATATTTTTCAAAAACTGCTATTCGCTGCCTCTGTAACATTTACAAATCACACGTGTGCTGCGAGCAAAATAATTGATTTTAAATGAAGTGATGCGTCATCACTCCCCTTACTCATGTTTAAACGAGACGCTGTCAAACTGGTTAGAGACAGTGTCGAAAGGCCGCTGCTGAAAAGCAGAGCCAAAAATGTTGTCTTGCACTTGGAAGCATGTAAGGCGTCAGTAGTTACATCACCTTTGGAGGTCACTTGTTTTTCCTACAAACGGTTTGCAGCTCTGTCCACTTGCAGGGCACACAGACAGGTGGGGGCAGTTAATTTTCACACTTGACCACAGTATCCACACACGACTTGTTGATGTCCGACTGAATGATGCAATGTGGTGTATCGCCGGAACTCTCAAGTCGACCCCAACCAACACGGCCCCAGCTTCCATTGTTGCCGCACATCGCTAAGCCATCAATTCGCCGCGATGCCAGGAATCTCAAAAAACCTCCCTCGCTGCTTTTTGTGGGCACGCCAAGCCCCTTTTTGGACCCAAGCGCTTAAGCGTCAACAATGCAACTTCCACCCGGATGATGCTTGGACAGCCCACCGGAGTTCACGAGAATTCACACACACACACTTCATGAAAGACCCGATGCAGAAGATCCCTTGCTTCGATTTTCCGCAAGCTTATGGGCCGTGACCCTAAAAGCACATATGCACAAACCATGGCAGATGCGGATTCTTGATGCACAATTGAAAAAAAATATTCCTAGTGAGACTGGTCACCCAGAACAGACCATGTAATATACAACGACTCATTGCCTGATTTACATATACCATGTATGCAGCACAGCGATAAACTTGCCTGCTGCTGATGCAATTATCTGGCTCAACCACATCACTGTAAAATTATAGTTGTGTATGTACATCAACATCAGCCGTACAAAGAAGACCACTGTAGACTTGTATTATAAGTCCAAGCAATGGCTGTGAGCACTATAGCTCAGAAATGTCGAGAAGTAATACTAACCAATTGTTTCAATTTAAAGCTTTCGTGACTACTGCAGGGATTCATCTTCATCAAGTCACGTATAAGGGAAATAAAATAATAATAAAAAAATAGTGAGAATTGTATTTTATGATGTTTTATTTTTATTATTTTATTATTTCCCTTCTACGTGACTTTACCGAAAGAACCAAGAAGATAACCAATTGTTATTTTACCAAGTAAGGCCCACTGAGCTATATATCTTTTTCAGAAGCAACCTGGCATCAAATGATAGCTCAATGAAGTGGCTTATCACGTTCATAGCAGACAATTACTCTATAAACACATGTTTCTAAATGTGGAGGGAAAACCGGAGGACCTGCCACGGGGAGATGCACATGCAAGTTCCAAATGTACAGGCGTCATGGTGGGGAACTAACCCAGGACCTCCTGTGTACCAAGTGCAGTAGTTAACATCTCGCCACCGTGGTGAAATGTCGCAAGTCGGTGGCTTGGAGAAAGTGTTGTGTGTGGTGGATGACTCAACGCTGACTCGTGGCCAGCCCTTTTGCAGCGTGGTCGGCTGTGGAGAATTTTCCTGGTGTTGGGTATCCCTTCATTTGACGCCAATGCAGCCCCATGCAGGTAGCATACAGTGCTCTTGATTGTTTGGCATGCTTGCCTGTTGCTCTGCTTAAATTTGCATTTGTCCTTATTTGTGTGTCTCATCCATCCATCTCTCTTTCTACCTCATGGCAGATTCACTGTGTCTGCACTCCTGCCAAGAAGAATATCCTTCACCGTTGTTTCTGCTAATTTTAATATCTTCACGGCCAATTTAACTTTCATGTAAGTTCCGTGGTAATTAATTCTTCTTTTATGAAAAGTGAGAATAGTTTGAGTCGTAGTTTCATGGGGGGCTATTAGGTTTTTAAGGATCACCGATGAGCCTGCATGGGCTGTCCATTAGAACCCAACAGGAAAATTTGGGGGCATTCCACCGTTATACAGCACGTGACTGACGCCCTTTTCGTGACAATGTGGGGGTTGCATTTAATTCAAAAGTTGAGTATATATATTTTACGACTGTTTTATATTTTGAGGCGCACACACTTGGCCACGTCAAGTCGTGCATATATCAGTACTTTTCTAAAATGGAAGTTTACAGAATATGTGAGATTAACCGTGCAGTTATAAGCCTTTTTATCGTGCTCTTCTCGCTGTGATACCAGTTAAAACCCATTTGTTTATTTGTATTGTTAGTATAGTTGAGTGAACTGCATTATGAGAACATTGTGTTTCTTGCATTGCAATTTGTATAACTATCTTAGAATTATGAACCTCAGCATTCCCCTTTCTGCCCAACAATCATAATACCGTGGCATTGCAATGAGGTGCAGTGCTTGCAGGCTGTTACAATATACAGCAAATTGCTCTTGCCCATTAACTGACTCTTTCCAAAATGGGTGAAGATATACTTAGTCATGTATGAAAACTGTGCGACTGAGACTCTGTAAGTTCATTAGCAGAAGCAATATAAAAAATGGTTAAAAACCACCCACTGCTCCCAGGTTGTTGGTCACTAAAGTGCACATAAATGTCTTTGTGCACACACTTGTGAATGTCGACAAGAGCGTTTTATATGCAGGGGCTATCTTTGTGTCGATATTTTTTGTAAGTTCGACAGCTTGTAACGATTTCAAACTTGGCCTATCCTCTGCGGCATCAACATTTACCACTGTCACCTGTAGCTGTGTGGGGAGGTACAGTGGTGTGCGCGCTAGTCATGAAGATGAGGGGGATGGCAATAGATCGTTTAGTCGATTGAATAACGATCATGAAAGCTCACGATACACAACCTTGTTTTGTGATATTTTATCTGTACATTTTGCACGCATTTTGTTAACGTGACCACCCTGTCTTCAGCCACTCGATGCTGCTAAAATAATTTTTATGTAAAAAAAAATCTAGCAGTTGGATGTCTTGAATCGCAACAAGTAACGACACCGCGAGGGGGCTAATATGTACATCCTTACTAGCGAAATGTTACAGCCTGTTTGGCAATCCGCTGCTGGATAAGGACTTTGCCATGCCACGTGTGGGTCCTGGGGGTTATTTGAATTTGACTATACTTCACCACGTTGGCCAGTACTTAGTCATGGTGAAAGCAGGGAGCATAGACATCGCACCAGAGGACAAAACAACAATGCATTTTCTTCGCTGCCCTCTGCTGCCCGCGTCCTATCTCCGCAGCAACCTACAGCACCTGTTTCACGTGCGGTGCTCACCCGCACAAGCACTCGTCCAATTTCAATCTTGCTTCGCTCCTGAGATCTGGTTATTTGTGATTCGTTGCCAATTTTAGTTCATGGTAATTGCTCTCTTCCTCTGTGGAGACCTGGAACTTTTTGGCCTACTCGCACACATCCCGTGGCATTCCTTGTAAGAGGTCGGCCATCGTCTGCTGCGTTTCACGATCAGATTTGCTGACAGGGCCTCGTTGCATTGACAGACGAACCGCTCATGAGCGGGATCATGTCCCCTCGGTCACACACTGCGCATGTATTTTAACAATGGAAAACAAGCTAATCAAGCTTCAGACATAACCGTATTATAATTGAGTGCTTAATGTTCTCTCCGTGTACATTAAGCCATTAATAAAGCATTAAGTTAGATTTTAAGATACGTTGTAGATATACATTGGGTATCTTACCTTGGGTCACAAGTCTAACTATTGTACTTTATCTGCAGGTGCAAGATTAGAAAAAAAAACCTTGAGGTTTAGAGTGCGTCTGTTGGAGACCATAAAATTGCAAGGCTTTATCATACTGATGTTACATTGATAAATTAAACAATTAAGTGCCAAATGCAATGTTGTGACCACTGCCACTAGAGAAGACATTATTCAAGTGTCTTAGTTTATACAACTAAAGCCCATACAATAAACTTTCGCTATTTTGTGACGAAGGTGTGAATTTTTACCTACCAAACTGTATGCGCTGCTACTCGATGGTTGCCCCCACAGTCTGGAATGCCATCCCTCATTCGCAGCATCCCCACCATCGTCTCCTTCAAGAGACATTTAAACACTCACCTCTACCACCTGACTTTCCAGTGACTCTGAGCTTGGCTCCGCGCCTCTGAGTTGCGCCCGTTCTGTCCGCAAATTTGCGTCTGTTACAAATTGCATTACTACTAGATGTGAGAATAAATATTGGAATGTCACTGTTTTGAACTTTAAAACTCTCCTGGCATGGTTGGGAGGTGGACAAGTGGCACCAGAGAGAGGCCCGAGTTCAAATCCAAGCATTGAACACAGGGCTATGCATGTAGTCATTAAATTATCAATTAGTTCATATATTCTGTGCAAAAATTCATAATTCACTATGCAAAGGATCTGCAAATTTAAATTTGAGATCATTGTAAATTGGAACATGAGATGGGCAATGCAAATCAAAGGTATTAAGGATACAAAAGAGAATACATTTTGTATCAAAGCATGGCAATACATTGAATCACGATTTGGGTGAACCGGAACATACCTCATGGTGCTCACATCACCAAACCATTTGTCCATGTGCACAAAACAACTCTGCACCTGTGAATATGCACATGAATGTACACATGAATTCACACGTTAGTGTACAGATGAATGGGGAAGGTCACACAGTTACTTAAATCTGAGCCATTGCTAATATGTAAGGAATCGCACATCTTGGAAATGTATGCACTGATCAAACAATGGTGCAATGGTGTAAACTTCTAGCTTGTTAACATGCAGGTTGCACAATGTGTCGATGTTGTGCCGCATACATGTCCTGGCTATGCATGTGTATGTAGGTAAGAGTGTATTATGTTGAACAAATTTTAAGCCAATGTCATGATTATGTCATTAACTTTCGCTTTCTTCAATCGGACACTGCACCAACACCAACCACTGCGCCTTGACTAGCCGGCTGTTATATTATTCTTCTTACTTGCGAGAGGCGGAGTGCAATTTATTGAAAGAGTTTGCAGGATTAGTGTGTTTATATGAATAGCTTTGTGCAGTGTGGCACTTTTGAGTCATGTATTACTTGTGAAGAAGCACAGCATTTTACCACAAGCGATTAATGATGGAACCATATAAGCATACGGTGGGATATAATACGTCTTCAGCAATACAATGCCTGTTTCTATACCATTCCTACGTTACAATACCTTGTATGCAAATCGATACTGGGTCTCATTCCAGCAAGCTTTACATTCATACGTGGGTCTTTTACCTTCATATATTCACGCTTATTTCTTGTGTGCTTGACATAGGCTTCTTGAACAGGTCTGTAGCACACAAGCAGAATGCGACTGCCATTATCAAATTTCGATTTTTGCATGATAGACCCTGTCAAAGCACTTGCCTTGTTGCTGTACTAACAGTAACTATATGAATATGCTCCTGGCATTTCATACATATGCTTGTTCCTATGACCAAGTCATCCAGAATGTGCCCGATCTCATCAGGTCTCAGAAGCTAAGCAGGCTTGGGCCTGTATAGTGCTTAGATGACTGGCCATTATGTGCAAACACAGGTGTCATCGGGGCTGTGGTGCTATGTGGTGGGCAGCAGAGGGCAGGAGAGTGAAATCTATTGTATTGTACGTTTATGCTCCCACTTCTATGCTCCACGCTTTCACCAACCTGTCCTGACCAGCGTGGTGAAGTATGGCCAATAACCTGCATGAAATGAGGAGGCCCTCATCATCGGTAGATAGCCATTTTAAAAGCAGAACCAACTTTGACCTGATGGTTTTCATTGGTGACTGCCCTGAGTCTATAAACTCACGACACTTGAACTCTGTTTCATCTGGGGCGGTTACCTGAATGAGAACTCATGTGACAAGTGGTACAAACCCAGTGCTGTGACGTCTGATCCACCTGGCCAGTTTGTCATTAAATCCTGCACGCCCAGGTTCTGTTGCTCTGAAGATACTTGCAGTTTTATCAGCAGTGGCCATTTTCATGGGTCAGCAACCGAAATAACAAAAGTGTGTTTTTTGTTCGAATTCGGTAAAACACTCGATATTTCAAGAGCCGCAATGCAATGTGAATAACGTCACGAAGCAATCCTTAAAGGGCCACATGCGGCTCCGGAGTCGCGGGTTGCCACCCCCTGTTCCATCGACTTCAGGCGATAAGTCTGTCCTCTGTCGATGTATTGCGACAATCAACTTTGGTATTGAGATAACTACATAAAAAACACGTGGAACCAGGCGCAGGCATGGCCATGGCATCCTTAGCGTACTTATTAAGGCACACTGTGGAACTCGTTCCTGCCTGTTTTGGATGTTTGCACATTTGGCACACTGCCATTGCACATGATGTTACAGTGCAGCAGATGTTTTAATTTCATTTTCACGTGTTTTTTGGAACATTTAACTTAACAGAATGCCCCACATTGTACAGTCAATTTACTAGTATTTTATACTCATATTTAATGTACAAATACCGTACCAGTTTATGAGACTTTTGAACTGTGATTGTTGAAGCTGTCTCAGCAATTCGTAACAATGGGCATGAATTCAAGAAAATTCATATGACTGTGGGGTGGTTGGGGCGAGGTGCAGCACGTTGGCAAGGCGTTCCATTAAGTGAACCTCCTTCATTTGAGTGCTTCCATTTTGTTCACGAGCAGAAAAACACCATGTTGGTAATGCCAGGGTCGGCTGGTGAATGTCCACCTGGAGAGAATCTGGTATGCAGCTGATATAGTAAACGCTCCAATTATGAGGTAGGGGCAGGGGTAGTGGTCCACTGGTGAACTCGCTGCATTGTGTGCCCATCTACCGGAGGTTGATTTTGGCCCTGGTTAACTTGAGCGATGAGTGATAATTCAACTGGTCCTAGCCCCCCCCTGCCCCCAATCCTCTCGACAAACTGCACTGATCAGTGTGAGGAGTGAGGAAGTATGGTCAAACGATCTCCATGATCGCCATGCGTGTATGTCATGTGAACACGCGCGCACCGGCTGGTACACACTCCTGTTGATGTATGTATGTATGTGGATATTCTGTCGCACCGTATGAAGCCAACCGCGCTAATCGGAAGTGCAGGGAAATCGCAACAAACTAAACACAAAAAGCAGTTCCAAAGAAACGAGTTTTCAATTTAGATTT
Source organism: Lampetra fluviatilis (assembly GCF_964198595.1). Taxonomy (NCBI): domain Eukaryota; kingdom Metazoa; phylum Chordata; class Hyperoartia; order Petromyzontiformes; family Petromyzontidae; genus Lampetra; species Lampetra fluviatilis. Next base: position 1,643,627 of record NC_136292.1, read on the forward strand.
GAAAGTGCATAGCCCCAGTGGCTTCCTTTCAAAGCAGTTGGATTGCTGATATGTGGTTGTATGTCACTACGCATGATCATAACTGAGTACAGATGAAGGACTTTTTAGCTACAAAGTTTGAGGTTGCCTTTAAACAATTTCATAGCCAAGAGAATTTCTGTTAATTTGCCAGGCCATGTCAGGTCCAAGTGGCCTTCTGGCATTCAGTCAAGTCTCCCAGGCTTGAGTAGGAATCTTTCATCTTATGCTCTTGCAGTTGTCTTGAATCTACAAACATTACACTGAATTTCCTCATTGTGCGGTACTACTGTACATGCCATTTGTTTGTGTGGGTGTGTGTGGGTGTACACGTGTGCACGACTGAAGTACATGCGGGCTACTACAATCTGACAGGCACTTAAGAGGAAATTGGTTCAGCCCATAGTGAGCAGTCTTCACTCAAAACTAATCCCACATTCACGGCTGGTCACTGATGTTGTACACAAACCAAGCCATTGATCCAACTCAGAAAGTGCCCTAACTGGCCAGTGGTTGGGTTTTCATTTGATTTGATGCTAGAATGGCTTCTCTTTCGTTGTTGTGCAAGATTAATGAACGTGACCTTGGTGATAACATTTTTGTTTCCTTGAAGGTATCCCAACATGGAGTCATTTGGGTTATTTTTACTTTTTTTAATCATGGTGTGGTGGAGCTTTTTTCATAGCTATTTATATGGTCGAGAAACGAGATTGTCAATGTCAAACCATAAATGAGCCTCCTGTCTTTGTGTCCAAATCCTTCAGGGTCACGTAAGAATAAACATCTTTGTTTACGTGTAAAACTCTTGTGTGATGTTCTTTACTCTCACTTTGAAGTGGTATATACGATATGCTGACTTGGTTTGTACATCTGCACTTGAAGGTATTTAAATAATGATTGTGCTCCGGTTTGTTTCATTTTCAGGCAAGAAATGTACAGAGTGGAGCACTCTCAGCCATCAAGGTCATCAAGCTAGAATCTGGTAAGCATACCAGTATACGGACAAGTCTACCAAGGCAGTCCAAATAATTGAACCGCCATTCACTTTTTTTGTACATTATCTTTATTTTCATGCAAGGTTCTTCCAAGAAGGAAATCGTTTTTGTGGCTGCTTTGGCAGTCTTATGTCAGTGCTCAGATCACGGGCAGTGTGCTCACATTTATTGGTCAAATTAAAATGTTGGTATTGATGGACCATTCTGGACAGTGCGACACTACACAAGGACAAATATTTTTTGCGACTGCGTGCCGCTATACAGGGGACGACTTCACCGTGATCCAGCAGGAGATAATCATGATGCAGGAGTGCCAGCACATCAACATCGTCGCCTACTTTGGCAGCTACCTCAGGTATCTGTTCTTCTTGCATGTCATGTGATCGTGACTCTTCAGAAGCTTGCACGTATCCCATTCCCCCAAGGCAATCACTCAGCTTGGCCTCCAAGCTACTTTTAATGTTTAGTTTGTTGTCCTTCCCCCGCACTTGTGATGAGCATGGGTTGGCTACGTATGGTGCGAAAAAAGTTCAACATACAACATGCTACGTATACTGCATGGTTTGTTGTAGAACTGATCTGTATGCCATTCGATTTTTTTGTGTGTGTCTAAGCTACAGAGATCTTAATGCTTTGTTTGGTTTGTCTTTTTCCCACATTTATTCCAATTCTATCGGTGTCTTCTCGAGATTAAGTGTCCATTTGGAGTTTTGCAGAGCATTGCATCACTCCATATTTGAGAACTGCCTGCATAAAATGTCGCAGCACTACTTCTGTCATCATTTCGAGTGACCTCTTACCCACACACTCGGTGGTTAAATTCCCATACACCTTGCACAAATATTTTTTCTTGCATGGCAGTCAAAGCAATATTTAGATTTCTCTGAGCTGAGAATTTCCCACATTGAGTGAGAAGCTAAATTCACTGTTTTTATTACAACCATTGGTGACTGGGCTGAGGACCAATCAGCTCACTGTTTTTCATCACGAGGTTTTATCATGGGAGGCTGGCCAGATTAACTGGGTTTTGATGCTTGTTTTTGTTAACAGTGCTTTTAATATAGTTTCACTAGTGTTTTTATTTTTAAAAAGTTCCTTGTTGAGCTACTTCCCTTTTTATTTTGTCCAGGCCTCTAATACAAAAGCAACTTGGCTGATTGGGTTCCTACCTGATTAATTACAAATTATTGGTGAAGAAGATGGTGGTATGTTGTGCCTGTGTTATTTGCGAAACTTACAATCTGCAACTTGTAAGCAAACATGTGAACTGTTAGCTTGTTACTATGTTAAGTAGCTTTCTCAAGAAAATAAAAATTCCTGCATTTGCTGCACATAAAGGTAGTTCACAGGGAAGGTTACATGGTTACATGGTTGGTAGGTGTGTAATGATGCATTGCTTCATTGATTCAAATGTATTGCAATGCTCACAGTTCATTTCTTGAATTATGTGCTTACGAATAGATTATTTGCAATTTATGGAAATTATTATACAAAGGCAGATGAGGTGAACAATGCTATGTCAACGATTTGCGGAAAAATAAGACCATAAATAGATTGCAACCCTGAATCATGCAATGCCTTGAATCTCTGAGGGGCAAAGTGTATATTCCTGATCTATGATAACATGACTAATGCCTGATATGAGTTCGTCTGAATTATTTCTTGCTCAGATGAGCATCTCCACTTGACAGCACTGATAGTGGTGGAAATTCCACCTTCCTTTGTGGAGGTGAAGTTATCCATGGGACAACCATTGTTGACTTCCCTGCAAAGTGACTCATTTTATGTAACTCCGAGTGATGGTGGGCTGAGTCAACCCCTAAACAGGATTTAAAGTTGCAAGCTTACGATTGCAAGCTGCTCATTCTTCCACTGAAACCACCCGACCAGCTTAATAGGAGTTAATATTTAATTGTAAAAATTTAACGTGTCATGGCATAGTAAATAGCTGCACACTGGGCATGTATGGACACTTGACTCCTTCAGCAATTCGTCACCAGCAAAGGATCATATTTCCATTTGATTTATGGCAAAGCCTCTCAGTTTCTGTACCCACGCTACCTCCCATCGGTCACACAGTGCTTCCACTAATGCATCGCCATCATCACGTCAATGTTCTGCACTGCGTGAACGTCAACAGCCACACGTGTGAACCTTGCACTTTGCAGTGAGCAATGCTGCCAAGGCCTCCCTCCGCCCCACTGACCTGGCCAACACCGTAGTGTAGCTTCGCTCTCTCCGCCCATATCTGATTATGCATACCAACCCAACCCGCGGAGGTTTCGTGCATTGAATATACAGTATTGAAAACAAACTAGAAAAGCAGGTACTGGATTTCCCACATCAAGTGCCCGTGCCTCGTGTAACTGTCCTGAGACGGTAGTTCAAGATGCGGAGTGAACGCTGACTTTGTGCCCCGGGGTGCTGTGCGTAGGTGGGATAAACTTTGGATCTGCATGGAGTACTGCGGAGGTGGCTCCCTGCAGGACATTTACCATGGTATGTATGTTGAGTCAGCTGTGGGTTTGAACTTTTACAATGCGTAGGCTTTGTTGAGGTGTTGGTCAACAATTGTTCCGTATTTTCATGTGCAGCCCTTTGCCAATCCTCCGCTGGTCGAGGGCCTTCCCGTGCCTTGCGGGTTCCGGGGTTTATTTGACCAAACTTCATCATGCTGGGTCGTGGGGGTTGGTGAAGGCGGGGAGCATAGATTTAGAAACATACAAGTATACAGTACAACAATGCGTGTTTCTGCACTGCCCTCTGCTGTCCATAAAGTAGCCGTGCAAGCTCTATACCATCTTTTATGTATGGCGGTCACCCACCCAAGCACTATCCAGGCCTGAACCCTTGTTTGAGATATTAATGTAATAATACGAGCAGCCCGCATGTCCTTTGAACATTCCCTCCCTCCCAGCGAAACAGGTTTCTAATGTAGTATGATTAATATATACATATAAAACAAATGCATATCTCAATTCCATCTTTGGCTTCTAGCATTTTACCCTTGGTTTGCTGCTCAAAAACATACGCACAAAATTTTCTCATCAAAACTGTCGTCCCGATGTACACATTTTCCACTGGTTTATAGAGTATCTTAACATGCTTTTATAATCCAAATTGTATTGCACAATAATAATCATAACAATGGTCAAACACTCGATTCAGTCCCCTCCTGAATTGTTTTTGTCAGGCTCAATGGAACTTCTGTGGGTAAATCAATGGCTTTTTTATTAGCAGCTGTGTACAGAAAACAAATTTGTGCAAGGTAATATTTTCCCACCTGATGATGGACGCTTGTGTTGCGCCCGAAACGTCGTGATTTATTTTATTTTATACCTACGTGACTTTACCGAAAGAACCAAAGAGTAAAGGTAATATTTTCAATGTTACCTGAGCATTTGATATTTGTCCAACCAGACAGACAAGTAAAAAAAAAACTACTCGTTTATGTTATACAGCTTAAAGAAATCTCTAGTTACAGACTGAAAATAACTTAAGCTATGCTGTTTCCTCATTGCATTGTGCTTAACCAATGAAAATCTGAGCCAGATTTATAAAAAAATGTCAGCAGAAAAATAACGTGTTGCTCTCTTTGGCAACGAGAACAGGCGAGTGATTGTGTGTGTTTTTACGTTTGTTCTTCAGTCACAGGGCCGCTGTCTGAACGTCAAATCGCCTACGTCAGCAGGGAAACTCTCAAGGTGGGCATTACCCTTATGGCTCATGTGCAGTCTGCAAGCAGCCTGTTTCACAGGAAGCATGACTCACGAGCTCATGCAACAGCAATAATAATGGATAATTGTTGTACTGTTTGTTATCTTCTCTATCATTTTGAGCATGCAAGCTGATACAGTTTTTGCTTTTTTCCTTTCTCATCCATTCATAGGGTTTGGCCTACCTCCACAGTAAATGTAAAATGCACAGAGACATCAAGGTAAGTGTTTGAATCAAATATAACGTTATATATTTTGATAACATTTTTACATGAGCATTTTTTTAATTAAACTTTTTAGTTTCACTTACACCCATGGACTATCTAGTGAAATAATCAGCGGCAGCAGCATTAGCCCAGAGGCGAGAGAAGAAACCAAAAACGTTGGAAATAACACAAGTGCACACATTTCGTAATAACCGGTGCTCATGATCATATCAATAATTGCACAGATCTTTTTCTCGTGTGAAGTTTTCCACAGTTTCAACAATTGGACGAGAGTGGCGTTCCAAACCTTAGGAATCGGTGCGTGTAGAGAAAATGGCACGTAACGTTCCACGGGGGAAATTTTTTTGAAAGCAAGGAAGGTTGCCTGGCCATAACGCTAAGCAGCAAGTTTGATTCCCGCCCGCTGCACAGGAATCTTCCTCTGGGGACAGTGTGTGCTCGCGTCCTGGCTGGCCACAATAGTTGGTGTTGGCAGGAATTGGCTTTGAGCCGTTACGAAAAAATGTGGTCTTGTGAATCCCCCCCCCCTCTTCACATTTTGTCTCGAAGTAAACATTTGATTCTGAGCTAGTTTTTGTTGCGTATGATTATTTATTTATTGTGAAATTATGATATTTTAAAACAAATTTTGGGAAAAACAGGAAGTTGACTTGAAAAAAACACGATTTATTTGCATCATAAGTAGGTGGTTAGTGGTTGTGCCTGCAAGTCGACTTTCTGCCTGCCTGAGCATGCACGATATCTTTTAGACCAGTCTTACTGGAACATCCCAAGGATTGCTTGCACAATCATTACATTACCTTGACTGGCTGTGAATGTCAATGGTTCACAGGCATGTTTTACCTTAATTCACTTAAGCTAATCAAATACTCTTTATCGTAGTTGTGTGGATTTGTCTCCAGCTCCGGGTTTTCCTTCCACACTTAGAAACGTGTGTTTAGAGTATTTGGCTGCTATACATTTCCACGTGATGAGCCTTCATTTGTGGCCAGGTCGCTTCTGAAAAAGAGCTACATAGCTCAGTGGGCCTCAACTGGTAAAATAAAAAAAACTGTGCAGTAGCTTTAGTTAATATGTTTGTATTGATATGTTAAGGATTACGGATTATTTTAGTACAATATGTTAATGGTTAACATCAATTGTTAGAATGTTACACAAGGCATAGAAAAAAAATATTCGTCAGACAAGCAGCATAGCAAAATGTGTTTTAATAAAATGACTACTAAATATTATAATTTTACTATTTGTTGGTAATTGAAGGTCTAATCCACAGAGGTTTTTTTGGGTTAGATCGCATTAAAATATAAATGTGTCGTGAAAACCCACCACCACCCGACAAAGCCAACTAGTAAGGATTGTCGCGTAAACAGAACATGCGAATTCGTCACTCGTACAGCACACCGGTGTGTTGGAGAGCCAAGCCACAACATTTACAATCTGAGTACGACGTTTCGCCAGTAATAACAACTAGCTTCATCAGGCGACACACACCGCTTGTACTAGTGAAGAATTGACATGTTCTGTTTACGTGACAGCCCTTACTAGTTGGCTGTGTCGGGTGGTGGCGGGTTTTAACGATGATATTCGTCGCGAAAGCCTACGTGTTAAACTGAAAGTCTAATATTAACGTGATTCTTTATTGATGCCTTTGCCATTCTTCGTATGCTGCAATTGTCCTCTGCTTGTTTTTTGTGTGTTTTTCTAATATTAGGGAGCGAATATTTTGTTGACTGATCATGGGGAGGTGAAGCTCGCGGATTTTGGAGTCTCTGCACAGATAACAGCCACAATTGCCAAGAGAATGTCCTTCATTGGCACGCCGTACTGGTAAGACTGGCCATGTCCGTTAAACACAAGCAGGCGCGTGACATCCGCACATTAAAATGGTATTTTGAGTGCAGTTGATTAATAGAATTCTGTGTCGGTAACCAAACAGCATTATATTGTGACAGTTTGATGATTGTGAATGTAACTAATAGACATGGGGCGATTTAATGAATTGTCACAATGTGGGGGCCACGGCGCAGTTCAAATCTCGACGATTTTTTGTCTTGTTTTTACCATCTTGTTTGTACTGCCTACTGTATATGCTCTCTTATTTGTTCTATCTCGATCAGGCTATGAGCCAAAAAGTAAGATTTATATATAATTTACATGAGTTGTAAATAATAGATTTTTATATGTAATGATGTGATGCTTGTAAGTGTTAATTTTATTCAAGAATTAATAAATTGTTACGTGCATAGCATATAGATCCATTAAGTGACTCACTACAGAGCAGGTTTTCCTGTTTGGCAATCGTAAGGTACATGCGATGTGTAACGACTCGGTAGTTTGAGTGGAAAAGATTGGTAACCATGAAAATGTGCTTGTTACTGAGCCCGTTGTATCCAAGGTCTTGAAATTTCTAAATCAGAGTGGTGAGCTTGTTCCTGAGCCCGTTGTATCCAAGGTCAAATGTTTAGTTCTGGCTGCTTGCACGTAATGTCTACCCTAAATCACCATAGCCCAACATCTGCTGTCATTGGCTTTCACACGGTTAAGCAGTGAATTTAATGTTAATACGTGTCACTGAAAATTGTGCTGTGTGTCCCAGTGGACCACGTGGTAGCACCAGAGGGCAATGTAGCAAAATAGAATGGTTATACTGTACATCTATGTCCCCCCGCATCAATGCTTTCTTCCTTCACCAACGTGCACTGACAAGCGTGATGAAGTGTGGCTACATAACTCCTAGGACTCGCGTGCAATGGCGAGGCTCTCATCCAGCAGTGGATTGACTAAAGGGCTGCACATTGACAAGATCCGCTGCAACGCTGTACGCTTCCAGGCAGCGCAGTGCACCCGTGCTGTGCAGTGATGCGTGTCGTGCGTGTCGTGCGTGCTGTGCATGTCGTGCGTGTCGTGCGTGTCGTGCGTGCGTGGCACAGGATGGCACCGGAGGTGGCGGCCGTGGAGAGGAAGGGTGGATACAACCAGCAGTGTGACGTGTGGGCCGTGGGCATCACTGCCATCGAGCTGGCCGAGCTGCAGCCGCCCATGTTTGATCTCCATCCGATGCGGTAATTCCACCTGTGTTGATCAAAACCAAAAAAAAATTGTCATGGAAGTTACTTTTGAGACATTGTCGTGAATTTTTTATGAAAATAATGTTTGGAGATGGCAGGGTGCCCCCTTGTAGGTCAGAGCACTGAGCTAACTTGGCTGAGATTCGGCATTTGAATCCAGGCAGCCACCCATAACTTAACTTTCTTCTCAAATGCGTTGAGTTATTGGTCTAAGAACGATTACCAAGGCATGCAAAATTTTTTTCAACTATAAGTGTCACTTAATTTGACTAAGCCCTGAACATTATAATAAACTACAAATATCTGTTTGAAATCCAGTGAATATGTCCCTCATAGAATCGTATATGAGAGTGCACATCCTACTGTGTGGATAAAATACGGTCAATGAGAATGACATCAAAAGTTGTTCTGGCCATTCTCTTAGCACAAGGGGTGATGCACGCTTTGTACAATTTACAAATACATATTTAGGTTTATTAAATTATTCATAAAAAACACAATTGGAATACAATTTGGAAAAGGACCAAAGAAAAATGTCAAAAAAAAATGTTAATTTAACCAAGAAAAGGTTCACTAAGTCTCCAGCCTCATTTTATGAGGTTCCTGCAATAAATATTTGGCCAGTGCCCTCGTGAGTATTCTTTATGAAGCACAGTGCCTGAAGAAACCCCACATTTTTAATCGGGTAATACCCAATCTCTGCACATCCAATTTGCATACCTCCTTACTGAGCTGCACGGTTGCCCTGCAGGAGGGTATTCCAATGACATCATGGCTCTGCATAATTTGGGGTCACAATCCGATTCAGTAAGCAGTTTTTTTTTACATTGTGGGTGATGGATAGCACTTCTATTGGCTGCAGGGGTAACACGAATCCATTACATGTAACATATATATGCTTCGAATCATGTGAAGGATGCAAGAATCTAGTTTAATTGAGGAATTCGTGCATAGTTACACCCATAATAATGAGCTATATATGGTGCCAAAGAAGTTGAACATATATTCACTCTCTGGTTTGGTATTAACAATCTGAATTCTTGGGAGTGCTTGGGCAATTTCATCAGCTCATCCATTATAGGGCATCTAAAATTCGTGCTGCATTTCATCTTCTAGTTTTCTGCCAGTGGAGCAAGTAAAATTGTGTTAGTCCGGTGTGTTATGTTTCCCGTGGCTAATATGTTTTCGTTCGCGTGTTATTGTTTTGTTAACAAGTTTCTGTTGCAATGGACTATGTGAACGCATTAAGCATTGCCATCCAAGTATGTGTCTTGTGCCCATGTATGCACACGAATGAACGCTGAGTGTCGTGTTTATTTTCTCAATTGTCGACGATTCACTAGTGTGTGGCAGGTGCTTTATACATCTTCTCCATTGTCAATGTTGTAGCGCTTGCATAGTCTCCTCTTAACACATCGGGACTGTACAGACGCACTTGAGGTAATGTCTGTGCAAGTTTGTTTTGGAATTTGTGGCATGTTTGGGTGGTACTAGTTAATATTTATACGTTAGAATAATGAAGTGTGGGTTATGATTGGCAATATATTTATTGGCGGGACTGGCCAAGGGCTGTAAAAATGCAAGGGCATCTAGCAAGCAAACTGAAGTTTGCACCCGTTTGGTTTCAGTGGCTGTAACCTTATGGTGGTCTAAAACAACACTGCATTCTCCAAGCCAGTACAGTATTGTCACGTGACACACGAGGCATGATGGGAGGACCGATCCTCTGGACACAATTGCACCTCCTGCTGTTCTGAAATCACCGTTTGCGTATTACTCTTTTAGTTTCAAGTCTGCATGCACTTTTGTGTGCCAGCTTTGGGTGTGGTGTGGTGGCATGATGGGCAGATTTGGCATTCTCCCAGACTCCCACTCACTTTTGTTGAGACTCAACCTATGCGGTCTATAGGTATCAGTGTCACAGTTTGTTTGATTTGGAAATCAATATCAGTAGCACACATGTCAGTATATTACCTTTTAAGGTGCCCCTAGATAAAACTGAAATTTTTAATTGAGCAGTGTTTTGGCAGATAGATTTGTTTTTTATTGCCCATGCATTTCTATTACCGTTGATGTTCAAGACATTGCAACATATGTTACCTTAAAGCTTAAACTCACTGCGACATACATACAATACATGGTTTTATTCTCAGTGGCTTTATATTCAGAGATGACCTTTTTTGATTCATGAAAAAATATGCAAACACCGTACAGTATCTATATACGTGTTCTTTTAAAATGCCACTGAATTACCACCAGGAAATAGTTGAATGTTAAATACTATTAAATGAGTTGTGCACATATATTATTTATGACTCATGTGAAAAAAAAGTTAATGTTTTTTCCTGTTGTGGGAAAGAATATACAGTTTCTAAATTCAGTCACATAATTTCAACAGGTTATTATCAGCGATGCAGATTCAGGATTGACTAATTTAAATATAAGTTGGAGTTACCATCCTGTACAGAAGTAAAACTGTTTATTTGTAAGCATATAAAACGAAAATAAGATATTTTACTTTCTGGTTTGGATAAGGACGGGGCTGAATCAACTCTGGACAAGATTTAAACTCATGACCTCTAGACAGGGAAACCCGCTGGTCTATCACTTCATTAACTATGATCTATCCACTGCGGGATAAACGCCTCCCAATGCCGTCACCATCTCATAGATATACAATGCAGCAATCCACCCAGCGTCTCAATATGAGCTTGCTTCATCACTCCGTATCTGCAGTGCATGTACTCACGGGGTGTTCTCTCCTTTGGCTGCCACTCTATTGTTAGTCTCTTCCACTAGCCATCGTCTCGTCTAGTCATGTCCTGCCTAAGCCTGCGCTTATTCTTTTAACGGCCAATATGATGTCTCGAAATTGCATGTTTTCAAATACATTTGTTCATCTTCCTGTCTCTCAGTCTATTTACAATGTTTGTTTGTACACGTTTAAACTTTTGTTCAGTGTCTTGATATCACATTTTTAAGCTGAATACAATTTCTTGGTTGGCAGCGAATTTATCTACAAGGGATGAATGAGTCATGGTACTTAAACACTCGTTGTTCCATAAATTAGGTGCCACTAGCAGAACCACGGCAATAACAGGGCATAAAGAAACAGTGGTCTCGGTATTTCAGTTTTTGTTTGGTTTTAAAATGACTTGATTTTTGATTGGTACAAAAAATATATCCGAAAGATTTCCATTTTGGTCTGTGAGGCTGAGATAACCAGTGATTCAGAGGTAGGTATGTTTGCATCAGGATCTGAGGTTTCCAGTCCAATAAGCACATGAGCTCACCAGATACTGCTGGCATGTTATAGAGACACTTTGCACTGAAGACAGTGTTAACCCCCCCGCTGGCTTAACATACGAGTCAAAATGTGCCAGATTAGTGAAAATTACTCACAAATGTACAACTGTAATATTCATCACAATACTCTTTGGGTCTTTCGGTAATGGCACGTCGATTGAAAAATAAATAGGTGAAGACGATTTCCTGTGTTGCGATCTATATGTCGTGATCTATTATTTTTCTATCTACGTGACTTTACCGAAAGACCCAAAGAGTATGAATTCCTGCAGTCACGAAAGCTTTAAATCAATTTTCATCACAATCATCGCAACCGAGACTGGGGAGAAAAAAACTTGGCAGGACCCTCCTGAAAAAGAGTCATGAGACTTGGCGAGGCATTGCTGGGTAAACATGCACAATAAATAGTAATAATAATCTTTTGGTGAATAACAAATCTCCACCCTGCACAGGAGGATGCCAGTAATGTCCACACATCTTGCAAACTCATGTTTTTCCAAAATAGCAATTTATTTCCTCCCTAAAAAGTAATAATATAGAATACCAAAATAAATGTACATCATTATGGGTGGCCTGAAAGTATGTGTGCTTACCATTTATTCTGAGCATGCTTTTGCACGCATGTAGTCTAGCCGAAAAGACTTCTATAATTTAGTGAATTATTTACCCAGGATAGCCTCACTGAGTCTAAAGACTCTTTTCACGAGGATCTTGTATTTGGATGATTGACTAATACCTTTTAATGAGCATTTGCCTTCTGGGAGAAAACTAGGATTCCTTGAGAGAGAGCCCGTGCATCGAAAGGGGGTGACAATCATCATTGCTGTCTCATAGCCACCACCACGTTTTACAGCGTCATACTGACAACACTGGGCAAGTGTTGTTCGTCACCCATCCAATTACTTACCAGGCTGAATTCTTATTAGCATCGGGGATCTTATGAGACGGGGTGCATTTGGGCTATTATGATTATACCGCACCTGATTTTCCCGCACCTCCGATTAGCATGGTTGGCTGTGTACGGTGCGAAAGAAGTTCAACATACACGCATACGTAGGCAATAAACTATGAAAATAACAACATGTACTTCCTTGTCCAGCTTGTATTGTTAATTCTGTACATGGTTATAAACAGTAAGTGTACAGAAGACCCACTTAATATATTGCCTTTCCTTTCTTTATATTTCCTCCAAGCGTTGGTGGAATGTTTTCCTTTAAAGCATGGGCATTTCCATGCAGTGCCCCCCCAGAAGGCTCATTAATCGTTGTTGTGTATGTCACCAGGGCACTGTTCCTCATGTCCAAGAGCAATTTCCAACCTCCCAGGCTCAAGGACAAGATGAAGTGGTGAGTGCCGTCAGAATCTGTTTGTCAGAGGATGTGGAGGGGGGTGAGCCAGGGTGAGCCATGAGGTTTGTAAGGATTTCTCTTCACGCTGCTGGGGGTCAACGATGGACCAGACAGATGTGACGCAATGATAAGGAGGAGTTGTGAAGGCTGTCATTGCGTTAGGACTGACACCAGCTTTAGGGAGCACACGCTACTAAAGAATTATGGTTACAATGAATGGCTCTTGGTTATCAATCACCCTTCGCAATTGTACACGTGTGATACTTTAATGGTGATGTGGTCTATTTGTGGAATAGTGGTCGCAGGCTTTATGAGCCTCGATGCGGACATTCACTTGTCCCAGTTTCGCATTGTTAAAAGGTTCCCGTGAAGTTATTTTTTCATTTCTGTTTTAACTTGCGTTACGTCTCGTATGCTATTTTGAAAAAACAATACACATGGCAAACCTGCCTGTTGCTGTTTTTTTAAATTGGGAATTGACTGTTTTTTACGTAACAAAAAAACTCAGTGTTTCACTATTGACATGCAGATCAAATTACCACATTAACTTCAAACACATTTCATATCTATTGATAACGTGTTGTGACTCTACAAAATGTTGTATTGCTCTGCTGGAGTAATGTTAGTTATATAGATTAATTGCTCTTACCCTTGTTGTCATTGCTTGATTATTACATTTGTTTTACGTTGACTGCGCCATACAGGTCAGGAATTTTCCACAATTTTATCAAGCAGTCTCTGATTAAGAACCCAAAGAAGAGACCAACAGCAGACAAACTCCTACAGGTACAGTGCCATTCACGCTGCCCACTCGCTACTTCCTTTCTGTTATCTCTTATCTGAAGTTCAGTGGAATTGGATGCAGCCCAAATGCAGCAAATGGGTTGGCACATCTGTTGGGTGCCCTAAGCCCTGTAACCATATCCTTTCACATGGATGCTTCTCATGGATAACAAAGGAGAATGGGATTAAATTGTATTATTGGTTCTTTCGGTAAAGTCGCGTAGAAGGAAAATAATAAAAATAAAACAATAAAATTCTCACGACGTTTCGATCGCAACACACCTGATGATGATTGCTTGTGTTGCGATCGAAACGTCGTGATAATTTTATTGTTTTATTTGTATTATTTTATTATTTCCCTTCTACGTGACTTTACCGAAAGAAGCAATAATATGAATCCCTGCAGTCACGAAAGCTTTAAATCGGGATTAAATTGGTTAATAAGCGCATACACACAGCATCTCCAAGCCCAAATGGTGTGGAATTCAGAAGGCATTGGGCTTGTGCTGTTGCTATCCCTGCATGCTTGTTACTGCGTTTAGGATCCATTTGTGATTCAACCTCTGAACCGATCGCTGGCCACTGAGCTGCTGGATCAGATGAAGTCACCGGCTCCTCCCAGGAACTTCTACGATGATGAGGAACCCGAAGTATGTGTACCAGCCTTCTACACGTCCTCAAACATAAACACACACACAACGTTGAACAGCGATTGACTCGGATAATGGGGCTTTAAAAAATATATATATATATATATAATTCTATAACCTATTGACCTGGTTCAATAATGTAATGAATATACAGCACTCTAAGATCCACGGCTGGATGAAAGTCTCCCCATGCTGTATCGGGCATGAGGATTGAGTGACTATACTTAACCACGCTGGTCAGTGCAGGTTGGTGAAGTCAGGGGTAGACAAGATTGGTTCAGGAATCAAACTCAACGTTGTGGAGTTCAAGCAGTGCGCTAACCACGATGCCACCGCTCCATTCCATCATGTTGTTTGTCAGTGGTTAAATATTTGAGCTGCCACACCAACTTTATGCATGTCATGTCATGCATGAATAGGGATCAGTTTTCATAGGCCTGGTGCCTATTGTTCCATGTTATTTGAGCAGGCAAGGCTCTCTCTGCCATCGCTGAGCTTAAAACAGTCGTCAACCGGAATGGATTTGCAATTCTGCTGTCTGCATTAAAGCAAGACTGTGAACCAATAACGAACCAAAACATGAAACATATTTTAGACAAATCCTGCCAGGTGGCTGGAGGCACTGTATTGTGTATTTCATGACCAGAGCTCACTATTTAACGAATGAGTGAACATGCCGTCTTTTGACGGAGAACACCCCATTGGCCAAGTTGCGTTCGTAAAATACCTCGATGTTATTTGCAACATCACCTCATTGTGATAAAGATATTCGTGGATAATTACCCACACTTAACTTTTTCAGTTGATAACGCATTCATTGCCTTTGGACATGAACTGCGCGCAACTGGCACGTATGAAAAGATAAACTGAGATGTATTAAAAGAAAACAAATGCATACATTGAGAGTACAAAGGTTTACATAACCCTTCACTGAATTATATCGTCTTTGCAGCCTCCTGCCGCTGTTCCCCAGAGGATATCCTCAATTGCCAAGAATTCCCGGGCAGAGAAGACTCGCTCTGAGCTGGACTGTGAGTTAGGGTGTCTTGACTGCAATGCAGTTTTACAGTGCAGTTTAGCTTCATAAAGCACCTAAATACACCACTACCTCTATATAAACTTCAGAGAGCTCCTAAACAGGAGCAGCACAAAACAACAACTTGTAAGGAAATGGAGATTACAATGAGATGATGTGGGACCACGGTAAGATAAAATGGGAGTCTTTAAATTGCATGTTTTACAGCATTATGGCATTTTCATGACCGCCAGAAGATAGTATTTCTTAGTGAAACTGATGTAAATATTCAACTGGGAAATCATGAGCATTGCGGAAGTTTCTTCAAGTTACGCTGGTGTATTATTTTGTGTGTAACTGTATCTGTGCGATGGTTTGAATACACGTTAAATATCGAATTTCTTCCTTTGACAGTTGATCAGTTGAGATTTCAGCCTCCGATTCCCAAGATAACAGCACCGCAGTACATGGAGGTAGGGTGTATTGTTTAAATCTATGCATTCTCCCTTTCATTTCGTACCATTGAAGGCTATAGCTGTTTCAGCTTTTTGCTTTTCTCTCTCTCTCTCTCAATTACAGTTCAGTTGTACTGTCAGTGTCATGTGAAACGCTCGGGCAATTTCCATTTGGAATGAATAGCAGGCGCTGCACCTCCCTGGGTCAGAACCATCCTGGAAGATGACGTAACGTAACTGCTGCTGAAGTCCCTTCAGTCGGCCTCATATTTAATTTCAGTTGCGCAGCATTTTATATAGGATATACATGGAGTGTGTGCAACTTGGAAATGTAATCAAAACGGTTCATTTTCAAAGCAAGAATATGACAAATTTAGTGTAGAACATAGGCACCATAGACTGGGGTTTTAAAAATTGTGTAAAGTTCCTTGGTTAACTTAATAAGATTATTGTTTAAATCCCATTACCTGATTATTAAGGCATGGAACACATAAACGCTACTTTTTCATGACAGTCAAACCAATGTATGATTTTTTTGAGCTGTAATTTATGTAAATGAAGTATAGAACCTAACTTGATGTATTGATTTTGGTGCAGCCCATTGGT
Source organism: Lampetra fluviatilis (assembly GCF_964198595.1). NCBI lineage: Eukaryota > Metazoa > Chordata > Hyperoartia > Petromyzontiformes > Petromyzontidae > Lampetra > Lampetra fluviatilis. Next base: position 1,659,815 of record NC_136292.1, read on the forward strand.
GAACGGTTTGAAACCACGAACTCTACTTGAGAATCCGGTTTACTCACGGTCCGCTGCCTAGATTCAGACCCAGGAGCTTGGCACAGTCTCTGGGCAGTGGCATCTCGGTGCTCTAAGATTAGTATTGGCTCCCTGAGCCCCACCTAGCCACCACCTCAGCTTTTTGTATTTTTATTTAAAAAAACATATTTTTGGTCAACATAACGAGTACTGAGGTGCATTCGAGTGACTTGAGCTCTCTCTGGGGGTTATGTATGTATGTTGAACTTTTTTCGCACCATACGTAGCCAACCGTGCTATAGTTATAACTATAGAATGTTCTCTATAGAGCTTTGTTAATATATGTCCGTGCGTGCATTTAATTGCGTGCAGGAAAATCATCGGGGCTTTTCTGATCAATACGCCCCAGCCAGAGGCCATCAAAGGTATTCTGCAAAGCAAACATCAGAAGTACTTCTTCTCATAACACATTTTATGAATACATTCCTCTTTCTTGGTTTAAACATTTTTCAAATGCTCTAGTCATATAAATGTGATGTTTTCTTCACCCAGATTTCAGCAGGGTGCAGAAGATGATGACGATGGTGGAACGTATGTACTTTTTCCACATGGACCATCTGATAGACATTGATGCGCTTCACGAGTAAATAAATAGATGTCGCTCATTTGTGGACACACTGAGATGTTTGACTGCACATAATGGCATAAACTTGCATGCTATGCAATTGTAATCATCAACCCTGATCTATCTACCACTGGATGAAGGCATCCCCATGCCATTCCTTATGATGCCACACCCCATCTTGCACATGAACTGATCACTCCATCTCCACATTGGTCATCCTCTTTGGCATGATCTCTCCTTTTGGTTGAGTGGTGCAGTGCATTGAAACCTTATCAACAATTAAATGTAGTCGGCTTGTTAAATTATTGTCTACAATGTATAATGCACCTCTTCCAAGACATCTGTATCTTTGCTTTTTGTGTAATGTTCATCAGCTGTTTCACAATCTAAACGTATTATTGTGTTGTGCATGTGGAATGTTTAATTCAGGCTGAAGAAAGTCCCCCCTCCTCTTCCACCAAAGGTACTAAGACGAGACTGATCTTGTATTTGATGAAAATGCTTTTTTACCCAACTACATCCCATTCATATGTTGGTAAAGCATATCACCTTGACAATTTACCCTATTTGTCTAAAGAAATCAAGCGAAAATGTGCATCAGCATGTAAACGCGGGTCCGAGTCTTGTTAATATGGGAGCATTCGTGAGCATGAAATGGGGATGATGGTGATGGTGGTGGTAAAGACAGTGGTGATGAATCTTCACCCAACTCCTGAAACTCTGCTGATCTGTCACAGCCTTGGTGCAAGAGCCCCACGGAAGACAGCAATGAGGGCTCGGGCACCATCAAGCAGCGGCCTGCAGCGCCGTCCCCGGCACGGTCCGACGAGCGCTACCCTCCCATGCCCCGGCAGAAACCCACGAGCCCGCCTCCGGCGCAGGGCTATGGCCCAGCCCCGGTGCCGCCTCCGCGCGTCTCCCAAGTTGGGCAGTCGGCCTCGCCCATGCAGCAAAACCGACCCAAGTACAACGTCCCTACCCCGCCGCTCCCACAAGTCGTGTCGCCCAGCAAGCCCGGGCAGCCCTTGCCCGCACCACGCCAGCGATTCCACAGCCCGCCACCGCCACCACCCCCGTATGCTCGCACGCCACACAGAGCCACCCCCCTGCTACTGCCTCACAGCTCTTGGCTGCATTAGAGATGCAGCAGGTGGTACGATTTTGCCCGCCAGCGTTGATTTATTTCCAGCCCGGCAACAAGCCCATTTAGATCAAAATAATCTCTCGCATCACGGGTGAGCAGTAAGCCACTCTGGGAATATATTGAAATTGGCAAGTTGTAATAAAAAAAAAAAATTGGCTGTGTGTTTCTTGAAAATCTGGGGGAGAGTTGTTTTGGTCAACATTTCAATTGGGCTCAGTCACTTATGTCCTGCAATAAATAGGGCTGAGTGTATTATTTTCAGGCAAACAACAACAACAGCAACAAAAATGCGAGAATCGTTTGCATGGCCGTAAGACATTCAAACTTGTGAAAAACCATGATTCTCAAAGGTATTCGTTGAGACTTGACATGTGTATATGTCAGAGGTGGGACAAAGTCATTGTTATGCAAGTCCAAGTCGAGTCGCAAGTCATCAAATTCATGACTCGAGTCTGACTCGAGTCCAAGTCACATGACTCGAGTCCACACCTCTGGTATATGTAGCCCATGGATCGACATTAGTCAGCAAAACTTATGTTTGTGATTGTTGCCATTATATAAAACAATAGTTGAGGTTTCGATGTTATAGCTGTTGAAAATGTTATCACATTCACATTGATTGGCCTTCATAAAGAAACTGTTGCCACTTAAGTTGTGCCACGGTGCATGTTACCAGCTGCAGGGGAACCCCTCAGCTTGTGTAGGTTGTCGCTGGGTACCGCGGTGGCGAGATGTTAACTACCTCGCCTGGTATACACGAGGTCATGGGTTTGATCCTGACCCTGACACCTGTATATTTGGAGTTTGCATGTCTCTTTCCCCTTGGTCATATGGGTTTTTCTCCAGGTCCTCCGGTTTCCCCCCAACATTTGGAAACATGCGTTTTGAGTATTTGCCTGCTATAAATGTCCACACGATAAGCCACTTCGTTGAACTACCATTTGTGGCCAGGTTGCTTCTGACACGGAGCTATATAGCTCAGTGGGCCCCTTAGGAAAAACTCAAAACTAGTTTATACTAATACCGCCGACGGGGGAATTTGTTGGCTTGCAGACACAACATGGGCCGGAACGGGCGGCCCGCCCCTGCGGTGCGGCGCTCCAATAGCGCATCGCCACCTCCGCGGCCGCCGCTGCCAGACCTGGTGAGCGGAGCCGGGGGTTCGGCCGGGCGCCGTTGCTCCGCCGAGGTCCTCTCCACCACCGAACACCTGCAGCGGATCAACATGGGCCATCACAACGCGCTCGATGGAAGCAAGTGTCTTCCAATGCTACTTGCACACATTTTAACGTGTTTCCTGCCCCAGGGGTGCCGCTGCGTTGTAGTCCGATTCCAGAGGTCGCCACTCTGTTTTGATTTTCCAGTGCGGCGTTTGAAACTGTGGACAGGTTTTGTAAATTCGCCTCGCCACCCCCTCTCCCACCCAGCAGCATAAGTGGGTTCGCCGCAGTCCATCAGCAGGTTGCGTGCGATTGAGGTAAAGTGTGGGTGCCGTCATTTATGGTCAGCGTTGAAGAGTAGACCAATATACCCTCGAGAGGGCTGCTCTCTTGAGCTTGCTCTTGTTGAGGCCCTTCCTGTGGCATTGGTGTGAGCAAGGAATTGAAGGGCTGCACCTTTACTTTTTATATTCTGCTTTTTCATATCACCTGTGGTACGTCCGATCCCATCATATCTTGGAGGCTGTCCAGGCTTGAGTGAATCTGTGGTGTTCTGTGAAAGCCCTGGTGCAAGAAACCTCTGGACAACATGGCCAATCACACGTCAAACAGGCTGTCGCAGGTCTGTGGGGCCACGTGGTGGGCAGCAGAGGGCAGTTCGGTACAATCCATTGTAGCGTGATGCTTTCCACGTCTATGCTTCCCACCTTGAACGCGCACGCACCAGTGTAATGAAGTATGGTCAAATGATTTCCATAACCCACACAGGCGTGGGGAAGCCCTTGTCCATCATTTGATCGATAAAACGAGTACAAGTTTACATGTATAGAAACTTTAAGTATATTGCTTTGTAAGTATATCGGACAATGCTTGCTCATTTCTGCCTGGTGAACCCAGTATGAACCTGCCTCTTGCATCTGGTTTGATTGGACCGGTCTCGATCAGTATTTTTCAAAATTCCATCTCTGTAGGCCCCTTGTTGTGTACAGCTTACTGATGCTGGAATGTTACAGTCATATGCAAATCAGACTGCTCGTATGCAAATCACACTGCACCTGCGGAGTAAAGTTTGAGAAACACTGGTCTAGGCAGTTATTAATTTTGTATGTATGTTGAGCTTCTTGCGCACCGTACGTAGCCAACCATGCTGATCGGAGGTGTGGGGGAAGGACAACAAACTCAACACTAAAAGTAGTTCTAAAGAAATGAGTTTTAAATCTAGAATGTAAAAGTGCATAGCTCCAGTAGCTTCCTTATTATCTGAAATCACACGATGCAGAATCTTTGTAAGAATCGTAGTTCGAATAGAGTAAACCGATGCCCTATGAAGCTCTTTCTCACAGATGTTTAGGAGGGGTTGTTACAGAGGTCCAGCTGTAGTTTTACCAACGTTGTTCTGCTTCAGTTGCATTCGTGGCTGGTCTGTATGTAATCTTACAAATGTCTATATTCATTTTTAAATGATGTTATCCAAATAACCCTTGTAATTGTTGTACAACTTATTAATTGGTTTAGCTGTTTGACCATTATGCAATTCCCAAAAGAGCCACACCTTTGAAGCATTTCCTAGTGTTATGTATTACATTTTCTCAGCAGAAATACTTCCTTGCTACGGCAGGATCCACTGGTCACTGGAATAATAACATGCTATTTCGCTAATTTCATTGCAGGAAATCGATAGCACAATTGGCAATAAAACAATTACTAAATGGGCTTCAGCTGAAGCGGATAATTCTATTTACAATTCCCTGTTGCCTCAATTGCATTTTTCTCCCTTAATGTTCCCATGGAGTAGTTTTATTAAGCCCACACGTGAGCAGTTAAAGAATGCCCGTCGTCTGTTTGGCTTCATCAGGTACCGTGGCGGAGAAGCAGGACGTGAGCCGTACGAGCAACTGCGCACCGCTGGACCCTCTGCCAAAGTTGTCGGTGAGATTTCTTATGCAATCGCATTGAGCGTTTACGAAGGAATGTATTCTACCCGTCGGAAAGCTTTTTGCAGGCACTTCGTATGCATCCTTGGGCAGCTATCCAAGGCGTGAAGTGTAGGACCCCAAGAAGAAGTGCCACTTTTTTTTCTTCTCTGCACAAAGTGATGTGCAAGGAATCTGAGCTTTCCCATTTTAAATAATAATAAAAATCCCATCTCGGCCCAAGTTGGCAGGCTGTGTCCTGAGAGTGGAGCAGTGGAACATTATACGAGTTGTTAATTTATTTTACTATATTTCTTTAGCTTTTATTGTTATTACACAATTACCATTAAATTTGTGGCCGCACCTAATTGTGTGGCCTCTACGAAGTGGGTACTTGTATAATACTCCTTTCTTGCTGGTGAGAAAGTAGGCCTCTATCTGATTTATAATATACCTCTCAATTTTACGGTGAGTGATGTTGATTTATGTTTTAATAACTCTTATGCTGTTTTATATTTATATTCATATTTTCACAGGAATCAAGTAGTAAATCAAATTAAATATTAAATGTTACTTTTAGTGCAAGTACTGGAATTTTATATATTTTGATCTCACCACTGATCGATTTAAAGTAAATTTTTCAGTACCGATTGTGATGTCTGTCTTTTGCCCAGAATTTGCTTGCCAATGGACTGCCACCAACACCAAAAGTGCATGTGAGTGTTCTAATGAATAGCATGCAAACTTGAAAGAATCCACAAGAAATATTGCCTTTTCATTGAATTATTCAATGTGTTGCATATTTTCAGACACATTTGTTAGACCACATGTTCTCAATAGTAGCAAATACAGCCGTTAATGATATCAGTCGTTCGGTTTATTTTGAGTGAGGCCCATTGAGCTAAGAAGCCCTCTTTTCATGGTGACCCAGCCAAGGTGGCAAGCACATTACACGGGAAGGGAGGGCTTACAAGGGTTGCATAAAACAGAAGCAGGTAAATGTTATAAAGATGACAAAAAAATAAATAAGTTTTAAATGATTATAATAACTCAAAGATCACCACGACTATGTACATTATGCACGTAGACTTAAGTGGAAGAGTAGGAGGAAGTTAGGATGGATATGGAAGGAACCATGGAGGATACGGAAATGGCAGTAGGAATGGGGGAGGAGAGGACATTCTTTGAATGGCCCAGGCAAATGATTTTGCAGTGGTGAATACGAACTTCCAGAAGCAGGAGGGACATTTGATGATCTACCAGAGTGGAGAGGTGATGAATCGGATGGATTTTATTTTGGTGAGCAGGAAGCACCTGAACGAAGTGAAGAACTGCAAAGTGATCCCTGGAGAGTGTGTGGCTGAACTATATAGACAGACTACTGGTGGCAGATTGCATAGTGAAAGCAGTTAGGAAGAGGAAGGTGAGACAAAATAACTGTAGCAGGGTAAAGTGGTGGCGACTAAACAATGAGAAAGCACACTGCGGTAGGCAAGCTATGCAGAATTTAAACAACGTAAGGTCGAGGTGGAACGTGAATAAAATATGGGAACAACTGGCAAGTGGAACACTGAAAGCAGGTCGTACAGTGGAAGTTGGCAAAGGAAGACAGATGCAACAGAATTAAACATGGTAGTGGAGTGATGGAGTGCAAAAGGCAACGAGAGAAAAAGGCCAAGTTTAAGAAGTGGCAGAACACGAGAGAGAAGGCCCATCTGGATGAATAGCTGGCAGTGAGAAGAGATGGAATGCGAGTGGTAGCAATGGCAAAAACAACAGCATTTGCACAACTCTACCAGAAGCTTGACAGCAAAGAAGGCGAGCCAGAGAGAGACAGACCAGAGACATCGGCCATGTGAAGGACGAACAATATTGGATGAGATGAAGTTTAGAGAGAGATAGAAAGAGTACTTTGAGAAGTTGCTGAATGTGGAAAACCCAAGACAGGAAATGGTTGAGGAATATCAAAGAGTTGAAGTAGTTGCAGAGACTATAGCCAGAGAAGAGGTGGTGGCGGAGGCTCTGGGGAGCATGAAACATCAAAAGGCAGTGGGGCCAGATGAGATTCCAATTGATGTGTTTAAATGAATGGTAGAAAAGGGTGTTGAAATATTGATGGGGCTGTTTGGGAAAATCTGGATGGAGAAGAAAATTCCGGATGTGTGTAGAGAGCGAGTCACATTGGAAAGGTGATGGACAAGAGTGTGAGAACTACGGAGGAGGAGCTTTGACGAGTCACACCATTAAACTCTGGGAAAGGATCATAGAAAGGAGACTGAGGAATCTGGTGGATGTTGGCGAGAGTTTGGATTCAAACAGGAAAGGTCAACAATGGATGCAATTTTTGCTCTGAGAGTATTGATGGAGTAGTTCAGAGAGAAGAAATGGGACCTGCATGTCGGTGTTTATTAATCGAGATAAAGCGTACGGCAGGGTGCTTAGAGAGGTCATCTGGTGGTGGATGAGAATATGTATTTTGTGTATCTGAATTACATATTGCTGTAATTAACATATTTTTGGTTATTTATTCACTAAATAACAAAGTAATTGGGCCTTATAGAGAATTGAAGCTTATATTGCATTGTTTCATACGCATGTACACTCACATGCATGCGTTGTTCTTTAGATTGATTGATTTCCTGTTATTGGCTAGAATTCAATCAGTTGATATCCAGCACACACGAATAATGTAACGTGTTAATTAACAGTGATGAAAGCGTTTCTTTTTTAAATACTTGCTATCCTGGTTTTGCAGATGGGGGCTTGTTTCTCCAAAGTGTTTAATGGATGCCCGCTGAAGATACATTGTGCAACATCGTGGGTTCACCCAGATACAAGAGGTAACTTGCCAATCATAAGGAGTAAAAATTACGTGTCAGCAGTCTGTGTGGCCCATTGGGCCATCATCCTTCTAGGCACCCAGCCAAAACGTATTGCCAAGATCTTTATTGGTCTCTGCTGTGTGATATGATGGTATAGGAAACCACTTCATAAAATTGTTAAACAAAAAGATTGACGGCGTCTCTCAGAGCTAGTGGAATGATTTTAAAATGTATTTGTTGCCTATTTCCCTCCTATTTAATCTCAATTGTGCTATCAGCATCATGTTGTGAGACTGATTATCTCACAGAGCAGTGCAATCCTTCATGTTAGGGAATGGTCCAAGGAAGAAAATTCCACAGCTACTTAATATGGCCTCTTGTTCTGTGGCACCACGGTGGCTTGGAGATGTTAACTACCTCACCTGGTATACAGGAGGTTGTGTGTTCGATCCCAACCCTGATGTCTGTATATTTGGAGTTTGCCTGTTCTCCCTGTGGTCGTGTAGATTTTTCTCTGGGTCATCCGGTGTTTCCCTCCAAATTTAGAAACATGCGTTTAGAGAATTTGCCTGCTATAAATGTCCACATGATAAGGCACTTTGAGCTTTCATTTGTGGCCATGTCGCTTCTGAAAAGGAGATGTATAGCTCAGTGGGCCTTAGTTGGTAAAATAAAAAATAGTTTAGTTTCATACAGAATGGGGCAGCAATTTCCCACCTGCTGTGCCACTGAGGGCAATGTTCGTTGCACGACAGTAAAATCATATTTTTAAAGTAATCCTCAGAGCTGGAATATGTCCAGATTGGTGTAGAACCAAATTTAACGTGAATATTTTTTGTGCTGTCACTGGGCTGAGATCGTCAAATCGCTATCCATGAGAATCCAGTTTAATCACAGGCTGCGGCCTGGATTCGAAATCCAGGTTCTGTGGCCTCTGTTGTCATTGTAGGTTCCAGGAAACCGTTTGTAACTATTGTAAGCATTGCATGCTCATAAGGAAATCTCTCACAGACGTCGTTTTGTTTCCGCCTGTTCAGGTCCTGTTGCTTCACGCCACAAGGGAGACATTTTAAGCAAATGACGTTCGACTTTAGAAACTTTTGTATAATCTACTTCCTGTCAATTACAATCACTTTTGGGGTTTAATCCTGCCAGATGAAAGGGGTTATTTTTAGTTTTGAAGCACGCTTCCTTGCATCCAAATCCTGCCAATGTGTCTTATTCTCAGCAGTTTCTAGAGCAGCTAAGTCATCTCTATGGTACTGACTGCAGAATAAACTTTGCTTTAGGTGATTGTCAAACAGCTGTTGGGTATTATCGCACAGAGAAGGAAACATCATTGGCATCTACAGCTGCATGATCAAGCTACCAGTCAGCATGCTGTCTCTTTACTTGGATGGGACAGGGTTAAAACGCAAATATTTGAAGTTTTTTTCCTTCCACATTCGATTAGAACAGTTGGCACCACTGATTAGCACGGTTGGCTACGTATGGTGAGAAAGAAGTTCTACATACATGCGTACTTTTACTATAGCGAATGTAAAATGAGAAGCAGGTTGAGTTCCTAAATCGTTGCCTGCCATGTGCACGTTTTTGGATGTCATTGGACAGCCTTGCTCGCTGCAGATAAGCCTGCTAAGATATGTCAAAGTAATGCGAGTTGTGATTGCCTCTTTACAGACCAGCATCTGATATTTGGTACGGAAGAAGGCATCTACACGTTGAACCTGAACGAACTGCACGAAGCGACAATGGAACAGGTGGCTTCTTCATTACATTGCGGAATCATATCACTGCATCCCTTTTGTGCGTTCAATAACTAAAGATCATTGCTTTGTTTTTTTTCTTAAATTAATGTCACTGCTTTTTTAAGTGGTACGTTTAAAAAAAATGCGCTTGTTGAGGCTATTCAAAAATAGCTGTTGTGGGTTTTCTTTCTTTTTAGTTGGTTCCACGGAGATGCACATGGCTGTACGTGATGAATAATTTTCTAATTTCTCTCTTGGGTAAGTTTTGCTTCCTTTACCTCATTACGCGAGTGATTTGTATTCTGCAAGCACACTTTATATTCAATGCCTATATATTCTCGAGTTTAAAGCACTTGAAAATTAATTAGAATCTTCGTTGGGGTGTTTTGCCCATTGAATTAAGATGAAGTGGGTTCATGGATTAAACCACGGGTGGGGAACCTTTTTTCTGCCAAGGGCCATTTGGATATTTATAACATCATTTGTGGGCCATACAAAATTATCAACTTAAAATTTAGCCTGTTATATTTGGTCAAACATTTCATTAACTCACCCCTAATGTGATGCTGGAACAGACTAAATGATTTCGCGGGCCTTATACGGCCCGCGGGCCGGACGTTCCCCACCCCTGGATTAAACGATACATTCTAAAACCATTAATGATCTAGTTTCATCCGTCAATACAATTTGTTTAAAACCTATAGAAGTCAAAAGTGTATTTTTAAGGGAAACCTGGATTACATACAACACAGTGCACATTGATAAAATATGATCATTATGAATACATTATTATAATTTTATCATTATATACGTATAAATATGTTTATACACATTCATAGTAAGCTGTGTTGGCGCAGTGGTAAGCACACTGCATTATGAACCCAGGCACCTGAGTTAAATTCCCATCCATAGCCATTGATATATGACCCAGTTCTTGGCTGCCCTTCAACTCGCATTGACTAGCGTGGTGAGATATTATTAAACAACTCCCATAACTGACATGGCATGGGGTAAGCCTAAATCCAGGAATAGATTGACAGAGGGCTATAAGTCAATGAATTGTGGACATTGGTAATAGCTGGCAGGATGACGAGATTGTTGTACCATCTCCTCGGGAGCAGTAAGACAGTTTGACATGCCTGGGCATGTGTCCGATCGCTGTTGCGTATGTGGTGGCGTGCTGTGATGTCGCACACAGGGAAGACCTGCCAGCTTTACTCGCACAATCTGATGTGGCTGTTCGACAACACGCGGAAAGAGCAGAGATTGCCCGGACTGTCGGACATGCTGCACGCCAGGTCATCCGCAGGCCTTCCACACCGTGTGCCTTTCCATTCCCCCACATGTTTCATTTTACTTCTCTATTCTAGCATTTTTCAAACTCATGTTGAGCCTGCCATCCTTGGCCGCTTTTTCTACTCATTGTGGTCCAAGCCCATCTCCATGTCCATTCTACAGACCTTCATATTTTTGCTCACATTTTAAATCCACCTCTTTTGCATAGTTTTCTCCAATCAGTGTTTTTACATGTGTAGAGGAGTACCGCGAGGACCCAACGAGGGGCGAGTGCGGGAAGAGGGACGGAAAAGGAGGAGCCGGAGAGAGGGAAGAGAGCGGAAGGCGAGGAGAGAGAGAGGGGGATTTTGGAGGAGAGACGTGTGAGACGGAGCGGGGTAGCTTCGGGAGGAAGGAAGGAGGGAGGCGTGGACAGGAGGTAGCGAGGGGTCACGTCGGGTGGAAGTGTGGAGAGAGGAAGAAAGAATAAACGGCGAGCAGCCCTGAGCAAAGACCTGGTCTCCGTGTGATTCTAAATACCTGGGTGTGTCCAGGAGGAATACTCTACACATGCATGATATCAGTCCCCATTCTCAAATAAGTTCTGGATGGTTCTGAACAAGTGAGGGGAAATTTATTAATTTTGTGCAAGAGCCATTCTATCCATAAGGCTACCACTGTTGACTTCCCATGCCTGAGGTATGAGGGACTCACTGGGTTTTCAAATAATTTCCTCCCTGCTTGAAAAGTTGTGGAATACAATTTTGTTCATATTTAACACACCACTTTATTGTAGTGCTTACATTATCTGGGTGGAATGTTTGTTCTGGGTATGTGTGTGGTATTAAGGCTTGTTGACAGCTTCCTCTGCACTATAGAGAATGTCATGCTCTTGACATACGATTGCCTGTCAAATTATATGCTGTTTTTATGACAATGGCGCTGCTCACAGACCATTGTGTATATTGCAGGAGATACCCTTCAAACAGAATACCAGAGACCAAGGGATGCCAGAAATGCTGTGTTGGTAAGGGACATTTTAAAATATCAACAAAGATCCTATTGTATGTATGTTGAACTTATTTCGCACCGTACGTAGCCAACCGTGATAATTTGACCATCTTGCAGTCTGCAGAACACTTTGGCGCACTTACATATTTTCTATTTTGCTATTTTAATTTTACCAGGTAAGGCCCGCTGAGCAAGATAAGCTCTTTTTCGGAAACGACTTGGCCACAAATGACCACACAACAACGAGAAGTGACCTGTCACGTGCAAGTTTATAGCAGCCAGAATACTCTGAATGAACATAACGTGCAAAAGCATCACAATGTTTTCAATTGCTGTAAACCGACTGGGATTACTTGAAATTGACAATTTTGCCTTTGTTTTTGAATCCCCGGCTACTGTGCAGCCAACAACCTTTACACGGGAAACACGTACCTGTGTGGTGCTCTCACGTCGAGTGTGGTGCTGCTACAGTGGTACGAGCCAATGCAGAAGTTCATGCTGGTCAAGGTAAGGAAGCGAACAGAGCGAGTTAATCCTTGGTAACGGTTCACAGTTAGTTTCTTTCTGAGTTAATTTGTGTTGGTGTAATGTTTATTTTTGTCAATTATTTGTATTGATCCAACCACGGGAACGGGGGGGGTGTATAACTTCTGTAACAGGTTAGTGGTGCATAGCGAGATAGATAGGCGGCTCGGACAGACAACCAAAGCGGACGTGTAGGACTGTGGCGTTATGTGAGACCACACATCAGATCCCTTTTATTCAGGAAAGGACGGGGGAAAAGGGGAGGGAGGGGAGGGAGTCGGTCTCATTTCAAGTTCAGTCATTTAAACTCAGGGTCTCTGGAATAACTTCCCCCCCCCCCCTCATTAATAATCATGAACTGAACAATTTTTCTGTTGATTATGAGCAAACAAGCTAGTGTTTGAGATTTGATGAGATCTACGTAAGATCCTGGGTGTATACAACACCTTTTAAACAGCACATACAGTTTTAACAGCCGAATCTTAGACTGATACGTATTTTGAACGGCTCTCTGTGGTTCCAGTGTCATGGTTCTCAATCTGATTAGTGTGTCAGTAGTGTAAATTAATGCAATGTCATCTTTATTAATGCTTTACGATCAAAAATCAAGTTTTTGTTATTGCAGACGTAATTAATCAGGGCCCAGTGTGGTGAAGCCAGGCCAAAGATCCTCATAACCTGCCCCGCATGGGGAGGTCATCATCCAGCAAGGAACTGACAAATAGCTGTACATGTACATTTGACTTTGTGTCTGAATAAGTCAAATAGAGCATTGCCCCTAAATGTTTGTCCGGTATGTGTGTCTGTTTGTATTTGTCATTCTGTTGCGCAGCATTTTCACTTCCCGCTGCCCAACCCGCTGAAGGTGTTTGAGATGCTCGTGGTACCCGACCAGGAGTTCCCACTCGTGTGCGTGGCCGTGGGGTGTGGCATCGACCAGGGCCAGGACCTGCGCTTCGAGACCATCAACCTCAACTCGGCCTCTTCCTGGTTCACGGAACTCGGCTCTGGTAATGTGAATGCGCCACGGAGGCGAGATGTTAACTACCTCGCCTGGTATACAGGAGGGTAGTGGGTTCGATCCCAACCTGATGCCTAGGGGCCATCCATTTAGTATGTATGCAAAAATTTGTCACAATTTGACCACCCCCCCTCCCTGTACGCACGCGTACTTTTTACACCCCCCCGCCCACCTGCGTATGTACGCTTGACGCACCCCCCCCCCCCCAATCCTATAGAACGGCCGATATTTAATCCACGCAGAAACGTTCAAGGATGAATAATATTGACATGTTTAAGCAAACAGTCCCCGTCGGAATATCTAACTCATTTGAATCAACATGTGTCTACAATGTTTGGCTGCTATACATGTCCAAGTGATAGGCACTTCTTTGAGCTATAATTTCCCTCCAGGTTGGTTCTGAAAAAGAGCTGTATAGCTCAGTGGGTCTTACCTGGTAAAATAAAAAATAAAAATCAGTCTTTTGAACACGCGCGCACGCGTGCGCCGGCTGACACACATTCCTGTTAATGTACGTATGTATGTTGAACTTTTTTCGCACCGTACATAGCCAACCGTGCTTATCGGAAGTGCGGGGGAAGGACAAAAAACTAAGTGCAAAAAGTGGTTTGAAAAAAGATGCGTTTTCAATCTAGATTTAAAAGTGAGTAGCTCCAGTGGCTTCCTAATATCAGAAGGAAGAGCATTCCAGACGGCTGCAGAAGCGCATCTGATAGTTAACCAATATATATTGTTAAACCGCAGCATCGGCAAGACATCTCTTATCCACGCATTCAGCCCTTTCTTGGCGTTTTGGGCCTTCAGGCCTGTGCTCGGCAACCCTGATAGTAAAATAATCTTAAACTGTTCGAGGCATTCAATTTTGCTTACAGTCACTGTACCGATTGTATCCATTGTTGCAGAACTGCTTTTGTTTGTTGCGGTTGCACCAGACTCGTGAGCCGCATGGCTCACAGGGCTCTACCTAATACATGAAACTTGAAACATTTTAAGATATTTATCGGGGAGGCTGAAACTACTATAGAACCGCATCCAGATGGTCGCTCAGCAGAGGGCGCTCTCTGCAAGTTGATTTCATTTGGGCTGCCAGACCACTTCAGAAATGTTGCCAAATAGTCTGCGAACACTCACAACTTTAACCATAATACAGGTTTTTTTGGGTTAGATCGTGTAAATATAAAAATGTGTCGTTAAACCCGCCACCACCCGACACAGCCAACTAGTAAGGGTTGTCACGTAAACAGAACTTGTCAATTCGTTACTAGTGCAACACACGGGTGTGTTGGAGAGCAAAGCCACAACATTTAAAATCTGAGTGACGTTTCGCCAGTAATTACAACTAGCTTCATCAGGCGACAGCCAGATTTGTGGAGAAATCCTCCTGTTTCGTGCCTTAAATAGAGGGGTAGATGTGGTGACATCACTTGTGGCCAAACAACTGACTGGACTATGTTATTGTTTATAACATGTTTTAACACCAGTTTTAACACCAGTTTTAACACCTGTTTTATTGCCAGAAAGGGTAAAACCTGGTGGCTTTATTGGGAAGTCATGGACTTGAAGGTTGTTGTCCCGTTGTGTCGGGGGGTTTCTGTGCACTCGGCTGAGCTCTCCTTCACCTGCATTTGCCGGCTGTGCGATTTTACTCAATTACCTTGTCTCAGTGTTCGCCCATTTACATTGCAGCATTATATTTAAGTGATCAAAAGCCATACGATAATCACATTTAGTAACTAGTCTGTGGTATGGAGGTAACATTTAACTGAAAAATGTTATGCTCACATGTGCGCAATGTGTATTGTGCACGAAATAATTCATTATTCCATTTATTTTTGCTTTAAAAACAACTTGCAATTCTACCCGCCCCCCCGTGTTTGGAATGGATGAGATGGAACAAATGAGATAGGCGGGCAGATGAGACATGACAATTCATTCCTGACAAAGGAAGATGCAGTACAAATGGGACCGGCAGTACAAACAGCACAGTGTACACGGGGTGGGCAGACCAGCGCCAATGAGATGGACATTTGAAACAAGATTGAGCAAACGAAACTGTGCAAACAATGGCAATAATAATAGATTCTTAAATCTAATTATTACACAGTCAGGTGGTCGAGGGGGGGAGAGGTGAATTGTTGGATGACTAGTCGATACTCAAAGTAGTCGGTGTTCTGCTTGTGGCAAAGCACATGAGACGTTTATTGCAAGCGAGTTAAGTGGTTGCTTCCCCCACATTATAACTGAGCAAAGCTTTTAGAAATCCGGATTTTAGCGCTGCCACAATGATGTTGTTAAATCATACTTATTAGCGTGAAGGGGCGACAAACGTAGGCAGGTCAGACTGCATGACATTAAATCATCTCTGTCGGATGATGTACTATTAATAGCCACGAAGATGCAATACTTTGGAGAGAGGTAAACAGCTTCCAATTAGTGATTACATTTGCCGTGTTTCACATTGCCTGCGGTGGAAAACAGCTTCGTCATGCTTGTTCCCCGCTGCCTGCTGCCCACACTGTACTGGTGCCATTGCAAGCGCTTACTATTTAAGTGGAATTGATTTCTACAGCGGGTGTTGTGTTTTTTTGCTGCACTATGTCACAGTTCAAGAGTGAAGTAATATGTCCAAAGCTGTAGGTGAATTTAACAGCAACAACAAAAACGAATTAACTTCTTATGATATTAAATTGTTGTTTTTTTAAAGGTCGCCGAGTTAGTGGCAGTATATTTTTGAGAACATAATACCTCACAGCCAAGATAGGGATCATGCTCAACCACCTGTGGTGTTACTGTGTGTAAATTAACGGTAAATGTCTATTAATCTTTGTGGTGCTATTAGCATCGCGTGTTCTTTTTATAATGAGGTATTTAACCCGATAATTAATCTCTGGGAAAAGTTAAATTGCACTGGGGCTTCTATTGTCACAATGGAATTGAACCTTGTTCTGTAAAAGCTATTGGAGGTTTCAAATCCTCGTCAACAGCCATCGTCAGTCCACTGCAGTTGGAAGGCCTCTGTCACCACCATCCCTTAGCGGTTTTGTGATGATGATGATGATGTTTAATATTTTTGGTTTCTCTCTAATAGCCATGAGCGGGTGTAAATTACTCTTGTTAATTAGTCCAAATTAATAGAGTAAATGCACATAATTTACATTTACTGTTACATGGTAATATCCATGCGTTTAACTATGCATTTATTTATTGATTAAAATTTATTCTTACGTAAATATATGTATCACGGGAGAATGGATTGTTTGCAATTGAATACAAGGTTTATGCAGATCATGTGTGTAATGTTATATTTAACCTTATAAATAAGACAACTAAAATGTATTTTAAGTGATAATTAAAAAAAAGACTAATGAAAGCTCAAGTCAGAGCATGCGCCCCCTAACCATATTTAATTGAATCGCTGGAAGGGTAAATAGCTACGTGTATGTATGTAGAACTTCTTTTGCACCCTACGTAGCCAGCCGGGGTAATTGGAGGTGCGGGGGAAGGACAACAAACTAAACACAAAACGCAGTTCTAAAGAAATTCGTTTTCAAGCGAGATGATTTGGCTCCAGTGGCTTCGTACTTACTTCCTATAATAGGAAGCCACTGGACCTATGCACTTTTAAATCTAGATCGAAAACTAACTTCCTTAGAACCGCTTTTTGCTGCTAATAACTGTTTAACTTTAAACAATTAAGTCTGTCTTTTTTATATACCAAAAATGTGTCTTTTTTAATTGACCGCATTGAATGCAATGTGCGCTAATCCAACCGTTTTGCGTTGTCCCGTTTTAGGCAGTGCCCAGCTGGAAGCTATCCACCTTAGCCAGCTGGAGAAGGACACCGTGGTGGTTGCCATAGACAGTACGTACCGTGTCCTTTCTACTCTCACCCTTCAGCGGTGCTGCTTTGAAAAAGTGTTACTATGGGGGTCAGACAACCTCGTGTATGATCTCCTTTGCATGAAAGAAGGCAACTTCATTACCTTGATCATCTTTTTTTATTTTAACGTTTTTCAATTTGCGATTCAACTGTGCTATCGGTGTAATATTACGACGCAAAGCATCCAAAGGTCGTTCATCACCCCCCACCCTGTTTTTGTTTGAGAATGGCTCACAGAAGGAGATATAACAGAACTACGTTTGAGATCTATTCTCACGACCTCTTATTCAGACTACGGGCCCTTACACTTCCTACATGCCTTCCAGTGGTGCTGTTTATTGCATTGCAGTCAAAATGATTTTTATTTTATTATGAGACGAGGAAATTTTGCCGCCTTAAACAAAGTACCACGTTTTATATTGGTCGTAAAATATATCCTTAATATAGCTGTCTCGCCACATTAAAAAACCCTTAAGTATTGTTTTTACACAACCCCACAAACAAAGCCAATTGGCCCCACAACGTTTATGATTATTATATTTTTTGTGTGTGGTTGCTGTTGCTGAAACCGTCAACTCGCCGATGATTGAAAACCTGGTTTTACCTCAGATTTTAAACTGAGGATCACAGCTTTTAATCCGCTGACTCCTGTGTCACCCAACCTCCTCCAATTATGTTTTTGATGAGAAGATGTGGACGTCGTTTGCCACCTCTCTCCTCAATGTCCCCGAGTCGGCCACCACCCACTGTTCCCCCTCGGGGGCATGAGAGCTCCCTGTGCAGCAACAAGCATGGCCTACATCGTGAATTACAAACACGCACACACACACACATGGCAAAACAATAATAAAATAGAATTCACATAAACACTTACGGAACTGCGATAACGCGGTAGGAGGTAATTAAGTTTTTGGAATGAATGATTTATTTTTCATAAGATAATTGCAAAATGAGAACATGTTTAATTTGGGAAGGGATACTGGCTTCTAAACGAGTATTTTAGAGACGGGGTTTAGTAGACAACACAGACATAATCCTCTTCTTAAGACTCTCATCTGGCAGGGCTGGACGGCCAATAGATGGTGTCGTGTAAAAAAAATAGGATCTTTTAATTTTTGAATTTCGTCTTGGTGTTTTTTGCCCATGCGGTCAACTTTATTCCTTGGTGTAAAATACTCGTAAAAACATCCCTCCCAATGTAGAATCCTATCGTGTGTTTGCGGCACAAGCATCACGCGTAATGGAAATAAAAATATCAGTGTACGTGCTTCTCCAGCGGTCAACTCCAGATTCATCATCCTCGAGAACACTGCGGAAAATTGGGTTAGCATTTTATATGCCCGAAGACCCGTTGTGTAATTGACTCGGGAGCTAGTTAGTCGTGAAGGTTAATTATAGTCTATGAAATGCTTCAGTAATTGCCCATCCAGGGACATTGCACATAACTGGAGCATTGCTGTGTGTGGCACACTTTTCCTTGGGACAGCACCGCTGTTAATGCTGCATTTAGGCGGCATGCAGTCAAAACAACAGTAAGTGACTGTAGGCAGCCACTGCTAATGTCCAACCGTCCCTTCTGAAAATTATGTCCTTTCATCCATATCCTAAATGTAGGTGTGGTATTTATGAGAGATGGCAGCAATGCGCATGCCTGCAGTGCAGAAGCTGGGAGGCAAGAAGGTTGCTGGATCCGGGATATTAAGGTTAAGTGAGACACCCAAGGTTAGCAGAGAGACATACCTGAATGAAGCAATACAGCTATTAGGTCTTCACGCTATCCATGGAGAGATACAATTATTATCCTTCTTGCTGGTCTGTGCTTTCCCCAAGTGCTTACATTTTAGACATCTAAAAATTATTACTTTTTTCTCTGAAATTTCTCAAAGCACTATGCTCCTGCAGAAGAGTTGAGACTCGGTCAAAGTTTTTTTTTGGGTAAATATAATCTAGTGTTCTTGATGACCCAATGCCAATAATGGAAATGTTTCTGTTCGCCAAGGTGGCACAGGTGTGCCCGTATTCAGGTAGAAGTAATATACGTGTGGAAACTAATATAGCACATAAAATGGGTGCCTTTAGGGAACAGGGAATCTATTGATAAACACACATAATCTGCTCATGCTGACCCAAACAAGTCCTGCCTAGCGATAGGACAATCATATACTTTGCGTCTAATTTCCAGGCAATTTTATCCCCCCCTAAACTGAAAATGTCATGCTCTTTGTTGGGCATTTCATGCTTTTTCTTAATATTTTTTTACACCAGTAATTGGTTTGAAAGCAGGAGCCACACAATGCTAGGGATGATTGAATTATATTTGCTGTTATTCATGAGCGGAAGCATTCTCCTCTGCTTTGCATAGTACATATAGTTCCCAAAACAAAGGGGAAAAATATGAGAAAATTGCATGCCTTTCAATGCATGGGAAAGGGTAAAAACGTTTTTCGAAACAACCTTTATAAAATTTAATGGATATGGCTTTAACTTGTCCATTGAAAGGAATAAAAGTCCTCTGGGTGAACTGTAATATAATGAGCTCTGGCATCTGGTAGCGCCTTGATAAAGGGCTTGCAAACAATGCATCCCTGTCTCGTACGCACAAGCAAGCACGTGGAAAAGGCCGCTCTTATTTCATATTCACTCATCGAAACCTGATGGCACTTACAAAAGGTGACATTTAGGAGTACCTGTTCCAATTTGCTACGTAATAAATATCGTGCTGCCTAGTCCACTGTTTTTTTTATTAATGATCGCCCCGACTTCATTCTTATTCACCTCTTTGTGAAAGGTGTATATGAGTGTTAAGGTGGTGTACTTCCTGCTTGACTGGCTAGTTCTTACATCTTATAAACCCTTGTGGTTCCAGTCGTTCGTCTCCAATTTTTGTATACCTTTTACTTCGTAAAAAGGAATACACTTTCGCCTTCTGTGTACATGGTTGCGGTGGCGAGGTGATGAGATGTTGCTGCCAAAGCTAGTATCTTTATAATGATACTGGTGCTTTGCGAATCACAATCTACGCTAACCTCACAGAATTCCAAGAAGTTTTATGATTCCAGCATGTTACTCCTGCCGTCGTATATCAGGCTACCTTGAGGCCCTGCAGGCGAGTGTTCCACGCACCTGTCTGTCGCTGTCTGCGATCTGCCAACCCCACCTTAACATCACTCGGTTATACACATGTGCAGGAGATGACACGTTTTACTTAATTGAAGTAATGGAATGCACAGCGCAGCTATATAAAACAAAAATACACTTACGTTGTATAAGATTGCTTCTGTTTATTTAAGTCAACAACTTTGGACGACCAGTTTTAGCAGTTGGTTTAAACGCTGATCTTTTCCAGAACGTCAAACAATTATTCAGACATTGGGCCGCTGCTTGCCAGCGGTTTTGTTTCCAGGGAAACGCTGCCCTTGTTTATTTTTTATTCCCACAACTCCAACGTGACAAAGCGGTTTGCGAAAACATTATACACGCCGCCCGACGCCATAGAGACATCACCCGGTGCTTTCCCACACACGTACATTTTCGCGCGTACAAACACATTTGGGTAATATGTTCGATTGTTGGGATAACGTGGTGCCTACCACTCCGTGGTGTATTGACACGGCACTTCATTTGCAAGTAATTTCATTTGCATGTGCACTCGTTGCTCATTACTAACGTTTTCACAATTGTATTCGTTGTTGAAGTCTGGAGAAGTTTATTTGTTGAAAACTTTTTACGGAACTCATTTGAATATATATCAAAGTTGAGTTTGTGTTGTCAATGTGCATACTCTTCCAACACCGAGTCACTTGGGTTATTTAATCAGGGCGTGCTGAATACTTTTATATTGAGGAATACCATCACTTGTAGCCTGTCACTGTGTAAATACTGTTTGGGCTCAATAATACAACTCTATCGGTTGTTACTTGTGATGCAACAGCATCTTTTCAACAATTATTGATTATTTAGTCTCACTTTAATGCATTGAATTGTGTGTGAGAACTACAAAGAAGCAGACGAAATTATAAACCATCTAAATCAGTGGTTCTTAACCTGGGTTCGATCGAACCCCAGGGGTTCGATGAGTCAGTCTCAGGGGTTCTGCGGTTGTTAAGACACACACCCGACTCATATGATTGTGCACCAGTAAAACATATACCTATGTTTTGAATTAGAAAAAATCATATTTTATTTTTCAAATTAAGAAGGGTTCGGTGAATGCGCATATGAAACTGGTGGGGTTCAGTACCTCCAAAAAGGTTAAGAACCACTGATCTAAATTAAACGTAAAAAAATTGTCTGCATATGTTTTTATGAATAATTTCACCTAATCACAGCCTTGAAACGTGACAATTTGTGACCATTCATTTAATTGCTGTGGGTTGCAGGGGATGGGGTGATTTATTCCAGCCTTAGCAGTTATACTTGCAGCATACTTTGTATACAACTCTTGAGGTTCATAATGGACATATGGGACTCAAAAGGGCTTGTGAGCCCAATCTAAAATACTTCATACAAAAGTATATTGCATACCATAGGGTGCACAAATGGAAATCCTCGATATATCGTTTTCCTCCTTATGGTCGGTGCACATTGGCAGGACACGTGCGCGATGGCTCCACGCAGGTCTGCGTGCGAGGTTATGTCACGACCTGGCAGTGTCGTAATGGCGGTATGGAATTACAGCTTAGGCGGCACAGCGCTGCGGACAATCAAATTGTATGATGAAAAGAACACAACTCGGGTGTGTGTCACCGCCACCCCCGTGCGGCGATCCCGTAATGCGAACCGCCATCCGCATGTTCTGTTGCAGCTCACAAGTGACAGGCTCAGAGTGTCTGTGGTATCGGCTCACAAGCACATACACGAGTGTTGTTGTTTGCAGCCAGACGGTCCCACGCGTGCATGTTGAATGGCCCATGGAAACACCGTTAATGATGGGCGGGGAATCCTATTCTCAGGTTGCTTGGGAGTCATGGGAGCTTAGGGGGCCACATGTGGGATGGGTAAGGGTTGGATCGGAGGTCGGCAACCAAAAATACAAGAAGAGGCGTTTTTTTCTCGAATTCGGTGAAAACCTCAATATTTCAAGAGCCGCCGCAATGCAACGTGAAGACGAGACGGTGGGGTCCTTAATAGATGACGTCACGAAGCGGTCCTGAAAGAGCTGCATGCGGCTCCGTAGCCACAGATTGCCAACCCCTGGGTTAGCCGGTTACACAGTTGGGGTGTAACTATTGGCCCCCTATCCCCCCTGGTGATTTCATGAATTGTTGCCATTCGAAGCCAGTATTGATTCAGGAGCCGATTTTAGTTTGCCTCGTTTTTACTGTTTTTCAAATGTTTAGTTTTTTTGCAACATTGTGTCTTAATTTAAGTCATCGTTTTCGCATACATTTATTGTTTCAATGCATTTTGCATAAATCGATTTTTATGAATGGGATTTGCACCTATCTTGAGTCTTAAGCATCGGTATTAATCGGTGCATTCTTTTACACCCCGATTAAATGATGAATGACTTCGTGTGGTGTGTATATGGTGCTTACTGTGGGGCAGGCTTGTTGTAAGTTTAGTGCATGTCGTAAAGGCGTAGTTCAAACATAAGTTGATTACCACATAAGTGGGTTTGAGTTAAAATTGCTAACGCCATTAAGTTAGAAGCACAGTAATAACTTGGAAATTCAAAGGTATTCCTTTCCACATCTCTATATTCCAACTCAACCACTTACCTCCTGAGGAGCACAAATGTTGTTGACATCGTTGAAATTGCTTCTCAGAGCTGAGTATAAGAATTTGGTGTCTTATATGTGCAGATCACGTGGCTGCTGAGTGAGAGCAACAATGTCGTCATTGCTTCTATTTGCCAGAGTGATATATGGTTATTCCACGTGTTCCCTTGAGAATAGAGGCACGGGCAGTCGAATATTGCTTCCATAAATGTGTTCAGATTCAAGTTGCTTGAGAGGCGAGATGCTTGAATATAAAATTTTATGTAAATAAGAAAACAATGTCTAGTTTGTATCGCTGCATATTGCTACATCTGATACACGAGTTGTTGGTTTATATTTCCCTTTTACAAATTGCATTCCAATTGTATGATTGCCATCGTATCCTTGGACGAACTGTCCATGTTGGAACACCTGCAGAGCAGTGCATCACCTTCTGTTAAAGAACATCTCGCGAAGAAGTCGCAGAATTTATTCCAAAATCCCCTCAAATGACTTTGTTTGTTCACACACGAGGGGGGTGATATTTGCACGCACCCTGCTATCGATACATTTTAATTGCACGTCAGTTCGACACAGCATATTTGAATTCTCGGGTGGAATTTAGCAAGTCAAATTAGAAAATATATTTTTGTATGCGACTTGCTTTTGCGCTCGGTCATTTGTGACTGGCCTGAGACGATCAACTTTCTGCACATTGCGAAAACCCAGTTTTATCGCGGGTGGCTTAAAATGTGGATTTGATCCCAGGTTATCGGCAGTGCCAAATCGGTGCCATGACCTTTGAGCCTTCCAGGCATATCTATTTCTACTCTTTGGTTTATTCGGTAAAGTCACGTAGGTAAAAAATTTATAAAATAAATAAATGAAAAAACAACTAAATTAAATCACGACGTCTTGGAAGCAACACAAGCATCCGTCATCAGGTATGTCCGCTCCAGCAAAATTACTGTAACGTAATTACTGTAGCGTATGGGATTTTAATTTTGCTGGAGCGGTCATACCTGATGAAGGATGCTTGTGTTGCTTCCGAAACGTCGTGATTTAAATTTAGTTGTTAATTTCATTTTTTATTATTATTTATTTTGTATTTTTTACCTACATGACTTTACTGAAAAAACCAAAGAATATGAATCCTTGCAGTCTTCGAAAACTTCAAATCTAGAATATCTATTTGTGTTGTTTATTCCACATCGCATATGCAAATGCATATTTGTGTCTTGGGGGAAGAATGTTATGTTGTATACATAAATGGTGTTCAAAAATCTAATTTACATCATTTTAATGCACATCCATCCCATAAGACCCAGGCAAAAATGCTTTCACTGAATATATAATGTGCTACCGAGCACATTGTATATTCATGTATTGCGCGTGGGTGTGTATTTTACCTAGATTATCTGAAGTATGTACACAGTATGGGGGACTCCATTATATGTGGTAATTCTGCTTAGAAATGGCATGCTTATAACTGTTTTTCCCATGTAATATTGGAAAATTGCAATAGGATGCTGAACACTTGCAAAAACACATGATGTCAGCAGTAGTGTAGATTTTTATTTTAACCATTCTGCTTTAAAACACCAACTGTGGTGTTCTAAAAACGACGAGCTTATCAAAAAAATAATCACGCAATGTTTTTCTAGAAAATGTAATTAAAGGGGGACAATGTTAACACTATCATTAGCACCCTGCACTGTGAACACAGTGATCTGAGTTTAACTCCCAGCCAAGGCTGATGTAGAGTGGGCGAGCTATATTTGAAACAGTCCTAGGCCCCTTCATTCACCCACCTTAACTGACCAGCATGGTGAAGTGCAGTCGAACACATTGCACAGCCGACATGGTGCAGAGTGGCCTTCATCAGCAGTGAATTGAAAACATGGCTGTAAAGTTAATCATACCTTGTTTGCATGGAGATGTGCAAGCCGTTTTGACCAACTAAAAATTATCGTTATTGAATCAAATACAATTTCTGTACTCGCCAGAATTTCCAATATGTATAAAATTGGAATTTACGGTGTAAAAAAAACCAAGGTATTTAAAAAAGATAAGGCCCCCCCCAAAGTAAATTCGTGTACTGTCATGTGATTTTATGATCACTGCCTGCATTGTTCGTGTTAGTGATGACATTCATGGGAGTGTGCCATTGTATTTGTTGCATTAATGCCTAACACTTTCATTTTTTTCCCATTTGCAGAAAGTGTCAAGATAGTCAACCTTCACGGAAAGCTGAAGTCAAACAAAAAACAAGCCTCCGAGCTGCACTTTGACTTCCAGATCGATTTCATAGGTGAGCAGACATGGCCTGTCACAGAACCCTCATGCATTCTGCACATACACTGCATACATTGAATGTATGTCAAGTACAACTTATCGTACTTTGCAGTTTTGAACGTTGCACATATCATCTCTATGCATTGGTTAAATTTGTCTATTTATTGGAATTGTGTACAAAAGGGTGTGAGCGTTTTCCCATTTTGCGAACATCAGAGATGACATTGTCTTGTATGTTACACCTTACACTTAAATTGAGAAAATTGATTGCCAAAAATGGGATGTTTGTAAATCAGCATATATCTATTGCCATTTATATGAAATATTCAGTAAGATTTGAAAACATTAAGTGAGAGTTTTCAAAAGGAAGAAGATCACAAATGGTCTAAGTACCAGTCACAAGCACGTCACCTCTGCATATATTGGCGATGGCCAACATAAACCTTGAAAAACTCTGTCGAGGTGCGTTGCGCGTGAAGCAGTCCGGTGTTAAAACGTCGCATATCGTCCCAGCGACTCTCGTACGGGTTTGTAGAACCTGCGGACATCTATCCGTGTACGGGGGTGTCTTGAGTCATCGTGTTTGCCGTTCCCGTTCCCTGCAGTGTGTCTGCAGGACAGTGTTCTCGCCTTCTGGAAACACGGCATGCAGGGTAAAAGCTTCAAAGCCAACGAGGTATTAACATGCTGCCAGCCGAGTGTAAGAGTGAGGGTATTGCTTTGAGAACAGTTAAGCTCTCCGAACTATGCACGCTGTCAAACTGTTAATGCTTGGAGGCAGGGGTCCTAAGTAAAATGTTATGGCTGGAGAAGTTTCCTTTTTTTCTGCGTTGATTTAATTGCCTTAAATATAATTAATGTGGCACTGACCTGCAGCAGTTGTAGGTTATACAGGGCTATAACCTATTAAAATATATCGTAAGTAATGTGTACATGGCATGTCTGAATGTTTTGACTTTGAATTGGTGCTTTGAACGATAGCACAACTGTTTTGCCCTTTTATGGCATTTAATGGGACTTCCTTAATCATCCATTTTAAAAACCCATTATTGGCATCGTCATAATAAAAAATGAAAATCTGCAAACATTAACTTGTGTATGTAGTCACAGAGAGGTGATACTTTGGCCATTTGGCCATCATCAATTCAGCAATTGATACGTGCGCATTTCTCTCAACGTCAGGTGTCGGCAGTTTTTAGTCATCAAACAGCAGCCGGATCATTTTGCTACAAGACATTTGTAACTGTACTTTGTGTTCACGGATGGACAAGTATGGGGTGTGGTGGTATGTGAGCTGCCTCCGTTAGTTTGCGTTAATTGGGCTTGCGTCGTTCAAGTTGCAAATGAGTGCTGTGTCTGCCTCAACTCTGCCTCGTTACTGATCACCCCATCAACCTCTGCCCTCCCGTTAGGCATTGCTTCGCGTAAGCGTCTCTTTCTATAAATAATTAACTTAGCGGTACAGCCCAGCACTTGTCATTCAACTTCACCTCTAGCTATTAAAAAAACGCATATTGGATTGCGTTTCATTAACCTTTCCCTTCAATTGATTCGTGCCGTGTGTTTTTTTCCCCCAGGTTACCCAAGAGATCTCGGACCACACGAGGGTCTTTCGGCTGCTTGGATCGGAAAGGTATTGCCACTCGTGTCATTGTCACGAATCGCCAGCTTTCCGACGGCCGAGTATATTGAACCACTGGCTGACTGCACAAATAGCTTGATAGGTTTTTCAAGTTGTAACACCTCTGTAATCCGGGATCCGGGTTTAAAGTTCAGCATAAAATGAACACCCAAGAGAAGGGTTATCTGACCCGTTGGTCTTCAGTTATGTTTGTTGGGCTAACCAAACAGACTTCAGTGATTCTTCACTCCTAATGGAATGTAACACATCTGTCGTGAATCCGGTCTAAATCATTATATTTGAACAGAAGGTTTGTAGCCGGTTGGTGGTGGTCGTCAACATTTTAAAAGTAGATTTGGTGATTATTAATTTGTTCTTGAAACATCTAACAGTTTAATTCAAAGTCTGTTGTCGAGTAATAATTTGTATTCACTCCAGCAGTGCTGAGGTTTTATTTATGTTTGGAAACCCGCACTTTCACCAACCGTAAATTCCGAAGGGTTAAAGATTAATATGAACACCTTTGGGCCAAATAGTGTGATACGGATGAGTAACCACAAGTGTGCATTTTTTTCTCTTTGTATTTTACCCCCCTTCTCTTTTCACATTGAGAAAACCCTACATCTCCCTAAAGCATGCCATCCAATGCAGAAACGATTTATTTCTATGGGAGAATATTTTTTAAAAATAGTTTTGTGAGAAACGTTTTTACACAATTGCTTTAAAGAGAGGGGCATTGTTAGGTGTGCATTTAAGCGTGCATTGAGCAGCACGGACGAGAAAAAAACATTAAGAGTATTTTAAAATAACAAGCCGCCTTGCCGTGTTGACGTTGCATGGGCTGCTACCTTGCTTTGGAATGCCACTGGCTGGGCTCGTCAAACGCACAATCCGCGCGTGAACAAGTCTCTTGGAAGCTGTGGCCTCGTGGGGCAAACTCGGGCTCTGTGGAGCACAGAGACGGACAGACAGCACCAGAGATTGAGTTCCTGAGCTGTGGCTATACATCGTTAGCGCGTCGACTGTGCGCACGTCCCCGCAGACTTGTCAGTGAATATCTTGTAAATGGCATCGTGTATTGTCATTACGGCTCGCGGGCACTTCTTCAGTGTGTGGTGCTTTTGCTTTGTGGTTGCGATTTTAAAATTGTATTGCGTTTGAAAGGGATATTTTGTGTTGACTTGATTTTATTGACGAGGAGAAATATTTCTTCGAATTAACATTTTGTTTCGTAAATTATGTTTACGCGAAGCATATTGTGCAGTTAACACATCCACAGTGAAGAAGTCATCAGATTTTAAGTGAAAAATCTAAAGATAATTCAAAATAATGAAATAACAGCTTTGGTAGTCTTATCACTAATTTGCACAATTTTTACATTTGGGCTTTATTATCAGCCTGACTTATCTTTAGAGAATGGTAACACCACAGAGCAAGCCCAGGCAGCTACGCTACATTGTTTATGAGTTATACACCACCCGTAGACTTGGCAATTGCAACTGTCCATACGCATTTAAATGCCTGTTACAAAACTTGTTACAGCCGACTAAACCCACAAAGGCATCCAATCTCCTCGGCCTGTTTGTCTCATTTTCCTTTGATGTGCCATTTCCGTCTCGTAAAAAACAACATTCTTGGCTCTACAGGGGACCCAACTATTTATTTGCTTAAGATAGCAGTGGAATATTAAGTTGAGCAATGTTGACACAGGAGTGAGGACAAAGCTGTTCAATGTATCCCTGTGCTGTTTTGTTTGCTTGGCAAATAATTGTAGTGCAATTAATAATAGAGCCTGCCCTGTGAGCGGCCTTTTAATAAATAAAGAAAGCAATACAATACAGTACGTAGCTTTTTTAATATACAATTGCTTTAGTTTAAAAACAAATTGGGCTCCTACGTGTACAGGATGAAAAATAATGGATATGACTGTGTCTTTGAGTATTTATAGTATTGTATTGTCCATTCCCCGCACCTCCGATTAGCGCAGTTTGCTATGTACGGTGCAAAATAAGCTCAACATACATACATTTTAAATCTAATTCCTGTCATGTATTTTTGTTAAGGCATGAGACTGCGGAATCATTTAATTAATTTAGTATTTATTCGAATGTGTTTGACGGGGTATTATATTCCATTATATAAATGCATACTGTGTAAGTTATAGATTTAAACTGTTTTGTACTCGTGACGTTACGCATCTGCTAAGTACTGTATGTGTAAATCTTTTCTATGGACATCTTAAGGAATGTTCCAGGTGACAATATTTTAATGGGCACAAGTTAGTGTCGCCATGGATTGTGCGATAATTTAAGAGCTATCGCACAGCTCGGACAGTGTATATCATTGATTTTACTTGCGTAAACTTTAATGTTTCGCAAACATGTAGCTCATAGCAAACCGCACTGGTTATCACTGAGGGTGCCTTAACCCTTAAAATGCACTCGTTCTGCTTCACAGTGGACTTTAAAGATCACGTGAGGTTATTTGCTAGAGCAATGCGTGCCTGTGCCTGTGTCACTGTCCACATTTGATGATTATAAAAATAGTTACCTGCAATTGACTCTGATGGTATTGCAAGATACAATCATCGCCCCTCCTGAACAGAGTTCTGACCCATTGAGACTCCTGGGTAAACAGACGTTGTCATAATAATAATATACTTCAACTTGTTTTTTTCAGGGTTTTTTTTTAAACGTCATTTGCTCAAGAAATGAATTTGGCAATGGCAGGCTAATAAACTTGTAGCAAAAAACATGGCTGTTTTGTAGGATTTATTTAAAAAGTGTTTAATCGTTTCAACAAACTCTTACTCAGTCACTGATATTATCAACGTATCTTTTGCGAAAAGCACTTCGTTACTCTCTGCATGGATCTTGTTTTTTCATGTTGGTAAATCCAACTTTTTGTTCACCAAGATTGGCCCAGTGTTCATCTGTAATCGCTTTATTGACCACACTCATTGCCATGGCAACAGTGTCTGGACAGAAGAGCGTGTGTGTAACGACCTAATGCACCTTGGTAGCGATGGGTGTCATTCTTTGTGCTTTGTACGGCTTGCTTCCCTGTTAAAGGAATTGGGCTTGACCGATAAAAGACTTTGAATAAACCGTTGTGCCCAGCGGCACTAACTTGCCATAACGGGAATACTTAAATACATCGGTGGTTTGTGCGTGTGCATGTTTTTACTGTAAAGGGTGTATTTGTCTACGGATTCATCAGTGTAAGGTATAAGCCCTGTAACAATGCGGAAGGCCAGAACAGAATTTACTCTGATACTACGAGACATTTAGAATGCAACGGTGCGAATTGATTTCATGTCCAGACTAGCGAGGCAGAGAAAGGTGTTGCCTGTACCCCGTGGTGTAGGTGGCATGGTGAAAAATCCCACAAACCAAAATTAGTCAGGTTAAGGCATTTGAGGACAGCTTTTCCAATTGTAATATACATAATGGCCTCAAAGGTCTTTTTCATAAAAACAAGAACGCACCTCTATTTAAAGAGCTGTGTGTTGCTTTCCACTCTCAGCGCACTGCTCGATTCGTGCCCAGTTCTCCTTGCGAGATTCTTCCAAGAGGAGATGGCTGCATTCTAAGTATGCTCCCTGTTAATTCCCCAAAGGGAATTGTAACATGTTGGGCTTCAAGAGTGTGGCCACATCGCATCCGATCCCCTCCCAGTCCATTGTCCACTGAATTCCTGATTCAAATATTCCCGCATTGCGAGGTCGTAAAGTGCAAGGGGACTATGTATGTTGGTCTTCCCCCTCCCGTAGCCCCAATGTATTCCAGTTGTGTTATCATTTAATGTGCCATTTTCATCTCATATGATGTGCGCATATTTGCATTGTTTATTCACTACTCTGCTTGAACGTAATTTGGAAATATTTTAATTCTGTGTCCCAGACTGATATGATATGTTATTACTTCCCCGTGAGGATGTTCTTAAAATGCCCTTATTTTTTTTTCAGCAAGACATTTGATGATTTTTTGTTATACAACCACAACACATATATTAACACGTATGCTGTGCACGTTTTGTATCAATATTTTTGTAAATGTAGAAGAGTAAAAGTATATTTTTTATTAATGTTATTTCTACTCAGTGAAGTAACACGTCACACTGCATTCCACGGCTGCTTGATTAAACAGGTGCCAATTGGAAGCTCCTCGATCTGTAGAATGTGGATCTCTTCCCCACACGATGCAATTTGATAGAAAGAAAGCAACTGCTGGCATTGTTTTATATATTTCATACTTTTAACTTTTGTTGTAGAACGTTAGACGACAAAAAAAACAGTACACGAATATCCACCAGGCCCATGTACCCGACGCATCCTGGTTGATGGGGGGCGGGGGGCAGACAACCCGGGGAACTGCCAACATTGTTAAGAGAAAAAAAAACGAAATCCTCACTGCCCGAGTTGGATGGATGTTGGCCTAGGAATGGGGCTTGCGAGGCCCCTCCGGTTATCCAAACACACCTGACCCTTACAGTCGCACGGTTCAGCACACTCTCATTGACCACTGTCCATGGGCGCCTTCTGTCCCACACTCATTCATCACCGTCCGCAACCAGGTCGAGGCCTAAATGAAGGCACTTGCTGCGCATTTCAGATTCATTTGGGCTTTGGGCATCGAGCTTGTGGGCTGCACAAGCTGCTTGCAAGCACAAGTACGAGGCCTGAGCCACAACAATAAAACATTTGGTTGAATGGGCCACTGCGTCGCAGCTAATATGCAAGTGCCCCCCTTTCGTTTGTGTTAAAACACGTACGTCTTAACACTTAAAATGTAGACTGCTGTAGAAAAATGTGGGGACATAATTGGAGTCGAGTTGTGATTATGCTTTCCCATAAGGTTGTTTTGTTGACCTAAAAGTTATGGTTAATATTTGTTTCCTGGGATTTTAACACAGGACATTCCAGCTGCGTGGAGCTGTATGAGTAGACACTCGTTTGAAAGGGAAACTACTTATTTGGAGAGAAAGAGTTAAAACCTAGAAAATGGATTATTCGGTCGATTTGACAATGTACCACGATCACTTAAATAACACCTCCAGTAAAACCAGTACTCAAGTGTGCCTATATCGACATGCTCTAGCACTTGCTTCCAGTCTGGTCTTCCAATAGTTACCTATGCCACTGCAGCGCGTGTTCCCCTGGCTACTTGTTATTAACAGCGAGGAGGGGGGGGGATGAGATAAGGGCTGTGTGATTGAGAGGTGGGGTGGTTCTAGAGCCTTCGTGAGTCCGTTACCACCACAAACAGCAGGACTCTCTTGAGAAGGAGGCTTTTATCTCTATGCCTACTCTGACGTCATACGGACTCAAGGTGTTACTCTTTTGCTTGAGTGAAACCAGTTAAAAATAACAAAGTTGTAGTCGTTTTTGATTTTTCACGGGAGAAGTTTGATCAATTCTACAATTTCGGACGTACTGTTTGGATACTTTAAATATGTGGGTAATTGGTTTAAGTATGAAGTGGCTTTTGGACTTGGGCATAGTGTGTCAACCAATTTTGAATGTTTATGCAGAGAGAAATAACTTGCCCATGCTAAGGGACAAATACTTGGGACGAATTGATTGTTTTATTCATGCTGAGATGGTGGAAATGCATTCCATTTTATATGTACGTGTCAAAACACCAGAGTATGCCACAAATTAAAGCCTTTTTTCTAAAAGTATGCAAACTTACCTTTGAAATGCCATCTCTTAAGTTGTCTTAGAATGACTTGGAAATGTTGACTGGATTTGTAGAAATGCCTATATGCAGTTTTTTTTGTTAGGTCCGTTGATGCGCGGTACTAATCACGTGGAATCTTGTAGGCACGTAACAGTTCACACTCCGTGATGCGCTGAAAAGGTCTGATTCTGGATTGTGATTTCATTCAGGAAGTGATTCCTTTTTATTTGCTTTGCCATCATATTTGCATTGTTTTTGTTTTTATTTTAGCCGCACAGCTTTGTTCAACCAAATTATCCTAAAATGAAAGTCATAGAATTATCATCTAACTTACATAGATTGTGACGAATAAATTGCCACGCTCGCAATTTGACACCTGTGTGTGTGTGTGTCATGAGTGCGAGAATATACTTTAATAAATTAATCATTACGTGCCTAGGTAGTAGAATGGCAGGACCATTAAGGGATTTCGACGATATAGGGAGGCCTTCATCCAGCAGTGGAGAGACAATGGCCGACTACAACGGTGGTGATGGTGAATCCTTGTCGAAGCTCATTGCAGGCATGTCCTGCAGTGTGTGTGCTGTTTATTTTAATATAAACATTGTTTAACATTAACCTATTCTGGCGCTGTGGCCCAAAACTCATTAAAGCACAAGCTACGATCCCACTCACAGGCTCTGCCCACTCCCAGCACCACTCCAACACACGCCCATGTGTTATTACAGGCCGGACGGGCGCTAGCGTGGTTGACAAATGACGGCACACTCGGCGCCCGTTTATGTTCATGCCCGCCCAGGCGTGCGAGCGTGAGTGTCCCAGAGTCCTTGGTGCACAAGGCGAGCTGAAGAAAACAGCTTTGTTTTCTCGCAGCAAAGCCTGCACTTGTTTGCTTTGGACCAGGTTTGATTGATGGCATTGTTGTGAAGGGCATTTCTGCAGAGTACACCTTTTGAAAAACATTCTGCTCCCATTGAGGAGCAGAATGCATTGTGGCTTTCGAGAGGGACTGGTCCCCATTTGCAGATGCTTTTGCGGATAAATATATATTGTGCTCTTGAGATTGATCAAGGTGGAGGTTGTTGCAATCTGGGTCGCCATGGTATGCTGTTGACCTGCCTCCAGTGGGAAAGTTGTCTGACAATACACTAAACCGGTAACTTTTGATTGTGGCAGAACCTCGATTGCTCACACCTGTCCCTTGGCTGGCCGTCAAATTTTTACTGAATATCTTTTTTCATTTGCTTCAAAAAATCCTATGAGCTAAGAGGCGTTGTTTCCTAAATACGCTTCACTTTATTTTTTCTATGCGAGTGGTCAGAGCTTGACGAGAGAAATTGTTTAAAGGAAAGAATTGAAGAGAGAAAGATGATAGGAAGAGGAAAATGTCGCGTGAATGGAAGAAAACGACAGGGAAAGGAGGAGAAAGTGAGGGTTGTTTTACAATTGCTCAACCTGTTGGTATAGACAGGACACATTGGGTTGTATTACCTTCCTAATAATCAGCGTGCAGATGATTATAATCCAGCTTGATCTGCCGCATTGCTTCATGTATCCTCGGTTTAGTTTTAGTTAACAAGTAATATTTGGATATGGAGTCTGTTCTTCCCCCAAAATATAAAATAAAAACCCTATGTAACTTCATCAGCCAATAAGCCCTCAGGACCAATTGTTTTTCAGCAGTTTTTGTTTTAAGTAGGACCGTGTTTGACTGGAATTGACTTATCTCAATGGGTTTGTTAAAAATGTATAAACAACAAAAATATTCTGGATGAAAATTGTTCGCTACATTGACCAACCTCATTAATGTTAACGTTTTTTTTTATTTCATGTTGACACTCCCTTTGCTATTTATTAACCATTATTAATCTATGAAGGTGCCACGTAATATTTGTTTACAAGTGGCTTTGTACACATGGATACATTTACAAGTAATAGTAGATAGCAGACTGTCCTGCCATGGCACTTCTGTATCTACAATTATGAAAACAATATGATTTTCGTTTATGTAGGATATTGTGGCTATGCTGTGCTAATGAGTCCAATAAGCAAGAAACCAGTTCACACTTGGCATGTTGTTCGATCCAGCTTTCCCGAACTGGTGACTATCACAGGCTTCTGCATAATCTATGCAATATCAGTTGCTGTCTAGCTCAGGGTGAAGCCGGGATAGTGCTTGGATGAGTGACACTATACACAGCATGTTGTTATAGGCTGCTGCAGCAAAGGGCAGTTGAGCAAAATACATTTTTGTACTATACTTACACCACTTGTATGCTCCCCACCTTCATGAACCCAAACTGATGAGCATGGTTGGCTAGGTACGGTGCGAAAGAAGTTCAACGTACGTGCATACGTTCTCTGTTGCAGAGTGGTCGTGCTGGAGAGCAGGCCTACAGATCACCCGACGGCGCACAGTAACCTCTACACGTTGGCGGGGCACGAGAGCTCCTACTGAGCAAGGCGCTCGTGACTCTGCGCTGCTTGCCGCGCTGCCTGACACTCCGTGGGAACACTTCTGGAATGCTCCTCCAAACCTCTGGGCCGGGTTGAAGCCTCCTATCCTGCCCCTCGAGCCATTCATTATTTCAGTGGCTTTTGTAGAAATGTGCAGAAGCACCGACTTCCTAAAAAAAATGCTTCCTGTTTTTAAGTAGGTGTGGGAAACTGTTTAAACAAAGGGAATACTGTATACAGTAGTAATAATTATAATAACGATGTTTTTGTAACTACGTTGACATCATTGATTGTTTCCTACATGTAAAACACAGCCATTTCTTATAGGTACAAGAGGTTGATGATTCTTCGGATTTCCATCGGCGAATGCTCCAGCTGGGATGTGCAAATGTTTTGCTATCTTTGGTGCATCTTGGTTTTAAAACAGAGATGATGTTTGGGTCAACGTGACCGTTTCTGTCATTCATGGACACAATCTCAAAGATGTGAGGTTTTATTTTCATTGTACCCTGCAGAGATTTCCAATACCGGTACAGAATCATGTTTGCGCTGTGTCCCATCTGAGCCTACAGAGGCAGCTGCATTTCTTTTCACACCTTGTGGAAAATGTTTGCGATGTATTCCGCTTTACAATATGTGCCACGCTCGAGTTTTAAATCTCCCTTTTATACGTGGACGCAAACTATGCAACTGCCGAGTGATTTCCGCGGCAAGGCACGTTTAATGAACGCATGACACTAAAACATTCCACTGACAAGTGGTCTCTGTAATCGGACATGGATTCCCAGCATTTTGACTGAAACTGTTAAGGGCTTTAAGTGTTTCATAGCACACCAAAGCCGTCGCACTCCCGTGATTGAGTTTCACCGCTGTCTCAATTTGGTGAACTTTGTGCACTCTACTCTGGCAAGGAGCTTTGCTTCTTAAAAGGTTCATCTCGTTCAAACGTAGAATTTAGATAAGTTAAAGATGAAAACGAGAATTTAATATCTGATATTTTTAGTCACATTTAGTCTGCATATGTAAAAAAAAGTAACGCTTAAAATGTTTATACTAACCGCAATTGAAATGTGTTTTTTTCCTTTAAAGCTTCGTCTCCCACGTAAGGACTCTACCGGTTATTTAATCAATCTGGATGTTTCGCTACGACCTTGGCACTTTACAAATGTAAGCCCAGCCCCATTAAATGCGTCCTTGAGCTGTGTTTTTTTTAAACTCCCTCTCCATAGTTATGATTCAAGCCGTTAATGTGCGCCGTTGGCATTGATGTGCAAATTTTCTACGGGGGGCGGGTGTCGTTCTTTGCACTGCAATTGCCGTCGGCGAATTATTTGGGCGGAACCACCTGTCACGGGCGCCACCTCTGCCGAGAGCTTTCATTCTAAAACCCCGGCAAGAAGTTGCAATTTAAGACCTATTTTATTGTATGCGCACTTAAGCGTTTAAATCTTGTGCCTATAGATTGGCGAAAGCTAAGCAATGTTTTTTTTTAATCGTGAAACCCTTTCTACACGAAGATGCAAACATACCTACGTTCGTACACTCCCAGTTACAAGTGGTACAATTTGTGTTTGTAGAAGGTGTGAGTGTGCGTAGGTGCGCGTCCACCTACACATCTTTGGCCTTCTGCTGGCCTGTTGGTGCGTGGACAGACGTGGGTGTGATGCCGTGACGCTGAGCTACCCCATGCCGATTTTAAAGTCTCCGTTTCAAGTTTGCCGACTTGCTGTGAGCAGTGAAACAATGCACCGCACTGTCAAATCCGTGCCCTCTATTTGATTGATGCCCATTGCCCAGAATTGAAACCCGCTACTCTGTCTGTAGATACTTTGAAACGGCGTGCAGGGGAATAAAAACATGTGGCTTGAATAAGCAGGTTGTGCCAGGCTCAGTTAGAATTGATTGGCGAACAACACGTTTTCAGTTCGATTGTTTAATTTGAGAACCTCATTGAGAAGGAGCGGTGATGGTTGAAGTCGATTTTTATTTGTTACTCAACGCGCAAACTGATTGCTGTTCACCGCGGTCAGGGTTTGATCGATGTGCCACTACTTTTTTTTTAC
Source organism: Lampetra fluviatilis (assembly GCF_964198595.1). Lineage (NCBI taxonomy): Eukaryota > Metazoa > Chordata > Hyperoartia > Petromyzontiformes > Petromyzontidae > Lampetra > Lampetra fluviatilis. Next base: position 1,696,755 of record NC_136292.1, read on the forward strand.
ACAGTCTACTAATATCTTGGATAAATCTGAATAAACTGGTAACCTGGGGTTTAGCAACACGTTGCTTTTCGGGTCATTATTTAAATTAAAGTGCAAAATTATGTTGTGGGAAAACACTCTCATACATTTGTAAGTGGACTCGGTTCTTTTAACTGATTGTGTGGGCATGCCGTCGTCCATGTGTATTGATCATGGTCATTGCTTGCACCACAGAATGTAATATTTAAACCTCTGACTCCTGACCTCCAACCGAGGGCACCTGCTCGTGCCTTTCTGTTCGACGGCTGCAGTCGTAGAATTCGTCGACTCGTGCCCCACAATGCATGTCCCGAAGTGCTGACTTTAGGAGGATCATGAGCAGCTGTGCATTTGCCTTGGGCATAACCCCATATTTAAATGAGCTGCATCAGTGTCATAAACCAGTGTTAAAACAGAACAACACCAAACGAGACGGCATACGCACGCCTTAATTTGTTCCCAATTTGGGAGTCTACGTGAGATATAAACCAGAGCTTCGCGAGAGTTCATTATTATTTATAAATGTGCCCGTGTGTAGTGTGCTGTTTGTGCATCATTTGGCTTGTGCTTTGAAATGCGCGAAGTTGGACAACATGCTTCGGATGTGGGTCTCTAAGAGAACGGTGCAGGAGTGCAGCGCCTTCCATCGCTGCACTGCAGGCGCGATGCATGTCTTAAGATGTCCACGTGACAAGCACAATGTGATGTTTCGTGTGTACGTCTCAACGTAGTTTCGGAACTGTGTAAATACTCCGTGCTTTCAACTGCGTATATTTTCGTCTCTTTTTTTTTTGCTAAAGGAGAGTAATAACAATAGAAAATCAATTTTAAACATTTAGTTACGTTGCCAACTTTTCTACACTAATGTGTGTAATGTTATGCTTGACGTTTATTGTGTCCGTGCAATGGTGGGGTGCTTTGGATTGTGGCCGTTTAACATGCGTTGTATATTAAACTTGGTGTTACGTTTAAGATTCCCATGATGTGTTACTTACGAGCATTTGCCCAGACTGATTTTACTGAGCGAAACGGCTGCCGCTCTCCTACGCTTTTGTTCATTTTTATTCGTCTGTAAATCATTATCTTTGTCATTACTCTGCTGTCCTGTTAAGGCGATATACTGTGACTCGCGTAACACTTTACACCGCATTTTATAACAATATATTCGCGGTGTCAGGGACCACTCGAGACAACGTCTTTTAAATGTCTATCTTTGCTTCCTGGCAAAAGAGCTTCTGCATTGCGTTCGGCTGTCTTCCTGCACTGCTTCAATAGTAAACTTCACTTGGTGTGTCTTTCGAGTGGGTGTAACGATTCGTTTAAATTCGTGGGACTAATATCAGTTCTTTAAACTCAAGAAACGTGCATCGAATCGCGTGTGTAAGATTAAATGTTCCTTGATTTGTATATACGTTGTACGTAACGAGGGTCACGTGACATACAGCCGCAACATTGACCGTGATGTAACAAAAACACCCAGGTATTCAATCAAATCGCGACTCGAAATCGTGAGAATTGATTGAATCGGCAGGGCCGCTAGGGAGGTAGTGGATTTGTTAAATGGTCACATCACTATGCCTTTAGCTTTTACTCTTGAGCAGTTTTTAATGGTATAAATTTTGTTTTATCATGTATGTTCACTTCACGTGTTTCCCAATATCACACGGCTACTTGCTCCCACAAAGCAACTTGTAAAGCACGTATCGATTTTTTAAAATGAAATAAGAGGTTTGTTTTGCCCAAGGATTTGAAAAAACCCTGCATTTTGTATTCCTATAGAGGTATGAAACTCTGCGTCTCTTAAATAAATGATGTCTGGTTCACTATGCTAACTTTTGTATGTGTATATAATGGTATGAATAAAGAATTACAAATTGCTTTCTTGGTCTTTGCAAAGTTTTTTTTGCGGCAAATGTCACGCAGCATTATATAAACGGTGTACACATTAATTTTTTTACTTTCGTGACTGCAGGAATTCATATTCTTGGATCTTTCGGCAAAGTCACGTAGATGGAAAATAAAAATAATAAAATTAAATTTGAATAAAAGCAAAAAACCCACGACGTTTCAATCGCAACACAAGCGGTCTTATTATTTTTATGTTCTATCTACGTGACTTTACCGAAAGAACCAAGAATATGGTGCACACATTCTGTACTTAAAATGTTCCACTGTGTGGAAAATTTTATTTCTCAGCAGCGACAGTCGGAGAAATATGCATGCCGGCCGAAGCAGATGTAACCCTTCGCCAGCCAATGCCCCACATTGTAGGAATTTTTGATGTTGGTATAATGTTGCAGATCGCCTTACTCGTTTAGTCTCTCGGTGGGGCTGCTGGTGATTTGTGTACAATCCACTGCTGGATGTAGCCGTCTCCACGCCATGTGGGTCGTGCGTGCGGTGGTTAATTGACCGTACTTCACACTGGTCAGTGTGGGTTGGTGAAGATGGGAGTCGTGTACCCTCGAGCATCGGAGTACACAACAATGGCTGCACTGCCCTCATGTGGCTCCGCAGTAGCCTATAACACCTGTTACATGGTGTTCGCCCATCCAAGCATCATCCAGGCTCAACTCTGCTTGGCTTTGAGATCCTATTGATATCTGGCACATTCCGTATGGTTCTGTCGATGGTTATACGTTGCGACTTAGAAAGTCAGTGCAGGGTGCTTCAAAAAATGTTTGAACACTTCTGAGAATTTGCAACAATACCACGAGAAATGTGCCTGCTCCGGGTGCTGGAGACCACCTGGAGAAGATTCCAGGCAATGTGGTGACGATGATGGCGAATAAGTGGAGACTGACTTTTTGAAGCTATTAAATGCATTGGTTATCATGTTACAGTGTATTATTATCCGTTCGTTTTCCATTAAAAACGATAGTCCCATATAAGTGTTAAAGCGTTTTTGAAGGCACCCTGTACATGCATGTTGTCGTACGTGCTTGGTGGTTTGTCTGTTTTACTGGGTGAGTGGACATGGCGATGTCTGAGAACACTTTTTTTAGTTTTAAAGGGGGGGGGGGGTCAAGTGTCCTGGCGATCAAAACAGGCGTTTGGGTATAGGACGTGTTCACGCTACCACTCGTCTAACCGACAGCAAGCAGGCTTCATCTTCTTGGTTTTTTCGGTAAAGTCACGTAGAAGGGAAATAATAAAATAATAAAAATAAAACAATAAAATACAATTCTCACGACGTTTCGGCCACAACGCAAAGCAGCCGTCCTCAGGTGAAGAACAGGGCTGTCGGAAAGACAGCGTCCGAATGAATACCACCAAGCTTGGCAGCGTATATTTAAGCTGGGGTTAGAGGAGAGCGCCTTGACAAAGGAATTTACATATCAACAGGAATTTAGCATATTTATTTTTATTCTTTTATTATTTCCCTTCTACGTGACTTTATCGAAAGAACCAAGAAGATGAATCCCTGCAGTCACGAAAGCTTTAAATCGAAAAAGCAAGCATGCTGTTTCCCCAAACGCCAAACCTTGCGACCCACCACGCACGGTGCCCTACATCTTTCCCATTCTGTGCCAACCACAACTTCCCGTTCAAAATGCAAAACTTTGTGTTTGTGTCACGCGCTGCACGGGGCTGACGGTTCGTAGGACGCGTCCCGTGGCGTTGGGATGGAGTGATCCGGAACGCCGCGAATGAGGCACACGAGATGTCTCCACGTGTTTGTTTGTCGCGTGGTCTACGCGTGCAGGCGAGGTGTAAAAGAAAACCCGCGAGCCACGCCCCATGTCACGCAGGACACGCGTGTGCCAACACAAGATCTCGCCCTGGCAGTTTTCATCAGTGTGATGGGGGACCCGTACACACACGCACACACGCACAAGGTAAAGCGCCGATTCAAATGCTGGCACGTGGGACCACAAAACAAAGAACAAAAATCCCCGTATAGCTCTCAACATATTGTTGGCAAGTGCTGTTCGCGAGCACCGATGAAGACCGGTACGGCACGCCAGGGAGTTGGGTGGTCGGCCTCGCACAGGCACTGTACTCATTTGAGGCTGAGTCAACCTAGGAGAGGCCCAGGACTGGTTCAGATAATCGTCACTGGTGTTGGCCATGAGCGTGAAGCGAACTTGGGTCTCCGCTTTAATTCGCATTGGAATTCTCTCCACCGCGGGGGGGGGCATGTTTCGCAATCATCGGGCGCGTGTGGCGAGTAACGACGTTCCAGTTCAGGGGTCGGCAACCCCGCGGCTCTTTAATGACTGCTTTGTGACGTCACTTATCAAGGACCCCACCGTCTCGGACTCACCACGTGCTTTGCGGCTCTTGAAAAATCGAGTTTTTTTTGTTTACCGAATTTGAAGCCTTGCTTTAGTAGGTGAACGGAGAAGAGATCAATGGAGAGTCTATGCTATTATTTAATTTATTATCTTATCTTTATACGTGACTTTACCGAAAGAACCAAAGATTGAGAGTCGTACCGTGGCGGGTCCCGAGAATTGAAGTTTGGTAAATCCTGAACTTTTTGTGACCGAGATTACCTTCAGCTAAAAGCCGTGTTTGGGAGAACTACTGCAAAGACGGCTCGTTGTAAATGTAAGCAGTGCCACTCTCTCTCTGTGCAAGTCCTGTGCAGGTGTAGGGCCCACTTTTTCCTACAGATACCGGGCAACGCAACACTGCTTTGTCTGCCGAAGAATGGGACTCAAATCCGCGTAACCTTTTCTCGTTTCAGCACAGCCTGCCTGCTTTGTATGCGGCTGCGAGCGGCGGCTGTGTGAATTGGTGATGATGAGTGATGGCAGGGCTATTTTAAAATACAGCGGCGTAGGTGTAATGGGGCACTACTATCCGTGCGTTGTCTCACTGTGCGCAGTATGCGGAATGCTCGGGATTTATACCTCAGCCGTCCACGTGTCCATTTCCATCATTTTCCAACCTTTGAAATCGTGGAGAGGCACGGGGAGGCTGGATCCTTCCCGCCCATGCAAATAATGTGCACGCAGTGCTTTGTTTTGTGTGCGGGCAATGTTTAGAGCCAAATCTACAAAAATGATGGAGGGAAAATATTAAGTGAAAAGTAAAATATCAAATAGATGCAAAAGGTGCTGTGGCAAAGCTGAAGCCCCCAAAGTTGCTTGCTCACGACACTGCTGGCAGAAAGACCTCCAGCAGAGGGCGCTCGAGACCAGCCCCTCGAGAGAGAGAGGATCTGTGTGTGGACTTCTCTTCACACTTTCCCAGACTTGTTGGCAGTGCCCCCAGTTTACACCACCCCACGTGCATCTGCTTATTAGCTCACTCAAAAAAACATCTTGATTCAAAAACAACAAAAAATTTTAAGGTATATATATACATGAATACGTAGAAAATAGGAAATTATATTCGTGTTATGCAGCCCAATTGCTGCAATATAATTGATACAGTCAATACAATAACACAGGGCACTTCAGAATGTCTCATACCGTTCCTGTACAGTTTACTCAGCAGGTAGAGCGTTTCAAAATATTAATTCAGAAAAAAATTGGGTAATCTTGTTGTACAAAATTATATCTTTGAAAGTGGGTACGCGTAAGAAAATTGTTGAAGAAAAGCTGTCAGATATTTTATGTAAGAATTGCGATGAATGTTCTGCGGCCATTCACCCATGGTGGTGCAGACACACACTGGCCAACGCTGCCAATGGGACAGTATTTATGTTGCTTGTGATCATTCGTAAGCGATTATGATCAAGTACCCGAGGTGAGTTTTGGAACCCCCTGACGCTTGAATTAATATGCAAGTGCTCTATAGATGTGCACAAAGTAGCCTCCGTTTACCGTAGTTGCACAGACTCATCGGCCAAAGTGAGAAGCTATTCAGGCTGGCACAGCTGCACAATGGACTGCTGTGCATCTTTGGCAACCGGCAATTTACACGGCATGCAAGGCCGAGTCGACCGAGAGCAGGACAGCTGCAGACATCACTGATGTCCGAAACGGTCCTGGGTCTCCCTTGGGGCGACTCCGCCTTCAACGTGTTTAGCGCATCTTCTTGGTTCTTTCGGTAAAGTCACGTAGAATGAAAGTAATAAAATAATACAAAGAAAACATAATAAATTTATTTTATATGATTATATTATTTTATTATGTTTTATTATTATTATTGTATTATTTCCATTCTACGTGACTTTACCGAAAGAACCAAGAAGATGAATCCCTGCAGTCACGAAAGCTTTAAATCGAAGTGTCTAGCGCAGTGTGGGAATTACAATAAACCTTGGGGAGGCAAGGGTGGCCGGGGTGGTTTCGTGACCACAACCCACTCCTATGCTGCAAGGCGCTGCTGTGATCGATGGATAAAGCGTCCTCCCCTTCACTGTACGGTCAATCGTCGACTCCACCAGTGGATGCACATTTCGCCACGTCTCTCCGAGCCTGCGATCATCATCATCATCCCTCTCTCAAACTCACCTCCCTTCGTCAAACGGTTCCACCGTTTCTCTCCGACGCTTGCGTTATGCAAATGCCACTGTTCGTATGGAATGCAGGTTTATTAATTGTTGCGCAGATGGTGTGGCAAACTGAAGTCTGCCCCCGACTGCAGGAAAATCAGACTTGAGCTATTGTGCATCGCCTTGATATAGCCGAACGGTCTCACTTTGTCTAATAAAACGGCGGGTGTTGTTGTCCTTACTGCTTTGTCATGCGTATTCATACTTATCCCAGCTGCTCAACGTGCATCGAACAATGTCTGTGTACTGAGCGCTTTTAGGGCGGTGTGCGCGTGATATTCGCACGCCTTTGTTACGATGCAAAGCACGCGTTCAAAAACACACGCACGCGCACGTGCACGCGTGTGTGTGCGCAAACACCGGGACACACACACATGCTGCCATGCGCGCACACGTGCAAGGGTGAGGTAGCCATAACGCGTTTGCACCGAGACATAAACAGTCGTTTTTAGGTGACCTCGTTTTCTCCAGAGGTCAGAGCGCTGAGCTGGCGTCCCTGGGTTCGATTCCAGGCGGCCGCAAATGATTTATGTGAAAACAACAACAACGCATTTGTCAAATATCACTGTGGCCTTAGAATGGGGAAAACAACATACAATAGGTGGCGTTTCGGGCAATGCCCGTTCATCATAGCACATTCGGGCAATGGTCCTTCATCATTGAAGTGCTGTGAAAAAGGGCCGTCACCCGAAACGTCACGTATATTTATTCCTAAGGCCACTGTTATTGACGGATGATTGTGGATGGTGGTGGTGACAACGATTGTTGTTTATCGAACGCTGCGGATTGCTGTGCTGTTTGCTGCACTTAGCTGGGCCCCACGGTGTTTGTGGCGATGCTGATTAGTTCAGACAATGAAATCGGCAATTCATCGTTCAACAGGCCACAGCCTTGCCGATGAGACTCAACAAGTCGAAACCGGCACACAGTTGTCCTGCTCAAATGTTTACAAACATTTATCCTGGAGGCTCCGTAAGCTGATGGACCAAAGTGTTGTTTCCCTTGTACGCGGTGAAAGAGACCGGTGTATATACACGTACATGTACAACATAATATAATACACGTACATGTACAATATAAGATAATACACGTACATGTACAACATAATATAATACACGTACATGTACAATATAACGGGAAGCGATAGTGCAGTGGTTAGCACACTGCGCTACGACTCGAGTTCAATACATGCTCAGTTTAAAGCGACCAATATCATCCATAATACAGATTTGTTTTGGGTTAGATCGCGTGACTATATAAATGTGTCGTTAAACCCGCCACCACCGGTGTGTTGGAGAGCAAAGTAATTGCATGACGAAGCTAGTTATAATTACTGGCGAAACTTTCGATTTAAAGCTTTCGTGACTGCAGGGATTCATCTTCTTGGTTCTTTCGGTAAAGTCACGTAGAAGGAAAATAATAAAATAAAAAAAATAAAACATAATAAAATTATTATCACGACGTTTCGGTCACAACGCAAGCAGCCGTCTTCAGGTGGAGAACACCTAAAGACGGCTGCTTGCGTTGTGGCCGAAACGTCGTGAGAATTATTTTATTATGTTTTAGAAGAACACCTAAAGACGGCTGCTTGCGTTGTGGCCGAAACGTCGTGAGAATTATTTTATTATGTTTTATTTTTATTATTTTATTATTTTCCTTCTTCGTGACTTTACCGAAAGAACCAAGAAGATGAATACTGGCGAAACGTCGTACTCTTATTGTAAATGTTGAGGTCCTCCTCACGTAGTCTAGCAGTGAACTGACAGCACTTTCGAAACTCACTGCAGCTAAAAACATCACGCCCTGGGGATGCTGCTGCTGCTGCTGCGGCGAGCGAAATGAGCTTGCAATGCGGAGCAGCCAGTCGAAACGATGGACACGTTTTGTTAAACCCCCTCGCCTCCGTCCACCGAGCAGTGTGCAGCTCATCGGTAAAGTGGGGGTACAGTACTTGCCACCTCTTCCAGTGCGTCTGGCCAACGTGGAAGAGGAGGCCACATTCACTCTCGATCGGCTCTCTAAAGCCCCACCCCGCCACTTTAGTTGAGGCCCTTCCACCGTCAATTACTGAGGACAAGCACTTGCATGGCTGCGCTTTCAGCTGTCTTTACTTTCTACAATGACGAACATTAGCAAAAGGACAATAACAACAGCACAAACCCACGTGAACACATTTTACTTTGGGAACATAAGATCGACTCTCACCGTTTACCCAAATGTCTGGGCGTGAGAATCCACGAGGTTCCACGAGGTTCACCCCGTAATTGTCCACCCACCACCACCCCCACTCACCACCCCCACTCACCACCCCCCACCACCACCCCCCACTACCCCCCACTCACCACCACCCACCACCACCCCCCCCACTCACCACCCCACCTCACCACCCACTCACCCACCCCACTCACCACCCCCCACCACCACCCCCCACTACCCCCCACTCACCACCACCCACCACCCCCCCCCCACTCACCACCCCCCCTCACCACCCACTCACCCCCCCCCCACTCACCACCACCCCCCACTCACCACCACCCCCCACTCACCACCCCCCACCACCACCCCCCACTACCCCCCACTCACCACCACCCACCACCACCCCCCCCCCACTCACCACCCCCCCTCACCACCCACTCACCCCCCCCACTCACCACCCCCCACCACTCACCACCACCCCCCACTCACCACCCCCCACCACCACCCCCCACTACCCCCCACTCACCACCACCCACCACCACCCCCCCCCCACTCACCACCCCACCTCACCACCCACTCACCCACCCCACTCACCACCCCCCACCACCACCCCCCACTACCCCCCACTCACCACCACCCACCACCACCCCCCCCCCACTCACCACCCCCCCTCACCACCCACTCACCCCCCCCTCACTCACCACCACCCCCCACTCACCACCACCCCCCACTCACCACCCACTCACCCCCCCCCCACTCACCACCACCCCCCCCCCACACCCCCCCTCACCACCCACTCACCCCCCCCCCACTCACCACCACCCCCCACTCACCACCACCCCCCACTCACCACCCCCCACTCACCACCACCCCCCCACCACCACCACCCACTCACCACCCACTCACTCACCACCACCCCCCCACCACCACCCCCCACTCACCACCCCCCCACTCACCACCCCCCACCACCACCCCCCACTACCCCCCACTCACCACCACCCACCACCACCACCCCCCCCACTCACCACCCCCCACCACCACCCCCCACTACCCCCCACTCACCACCACCCACCACCACCCCCCCCCCACTCACCACCCCACCTCACCACCCACTCACCCACCCCACTCACCACCCCCCACCACCACCCCCCACTACCCCCCACTCACCACCACCCACCACCACCCCCCCCCCACTCACCACCCCCCCTCACCACCCACTCACCCCCCCCTCACTCACCACCACCCCCCACTCACCACCACCCCCCACTCACCACCCACTCACCCCCCCCCCACTCACCACCACCCCCCCCCCACACCCCCCCTCACCACCCACTCACCCCCCCCCCACTCACCACCACCCCCCACTCACCACCACCCCCCACTCACCACCCCCCACTCACCACCACCCCCCCACCACCACCACCCACTCACCACCCACTCACTCACCACCACCCCCCACCACCACCCCCCACTCACCACCCCCCACTCACCACCCCCCACCACCACCCCCCACTACCCCCCACTCACCACCACCCACCACCCCCCCCCCCACTCACCACCCCCCCTCACCACCCACTCACCCCCCCCCCCACTCACCACCACCCACCCACCACCACCCCCCCACCACCACCACCCACTCACCACCCACTCACTCACCACCACCCCCCACCACCACCCCCCACTCACCACCCCCCACCACCACCCCCCACTACCCCCCACTCACCACCACCCACCACCACCACCCCCCCCACTCACCACCCCCCACCACCACCCCCCACTACCCCCCACTCACCACCACCCACCACCACCCCCCCCCCACTCACCACCCCACCTCACCACCCACTCACCCACCCCACTCACCACCCCCCACCACCACCCCCCACTACCCCCCACTCACCACCACCCACCACCACCCCCCCCCCACTCACCACCCCCCCTCACCACCCACTCACCCCCCCCTCACTCACCACCACCCCCCACTCACCACCACCCCCCACTCACCACCCACTCACCCCCCCCCCACTCACCACCACCCCCCCCCCACACCCCCCCTCACCACCCACTCACCCCCCCCCCACTCACCACCACCCCCCACTCACCACCACCCCCCACTCACCACCCCCCACTCACCACCACCCCCCCACCACCACCACCCACTCACCACCCACTCACTCACCACCACCCCCCACCACCACCCCCCACTCACCACCCCCCACTCACCACCCCCCACCACCACCCCCCACTACCCCCCACTCACCACCACCCACCACCCCCCCCCCCACTCACCACCCCCCCTCACCACCCACTCACCCCCCCCCCACTCACCACCACCCACCCACCACCACCCCCCCCACCACCACCACCCACTCACCACCCACTCACTCACCACCACCCCCCACCACCACCCCCCACTCACCACCCCCCTCTCACCACCACCCCCCACCCCCCCTCTCCCGCAGGGGTGGGTGGTGTTGGGGGGGGGACCTCGCTTCACCATTGGTGGCACGGCCACGAGAGGGCGGCTTCGCTCGGGGAGATATTTCACCGGGACGGGAGGCGTTTGAAGTTTGTCAGCCGCTCACTGAGCAGAACAAAGGGGCCACGTTTGACCCGCTAATGGGCCCCGTTGTCAGCGTGCGGCAATCCAACAAAGTCACCTCCACGAGGGACATTGCAGTCACACTCCCGGCTCGCGAAACTGTCAGCTCTCGCTCTCTCTCGCTCGCACGTGTCTCACTCGCACGCGTGTCTCGGCATAGCCGCTAAGCAGATCGCCCGCACCGCTGCTGTGCTTATCATTGCACGTGGCTCCATCATTGCCCGTAGACGAGGCGTGACGAGAGGCTGTCTTAACGAGGACCGAATCAATGGTGCCATTGCCATGAACTAAGTTATTTAGCGACAACAACGACAAGTAAGGGTGGGTGCGTGACTCGGGTGGTTGCTGTGGCGAGCCGAGGTTCGGGAGCTCCCTCGCTTCGCTTCTCTTCCAGCTGCGAAGGGGAAGCGCTCGGCTCGGCTGCCTCCAGCCTGAACGGTCGCAGCCCACGACTCGTGGCGTGCGTGCCCCTCGCGCTGCGTCCGCTTCAAAGCAGCGCTGCTCTGTCAACTCGAATTTGGCAGCCAGCCACGGCGGTGGACGACCACCATCGAGCACCGCGTGTCGCATCAGCGACTTGCCACTTGGACGAGACGACAGCGACCATCCCTTGCTCGGCGTGCGTCAAAGGCGACGCAGCCTCGTGGCACCGCGCGCACCTCTCTCGACATACGCCGCAGCGGCAGCGTCTCTCCGTCGGCAGGCAGACGCGATAAGCCTCGCAACAGCGGAGAGGCGAGATGACGGACAAGTACGAGAAATTGCGCAAGATCGGCGAGGGCTCGTACGGGGTGGTGTTCAAGTGCCGGAGCCGGGACAGCGGGAAGATCGTGGCCGTCAAGATGTTCGTCGAGTCGGAAGACGACCCGGTGATCAAGAAAATTGCGATGCGCGAAATCAGAATGCTCAAGGTAGGCTTTGTTCTCTTCGCACATTTGTCGAGAAAGATCGCCCTCCCCCCACGTGAACAGCCTTGGCAGACTGTTGGGGCGAGTTCTGTTCACGAGTAGCACCTGTGCAGGTGGGTGCGGAACACGAGGGGGTGGGTAGGTGGGTGGGCAGCACCACGCCCGGCCGCCTTTGTCTCCCCGGTGGCGATGTTTACACACCGCACCAGGTACTCAATTTGTATTCACACACCCACACACACAGCGCGCTAGGTGTTTACCCGATAATATATCGACTTGAGCGCATCACCGCACGCACCCGTGTACGTGTTCCCCTTAAGGGGGTATCAGTGGCAATTCGACTCGCACGGACGACGGGACTGTGCCACACGTGCCTGTATACCTTGACAGCACCCTACGTGGTTTGGTAGCGGCTTGCGCCGGCAGTCTTCGGGGGGTGGCGGAGTTGCCAGGGGGCCGGTGGGCTGTCTGGCCACACCACCACCACCACTGCGATGAGCGCCTGCTGGTGACGAGTGGGTCCAGTTCAGACAGCGTGCGCCACTGATGGGCTATAGCCGTGGCCCGGAATCGACGTTCAGATAAGCCGGGTTAATAGTGCAGTGCACTAACCACTCCACCACCGCCCCCCCCCCCTCATTAAATGTATGATGACATGAATACGTAAATGCAGGCACTGTTAACGTGATCACAGTTTTGCGCCGTTATGCCTCGTGACACCGTGGAGAGAGATTGTTGAGGTCGTCCGATTGCGAGGCTGCTTACGCTGCGACCACGTGGCGTGGCAGCGGCGTGATGAGACGTCCTCCTCCTCCTCGTCATCTTCTTCTTCTTGTGGAGTGCGATATAAATAAAACAGCATTGCACAGCAGCAGATATTTTTTTTTTCCTCGAAGGTGGACTGTTGTTGTTTTGTTTGAACGTGTTATTGTTTTGGGTTAGGGTACCGAATTATATTGTGATATCATAATGATTTTGATGAAATTATGTATTTAAGCAAGTGAAGCTTCAGAGAGTCTCAAGCCTTGATCAGGTTTTTATTGCATGCCTCTGTGTGTCCGTAGATCGACTCAGAAGGGAGCGGTGGTGTAGCGGTTAGCGCGCTGCGATACGAACCTGGCGACCCGGGTTCGATTCTCGCTCGCGGGCAACACCAGCGACGATTATCTGAACCGGTTCTGGGCCTCCCCTAGGTCGACTCAGCCTCAAATGAGTACCTGGTGCGATGTGTAAGCATCGCCGCTAGGGAGACAAAGGCGGCCGGGCGTGGTGTTGGCCACCCACCTCCTCGTGTGCCGTGCCTGCCTGCATAGGTGCTCACTGACAGAACTTTCCCCAAATAGTCTACGTCTGCAGGGGTCACGTTGTATTTGTCTTATCTGTGGACTGTAGTGTGTGTGTTCTCTGTGTACTTATTATAACAGTATTTTATTTAAAAGAGAGAGCCTCACTGAGTATTCCGACTCTTTTTCAAGAGAGTCCCGTTCATGTTTGTGTCTTATTCTATGACTGTCCCTGTGTTTGGGTGTATGTGTGTGTATGTATTGACGTGTGTTTACTTGTATGAAGTATCTGTGTGTGTCTCTATGAAATCTGATTCTGTCCTGATGATCTCCTCGGTCGACTCAGCCTTAAATCAGTACCTGTACCTGGTGTGTCAACACCAGCGACGATTATCTGATCTTTGTCTTTGTGCATATTGGAACAGATTTAAGCAATGTCTATGCTCTGGACGATCATGAGAAAAACAGCCAATTCGTGTGCCGAGCTGACGTCTCGGTGATTGAGATGGCCGTCCACAAGAGGCTGGGTTGGATATGGGGTTCGGGTTTGGGAATCTTCTCAAATGCTATCAGGCGGACAGCTTCCTGTGGATGTGGTGTCTACCTGAATCTGAATCATGTCTATAGACCACGTGTACGTGTACAGCTATCGTGTCAGTCCACTGCTGGATGAAGGCCTCCCTCCCCGCGCCGTGTGAGTCGTTGGGGCTTATTTGAACACCAACTTCACCACACTGGTTTTCCTTTAATTTAAAATGCCCTCTCTAAGTGTGTGTGGGGGGGGGAGCGGTAGTGCAGCGGTTATCACGCTTGATTCCTGGTCACGGCTAACACCAGTGACGATAATTATCTGAACCGGTTCTGGGCCTCCACTAGGTCGACTCAGCCTCAAATGAGTATCTGATGCGGTGTGTAAACATCGCCACTAGAGAGACAAAGGCGGCCGGGCGTGGTGCTGGCCACTCACCCCCTCGTGCGCCGTGCCGGTCTTCACATGTGCTCGCTAACAGCACTTTCCCCAAAAGTTTGTTATGGATACACGGGGGTCTTTGTGTATTTGTGTGTGCGCACACATCGGCTTCATGCGATGAAATGGGCAAAGCATGTACGAGTGTTTTAATTGATCATTAATCCGTGTTATTGTCATATGTTTTACGAAATTCATAGCACAAACCTGAGATTTTAAATCAATCAAACCTCAGATAAACACAACTCTCCACGTACACAAACAAGTAAGCATCCGCTGCTGTTCGGTAACGCGGTCTAAAGAATCTCAACAGATTGTCACTTTTCGGTTAAATAAAAGGAAAATCAACCCACGCGCGTGAACCACCGCAGCAAGTTCACGCGAAGCCACTCCTGCAGAACGGTGGTGTTGGAGATTTGACGCTTCCACGTTTCAAGCCTCAAAAGTCAAAATGTCATTCCCATTAAAATTAACGAGACAGCCGGTCTAACCACTCCTGATGGATGGCATGTTTTCATTTAAACCCTTGTAAGCCGCTGTAAAAGCCAATGGTGTGCACTGTGTATGACAGTGATCGGGTGGAGCGGTGGGGCAATGGTTAGCGCTCTAGCTATCTGCCCGGTTCATGGCGCTCAAATCATCAGTGGCGATTTCTATTGGATCCGGTTCAGCCACCCCTTCTCCCTACCTTCCCCCAACCTCTTACCAACACCTGCACTCGCCAGCGTGGTGAAGTATGGTCAAGCAACCCCCATGACCAAGAGGCGTTGGGATAGGCCTTCAACTAGTCGTGGATTGACACAGGACTGAAAGTCTAGTATAACGTTACTTTTGTAATAATTAAAAAGACAGATTATTGGCGTTGGCTATGAGCATGAATAATCGAACTCGGGTCACCAGGTTCGTAGGGTAGCGTGCTCACCGCTACACTACCGCTAAACATAGTATACACACACACACACCCCTATGTGCTCTAAATTCTATACATTTCATGTAACATGCCCGCTGCCAATTAAACATCTTTGTTATGACTACCACGATAATACAGCACACGCGAGTGTGGCAAGTGTGTAACAAACGCCCCTTCTTGCCCCCCTATAGACAAAGGCACGCTAATAACGAGTCATTGTCCACAACATCGGTATCGGATGGCAGGTGCATTTTCACACAATCGCTGTCTCCTCAGAGATTCAATTGAATTATTGGGTATCAAGCTCGTGATGGAGATGCAAATGTTGTGCATTGACGGCTCGGGGTGGGGAGAAAAAAGGTACCCATCTGATTTTATATTCATCGGCATGTTGACTCACACTGCAGCCTGCCCTATGACATAGCCACGATAAACTACCAAGGGTCCATGGTTAACCCGAGGAACGCCTCAATGAGTCCCAATACTTTCGCAGGAGGCTCCTGCAATGGGCTGTGGACCCGATTGCATCCATGAGTGGCAACGCTTTTCAGCGGATTTATTTCGGGTAAGGCCGATTGGCGACCTGGCCAACACGGCGGAGCTTGTTGTTCGGTTTTTCAGGGGAATGATGCGTAAACAAATTCAGTGAAATGTTATATCAGAATGAGAATCTTTATTTATCCTGGAGAAATCCGATGAGCTATGAAGCGCTTTTTTTTTTAACAAATGTTCAGTAGGGGCAGGTCAGAAAGTTATAGCAACAACGAATACAAAAACAGCAGGAGTGCAAAGTATAGGAAAAGCAAGCCTCTCACTAAACATTATTGATTAAACTAAAACTGTCAACTATGTTTTATTTTACCAGGTAAAGCCCACTCAGCTATTCGTTATTTTTCAGAAGCGACCTGGCCACAAATGATAGCTCAACGAAGTTGCAAATCATGTTGGCAATGTATAGCAGCCAAATAATTGATTGTAAACATAATCAATAATAATAATAATACATCATCAACAACCAGGACTACAGTATGCACAATGGCAACCCAGCAAGCCACATCCACAGCTCACATCAGTGATGAGTGACATCCAAACCAATCGTGCTCGTGCCACCCTGCACCCAGCCGGCACTGAGGAGCAACAGCAGCAGCAGCAGCACGCGGAAGTTTTGCAAACCCCGCGACAACCTGCGGCTCCGTCGCCACATGCGGCCTCTTCAAGGACCGTTTCGTGAGATGTTTTTTAGAATTAAGGACCACCGTCTTCTTCTTGGTTCTTTCGGTACAGTCACGTAGAAGGGAAATAATAATAAAGTAAAACATAATACAATACAATTCTCACGACGTTTCGGCCACAACGCAAGCAGCCGTCCTCAGGTGAAGAACAGGTCTGTCTTTTTTCGGTAAAGTCGCGTGTCTTTCCGACAGACCTGTTCTTCATCTGAGGACGGCTGCTTGCGTTGTGGCCGAAACGTCGTGAGAATTGTATTTTATAATGTTTTATTTTTATTATTTTATTATTTCTCTTCTACGTGACTATACCGAAAGAACCAAGAAGATGAATCCCTGCAGTCACGAAAGCTTTCAATCGAAATTTGACCACCGTCCTATTCTTTGGGTCTTTCGGTAAAGTCGCGTAGATGGTTCAAAGGAAATAACAAAAAAATAACAAACTTTGACGTTTCGATCGCAACACAACGACCGCTTGTGTTGCGATCGAAACGTCGTAGTTTTTGGTTATTTTCTTTGAACCTATCTACGCGACTTTACCGAAAGACCCAAAGAAAATGAATTGCTGCAGTCACGAAAGCTTTAAGTCAAGACCACCGTCTTGTATTCGCGTGCATTGCGGCTCATCAAATATTGAGGTTTTGTTGACCGAATTCCAAAAAAAAAGGCTCTTGTTATCTTGGTTTGCCGACCCCTGCCCATGACTGGCACAGCAGCGGCGTATTGACACGGGGATGTATATTATGAAATATTTATCTCATAGCCACGTGTGGAAAATTACCAGCAATGACATCATCATTAGCAGGCGGCCTTCGTGCTCTGCATCTCACCTGGGCCACAGCAAGTGGCGGCAGCGTCTCGCTGGGTGCCACCCTTCCCACGGGGCCGAAGCGCCGCAGGGCATTACTTGACGCGACGACCGGCTATTACATAAGCAGAGCCCACGTGCGTGGTGAACAACACGGCAATGCACACAGCCCTCTGCTCAGTCAGCTGAGAGCACAACACTTGGTCATTTCGTGCAACGATACAGCTTCCATGCTAATTGGCGGTGTTGCGGTCATGTCCTTGCTCATGTAGCCCAGGTCCCAGAGGGCCGCGATGTTCCACGCCGCCACTGGTTATTGCGGCAGCGATGTTAACGGGCTTGCAGGTCAAAACCGTGTTACATAACAGTCGGGGTGTATGTTCGTCAGTTGTCATCATCATCGCCGTCGTCATCATGCCCGATGTTGCTGAGTGTCTCAAAGGACCATTTCATCCTGATTAATTATCGTCAATACTAACGTTTTAAAAATACTTATATAGTAACATACGGTGCCTGATGAATGCATGTGACCAAGACTGACTGCTGTAAAGTCTAAGGGTGCTTGAGATGGGCGGGAAATGGGAAATGTAGCACAAATATAGTGGAGCTTCTTGCCGATAGCTAGACATTTGCAACATATTGAATGTTTTTACTCAAGGGGTTTGTTCAGCCTCTAGTTATACATTTGCTTTAAATGTTGCATCTTGCACTTAAAACTAAACTATAAACTATTTTTATCATTACCAAGTAAGGCCCACTGAGCTATACAGCTCAACGAAGTGGCTTGTCATCATCACGTGGACATCTATAGCAGCCTGTTGATTCTAAACGTGGAGGGAAGACCCGGAGAAAAATCCACGCGACCACAGGGAGAACATTAAAACTCCAAATATACAGCAGCAGCAGGCGTCAGGGTTGGGATCGAACCCCCGACCTCCTGCACACCAGGCGAGGTAGTTAACATCTTTCCACTGCGGCACCTAGGTAACATAGTCAACGTCTCGCCACTTACTAAGTACGTCGCATGATCCCCATCAGTGTTGTTGAGACGCCTGTTGAGTATTTTGATAACAGGGTAGGCAGAAGGGAAATAATAAAATAATAAAAATACAACATAATAAAATAATTCGGAAAGACAGCGTCTCATTCAGACGCTGTCTTTCCGACAGACTTGTTCTTCACCTGAGGACGGCTGCTTGCGTTGTTGCCGAAACGTCGTGAGAATTGTATTTTATTATGTTTTATTTTTATTATTTTATTATTTCCCTTCTACGTGACTTTACCGAAAGAACCAAGAAGATGAATCCCTGCAGTCACGAAATCTTTAAATCGAAATGTAGGGTAGGCAGAGTCTAGTTTTTCCTCTATCTCTCTCTCACAACCATACACCTACATCTCAGCACAGATAAGTTTGGCTCGCTGAAGAGTGCTAAGAAAACGAAACAACCAAATTTATTGTTGACCCATTGCTAACGGCTCTACGAACGGCGGCAAAAAGACTTGTCGCCTTACATATTATTCTTTACCTTTCACGCTGAATCTATTTGTATTCCACTCTCGATGCATGCACGGGCATATTGTGTGTCGTGTGTAATGACTCATGTCATCGTTGTCACATTGCGCGTGTCGTGAGTGTCATACAGAATGACTCACTCCGCACAAACATCGAGGAAAACAGGGGACTTGAAGAAAAAATCCTCCGTGCGTTCTGCGGACATTTGCCAGTTGCGTTCAGTGTTTACGCGATCGAACCCAAAGCAAACCTCGATTATGGATGACATTGGTCGCGAAAGCATCCGTGTTTAACCGCGTTCAGTCACCTACGCATGTAAGCACATCACACGGAACGTGTCACCGCGTCTCCCTTCATGTCTAATTTGATGATGAATTGTCGCTTACGGAAAGGGAGACGCAGCGGCTTGTTACCTCTGGCTTACATTGCGCCGCCGTCGTTGGAGGTTGTAAGGCGAGCCGACCCTGCGTGTGCCTGCAATGCGGTGGGTCGGTGTTCGTACATTTGCGCGAGTACAGCGGCTAGCGGCGCTGTGCTTACGAAACCCCGGTGACTGAGTTAGATTCCCGCTCACGCCCCACTATCGGTGGGGAATATTCTGTGTTTGGGTCGACTCAGCCCTAAGTGAGTAAGGGCGGCGGTGTGTAAACGTCAGCAGCGGGGAGACAAAGGTGGCCGGGCGTGGTTCTGGCTACGCACCGCCTTGTGTGCCGTGGCGGTCTTCATCGGTGTTCACGAACAGCACTTGCCCCAACAGTCTGAAAGAGCGACTTTGTCTTTGTATGTCCAGTACTGTATATAGTCCACATGTATTCAAGCTGTGTCGCAAGCTTAGACATTATCTGCCTAATACGTAGGAATAAATGCAATAGATCATTTTGTGTATGCAACCTCGCATTTTGGCGTATGCGCTGTTTTACATGCTTATTACGACTAATGCTCATGCACATTCTTGATTGACTGAAAACTGAACGCTTTCGTCTTGAAATAGAAACAATAGCCGACGTTTTGGGCAATGGGCCGACCTATTATATCTGTTTTTCATTTTAATGTGTGGAGTAGTTATTTACGCTCCTGCACCACTGTCAATGTCGTATCACTAAAAAAGCAGTGCTATGTTTGTCTGATGCATTCTCGCATCACGGCCTCGGTGGGCTGCAATGTTGACTTCTGGCACCAGTACGTACAACTGTAACAAACACGAACACACACAAAAGATTAAAATTTGGGCCTCAAAATATCATGAGCTGGAGGTTGATTAAATTCACCGATAGGGCAGAGTCCGTCAAAGGTATTTAAAATTGCTTCAAGTACATTATCACGGTAAATGTAAACAACATAATACACTCTTCTCATAATTATCAGTGGACTCAGAAATTGTCCTCGCCTGGAGTGAGTGCAGAGAGTGAGCAAAGCCTGCCGCCGGTTATTTTGAGCATAAACAAATCTCTTTAGAGTTTAGACGATCCTCATGAATCGAGTAAATCTATAGGTTGTATCTTCGCAATGGAGAAACAATGAAAGCGTGAACTCCAACTGAATTTAATCACAAGCTCAGTCTAAAGGCAAAGGTTGACGTTCATTGGATTTCGTTTTGTTGTGCGGATATGACCCCCCGATGTCTCGATCACCGACAATGGGGAGAATCGGCGGGGCGATGTGCTGCGGATGTTTCAGCAAGGGCACGAGTCTGGCCACGCATCTTTTGTTTTCCTAAAAAAAAAACACCGATTTCAAAAGTGTGCCATTTGCACTTCGTAAATTTGCCAGAATCGAACTGAACAAAATTTTAAGGGCAAAAAAAAAACCTCACAGCAATCATCACGAACACCCGCTTGATTGACCCATGGTGATGGTTAATTATTACCTTGATTATTCCTGCAGTGCTTTCAGAATAAATAAAAAAAACTCCAGAAAAGCTAGCTCAGGATGTAATAAGTCAAGGGCCTTCTTTAATATTAACCGAACAAGCTGTGGCCGATGTGATGTGATAACCCAGCAGTGACAGAGGTCGCGGTATGAAGCGGGCAGCCAGCCCCCCTCTGAGTGTGAGGCCTGCGTATGTTGCGTCGCGCGCGGCCACCGCCGTACGCTCGTGCCGCCAATTCGCCTGGTGGACGTCGCACTTTGTTCAACTTCACCCGAGGCGCGCGCGTGTTTGGCGCTGAGATTTTGAAGCGCAACACGAAATTGGTGCCACGCGTTCACGCCCCCGTGAATGTCAGATATCGCGGCACCAGACTGGTCTGTCACTCCGCCACGCGCGCGCGCGCATATACATTGATCACTTTGCACGTGCCAATTGAGAGTGGCTATACACGGGTCTTCATTTTTGTATTACTTTTGTGTTTATTTCACGAGTCAATCGAATGAAACGTGCGCGTCTATTCACAGTTGTTGATTCCCTTTGAAATGTGGCACCCACTAACAGCCCGGCTAATCACAGTTATTCCATCAAGTGCGTTTTCCGCCCCTTTCCCTCCCTCGTGAAGAAGGCACTGCACGTGAGACGAATGTTCTCTTGGCGTGAAGGAGCGTCTTGTTCACGCAGCACGTGTCACTCTCGTAGTGCGTGTGACATGGGAACGTGTCAAGGCGCTGATTGGTCGATTGTACTTGGCTGTCACGCTCACAACACCTGCGTCGATTCATGCGCGTGGGAAAAAAAAAGATTTATAATTCGTGCAAATTATTGTGCTCATGTTGCTCGTGGGGGTGAACAAATGAGACGGAAGGAACACGGGAAAAACACAAACGAGACGGACGGTGAACATGGCCCGCAAAGTGATCGATTCTCAAATCAGATCGTGGATCGTGGCGGTTCACATCGAACCGATGGGCACGTGTTCACTCATTGCGTCTCTCGCATCGAAAGATCCCACGGCAATTATTAACAGCGCTGCGGCTTGCAACGTGCTGCCTGTGAAAGATGCGATGTAAAAATTGACGATGATGATTGTGACGATGTGAACGATAATGACGATGACCACGTAGATGATGTTGGTCGTGTTTATAGTTAATGTGCGTGCAGCCCACAGTAGTGCGCAACGCAGTGGTGGTGCACGGCAGTGTGCGCGAGCAATTACTAAGCAGAGACGGTCTGTGCGAGGACACACCAGGGCCCGGCATTACTCGGAGTGAATGTCTCTTCCCGTTCCTCACGCGCGCGATGCTGCTGAGAGCCCCGTGCTGCCTGCACGTCGCAAGAAGAGGAGAGGGAACAGCGGGATTCCATCTCTTCGTGTCATAAATTCCCGCGAAAATTTAATTTCCAAACAAGATATACGATTATGCACAAGTACAGCCAAACACACGTCCACGTGTACGTCAGTGCATGCCTGTGTGTTTGTGCTAGGGGAGTGGTGGCGCAGCGGTTAGCGCGCTGCGCTAGTGCATGCCTGTGTGTGTGTGCTAGGGGAGTGGTGGCGCAGCGGTTAGCGCGCTGCGCTACGATCCTCGCGCCCCGAGTTCGATTCCCGCTCGCGGCGACCACCAGCGATGATTATCTGAACTGGTCCTGGGCCTCGCCTAGGTCGACTCAGCCTCAAATGAGTACATGGTGCGATGTGTAAACATCGCCACTGGGGAGACAAAGGTGGTCGGGCGTGGTGCTGGCCACCCACCCCCTCGTGTGTCGTGCTCCTACAGTGTGTTGAAGGCTACAAGGGGGATCTTTGTCTTTGGACAACAATTCTATCGGTACAGGACCGGTGGTGGTGTGGTGGTTAAGCCACTGCAATAAAATCCAGGCCACCGACGTGCTTGATGTGTTTGTTTGCTGAACGTGGTCACACCGATGGGAAAGCACATTCGGGTTTTGGCGTGGGCCTTCTTTAGGTTAACTCGGTATAAAATGGAAATCCCGGCACAATTAAAATAATTCTCACTTATCACTGCCAAAGAGAAGCATGTTTTGGTGGAAAAAGCGGAATCCACTCAGCTACCACCCCGGATGATGTGCAATGGCTTACAACATTACAAACGCAATTGTCGCAGTGCTGCGTTTTTAAATACCATTTACAAAAAAACTAAGATTACAATGATACCTATTGAGACATTGCCTGGCAGCGCTCACGACCCAGACAGATTCACCATCTCATTGCGATAGCCTGAGACGCATCCATGTATGCGTTGAACATTTGTTGGGGAGTGGTGGCGCAGTGGGTTAAAACAATGCCCTACAAACCCAGCAACGTGAGTTCGATTCCAGACCACAGCCAACGTTTGTGGCGAGCGATATCTGAATCATTTCCTGGGCCTCCCTTAGATAGACTCAGCCTTTGATTGCTCCCGTTTCAGTAAACATCAGCACTGGGGAAGAGACCAAGGTGGCCGGGAGTGGTGCTGGCCCCCATCATCACCCCTTCTGCGCCGTGTCAGCCTGACTGAACGGGTGCTCGAGAACAGCCCTTGCTCCCACTGGGCTGTGTGTCTACACGGGGGGGGCGGGGGGGAGATCTTCGTCTCTATCTGCTGCAGCATCTGGGCAGGCGGCTTCAGGCAGGGCACTGAGCCGCTCTCGGGGCTGTGATTTACGGCGGCGGGCTGCGTTGCCCGAGGCTGCGTGACGAGCAAGCGCCGCACAATCGGACTCGGCACAGCCGCTCGCTCTCTCTCTCAACACGGCCCCCCACCGCCCCCCCCCCACGGCCCCCCCATCAGCGCCGAGCTCCTTCTGCCTCGAACCCCCCAGAGACCCTCGTCTCGCCGGCTCGAAACACGACGCGTGTCGCGGTGCGTTCAGAGGTCCGTGGTCTCCTCCCGCGTCCTTGCAGACAAAGATCTCTGTTGCGTACAATACAAATCACCGCCACCACGCACTCAAGAAGCGCAGCCTGCGTGAAACTGTGCTCAGGTGCAGGGTGCTTCACAAAACATCGACACTTGTGCGAATTTGCGACGACACCACAAGAAATGTGCCTCCTCTGGGCTCTGGAGACCACCTGGAGAAGATTCCAGGCAATGCGTTGACAACGATGGCGAGCAAGTGGAGACTGACTTTTTGAAACTATTAACATAATTTTTCGATTTAAAGCTTTCGTGACTGCAGGGATTCATCTTCTTGGTTCTTTCGGTAAAGTCACGTAGAAGGGAAATAAAAAAAAAAACATAATGAAATATATTATTTTATTATGTTTTATTTTTACTATTAACATCACATCTGTTATCACGTTACAGTGTAGTATTATTATCCATTCTTTTTCATTTAAAACGATAGTCCCATGTAAAAGTTAACATTTTTTTGGAGCACCCTGTATACGGGCGTTGGCTGCCACTGATGACGAGCGAGCGAGCGCGTGTCGCCCAGCCTCGGGGCGACTGTGCAGACACAAAGAGAAGGCGATTCGTGTTGGGTGGGGATGCTGCTGCGTTGGCAGCGGTGCACAAGCACTTCTAACAAAAGAGACTCATCAAACCCATCAGCAACGCTGCCTTAAAATAAAACAATATATAATCGGCGACGTTTCAGGCAATAGCCCTTGTCGAGGAATGCGATGAAGAAGTGCCATTGCCTGAAATGCCGTCGATTTTATACTGAGTGTTCATGTTTATTTTCCTTTAAGGCAGTGTGGTGTTGATGAGTGTAGGCCAATCAGTTTCAAAGACAATGCGAGCGAATAGAATCAGAACACGTTCGTTTGGTTAATGCAGTAACTTGAGTCCTTGCAAAAGGTTTCTACTTGGTGTTTGAACATCTTAACACCTCCTGTTATATTTTCAAAAAGGGTAAAACCGATTTTTTTTGTCATACTTTGAAGAATGTGTTGAGTTTGTTGTTAATAACGAGAAGCGATCGGACACCATAACTGGGGTGGAACACATCCTGCAGTGAATAGCATGCGCGTGAATAGTCATATAGAACATGTCATATGGTTGTAATTGTGGTGTGTGACAGTATGTGAGTATCATGCGGTGAATAGTATCATCGCACATGTCATCCGATGAATTGTGACGATTTGGAGTTGTGATCCGATTTTTTAAAAATTTTGTTTCACGTATTTGTCTCATTTTCACTCTCCTGTTGTCATCGTTTCGAGATCGTGCACTCCACGCGCCTCACTTTCACACGAGAATATCATTTTACACAGATCGTGAAGGCAATACGCGATGACTGTCGCTCGCAAAATTCGTTTCATGTACAGTGAGCACAAACATCGATTTGAATCGATGCGTTGACACTTGGCTCGGGAGTAGGATGCACTCTCTGAATCATTCCTCGCCGCTTTGCATTCTGGCCAACAGGCCTGCAGGATGGCATTACAGGCGTGTCCATGTCTGCTGCTCACTGAAGCAGCATTGAGACGTAGATCTGTACTGAAATGTATTTCCACTTCCTGCCTAATCCTTTCGGGGCTCCGTGACGAAGTGGTGACGTCCTCACCTACAACACTGCGGCGCCTTCCCGACAGCCTAGACGGCTCGTCTCACTGATGAGCCCGAACGACTATAGGCTGCCAGTGGCCTCTATTAGGCCGAGCAGTATTTGTCAGTGGTGAACTTTACAATTATACGATTCATGTATATGTGCATATTGTGCATTTGCGAGGCTTGCTTGAGCTTTGTCAACCCACGTTTTTATTTTAAGGCTGAGTCAACCTACACGAGGCCCAGAGAGAGAGACAGGCACGGACACGGAGAGGGACACAGCGAATGGGAGATACAGAGAGACACGGAGAGACACGGAGAGAGACAAACACAGACAGAGACAGGCAGAGAGGCGACACGAAGAAAGAGGCAAACACAAAGAGACATGGAGATTGATAAACAGTCATGGAAGGGCAGACACACACACACAGAGATCATTCTGGGTGGTCCTAAAGAAGAGAGACCCTTGTTCACATGCACAAGTCACGGACACGCACACGCACGCACACGCCGGAACCAAGCACCCTGACCATCGCATGGGAAATGTTTCACGTTGCGACGCGTGGATTTATCTAACGGGGTCCTGTGGGGGTGTGCCTCTGCGACAGACCCTGAAGCACCCCAACCTGGTGAACATGCTGGAGGTGTTCCGCAGGAAGCGCCGGCTGCACCTCGTCTTCGAGTTCTGCGACCACACGGTGCTCAACGAGCTGCACCGCTACCCACACGGGTACGAGCACAGACCCCGCTGCCCGCACTCCTCCATTGCACCTCCCATTGGCACGGTTGGCTACTTGCGGTTGCGAAAGCACTGACTGATTAAACGGCTTATCACGTGGACTTTTATAGCAGTCAAGGACTCGGAATGCGTTACGTCGATTTTAAATGTGGACGGTTAAAACCGGAGGACCCTGATGGAAATCCACGCGACCACGGGGAGAGAAAACACGCAAACTCCAAATGTACAGGAGTCATGGTCGGGATCGTACCCCTGACCTCCTGCATACAAGGCGAGGTAGTTAATATCTCGCCACCGCGGCGCCCCAAATGTCAACAGACATGCATGCACCCTGCCTCAAGCTCGCTCGTCTCTCTCTCTCTCCATGCCAGCAGTCTCGTCCGGCGAGGTGAGTGCAGAAACCTTCAGGGGATGCGAGGGTGGGGCAGGGCGGATGGTTGGCGGACAGAGGCGCGTTGCAGCTGGATTCTGTGCAGGTTCAACTTCAAATGTGCTCGGGGAACGTCAATGCCACACTGGTGACGAAGCAGATGAATGCACATGTATGTAGATGTATGTTGAACTTCTTTCGGACCGCACATAGCCGATCGTGCTAATCGGAGGTGAATACCGATTTTATTTTAAAAAAATGCACGACACGTGCAAACGTAAATCCGCAAAGGTAGTGTCTTCATTAAAAACACAAAGAGCGATATTCGTGGGAGATATTGCGAGTACGAGCGACATAGTTGCACACAAACATGAACGGTTACAGACGTACCCGTGCGCACCACCTCTGGAGCCAATGTGTGAGCAGGCGTTGCTGGCTCGGGTAATTTCTAATCTTTGGGAATTTATATTTTTTCGAGAATTATCTGCGTAACATGATGATGCATCCCGTTGCCCTCGTCCGAATTGTTTACATGCCCACTTGAAACATGAACATTGGGGCAATTGCAGACAGCCTTCGTCTAATTTTAAGAGGTGGTATTTTAATACAAAAAAAAGGTCAATTTCCCCACAGAAAAATGCCTTGTAGAGTTGCACGGAGGCAATGTCTTGTCGGTGGTGATCAGCAATTGCCATCATGTACGAAATAACGCAAAACAACCCTGGTCTTCTCTCTTTATGAAAAGCACAACATGGTTTTTGTGTAAACAACAACAGCAGTAGCAGCAGCAGCAGCAGCAGAGGCAATACATTTGCTTGATGAGCGTGGCACTCGCTGTGCGTGCGTCACGCAGTGGTGCCCACGAGGCCACGGCGAGCCGGTCTCGGCGCCATAAAAACAAATCTGTATGAGTATGTAGGATTATTTAATTAATATTGTTATTATTCCACCTCATCCCCAATCATTTGCAAAATAATTTTTTGTCGATGCACACACACACACACCTGCGCCCACCGATGCGCACACGCTGCCTTGTTGCTATGGAGGGATACGTGCGGCTTGTGGTGGAGGGGTTTTGTGTCGGGTTAAATATGCTTTTAGCACTCACAGCATTCAACGGTCGCGGGGTTTTCTTTATCGCCGGGAGCTGAATAAGTGCAGAAGCCTCACGAGAGACGACACCATAACGACGCGTCTGCGGAGCGGAATGCCACGCGGGTGTTGATTCCCGCGCGTTTTGCTGTGCGCTGCTATCGGGGCCCGCCACTCGTGCACGTCCGCTCCGCCTGCCACAAGCGCAGCGGGATCGCGTTCACTCACGTGCCCGATATACGTCGCTCAGGTTTGCTCGGTCCAGACAAAGCACTCGGGGGGGGGGGGGGGGGATGCTGCAGCGGTGAACAAGGACGTCATTCGTTTGCCAAAAAGCCAAGTTCAAACTATTTCTGCAACAAAAATGTATTTCCACCGAGAAGAGGGGATTGAACCTGGGTGTGTAATTGCTGACACAAAACTACAGGGCCAGTGTCGTCGGCTACCACTTCTCTTCTCCATTGGCCAATCCCCTCCCCTCCCCTCATCCCTCGACTCATTCCCATCCCTCCCCTATAGCCCTTTCGTGACTCCGACGTGTGCTGTGTTACGGTGACTCATTCCTCGGCCCTTGCACGCCCCTTGCCATCTAATTATATAACAAGGATAAGAAATTGTTGGGTGCACCTTTGCCGAGAACCGATCTCAGATGAGTGATGTGGATCTGGCACATTGACGAGTGAGCGCAGGGCACGTCGTATTGCAAATCTGTTCGCTCTCTCGGGCAATCCGAATGGATCGCCTCAACGCGAAGTCTCGTTTTCACATTCAAGTTACTCACGGTCTCGTTTCTGCTGTTTCTTATTTTCCTCTGTTTCATTTGTACAACGATTCTTCCACATACGCATGTCGTATGAGCGTGAGTGTCGTTTGTAAATTGATGCGATGATGTATATCATTGTATGCTTTGTGCACGTATATAGTTTTCATAGTGCTACGTTTCTGTGTTTTTCTTGAAAGAGCAGTGGCGCAGTAGTTAGTGCTAACTGATTATACCATTGGTTAACATGGGTGCATGGCTGACATCAGTAGCACATGCTAACGGAACCAGTAGCTGGCCATCCTGTTTACAAACCCGCTCTGACCAGTGTGGTGAAAGACGTCAAGTGCTATGGGGGAAGGCGCTCATTTAGCAGTGGATTGAAAACAATTGAAAAAGTGATATTTTGTCTACAAGAATAATGTTCGCATCGTATGTACTCTGCATTGAGCAATGGCTCACTCCCAGGCAATGTAAAACCTAGGCCCATTCCCGTCTTGACCTCGGCAGCGAAACGTGACCCCCTCTGTGTAGCGGAGCAAGTTCACGACCCCCCCCCCCCCTCCCACGAAACGCCTCCATGTCGATTGTACCTTTCATTCCCCTTCAATTTCACTCGAGCGTGTGTCCTGAGAGAGAGAGAGAGCGCAAAGCTGAGCAATTGGCCTCCGCTCCTTTCATCCGTTTGTCCATGAAGCATTCACCTTGAGATACAGTTCTGCGGTGCGTCTGCGTGCGCGCTCGTCCTCATTGCAAGACACATCACACCGCTCATCGGGAGCAGCCCCATTGTGAGCCAGGGTCGCAGCCGAATTTGCAGGATCACCCACAATTACTCAATTACCGAACTGGCACGTCTCAATGCCTGCCGCAACTGGACCCTGCCACCTTCGCGAACACGGGGGATGGGAGGCTTCTGGCAATCAAACCGCCTTTAGTGGAACAAAAAGTCCTGTGATTAGGATGGCCCACGATGGTAAAAACCCGCTGTTGGGTGGTGCCCGCTGTCTCTTGCTTCTCGACACAGCAGGCAGGCTGTTAGGGTACTAGCCAGCCGTGTATGTCACTGTAGCCCCAAGCGCAAGGCTATTTACATCGGAAAGCCCGTTCACCCATAGATTGCCGGTGTCACGGTTAAATATATATTGGCACAGTTTGTGTGCAGTGAGTCACCCAGGTAAACACGTGTGCAAATATAGATCGAACTGAATGCATGTCGTCCGGTTACGGTTACACTTAGCCTGGATCTTATTTATAATACGAATGTGTGGGAAACCTGATCCGCCACGGCACAAATAATGCAGTGATTCCGACTGGTCATGTCAACCCTTTGATTAGTGCCTAAGCCAAATGGAAAAAAAAATATTTGTCCGTATAAATCAGAGCTATTTGCAAGCATATGTGTGTTTTATGGGAGGCTATTAAACATTTATGCTTTGGCAGAGCAATATAAAACAGCAAACTTTTAAAAAAAGTATGGTATTGTGGCTGAAGTTAAATTAATTCAATAGTAGATTTAAGTCATGTTGTATTCTTAAGAGGGTGGTCCCAGCCCCTCCGATGGCTGGGATTAATCTTTTTTTTAAGTTAAAGTCTAGAATGTAAGAAACGTAATTTGACTCTCTGCGGGGTGAGTCGGTATTAAAAGCAGTGCATTTAAACATCAGTGTCAATGTCTCTTGTTTGGATTAAACAAAGGATATTCTAATTTCTGACACCTCACAATTTTGAAAGACCAAATATGCAAAATGTGACAATTCAGACCAATAAAACCGAACTGTACATATCATGTTATCATGTTAGCCCCGCATCATTCCACATCTCCGAAAACCACCCTGACCTCTCCACCCAAACATATAGAGGACTTGAGAAAGAGAGTTTAGCCCACACACCTCCGATTAACATGGTCGGTTACATACGGTGCAAAAGAAGTTCAACATACACACGTACGTACAGACACGTTTTAGACAATCTTTACAACCCCAGGATTATCGAGTTGAGGTGATAGATCAGGCACAGCTCATCATCCGCACCATTTGTTGCTGCAATTTTTTTGGCCAAAAATGAATTCATCATTGTAACTCTGTACGATGAGAACGGCTCAAGTGAGCGGTGCGATCGTCTGACTTGCCAGCGGATTGACACGTTGGGGTTTCTTATAAAGTGTTCTCAGTGTTCACAAACACTGGACATCTGTGAAAAAGAGCTTTATAGCTGATCAGATTCCTGCAGTATAAATCAAGATTCTGATTCTGAAATTGACACGCGGTCGCGAGGTTCGCGGTGATGTATGGTCAAACAAACCCCGATGTGGAGGGGCTTTGATCCAGCAGTGGATTGACAAAGGGCTGTGAATTACCGTAATATTTTATTCAAACATATAAATACTCAATCGCATGATTTGATGCATGTATTGGGAAGAGTAAGAATACATTTTAATAACGTTTCCATTGTTAGACACCTGATTATCACGTTGCTATTATGATCATGATGTTGACAATGACGACGACAATGATGATGACACTGTAATGCTGTGTTGGTTGGAACTGTCCGTCCCCGTAGGATTCCTGAATCCCAAGTGAAGAGCTACATCTGGCAGATCCTGCAAGCGGTAGCTTACTGCCACCGGCATAACGTGCGTAAAAAAAGACACACGCACACACACGCACACACACACACACTCTGCACGCTTCTTAAAACCAAATGCAGT
The DNA here is from genome assembly GCF_964198595.1 of Lampetra fluviatilis. Classification (NCBI taxonomy): domain Eukaryota; kingdom Metazoa; phylum Chordata; class Hyperoartia; order Petromyzontiformes; family Petromyzontidae; genus Lampetra; species Lampetra fluviatilis. The sequence continues at coordinate 1,727,671 of NC_136292.1, forward strand.
AGCAAAATGAATGGCACACGCACAATGATGAAGATTCCCCCGTATAGCCTCGACAGACTTGTGGGGACAAGTGCTGTTCGCGAGCTCTTGTGAAGGCCGGCACGTAAGGGCTGGTGGCCAGCACCACGTCTATCCGTCTTTGTCTCCGCAGCGCTGATGCTTACACATCGCACCAGACACTCATTTGAGGCTGAGTCGAACTAGACGAGGCCCATGACAGGTTCAGATAATCGTCACCCGGTGTTGGTCCTGAGTGTCAAGCGAACTCGGGTCGCCGGGTTCAAAGCGCAGCGCGCCAACCCGCTACACTACCGCTCCCCACACACACAAATGATCACATCTGTTTTGTTTGAAAACAAATTAACAACTGTCCTCGAATGGGCGCACGTGCTTAGTGGCTGAGTGGGTGTGACTATCGGCTGAACAACACAGAGCTAAGCAGTGGCTGCTCATGGGAAAATGTTGTCCCCGAGAAAGCTGCATGGCCGCTGCTTGTATAATTCTCTGTGTCCTCACCCTCCACCACCACCACTGCTACCGCCGCCACTTTTGCTCTCGGCTCTACGCAGAGTGCCCACTCGAGCTCGCGGTCTCAATTAGCTCCGCGTTCAAACGGACAACAAAAAGGTGACTTGTGGAGAGGCCCCCACGAGGCCTCGCTTGGAGTGATGCTGAACAAATTAGACATGTGTGGAGGGCACCTCGCCAGGGGCTGTGTTGGGGATTCGGACTGCTAAGATCGCAAGGTGCACTTAGCCTGGCACAAGCAGTGGCATCACTGCGGTGGTGATGTCACCGCCAGTTAGAGGCCAGCATGAGATTGTTGTTTGTTGCTATGTCGCAGTGCATCTCCCAAGATGATAAGAAGCTAATGGCCTAGCATTGTCATTCGTCTGGGTCAAATTAATAATACTAGTTTAGCACAAGCGTCCACTCTGTACTCTTCCTGAATTGTAGAAACGAGTTTTTTTCTGTGACTGTGACGTTTGCTTGGTATGGACCCGCGTTGTGTGATGCCATATATGTAAGTATTTCATTTTATCCCGAAGAGTTTGGAATGTTGTTTCGGCAATAATTTTGGCGTGCCACATCCATCATCTCTCCTTACCATCGTCCTCATAATACTGCGGTGTCATGGGACGACAGAACATAGCAATGCATAGGGTATATCAATCGAGGGTACACGAATTTAGGATTGTTATGGATATGCGTAACCTGTTCTCTAGTGGCCGTGTATTACGCTGATAATCACTACTCTGTAATGAGAACGGCGTGGGCTGTCTGTATTGCTTCTCAGTCCCTTTCACCTGTGTTTGTGCTGAGCAGCAGCTTTTTGATGTCAACGTAGGTATGAATAGTTTCTCAAATCTCTTTTTTTCTTTAATAACTTTGCTTGAATAGCGCGCAGTGTATTTGCGTTCCCATGATAAAAAAAAAACCCAAATACGATGAGTCAAGCAGTCATGCTTGCATGTACATTGTACGCTCACCCGCATGCTCAAAACAAACAAACCCTCTGCCCCTCTTACCGTGGGTTCCATGCCAATCAATAGGCTGCCGTCACTTCTTAACGCTCAAAGACATGCCGCACAACCGCTGCAAACGAAATCCCTTCGTGTTGTCAAATCACATCCCCGTGTAAAGGACAGATTGTCCTTTTCATATTGTAATTACTGGCCAGCCGTGGACTCTTAATTTGGAGATGTCGTCTCGAGTGCACTAACTCGAATGATGCTTCATCATTATCATGAATGATGCTGCGCCTTGCAACGATCAACCGAGCAGCTCAGCTGCTGTGTGCACCACCCTCGACGGGACTCGAGCCGGAGTGCTGCTGGTGACCACGCGGTTGTGCCGAGTCGCACCGCAGTGCCCATTCAAAGCGACGTGTCTCCGGGTAATAGGATGGGAGACACGCCGGGTGATGGTGGTGGGGGGGGGGGCGATGGTGGTGGGGGAGGTGGTGGGGGTGATGGTGGTGAGGGGGTGGGGGGTATTTTCATGATATCCTTGCGCTTGTTTTTTCTTCCGTTCTGGCAGTCTGCGTTTTCTTCGTGCGTGAATCGCTCACCAAGACACTCACGCTGATTCAAAAGCACTCAAATTCTGACGTCCAAAAGTCACTCACGCTGTCGTGCCTCCCGCCGCCGCTTATTTTTTTTAATGGTCATTTCATTTTGCTCGATTCCGCTGGAGAGCCGGTGGCAGCCTGTAATCGAAATGGGTGGAGAACCGCATGAAACGGCCACCTCCACTGCCACTCATTTCACCTTCTCCTGTCCCATAAATACCCCCAGGCAGGTGCACGGACTCCTAATAACCTCATAGTCCTTGCTACAGGAGATGCGCACACGAAAATCAGTCGCGCGACCCATTAAACATCTGCCGCAGTGCACACTGCGGAGTGCTGCGGGAGGGAATGAGTGTAACAAAAAGGTAAATTTCAGTCATCATCTGTAGGCTATCCTTCCAGCTGTTGTGGTCAAGGATCAGTCCTCTAACTGCACAGATTTTTCACGATTACGTTCCTACATAACTTTTCGATGCATTTTTTTGGGGTTGTTCTGCATAATGTCCGACGTTTATTCTCCGAGTGCCGGGGGAGCTCCTTCAGGAATTACAATCAGAACCGGTCCTGGGTCTCACTGGAATCATATCGGGCTCACGTGAATTCCTGCTGCGAAGGGATGATCACCACACAGCCCCTTGCATGGCAAACGTGGCCAAGAGTGAGGCTAGTCACAGACAACTCCTTCGTGCACCAAGCCGCTCTTAATAGGCGCTCGCTAACAGCTTTACCCCAAGAGTCGCCTGTAAGGCTGAAGGATGGATCTTTGTCTATAACTTTGGTGCACATATATTTATTATCAAACGTACACGTGCGTACACATGTATACACCACCGCAGCCCTCTGGTAATGATGTAGGGACATTATCAGACAAAAATACCATTGATCAATGCTTTAGACAGAAAAATAAATGGTGGCATTATTTTGCTAGAGGCAGCTATTGAGTCCCATTGTCATGGTCACACATTTGGACAATTACCCACAATTACTAGATTGCTAAATTTGACAATTCTAGAATGTCTTTTTGGCAATATTTCAATGCCCAGCCTGGGGGTCATTGCTCTGGGTGAACCCTGTTCAAAGCCTCAACCCGGGGGCATGCAGTTACAATTCAGCTCTTCATTTGCAATGTCAATGTCTCTCTAGCTGATGGGGTCATTTGTCGTTGTCCATTAGAATTACAATAGTAACAAAGACGTGCAGCATTATGTTTTATGTGCGCGCGCTGTGGGTGTTGTGCATATATATCTTGTAAACTACACGTTTAAAAAAAAAACGGATGTCGGATATTTTAGGTTTGTTTTTATTGACAGCACTCTTTGCCCAGAGAGACAGGCGCTGTTCGCTCGTTGAGGCATTTTGACGATGACTCTTGAAGCGGGAATGCAGAATTGCCACTGCCGCCAGCGATGGAGATGGGGCGGGAGGAACGATGCTTAATGTGAGAGTTGGCTCTCAGCTGTTCCCCCCAAAGGCCCCCCTCTTTAAAAGGCTTTGTGGCTCATCCACAACCAGGCCTATTTAGCAGGGAAAGGTCACACCGACACAACGCGGCTTTCATTCGTGACACCGGGAGCCTATAAACATTGCGCGGCCCGGGGTTAGTGCCCGCATTAATGCGCAAAGACTCTTCAGCACACACGGCAGGGCGGGTAGCCTCCATTTGGAGCGCTCCCGACAATATCGTGATTTTCCATGAGAGTGACCAAGAAAGACGTCTCCTAAGAGGGAGCAACAAATAACGGTGAGGTGGTGGTAAACAAAACAAAAATGAAGCGATATGGTTTTTATTTTTCATTGCATTTCCTTTGACGTGGAGGTCTACACTCGAGACAAAGACACAGATCCTCCTCGGAGCCTCAATGGACTTTTGAGGCAAGTGCTGTTAGCGAGCTGCACCTATGAAGGTCGGCACGGTATACAATGCCCCGGACCGCCTTTGTCTCTCTCGTGGCGATGTTTACACACCGCACCAGGTACTCATTTGAGGCTGAGCGGACCTACGGGAGGCCCAGGAACGGTTCAGATAATCGACGCTGTGAGGGGGAATCGAGCGAGGGTCGCCAAGTTCATATTGCAGCCCGATAACCACTGTGCCACCACTCCCACTATACACACAAGGCGCCTGCAAGTAGATATACACGTTCATGCGTGTGTGTGTACACACACATGAACACACAAACACAAAGATCCCCCGTATAGCTTTAACAGACTGTTGGGGCAAGCGCTGTTAGCGAGCACCTATGAAGACCAGTACGGAACACAAGGGGGTGGGTGGCCAGCACCACGCCCGGCCGCCTTTGTCTCCCTAGTGCGATGTTTACACACCGCACCAGGCTGAGTCGACCTAGAGGAGGCCCACGACCGGTTCAAAAAATCGTTACTGGCGTTGGCCGTGAGCTAACCGCCACACTACCGCATGAACGCACACAAACGTGTAAGCCGTATTTGGCCCAAACACACGGTGACACGCGTGTGAACACGAGTTAATTCGAACACACTCATCCAGAAGCATAGCACACGTTCATCCACGCATCTCCTGCATGTAAACACATTTGCTATGCACAGAATATAGAATGTGTTATTCTATGAAATATATGTAATATATATATTCATCAAGACAGCATTTCACCGGGTCTTTATTTTTTCACGAGCTTTGTGGATGTTTTGGCAATATTTAGTGTTTTTTTTTCGCGTGGGAGGAGACGGGACAGCGCCCAAGAGAAACCCACGCCAATATATCACTGCAGTTGCAAGTAGACATTGCTTGCTATGTATGGCTCTTTCCGTTTTTAATACCTTACATCTGAGGTTGAAAGCGTTTACGCTGTTAGCGATCTCTGTCTGTCTGTCCGTCGGTAATGTGAGGGGGGGCGACAGAACACACGAAGATGATCGAATCTGAAGTAAACTTTAGCACGGAGAACGTTTTATAGGAATTTGCCACTTGGCACCTCCTGAATATCGGCCGAGTTGACCATCGGGTTGCCCGAAACGCGCAGACTTCACTGGCGTTGAAAGGACAATCGGCTAACGTGTCAGCCGTGTTTAGCCCTAACAGAGTCCCATTAACAAAATGGGACCTTTTTGCCAGTATCAAAGTATGGAAAAATAAAAATAGGTTTTATCTTTTCTGGCAATAAAACAGGAGGTGTTAAGACGTTCAAACACCAAATAGACTACTTCAGCATTTTCTTGCTGTGGTTGTTCCACCTGATGAAGATTGCTTGTGTTGCGGTCGAAACGTCGTGATTTATTTTATTTCCACCTACATGACTTTACCGAAAGAACCAAAGAGTATGGATTCCTGCAGTCACGAAAGCTTCAAATCAAGACCAAATCGAAACTTTTTGCAAGGAATCAAGTCTGCATTAACCACACGTTACTTGTGGTGAACATGCAGACAAACATGCTGTGACAATATACAAGCTGATTGGCCTATACCAGAGACGGCCTTCTATATAGGGCCTCGTCTCACCAGTGTCAGCCCAGAGAACACCAAAAGGCGGACAGTGCAGTTCTTTGCAAGAGGTTTCTTTTTGGTGTTTGAACATCTTGACATCTGTTTATTGCACAAAAAGGGTAAAACCTATTCTTATTTTTTCAGATACACATTCGTTTTCCGTGCTACTATAAACACTGCTGAGGACATGCGTGTACTGGAGCGTGAAACAGTATCCCATGGATATGCATGACGATTATCATATTTGTTTCCGCTCGAAAACGAAACGTAATTTTAGCATTTGGGAAGGAACCAAAAATGCCCGATTTAAACCTTTACACGCGGAGACGCTGCCAGGCCAAGTGCGGCGTCGCTGGCACATTTTTTTTTAATTTCAGCTGCAATTTTAAATGTGGATCACCGTGTGCGATAATAGGCGCGGTGATTTTGTTGAGCATTTTTCGAAAGGTATTTGGTGGACGGTTGAGATCACGGCTCCACGAGTGCCACAGGCCGGCAGTTTTGCCGCTCGGCACAGTTCTGCAGCCCTTGAAGATGCTTCAGCAGGACTCTGAAGGAGGTGAACGAGCTATTGACACAACCGGCGTAAGGACTCGGGCCCAAAAAAAACAATGTGCACACATTGGATGAGCTCTGCGCCAAAGGAGCAGCGTATATCTATGAGAAGGAAAAAGGCCACATTCCGTGCGGTAGGACGTGCAAAATTGACAGGTGTATGCATCACGGGCAGGACGATAAACACTGCATCCGCACACACACATATATTTATCATTCAGCCTATGAGCAAACCACATGAAATTCGCCAGATCCTGACAGATCATTGGAAGTTAAGCAACAGTGCAGAAAACCCATTGTTGTACTGTACTTCTACGCTGCCCTCTTTCAACCCGCATTGACCAGCATGGCGACGTTACAGTCAAATAACCTGTACGGAATCAGAATCTCCATTTAGCCAGGAGGAATCCGATGAGCAATGAAGCCCTGTTTCACAGACGTCCAGTGCGGAGACTCTCGCCGAGCAGGTGATTGACAAGGGAGTTTCACCTGCACGCGCGTCCGTAACAGCGGTGGGTGGTCAAAACATCTTGCAATCTATACGTTAAGTGTGCATGTGCACTGCCTAACAGAATGGCAAGCTATGATTGAAATAGTGACGAACGTTGTAAACCTCCGTCAGTTGTAACATTATATTTTCCCGAAACGTCTTAACGTCTTTGTCCCCAGGAGTGGCAGCATCAGGTAGAGGAGATGTTGCGCGTGTGTGGTCTTGTTCGGTGGTCTGGAAAAAAACAAGTGAGAAAAGTTGTTTTGCCTGCGTGTGTGCTCATATGTTTGTGTGGATGTATGTGTTTGGGTGTGCATGCCTGTCTGTAGCGGTTAGCGCTACGCTGCGCTACGAACCTGGTGACCCGGGTTCGATTCCCGCTCACGGCCAACACGGGTGACGATTATCTGAACCGGTCCTGGGCCTCTCCTAGGTCTACTCAGCCTCAAATGAGTACCTGGTGCGGTGTGCAAACATCACTACTGGAGAGACAAAGGCTGCCGGGGGTGGTGTTGGCCACCCACCCCCTCGTGTGCCGTGCAGGCCTTTATAGGTGCTCGCTAACAGCACTTGCCCCTACAATCTGTGAAGGCTACATGGGGGATCTTTGTATTTTTTATGCCTGTTTGTGCGTGCGTATGTGTGCGGATGCACGTGTGCGTGTGTGCATTGGTGCGTGTGCGTTGGTAGCGTGTGCATGAGCGTGGTGTCCATGTGAGTATGTCCACATATGCACGCACGTGTGCAGATGTGTCCTTGTGTGTGGGGAGCTGCTGGTGCAGTGGTTAGCGCACCGCGCCACGAACCTGGCGACCCGAGTTAAGATTCCCGCTCACGGCCATCATCATCTGAGCTTCGCCTAGGTCAACCCAGCCTTAACACACATCAGTATTGTGGAGACAAATATCGGGTCAACGTTGGAACGTGGTCGTTGGCCCAACGTTCGCCCCAAACGTTCCACGTTGTACCCGGGCCCTCCTTGCTGGCCTTCTTTTATCGGTGCTGTTTGGCAACAGCACTTGTCCCAACAGCCTTGTGTGAGGCTATATGGGGAGGGGGCATCTTTGTCTTTGTGTATGTGTTTGTGCGCGTTCCCTTCGCTCAGCTCCGTGTTTACAGCGGCCACGGTTGGACAGGCCCCACCCGCTCTGTGTGCGTCAGGACGGCAGCATTCTGCACCTGATTTACGCCCGCCCGACGTTTATTGGCGTTGGGTACCGAGGTGCCGGCTACCGTGGGGGTGTGTGGGCGTGGGTTTTTTTTTCTGGTTTCCATGCGCGCGGGGAGAGAAAATCGAAGCGCATAAGCATCATTGGCATCTGTTTGTTTAGGTCCGGATGACTGTACACGTGTGTGTGTGTGGCCGCACGCACGCACGCGGGGGCCAGGGCGATGGTTTCCACAACTCGGCACCCAGGAGCCTCCTCTTTAGGTCTCGCAGACTCGGAATCGTGACTCACGATTCGCGGGAAGGAATCCCCGGTAGGATAAGTTTCGCAGAAACAACGGCGCGAGACCGGGTGTGTGTGTGTGTGATGGTGGAAAATTCGAACGCAGTTGTCATTGCCCTATGGGTGGGAAATGTGTACGAACGGCGACGTACGGTGCGAAAGAAGTTCAACGCACACACAAACCACAGCTCGTCAACCGGTGGGTCACATGTGGCGGGGTAAAGCTGTGGGTATTCCCACGTCTTTCAGGTTGTCTGCCCAACGTGGAAGAGTAGGCCAAAATACACTCTCAGGGGGGTTCTCGTTCCGCCAGTGATGTTTTGACGGAATGTGGTTTCGGCGCTTGGCCTCTGCCAATGGAACAAGCGGTGTTGTAGCTGCGAGTGATGAAGGAGGGGACACGTGGGAGGCCTTCCCGGTGCGCTGCTCAACGTTCTGATTTCCACGTCAGTGTTTAAACCAGCGGCAAATGTTTACTCCACAACCTGGTGAACCCCACACTAAAACTATTCAAACTTAACCATAAACTATTTTATTTTATATCTTTTTTTTTACCAGGTAAGGTCCACTGAGCTACGTAGCTATTTTGTTTCAGAAACGACCTGGTCACAAGTGAAAGCGCAATGAAGACACTTATCGTGTGGAGATTTACAGCAGCCAAACACTCTAAAGAAGGCTTATTTCTAAATGTGGAGGACAAAAAAGGAGGGCCCGGAGAAAGATCCAGGCGACCCCGAGGGGAACATCCAAAACACCAAAGACACAGGTGTCGGGGTCGGGATCGAAGCCACGACCTCCTGTATACCACGCGAGGTAGTTAACATCTCCTAGCCACCCGCATCCTGAAGGCCCCCCCTCCCTTCTTCCACACAATTCTCCTTCGTCCGAGCAATTCTCCTGTCGCACCAAAGTGGATCTCGCTCGCACACACCCCGGATCGCCTCTGGTGAACTCGTTAGGATCCCATGCTCCCCTAACAAGCTCAATGCACGAGCTTCAAGGCTACGTTGCTAAGGAACGAAACATCATTGCTTCACTTAGTGTATGTGTGTATATATATACACACAGCCCACTCACCATATGTAATGATGATGTCGTGTACTAATGTGTACATTTTACAGTTGTGCTGTATCGTGCCGGGCCGATGCGTTGCCGGGGGTCGTACCCCGTGTTGTCCGCTGCACGATGTCCCACATTTCACGCTGCACGTGCCAGGAGCTTCAATTAATGTCCTCGGAGAGGCTCCCAGCAAACGCGTGACGAAACGACGGACGCCACGGATTTAACGCCACGGCAAAGATGTGCATTTGCATGCACCCCAGTTCTCGCGTGACGAGAGCTCCGTTGCGATCGGTTCTCTCTCGAAACTTTGCAGATTTCAATGATGAATTATTGGGCGACCGTGCCGAACAATATGGGCCCCCCGAACCCAAAATCACTCTCGGAGAGAGCTGCTGGGCGAGAACAGTGTGAACCAGCAGTCCACACGCATTGAGACCGTGGCTGATGTTTATTTTGACCCCCTCCCCCTCGGCAGTGCATCCATCGTGACGTGAAGCCTGAAAACATACTCATCACCAGGCAGGGCGTCATCAAGCTGTGTGACTTTGGTTTCGCCAGGATACTCAGTAAGTGGCCTCCTAATCCCACTCCACTCCCTCCCTCCAACCATCCTCCACCCTCTATTACATGAACACAAACACACACCCCCCCCTGCTCACATTTGAAACACCAGGATTAGCATCAGGGCCAACTTGATGTTCACACGAGGCGTTAAGGATTGCCTTTGTCATCGTCACATGACCCCCCCCCCTTCCCCTCATTTTTACGGCTCTACTTCGCCCGTTTATTCTTACGTAAGTTCCATCTCGCGAGTGTGCGGTATGAAAATTGGTTTTTATATTTCGGAGAGAAAAAATCATCCCGATATAGGGTCTTGGCGGAGCAGTGGCGCGGTGGGCGGTTGGCGCCCCACCGGCGCTACAAACCCAACGACCCGAGTTCGAGCCCTGGCAATGGCGAGCGATGTCTGAGCCAGGCCTGCCCTCTTCCCTACACACCCCGGCCCCCGCTGCACCCATCTGGTCGACCGCCACCCGCCACGACTGACTCGGCATGGGGAGAGCTTCATCCAGCAGTTGACCGACAAAGGGTTATACATTATTTTAAATTCTTATTTGTAGTAATAACAGAGAGTTTGTCATATTATACTGGCTTTAAAAAACAAACTCTCACAGCAAAGACCATTGTCTTGCAGGGCACAGTGTGCCCTGCAAGACAATAAATGTGACAGCCGTCAGCTAGGACTAGAATGGGGCCAGCTAAAGCACACACGCACACTTAGGTGCATTATGCAGGAACCGGGGAGAAAACGTTGTTTTTTTTTAGCATATACAGGGAGGCACACGGTGATATACGGAGATTATAGAGATGATAATTAAGAAGCATAAAGGGCGCAAAGGAAGACGCGTAAATACGCGGATAATGGAAAGCAAGGGGGGAAGAATGGACGAACAGAAAGGAGGTGGGGAACGAAAAGGGGAAAGCAAAGAGAGCGGGGGCTACCGCTGTCATGACTGACAGTCGCGTCGCACCAAAGAATTCCTTTCAGCTGGCCGGGCCTTGAAGAGGTTTCCACTTGTGCTGCGGCCGCCATGGCAACGCGGGCAGGCGGGAGGGCAAGGGGAGCGCCCTCGGCTATGGCCTCCTGACCACACGAGGGTCCGGCACCCCCCCCCCCACCGCACGCTCGAGCCTGCGTGTGACCACACGGGAGGGCCGTCGCACGAAATCAAACGGATCGCCGTGCCCTTGGCCGATGGGTCCGGACACATGGCAATTGTGTCCCTCGCTGGGCCGCGGGGTGACGACCAGGGCGCCGCGGTGGCTCGGAGATGTTGACTACCTCGCCTGGTATGCAGGGGGTCGCGGGTTCGATCCTGACCCTGACGCCTGCTGCTGTATATTTGGAGTTTGCGTCTCTCTCCCCCCCCGTGGTCGCGTGGATTTTTCTCCGGGTCCTCCGGTTATTTGCCTCCACATTTAGCAATGTGAGTTTTAGAGTATTTGGCTGCGATAAATTTCCACGTGATATCACTTGTGGGCGGCTCGCTTCTGAAAAAAAACTATTTATATCAGTGGGCCTTACCTGGTAAACATAAAAAATAGTTTCAATGAAGATAGTTTAGTAGTTTAGTTTCGCCTGCTGCTGCCGGCCTACCGATTAGAGCTTGCAGGATGAAATGACTTTTGATCGAGATCGGTATTCGATGAATAGACTCCCACTCCTCTCTTTGTGCCACCGTCATCATCATTGTTGTCATCAGCCTCAATCAATCCACTGTTTTATGAAGACCTCTCCAAGTTGTCAAGATGTTACCACGTCATCGATTCTGCGTTGTAACAATCCATTCGGCACCTGCACACGAGCAGACCTGTATCGGTTCCTCCCTTAAAACAACCCCTATCACTACCACAACCCCTATCACTACCACAACTCCTATCACTACCACAACCCCTATCACTACCACAACCCCTATCACTACCACAACCCCTATCACTACCACAACCCCTATCACTACCACAACCCCTATCACTACCACAACCCCTATCACTACCACAACCCCTATCACTACCACAACTCCTATCACTACCACAACCCCTATCACTACCACAACCCCTATCACTACCACAACCCCTATCACTACCACAACCCCTATCACTACCACAACCCCTATCACTACCCCAACCCCTATCACTACTACAACTCCTATCACTACCCCAACCCCTATCACTACCCCAACCCCTATCACTACCCCAACCCCTATCACTACCCCAACCCCTATCACTACCACAACCCCTATCACTACCACAACCCCTATCACTACCCAACCTCTCTATCACTACCCCAAACCTGATCACTACCACAACCCCTATCACTACCCAACCTCTCTATCACTACCCCAACCCCTATCACTACCCCAACCCCTATCACTACCACAACCCCTATCACTACCACAACCCCTATCACTTCCACAACCCCTATCACTACCACAACCCCTATCACTTCCACAACCCCTATCACTACCACAACCCCTATCACTTCCACAACCCCTATCACTACCACAACCCCTATCACTACCCAACCTCTCTATCACTACCCCAAACCTGATCACTACCACAACCCCTATCACTACCACAACTCCTATCACTACCCCAACCCCTATCACCACAACAACCCCTATCACTACCATAACCCCTATCACTACCACAACTCCTATCACTACCCCAACCCCTATCACTACTTACGATCCCCGTTGGCTGTCCCGACTAACGCTGTCCAGCAACCTTTGTTTAAGCAAACAAGTCCGAAGCTGGTTTCGAACTTGTGGATGTCACCAGTGCAGCGAGGCCTTTAAAAAAAATACACCGCTAGGTTTCCAGATGTTATTGACAAGAGTACTCCCTCAAACACAAGAGAGCACTATTGTATACACGCTCTACCACCGTTTAGGAGCATTTTGTGCCACTAGCGCTGAGTAACGTGGGTTTATGATGTACTTCCCTGCTAACTCCGTGGGAGTTCCAAAAGGAGATGTTTTAATTTCTTGATATTGCACCAATAAGAACATTCAAAATATAACGGGGAAAATACGACCCCCCCCCCCCGCTCCGCCCCCGCCACCTGAAACCGAGTGGCTCGGAGGGTGAACGTAACTTGTTGGGCACATTTGAGGACTTGGATGCGGAGCGCCAGACAGAGAGAACAGAGGGACATGAAACTCCGCTCCCCTCAGCGTGAGAACGAAGGGCGTGAGCATTAATCGATTTGGCCGCACCTATCCTTCTGCGCGCATCGAGCTGCGAGCCCTCAGAATTGACCGTCGATGATTTGCAGGAATCCTACGCCTTACGACCCAAATCACCCAAAATGCAGCCGATCCTTTCCAACCTCGCAAGCCGAGCAGGTCCCAGCCTGCACAGGGCTCGGGCGGGGGTGACCACCGCGCACGCGAGTCAGGCGTCTTGGGAGTTTGTCAGGCCGCAGAGGGCAGTGCGTCCTGCCACGAGCTCAAGTTGATCCTCCGCCGCCGCGTCCGCAGCGAGTCCCGGAGACGAGTACACGGACTACGTGGCCACGCGCTGGTACCGCGCGCCCGAGCTGCTGGTGGGCGACACGCAGTACGGGCCGCCCGTGGACGTCTGGGCCGTGGGCTGCGTCTTCGCCGAGATGCTCACGGGCAACGCGCTGTGGCCCGGCCGCTCCGACCTCGACCAAATCTACCTCATCACGTGCACGCTCGGTACGTGCGCACGCACGCACGCACACGCAAAGCACGCACGTGCACGCTCGGTACGTGCGCACGCACGCACGCACACGCAAAGCACGCACGTGCACGCTCGGTACGTGCGCACGCACACACGCACGCAAAGCACTCACGTGCACGCTCGGTACGTGCGCACGCAAAGCACGCACGCAAAGCACGCCCACGCACGCAAAGATGTCACGTTTACACTGGGAAGTGGTCAGGTGGCTGAGTAGTGCAGCATAAGGGTGGCTCAGTGGCGGTGCGTGAGGGTGATGCACCGACCTGAGAGTTCCGATAGACACTTCATCTCGTGTGCCATGACTGCATGATTGTCGTAATATTATGAAAGGTAAAGAAAACAACACTTAGACTAAATCAATTATTCACTTTGTGACACCATAATCCACAAGCGACGTGAGGCCAGCAAAACAATGGTGGAATTCCAGAGGCACCATTTCGTGACGATGTAATTTCCACGAACGACCACCTTCCTGGAAGACACAGCCGGAAGTTGTTACCATTTCAAGAAATGAAAGTAAACAACATGTTATGTTCCATACAAGCGTGACACTAGCACCCAACACGCAACGTTAGGCAAGGGACACGTGATTGAGCTGCCAGTGTGGGTCAGCCCTGCTAGGAAATCCGTCCCAGCTTTATGACAAAACGAGAAGAAGAAAAAGCGCACAATGTGTCTGGCCTGGAAACCGTAGATGCTGATAAAAAAACCCCCAAACACACAAACGAATAAGCAAACGAAGGAATGAATGGCCTCGAAAGCAATCCTGAAATTGATGTTGCCGATTGATTCGCTCGCACTCGGCTGTGGGGTTACAAATGGGTAACAGCGGGGGCCACGGGGCTCATCCAGCGGGAGGCGGCTCTCTCCGCCTCCAATTAGGTTCCGGTGCGTTTGACGGGGCGTGCGGCACGCCCAGCCTTCAGCAGTGTCAACAGCGGCAACTGGGGAAAGGAAAAAAAAAATTGCCTCTTTTTTTGCGTCAACGAGGCCACGCACGCGGCACGCTGGCGACCGAGTGTCAGAGTTGTAGCCAACAGTCGTTTGTCATAACAAGCAATGATACTACTGCGGAGGGGGGTATCGGGTTGTACCGTGAGTTCATATTCTTGGGTCTTTCGGAAAAGTACCGTGAGTTGTCCAGAACGATGTCCGACGTCTTTCTCCGCGTGCGGGAAAGCTTCTTCAGGAAACCAATGTTTGTATGTGTGTTGAACTTCTTTTGCACCGAACGTAGCCAACCGCGCTAATCGGATGTGCGGGGGAGGACAACAAACTGAACACAAAAGCAGTTCTAGAGAAATTATTTTTCAATCTAGATTTCCAAGTGCATAGCTCCAGTAGCTTCCTAATATTGGAAGAACGTTCCAGACGGCCGCATAAGCGCATCTGAAAGCGCCCGATGCAAGTGACTGTCTTTGTTTGATGGTTTGCCAAAAGCCGCTGCGAGGATGACCGGAGTTTGCGTGATGGTGGTTTATGCTCCTTGACGAGATGAGTGAGCGAGGTTTGCGATACAGCAACTGAAGACATTGTGCCGCGCAGCAGGTGGTACAACCCGAATACACATTGGAGGAGTCGTGGTAATGTCATTTATTTATCCACGAAATTATCACAAAGTCTCAAGGCCCAAGCCTCCCATAAACTACGTGACTTGTGTGTGGCCACCGCCACTCTAAACCCTTCCCCTGCCCCCTGTGAAGACAGACGCCGCTCCGCGCAGCCCCGTTGAGGTGCTGATGCCGCCTCTTCCTCCCCAGCCTCATCGCTCCTCACCCTTTGTTCCCGTTTTTCAGTTTATTTTCCATCATTTTCCTCTTATTCTTTCTCTTCTCTCTTCCCTTTCCTGTTTCTTTTTCTTCATCCTTACATTACATCCTCTATTTCCCTTGCATCCTCTCACCGTGGTGTGCCACAGGTAAAATGTTGCGAGTGTATATTAAAGTTCTGGTCCACGTAGGTGTTCCGCACTCCACAGCGATTCTTGCGGTGTGGTCCGTTAGCGCATGTATCGACCTCATTGCGTTATTACTCTGCATACAACTATATACACCTATATACAACTAATCATCGCTTAGCCTGCTAATTGTTGCATTTCCTGGCTGTCTCCTCTCACCTACCAGGGGACCTCATTCCCAGGCACCAGCAGGCGTTCGCGTGTAACCAATACTTCAGTGGACTGGGAATCCCCGAGCCCGACGTCATGGTGAGGTCACCCACGCCACCACTCACCCCCTGACTCTGGGATCAATCCTGAAGCCACTTTCACGTCAAATGCATGGCAGAGAGGTCCGCCAATGACACCGGAGAGACGGCTGGCACAAGAGCTGTTCGCGAGAGGCAAATCAAGCCGGCACGGCACAACAGATATAGCGTGGCCAGCACCACTGCTGTCTGACTTTGACTCTTCAGTGATGATGTTTATAAGAAATGTTCAGAGTTTATATTCAAACTCAAAACAAAGACAAAGTTCCCTAGTGTACTCCATGTAGACCATTGGGTCAAGTGCTGTGAACAAGCGACCACGTGGTCCACAGCGCGCCACACGATGTGGTCGTGTGGTCAGCACCAACGCCTGGCAGCCTTTGTCTTCCCAGTGCTGATGTTTATACACACTGCACCAGCTACTCATGTAGGGCTGGGTCAATCTGTGGAAGGCCCAGGACGTAGTCAGTAATCTAACTGAAATAGCTGGGTCCATAGAACAATGTGCTAACCAATGCGCCACAGCTCCCCACATTCACAAACAACCACTACTAAGTGGCGGTAACGTCACCACGGCGTTTGTGCCACACACACAAAGACAAAGATCCCCCGTGAAGCTTTAACAGACGATTGGAGTAAGTGCTCTATTAGCGAGCAACTATAAGTTGCCAGCACGGCACACGAGGGGGTGGGTGGCCAGCACCACGCTCGGCCGCCTTTGTCTCCCCAGTGGCGATGTTTACACACCGCACACCAGGTACTCATTTGCGGCTGAGTCGACCTAGGGGAGGCCCAGGACCGATTTCAGATAATTGTCACTGGTGTTAGCCATGAGCGGGAATCGAACTCGGGTCAGCCGGGTTCGTAGTGCAGTGTGCTAACCGCTACACTACCGCTCCGCTACACCACCGACACACACACACCACACTCGAACACCGTGACCCTACACACACACACACCACACTCGAACACTGTGACCCTACACACACACACCACACTCGAACACCGTGACCCTACACACACACACACCACACTCGAACACTGTGACCCTACACACACACACACCACACTCGAACACTGTGACCCTACACACACACATTGTGACAACACTGAACTTTGTTGTAGGCGCTGTTGCTATGTGTAAGCCAGCTCAGCCGAGGGGCTGAAATGCTCAGTGCCCTCTGTTAATTGTGATTAAATAATTAGACCGAACATCAACGTGTGATTGGCGAGTGGCCTTGTTAGGTCTCACAAGCATTGCCAATAATATTCGGATCATTCTGTATTAATTATTCCACTGGGATATTTACGGATTATCATATCCTCAGTGCTACCTTGACTGGAACGATTTTACATTCTAGCTGTTCATATGCTGGGCAGACGTCTTCAGAACTTTCTGAGGAGCTTTTAAAGTAATTGCTTTCGGGGATTAAGTGTATCTTTAAAGCTTCGGTAGCAATATCAAAGGACGGATGAAAATGCATTACCGTTCTATTATTCGAGCTGTATAATTTATTATCCTGCCTTTTAACATTCAGGCGATATTGTCTTATTGCTGACTTCCTCCCACACTATTGCCCTCTCTGTGTCCCTCACATTTCACAGGAGCCCTTGGAGATTAAATTCCAGTCCCTCAACAGTCAAGCTCTGAGTTTTATGATGGTAAGTCTCTACGCGCGGCATGCGGTGGCCTGCTCGGTGAGGCCAGTGAGCCACCAACAGCTGACACCCTGAGTTCAAAGCCAGGCTTCATCCACCCGTGGTTAAACTAAACACGCAACACATTCGTCAATGGCAATGGCTTTAAAACTAAAAAGATATAAATAATCGTCCAGGGATTTAGTGAGTTTTTGTTGTTATATTTATGCTTGAGCATCACACCAACTAATGTTGACTCTTGATTAAAATAACTTCTCACGTGGTGGTGAGCTGGTCTTCAATGACTGCACACACAAAGCAAATCATCTCATTCAATGAGGGTTTTGTGTTTGATTTTGCTTTCGCCGAACATGCGACAAACAATTGTTGCAAAGCGTTAAAAGGCGTGCGTGCCCCTCGTGTGCATACGGAGATGCCTGAAGGAGTTCTGCAACATCTTCTGGGGCCATCCCCCGACACAGGGTGGTGCACAGCTAGCTCTGCTGGTCCGGAATAGAAACACATTCATCTCATTACGTGACGCCAATAGCATAATTTGGAATGTAATTGTGAACAAAATCCCCGTTAGCATATTATGGTCTAATAGTCATTAAGTAAAGATGAGGCTGGATGTTCCGTTATCAGCAGTACGTAATCTCCAGATGATTTAATCCTCCAGGCCGATCTTCACCTTTTGATCATTATGCGCATGGTGAATGTAAATGAGGCGGGGCGGTCGCGCGTGGCGTCTCCTCGACGCTTTGCTGCGACGTCGCTGCCTCGTGGCGGCGGCGGCGGCTTCGATCATCCCGAGGGAGGCGTCAATGCACCACCCTCGTGAGCTGCATGGAGATGGTGGGGGGGGGGGGGGGGCTTTGAACGAGGGTCCTGGGGGGGGCTGTGAATGGGGGGGGGGGCTCTGAATGAGTGTCCTGGGGGGGGGGGGGGGGGGGCTCAATGCCGGCTGCGATCTTGCGTTTGCGACCGTGCAGTCACCTGGGAATCCATCCCAGCTTCTCAAGCCACCACGGCAACGATTAAACGAAAAGAAAAAAAGAACCCACCTGGTGAAAAGACGATTGGGAAGCCCGTCCACATTCAATGGCTCCCCTACCCACACACATGACCCCTCTCCAACGGTACATGCTTATCAATTTCATTATTTTGAAATGTGGCCGATGTCACCACACCTGGGCCAATAAACGAATTAGCGAGTAAAATAATTTATATTTCAGTATTTTTGCTCTCGTTGCCATGAAGAACAGATTTCGAGCTTCCGAATGACTCATAATTTGAAATTTGGTGGAGTGGTCTCAGAGTCCTCTAGCCATACATGCACACAGGCTGGTCACTTATTATGGAGATTGCTCTGCATTTAATTTGTTCGGCGAATCCACAGAGTGAACGACGAACTCGTCTGTACATCGAAATAGTGCTGTCGGTGTGATGTGGTTAAATAAGCCCCTTGATGGGTATTGAGCGAAGGGCCTCTGGCATCTCGCAGCCGATTCGCTCCCCAATGCGACTCGTGGCCTGCTTGTCGGAAGATGTTCCAGAAATTAAGATCGCTTTTCTCCATGGCTGCCACAAGATAGTACAAGTGAACGAGCTAGCAAGACGGTCTGTTAAGTGAGCCTCCCTTTCATTCGGAACGCATCCATACATTTGTCCTCGAACGAACAAATGGATGGACAGAAGAATAGATGGAATTACCAGAATATCGGCTCCCTATCTTAAAAAAATGCCAGGGTCGGTTGCCGGAACGGGTGCACATGACCGCATCTTGAAACGACACGAGGCGTGCGCGTTTGCTCCTGCCGTCGATCCGAATACGCGTGATGCCTCCTCCTCCTCCTCGTCCCGCAGAGCTGCCTGAGGATGGAGCCGACGGCTCGGCTGAGCTGCGAGGCGCTGCTCCAGCACGCGCACTTCTACGCGTTCCGGGAGGGTGACGGGGGTGGTGGCGTCGGGAGCCGCGAGCCCGAGCGAGGCGAGCGCCGGCACGACAAGCGCGGACGCAAGCGCCTCCCCGCGGTACGAACCGCGGCCGCTTGCGCAACTCTCGGCAGCTATTTCCGTCGCTGAGATTTTCACCACTTTTTTTGTTTTTGTAAGGCGGCCGGGTGGCGTGGCTCCTGTGACAGATAATGGTTGCCGCGTCTAAGGTACAAACGCACAGAATATCTCACAGTCCGTCCGTTTGCCCAACTGTCTGTCAATCCATTTGTCCATCGATCTATTTATCTGTCCATCTGTTGTAACACGCATACATTCATCCATCCATTCATTTGCCTGTCTGTTGCTCCATCCATTCGTCCATTTACCTGTCCATCTGGTAATTCATCCAACCATCCACCCATCAATCCATTCCTCTACATATCTGTCCGTCAATTCATCCATCCATCCATCCATCGATTTGTCCTCCTCTCTGCCCATCCATACACTCGTACCGCCTGTCTGTCCGGCCATCCGCCCGTCCGTCGACATTTCCCCCAATCGTTGAAGCGGGGCGCGTGGTCCTGTTTGCCGACAGATGCTGCTGCTGCCGCAGCTGATTGGCAACAGCAACTCGCCGGCCCCGGAGGTGCGGAGGTACGTGCGCAACAAGCACGACCACCACCTGCCCACCATCTGACGGCGCGGGCCCACTGGAGCGTGCCGCCCTGGAACCAACCGCGGCGGAGGAGGCGCTACCGAGCCCCTTTGTTTTCCCGTTCTGTTTTTTGATATTTTTAATTATGTTACTTTATAAATAACTCATGAGCCATCTGCCACAGTCTTGCATTCTCCGTTCGGTTTAGGAATAAAAAGTCAACGAGAGTGGCGTGAATGTGTATGCAAAATCGAAATAAAATTAAAAGAGAACGAAACCGTAGGGTGCAGGGGGAAGGGGGTGCTAGCAGATGTCTGAAATCTGCACGCCGAGTGCTAGGAGATGGGCAGGGTGCCTGGGACTCGGGGGCGGAGGGGGGGGGCGACTGTGATTGGGTTCTCCTTGAGCGCTGGGGGGCAGGGATCATGTCGCAGTTACGATTGCATCGTGAGCCGCGAGTCGGTTTTCACTGCAGTCCAAACAGGATCACTGTGGGTATTTTTATTGTTATTTTCCGCTCCTTTCCCGCACCCTTAACTTATTTATGGATTCCTTTTCAGCATTAGCACGGTTGGCTACGTACGGTGCAAAAGAAGTTCAACATACATACATACATTAGGTGCGTGCCTCGATTGCTTGACACCTCTCTCTCTCTCTGATGTTTGTCCTCCTTAAAAACACTCCCGAACTGCCCCTATTCGCAGCTCTCTCCTTCCCTATCCTAAATCAACGACAGTTACATTCATAAATATACGATTGCGTTCCCAGCAACAAAATGTGCCACCACCGACGTACATGATTCTACGGATATCTCACAGTATCTTTGTTGACGATCATCACCATCATCAGCAGCAATGCTCTATCCACTGCTGGATGAATGCCTCCCCAAGCCGTCACCATCTCTCGTCTAGGCCCTGCACGTTTTCTGAGCTTCTCGCTCCATCTCCGTGGCAGATGACCTCCTGGGCGTGTTTCCTCCTTTAACTGAAACTCCAACATTCGTGACAACCACCGGGCATCATCCCTTAAAAAAACGTGTGCTCCCGAAGCTGTAGCATCTGTAAATGATCGTGACGATGATGATGACCGTGATGAAGGTGGTGGCATAATTATGGGATTAACATGACGACAATGGTAATTGCGATGGTGAGTAGTTTATATACAATTTGTCTTTGTAGGCTTTTATGCATTAAACATGCACATATGATTGAAAGCTGTATTGCAAACTGCCAGGATGCTCAAATTGTAAGCAGCTGTTGCTGCTTTAAAAAGTCGAATCTCACAAAGGGATAAACGAGGACGGCTACATCTTATCCTTGACACCATTTCCTGCGACTCCTATTATCCGTGGCAGCTGTGGGGTTCACAGAAACTCCTATTAGCCACGATCCTATTCTTCCTATTATTCGCGATTCAAGTGTGGATTTGCGCATTCATGATTTGCGAAACGGCTTCCTGTGCGTGGAGTTTTCCCAGACAAGAAGTCACGCGGAAAAATACATCCTATTCTCTGCGAGTGGCCATGCTTTTCACCGCACAAGATAAGCGACGCAAATTGTACGGAAGCCCCCGCAGATGATAGGATCTGCCATATTTGTTTCCCTCCGTGGGAGGAGTTAGGAGGAGTTGTAGGTGCAAAAATCTACATCGAAAATGAGATTACCAGTTGCTGAAATTGTCCGATGACATGCCGGTTTTTAATTTCATCTCCCTTACAACACGCACACCGTTGTCTGCTCTCGCCCAGTGCCGGCAATACAATCGCAATTCGAGTACCTTCCATTGCGCCTGCCGCGGAGCCTACGATTGTCTGCCCACATTTGCGTCTCAGCGGTTTTTCATTAACCCCTTGTCTCCTCGGACAGCGGCCTCCCCTCTGTCCATGCAACAATACGCCTGCTGACGTAGACAGCGGGGGAGAGTATTCCTTTGGGAGACTGAAACACGTTTTTGTGGGGGGCAGTGGGCGGGGGGATGACGACGACTGAAATATGTTTTAACTAAGCATTTTTGTGTATGAATTAAATGTTTAAAATATATATATTTTGAAAAGTGACGTCCGAAAACTGGCAGAGCACGAGGTAGCCCGGGGCGCCAAAGGGTGGCGCGGGGTCCCCACTTTGGACACGAGCTGTCTACATGTTTGTCAAATTGCACGGCATCACCAAATCCGTTCGCACGGCACGCGCTCTGCTAGTGGTGCGACCTTGTACCCTCTCGCCGGGTCTGTCGTCCACAAGGGGTCCCGCTTGTGCATGGCTGCGTTTGAATGCAAACTGCTAAATAGGTTTGAAGGGGCCAAGCCCCGTTTGGGTGAACCGCACCACCGGCTGTGCTTGCTGCCGAAACATCAAACGCTCGATCAAGTCAGTCCCTGCACTCATTTTAATATTTTTTGGCGCAAATAATTCCCCTACCCTGAATAATCACCCCCTCCCCAAAATCGTTAATTTCACTCAATTTAGATTGACCTTAACAAGCTCCCCAACTGTGTTGTTATCCATGATCCCCAATACCGAATCTTGTTCGAAATTGTGTCATTCCCACGAGTGGAAGGACATTGCTGCATTCATGTTCAGCTCTTGGTGTATCAGCGCTGGGGTCTTGGCGACCCGACAAATCAAGCCCCATGCATACCGTGGAACATGAAGTTCGGCCGAGTTTCCCACGCCAGGTGCATTTACTTACGTGGAATGATTGCCCAATTGGCCAAAACAGACTATTTAGTTTTTATTTTATCAGGTCAGGCCCACTGAGCTATGTAGCTCTTTTTCAGAAGCGACCTGGCCACAAATAATAGCTCGACGAAGTGGCTTGTCACGTGCAAATTTATAGCAGCCAAATACTCTAAACTCATGTTTCTACATGTGGAGTGAAAAATCGGAGGACCCGGAGAAAAATCCTCGCAACCACCGGGAGAGAGAGTACAGCAAACATCCAAATATACAGCAGGCATCAGGGTTGGGATCGAACCCACGACCTCCTGTATACCAGGCAAGGTAGTTAACATCTCGCCACCATGGCACCTAATTAACATCGTTAGCATCTCGCCGCTTACAGCTAATGTGGCCATGCTGGGGAATGAGAGGGAATCACTCGATCACCGATGTTACTGATTGTAGAATAACAAAACTAAAACGATACCTGGTTGACTGCTGAACCTCGCATCACTCTGCTCGTGTCCATGCCATGTGGAGAATGACTCGGCAAAGCCGACGACATTGAGACGTTCAAGTTGGCGGGCGCAAAGGGTCATCGTTTTCATGACTCCTGCGTGCCACTGATGGCGCACGCCGTTCTGGTGAATATCGACCGTGGGGCAGCCTTCAAGTAAAATCGCAGTACCACCGTCCTCTTGTTGAGAAGACCTTCACGGGCTCCTGTGTGCTTTTGTTAAATACCCTAACATGTCCGAAACACTGTAAGCAAACTTCATCATATGGGAGACTTTTATACATTTATAAGCCTAAGCATTTTAAACGCTCCTCCGAGACCTACACACACCCTTATATATAACCCGGGCTTGTCTGTGCTTTTATCTTTTAACTATATAGTGTAATTAC
This sequence comes from Lampetra fluviatilis, assembly GCF_964198595.1. Lineage (NCBI taxonomy): Eukaryota > Metazoa > Chordata > Hyperoartia > Petromyzontiformes > Petromyzontidae > Lampetra > Lampetra fluviatilis. The sequence continues at coordinate 1,751,025 of NC_136292.1, forward strand.
ATTTAGTGCAGTGGTAGTAATATATACCGTGATGCATAGTTGTAATATTTTAAAAAAATATTTTGATATAAATGACATGTTCTGATATATAATGTAATAACATTTGACCAGCGCATTTCAAAAATTTTGCGTGCTTACATTGAGTTATTATTGTGTACATACGCTGTTATCATAACTCCTGTTTGTTTAAAGTACCTGGATGATGAATTGTGTGCATAATAAACGTCTTTTTGTTTTTTTGTCTGATGCAGCGTGTTCTTTTGCAGCGCGGAAATATGAGGTTAATTTTATTTTCAATTTTCAAGCTCAATCCGAGTCCCTCTCCAAACCCAATTATATTGTCACCGGTATGAAATCCAGTTTCAATTTAAATCTGAGAAATAATCACATTTATCAGACAATGTTCTAATGCATTTAGATTGTTATTAATGTACATAGGAGTAAAATAACCTTCATATTCAACTTGACACACCTATGTAATGCAACATTTTAAACAGGCAATACAAAATCATCTATAAATCCTATAGGCAGTGTGAGGAATCAATGTGATTGGCTACTGATGCCTCTAGAGGCAGTGTCAGAGATCAATGTGATTGGCTACTGATGCCTCGATAGGCAGTGTGAGTGTAATGTGATTAGCCAATGGATGCCTGTATAGGCAGTGTGAGGTCAGTGTGTTTGGTTTCTGATGTCTCTGTAGACAGCGCCTGTGCAAATTGCAGGAACCCTAGCATCAGTCCCTGATGCCGGTTGCCCTGCTGCCGTGTGGGACAGCCGCAGGACTTGTAGGGCAGAGACCAGTGGCGTAGCGTGGCTGGCATGGGCCCTGGTGCAAGCAATGCAATTATCGATGTTCCCCGTCCAACGTCGAAAGCTGCCTCAACCCCACCTCCACGCCCACGTGTAGAGATGATATCACTACCAACGATACTCACTTGACGTGGTGGCCACCGCGTAGCACGGATAATCAGGAAGTAAGAACACGCCCCTCTATGATTGGTACTTAACGGGCCTGAAAGGGGGTTGGTTCGAGGCAGGTACATTGATGAAGGGATTGAAGGAGAAATGCAAATGTGGGAAAAGAGTGGGGACGCCGAGGATGAAAGACAGGAAGGTCGGTTGGGATTCGTTCGAGAAAGTGGAAGGTGATTTGGCTGGAGGGGAAGTAGGTCAAGGAACCTTCGAGAAAGAAGCGTTGAGGGATATACACAGGGTGCATCAAAAAACAATGTGAACACTTCTGAGAATTTGCAACAATACCACGAGAAATGTGCCTCTGGGCTCTGGAGACCACCTGGAGAAGATTCCAGGCACGCGTTGACAATGATGGCGAACAAGTGGAGACTGACTTTGTGAAGCTGTTAACATCACATTCGTGATCATGTTACAGTGTAGTATCCGTTCTTTTTAAATACTTTATATTAAGTTCGCTTACGACCGTGCAAATCTTTCGGTCGTTTTTTAACCCACTTCCCGTGATCCAATCGAGCTGACATTTTCCACACAGACTCGTTGTGCGTGACAATTAATGTTCGTGAAATTTTTTTTCCAAAATTTTACACTTTTTAGGACAAAAATATTATATTTAATTATCAATTTCTTAATGGTGCAATGCAATCATCTGACCCATAGGTGGCAGCCATCTCAAGCCAGAGGACGAGAGGACTCTAGCCGCCACGCATATAAAGGATTTATAGTGAAAAACTTTGTTTTTACGGGTTAATTTTTTCCATGGACAACGATAGTCCCATATAAGTGTTAAACATTTTTTTAAGCACCCTGTATAAGTGGTGGGGACGAGGGGTGGGGGGGTACGCGAGAGCTCGACACGCTTGGAGTGAAGGGACTCCTTGAAGACCGTGCGTCTCGTGCCCGAGGAAATGAAGACGACTGCCGTGTCGGGCGTGTCACTGCACACGTGACCCGGGAGCAGTTGCACCGCCTGCACTCTCTTGAGCCACGCCACTGCGTGCGCGAGTCAACTGGACTCAGGGTGGAAATTTCCACTTCGTTGTGGCCGAGAAGCTGGTTATATATAAATATATATCTGCAGCACCATGCCAAAAATGGTCTTAACCATTCGGGTATTGAAGTGCCTTCTACAGGGAGAGAAAATGCCCCTCTTGTGAGAACCCCGATGAGGCTTCGCTGTTCCGCAAAGCAGGCATGGAGGAGCTGACGGATGTGGTTGAATGAAAAATGCTTTTATTGCAATTTAACCTAAATGTTCACATATGGGAACCGAGCACATTACACCTTTCCGTAGGCATACACAATTATGCAACTTACATTATCCGAACATAATTACGGTAATTGAGCGAACAAATTAGAATGTAACTTACATAACCATAATGGTCCAATAAGCTTAATGATCTGAGCCATTACATTTCGCACGCATAATGAGATGGTCGTTCAAGGCAGTCATTCACACACCTTACACAAGCATAATTGTGCCTCGTTAGTTGCGCCTGCGGTTTCGTGTTCAAATGGACCCGGGGACGGGGAGACGGGTCATCTTCAGCTACACGTCCGCACCGCCGTTGTTAAACGCTCTGACATCGTCCCCCAACATCCCACCGCGGCGGTGGTGCTGCCGAAGCAGTCAAAGATCGGCACGTGTGGTCATCACGTACACAACTTCATCAGTTGGCTGTGTCGGATGGATGAAGGGTTTACGACACACATTTGTTTTACTCACGCGACCTGACCCCCCCCCCCCCCAAAGAAAAATCAGCCATGGATCGTGCTCGTCTTTTGTTTCGAGCCCGAAATGGAGACCTGGGCGGATTTTTGGGTCAAGTTTTTTTAAATCCTTTATATTAAGTTCACTTGCTTGCTTGCTTGCTTACGACCGTGCAAATCTTTCGGTCGTTTTTTAACCCACTTCCCGTGATCCAATCGAGCTGACATTTTGCACACAGACTCGTTGTGCGTGACAATTTATTTTCTTGAAAATTCTTTTCCAAAATGTTACACTTTTTAGGAAAAAATAAATTATATTTAATTAGCAATTGCTTAATGGTGGCAGGCAATCATCTGACCCATAGGTGGCAGCCATCTCAAGCCAGAGGACGAGAGGACTCTAGCCGCCACGCATATAAAGGATTTATAGTGAAAAACTTTGTTTTTACGGGTTAATTTTTTTTTTATTCTGAAAACAAATGAGTCACCATATTTTCCGGATTGTAAGACGCACTTTACCGCTCCGCCTCGCCTATATTTCGAAGCAACAGTCGAAGGTCGCCGTAGAATCCGGTCGGTATCTGTGATCAATCTTGTACAGACTTCGAGGCAAGTTTGGGGCGTGTCTTACTTTCTGGTGCGTCTTATAATCCGGAGAATACTCTTTGGTTCTTTCGGTAAAGTCGCGTAGGTATAACATAAACTAAATCACGACGTTTCGGGCGCAACACAAGCGTCCGTCATCAGGTGGGACAACCACAGCAAGAAACAATTGCTGAAGTGGGCAAAAGGGGCTGCTGCAACAAGAGGCCATATAGGAGAACACCACAAATACAGGACACTTGCAGTAAACCAATCTCAACAGTGGTAAACACGGGAAATTATATACAAAAACCTGAGAACCTCAAATTAAGCGTTATATTAAGCAGCAAAGGCAATCTACCAGTGGTGTATACCTTTTAGGAGTCGAGTGATGAAAACTCCACATTCATATGGCCGGAGCGAATTTTAAGCCTCACGATGATTTAGGCGCAATAAGAGGTCAGTTGAGAAGCGCCATTGACAGAATCACTCGAAACGCACCCAGCGTTGTGTTTATCTCCGAATCATATTCTCAGGTTTTTTCGGTAAAGTCACGTAGGTAAAACATTAAAAGTAATGAAAGTAAAATAAAACAAAACAAAAATAAAAATAAAATTCACGACGTTTCGGAGGCAACACAAGTCTCCGTCATCAGGTGGGACCGTCACAGCCACCTGATGACGGAGACTTGTGTTGCCTCCGAAACGTCGTGAATTTTATTTTTATTTTTGTTTTGTTTTATTTTACTTTCATTACTTTTAATGTTTTACCTACGTGACTTTACCGAAAAAACCTGAGAATATGAATCATTGCAGTCACGAAAGCTTCAAATCTAGAATTATCTCCGAATCTCTGCAGGTGTAGGCCTGGACAGTGCTTGGGTGAGGTGTATGCAGAACAGGTGTTGCAGGCTACTTCGGGCCACGTTGTAAGCAGAGGGCATTGCAGCAAGATCCATTGTTGTACTCAAATATGTTCCAACCTTTGTACTCCCCACCTTCACCAACCCGCACAGAGTGACCAGCGTGGTGAAGTATAGTCAAACAACCACCACCACGGGGCAGGACAGCGTGGGGAGACAGTCGCCCAGTAGTGGATTGACATCTGTCTAGGAGCCGTGCGTGGCCAGAGGTGATTGTGTTGTTGTGAATATCGAGAGACACACACACACCAACAACAAGCCCAGGTCGGCGACGGTAGCGCGGACTCTGCTGTCCTCTTGCGGCGACGGCGGCGCGTGGCGGGGTTTTGACGTCTGCGAAACGGAAAGTGAAATTGCGGAAATGGTTCTGACGACAGCCAAGCGGTTAGCAGGAAGAAACGCGTGGGGCCCCGCGACGAGCGAGCGAGCACGGCCGCGTTAAAGTTGTACTCGTTGTGTTGCTACGGCACAGCGATCATACTCGCTCGCGTCCAGTGAGCCACAGTGTGTGTTTGGCCCGGACCTGTAGGCACTGTCCACAGCCGACGTGGTGCTGAAGCGTTGTTCTCTGGAAGCCTCGCGTCTTAAATCCCAGTTGCAACATGGAAGTCGGAGAGGCGTGAGTGTTGTTGACTCGCAACACGCGCACTGCATGCACCATCATGCACCACCATACGCGGCTTTGGTCAATCCACTGCTGGGTTTAAGGACTTCTCCCGAGGCCGCCACCACATCTCACCATCGCGCCTTGCAATACTCCGCCTAGGACCTTCACACGAGCTGATTTCATCGTTCCGTCTCTGCGGTGGACGTGTTTGATCGGACACGATCATGGCCTTGGCTGACATTTCGTTATTATAAACTAAAACTATTAAAGTATATATTTTTTTATTTTACCAGATAAGGGCCACTGGGCTATACGGTTCTGTTTAGCTCCTTTTCAGTAACGACCTGGTCACAATAGCTAAACGCAGTGGCTTATGTAAAAATGTATATCAGCCAAATATTCTAAACGCATGTTTGTAATTGTGGAGAGAAAACCAGAGGACCCGGAGAAAAGTCCACACGACCACGGAGAGAGAGAGAGAGAACATGCACACTCCAAATATACAGCAGGCGCCAGGGTCGGGATCGAACCCGCGGCCTCCTGTATCCCTGGCGAGGTAGTTAACATCTGGCCACCGTGGCGCCCCCCTTATTATAGACCATAGGCCATCATCCCAGCGACGTGAACTGCCCACGCCCTACTGACCTTACCTACTGACCTTACCTACTGACCTTACGCCATTCTGCACTTTGTGCATGTGATGCACCATACTGTGTTTACGGTATTCCGCATGTACACGGGACACACACACACGTGTACACGGGACACACACACACGTGTACACGGGACACACACACACACACGTGTACACGGGACACACACACACACGTGTACACGGGACACACACACACGTGTACACGGGACACACACACACACGTGTACACGGCACACACACACGTGTACACGGGACACACACACACGTGTACACGGGACACACACACACGTGTACACGGGACACACACACACGTGTACACGGGACACACACACACGTGTACACGGGACACACACACACGTGTACACGGGACACACACACACGTGTACACGGGACACACACACACACGTGTACACGGGACACACACACACACGTGTACACGGGACACACACACACACGTGTACACGGGACACACACACACACGTGTACACGGGACACACACACGTGTACACGGGACACACACACGTGTACACGGCACACACACACGTGTACACGGGACACACACACACGTGTACACGGGACACACACACACACGTGTACACGGGACACACACACACGTGTACACGGGACACACACACACGTGTACACGGGACACACACACACGTGTACACGGGACACACACACACGTGTACACGGGACACACACACACACGTGTACACGGGACACACACACACGTGTACACGGGACACACACACACGTGTACACGGGACACACACACACACGTGTACACGGGACACACACACACACGTGTACACGGGACACACACACACGTGTACACGGGACACACACACACGTGTACACGGGACACACACACACACGTGTACACGGGACACACACACACGTGTACACGGGACACACACACACGTGTACACGGGACACACACACACGTGTACACGGGACACACACACACGTGTACACGGGACACACACACACGTGTACACGGGACACACACACACACGTGTACACGGGACACACACACACACGTGTACACGGGACACACACACACGTGTACACGGGACACACACACGTGTACACGGGACACACACACGTGTACACGGGACACACACGTGTACACGGGACACACACGTGTACACGCCCAAGACATCGCTCTGCACGTGTGCAACGCACATGCACAATCTATGTACACATACAACACGGACACGCCACGTGTACAACACAATTGATTGCACATTGTAGCGTGATACGCTCAGCTGACTAAACAACTTTTAAAACAATACTTTTACAGACATGCAGTTAGAGCTACAACTAACATTCATTTAAATATATCCCATTCCGGCTTACCGACTGACTGGGCAACTTGTGTTGGCGATCACTCATCCAGGAGGCAGTACAGCGCCTACATTGACTTGAGATGGTGGGCAGAATACCACTCACGGCCGTATTTGTCTCCCCATTGCTGCTGTTGGTAGCCGCATTGCAAAGAAGAAACTCCCAGGCGTTTAGTGTGTTGCCTCCAGGCTGCGGGAACAGTATTTATCAGGTTCAGTACACGGCGTTTCTTCACGTATACTGCACGCCAGCCGGTGTGTCCGTTCAGAGACTGCATCCGATCGTTCAAACCGTCTCCCCCACTGTCTGCTTGGAGTAATCTCTTATTTTCACAGTCAAAGTAACATTTATATTCAAGTCTCTTGTTTTTACATTACATGTCCATAACATTTTTTTGCATCTATCTCTAATTATGCTGAAGTGTTCGTTTTGTACCTGCTGGACCTTCATACACTTGTCACACATCTTGTTTGTGTCTGTCCATGCTTTTTATTTACATTGTCAACAAGACACATTTCTGTTATTTCTACTCTACTTTGTAGGGTCTTTGTATCATTGCTCAGCATGTACGTCTATATTGAGCTGACCACATGTTCAGTAACACTGCAGTATTATAATTCTTGTATTTAGGAATGAACTGGAGGTCGAAATAATCAAATAATATATTTGGATTCTAGAATTGAAGTTTTCATGACTGCAAGGATCCATACTCTTTGGTTTTTCGGTAAAGTCACGTAGTTAAAAATTAAAAATAAATGAAATGTTTTAGTTGTTTTCATTTATAATGTATTTTTACCTACGTTACTTTACCGAAAAACCAAAGAGAATATATTTGAAAGTTGTCCAAGTGGCGTGCGCTCAGAGCAATGCGCTCGGCGTGTGATCGATGTTTGTGTGTACACAGAACCGTGGAGGAAGAGGCTTCGCAATCCAAAACGTTCAAGACTTGGCAGGACAGCGCTTTTTGCAGGTATGACTCAAACGGGTTCAGTCAAAGGCGTTCCACTCTCAATTGAGAAATCGTCACGATTCTTTTGCAGCAACAACGTGCACCGCTCGATGTGTCTCACGTCTCTTGTTTCGTGTTTTCTAAATGGTCACATGGGCGGAGTGACGGCGCGGTGTGGCACGTGTTGTGTGTTGATGGATTCGTCCAATATCTTGAGCCGGATATTGGACGCCACTCGCCCCTTTATCAGCCCGCACTCACCGGCGTGGTGAAGGGCGATAGAAACAACCTCCATGATGATAACATGGCGCGGGGAGGCCTTCAACCGGCAGTGGATTCACAATGGGCTGTAAACTGTCAAGTGGCCATCAGGCAGTATCTCACCTCACGATGATGACTATTGTAGAATTAAATGACTTTATCTTTGCACAGACGGCAGAGGGCACTTGAGCAAGGAGTCTGCCCATACAGAGTGGACATTGGCCGACGAATTCTCACGGACAAAAATGCCCTCTTCCCACTTCTGCATCAAGGAAACGAGGTATGGTGCGCCGAGAAAGCCGGCCGGTCGTGCTGGAGTTAAGGACAATTAACTCCTTGAGATTCATATTTTAGGTTTGGTTGGAAGGTGGTTGATCGTATGCGAGCTTTAATACTTTAACCATTGAACAAAGACGGTCACTGCATCGTGTGCTTTCATTTCATTTGTGATTTATTTAAATTAAATTTTATTTCTGCATACGTGACTTTACCGAAAGAACCAATGAGTATAGTAATTTCTGCAGTCACGAAAGCTCCAATTCTAGATCTTTCAGATGAGCTTCTACGGCCGTCTGGAACGCTCTTCCTTCCGATATTAAGAAGCCAGTCAAAGCTACGCACTTTTAAATCTAGATCAAGTACTAATTTCCTTCGAACTGTTTTTGTGTGTTTAGTTTGTTGTCCTTTCCCCGCACCTCCGATTAGCATGGTTGACTACGTACGGTGCGAAAGAAGGTCAACATACATATGTAGTGACTAACTCGGAGACGATAAGACTTGGAGGCAGTTCTTTATTAACGAGCACCATCGGGATCAACACACTTAATATTTAGTCCGTCTGTTATCGGCGACGCTACTCAGCCAGGACAGTTGGTAGGCTGCCTGACTGGCGGCGCTCCGAAGTGCTAGAGACGGAGACGACGACGAGAAGGACGGTGACGATGGACTTGAGCAGCACCACGGGGATCCCACTCCAACAACAGCCACGAGGTCCCCCACAGCGGCCCCTCTTATACCGTCAGCATGGCCACACCCCCTTTCTGGAACCTTCCAACAGGTTCCCGGTGGGCCCCTTCTGTGACCTTTCCCCTCGATCCCCCTCTCGTGTCTGTCCTGGCCTGCTGACGTCAGGACTGCCGTACACCGCAGATCCCCTTTTCTGGCAGCAGCCAGCGCTATTCCACTACACATACATCCAATGAAGTGGATGTTTAGAAGTGTCCAGTCTCGCGCGTGCTGTGCCCCGTGGCGTAGAGCGAGCTGGGCCTCGAGGTGTCCTCTCTGCGGGACGGTGTCGTGCGTGTGCGGATCAACGAGACGCGCCCCCTACGGCCACGGTACCAGGTCCCAGATGTCCTGCTGGGAGAGCCGGACACCCAGAGGTACCGCACCGCTGTCACCTTTTGAGACGCAGTGAGGCTTTCTCGCCTCGACTGGACATCTGTGAAAAAAGAGCTTCATAGTTCATCGGATTCTTCCAGAATAAATAGAGATTCTGATTCTGAGATAGTAGACGTCTAATGCTATAGCTACCTTCCCATTGATCCTATGAATTGCCGTGATTCATGCTTGCCGTTTGTTCCCAGAATGTATAACTTATTTCCCCTTTGGTACAATTTAGTTTGCACCGTGAGTCTAGATTTGACAGCTCATCATTTGCTCGTAATTTACACTAATAGTTAATAATCGATTCTTACGTAATTTGTTGCCTATGTTATGAGTGTAAGAATCGATTAAAATCATTGAATTAAAGCAGTATATCATCATAACAATTATTATATAATTATTCCATACCTAGTAAAAGGGAATTTTTATTTACTGGACAGAATAGCACTGCGGCATGGACGTTCACGTGCAGTGCACAGCGGTACAGACGTAGCATACAAAACGCCCTCCCCTCTGTGACCTGTGCTCTCCCTCGGCGGAAGATGGACTGAGGAATCCGTGGACGAGAAGAGAGTGACACTGGGAGCCGGGGAAGTGAGCGTAGTCGTCACGGCCGCCCCCTTCCAGGCAGAAGTTCGTCTCGCTGGGAATCCGTTTGTGAGTCTCAACCCGCAGGGTCTGCTGCATTTTGAGGTTCTTCAAGAGAGACCGGAACGGTATGATGAAGTCTTTCGTTTTAAAGCTTTCGTGACTGCAGGGATTCATCTTCTTGGTTCTTTCGGTAAAGTCACGTAGAAGGGAAGTAATAAAATAATACAAATAAAACAATAATTATCACGACGTTTCGGCCACAACGCAAGCAGCCGTCGTGAGAATTATTATGTTTTATTTGTATTATTTTATTACTTCCCTTCTACGTGACTTTACCGAAAGAACCAAGAAGAAGTGTGTCGGTGTTTGTTTGTATCGATCTGTGGTGAAGCAGTGGTACAGTGTTACACGGAGACTTTAGTCTGATTCGTGGCTCCTGATATCTGAACTAGTTCAGGGACTGGGTGTGAGAGGGTGGGTTTGGCAGCAGTCCTTTTCCAACCTGCACTGCCCGGTGTGGTGAAGCACGGTTTTAAAATAAAGCTGTTGTGTTCCACGTGGCGTAAGGAGGCATCCGTCCATTGGTGGAATTGGCTGGACGTTTATTTTAATCATTATCCTTATAGGCCCACGCTCATTCTCTTTTTATGTTTTCATCCCCACTCTACGCTTGTTGATTCGATCGGCTGGCGGAATTTTCAGCAGATGTGTGCCACCCGCTAATATTCCCCCTTCTGCACTGTGGTTCGTTTGTGCTCCTGATGGAAATATTTCCCCCGCCACCCCCACTTTATCAATGCTGCAGTGTGCTTTCTCGGCACAGTGTGAGGCCAGAATGCCTTTATTGTTGTGCTATTTCATCTGACTTACAAATGGCCCGTTGCATTTCTCTTCTCTTTTACATATCAGTTTTTACACTTTGTGTTTTTAGTGCTGTTGGGGTAAGCGGTGTGGAGACACCAGCAAATGATGACCCAAAAGCAACGGAGGCAAGTGATGTTTGATTAACACTGATCTTACCACTACTGATTTATTTAAAGACGCCTGTCATGCTGCTCATAACTTCATGCATGTTATATGTATGTTGAACGTCTTTCGCACCGTACGTAGACAACCATGATAAACATGATGAAAAGGAGTTGCAAACATGAAAAATTCACCACAGTTTACAAAAAAATCGGCATTAATTTTTTTTTTCAAATTACAAGTTTGTTTTTTGAGAGGCCGTGGCCTGGCCTGAATTATCTGATACATGAAGTGAGTGGCTGGTTGTGATTGGCTGGTTGTGAGTGGCTGGTTGTGATTGGTCGGTTGTGATTGGCCGGTTGTGATTGGCTGGTTGTGAGTGCTCGCTAAAGATACCCATTGAGGGATTGCAGAATTACAATACAGTGCTCGTAAAATCTTCATACGTACTGAAATGTCCGTATTGAAATATTCTTGTGTTCATTTTAATCGTGTTCTTGTTTATGTGTTTACCTATGTTTATTTCATATTAGATACATTAATGATGTATTAAAGATGTTTATTATATCATCAATATTTCTTCTTTCGTATGGATTTTTTAGGGAATTGCAATTGATTATAAATTGATGTCGATATTTAATATCTATTCGACTGCTTCAGGAGTAGCCGCGTTGAATGATCTGATTGGGCAGTCGTTCACGACATGTTACACGGTCTGAGATGTCGCTCGACAATCACAAACTGGGCTCTCGTTAATTTTCCATTCAAAGAGAAAGTGTTCTCACATCTTCTATGGAGTGTGTCCGCATCCGATTCAAGGAGGACCAGATCTTCCTCGATAGGTCAGATCCCGGTTGGAGAATTGTGGGGTCACTGATGATGGATTTCTGCAGCGGGTTGTTGTTTGCCAAGGATTCTCTCCATCGTGCTTCGGTGGTCTTGTCGTCGTCATGGAGGCTGTTTGCATATTGCCAGAAAGGTTGTCTGGATTTGAGCCACATGTGCGGTGGTGGCATGGAAATGTCCTTTGTTTATTGGGAGGTTTGGACTTCTGATGGCCTTGCGGTAATCCCTCGCACGTGCGCCATCGCGGTGGAGCTGCTGAGGAGCGATGTTTGTGAGGACCGGAAGCCACGGCAGCGGTGTTGCTCTCTAGCGTCCCTGAGACGATCCTCACGGCGGCATTTAGCTGCTGTGTATCCGCCAGCTTCGTGTGCACGCTTTTGTTCCAGGCTGGGGCGCAATATTCTGCCGCAGAGAAGACCCAGGTGTGGTGGCCATCCGTAGCGTTGTTGGGTTTGCTCCCCATGTTGTTCCGGCCAGTTTATGCACATGAGATCAATTCGTCATTTTGTTTGTACAGCGGCATTCTGTCGGTGTTCACGGCAGGTGAGGCTCCTGTTGAGAGTTACACGAGGTATTTCGAGGACTTCTCGTGCTGGACCTTTTCGCCACAGAAAGTGACGGCCGGTTTCTGGTCGTCGTTTGCATTGTTCAGGTGGAATGAGCTGACGGAAGTGTTGCCTGGGTTTGGCCGGAACCTCCGGCACTCGAGGTACATTTTTAGTTTCTTGAGGTCTTCGCACAGGTCGTTTTGGACCTCAGTTTGGGCCCTTCTTTGGATGGCAAGTGCCAGGTCATCGGCGTAGCCAAAATTCCAGCTGATGGTGACAGGGTGGTTAATTATATATGTTAAAAAGTGCCGGAGCAAGCCCGCTACTGAGTAAGCAGGCTCTTCTGCCAGTGTTCCATAGGTGGTCTCGGTATCGCCGGTTGGACAGTAGCGAGGGTCTGCTGGCATCTTATGGGAGGGCATGAGGCCCTCCCACCATATACCGTGTCATAGGCCACTGATAGGTCGATGAAAGCAGCTCCTGTGATGCCCTTGCGTTGGTAGCCAGCTTCATTGTGCATGGTGAGTGCCAGCACTTGGTCGCATGTGTTGCGGCCGGGGCGGCAACCAGCCTGTTCAGTTGGTATAGCCCCCTCGAAGATTGGTGACATACGGGTCGGTAGCATCCTCTCCAGGAGTTTGTACACCGTAGTAAGCAGGTATATGGGGTGGAAGTTATTTGGGTTTGCGGTTGATTTTCCAGGCTTTGGAATGGCAATGACCATTTTGTTTATTTTGCCTGAGGCCATTATGTCGGAAAACAATCTGGCCAGCCAGCGGCATCCTTTTTGACCAAGGTGTTTCAGGAACTCGGGATAAATCCTGTCTAACCCTGCGACCTTTCCTGATGCGGTGGCTTTCATGGCATCAATGGCTTCTTTTTCAGTGAGGGGGAATGACAAGGCTATTGTCGGTGCTGATGATTGGTGGAGTTGTTGCCTGCACTCACTCTCTTGCGTGCCGGTCTGAAGGGATCTTTCCATTCAGCAGCATTTGTGCGGCGACGGCATTGACGGGCACGTTGGCAGTATTGTTTGGTAGTGGTGGTGGTGGTGGTGGCGGTATTGTTTGGTAGTGGTGGTGGTGGTGGCGGTATTGTTTGGCGTTCGATCACCAGGTTTGTGATGAGCACGCAACATTGGAGACGACGGGAAGGTTGTCATCTCCATCATCATCATCAATACTATTGTGGATGTATTGACAGATAATGAAAACAAATATTAAGGAATGCTTCTTTCATGATCAAATTCAGTAACCGAAAGCATTTGTGGAATGCTTTGATGTCTGCTGGCCGAGTCACATTTAGAAACGAGCTCCTGAGCTCAATGGGCTTTACTCGGGAAAACATTTTCTGATTATCCTACCTTCACTTGGCTAGTTAGTTCATTTGAATTCCAATTTGCTTTCTATAATTGCCCTAGGGATACATTTTTTGCTGTGTTATAGTTTATGGGTGTTTATCCATCCAAATGACACAAAGCTTTTCTTTTATCTTTTAAATTGTCTGCAATATACTTCACAGATGAAGATAAATCGGTGTCTCTGAAAAATATCTCAAAATGTTCTTTGAATAGGCTCCGTTAAAGCATATCACCTTGTCTTATTATTTTCTTGTTATGTGTTTTGTTACTTTGTGTGATCTTGGTGTATCTGTCTGATCTTTATAATGGTTTAGATCATATATTTAGTTATTACTCAAGGAAAAATAGTACAATATAAGGATGAGAAGGCTCCAGAATGTGATAATTTAAATGTAACCGCTAGAGGTTACTGGTGGACTGATAACGGAACAATACTCTCCGAGGTGGAATAATAAATAAAAGTTATTATCACCAACATATCCCGTGGGAATATGATTGCGATTGTAACTGCAATGTGACCGATGTTTTTGTCATAGGCCTCGTCAGGAGCAGACGTTGACAGTGATGGATTGTGGGAAGAAACTTTCAATGAGGTCGTGGACATAAAAATGAACGGTACAGAACAATTATTTCCATAATATATGTTTTTGGGTTAGATCATATAAATATAAATGTGTCGTTAAACCCACCACCACCCGACACAGCCAATTAGTAAGGTTTGTCACGTAAACAGAACATGCCAGTTCGTCACTAGTTCAGCACACTGGTGTGTTGGAGAGTAAACCCACAACATATACAATTCGAATACGACGTTTATCTGGTAATTACAACCAGTATCATTGGGCAACAGCCAGAGTTACGGAGATATCCTCCTGTTTCGGTGTTAAAAAGAGGGATTCATGTGCTGTCGTCACTTGTAAGATAATTCATTACCGGTTGGGTTATTCGTAGAGTAATCAACATACATAATGCGCCATTTGGATAATTGACTCGTGTTTTGCATTTTGCGAGCAGGGCCGTCCTCGGTGGGGCTGGATTTTGCGCTGCCGGACTGTGGCCACGTCTACGGCATTCCCGAGCGAGCCACCAGCTTCCGACTGAAGCCAACCACGTGCGCTCAGTCCACACATAAACATTGCGAGTGTTTGGCTGCTATAAATGTCCACGTGATGAGCCACTTTGTTGAGCTATCATTTGTGACCAGGCCGCTTGTGGAAAAGAGCTGTATAGCTCAGTGGGCCTTACCTGGTAAAATAAAAAGAGTTTAGTTTCGTTCATTAATTACAATTAAAACGATTACATTGGCAGCTCTTTGCCAAGTCACTGCAGCATTAAGGCTTCCCCACCCATGGGTTTGTCCCCTGCAGGGGTTGTGAGACCATACTTCACCACGCTGGTCTGTGCTGGTTGTGGTGAAGCGAGTGTCTGTGACCAGTTCAACAATTACTCGCGACTGATTCGAACTCGGGTCGCCAGGCGCGTAGCACAGTGCCCTAGCATGGGGGTTGTTGGGCCATAATTCCACACGTTTCCTAACAGCATTAACATAAAATAACATCTCATGAGAATTCACTTAAAGACGATGGTTGAATACTCGAGGTACGCTTTAGGTTTTGCCCGTCCTTTGTGCCCGTCTGCGTGTGCCGCTTTGTGCAGGGAGGGCAGCCCTTACCGCATGTTCAACTTGGACACGTTTGGTTACGAGCTGCACAATCCACAGGGCCTGTACGGGGCGGTCCCTCTGCTGCTCGCTCACTCAGCGCGGCGCACCTCCGCCATATTCTGGCTCAACTCCTCCGAAACCTGGGTGGATGTGTCTACGACACAGCAGCAGCAGCCTCCGGTAATGCAGTCAACACCAAGAACCACGACAACCCGCACCTCCGATTAGCGCGGTTGGCTACATACGGTGCTAAAGAAGTTCAACATACATATTTACGTTATTGTGTATGTGAGTCGGTGCGTCGCAAAGCTCAGGAGGGGCCATTCTATCGTCTGCGCACTGCCAGCTGCTCTTCTTAACTCTATTTTATCTGGGCCCTGTTGTGTTTGAAGTCGCGGTGTTATTGTAGCGGATGTTGGCCTGTAGCCCTTCATCTGTTAAAGCCGATTCTTATGCTCTTTGATTGATGCGCTCGACGTTAATAACACGTCTGACAAATAAATAAAAGCGGATCTACAGACAGTAGACTTGTAAATGAAAATAGCTCAACGGCATTTGTCCAGCCATGGCATGAGGTCACCTATGCAGTCGTTACCCAACTTTACACAGCAGCCTACATCGGTCTGTAGCACCTGAGAAATCAGGCGCCGCTGTATCTAAACACATCATCATCATCACGATCCATGGGCAGATAGTCCGTTGGTGTCCACTGCACATGCCGTCATTTGTTTCCACTTTCCTCTGTCGTGCGCCAACGTGCTCAAGTAGTGCCGCATCTTTCTGGCACCAATCTCTTGTGTCGTCAATCCATTCTCTGTTAATCGTTTCGAATTTTCTAAAAATCTGTGTTGAGTATGAACGTGATGGTGGCGTTTTTGAGTAGGAGATTTGTGCCAGAAAAGGCACCACGTATGTGACCAAAAATTAAATTCACTTCACTTGACCTGGGCCCTTTCAGGTGCCCTCCGAGCCGTCGGCGAGTCAGAGTTCGTCGGCCCGCGATCGAGTGGACACGGGGGTCCGCTGGATGTCAGAGAGCGGCATCATCGATGTGTTCGTCCTGCCGGGCCCGACGCCGTGCGACGTGTTCCGGCAGTACGCCGCCCTCACGGGTTGGTGCTCCGCACACGCCGCACCCCCTGAATCACATCCTGAATCACATCCTGAGAGAAGTGACCACAGCCGTGCCAACCCAAGGGGGGGCGGCTGTGGTCACTTCTCTCTGGATGTGATCCAGGGCGAGTGTCAAAGAGGTCAAGAGTGCTGAGCTTGACACCGTCCGCTGAGATGCTGGGTACTCGAACTATCACATCGAGCACTTGATTGAACTGGGTTTTAAAGTGTAGTTAGTGGATTAATGGTTTCACCGGAGTCGTCAATGACCGCGCACAAAAACATCCCCCGTCGTGTTTAAATTTGGTGTTGCGGTTAATTTGGCAAAATTCCAGCTCAAGAAATTAAACATATTGGTTTGACTGACATGCAAGATCGTTACTCTTTGTGGAGAAGAGATCACTTTGCAGGGATCTCAGAATTAGTTCTGTGATATCTGCTTCCGCAGACCATTCTTCACCATGGTGGGGGGGGGGGCGGTCGCACAGCTCTGCGACAATCCTGAATAGATCCTCCTATCTGGCGACATGAAACCAATTGTGACTGTGATTCTTTTTGTGAGACTATCTTTACTATTTATATGTTTCTTTTACCAGGTAAGGCCCACTGAGCTTCATAGTTATTTTTTTCCGAAGTGACCTGGCTACAAATGATTGTTCAACGTAGTGGCTTTTCACGTGGACATCTCTAACAGCCAAATACTCTAAACGCGTTGATTCTAAATGTGGAGGGAAAAACCGAAGGACCTGGAGAGAAATCCACGCAAGCACAGGGTGAACATAAACATTCTAAATGTACAGGCATTAGGGTCAGGATCGAACTCACGACCTCCTGTATACCAGGCGAGATAGTTAACATCTCACCAATGTAGCTCCCCTGACATTGCGACTGGTGGCGCGTCACGTTACGGCTGTTGTCGACAGAGCCATCGGGTTCTCCTCCGTTGGGAGTGCAGGCACGCAGGCCCTGCCACCCTTCTTCGCGCTCGGCTACCACCAGAGCCGCTGGGCCGAGCAGACGGAGGCCGACACGCGGGAGATTGACAGCGGCTTCAGGAGGAGCTGCATCCCGTGCGACGTCCTGTGGCTCGACATTGAGCATACGGACGGCAAGCGGTACTTCACGTGGGATGGCGATCGCTTCCCCGACCCCGTCGGCCTCCAGAACGACCTCGCGGCGAAAGGTCGCAAGGCGAGCAGCGTGGGGGGGGGGGGGACACTGGAGCTAAAACCCACAGAGCTCGTGGCTGCTCGGCTTGCCGTTATTAATCGCGTCTCTGATGGCAGTCTGTACTCGATTCACCTCCCTCGGGATACGATGGATTGTCGAGGTTAAGGATCGCGATTCAGTTTGAGGATCCGCACCTCCGATTAGCGCGTTTTGCTTCATACGGTGTGAAAGAAATTCAACATACATAAGTACAAGGATACATTTTCTTATTTTTCCTAGTACTTTTGTTGATTGTAGCGCTCTGTAATGGATGCAGGGTCACGTGAATTTGTTACATATTGCACAGCACAGACTAATCAACAAACGTAGATTCTTGTGGAGTTCACTGCGCGGATCGTGAACTTTTGAGAGTTAATGTTCAGCGATGCACCGTTAAACCCCTCATGCAGGAAGAGTCGTGAAACGTAACTTTAAGTCAGTGGGGGGTGATGACCGCCCGGCACTGTCTCCTGTCTCCACAGGTGGTGACCATTGTGGACCCGCACATCAAGGTGGACGATGAGTACTTCGTTTATTCGGAGGGCAATGCCAGGGGATATTTTATCCGAAACCCCGACGGGAGTAACTACGAGGGCCGCTGCTGGCCCGGTGAGTGTCAGCCTTTGTCGATGAGCATGGTTGTCTACGTAGGGTGCGAAAGAAGTTCAACATACGTACATACATATGAGGACGACACGCGCACCGCCAGATTATCACGGACAAATAGAGAGTTGGCCCTCGTGTGTGGCGGAGGCCGTACTCTGTAGTCTGAGGATGGGGATCTCGACAATTGGGGAGAGTGGTGACATCTTGTCACCAGAGTTGCGAGATGTTAACTCCCTCGCCTGGTATGTAGGAGTTCGTGGGTTCGATACCGACTCTGACGCCTGTTGCATATTTGGAGTGTGCGTGTTCTCCCTGTGGCCGCGTGGATTTTCTCCGGGTCCTACGGGTTTTTCCCTCCACATTCATAAATGTGCGAATAGAGTATTTGACTGCTATACATTTCCGCACGATAAGCCACTTCGTTGAGACGTAATTTATGGCCAGGTGGCTTCTAAAAAATATCGATAGAGCTCACTGGGGCCTTACCTGGTAAATTAGAAATAGCTTCGTTTTAGTTTAGTTTGTTTTACACACTTCACGATGAAACCGGCGCTCAGGGTTTGACGCTCAGCCACGGCCAACGTCAGCGGTGAGCAAAATCTGAAGCACCCCTCGTCCCCCCCAACTACTCACCTCCACCAACCCGAACTGACCACCGTGGTGAAGTATAGGCAAGCAACTCCCATGACAGTATGTGTGTATGTATGTAAGTCGAACTTCTTTCGCACCGTACGTAGCCAACCGTGCTAATTGGAGGTGCAGGAATGTTGATCTATGGCTGATAGAGTGTGAGTAGGCCTTCATCCACCAGTCTGACTGACAAAAGGGATGTAACGTATTATTAATATTAATTCAATATTCTCTAAATACGCATTGCAAGATGCTGTACAAGACATTGGGACGCGTGCATCATCGGTGAACAGGAGGTGCATCTCTAGCTTTGTTTTCAAAGCAAGAGACAGTTTTAGGCAGAGGAGAGAAAGAAAGTCTTGAGCTTACGAGGATCATTCAGTGAGTGTGATGCTCTACGAATTCAATCAAAAACCGGTACACTTACAGTGCCCTAACATGGGAGTTGTTGGATCATACTTCACCAAGCTGGTTGTGGTGAAGCGAGCGTCCGTGCCCAGTTCGCCAGTTCGGCAATCACTCGCCACTCTTGAGCTTACAAGGCTCATTCAGTGTGTACATTATAACTGCACGGTTTAGTGAAACGTCACGTTGCCCTCATTGTTTGTTTCTTCACACGGCACGGGGCAGACTTGCAGAGGGGGCCGGGAGTAGACAGCGCGGATCACCGGTGGGAGGGCTTTCAAGTGTGAGCCGTCAAAATATTAATACGCCTTTTTAATATTTTATGCGGAAGGCCTCTCCTCATACCTGGACCTGACCAACCCCGAGGTGCGTGATTGGTACGCGAGCAAGTTCGATTACTGCAACTACAAGGTAACGAAACATATCCTACTTGCCAGACACAAACGTGTGGTACGTTTTTAAAGATTTATTTTTTAAATCCGGATTGTTAGGATTGTGATGCAATGTGATGTGGAACCGCTTACGTTAAATATGTCAACATCATAATCATTACGTGAAAAAAACATCGACTTTGTATGGCTAATTGAGCTCATGGTGGTACGGTGAATGGGGGTCATTAACCCATCTGTGTGAACCTTTCAGTATCTCCTCGTGTGTTAGGTTTACTCTGGGTAACCCTGTTTCCTCAGACACACGAAACACTCCTTAAAAAATGAAATTGGATAAAATCGCAATGCACGAATCTGCTGACAAAAAAGTCTTGACACTTAGTGAGGGTTACTTGGATAAATAAATTATATTATTATATTGCAATGAACATTAACAGTATGTTCACCTCTTTTCCATTGTTTCTTGTGTTCTGTCTCTCGTGTTGCAATTCTGATAGCTGCGTGTCACAAGAGCACCCTGCCCCTTGCGAGAGAGAAGGAATCGCACTGGACTTCTCAAAAATCCTTCAATTGGCCTTTTCCTTTGCACAATAAATGTGGGGTGCACTCTTCCACAATGATGATGATGGTGGTGATGGTGGATCTTTTATGTTGCATCGTTGGCCACCAATCAGAGACGAACAACTCGCTGCACGAGTGAACCTGGTTTTAATCTCAGACGGCAACACGGATTCGAACCCAAGGTTCACTGCTGTGCCAGTGTAGTTATTTTATTTGCTTTGTGAGATCACAGCAAATTCAAAGTCCCGTTTCTCTGATCGCGTCACAGTCCTGACAGTGCGGCAGGGTGATTAGATGGAATGTGTTGGTGCTACGAATGGAGCGGTGGCTTCGTGGTTAGCCCAGCGACCTGGGTTGGATCCCCAGCCACGGCTCTTGTCGGGAGCGAGCGATATCTGAACCGTTCCTGAGGCCATCCTTTGGTAACCCACACTGACCAGCATGGTGAGGTGTTGTAGGCTTTCAACGAACAACATGATTAATAATTGTTTTTGTTTGGGTTAGATCTCGTAGGTATATTGTCAATGATGCTTGAACTATAACCCTCCACCACTCGAGAGAGCCAATCAGATCAAGTTGTCACGTGCCTGGGAGGTGCGCTGTTAAAATGAAGATGTGACGATGATGCCGATGTTGATGAACATCTCTCGTTGTAGAACTCGACGGCGGCGTTGTTCACGTGGAACGACATGAACGAGCCGGCCGTGTTCCACTCCATCGAGAAGACGGTGCCCAGGAACTGCCTTCAGTGGGGCGGCTGGGAGCACCGAGACAACCACAACCTGTACGGCTTCTACCAGGTGCCGCTAGCACCGCCAGTACCACCACTACCACCAACACCGCCAGTACCACTACTACCATTACCTTGCTGCTCCGACTACCGCCGCTACCACCACCACCAACACCGCGGCCACCACCGCTATCGCCATCATCGCCAACACTGCCACTTCCAAATTCCGTGACCCACCCTTACTGGGTCTTACCCACTTCCCCGCTCTAGAACCGCCGTGTGCGGGATGCCAGGGAGCGGCGACTCGCAGCGGCCCTGCGCTGCGCGTCGCCGCTCGCTCCGCTGACGCCGCTTCTGCTGTTTTGCAGCAAATGGCGTCGGCGGCCGGGCTCGTGAGGAGGTCGGGAGGCCTGGAGCGGCCCTTCGTGCTCACCCGCTCGTTCTTCGCAGGGTCGCAGCGCTACGGTGAGCGGGCCCTCGAAGCCGACTGCGGCGGGGGCGTGCAACTGCTCGCCCGGCGAACGCGGCGAGGAAGGGGTGGCACATCGGCGCGAGGCGCTGGAGTGGAATTTTTTTTAGATTGTTGAGGTCAAGTGGGCTGGAAGGTGACGATTTATTATTTACGTTATTCTCGTGTTGACTTTTTGTTTGTTTGCCAACTGGGTGCTCGTGAGGACGTTATAACATTTGTCCGGAAGCTATCCTGGCTATTATCTGGGAGCGCATGTTGTATTTTACTTGGGTAATTTTTCCCCGCCCCCAGTGTTGTTCTGGTGATGGTATCGGCGGCCATTGGGAACCCTCACAGCGCATTCCGTATCCTACAGAAGCAGTGCAACTGAATTATTTTCAAGCCTTTTTTTAAAACCATACACTCGGGGGGAGCACTTTGCCACATGCCCTCCATGGATAAACGTTTGTCACGTGGCAATTCAGAAAACAACATAAATTCGAAGTGATAGCGTTTTTTTAGCTTACGCAGTAATTTGTACACAGATCAGTAAATTACGAGAATAAGCATTCGTTACAGATTTATAGTACAAGCTGGAAAACTGTAAGTTTCAAACAGCAACACAAAAATTTGTAAAAATCACACAGCCTTTGTGCATATGCACACAACTATCAGTAGTTCCTGACGAAGTGCATTGTGGTCCTCTTGTCTGAGGGCATCATCACTTTGTGGCCGACTGACAGCAGTGACAGACCACTGTGTGGACCGGTATCGACCTCATTAGCGAAGTATATTGTCACTAATACACCCACTGCTGCATATTTACTTGGTAGACCTGGCTGGGACCATAAACTCACAACACTGAAAATCCAAATTTGAACCTTCTCATCGGTGATGGCTCAGTGTTTTGACCTCTGACCCACGTGGCTATCTCAATGGTGGATGTCCTATCAGGGACGTTCCCTGCTTATGGCTGCCATGCCAGCAAGATTGACTGGGAGGTCTCTCTCCAGGTGCGGTGTGGACAGGGGACAGCCTGGCGACGTGGGATTACCTTCGCATGTCCACACCGATGCTGCTGAGCCTCAGCGTGTGTGGGATCTCGCTGTGTGGAGGTTTTTTCACGCACACACACACACAGTTTTGTTCTGTTGGGACACACTTACATTACATCATCACCGTCATCATCATCATCTTCCCGACTAGTCTATCTGCAGCTGGATGAAAGTCTCCAGAAGCCAGGAGACGTGCAATCTCCTACACTTGATTGAGTTTGAAACCTTTTGATATTTGGTAAAGGTTAAGGTGCAGCCCTGCAATTTCTTATTCACCGCCACTTTTGGTGGAAAGGCCTCCATCAGAGTGAGCTCTGCAGATAACCCCTTTAGTGGAGGGCATTTTGCCTACTCACTCTTCTACACAAGAGGTGGCATCACCCACACTTCACCCCACCCGCAACGCAAGACCTGCGGATCGACCCGCCGCGGTTTTACACATTTATACCAATGGGGTGGACAGAGGCAGGGGCACCCACAGCTTTTACTGCCACGTCACGGCTCAACGACTGAACTCAGCGGTCGCTCTCGGGGGCGACGGCGCGCTCGTGTGTCGCAGCGGACGTGGGCGGCTTCTTCGAAGAGCCTCAGTCGCAAGCGATGGTGCTGCGCTGGTTCCAGGCCGGCTCGCTGCAGCCGTTCTTCCGCGTCCACTCGGCCAAGGTTCGGCGCGAGCCTTGGCTCATGGGCGCCAGCGGCGAGAAGCTGATCCGGCGGGCGGTGGCGCTGCGCTACTCGCTGCTGCCGTACTGGTACACCCAGTTCTACCGCGCCCACCGCACCGGCCAACCCGTCATGCGGTGAGCTCCTTCCGCCCGCACGCACGTCGCGCGAGCTGGAGCGTCGTCTTCAGAGGGCGCCTGTGTGTGCAGGCTCTGAGTTCACTGACTGCTGTGGAGAAGGGTGGCGGCAGTGGTTATTGCGCTGCATTGTGCACTCGGCGACCTGAGTTCGATTCGCGCTCACAATGTGTATTTGTCCTGGTCCTGTGCCTAACCCTAGGTTGAGTCAGCCTGAATTGAGTACCTGCTATGGTGCGTAAACAACAGCATTGGGGAGACAAAGGCAGCCGGACGTGATGTTGGCCACTCATGCCCTGCTGTGCCATGCCAGCCTTGATAAGTGCCCGCTAACAGCACTTGCCCCAACAGTCTGTTAAGGCTATATGTGGGATCTTTGTATAATTTTGCTGTGTTTCCTCAGCCAATGGGAAGGGTGCCGACCGAGTTCACGAATGGGGCTCGATGCCGTGTCCCCCTGGCGGCGCCACCGGGCTGATCCGATTCTCGAGTCGGCTCGGGAAGCGGGAGCAGGAAATTTATTTTGAAAACAGAGTCGCACGCCTTTTGCTGGGACGACCTTGGAACAGAAGCCCGAACTCGGTGCTACTGGGCTCCGGGAAGAGGGGACGGTCAGGCTCACTGCCCCACTCAGCTGGTAGAGACTGCGAGCGGGGACGAGGGGTTTTTATCTGGGGGAAGAGAAAGCAAGGGGAGAGGAACAAAAGTAGAGGGGATGTGGGGGGGGGGCCCTTCATGATCTGTACTGTGCAACATCTGTACCGCCGCAGGACGCCCATGAAATGGAGCCTAACAGCTCATTGTGCCCTCCCTGCGGAAATTAATAAATACAGTCTAAATCTAATGGCTCAGGGGTATGTGGGGACACGGACCCTTTCCATGCTGATAATCCCGCAACGGCAACTGGGCTGTTCCAGGCCCCCATGAGCCCACTTGAAGCTGGACATGGAAAAGTGTCAGCGGTCTCGAGTGCGTTGTGTGCTGGCGGTGGTGTAGCGGTTAGCGCGCTGCGCTACAAACCTGGTGACCCGGGTTCGATTCCCGCCTCACGGCCAACATCAATGACGATTATCTGAATCGGTCCTGGGCCTCCCTTAGGTTGACTCAGCCTCAAATGAGTACCTGGTGTGATGTGTAAACATTGCCACTAGGAGACAAAGGCGTACAGGCGTTGTGTTGGCTACCCACCCCCCCTCGTGTGCCGTGCCGGCCTTTATACGTGCTTGCTAACAGCACTTGCCCCTACAGGGTGTTAAGGCTACACGGGGGATCTTTGTCTTTTTTTGTGTTGCCGTGTTCCAATGCGGTGCTTTGCAGGGTTGCTCACTGACAATGTCCTTTGCAGACCTCTCTGGGTTGAATTTCCGTCGGATGAGGAGACTTTTGTTCTGGAGGATCAGTACATGATCGGTGAGATACGTCCACACGTTTAACACGTGACCATTTTTTACGATATATCATTTTTTTTAAACGATAATGTTGTGGGATTGGTTGTGAGCGAGGTTTCATTTCTGGATCCTCCGGCTTTTCCTTGCACATTTATAACCGTGCATTTTGAGTTTTTTTCTGACGCTGTAATTTTCCACACGATAAGCCACTTTGTTGCGCTATCATTTGTGGCCAGGTTGCATCTGAAAAAGACCTATGTGGCTCAGTGGGCCTTACCTTGTAAAATAAAAATTTATTTTTTAGTTTTATATACGAAATTTGCTTCAACACTCGCCGGTGTCACTTTGAGTTCATGATTGCAGGGTCCATGCTTTCCCTGATGAACGTCCCCATTGGTTTGTAGGCAATGCCCTGTTGGCCCGGCCGGTGACTGAGGACAACGTGGATACGGTGCAAGTTTACCTCCCTGGGAGAAGCGAGGTACTTTCCTGCCATCGAACCTTCACACGGTCTCCCCTTGCGGAAGAGTCACTGTCCCGCCCGTTGAAGTAAAATGTACCTGAATCGGTCGTTCCTTTGTCATTATCACGTCGGAAACACGGTGGCAAAGATGAGCGGGATAAGCAACCCGAGATGGGCGTGTTTTAGAACCTTGGCCATGCACACGTTGCAGTTGTTGTGTACGTATAAGTCCACGTGCGTCTGTGCGCGGTGCGTGGGGAGTAGTAGTGCAGCGGTCAGAGTGCTGCGCTATGAATACATTGACCCGAGTTCGATTCCCGCTCATGGCCAACAACGAGTGACAATGATCTGAACTGGTCCTGGGCCTCCTCTAGGTTGAATCAGCCTCAAATGAGTACCTGGTGCGGTGTGTAAACATTTCTGCAATGGAGACAAAAGCATCCGGACACGGTGCTGGCCACCCACCCCGTCTTGTGCCATGCCAGCCTTCATAGGTGCTCACTAATAGCACTTGCCCTAAAAAGTCAGTTAAGGCTATATGGGGGACCTGTGTCTTTGTCTATGCAATCCATTAGTGAGACGTGTTGCTATAATCATGAGTGACTCCACTGCATTACAGTCTTGACAACAAAGGTTAGATTCCAGACCATGCACTGCATTAGTAATTGGTATCTAAACATAGCCTTGGCCTCACCTAGGTAACCTTAGCCTTAAACAATTACCTGGTGCATCTGTGCACTCAACTTGAGTGCTGGGTAGGCAAAGGCAGTCATAGCGTGTTTGACTGACGAAGCAAGGGCTTTATCAGCCAAGCACGCTTTGCAGATGGGCAACCATCATCTCTCTATGCGCACCTTCAATTAGCACGGTCGGTTACGTACGGTTCCAAAGAAATTCAACATACATACATACATATCCCTGTCCGTGTGTTCGCGTCCAGGCATGGTACGACATCCACAACCACAAGCGCTACCCAGCTCCGGGCAAGATCGCGCAGCGTGTCAACATGTCTTCGGTGAGGGAGCGCTGCTATGTTTAGACACCAGCTTCGTTGACGCATCGCTCCCCCAGCCGCGTCCGTAGTTGTCGTCCGTTTGCCGTGATGCGTGGACGATTAGTGGCATGCAATCCCCGCTCTCTCTCCCTCTTCACCTTGTCCAAACGAGAGTTGTCGCAAACACATTCCGGACATCGCTCGGCAGATTTTACCTTGCGGCTTGCAGACAGTGGTGGGGTAGGTGGATTGTTCAGCTGTCCTGCCCTTTGAACTTTGGTGTCAGCCTTCCAGGTCAGGCCATCTCCCCCTCAGGAAACAAACTCACATTTTGGAGAGTGAATATTATTTTGCTGATTATTTGCTATATTGTTCGTACTAATTTGGTTTCTCAAGTAATACGCTGTAAGATATATAAACGTCTTCTAAATCAATTACAGCATGACCCTAATTGAAATAAAATATCGGTGTTATCAAGGTGGAGCCAGAGTTACTCAGCTTAATTGAGCAAAGCTGTGGGGCTTATCTCTTTTTGCAGCCCTGAGCCAATTGTGGAAATTCCACATTCCCATGACAGGCCCTGTTTCACACAGGACGACTTATGCTGAAACAGTGCTGAACAAGTCATTGATTATAATTGAGTCTTATGGTCAATACAGCTACAAAAGGTCACCCCAAGCTATCAGTGCCCTGAGAGTGGCATTGTCTTTGTGCTGTTGGCGTCCTCTGGTCTGACGCTGTTTGAGACGAGGCTGAAAAAAAAGCTGTCTCTGGTGTGGACCAATCAGTTTCAAAGACAATGCGTGTATAATATCAGAGCATGTTTCTTGTGTGCATGTTCACCATGAGAACGTGTGGTTAATGCAGACAGGATTCTTTGAAAAAGGATTCTGTTAGGTGTTTTAATATTTTAACACAACTGCTTTATTTCCAGAAGGGGTAACACCTATTGTTATATTTTGATACCTGCAAGAAAGGTCCCGTATTGTCAATACACAATATGGCAAAAAAATATGATTCCCAATCCACAAACCTCCAAATTCGTGGAAATTGTGTGGCTGCTATTGATTCTGGCTTGGCAAGAGGGTATCCGCTAGTTTATTGAATCGTGACCACAAATGTAATTGTGGAGGAGGTGAATTAATTATTTTATGCCTCGTGTTTACGATGTGTCATTTCGTAATTGTATCCCTCATTCCAGAAATATTCCTGGAATCTTAAAGATTTTTCATGAGGATTCTGCACTCGATATTTGGGCCGGTGTTTATTATTCGTTTTTTCACCACCGCTGTTTACGTTGAACAGGGTCCCATTCTGGAGGGAGAACGCTCTGGCAAGAAGACTTGCCAGCCAGGCAGTATTTGTTTAACAAAAACTCTGCTGATGGGACCCAAAAGGTCAAAATAAGTTGACAGTTATCTTGCTGCATCAAATGCGGCTGGAAAACATGAGTTTGGAAGACTAATGGGTTCAACACGAATGTGTTATGTGGAGAAAAAAAAAAGAATTATGTTTATATTTTATCACTCAACATTTGTAAAGTTGGTAGGCATTCAAGCTCCCTGTATTTCCTGTTTTGCGTTTGTTCAGATCCCTCTGTACCAGCGAGCTGGAACCATCATCCCCCAAAAGCTCCGCCTGCGGGACTCCACCGAGCTCATGAAGGACGACCCCTACACCCTGCTTGTCGCTGTGGACCCAGGGGTCAGTGCTCCCCCATCCAGCCTGGACGCTGCGGACTTGCATCACTAAACAACGCACGCGGCAGCTTCCATCGTGCTACGTCATGTTCAATGAAGATGCATCCCAGAAAAACAAACAAACCATGCTTGTCGTGTATGCATGTATCTATTTTGAACTTCTTTCGCAGCGTACGTAGCCCGCCGTGCAGCGGTAAACCTAGATTGTGTATTGCAGGCTGTCTCACTCGAGTTTGAGGCGTTGCTAGGAAACACAGGTGAGTTTTAACGTGAATTTCTTGTTGCGCTCTGTTGGCATCGCTGCAGTGGTGGTGCCGAGCTCTTGAATAGTAAAACATCGCTGTGAACTTGTCACTCATCGCAGCTGAAATACACTTTAAAGTGTCAAAGCAGTGCAGACAGCCCAAGTTACGCAGCCCAGCTACTTATCTACCTGGAGTGAGCTTCTTGCATCGCGCGTCCTTCCTGAAGCTTATCTAATTTGATCGTAATGGAGTGAGCCATTCAAATTCTTATGATATTGTCTCTACATTTTGGAAAGCTAAACTTTGGCATCATTATTTTCGAGTCCAGTAAAGCCTCACGGAGGCTCAAGGGTAGGGGGCGATATTGCTATTTGTGACCAACGTAATTTTTCAACGTTGGGATGTTCGGCCAACACCGGTTACATTTTGTGGGTGGTTTTATTTGGCTATGGGAGGAAGCCGGTGGGCGAGGAGAAAACCCATGCAGAACAGGGGGAGAAAGCTGCCCGTGTCTGGAATTGAACCTCGGCCGTACTTGCTATGAGGCCCAAGTGTGGCCATTACGCCATCACCTAAATATATATACAGTAAAACCTTGGATTGCGAGCACAATTCGTTCCGGAAACGTGTTTGTAATCCACAGCACTCGTATATCAAAGCACTCCTATATCAGTTGTGATCACGTGACGCTCGGCAGACAAAGCGTATACTGTATGTACTACAGTACTCGTATTGCAAGACCTCGCTCGTTTATCAAATTAATTTTTAAATACAAAAATTTGCTCGTCTTGCAAAACACTCGCAGACCAAGTTACTCGCAATCCAAGGTTTTACTGTATTGTGATCTGATGGCAATGTATGCATGCCTGTGATCCACCACTGTGGAGACAAGGGTTTGTTGGGTTGTACAAATATTATGAAACGCCCATCTCCTGGGTGTCGAGGTGCTATGCCCTGGCTTCCCAGCAGACGGCGGTACAGCAAACATGTGGCCCCCACCTGTTCCGTCTCTATGGGCTCGAGTGTTTGAGGACCGCAGAGCTTGGCACATAATAATTGGTGCTGGCTCATCGGGTGGCTGCTTGCCTTCTGAGTCATTCCGACTCGCTCGACGAGGGCGAGGAATAAATACCGTACGGCGGCTGCGGCGAGCTACAAATGAAGCTAAAAACTCAACAGTTTTATTTTTCCAGGTAAGGCCCACTGAGCTATGAAGCTCTTACTCTTAGGTATTTTCGGTAAAGTCACGTAGGTAAAAAATAAATGAAAATAATAAAGAATAAATAAATAACTAATGGAAAAAATAATAGAAATAAAATAATAACTCACGACGTTTCGGAGGCAACACAAGCGTCCGTAACGTCATGATTTATTATTTTATTTCTATTATTTTTTATTATTATTTATTATTATTCTTTATTTTTACCTACGTGACTTTACCGAAAAAACCTAAGAGCGTCAATCCTTGCAGTCACGAAAGCTTCAAATCTAGAACTATGAAGCTCTTTTTCTAGAAGCGACTTGGCCACAAATGATAGCTTAACGAAGTGGCTTATCACGTGGCAATGCATAGCAGCCGAATACTCTAAACATGTGCTTCTAAATGTGGAGGGAAAACCCGCAGGACCCGGAGAAAAATCCACTCCAAATATCCAGCCGGCGTCAGGCTCAGACTCGAACCCACGACCTCCTGCATACAGCGCGAGCCAGTTAGCATTTCACCACCATTGGCATTATTGTGATGATGATGATGTTTTCGCTGATTGTTGCTCTGTGCGCAGGGCTGTGCTGAAGGAGAGCTGTTCATAGACGACGGCCATTCGTTCCTCTACAAAACCCAACAGCGGTTCCTGCACCGCGGCTTCAGCTTCAGCGACAGCACGCTCACCTGCAGGTGCGAGCCATGTTCCATGCTTTGCAGAAGCCTGCTGGCTAGGCCCGTATTGAGTCGCCCGAGTCATCGAGTAAAGTTTATTCTTACGGCTCATGAATCATGCGTGCGAGAATCGATTTGTTTTCGATTTAAATGACATCATACGTGATTGGCTCATGCGACCGCTGCAGCGACGACAAGCCCTATAATCTCTGCACTGTCCGAATAGAAATCACTCTTCAGTTGAATCGTGTCCTCAGGATCCCTCGCTGTGAAGTCTGATCCACAACTATAAAGGCAATACATATTTCTGCCCTCCTTGAGGAAGAATTACTGTCCACAAGATCAGCCGATTATATCTTTTTTAGTGTAAATGGCAATTGGAGTGGGGCAGTTGCGCAGCGTTTTTGCTCACCGCGCTATAAACCCGCCGACATGGATTTCCACAGCTAACATGAGTGGCAAGTGATATATAAACCTGTCCTGCGATTCCCCCCCCCCTTCACCAACCTGCACTACCCACCAGCGCGGTGAAGTGTGAACACACCAACCGCGTGATTGACAGGGCACAGCGGGGAGACCTTCGATCATCCAGCGGTAGGATTGACGAATGGCTGTGAGTTGTGATGGCGTTTGTGGCGAGAGGTTTTGATTTGGTTTCAAGAGAGAATGGTGATGGGTGCGGTTGTTTCTCTTCCCCTGGCAAGGTCTCTGGACACTGCGGGATCCATGGAGTCTCGCGTGCAGGTGGAGAAGGTTGTGGTCTTGGGTGTGCGTCGTCCCGTGCGCGTCCTGCGCTCGCTGCCAGGTGAGCTCAGGAGGATGACGGATTTGGTTGCGACAGTTGTTCGTCTACTGGACACCTGTGAAAAAGAGCTTCATAGCTCGTGGGAATTCTCCGGGATAAACGAAGGTTCTGATTTTGAGCTGAGCGGTGAGCTGAAGCGATTATTAATGAGTGCAGCGTTTAAACGCTTTTACACGCGACAGTTTCGTTAGTTTAGCTATGTGGGGTGATGGAGGATCTTAATGACAGAAATTAGTTCGAATGCGCATATCAATTATAAATCGGAATGACACAATTGTGCGCGATCTCACAACTGAATTGTATTGCAGGGACCAATGTATTGATTTTTTTGATCTCTTTCATTAACTCTTTTATTTTATGTATACATTCACAGACGCAGCAACCATGCTAGTTTCATTAAAACACTTTACACTCCACTTTTGATAATTATTAATTTCCCCACAGGTAGCTGCCCAATTAACTTAAGCATTCACGTTTTTTTTTTATCCACTTATTCTACATAAAAAATATTGATAATAATATACACTCCTCTGTCAATCCACGACTGGATAAAGGCCTTCCTATGCGGTGTCGGCCTTAAGGGTTGTTTCACCATACTTTACCACGCTGGTCAGTGCGATTTGGCGAAGGGAGGCCGAGAATGATGAATTCATATGTCAAATATCATTCCCCAGTGAGCTCGGCTCGCTAGGTTCATCCACGACGCCACCACTCCACCCTGAGCAAACGCCCTCTCTACGTTCTTGACAATGACACTTTGTGGGTTATCAAAGTTTTTCCAGGACACCTCCCCCCCCTGCTCCGCTAAATGTCCCCTCGTGTGCTTGTTCTGTGTAGGTGGCAAAAAGAAGACACTCCATTTCGGGTACAATGCCAGCTCATCGGTGCTGGTTGTCAAGAATGTGGGCGTTCCCATCGCCTCCGACTGGAGCATTTCCCTCACCTTAAAACAGGGCCACAAGTCTTCCTGAGCCTGACCAACCAGCCTTGACCATTTCGATACAATCCTGTTGCGAGCCAAACCCAGTTGCATATTAATACACACACACACACTCACTCCTTCCTTTAGGTCATCATCTCTCACAGCAGCCGAGTTGCCAAATATACATTTTATGGGTCAGGGTGACAGTGCAGCTTCGAAGGCGGAAACCAGTGATTGGCCGTGGGTCGGCAAATTCGATACAGCCACAGGTGTGGCTGAAATAGATCATTGCGTTCTCCCCTCGGCTGCGTACCCAAGGGGGCAGGCCACTGCCGCCACCTCCCTCCATCCCATCCCAATCCCACACCCACCTCTTCAGCTCCGTGTTATTGCGTCGTGACCAGGGAAGGGTTATTGAGGTGGGCCACTCTGGTGTCTCTCGCAGTGTTTGTTTAGGTGACGCCATAAAAAGGGTGCAGTTGAGCGTTACACCCAGGACTCTATTCCTGTATTGCCCGCGCCAATTGTGCTAGAATAGTTTTTTTTCTGAGGGTCGACGGCAAAGAGCGAACGTGGATGTTAGTCAGTGGTGGCGGGTTCTAACGACACATTTATATATTTCTACGCGATCTAACCCAAAAAAACATACCTCTATTATGAACGTGGATGGTTTGCAAACCTGCAGGATAAATCCTTCTGCTGTCTTTGAGCCCCGCCCCCCTCCCTCCCGATACGTTCCATTCATTGGCTACCACATTCTGATGAGCTCCGCCCCCCTCTCCTCCCCCCTCAACTTGCTTATAAGGGATTACTTCTTGAATCATTGCCTCACTTGATGCAGCTAATTCGGCTGTGACGGTCCCACCTGATGACGGAGACTTGTGTTGCCTCCGAAACGTCGTGATTTTTGTTTTTATTTTATTTTCATTAATTTTGATGTTTTACCTACGTGACTTTACCGAAAAAACCTAAGAATATAAATCCTTCTAACTGGATTCGGAGTGTCCCTCCCGGTTCATTGCTCGAGAACTCTCGTGCGGAGTGCGGTATTGTGATGTGGAAAGGGCGAAGTAGGATTGGATAGGCTAGTCGGAGCATGGGAACTGGAGAGAGAAAGAATGATCTATGTTTACAGTTGTGCAATGCAATTTAATACTACAATATGGGTACCCCCCTCTATATACAGAACAGATATGTACCTTAAAAGTTGTCCGGAGAGCGAAATTCTATATTCACATCCATATATTCCCATTGACTCCCCATATAATTGGAGGTGCATGCCTACAGGAGAAAATGTCAGCCCCAAGACATGATAAAATAGAATGCAGTAGACCTTTTGAAAGTATATATTTCGTGGAAGATCGATCATTTTTAATTAAAATATCAATTACAATACACAAAATAAGCTAAATAAAAATACTGTACAATACATGAGATTAGGTTTTCCCCTTTTTTCTGGCAACAAAAACAGGTGTTAAGATGTTAAAACACCAAACTGAAACCTTTTACAAGGAATCATGTCTGCATTAACCACAATACTTGTGGTCAGAATGTAAACAAAAAACATACTCTGATATTCTATGCATTGTCTTTGAAACTGATTGGTCCACACCAGAGAAAACTTTCTTTTGAGCATTTTGGCGTCCTCTGGTCTGACACCGTTTGTCAGGCAAAAGAAGTTCAACATGCACACATACATAGGCATTGCAATTAGAGATTTCACAATAAATAAAAAAAAATACGCTTTGCTACACTGGCAGTGTGATTCATGCAACAGTTGTGCGTTTCAGAATGGACTTTATTGTTTGTGATTAGTCATGGAAACCCTGCAGCCAGTGCAGATTGTAAATGCTGCACAAGGTTAAAACAAAAACAAGATTAAATCATCAAATCACGAATTGTGACGATCGATCGAATCTTACAGGGGTTAATCCTTACATCCATTGACAACCAGAAATTAACACATTAAAAATAATATCACGGATGAACTTGGACATTAATGGAATTCTGTTTTAGTGTGTTTTAAACTCGTTTGAGCATGTTTTTGCCGATAATGGTGTGCACTGATTATTACAAAAAGTTCATTCACTGCATGAGAGGCACGATCAGAATAGTTTGAGAATTGTATAAGGTTTGGTCATTCTTAAATGCAGCAGAAAGTGGGCCTGACATTCTCCTCTAGAATCGTCTGATTCAATGCAAAATCCATGGTTGTGTCAATGATGGCGACAGTGGATTGGTGAAGCCCCAAATATTTAGAATGTTTTTCGTAACCCTTTCCAGCCTAATGAGCATCAATAACTCTTTTTCTGAGATCTTCAGATTTATTTTGATTGTGGCGTCACTTGTTTCCACACACCTATATGGTGAAGATCAAACTCACAGTGTCTGATCTTTATACAGGGTGGGACCTCCCAAACTCATCGCTGAAGATCTACCTTATTATTGAAACACCTGATTCAAATGATTCCCTTAATTGAGCAAATGAAACCAGGGGTTCACTTTTTCACATACCCTGAACCGTAATTACTCTGTTTAGTTCATACTTAATGTTGCTTCAAAAGACATGGAATTGTTTAATATTAGCCCTATTGGATATTTAATAAAAGACCGGCTTTAATTCAAGAAGGCTCTCATGGTAGAACTATGGAATTTCCATAATCATTGGGGTTCGCAAACTTTTTCTCGGCACTGTACCTCATTCTCAACAAACTGTTGACTGCCTCTTATGCATGTTCACAGGTACTCGAGCGTTCAGTTTGTCAAATGACTCTTGGTTGCTTTGACTTGGTAGCAGTACTGCAATCACTAACTTCAAGGGAAAGTGATTGATTTTAGCATTTGCAAATGACTTCGGTGTGTTGGTGTTGACAAGGCGGCAGTTTCATATCGCCGCCGCTGCATGGCTGAACGATAGCTTCAGTTATCGCGGGACTTTAAACGTCTTCTGAAATTAAATAATGAAATAAATGCGCAAATTCCGTGCCGCCACTCTCGGCCCCTTTCTCTGCGCGTTAAATGACTCTGCGTGTTGTGTCTCGAGGGGGGCTCGCTGTCGGCAGCTTCTAAAAGCCAAAAGGCGGACGGGCGGACGGACAAACGCACGAGCCACCGAAAATAATCCTGGGGCATCGCGAGTTGGAGTAAGCTCTCGACCCCCCCCCCCCGCTGTGTAAAAATAGCCCCTCTCTATATGGGGCGCCCACTCTGGGCCTCGCATCCTTGGGCACAGCGCCACTTTTGATGGTTGGGGCCCGGCCCTTTACCGGCCAACGCCGTGGAGGATCGCGTCCTCGTAACGTTCCTGGGATCGGCACACGGTGTGAGGACGGTGAGCGCCGGGGAGAGCTCAGGTGACGTGAGGAGCAGAGAGAGACGCGAGAGGGAGGGAGGGAGGGCGTTCCTTGAGACGAGAACTTCGCTGCCTGGTGCCACCGGGAAGTGGATTTGAGCCAGGGGTGAAACCTCAGCGAGCTGAGGGGTATTTTTAAAGATCGGTATCTGCCTGCACGACGTTCTACCTTGCAATGCTGCGGCCACTCTCAAAAGGTAATTGCACTTTTAAACGGGAAGTTTTTCGGAAATTGTTGTTCTTCTAAGTTCATTTATGAGCGCTTTAGTCATTGCCTGCAACGATTTGTGCTCTGAAGTTGGGATACTTTTTTCTGGAAAAGTGTGTGCTGTTGTGTGCAATGGTTTAGCAATGTTGGTAAAGCAAAGCATTTTTTTAAGGCTCTGCATAGGTAGAGTTTTTTTTTTACGGACCTGGTTTCCACCTGAGGACGGCTGCTTGCGTTGTGGCCGAAACGTCGTGAGAATAATTTTATTATGTTTTATTTTTATTATTTTATTACTTCCCTTCTACGTGACTTTACCGAAAGAACCAAGAAGAAGAATAGTAACATTACGTTGACAACAATTAACTTAGTAATGCTTAATTTGTGGGTAATATTGGGAAATTTTCCTTGCAAACCTTGCCAAATTCATATTCTTGGGCCTTTCGGTAAAGTCACGTAGATAGGTTGAAAGAAAATAATTATTATCTACGGGACTTTACCGAATGACCCAATAATATGAATTACTGCAGTCACGAAAGCTTTAAGTCAAGACTTGTGAAATTCGTCAAAGCAATTTGCCAAACACGAATAATGCAGGGCCCTCCTGAAAAACTTTTTAGGTTCAGTATCTTTTTTTGTAGAAATAAATAACGTGATTATTTGTAAGTCTGTGGGGAAAGGTATATTTATTGTAGGTCATTGCAAGATCCCATTTTGAGTGGTGGAAATATTTCAGAATTTTACATGGAAACACCAGCAGCCCAGAGTCAAGACAAGATTACTGATGCAAATCATTCACAGCCCTTTGGCAATCCGCTGCTGGGCGAAGGCCTCCCAAAACCACGTCGGTCATGGGGCTGATTAGACCTCACCACACTGGCCAGTGTGGTCACACAGGACCAGTTCAGATGTCACTCACCACTGATGTTATCCATGGCCAATAATTAGGTTGCCGGGCTCATAACACAGTGCGCTCACTCCTGTGCTAAAGCTTCCTCCTGGTGGAAATGTCAGACAGTACTATATATATAGCTCTCGCATGTGTTTAGAGAAGTGCATGTTTTTATTTCTTTCATGGAGTGTTGGGCATTAACATTTGAAAATTACTGAAGTGTTGAATTTCACACGATGGGTGCAAATGTGATTAGGATGCTCGCATAGCCACAACAGATGTTCACCTGTGTATTCATCTTCAAAAAGTCTTCGTGTTGATGCCTCGCAGGGTGAATACCGTGCAGCACAAGGCAACAGAGTACGGTGAAGTCGAACGCGTACACATTTTTAAAACGGCACCGCCACAAACCCAAAGATGCCGTACATTTTCAACACGCGGATCCTGCCTCAGCCGAGGCCCGCTCCGAGCCCGACGCCCGGCCACCCGTTCATGCACGGCACCTCGGGGAACTACCGCAACACCGCCATCAGCAACCGCAACGCGTACCTCATCGACACGCAGGGCAAGGGCTTTGAGGAGCTGCGCACCTTGTGCCTGAGCCACGACGTGCTCTTCGAGGACCCAGACTTCCCCGCCCACAACAACTCCATCTACTTCAGCCAGAACGCACCGATGCAGTTCCAGTGGATGCGTCCCAAGGTGAAGCAAGCGCCCTCCGGGGTGGCGCCATTTATTATTTTTCCTTCCCGCAAATTTCTGAAAAGGTCATGCGTGGAGGGCGTCTGTCTCTCTCTCTCTCTCGTGTCTGTGTGTGTCGGCAGAAATTGCTTTTCTCTTGCCGGCCTTGCGGTGGAACGGTTGGGGAGTTCTTGGGATGCAGTGACGGTTCGTTTATTTACAACTAATTAAGGTGTCCTTGCAGTTTGTGCTGTATGGAGCTGGCTGATGTGTACAACCCTGAAAACACATCGGACTTCGGTTAGATGTCTGTCAAATGTCGGCAGCTATTTGCCTTTCTGTTAACAAGGGAAGCAGGTCCCTTGATGTTGAAACACTGAATGAGAACACAATCCATCCCGAGAAACGCTTCATTACACAATGTGATTTGTGCACTGCGCGGAAATCGTTTTGCTCATGAACCTTCCATGAAATGTAGATCCAAAGCCACTTGTAAGGAAAACGGCATAAAGCAATGATGTTGTGATGCATTCCTAACCTCAGCAAGTCCAATGCCAAGCGTGACTCATTCTCAACACTCAAGAGCAATCCATCTGTCTATGGGTGTCCAGAGGCAATCATGGGACTGCAGTGATTTATGGACCGGATGTCACAACTTGGTCTACCCTTTTGTTTCCTTTTCTTGAAGCTGGTGAGCAACCATTGTGAGTCCCTTTCTTTTTTACAAGACAGACCATGTGTCATATAGGGGTCAGTTATTTATAATGCACATCCATATATAAATAAACAATAATAATAGGTGTATACTGCTTTGGCAGTCCACTTCTGGTTGAAGGCCTCTACGCTCCCTGTCAAGTAGACGAATTGTTTGGCCCGAACTCACCACGCTGGTCAGTGTCGGATGGTGAAGGGGTGGGGGGGTGATGTGCTGATGTGCAGGGGGGTACCCAGAACCGATTCAGATATCGCTCGCCACTGATGAGAGTGGAGTCCGAACCAATCACCTCGCCACCACTCCACTGATCCAAAACAATGTACTGTACATAATATATCTTCATAATGTTTAAAAGTTCGATTTTTCACTGTTAGCACCGAGAAGCACAACCTATTCTGCCTAGCGTGGCGATGCACGGTCAAACAAGACGTCGTGATGACTGACACGGCATTCAGACGAGGGCTTTATCCTGGAGTGGATTGGCAAATAATCAAATAATTTATTCCTGGAAATTGTTATTTACGAGTAATTAACCCTCGTCGTCACTGTTTGGCGCAAGACACCGCGTGCCAGTAAATTGCTGTAATTATTTACGAGTCATTATAAATAATGATGACGACGACGACGACGACGAGGAGGAGGGTCGTGTTTGCTGAAGTCGTCTGTTACTTTCCGCAAATCGCGCTCTCTGCCCGCCGGCATTGTGACTTCACACTTGGGGCGTTGTGAGATAGGTTTGTGTGTGTGTGAGAGAGAGGTGCTCGCGGCGGGCATGGGAGGGCACACCGACAGACCGCTGTCTAACCCGAGCCTTCGCCTGCGCGCACGTGACAGGGCCCTATTATTCATTTGGCATTGGAGCAGTAAAAACACACACACCATTGACGTGCCTAAGCCATGCCAATGCAACTTCAGCAGAGTGAGCCAGGAGATGTGACAGTGATCGCGGGACGTATTGTGCCTTTTGTGTGTTTTGAAAATCGCGCTGTCTGTGGATTTAGCCGTATAGTCTATGGGCATTTTGTGGCCGAAGGCTATATCTGCTTCCTGGCGACCGTCATAATCCTTTACCCCGCGTGCTTATGGTACAATGCTCGTTGGGGAGTGAGGAGACAACGCATGCACGCGCACCAAGTCGCGTTCTGTGAAACTGTCAACTCTGCAGAAAGTGTTTACTATTCGCACGTTCAGGACATTCGGTTAGCGGTGAGCGAGACCATTGAGGGTGTTTGTGAATCCTAGAAGTGATGCGTCGATGCGTGCGGTGTTTCCCATTGAGGCGGAATTTTATGGGTGAAATGTTGGGCCGGCGAAAGACGACCTTCGTGAAAAGCTTGATGTTTTTAATGTGCGGTATGTAATTAGGTTGACCGCACATATCCGTAGAATAGTTTTTCGTTGGGATTGTATTGAACACTGCATCAATAATTTGAATTGTGTACAGGGGCATTACATGCTAATTATATCATGATAATCTTAGGGTTTTTCGGTAAAGTCACGTCGGTAAAAAATAATAATAGAGATAATAAGAAAAATAAGTGCTTTATTATTTTATTGCTATTATTATCTATATTATTTTTTATTATTTATTTTTAATTTTTTACCTACGTCACTTTACCGAAAAAACTAAGAGTATGAATCCTTGCAGTCACGAAAGCTTCAAATCTAGAATTTTATCATGATAATATTATTTGATCTCATGATAACAATGTGTCAGCGGTACGTAAGCAAACATCGTCAACTTTTTGTACAATGACACCGTGTATCATTGTACAAATATAAACAATGCA
This sequence comes from Lampetra fluviatilis, assembly GCF_964198595.1. Classification (NCBI taxonomy): domain Eukaryota; kingdom Metazoa; phylum Chordata; class Hyperoartia; order Petromyzontiformes; family Petromyzontidae; genus Lampetra; species Lampetra fluviatilis. The sequence continues at coordinate 1,790,367 of NC_136292.1, forward strand.
CAACTTAAAAGTACTCAGCGTTATTTTCTGAAAACACCCCCGTTGACGATGAGCAGTAACGGTGGCAAATGGATGTCAGTCACCTTCAGGTCCATCCTGCAACTTTGACCGGCCAATCACAGTGTGCCATTCCCAGCATGATGGTTTAGAGGATTATTGTGTGGTCTGTGGATTTTGGTGTCAAAATAAAAGCGGGCTCTTATTTTCGACTCGCGCTTTTTCACGACCAAATCGTTCCTTGTTGGCCCTACGTGCCGCACGATTGCTGGACGATGCCAAAAGAAACGGTCAGGGATCAGTCAACCTCAGTTCAAGTTAAAGTAATTGTACTTTAATTCACATTTTTTTTAAAGTTAGATTGAGTTAAAAAAGGAGAATAAAAGTAAGCAAACGCAAAGTTAAGTTCGCGGCAACTACGACAACGCAGCAGCAGCGGGAGGAGCGATCATGCCACCAAAAAGGGAATTTATGTCCTGGATTTGCGATAGAATTTTGCGCTACAAAGCGTTGCGCGGTGGCATTGGCAGCGTGAACCAACCCGTGACCTTCGTGGGGCAGAGCTACATTGCGCTGAGGACCGAGCGCCTCTCGGAGGGCAGCCTGTTTTGCGACGATTATTTCCCAGCCAACGCCGAATCCCTGGGTCGGCGGTGCAGCAAAGCCAAGGGTATTCGCTGGAAGAGACCCAAGGTAGATTTGAACCACCCCTTCGTTGTCTTAATGTTGACAGCGGTTGCGGGAACCGCAAGCTTTTAGTGTTAAACACTGAACTAAGGTGTTAATGAAATAATTGTAATATTGTTTGTAGAGTGTGGTATGTGTGTGTGAAAGTATATAGATATATATTAAGGATGCCCTGTTCTCGCAAGCATTGGTAAAATAAAACTGAGTATATGTTATTAAATATTGGAAAACATTATATTTTCACAACTTCATCGTAATAACTTATATTCAGCATACTTGGTCAATTAAAATAATTCCATAATCTCAAACACGACACAATGTGTATCCGTTTAGTGTCTAAATACAATTCACATATAGGCCTTGCAATACATTGGTGCAATACTTAGTCTTATTTTACGATTATGTTTCTGGATATGTGTTATTTTTATTCACAGCTATATATACATAATGATTAACCTGGTGAAAACATTCAGGCTGAAGACGAAGTTTGTATGCAGCGTGTGTGTGCATCCCGATGCGATAGAAGCGATGCGCTGCAGTGGTTGAGTGTTGGGTCGAGCGAAATACTCTTCATTTGTCTCCTAATTCAAAGGTGGAAATTCCACATTGCTGTGGCAGGGATTCAGCACATTCATGTACATACTTGCCAATCCTCTAGAATTATACAGAAAGCTGCTGATGTTTAAAAGCTTGTTGGTTTTAGACCCATATACACGAGCTTGATAAGGTTTTTCGAAGAATACATTTTTGCGGACTTTTTGCTGTGAAAAATTACGTGCGGCAAAACAATCTTGCCGCCTGTCACGTGAATTGGAAGGGTTGGCTAACACACTTATTTACTCAGTACGTGGGGGGTGCGGCGGTGGCCCAACGGCTTGCACACTTTGCGACGAACCAGGCCAACCTGAGTTCGCTTCCCAACCATGGCTAACATCAGCGTGGTGAGCTGTGGTCAAACAAACACGGTGGCGTGGGGAGGCTTTCCTCCAGCCGTGCGTTGTTGTCCTTTTCCCCGCACCTCCGATTATCACGGTTGGCTACGTACGGTGCGAAAGAAGTTCAACATACGTACATTGACAATGGTCTGGAAACGATACAATGTTTTTAACTGTACTGCATTGTCAACACAGCCGTGTGCTTTGTGGCTGTTTTCTTCATAAACTCATCGCTCATTATGTCTTTCTTTGCACAGGACATTTGCGAAAACCCGCAGTTCATCATTAATGGGGCGACGCGCACAGACATACGGCAGGGAGACCTTGGTGAGCCCTGTGTGTCTGCACGCGTGTCACTCACTGTTTTCGATACTGTTACACAACATGCATGGAAAAATGTAATATTCTGATTCTGGTGGAAACTCACAAAAAGTCACAGTAGCGTCCGGTCTAACAAGGAAGGTCTGATGCTCGTCTCAAATTTGCATTGCTTAACTAGTTGTGCACATTCCACGTTTATATGGCAGGGGTAAGTGGCTCCATAGGACAATCACTGTTGGAAACTTCACGTTAATTTAAGACCAGTTTATTTACACCACAGCTACAGCGAGTGTGTATTCCTGTTTTTGTTTCTAAAAGTTTAATTTGTAGATCGCAAAACTGTGCTTGTTTTGCACGGAATTATTGTTTCGTAATTGAATGTAATGGAGTGAGATTTGTTTGATTTCAGCAAGAAGTACCCAATGAGCTGTTCGGCTCTATTTCATGGGCATCTTGCGATAGTATAGATGCTACACAGTACAGATCTTAGTTACAATCATGGTTACAAAGGTCGCGATACAAGCAGCAAGTATCTGCACATGATTTACACATCACAAGAGTAAGGAATTGTACTCTTTGGTTCTTTCGGGAAAGTCACCGAAAGAACCAAAGAGTATGGATCCCTGCAGTCACGAAAACTTCAAATCTAGTAAGGAACTGGTCGAAAACTAAAAAAATACATTAACATGACCACATTCGTTAACGAACAATAATAAAGGAAGGAAGATCTTTTGTTTTATTTAACAAATCAAACACAATCAGTAATCGACGACTTTAAGCACGACGCAGACAGACTCGGACTTGTGCTTCTCGTTCGATGATTTACGACATCGACACATCCGTGAAGGAACTTGAGATTCAGGGGTGAACGGAGGTTTCTGACGGCCGGCAACGATGGTGTGATGTTGTTTTCCTCGCCTGGTATGCAGGAGGTTGGGAGTTCGATCTCAAACCCTGACGCCTGCTGCTGTATATTTGGAGTTTGCATGTTGTCTCCGTGGTCACGTGGATTTTTTCTTCAGGTTGTCTGGTTTTCCCTCCACGTTAAGAAACATGCATTTATATTAATTAGCTGCTATAAATATCCATGTGATAAGCCACTTTGCTGAACTATCATTTGTGACCAGGTCGCTTCTGAAAAATAAGCTAATAGCTCAGTGGGCTTCATGTGGTAAGATAAACATAATTTTGTTTTATTTGTATATTTTTAAGTGCTTTGTTCACATTTCCTATACTCTGCATTCCGATCGTGTTTTGGTATGTTTGTCGTTGTATCGTTATTACCCACCCCCACTGGACATCTGTGAGAAAGAGCTTCATAGCTCGTAAGATTTCTCCAGGATGAATACATATCCTCGTTTAGATTGAATTTCCCAAACCTCGCGCGACGATAGCGATTCCACAACGAGGGAACGGCCATCGAGCAGGCCTTTCTTTCCGAGGTAGTACGAGGAGCTTCTAAGGCTTAATTTGTCTTCTTTTTGGGGTCAACAGATCCATCAACTAATAGGGGGAGGCAGCAATGGGCGGTGGAGACAAAGACACGTGGCCGCCCTGATTATTATAACTGCGGGTGTAATAACCTGGGTGGGAGTAGCAGCAGTAGTAACCATTCTCCGTGCCGTCTGCTTCACAGTGGATGTTCAAGATCTCCTGACATCATTCGCAAGGGTATTGTGTGCCAGTGTTAGGGTTCAAATTTGGCCAATCCCAAAATAACCTGTAAATAACACTATGTTTTGGATTACGCATAGCAATCATCACTGGCAGAATAATGCTCCGGGTCAATCTTGCAAACGAGACTATTTTTGTATCTTGAATTCTCTCGAGTTTAATTCCAGGCCACTACTGGACGTCTGTGACAAAGGGCTTTGTAGCTCATCGGATTCCTCCAGTCAAAATAAATATTCTGATTCTGATTGTGAACATCAGTGGTGAGTGATACCCGAACTGTTCCCGGGCACCCCATCGCTAAACAAATTGTAATTCATGGGCCTACGTTACGGTTCTATAATTTACGTGCTCGTAAGAATGATAAATAAGAAATGTCTTGTCAACGTATGATGTATTGGGTACAGGTAATGAGCATGATTGTTTTACAATTCACTACATTCACAAGCTCGTCATCAACAAGCTCAAGACTGTGTGTCATATATTACTAAATAGCTTTGACTTTATTTATTTCTTTGAAACATACTGGATATGAAACTGATAGCAAATCACGAGATTGCAATCCTGTCGGTTAGCTGTAAGTCATTCTAGGCGCTGCAAAACCTCCAGCTGACCTCGTAAGGCGCTACATAATTGTTTCTCGAGACACACAAGCTTATTATTATTTGCTGTAACCGAGCATGTACAGATTAAAGTACATATATTTTGTTCTCTTTAAGAACATCTACCTTGACTGAAAATACATCAAAGGGCGATGGTAAATGACCTTGGATTTGTGTAAAGAACCCTTGTTAATCTGAGTCACGAATGCTTCTCTGCTGTTTGTTTTACCTCTGCTTCAGCAACAAATTAAACGTGGCGTCAACGTTTTGCTTTTCACACATCCTTGCTGACGGAGAAGCCAGTGAATAGGACGAGGGTGTCTGGTGGGGCTGTCATGAGTGACTAGGCATTGATGAGTGACACAAAAATGACCTTTTGAACTCTGCGCTTTGTTAGCATTTGCGGACTGCCCGTCGCGATTACACGACTTCAGTGTGCACAGCACTGAGCATGCAAGCCCGAGTGCATTTTAAATTGCTTGTGCACGCCGTTCCCATTAAGGGGACCGTTGCGCCAAAGTAACAAAATAAATCCCGTGCTGCCTCAGCAGCAAGGCAGTACACAGCCGAATGAACAACCTTCTGCGAGTGACACATTCAGGTACCCCACATCTCATTGCTGCTGAACTCCTGTCTTCAAAAATGCCACTGAATAGCCAGTGAATCACAATGCATACCAAGCTACTTGCCACAACGGCGTCTTTTTGTGGGTTTTTTTTAGTGGGAATGTAACGTTTGCACCACCTAATGTGTCAATCGTAAATAGATCCCTACGATCGTGAAACGTGCATCGAATTGTGCGTACCAGGATCGATTGTAATTGAAGCAAGTCAGTGTCTCGCCCAATTAAAGAAACGTGTTCACTCTCACCTATTACGACTTCAATAGTGCTGTTTGTTGCTTGCCACTTGGGCGTTTTGAGAACTTTGAAGTTGGTCTGTGATCAGTAACTGTGATATAAAAAAGGAAACAATACAAATTCATCCCATCGTTAGGCGAGTTAATTGTCATATGCCTCGTATTTAGGTAGGTATTTAAGTTAGGTAGGCATACAGGTAGGTAGGTAATTGTGCAGGTGTGCATTGAGGGAGGTAAGAGTGGTGGGTAGGTAGATATTCAGATAGGTAAATGGGTAGGTAGGTGTTAGATCAGTAGGTGGATGGGTAGGTAGGCATTTAGATAGGCAGGTTAGGGGGTTGGTAGCCATCAATCAAAGATGATTACCGCATCACGCGCTTTCAGGCGTGCTTCTGCAGATATCTGGAACGCATTTCCTTCGATATTAGGAAGTGACTGGAGCTATGCACTTTTAAATCTCGATAGAAATTCAATTTCTTTAGAACTGCTTTTTGTGTTTAGTGTGGTGCCACTCAGCGCTGTCAGGCAGCGCTCACCGAGCCCCTCTAGGGCCGGTACTGCACCCACACCACGTGGTGTCCGTGATGTCGCTACACCGCACGCCGTGCCCCTCTGGGGCCGGCATCACACAGTGACATCCCGCGATGACACTGCACATGTGTAGGTAGTTATTTAGGTGGGTAGATAGGCTGGTGTTTAGGTGGGTGGCTGGGTAGATAGATCTCCCAACGAAGCACGGACTTACAAAGAACAGCGAGTAAGCACAATCCAGTGGGGAATGTATGTAGTGCAGTACGCCACGCAAGATGAAGAATTGTATGAATGAATGCAATGTCGGTTGCATGACACCCGCGACGTGAGACTGTAACATAAACCAGCCATGGAATGTGCAGACTCGGCATAGCGATGCGGCAGTGTGGACCCATTTAGTCCTCTCCTGCTCCCGTGCGTCTCCCCGCTCGTGAACAGCGCAGACAAAGATCCCCCGCGTAGCGCCTTGATGAGACCGCTGGAACAAGCGCTGTGAGTGAGCACCCACGAGTGGAGTGGGTGGCCAGTCAGACGTCTTTGTCTCCCCACGGTGCTGTACTCATTTAAGGCTGAGTCGACCCAGGGGAGGCCCAGGACTGGTTCGAATTTTCGCCACTTTTTTTTGTCGTGAGCGGGAATTGAACTGCTTCTACAGCAGCAGTCCGGCATTCACCTACATTGTCAGTCTCATTAAGGTCACTGCAACGATTCTCACAACGTGGCCATAAATCATCCACCACGGGGCTCTACAATGGAAACTATTATTTATTTATAGGCAACGGTGGTAAAGATGCAGCCCTGCATTTACTTGCTCATGCCACTGCTGATGAAATGGCCCTTCTCCGAAGGGAGCTCAAGTGGGTATTTGTCCGACCCCAAGACGAGATGCGACTACCCACACTTTAGCCCACCACATTCGAAGTGCCTGATCGGCTTAACTGCGGTATAAAAAAAACATCTAATTTAAGAAAGTTGCTCTTTTGTTTCAACTGCCGTGCCAGGAGATCAATCCAGTGTGCTAACCCTTATGCCACGGCTGCGCCTCCTATTAATGCTATATTCATTGATAATGGAGAGTTTGTTTGACCTGTTACATAATATTGGGTTGTGGATCTATAGCAGCAGCATCATTGCGTGATTTTTCAGCAGTCTGTTTAAAATCGTGCGTCACGATGTTATGAACTCGTATTTATCGTGGCATCCTGGCAACACGGGGTCATGTGGGGCTTCAAGTTTAAAATAGTTGGCCAGATTAAAAGGTCCATTGCTATGAAAATAACAAATTTACATAAAAACAGCAGCAAGGTTTTTCTCTTTCCTAACCAGATTGCATTAACTCAAGGCAGACACCATTTTAAAACGAATGCAACATATGCAATACTGTATATACAATTTATTTTGTACAAATTTTGTATGATCAATATTATTCAAATGATTGTCGGTAGATATAGGATAAAGGTTGTTACTGTTAGATGGGAAAATACTTCTCAAGAAAAATGTTATCACTCCCACCCTTGCCTCCACCTATCCACTGTAGTGGTTTATTTCCTTCGATTCAATGTCAGGAAAAAAAACACAATTTCCACTGCGACCAGGATTTCTTGATCATCAGCCTTGCCTCTTGGCCCACATACATGTTGGTAGCGATCACAGTGACCGAGACACAAGAAAACTTGGATTTCATCTCAATTGCAAATGTCATGATATTCATGAAAATCCATTGTTTGTGCAATAACAACGGGCGCAACGACGCGACGTGAAGCACAATACGGTGAATTGAAAAGCATTCGTGCCTGATAAAGGTCAGCAGATATGGGCCGTCACATCGGGCATTTCTGCCGACGGTTTCTGAGCCGTTCTAAATGCACCAGGACACGCGCACGTCTTTTATGCACATATATATTACGTATCATAAGCGTTCATTCGAGTGAGCAGCCAACCTTTTTTTAATGATGAGGCATATCGTTAAAAGCATGGGATTGTAATGAATCCCACCGAGTAACTGCACATGACATTGGCCCACAGTGCGGCCTCATCTGTCTTGCTGTCAGGTGCCACGGCCTGGCGTGTTGGACGAGGCAAATGGGTGTGAAGTGTTGACACGTTCAGCTGATCGTGCACAAGTGGCATTTTGGGGGCAGCAGCCGGGGGCCACGTGAGTCGCTGTCCACGCTCGCAAAGCACGTGCCCTGGCACGGTTGATTTAATTCAACACACGCGCCGCCATTGATCGATTTGGGCATTGCGATGTGAGGAGTGGTTGAGTCGACTGCATCACCGGCAGAGCAGGGAGGTCTAATTGAAAGTTGGGCAGCTGCCCGGGTGTAGCAGTTCACTTGAGAGCCCTGACACTTGGCCGCTGCGTATGTCACCACCACGTCGTCCATTGAGGCAATTAACCCCAGCACGTGTGTGCGAAACCCGAGACGGTGAGCATCGCTCCCCCACAGCCCGAGTCACAGCCCGAGTCACAGCCCGAGTCACAGCCTGAGTCACAGCCTGAGTCACAGCCCGAGTCACAGCCCGAGTCACAGCCCGAGTCACAGCCCGAGTCACAGCCCGAGTCACAGCCCGAGTCACAGCCCGAGTCACAGCCCGAGTCACAGCCCGAGTCACAGCCTGAGTCACAGCCCGAGTCACAGCCCGAGTCACAGCCCGAGTCACAGCCTGAGTCACAGCCCGAGTCACAGCCTGAGTCACAGCCTGAGTCACAGCCGGCCTGCCTGCCTGCCTGCCGCTGTAGTGCGCTAGTGCTCAGGGGTGCATGGGGTTCGCTAAGTATAAAACAAATGATCATCGCCATCATTGGCTTTGGTCAATGTACAAATAAAGAGTGAGTCTGCTAAGTATGAAACAAGACAATAAATAGGCAAGTGAAAGCGTAAAAGGCATTTGCGCGTTCGCCACTGTTGAGTCGAACCCGGTGGAACCGTCCTCGCCAATTTGGTAGTTGTGAGTTCATCTCCCGGTTGGATTGTGGGCTCGCGAATTATCCCTCAGCGAGTAAATAAAATAGGCACCACTTTTTGCAAAGTCAACCAATGGCGAAGCCAGGATTTGCAGGTAGGGGGGGCAACCTCTCCAGCAATGAAAAATGATAGAGGAGTTGTTAGTGAGTAAAGACTTGTGAGTAAGTAAGGAGTTGTTAGTGAGTAAGGAGTTGTTAGTGAGTAAGGAGTTGTTAGTGAGTAAGGACTTGTTAGTAAGTAAGGAGTTGTCCCTTGCTTTTTATTCGACGCGTATGTGGCGATGGCGCAGCCATCAATCGAGGGTCGAATTCGAACCGCGTCGTGTGATCGGCATCGCGCTCGCTGAAGGTGAATGCCTTCAGGGAAGTCGTGTGCTGTATACGCAACTGCGCACAATTCTGTGAGCCACTTATAACTGCTTTGCCGTTACTTATTGCCAATTACGGACTCAGACTATTGTCCTATCATCTCATAGAGTCCCTGGCACGTAATAATATGCTACACAGTGGCAGTGGGAGTCGCAAAATGCCGATTTATTACTAATAAACTCGAAATTAGGAATTTCGGTCGGATCATTGGGGGGGGCACGTGTCACCCCCCCTCCCCCCACTGTCTCCGCCAGTGAAGTCAACAGTGGTCATCGTGTGGAGAATGAGCACCGCACCGTAGGAATGTAAAGCGTTCCACCGCCCGGCTGGGCATCGCCCACCGAGACAAGCAACAGCGCCCCAGCGCTTGATTGAGTGCGAGGACACCCCCAGCCTTTCAAAAAAACGTCACGTAAAAAAAGAAACACACCGAGAAGCCTGCATCTGCAAATTGACACGCAAGGATCGACTGAGCGCGCGGTTGGAAATCCCTGGGGGAAAATGTCGCGTGCATTGCTAAATGCGGGGGGGGGGGGTGGGGGTTGGGCTGCATGCAATACGGTGGCAAGGCTCGTCCGCTCGCCAGTGGCGGCAGCGGCGGTGTGAAGACAACAACAACCCGGTCCATTCGACCCAGCTCGACGAGCCCTCCTCCTCCTCGGGTTTTCACTCGCTGAGCTCCGACCACGATTCAAGTTCAAGTTTCAAGTTCATTTATTGTGTATAGCCCTGTGAACCATTCGGCTCTTGAATCGGGTGCAACCGCAACAAACAAAAAACAAAAAACAAAAACATGAACAAAAAAACATCTTAAAGTGAATATGTGACTAAGTGCAAACAGAAAATCCAAGAAAAGACAGCAAAATATTGCAGAAAAAAACACCGTAAACCAACCCTGTGCAAAAATCAAACAACAACAACCACAAGACAACTTAGATTAAGGCCATCAGTCTAACTCTGTACTACAACAAACAAACATGGCTAAACCAATACACTTTTCGAAATCACCAAAATAAAGCCATGAAAGCAATGAAACAGTGCAGGTCATAGGAACTGTGATGGGGGGGGGATCCACGTCGGCGCTCTCAGTGCCGCACTTAAAGCGGAAATAGTCCAAAGCGTGGGCCCCCCCCACACCTGGGCACGGGCACCAAAGCCAACCCAGCCAGCGGGGTGCGGTCGTGACTCGATTGGCGCTCGCGCGGTAGATGCCAATTAATGCGGAGTGCAGCAACACTGCCCCTGTCCCCTCTACTAATGACCTCGATCTCACACACACAAAGTGAAGCTGCATCTAAAATAGACCGGTATCGCGCATGAGTGTCCATTACTGTAATGTGTGCGTTTCTCGTTACGTGATCGTGACGGGCTCCTGTTGCCGAATGTCTGCGGCAGCAGGAGCGTGTCCCGACGGTTGACGATTCGGACACATCGGCTGAATGTTGCTTGGTTTCCTTCAGCGAAGAGGCTAAAGGGATACAAAAAAATCGTGGTGAGCGTGGCCAATGCCACTAAACCTCAAGGCCGTTCTCTAACACGTGGCTTGGTTGGTTTGACCAGGTGAGAATACAAGATACCAGGATAGTCTCAATTAAAATTTTCCCCTGGGGTGATGCTACATCAATTTTTTTCGATATGGAATTGGCTTTGTCGCGTGGCGATAACACCAATAGGCCGATGGGAATACGTTCGATAACAAAAAATACAAAAAAGCTTCTCACGTAAAGACTGAACCCAATTCAGCGACGGGTGTCGAAGTCGTGCCACAATTGCAGACTATCGGCGGTATCATATTTGGAGAGTACACAGAGAGTGTGTGTTGTTATGTTTTCGTAATTTTGACATTCTGTATACCATGACTCTTATTATGTTATTCTGTATTGTACTACATTAGTAAGTGAATTGTGTTACGTTTGGTATGCTACGAGAGTTTTCCTGTTACCATAGGTTACTCTGTTATTACAGTTCTAATTTACACTTGAATGCAACGTACTGTTATAATTGCTACCACTGATTGCTGCTTTAGTGGCGACAACTTGGGGAGGCCTTCATCCAGCAGCTGATCGATCACTGCCGATGACAATGATGATGCACACTACGAGTCATATTGTAGTTGCGTTCAAAAAACATGTGCTTACAAGATGTATATGCTACTCCGAAGGCAATTATGGATTGCTCATCACTTACTGCTCACACCTGTCCTGACAATTGATGAAATCCGTGGCAGAGTGGGTGCCACCGACGATACTAAATTGGGCGCCTCCGATGATGTTTAATTTCCCAAGATGCATGCTTTTTTAATGAACGTGAAAGCCAAGCGAAGCGCGCTGGGAGTGAATCCCTTGAGTGAGGCGCATTTCTCTGGAGTGCGGCCAGGGGTTATTATAAGAATCATAAAATAGTGCAGCTGCCCTTATCAATATGCAGCTGATGCAGCAGACTCTGTGTGTCATCCGTGTCCATGCACAAGCCTGCAAGGTGCCATGCACATGAACTCGTATAACCCGTATCTCTGCAGCAACGCTCATGATTGCAACGTGCAGTGCTTTGCATTCACATACATGTACACGTAAATAATTATACATTTATATTTAATATTTAGTGAATTAAATATGATGTCGCATTATCGCCAAACTGATTTCAGGAGGGTCATTCTGTAGACATTCTGTCTATTCGTTTTGAAGTATGCGTCTGTCTGCAGTGTATAACCAGCTGCTGATGAATACAATACTTAGTATGTGTCATCATTTCGCTTGTTCACCGAGGAAAGCCTCACTGCGTCTCGTGACTCTTCTTCTGGAGGGCGATGATTGCGACGTATAATTCCCGTTGAGTAATTTGCGGTTAATTTTTTAAATGTCCCAAATATGGACCTTGACGCGAGCAACACAATGGCCTACTCTTACGAATGCCGTCACACGGGATCTGTGATGTCTACTGCGAACAAGATGGTGCGTTGTTACATCAGCGGTATGACTACAGCGCGGCCAATGGATTCGAACCGTCTCGCTCTCGGACAAGTTGGTGAACAAGCTATCGCTGGGCCACATCACCGCCCAATGAAATTCCTTAATTTACGATCAGTCAAGAGCCCATTGATAGCATTAGTGGACAGCAGGGTGGCAAGAAGTCCCTGGGTTCGATTCCGGACTTGGGCTCCTTAACAGTGTGGAGTTTGTATGTTCTCCCTCTGTTCTGCGTGGGTTCCCTCCAGGTCCTCTGAAAAAAACAAGAACGTAAAATGTATTGACCAAATATCCCAATGCTGATGAATTAACAGCAAACTACTCAATTGGGATAACACATAGCAACATCGCCCACGACTGTGAAAACTTAGCAAGACCCTCCTGAAAATACGATTGAGACTCAATGAGGCTTTCCTGGGTAAACAGGCATAGTAATCATAATATTAATACAATTTATATTTTTCGAAGGAGACCTGGGTGAGAAAAAACATCGTAACAACTCGGGCCCCGGTGCAACACATTAAAGCGTCGAATCAAGCAGCGTCTCTCTAGTGCAACACTCTAAATTGAAATAGCGAACTAAACGTTCTGGCGTGCCACAAATTTAATTCCCAATCAAACATCACCACAGCTAACATGTTGCAAAGTGCAACAAAGCCCTGTGTCGTTCCATCTTGCAACCTGCGATCTGCCTGCTCGCCCCCCCCGCCCAGTCCCTTCCTCGTCGTTTCTCCGGTGCAGCTCCGGCCACGTGGAATTCACGTCAGCGTCGGACTTTTGTTACAATCCTTAGCCCTTTCTATTTCTCTAATTTATTCTCCCGTGCCTCTGAATTTCCCTTTTTAAGCTCAATTAGTTGTTCGTGTTACAATTTGTTTTTATCAATGTGATGAACGAACGAATGATCGATATGACACCGTACTTGTCAATAAAAAGGGGATCTGAAGTGTAAACAATGATGCAAAATGCAATGACTTATTGATAATTATTTTCAACAATAATGTTTGAGGTTACTGAGAAAATATGTTTGGTTGCAATGACTTAATATCAGGCTGAAATGTTTTCATTCATTATAAAAGCACAGAAATATGACGGGAACATCGACAGACACCGACAGTATGTATGTATGTTGAACATCTTTCGCACCGTACGTAGCCAACCGTGATAATCCGACGTGCGCACAGAAAGAGAACTTGCATCAGCATTCATAACAGGACAGAATAAAGCGCACGAGTTAAAAAAAAGTTCTGTATATTCTTCCCAGTGCTTTACAGCAATCGTGTTCCATTACATCTGGCTCAATTTAGGAGTTACATTGCTGAAGACTAAAAAAATAGATACATGAGCATATATTTAACATTGTCTCACCACTACGTTGCCATTAACCACCATCTTTATTCGTGTGTATTTACATTTATATTCAGAAATGCCAGTGTACGTGTGCGTGTTTGCCGTCAACACTTTGTGTGTGTGGTCAGTTTGCAAGGGAGTGGGAGCCACGTGGGGGAAAGCAGCTGACACGATGATAAAGCACATTTTCGGGATGCGTTCATCAGCACTCAAGAGGGCATAAACATCTGTGCCTTCCTTTAGAAGCAATAACCACTCTTGCCTGACATCAGTGTTTTTAATACATTGGCATCATCAGCATTGCCTTGATAGCATTACAGCTTCGTGCGTGATCATAATTAGATGGCTACGTACGGTGCGAAAGAATGTCATCATAAATTCCTCTTGATATGCAAATTCTTCCCTCTCCAACCCAGCTTAAATATACGCTGCCAAGCCTGGTGGTGTTTATTCAGACGCTGTCTTTCCGACAGACCTGTTCTTCACCTGAGGACGGCTGCTTGCGTTGTGGCCGAAACGTCGTGAGAATTATTTAATTATGTTTTATTTTTATTATTTTATTATTTCCCTTCTACGTGACTTTACCAAAAGAACCAAGAAGATGAATCCCTGCAGTCACGAAAGCTTTAAATCGAAATTTAATGTCATCATACATCATCATCTCAAGACTTTCCTCTTCTAAGATAGTAATTGACTGTCTTTCCATGAACTTTATTAAAACTAATTTACTGCAATCTGTTCCTCCCTTGACGACTTCACCACCACCCACGACTGATGACGCCAAACGCTCCATTGCTATTCACCTTTGTTATTTCGATTCTGCTTTTTTAAATGGACATAAACATTTGAAGTCTAAATAATGTTCAATGTTAAAACGAACTAAACGATGTTCATGGTTGCACTGAAATACACTTAGTGATGCAATGGCGTGAATGACCACATCTCCTCGATGATGTCTTTCAAAGCCTCGCAGCGACTTCTGGCTCAGCCATCGAACAAGACGGCGGTCACCGCATCGCACGGCACTCTCAGATGCGCTCCTGCGGCCGTCTGGAACGCTCTTCCTTCTGATATTAGGAAGCCACTGGAGCTATGCACTTTTAAATCAAGTAGATTGAAAATATTTTTTGTAGAACTGCTTAGTGTGTTTAGCTTGTCGTCCATCCCAGCACCTCCGGTTAGCACGGTTGGCTACGTACGGTGCAAAAAAAGTTCAACATACACGCATGCAGTGGCACAGTATTGCATTTGAACCGTTGTAAAGCATGTCATTCCGTCTCATCCAGATTATATGATGCTCCTGAAAGTAAGACGCATCACAAACATGTGCCCGATGTGAATAAAGTGATGCAAATATAGCCACACACACATCTTTTGATTAAAATACGGGAATGGCAACCCAGAGAATATGCAACACCTTGGTGGTGACCCCCTCCACATCATTGTTTCCAGGCCGCTGCTCATATTGGTCCATGGGCCAGAGCAGACATTGTTACCACCCAAGGTAGCAACATTCACTCAATCGAATTTTACTCGTAGAGCAAATAACAGCTCAATTAAAACGGCTATTCCATAAATTACTCTTATTGGCCACACAAGATTGGAAGCACTGCAGTTATGCCAGCTCAGGTGGTATTGATAAGTGAAATATCTGCTCTGGGCTCATGGGCCATCAACTCTGAGCTATTTCAGGTTTGATAGTGCTGTTTGTTGCTGGCCACTTGGCATGTTAGGCGTGTTGTGCCTGTACTCGGCACCGTTTAAATCCAGATTGAAAACTAATTTCTTTAGAACTTCTTTTGGTGTTTAGTTTGTTGCCCTTCCCCCGCACCTCCAATGAGCACAATTGGCTGCGTACGGTGCGAAAGAAGTTGAACACACATACCTGTGTGAAGTAAATAAAAAACGAACCATAAGGCCGCTGCACTAACGAGGCCCTGGCAACGCCGCTGGGTTTTGCTCCAGGTGACTGCTGGGTCCTGGCCGCCATCGCTTGCATGACCATGAACGAGGAGCTGCTGGCTCGCGTCATCCCGGCAGGACAGAGCTTCGATGAGAACTACGCCGGCATCTTCCACTTCCAGGTGGGCACCCACCCCTGCCGAGTCACGCCGACCAATGGTCCCCAATCCTTTCCCACTGGCACATCCGAGCCGAGCTAGTGCAGAGCACCCAGAGTGTAGGTGGTTTTTTTCCCAGGGGCTATTTGCCGTGTCGTGACCAAACCATGGCCCTACGAGATGCCTGGAAGTCTGCAAGCAGGGATTATTTTCGGCTGCGGATGCTGCAAGGTGTAATTGTTGAACACGCTGGACTTTGCAACGCTGAGGTCACCGGTTGAATGTCCCAGGGAAACAGTTGAAACAATGGGGCAAGTTGGTACCACCACAGTTAGCCAATCGGCAGGTCGTGCATGGTGCGGGTACTCCCACTTCTTCCAAGACACCTGTCCAGCACTAAAGAGTGTGTCAAACTACCCTCTAGCAGGCCTTTGTAGAGCCCCCTCGAGTATAGGCCCTTCTGACAGCAGTGACGCCATTCACTGCAGAGCCGCACCTTTTACCACTTTTATATCTGGGTCAGCAACCTGGAAAGCTTCTTCTTCTTGGTTCTTTCGATAAAGTCACGTAGAAGGGAAATAGTAAAATAATACAAATAAAATAAAGACAGACAGCGTCTTTTAGACAGGTGAAGAACAGGGCTGTCTTTCCGACAGCCCTGTTCTTCACCTGAGGACGGCTGCTTGCGTTTTGGCCGAAACGTCGTGATAATTTTATTTTATGATGTTTGATTTGTATTATTTTATTACTTCCCTTCTACGTGACTTTACCGAAAGAACCAAGAAGATGAATCCCTGCAGTCACGAAAGAAGCTTTACATCGAAATTTAACCTGGAAAGCATTTTCTGCACGTGACACATCGTATCCATTCTGCGTCTCGCGGTGGCTGAGGCTACTGGTCACGTGTCTACTCGAGCCTCACAGGCGACCTTGGGAACGTGATAAATGGAATCCTGTTTGAGCCGGACGCAAGTGGTGCACACCTGCGACCCAGCGCTTAGAAGGCAACTCCCG
Source organism: Lampetra fluviatilis (assembly GCF_964198595.1). Classification (NCBI taxonomy): domain Eukaryota; kingdom Metazoa; phylum Chordata; class Hyperoartia; order Petromyzontiformes; family Petromyzontidae; genus Lampetra; species Lampetra fluviatilis. Next base: position 1,806,696 of record NC_136292.1, read on the forward strand.
ACGGATCTCGTAAATTTGCAAAACGCCTAAAGCTGCTGAGCCGTGTCGTAGCCAGGCCACGGCAGTATAACAAGTGGGTTTGTGAACCCCATCTGCTTGTACTTTTGATCGTGTATCCCTTTGTATGCATGCTGGGTTGTTAGCCGAGTGCTCTGATTTCCTTCCACGTGCTAAACCTTCAATAAATAAAACTGGATTGTCCAAACAGTTTAATAGAGGACTCTACTGAAATTTGAGACGCAACATAAGTTTTCGTAAATGTAATTATTATAATTATCAGTTGGCATCATAGTAATCAACACCTCTGTATCTCCCATGCTGCGGATATCCCTAATGCCTTTGAGGCCTTTCAGCAGAACGAGCCATATGTCAGTGAGTGAATCTTAACATTGCACAATTATTTTGTTAATTAACCAGTATTAACATAGCTCATGAGTTCAGGTGCCGGGTGCTGAGTTCTGATCTCCCAAGTGCCAGCTTGCATGCAGGGACTGCACTGAGAGATGGAAAGAGGAACACGTGGATTATATAACATCGTGACTTAATGACATCATTTGTGAAGAAATGGCAGTGGGCACGGGAAGAAATGGTCGTGGGCATATCGGCTGATTCTATGAATGGTTCTTTTGACCCGAACGCCCCACCCAACCCCACCCCCTCTAGTTCTGGCGCTTTGGCGAGTGGGTGGACGTGGTGGTGGACGACCGACTGCCCACTTTCAACAACCAGCTGGTGTTTGTGCAGTCGGCCGAGCGTAATGAGTTCTGGAGCGCCCTGCTCGAGAAGGCCTATGCCAAGTGAGACTCGTTGCTTTTGAATCCAGATTGAAAATTAATTTCTTTGGAACGTATTTTTGTGTTTAGTTTGTTGTCCTTCCCCGCACCTCCAATTAGCATGGTTGGCTACGTACAGTGTGAAATAAGTTTTATATATACATACATCATCTCCTTGCAGTTCTGGGAAATCTGTAAGTCTTCCCGTGGCATTAAGCACCATTGTTTTGTGTTAGTTGTGTAATAAAACTCCACGAAAGACAAAAACACTATTTTCCACTCTTCTGATATTGTAAAAAAAATTTCTTCCAATGACATGTCCCGTTTTTTTCTGGTATTTAAAAGGTGGCAACCTTATTTTTTTACTACCTGCACACAAACCCCTACCGCTCATTCGCATGGCCACTGGGAACCACGCTCTGACAGCCCAGGAATGATCGGTACAGGGGCCTGGGTTCACGTCCCCCATGTCCCTTGAGCCACAAGGTTCCCTATCCTCAACTCCTCCTGGAATGCCCCCTGGTGCCCTCCTCGCCCTCCGCAGCCAGAGCTGGGGTCAGGAAACAGTAGGAGCATGGGCCACATAAAGACGGTCACTGCATCGCGCGCTTTTAGATGCGCTTCTGCGGCCGTCTGGAACGCTCTTCCGATAATAGGAAGTCACTGGAACTATTCACTTTGAAATCTAGATTGAAAACTAATTTCTTTGAAACTGATTTTTGTGTTTAGTTTGTTGTCCTTCACCCACACGTCCGATTAGCATGGTTGGCAACGTATGGTGTGAGAGAAGTTCAATACATTATAAGGCCAATATCAAGTTCTTGTGGAAATTTGTCACGTGACTCATTGGACATGCAAGTAATGCAGCAGAGGCTCTCAAGAGGTATAAAGATGCACTGATTCATCGGTTAATGTTGATTGTTAAGCTTTCGGCGTACGCATCGAATGGCGTGTGTAAGAATAATTGTATTTTTTATTTGTAGTATTTAATGGGTTCACATGACCTTTCAAGCTGTGAGCTACTACCGCATTCACCAGAACATGTATATATATACACACAGAGAGAATTGATTCTCGAAATAAAATGGCAACCCTAAATCGCTAGGGGTCATTGAATCACCAAGGGGTGAATTGTCACACGTCTATGGTCCAGTGACCTCGCAACAAAATGTGATTGTGCAACACCTATTACTGATGCCTCTACGTCAATGCAGGTGCTGGTTACCATGCAAAATGATTTTGATGTGCAATGCTGAGTGTCCCATTGTGTTTGTGGAAGAGGATCCACAAACACTCAGCCTCAAATGAGTAACTAGTGCGTTGTGTAAACATCGCCATGAGGGATACAAAGGCGGTCGGGCATGGTGCTGGCCACCCACCCACTCGTGTGCCGTGCCGGTCTTCATGGGTGCTCGCTGACAGCACTTGCTCTTGCAGTCTGCTAAGGCTATACGGGGGATCTTTGTCTGTGTGGAGGGCTCTTGCCTTTTAAAAATTACCGCAACAGCAATTGTTTAACAGTCTATAGTTTGCCTACTTGACTAAATAATGATCGACCATTTTGGTCCAGAAGTGTAAATAGTATTTCATTTTATTTTGTCTAGTTATTTCTGATTTAATGACGGTCACCGCATCGTGCGCTTTCAGATGGGCTTCTGCGGCCGTCTGGAATGCTCTTCCTTCCAATATAGATTGTTTAAAATTAGGAAGCCACTGGAGCGATCCACTTTAAAATCTAGATTTAAAACTAATTTCTTTAGAACTGTTTCTTGTGTTTAGCTTGTTGACCTTCGGCTATGTACGGTGCGAAAGAAAGTTAAACATACAGTGCATACCTCTTGCTTAATTCCACAAACCCTTGCCCTCATAAAGCACTGGATTACAATCGCGCGCAACCGCAAGCGGTCTGCTTGCCTGTTGTCGTTGTCTGATCGCGATGAATACAAACACAGGGTCCATGGCTCCTACGAGGCCCTGAAAGGCGGGAACACGACCGAGGCCATGGAGGACTTCACGGGCGGTGTGACCGAGTACTTCGAGATGAAAAACCCTCCCAAGGATCTCTATAAGATCATGGTGAAGGCAACGTCCCGTCGCTCACTCATGGGCTGCTCCATCGACGTAAGAGGAAAAGCACAATTATAGCAATATCAAAGGAAACTCTAAGGCACCAAGCACGTTCACTATAGCTTCAATTGACGCGCGCCTACATTTAGGGGCTGTCGCTTGCAATTTTGAAAGCTTGATTGGCTCTTTTAGTCAAGCCCCACGAGGTTCACATGTAATTTGACGAATCAATATGCCATTTCGATGAGCAGTAATTACGAGAGTTATCATGATCCCGCCCCTACTGAGACAGGCGGACAGACGGACAGAGCTAATGCATCTTCTCAGGTTTTTTCGGTAAAGTCACGTAGAAAGTAAAACAAAATAAAAATAAAAACAAAAATCACGACGTTTCGGAGGCAACACAAGTCTCCGTCATCAGGTGGGACCGTCACATCAAGCTACAGCTAATCTGGCTGTGACGGTCCCACCTGATGACGGAGACTTGTGTTGCCTCCGAAACGTCGTGATTTTTGTTTTTTATTTTGTTTTACTTTCTACGTGACTTTACCGAAAAAACCTGAGAAGATGATTCCTTGCAGTCACGAAAGCTTCAAATCTAGAGCTAATGCATTCAAAAGTAACACTGGGGACCTGTCTAAGCACCTCTGTAATAATCAATTTCATTTATAAAGCGGCTCTCTTTAAGGTACTCAAAGCAACACGTCCATCGTTGGCGGGGGATGGTGGGGGGGGGGGGGGCAATACTTAAGAAGTACCGGTGCTAATTTGGGGAATCTGGGCCGTTAGAAGACGTGCACCTGCTGTTGCTGCTGTGCCCGCGCTTGTGCCCAGGATGGGATGTGCTGGCGCTGCGGGATCCCGGCTCCCGACAGCGTCGGCCTCGTCCGCTCCAAGTGCGACAGTTGCTGCGACGAAGAGGACCACGACCACGACCACGAGGGCGAGCAGGAGCAGGACCACTCGCACCTGCACCCCCCGGCGCAGGCGAGCGGCGGCTCCCCGCTGGCGCGCGGCTTCCCGCAAACCCCGTTCTCTGCGCTGCCGGACCCCTTCTCGCCGGGGCCTGGAGCGTCGTCAGCACAGGGAGGCGACATCAAGTTTGACTTCCCCGATGGAGGCGGAGGAGGACGCAGCCTGACCAGGGACAGCAGCGTTAGCGGCCCCATCACGCCCAAGGTGACCACCCGCCACCGCGGTGGGAAGCGCGCGCTGGCGAGATATTAACTCCCGCGGCCGGTGTGCAGGAAGTCGTGGGTTTGATCCCGACCTTGACGCCTGTTGTATATTTGGAGTTTGCGTGCATTCCCCGTGGTCGAGTGGATTTTTCTCCGGGTCCTCGGGTTTTTCCCTTCCACTTTTAGAAAGGTGCGTTTAGAGTATTTGGCTGTTATAAATTTGCACATGATAAGCCACATGTTTAGTTTGTCCTTCCCCCGCGCCTCCGATTAGCACGGTTGGCTATGTACGGTGCGAAAGATGTTCAACACGCATACATACAACTAGCAGATGCCGAGGCAGCCGCCCCATAACAGCTGCAGATGAGATTGTTTTCATGACTTAGGCCAAATAATCTCATCAGGCCTTTGATGTTGAGCAGGCCTGAGTCTGGATAGTGCTTGGAAAACCAGGCCCACAGCGGGGCCCTCTTGTGTGCAAGGCCCATGAAAAATGTCCTTCTTCTACAGTCACATCATGATGAACCAGATGTAGTCAGAACATGCTCGGGTTTTAAAATACATTGATGTCTGTTTTTAGATTTGGCAGGTCATTAGATGAGGTTTCAAATGTGAATCAGCAGTTGGTCTATTTATATCAGCAGATTTAAACTGCTGCACTGCCATGGACACTCATGGCTTCGATCGCAACATTAAAAGAAAGGTAGCAGCCATGCAGTTGTTAGCCGACTGCGTTACACACCTGTCGACTCCAGGTGTTCTTCCTGTTCACGGCTAACATCAGTGGCGAGGGAGCTGGTAGGAACGTTGGGTTGCTCGGTCAATGGCCAGGGTCAACGGCGGCGTGGTGTATTCCGAAAATATGCCCGACTGTGAGGGCGGGCACAAGCCGGCGTGAGTAGGTTAAACGTTGAGTTTTATAAGGGCACCACGGGGTGACCAGCCCCTCCTTACCCAGCCCCACCCCTCCCACCCCCCACCCAGCCCCACCCTCCCCACCCAGCCCCTCCCCACCCTCCCTCCCCACCCAGCCCCTCCCCATCCTCCTCACCCAGCCCCTCCCCACCCTTCCCTCCTCACCCAGCCCCTCCCTCCCCACCCAGCCCCTCCCTGCACGACGGACACAATAATCCCCTGTGGGCTGGTGTAACCTGGCGGTTCCTACCAGTACCAGCATGTCACCCCCCCATAGGAAGCCATACTTATCAGTTTGGTGAAGTCTGGGAAAACATCCTCCATCACCAATACGGTGTTTGCGCGTGTGTGTTGAGACCTTCATTCAGTCGTGGACTGACAAAGGTGTGGATTTAATTTGATTTATTATTGACATTAAAAAGTCACAATTATGCTTGCACTTCCTTTTAATAGAATTCAACTAACACCAATAGGAATAAAGCGACTTGTGTTTCACCAGGTAAGAACTCACGAGACTAGTATACAGGAGTCTCATTTGGAAGAGTGACCTGGGGGCATTCGTCTGCCCATGGGTGGTGACGGTTGCCATGTATCATCCCAAATTAGTAATTTGCGGGTCATTTTGAATTGGGCCAATTTGGACCCTGACGGAATATTCTATCATGTTAACATCAATGAAGACACCCTCACCAGGGTGTGGATATGCATGTATGTGTTTGCTCGTGATGAAATCCTGCAGCCGCTGCGTTTGTGCTCACACGCTATCTTCATGGTGATCGCGAGCGGCAATGTTGGTCCTGAGATATCATCACCAGCAGCAGCAGAGGCTCACCTAGTGGGGGGCAAAAGTTTTTTTTTTATGTTTTCAGTTTCATTTATTGTGTATAACCCTGTGAGCCATTCGGCTCTTGAATCGGGTGCAACCGCAACAAACAAGAAACAAAAACATGAACAAGCAAAGGGGCGGATACCCCACGCCCCCCCCCCCCCAAAATGTGTATATGACCAATGCGTGTCATAGGATAATTAAAAAAAATCAATGAAGTATACTTGTAAATATATAATCATGGTTGATGTGTGTTTTATTTTTGATATATTTTATATGATGCAATATTGATTTTTTTTTTATTAGCTTATGACACGCAATGGGCATAAACACATTTTGTTTGTTGCGGTTGCACCCGATTCAAGAGCCGAATGGCTCACAGGGCCATACCAAATAAATTAACTTGAACTTGAACAAACGTATGCTATATGAAATATGTTGTTTGCAGAGCGACTTGGTACTCTTGGTAGGAAAATTATTGAATAATCACCATCACCCACTCAGCAATGCATCTCAATCCTGCACGTGAATGCATCTCCTGAAGTCATAACTTAACAACGTTGAATTGCTGGATCATTTATGAAAACAGTCTGTGAGTGTACACTCACAAAACTGTGGAGCAGGACACATGGATTGTCCACAACGTGAGCACCGACACACGGCGCACGATAACCAGCCGTAGAAATCTTTTAACTTTGTCCAAATTTTGTCCCGCCCGAAGGTTTTCAGACTTCACGCTCAACTCATGATGAGACACAGGGCAGTGCTACCTGAGAAGTGGGCACAGTGGGCAGATGAGTAGGCCGGACCTCTAAACAGTAGGCCAGGCCAATGTAATACAGAAAAGGGCTGCCCGATTACCACACGTCCTGGTTGGAGCCTTCCGGAAGTACGGTAACCTTACCGAAGAGGGACCTCAACACGTGCTTCTAAACCTTTGTTCCCTCTCCCATCTCAAATGTCTGCCCACAGATCGCCATGTTGACGCACGCAGAGTCGCGGACGCCCATGGGGCTCGTGCGAAACCATGCCTACTCCATCACGGGCTTGGACGAGGTCGACGTCCCTTCCCACCGCCGTCGCACGTTCACCACCAGCTGAGATCACCTCCACTCATGCTGCATTTACGCAGCCGCCGGGGGGGGGGAAGGGTCATGGTGAAGTTCACAACCCGGGGGTAGCCAGCTCGGGGCCATGCTCCCAACGCAGTCCTGCGGCGCCGAGCCCGACCTGAAATGGGCTCATGGGAGAGGATCCAGCAGCTCGTTTTTTTTGTAAACCGAGTCACATGCTTATGTGTCACCCGATGTGCCCGAAGCTGGCCTCAGAATCTGTTGTAATGTCACCGAGTCAATGCGGAGGCTGGCAGCGGGGTCAACGGCATCCTTCGCCTGGGCCATCTTACTCGCAGAAATAAAAGCGTATCAGCTCCGAAAAGCCTAACCTAACCTTGACCTGCGTTTCCTGAGTCTCTCAGCCTGGCTGCAGAGGGTAGAGAAGGGAGGCAGGGGAGGATGGGGCATGGGGGAGGACGCGTGAGGGTCTGAGCTCCTGGAGCCCCATGGCCTTTGAAGTATGGGGACTTGGATGCAGACTGTTCTGCTGATCCTGGAATGCAAGTTGGTGGTCATGGAATTGTTGCATTTGCGGCTCAAAGCCTTGAGTGACGGTGGTGCAGGTTCTTTGTGTGCTGTTGTAGTGATGAAGGAGATACACGAATGTAGAGCGATACCATTTAAAAGGAGGAACAAGAAAAAGCTGAAGTTCCATTAATGTCCGCAGGTACATTTAGGTGTCTTCTCGTCTACGGTCTCATTGGACCAGTTGGACTTTTATCGTTCTTGGAGGAACGAATTTTGTGTTTATCTAAATTACTCATTCATTGTAAACCTAACCCATGTTTGCCAGCACAGAGTCAACATCTAGTACGGGGTGAATGTGCGACTACTTTGTGCCAGCCCGAACAGGTAGCCCACTGAAATCGCTCGCCCCAGCTGTCTGCACGCCAAATTCTGTGGGGTCCTCTGCCTCTGTTCTGTGTTCACGTGTGACGGACGTGCAGGTGAAGCATCGCAGCAAGATCGTGCAGCTGGTCCGACTGCGAAACCCATGGGGTCACGTGGAGTGGATCGGGCCGTGGAGTGACGCGTGCGTGACAGTGTCAATGTCGTTTCCACATTTTTCCGCTCGCTCTGATCCACCTTGACCCGACCGGTTGAGCGTCACCCGCCTCCACCCACCCTCTTCCTGTCACAATTCTCACCCCCCCCCCGCCCTCCGTTCGCTGGCTTGTACAATGGTTCGACAGCTTTTGCTGACTGGTGTAACAAAGAGAAACCAACTGATTTACAATAGGTGGAAACGAGAAAGTATAATTAGGAATGAAGTTTGGGCGGATCAGAGGAGGGACCGCAAAGCCACAAACGCGATGCCAAGGCTTGAAAGGAGCAGCGGCTTGACTCCTGCGACCCTTGTCTCGTCCGTGTGGTTATTCTGGAGAGGCTCTGCAGTTGCAGTGGGTGCTGCAGTCATGTTTAAAGTCGTACTCATTACACACAAAGTGCTTGCTACAAATCAAGCACAATGCCGTGCTGATCTCGTCAAGGAGCATAAACCATCATGGGAACTCCGGTCATCCTCGCAGCGGATGTTGGCTAGCCACTGAACACAGACGATCACTGCATCGCACGCTCTCATATGAATTCCTGCGGCCGTCTGGAACGCTCTTCCTTCAAATATTAGGAAGCCACTGGAGCTATGCACTTTTAAATCTAGATTTAAAACTAATTTCGTTCGAACTGCTTTTTATGTTTAGTTTGTTGTCCTTCCCCCGGACCTCCGATGAGCATGTTTGGCTATGTACGGTGCGAAAGAGTTAAACGTACATGCGTGCACACAAGCTACGAAGGCGTTTGCCGAATCTCCAAGCAGAGGCTGCACGCGTTAAAATAAACCTTACGGGGCTATCTGTGGTGATTGACTTCCAGCTAGTTCTCTCCAGATCAGCGACCCGGAAAATATTTCCGTATCTGGCACACACGTCCAGGAGACCTCGTCACGTGCCTTACGCCATTCTCCAGTATATTCAGTAAGTCATTCAACGCTATGTGCACATAAAGCTGATCTAATTATTAATTGATTAACATTGATTTGCATACTCGCTTTACATGTGTAGGGACGCAGATCGGATACAGTAATACTTGGATTAACTTATTTTATTTAACAAGCACCATCGGGATGATACACACCCGACGTGGGTGCACACTATTACAATTAAGACCGTTTATTGTTAGAGCAGTTGGTAGGCTGTCTGACTAACAGCACCCCGGGATGGTGAAGGCAGAGATGACGACGAGGAGATGGTGACGACGGTGATCTTGAGCGGCACGACGGGATCCCATTTCCAGCGACAGCCCCGAGCTCCCGCTCAGGGCCCCCTCTTTTACTCCCAGCGCGGCCTCGCTCCGCCCCGGGCCACGCCCCCTTCTAGAACCTACCAGCGGGTTCCCGGGGCTTCCCGATGGGCCCCTCTCTGTGACCTTTCCCCTTTAGATGTCCCCCTCTTGTGTCTATCGTGGCCTGCTGACGCGACTACTGCCCTACACCGCAGTTACCCTTTTCCACCAGCAGCCAACGCTATACCACTACACTTGCATAATAATTTACTATTTACACAAATGTTACGCTCTTACATTTAGGCTCACGGAGGAAACAAAACGTTTTCTAATCAGACTAAATGAATGATGATAACAATAATCATTTCAACTTGTAATGCACCGCAGAGCGCTCACTCGCTTGTAGAGAGAGATAGATACTCAGAGTCACGAGGAGGAACCACAGATGAGTGGGAAAGGGCAGCAACAGCCAGCCGGTGAGCCGGCACCAATAATTGTCCAAGCTTTGTGGTCCTCTCTATATATACACGTGCAGATGTTTCCAGCTAATTAACGAGTGTTTACATTGTGGGCGGAAACTCAAGTTCAAGTTTATTTATTAGGTATAGCCCTGTGAGCCATTCGGCTCTTGAATCTGGTCAAACCGCAACAAACAAAAAACAAAAACATGAACTGGAGTGCCTGAATTGGTACATGTCAACTCGGCATGTCATTATTCAGTTCAAGGATTGATTCTCGCCCATCGTACTGAATGGATAATCTCTCGTGCCTGTGAAGCTTTGACACGCAAGAGATACAAAAACACAAAACATTCTTACAAAATGATTGCGCGTAATGTCCAATTTTTATCGACGATTAAACGCATCGTTACACACCCATACTGCCACGTGTGCTAAGCAAAGAGCAAAACCACCTCAACACCGTGCACCCATTAGCCCCTCATTGAGGCAGCGAAATTAACAGCAGGCTAACAATTTGGACATTGGTCCTCTTTCAGAAAATCACGGCCAGAGGCGGGGGGCGAAACGTTGCAACGCCACACCCGTCGCCCTGTTACTGGGCAGCGCCAATGATTATTATGTCGGAGTAATCTCTGTGAACGCTGGCATTTATTGGCCTGTTGTAAAGTTGTCTTTTTTCTAACCCCCCCCCCCCCCCCCCTTTACAGCTCCAAGGAGTGGAATGAAATCACGCCGCCGGAGAAGCAGCGCCTTCAACTCATCAGCGCCGAGGACGGGGAGTTCTGGTGACCTATGCCAACTGCGGTCGCGTCAGCTGTTATAATTGCCGCCTCGCCGTCGTGTTCGGCGTCACAGTGACCCCCCGGTTCTCTCTCAGGCGTCGCACGAGATGTGAAAGGGGCAGCCCCCGCAAGTTCGGCAGCCTGAATTGTCGAGTTAACCTCGGGGACGCTACCTGGCCTGCAGTGGTGTCAGGAAAAGTAATACGTGGTCACAGTACCACATTACGTTACTAGCAAAGGTGTTCGCCGGTATGTTACACGACTGCTTCCCTAATGGGGGGCGGTAGTGTAGCGGTTAGCGCACTGCACGGTGAACCCGGCCACCCGAGTTCGATTCCCGCTTACGGCCAACACCAGTGACGATTATCTGAACTGATTTTGGGCCTCCCCTAGGTCGACTCAGCCTCAACTGAGTACTTGGTGCAGTGTGTGAACATCGCCACTGAGGAGACAAAGGCGGTCGGGCGTGGTGCTGGCCAACAACCCCCTCGTGTTGCTGTGCCGGCCTTCATAGGCGCTACTCGCTAACAGCACTTGCGCCAACAGCCTGTCACACAAACTCTCTGATGTCGTGTTTTCTGGCCGCTCCTGACGAAGCTTCTAGCACGTGGAGCGAAATGTCAGACATCATGCGGGAGAACATGCAGTACGGCCCTTAACCACATCAGAGAGCTGAGGGGGCAAGTGCCTGCCAACAGCTCATCACATCTGCATGCGACGAGATCTGAATATTAAATCATTTTACGATTGTTACATTGTTTAAAGGGGTTTTTTAATGTATTCTCCTTCAGCCTTTGCCAAGCATGGCAGAATCGTAGCACACTGCAGTTGTATAAGACAACTAAAGTTAAAATGTCCCCGAGTGTCACAATTAATTCAGTGTAAAACAACGTACCACCGCTAACCGGTGAACATCATTCGAATTTGGAACGTTTTAAGCGTGCTATTGTTAGGCAATAAAAAAAACATGACATCTTACAAAACAACAGCATGTCATTTGTTGCATTGTGAGACTGTGAGAGATGGAGACAGCTTCGCTTGATCCCTTAATCCAGCAGTGGATAGATTAGGGCTGATAATGACGATGTTGAAAACAACTTAAGTGAACATTTCCCTTCGTGATATGTAACTCAATATACAGGAAATACTGAGATTAAAACTTTCATCACTCTCATATCTATACCGGTGTAAATTTCAGGAAATATTTTCTGAAGATTATTTTGTAAATGGAAACAACAACAGAAATGTGATCCGTAGAAAATCATTCATATTTTCACCACTTGCAGACTGATGAACGTCAGTCATTTCAGAAATATGAAGTGGTTTTCTTGATCATTTCATACCAAAACATACTTTTCTAATTTAAATGTAAGGTAAAAAAAACTCCATGAAATATATTTCACCGCTAAAATATTTGGGGATTTTTTTGTTAGAACTGTTATAGCTGTTCATACTTTTGGTAGGGGTTTAATATCAGGGGTGTAATTATGTATTTCATATTACTTTATTTAAATAATATCTATAAAGTATGGGTTAATGCGACCCGCTCCAGTCCCAAGGGGCCACTACATTTGTCACAAAGTTAAAAACAATGATAATGAATCCTCAATGCAAACGATGAACCCAAAATCACGACAGTTTGCTGAATTGCAAGAGGGGGGAGGGAGGAAGTCATTAATCCCATAGTTTTCTACCACGTAAAAGTGCTCTTTTTTCAACAAACAACTGACCAACTCCATCACAAAATCACCTGGACCACGAGACAATTGCCGGGTCGGAGCTCGGCTCGTAAGCACCGGGCCTAACGTTGTGAGCGCAATCACAACCCATCGACGATCTTCTCTCCCCGCCCAAGGATATCCTTCCAGGACTTCTGCCGCAACTTCACCAAGCTGGAGATCTGCAATCTGTCGCCGGACGCGCTCGCCGACGACCGCACCAACAAGTGGACCGTGTCGGTCAGCGAGGGCCGCTGGGTGCGGGGCTGCTCGGCGGGCGGCTGCCGGAACTACCCGGGTACCGCCAGCACGTCTACCCTCGCCCCTGCTTGCATCTCGCTCGTCTACCCGCTCCCCCGTCTAGCCACTCCCCCGTCTAACCGCTCCCCTGCCTACCCGCTCCCCAGGCTACCCGCTCCCCTGCCTATCCGCTCCCCAGTCTACCTATCCTCTGCCTACCTGCTCCTCCATCTACCCTATCCACTGTCTACCTGTCCCCTGTCTACCCTCTCCCCTATCTATCTGCTCCCCAGTCTACCCACTCCCCTGTCTACCCGCTCCCCCGTCTACTCACTCCCCCGTCTTCCTATCCCCTGCCTACCTGCTCCTCCATCTACCATATCCACTGTCTACCTGTCCCCTGTCTACCTGTCACCTGTCTATCTGCTCCCCAGTCTACCCACTCCCCTGTCTACCCTCTCCTCCGCCTACCTGCTCCTTCGTCGACTCTGCCTCCTGACTGTCCTCTCTCCCAACTCCCCCCATTTCTCAGCAGCACCTCACAAACACCAGCCCCCCCACACAAATTTCCAGTCTCGATGTAGGACAGCAGCTGTTGACAAGCCAGCTGGTGGTGAAATTAATCCACCCCGGAGGCAGAGGCTTTGCATGGTTGGCATTGGTCTTGTTGCAAGGAATGAAATGGGCACTCGCTGTCTACATGTTTCTCTCTTCTGAGCTCCGTGCTTGGGCCCCCTCCAGCCCATGGGCCTCAGAGATGATGAGATTAATTAATCCTGTGCGGGATACGGCATCACAGAAATTAAAGTGTGCACCCATTCCTGCAATGCTGCAACTGCTACTTAGATAAATAAACTTCAGGGGTGAAACAATTGACTTGCCCAGCGATTCGATGATGTCACAATTTAGGGCCGCGATTCGAATTCGGACTTGATTCTTTCTCATATGACGTTCCCCTTTCTTTCGTATTTTCTATTTTAGTTTTCCTGTCTCGTTTCTATAATTGCATTTCGCTCCATCCTTCCGAACGTGACCGGTCCCTTTCCCATCGTTGTTCACTCATGGAGACAAATCATGGCATGCTCAGTTGTGACACAAAGCAATCGGGAACACTTGTGTGTTGTGAATTAGTTTTTCTTGTCACGAGACTTCAGAATCGATAGAGAAGTCTCCAAGAGCAGTGCAACTCCACCCGTAGTTTCTCCAAACTCTGATCCACGCAAACTCGCACGGTGCTCCTTTCCAAGCTTCACAAATTACCGTTGGATTGCGAATAAAGTTGGCGACAAGCTGCAGACTCCCGACGGTTGCGAAATAGTTCCCTCGTGACCTGGATAGAGCACTTGGTTCAAATTGACACCACGTGTGCTTGTGTGCGTGTAGAATGCACTTCTTAACAAGCACTCTGCAGTCACCTGGGGCTATTGTGTCGCAATAATGAGACACATGCGGCGGCGTGTAACGACTTGATTTGTGTTTGAACGGAGGATATTGGTGAACATGGAACGGAGGATATTGGTGAACATGGAAAGGCTTACCCTGGTGGGTCACGAGGACTTTGGGAAGCCTCGCCATTCGAGAGTGGCCTTCAGCTTTTGAGATCGCTTCAAGTAACTTTCATCCACACACTTGAAGTTGCAGAGAACCATTCAATGTATGCAATATTAAGCTAAGAGAAAAACTAACTTATTAGAAGAGGTGATATTTTGGTGTGTGCACTCTGTGACGATCGGGCTGAGACCATCGACTCACTACATTTGAGAACGACATTTATCCACGGGCGGCTAAAACCCAGACTAGGAACCTGGGATCTCAGCGATGCCCTCAACGACTTTGCCACTTCTGATATTGCGACTTATGACAATTGGCATCTACGCGAGTAGTGAATTTGTGAGTCTGTGTGGGTCCTGTGTAAGTCTATGCGGGTCTGTGTGATCGATGTGTGTCCGAGTCTATGTGCAGCTGTGTGAGTCCGTGCCACTGTGTACGCTCTCCGGCAGTACATATACCAAAATTGGAACGATACAGAGAAGATTAGCATGGCCCCTGCGCAAGGATGACACTGTGTACGCTCTACGTGAGTCTGCGCCGGTCGAAATCTGACACGTGTGCTGCTGCTGCGCTGTCCACGTGCTCGCGCAGACACCTTCTGGACGAACCCCCAGTATCGACTGCAGCTCTACGACGAAGACGATGACCCCGACGACAGCGAGCTGCTGTGCTCCTTCATCGTCGCGCTCATGCAGAAGAATCGACGCAAGGAGCGCAGGCAGGGCAGCACCATGCTCACCATTGGATTCGCCATTTACGAGGTGCGTGCGTCGCCCAGGCAAGCCGCGGCGATCCAAGCGTTCGCCCGCTCCGAGCAGCAGAGACAAATAAAAGTAGAAATTCCACCAGACACGGACCATCAGAAATGAGAGCTTGACAAAGTGTCGAACACTAATGTCTGTTGGTGAAAACAAAGGAAATGGGCTTCACCATTTCTGGCAATAAAACAGGAGGTGTTTAAGATGTTCAAACACCCAATTGATGCCTATTGCAAGGCATCACGTTTCAAAGACAATGCATATATAATTATCAGAGCACGTTTGTATGTTTTGCCGCAGGTATGTGTGGTTAATGCAGATTTTCTGCCTTCCAATAGGTATCTGCTTGGCGTTTGAACATATTAACACCTCCTGTTTGATTGACAGAAAGGGTCGAGCCTATTCTTGTTTACCCCCCCCCCGCCCATCATTTTCATACTGGCACAGTTGGTCCCGTAGATACTACTGTCTGTGTTAGCGTGCAAAACACACAGATATGCACGAGGGGAAATGCCACCGAGAAGGGACCCGTTGGGGGATTTCTGTAAGCGCGAATTTGAATTACCAAAGCGTGCCCGTGCCCGCAGGCTGCACGTTCTTATCAGAGCTGCACTCCGAGCTCACTCAGTGCCCAGTGTGCGGACTGCCAGGCTACACACACTGACCTGTTTCTTGCAATCTGCAACGTTCTTTGCGAATCCCCGCAACCTAAAGGTAAAGGTGCAGCGCTGCAATTACCTGCTCTTGGCACTCCTGTAGACCCCCTTTAGATGGTATTTGGCCTACTCTTCCATGCTCGTTAATGGTATTATTTGAATAAAGACAGGTAAACCAAATGAAACATTGGTAATCTAGGTTTAGAAAGACATTGTGCAAACGGTTCTTTAGCAATCTCTGCTGAACTCGTAAATCCAACGCTGTGTTGGCTCTATTGCTGTAGACTTACAGCCCTTTCGTCAGTCCACTGCTGTATGAGGGCCTCTCCACGCCGTGTGGGTTGTGGTGGTTTATGACCATACTACACCATCCTGGTTAGTGCGGGTTGGCGAAGGTGAGCAGCATACATCGGGGAGATTAGCGTGGTACGGTGCGAAAAACGTTCAACATACATACAATATAAGTACCGTACAACAATGCATCTTGCTGCACTGGCCTCTGCAGCCCAGCATACGGACCGTACGGTGACCTGTTTGTGCATGGAGGTCAGCCTTCCAAGCACTATCCAGGCTCAAAAGCCCTTCTTCGCTTTCTGAGATCTGACAAGACCGGGCACATTCTGGATAATGTTTATGATTGTTTATATATATGTGTGTACTGGATCTACACAGCTGATGCTCACAGACCCAAAGGCCCACAATGTCAAGTGGCCAGCAAGCAAGGATCTGATGCTTTAACTTTGATAAAATCCCCAAGAACTGAACGTAAGTCACACGGATCCTGTTTGACGCCATAACCATAATGCAACGCAGAACAGGTTTAGAGCTTAATTGTGGTTCACGCACTGCCTCTTCGTTAAACCGCCATGCCTAGCAAGCCTTGTGGTGCCTTTATAGCAAAATGATTAACGAGGAATGTTCTGTTTTCATTCCATCATAAGCCGCAATGTTTGAACGTAGAAACATCTTGCCCTCGTTGAAATCTCCACATAAACCGTGTTCCCTTTCCCTCTTTTGTGGCACTTTAAAGGCACTTTAAAGGCACATCCTGGGGGTTTATAGTTAACTTCAGAGTGCACGGGCCAACTTTCTTTAAACCCAAAATCCTGGTTGGCTTTAGCTGCGCCAAAAGAAAAGTATCCTAGTGGCATTTCTGAAAATCTCACTTTTATTGATCAACAAATTGAGGCCTTAGAATGCATTCCCTGGCTTCACAAAACCAACGTTCAATCCGCAATACCTTGCTGATCTCATCAAGGAGCTTAAACCGTCATGCGAACTCTGGTCATCCTCGCAGCGACTTTTGGCTAACCATCGAACAAAGTCGGTCACTGCATCGCGCACTTTCAGATGCGCTTTCTGCGGCCAACTGGAACGCTCTTCCTTCCAAGTTTAGGAAGCCACTGGAGCTATGCACTTTTAAATCATGTAGATTTAAAACTAATTTATTTTGAACTCCTTTTTGTGTTTACTTTGTTGTCCTTCCCCTGCATGTTGGATTAGCACGGTTGGCTATGTATGGCGCGAAAGAAGTTCAACATACATACAATCCACGTATTCTGGAAATTCGGCACCATCACAACAACATTGCTTATGGTGTATCAATTCACTTTCCCCACCTCCTTGTGGTTTCATGAATGGTTGTGATTCCAGTCAAGGATCGATTATTTTTATTTGTTACAGTGTGGAGGATGTAGCGGCTTTCATTGGCTGGATGGGTCATGTGAACCCGTTGCGTAAAACATACACAAATCGGAACCCACCAATTCTCACACATGGGGTTCGATGCTTGCATCAGAGGCTTACTCACCATCGATCTAACCCCAAATAAGCACAACCCAAACGGACTTAATTTTTAATCCACATGAAATTTTGAAGTTGGTGTTTTGCCAGCAAAAGCAAACAACCAACAGTGCAAGGGACAGTCAAAAAGATTGAGAATGAGATCTTATAAATAATGTTCACTGCAAGTTAAAATTCCTCTCCAGCTACACACCCATCGTTTGCAAGGAATTTTTCTTTGAAAGTCTGACAAAACTAACACGAGGCTTATTTTGAATGCGTATGTTTGTGTTGTATGAACAAACTACGTGCATTGATGCTTTAAGCGATTATATAGAAAAATAAACACACGTAATTAATGTGTTGCATGGAAAGTGTTTCGACCACCCCTTGTAGATTCAAGCTGGCATTCACTCCAGTCGGTAGATACCCTCGCCAACCAGAAGAAAAGGGGTAAAGTAAGTGGGGTTTGGGCAGAACGCGTCGCTAGAAGTGATGGTAGCCAATGGTCAAGGATAATTACGGAGTGGCAGCCACAGGATTGAACGTGCCCAAGTTCACGTCGGCCGAGGAGACTGAGCAATGAAAGCAGTTCGTGTGCAGGTGCTGCTGGATTACCGTGCAGGGTCATCGCAGGTAGCAGCGGCTTGCGGAGGCCGTCATCCAAAAACGGATTGACCATGGCCACTGACCATGATAAAGTAAACAAAACGAATTTAGCGATGCATTTTTGAAATGCAGTAACTGGTGATTGGCCTGAAACCATCAACTTGCTACACTCGAGAACGCATTTCGACGATGGGTGCACGAAACCCCATTGCTGTCTCCGTGCCCCGATGCCTTGTCCCTCGTGGCCACAGAACGAAACTTCCCTCTCGTGCCATCTCCCAGGTGACCGAGGAGCTTCGCGGCAGCCGGGAGCACCTGCCCAAGGACTTCTTCCTGTACAACGCGTCGCGCGCGCGTTGCAACTCCTACATCAACCTGCGCGAGGTGACGGAGCGCTTCCGCCTGCCGCCCGGCGAGTATGTCATCGTGCCGTCCACCTTCGATGCGCACCAGGAGGGAGAGTTCCTGCTGCGAGTCTTCGCCGAGAAGCACAACGTGTCGGAGTGAGAGGCCCCGCGCGGCCCCCCCCCCCCCCCCGTGCGCCACACTCACACACACAGACGACGAACAGACGACGAACGGCCTCTAACAGACTGTTGGGGCAGGAACACAACCACAGTCATTTAGAGTAATGTCTGATCTACTCCTTCATCTTAGTCTCGGTTTAAAATAATATAAATATGTATTATGATTGACAGCTGGATGAAGGCCTCCCCATGTCTTATCGGTCATGGGGTGTCCTTTGACCATACTTCTTCACGCTGGTCAGTGTGGGTTGGTGGAGGAGGGGTCCAGGGTCAGTTTAGATGTCTCTCACTACTCAGGTCAGCTACGTCAAGGAATCGAGATCATATCAGGTGATTCACTTTGACATTGCAGTGTGCTGACCACTGCACTTACCACTTAACCCCCAGTCTCTATTTCCAGCACCCTCAATCGAAGGCACAATGTGCCTTACCTGAACTAAATGGAGTGCCTGGTGCGGGTGACACACCGCAGCAGGTACTCATTTAAGGCTGAGTCGACCTCGGAGAGGCCCAGGACCGGTCCAGATATTCATCACTGATGTTGGCCGTGAGCGGCAAATCGAATTCGCGTCGCAGTTCGCTAACCACTGCGCTGCCGCCAGAGGTGTGGACTCGAGTCATGTGACTTGGACTCGAGTCAGACTCGAGTCATGAATTTGATGACTTGCGACTCGACTTGGACTTGCATAACAATGACTTTGTCCCACCTATGAGATGTGGACTCGAGTCATGTGACTTGGACTCGAGTCAGACTCGAGTCATGAATTTGATGACTTGCGACTCGACTTGGACTTGCATAACAATGACTTTGTCCCACCTATGAGATGTGGACTCGAGTCATGTGACTTGGACTCGAGTGAGACTCGAGTCATGAATTTGATGACTTGCGACTCGACTTGGACTTGCATAACAATGACTTTGTCCCACCTCTGGCTGCCGCTCCCCGCTATGGGCACGTGCACCCACGTGCGCGTGCACCCACGTGCGCGTGCACCCACGTGCGCGTGCACCCACGTGCGCGTGCACCCACGTGCGCGTGCACCCACGTGCGCGTGCACCCACGTGCGCGTGCACCCACGTGCGCGTGCACCCACGTGCGCGTGCACCCACGTGCGCGTGCACCCACGTGCGCGTGCACGAGATTGGCCGCGCGCACGCAGGCCGGCAGGGGGTTCTCTCCCAGGCGCCTCGCAGCTACGAGTCCCCAACGCTCGTGCCTCCGCTTGCCCGCGTGCGAGAGACCCCATTACGAGGCTAATTCCGCCGTATCTTAAAAATAAACGCAGCACTTAATCGCATAAACAGCTGCACAGGGGAGTAAACAAAGTTTTATTAAAAATAGCTCCAACTATGTTAACAAGGCACCTAATTACCATTTTGACCGTTATTAAGTGCGTGGTTTTGTTTAGTGCTGCGACATTACCAGGCTCCATTTACTCAGAAAAGAAGACTTTAGCAGCAGCAGCGTGTGTGTAAATATTTAATGCTCGTAGGATATACATCAACACAATGCAATGAGGATGTATCCAGCATCAAGCTGCGCCCACATCTCAAGACGCCGTACAGAGACAGTTACATTTAATAATAATAAAACGAGTCTCGTGACTAATTTTTCAGGAGGGGTCCTGCCGATTTATGGACAAAAATAAATATGTGTTTTCAGGCTGATAAATGAAACAAGTCTGTAATTTTCACGAATAAATAATTTTCTCAAAGTTACACATTCGCATTTCACGCGTGTGTTTGTTGTTATTTTTGTTAAATCAGTCTCTTACAAAGTGTTCTCATTTTGTTCACCCCCTTCCGCACCCCCCCCCCCTTCTCTTACCCCCCTGTCAGGGAAATGGACGACGTCATTGGCGTGGTTGGTGTAAGTGTGGATGTTGTGCAGAGCAATTCTCATTCTAATCATAACCTTCCCTATTCCACTCGGCTACCTTGCCACCGGCCGCCCGTTGTGTTGACCGCAGATGTACCCCCGACTGCCCCACCCCCCCCGCACGTTGTCCCGTAACCCCGTTCACGGACCGATGCCGTGTGTTGTTGCGACGTAAAACACGCGCACGCAGGGCAAGAAGAAGAAGAGCAAGAAGAAGAAAACGAAGGTACTGGCTTAGGCAGGAGCGGAGCGAGACGCACACCAAGTGGGGAACGAGCCCTGGAAACGACACGGCAACACATTTGCCTGGCTTCTCACACATGCCCCCCCCCCCTTCTTCTTTGTTTTCACGGCTCTGCCCGTGCCATATTGCTGATGGTCCTTCATCAAATTTGCCGACTTTTCCGTTCATAAACGTGAACCGCAAGTGCTGCGAAGAAAACACGTGCATGCCAGCGATGTTCTCCCGTGCTAAAACCGCCCCGTGTTTGCATTGTAAGCTTGGCGTTCCCTCTGTTGCTTTGCATGCCATGGGACGAACGATTTATTTATTTATTTCCCTGCTTGATATTGATAAACTGACGTGTTTTTCATTCTTCTGCTGAATACCTTTGGGAAGACTAAATATTGTCTTTTGTGTTCTCCTAATTAACCACCTGGCCTGCTGTGTGCAATGAAATCAATTAATTTTCATTCTCATGAAAAGCCAGGACCATTGCTGATAAAGTCATCCGTCGAGCCCGTTTGCTTTCAATCTCTTGGGATCTCAAAATTGCATGGCAATAATGGAGTATTTTATTAAAATTCATTAAAGCAACATGCTGTGTGCTTTGATCTCACATCAGGTTTTTTCGCCCCTTTCTAATGGCAATTTCTGGAATCTTCCGCACCCCAGAGAGATGCGTATCAGCTTTTAACACGTCTCTGTACAAAAGAACCTCGATTATCGGGCAAAAATACTCATTGTTACATCATCATAGTAATTATATAAATGATAAAAGGGTGGATAGCAGCTTCGCGATTCGAATGCTAACCACTGAATCCGGCAGTAATTCCATGGAGAATGTCCCAAAGTACTGCAAAGTTCATATACAAGACATTGTACTGAATCATAGCCCATATCCACATTTGTTTTAATCGCCTTGACTACATTTTCCATTTCAAATTTAAATACCATTTCTATGCAATATTGTTATGAAGGTATAAGAAATAATGCCTCCCAATTGGATCAAAATAAATGCCAATTTCGGATTATAATGATGTTTATCTCAAATGTATCACCATTAATAGTATAACTCCTCTTATGAAATGTTGATCCGACTAGCTGCAATGTTATCTGCGAATTTATTCCACTTATCTACTAGAACTGCGATGTTATCTGTGAATTTGCTGCATTTATCCACTAAAAAATGTGCGCGAAACCACAGAAAATATGATCAATGTATCGTGCCACTCCAATGATTTTTTTTTATGCAATAAATAGAAATCCATTCCGCAATGCAGGATGGGAAATGCCCCAGATAATTGTGGATAATCTGTATCCACAGCTCATCGAAATCCTCCTCCAGGATAAATAAATAAATAAATATGGATTCTGAAACAGGGTGCAGATAATAGTATTTTAGAATACCCTACAGCTCCCGTAGATGATAGAGTCATGGATAATAGGAGTTCTCCTGTCATCTATAAATGCAATGTAGTGTTACTTTTTCAAATAAATAAGTAAAAACCCTGACCCTTTGTTTCTCAGTCTGGGTTCGATAATCAGGTTTATTTTTGTACGCTATTTCTGAACCTTTCTCTTTCACTGAATTTTTTTTATCCTGTTCCCTTTCTTTTCATATCGCCACCCATCATAGCCAATCGTCTTTATCTCGGACAGAACTAAGAAAGGGCAGCAACAGCCGGAATCTCCTGACGAGAACGAGTCGGAAGATGGAAACGAGGAGGTTTAATGCCTTTTAGCGATGAATCGTCTGCACGAAACAATGGCCTCGTCTCGCCACGGTTTTATGAGACTGCGTTTTGCCCGCGTGTGGGAGGAAGTGTGTGTGTGTGCGTCGCCCTTGATCGTCACGATGCTCTGCCGTGCTTCAACGATGAGCGGATGCGCAGTGTTTAATATTGATGCCAACTGACAATGCCGGGTAATGCATCTAAAAGGGCCACATTGTGCCGTGTTATATTTGGTGTAGGTTTGTTTTTCTCTCTCTCTCTCTCTCCCAAACAAGATATAGAAACAAATTGCATTACGTTGAGAACTGTCATTGATGAATACATTTCACCAGGCACTTTGAAATTCGTAATTTTAGAGTAACACTGCACTCTAGAGTGTACCAATATATATAAAAAAAACAGTTTTTAATACATCGTTTATTTAATTTACAAATGCTATACTTTGCTCAGTAAATGAAGTTAAAGCTTGCCGAAATTAGTTGATCGTTGAAGCACTGCAGTTTTAACAGTGATTTAATGGAGCCGTCATATCAGCACTGTGCATGGAACTTGAACCTAAACCTGACCTTCACGATGACGTTTCTGTTAGTTTGACCCGGTGTTTTGAAGCGGTTGCCGGCTTGCAGGGCTGAGCGATGCATGAGTGCGACAGACAGTGTACCGTCGACTATTCGTGCGCTGGCAGGCACATCGTGTGCACAGCGCTACAGGCGGGGACCGCGCATTTAAAGCCACGCCTGCGGCAGAGACGGTGCAGCAAATCTCGTTGAAATCAAAATCAACATTCTTCATGTCGCGTGACGCACAAGTCACCTGACATTTAATTGGCTGTCAGGTACTCGTAAAAAAATATATGTGCCTCGTTAAAACCGAGCTTACGTTTTGCTGATTGCTGCAATTAGCTTCGTGTAAATTCCGGCACTTTAACGGATAATCTCCATCTATTGCTCGGATTTTGCAGAAAGTGAACCTAAAAGTATTTTCCCACCCCGGCTTTGACCGACCGAGTCGCTGCTTCAGTGTTGGAATTCGGTGGTTGCATTGTTGGGAGGACAGGGCGGGTGTTCACTACTCAACCAGGGTTGCCACCTGTCCTGATTTTCCCAGGATGGTCCTCTATTGGAGATAGCTGTCCTGAGACCTCTTCAAGTATTCCCAGGACATTAAAATTCTGGCTTTTTTGTGTCCGTTGCGTGCCAAAATACCACTCACGGCAATGCATTTGCATGTAGTTCTCACCTCTTGCGGTATTGCGAGATAATCTTGCTCTCCTCGCGATGTCCCGGCTTTTTTACGAGTTGTAGGTGGCAACTTGATCACCCAACATTGGGGTGAACCAATATTTGGGTGTCAGTCGCTCAGCCCTTGCAGCTGGGAGAAAGTGCACAGCTGCATGCATGTGTTTGAAGTGCCTCTGCAGAATGCCAAGGAGTAAAGTACAAATGCATCCACACATCATGAATGGATCTGTCAGAACCCTGAGCATGAGAAGTCATTTAAGTAATTTAAGTGTGCGTTGGAACACCGTAGTGGATTCTCACTGATTTGGCCAATACATATTTAAAGCTACAGTCGACACGGAAATATGTCAAACATTAAATGGCATTATTACTAATCTCGATTTAAAGCTTTCGTGACTGCAGGAATTCATACTCTTGGGTCTTTCGGTCAAAGCACGTAAATAAAAAAAAATTATAGATCGCGACGTTTTGATCGCACGATTGCTTGTGTTGCGATCGAAACGTCGTGATCTATTATTTTGTATTTACGTGACTTTACCAAAAGACCCAAGAGCATTATTACAATCAAAGGGGGCGGGGGGGGGAGACGTGGTGCAACGTCTGGCACCGTGTGCTGTGAACTCGGTAACCCGAGTTATTAGAATCCCAGCCACGGCTCACATCAGTGACAAGTGATATATCCAAATGAATCCTGAGCGTCCCCGTTAACCAACGCGCGCTGACCGGCGCGCTGACATTTAATTCACCCTGCGGTGGACAAAGAATGGATTAGCGACGTTATGATGTTTGTCACTAAAATCGCAGCGAAAGCATGCGCACGCTCGTGTTTCGAAGTACAGCTGCGCACAGTGTAAATGTTGCCACCCGGTCTCCATTGTGGGGTGAAGATGCACGCAGACTTCATGCGTGTGTCCCGCTGATGGATTTTCTGAAAGGACCCTGTCCAATTAGTCCAAATCAATGGGAGTCCGCTGGAGTTTAATTGCCCGTAAATGGTGTGCTATTCGTGTCCGTGTTGTGCTGACTGAACATTGCAGTGGCGTATTCGTAGTGTATTCACACGGCAGGGCACATTGATGAGAACAACCTTTATCTTTTTGCATTAAAAAACGGTTTGCCCACCTCAAATTGCTTTAAGCGCTGCAAAGAAGGCCGAGCGAGTGTGATTCGTGATTGCAAACTGCTCTTCCTTTGCACGTGTCGGCTAAGATGCAGCACACAATCATATTTTTTCATGGCGCTATTTGTGCTGCGTTGAGGTGGGAAGAATTGGTCGCCCCACACTGACAGTGATTGTGGCTGGTCTCGTATGAATACATCACTGCAAGCACGCCGCGATGTGAGGAAACGTTACTGAGGTGAATGCACGAGCAATTACAATTACAAGGTCAGTGGCATTGCTATTCCGACTTGTGAGCTGGGTGGTTTGCTGAATGGCAGACTTTCAGTGATGGGGCTGCCTTAATCGTGTACGTGTGTTTGTGTGCGATAATTGCTGGGTGAGGAACCATTATCTTTTTTTGCTGTGCTGTCTGTCACTCTGTGTGTTTGTGTGTCCGTGCGTGCAACTGTGTGCGTCTATCTTTCTCTCTCTTTCTTTCTCAAATCACTTGATTTTGTGTGCAGTCAAATAAGTTGGCTGAACCTGGAAATCCAAAGGAACCAGACCTGACCCCAGAGGATAAGCAGTTCAAGACAATCTTCAAGCAGCTGGCCGGAGACGTACGTTTACAGGAAAACGAGTTACAGTAATTCTGGGTTTTTTGTGGTTTAACTTGGCAAAACACTGCGACTCGTTCTGCTGGGTATACACACAAACTAGGAATTAAACCACGGCATTCCATATGAATTGCCAGGGTTTCAATTCGATTGGTGAAAAAATGCATCGCTTATGCTCCGGACAAAAGACCAAATCACCTCATATTCACTAGATTCCATCAGATCTTGTCGCATCTGCAAGCTAAGGAGTGTTGAGTTTGGAAGGTGTGTTGATGGGCTACCACTATGCACAACAGGTGTTATATATTGTGACGGGCCTCTGCAGTGGACATCAGAAAGCAGTACAGCAAAGTCTACTGTCCTATATTTCTATGCTCCCACATATATGCTCCCCACATTTAACAACCCACACTCACTGGCGTGGTGAAGTCCGGTCAAAGAATCCCCAATACTTTGCATGGCTTAGGGCGGCTCTCATCCAGCAGGGCAGTCATGAGGGGCTGTACGTGCATGCTTTACTAGAGCCTACAATTGATCATGCAAGGTGATTGATTAAGGTTCTGACTAATGGCGTTTGTAAAACTTCATCCCGTAAACTAAAAGGCCCTGAAAGCACATAACAAATCTAATCATATCGATGTGCGGATGTAAAGCTGATGTCCAAAGTGCACGTCTTCATGTGCTATGTACCTATGACAGCAATTACATTTTTTATGATGTTTGTTTATTCATTGGCATGTATTATAGATACATTATCTAGAATAGATGAGGCCAGCGTGACAGGACACACTTTTATCCTCGGACTTTGAAGGCAAGGGTTAGTAGATCACTTAGGTTTGTTAAAATCCCTAACCCGCTGGGCTGAGGTGGCCAGCGGATAGCATTACAGACAGCGGTATGGGTTCTAAAACCTTCGGTCGGGACCTTTGAATGTTTTCTCCAAATGCGTGTGGGTTTTCTCTGTATTAGATAGACGACTGGCAGGTTGTGTGTGCCGAGGCAAAGTGTGAGCAACCCAACCTCTTCCAAGATGTCTGGCCAGCTTAGAAGAAGAGGTCAAATATGCTCGAGAAGGGCTCTCTAGTGGAGATCCTTCTGCCAGCAGTGGTGCAGTCAAGCAATTGCAGGGCTGCACATTTGCCTTTCACCTTTTCTCTGGGTACAGTACTCTGGTTTGAGCAGACATACAAAGTACTCATTGAAACAATAATTGGCTGAATATTCTGATGCCGGACACTTCTGAAAAATAATCTTGAGACTCAGTAAGGCTTTGCTGTATGATCAAATTATTGTTTTGTTCATTCAAATAAAACAACAACTTCTTAAACCCATTTCAAATTTGTTCAAATATACAATATATTGTATGTTGGGATGAAATTTGAGAATGTGGTGTTCGCCGATCTTACGTTTATCGTTGTGTTTGCCTCAGTGGGGGTGCTGCTGATGTTTTCTGTCTCCTCAGGACATGGAGGTCGGTGCTGCCGACTTACATAACATTCTCAACAAAGTCATAACCAAACGTACGTTGGCAGAAAAAACATAACCCTCCACCTCACACCCTCGCCCCACAAGATGTGTGGTCAGAATAGAAAATGTGACTCCCACCTACTCTCTAAACGGCTATTGATCAGCAACCAAAAAAGCATAGGCACACAAAGCAATTTTCATGATCGATGGCGCATGATCCAATCTTGCTGAATCGAACATGCACTATTGTTTTCGTAATGCTGCCTCAGTCGAAAGCTCAGATGTCGACCTTGGTGTAGACAATTGTGGTGAGATGACAATGTAAAATGTATAATAAACTACTTTATAAAATTATATCCGAATAATGTATGGCCCTTTGCCCAATACACTGCTGGATGAAGGCCTCCCCCACACTGTCGATTGTAGCTGTAGCTTGACCATACTTCACCACGATGATCATAGCGAGTTGGTGAAGGGGGTGCCCAGGACTGTTTCAGATATCGAGCGACACTGACGTTGACCGTGGCCGACAATTGAACTCGGGTCACCAGGTTCATGGCACATTTTGTTAGCCACTGCTAAATCCCGAATGTCTTCAGGGTGGAGCAATGTCACTGCTCCACCCCAATTAACCAGATTACAATTCACAATTTTGGTCAAGTCTTGCCAATTTTACATTTAATTGCTCTGTGGCACCTTTCTGGAATAATCTTGCCATCCAAGATGGCAATTTTGCCTATAATTCTTGAGAAGAGCCACGTGCAAACAGAATATGTGGGTACCGTTATATATGCAGCCCAAAGCTACATGCCCATGCAACTGCAATATTCTAAAAGTCCTCTCTAAATTCTACCTCAAAAGTATTGCTTAAAAATATGGGGACAAAAAATTGCATGCTTGGAAATTTTCGGATAATGCAACCTCACATTGACTAAACATCTTTAAAACGTAGATTACATCTGTCAATACAGTGCAAATGTGTGTACATTTCCATGTGTCACTTCAAACACAGGCATAGTGTATGTGTGTTCAGCAATAAAAACAAATGCCCATGTTAGATGGCAAAAAAGGAAAGAAATCAAAATTTGCAATATACACATAAAGTATACACACTTTGATGTGATTACATATTGCAGCATATTCTGCATATGCCAAAAGTCTAAAACACTCAGGGAAGGCTCGTATAACCCAATCACATGTTGCCAATAGGCTTTTGACACAGATGTTCGGTCCTTATGGGGCTGATTAGTATGGCGGACAGCTTACTTCTGCTCAGATTGGTCTCATGTATTCACTAACTCAGGGTGCAAGGACGAATGATGCAAAGTATCCTTCCAACGTAAAGTGTGCATGTTCTCAGTGATATATATACATTTAAAAATGAGGGTGTGTTAATAAGTAAAGAGAGAGATGTTATTTTTAGAGAAAATCTATGCAAGACTGCTTCTCCACAAATTTACACGACTACTACTACGTTACATTCATATTTCACACATTTACCCAAGAAAAGCTTAACCTGAGTATCAACCTCCTTTCGGAAGCGTCCTGATAAGTTTCAGGCTCAGGAGGGAATGTTGCTCGTGTATTTTCCCAATTGATGATATTTTAATTTAAAATTGAAAGTTAATTTTTGCCTAGCCAGGTGAAAACTCAAGAGACCAAAGCCACTCTCATTTTCGAGAGTGACCAGACCTGGGGTATTAGTCCGCCAGTAGGGGGCAATGGTTGCGATGTACAATCCCAATTGAGTAATAATGTGGGTCACTTTTTTTAAATTGGCCAATTTGGACCCTGATGCCGGCACACATCAGGAGATATATAGAGCAGATGAGTACCAGGGTCATGCCCCAATCGTTACTATATTTTCGTCACCAAAAATAGTATCGGAAGAGGCAGAAAATTGCTATAAAAATAGAAAAAGCATCAAAGTACCGATGGACTTTGAGGGCACATTCCTGTAATCAAGTGACTTGTATAAGGGGTTAATGGATGGATATCTAGAGGTCACATGCATGAGCAAATGTCGGGAGGGCGATGAGGTGACTAGGAGGTGGTAAGTAGACTGCTGATCTATGTTTTTAAAAATATTTTTTTAAAGTTTGATTGTTCCTCTCCAATGTACATTGGGTTTTTCCAGATATTTTATTTTTCTCCCAAACACAAACATGCTCAAAACAGATTTGGCCAAACAATAAAAAGTAGGATCCTCCTGCAAACAGCCTTGAGAATGCGTTTATGGGAAAATGAAGACACAAATACGCATTAACATACAAGCAATAACTGTGGGTGAATTGCATAAAAATACATATGAATAGCATACATGATGTGTATGTGGTTGTCTTGTGTCGGTCCCATGACTCACTTTCTAATTGAAATTTGATTCTCAATGTTGCATAGTTATATATATGTATAAAAAACATAATGTACAGTGCTTTGTCATGCTTTACCATGCTGGTCAGCGCTGGTTGGTGAAGGGAGTGGAGCATTACACTTTGAACCCAACGAAGCTGAGTTTGATTGCCGGCCGTGACTAATTCAAGTGGCTGAGTGATATACCACAGATATATCTGAATCATTCAAAATCAGAATATTTTAGACTGGAGGAATCTGTTGAGCTATGAAGCTGTTTCACATATATCCAGTATGGATGGGTCAGCATATTAGGAAGCCACTGGAGCTATGCACTTTAAATTCCAGATGAAAAACTAATTTCTTTAGAACTCATTATTGTGTTTAGTTTGTTGTCCTACCCCCACACCTCCAATTAGCATGGTTGGCTACGTACGGTGCGAAAGAATTTCAACAAACATACAGCATCCAGTATGGGCGGGTCAGCATTCATGCATGGCCTCTTCGTATATATATTTTAAAAAAAATAACGTCACGTTCGCTCTTGCAGACAAAGACCTGAAGACGAGCGGCTTTAGCCTGGAGAGCTGCAGGACAATGGTGGCACTCATGGATGTATCCTTCGCTGCTGTTTCATGTCCTTGCTGCTTCGCGGACTTAACGCTCATCCTTCCCTCACCGGGTCACTCGGCTGTGGCCACCAGAGCAGGAAATCCAGCCCAGTTTTGTCTGCTGATTTGAACGCTCTCGCGAAAGGTGCCGGTCAGATTTTTGCTCCGTAGATTTTTTTTGGGGTTGCTGGAGGGGTGAGAGATGGGTGCACTTGTGGAGGCAGCACTGTGGAACGGTCTTTATTTATTTAGGCAGCACCCCCATCCTCCTCTTCCCCACCCTCTTACAGTAGGGGGTTCTTGTGAACAATACATCCCAGGCCCCGAATTCCTGTTGGCCGCAGCGATCAGGCATATAAATAGCTTACATTCTAACCCCACTCCTTAAACCAAGGCATCTGCAAAAAATTGTTTTCACAAAAGGTCCTCTGTTTCAGTAATGCGTGTGAGGTGTGGAAAACCACGTTTTATCGTGGGATATTAATGCAGTATCAACTTTGAACTTCTTTTGCCCCTTACGTTAATCGGAGGTGAACGTCAACAGATGTACATGCAACATTGTGTCACCTAATTCCCTGTCTTCAGGGGATGCTGCCAGGGGATGCTGCCGTGGAATGCTGAAGTCGCCGGTTCACTTCGATCTTTCCGTTGCGGCAGTGTTGATCGGTGTACCACAGTCAGTCGATGGGCATGTCGCATGCGGTGGGGTAAAGCGTGGGCACCCTCGACCTCTTACAAGGCCGAATACTCTCGAGGGGCTCTCAAGAGCTGCCTCTAGTGGAGGCTGTTCCACGAGCAGCGGAGTGAGCAACAGACTTCAGGGCTGCACCTTTATCTTCGCTTTACTGCATTCACTCTGAACAGCAAGCCCATTGTAAGGGTAGATGATGCGTACACAAGGAAGGGGCTTCAAAGGAAGTCTAACATCAGGTTCGTGTTACATATTTAATATTTTATTATGCATCTCAACCATGGTATACTGTATATGACAGTGTTACATATATCTATTTTTTTTTGTACAAGCCGAGATGCCTTAACTTGGTTTGCTCAGACGGACCTTTCAGGAAAGCTGGGCTACAATGACTTTAAATATCTCTGGGATAAGCTCAAGTTCTGGCAGGTAATGTATGTGGGTGCACGGTGTGAGAATTGGTCTGCTTTAAAAACACCGCGTCACGTGTGGTGCTGATACACGGAGCCTGCTGTACCCTGCACAAGAGTGCGGCGTTACCGCAACCTCTGCATGCTATGCTAATTACTGCCCCTAATCCATGCTATTTAGATCACTCTCTCGACACCACTGTTTTGTGTCTAACGTGTGCATATAATGATTTGCATATTTCCCCTATGCAGCACCATTTAGGACAGCGAACCTGAAAGGGTAGGGTGCAGAAAAAGAGGTGGATGAGATTATTCCATGCCAAGGAATTTTCCATGTGAATAAAATAAAATCCGAATGAAGTATTTAAGATTGTTGAATCATACTCTATATTTGGAACTTGTCTCAAAATGAAGACATTCTATCTCATTGTGCTCCCAATGGTTTATAAAGTCATGAATTGTGCAATTCATCTTGGCTGATTCTGCCAGTGCCCTAATCCTTGGTAAATATAATCGGTGAGGCTATATATGAGCCATTGTGTGACGAGACAAAGGTAATACATCAGGAAACTATAAAGATGAGAAGAATATGAGAGAATGCTGATATATCTCATTGTGAACAAAGAAACACGCAATTTTAATCTGGTTTACTAATTACATATTCCGGTTGTTTTGTTGAAATACACTGCGATTAAGATAACCCCTAAAATGTGTGTAAGAAATTGATATTAACTCGAGTTTATATAAGCTACCATACATACTTCATGAGTATGCCTTCTCGCATGATAAGTAGTTATTGCTGGCACTACACATTTGCCAGATGCTAAATTATGCACGCAGTGTTACGGTGTGTCTTGCATGTATGTGCGTGCCATTGACATACTTTTGAATAAAGATAAATGAACGTGCCGTTAAATGTATTAACTTCTTGATGTTTTCGGATTTTCTTTCCAAAGCAAATATTTCGCAAGTACGATTCGGACAAATCTGGTTCCATGACTTCCTACGAGATGCGCTTGGCGATCAATGAGGCCGGTAAGTGATTGTGCTAAATGAACAGATTGCAACTTTTTTTCTTACAAATAAAGGCAAAGGGCCTCAACTAGAGGGAGCTTGGGTACCCTCCCATGCTGGCTTGACATCTTTCGGTAAAGTCACGTAGAAGGGAAATAATAAAATAATAAAAATAAAACAATAAAATACAATTTTCACGACGTTTCGGCCACAACGCAAGCAGCCGTCCTCAGGTGAAGAACAGGGCTGTCGGAATGACAGCGTCTGAATGAACACCACGAAGCTTGGCAGCGTATATTTAAGCTGGGTTAGAGGAGGAGGGCGCCTTGACAAATACATTTACATATCAACAGAGGAATTTAGCATATTTATGGAAAATGCAGATATGGGATTAGTCACTTCTTGTGGAATGTGTAGGAGGTGGGGGGGGGTCTCAAAGTCACAGTATGCACGTGCATTATGTAGGATTAGCAGTAATAAAGGGAAGGAATTGTAATAGTAAGGAGCTGCAGCAGCCCCCCCCCCACCTTCTACACATTCCACAAGAAGTGACTAATCCCATATCTGCATTTGCCATAAATATGCAAAATTTATGTTGATATGCAAATTCCTTTGTCAAGGCGCCCTCCTCCTCTAACCCAGCTTAAATATACGCTGCCAAGCCTGGTGGTGTTCATTCAGACGCTGTCTTTCCGACAGACCTGTTCTTCACCTGAGGACGGCTGCTTGCATTGTGGCCGAAACGTCGTGAGAATTGTATTTTATTATGCTTTATTTGTATTATTTCCCTTCTACGTGACTTTACCGAAAGAACCAAGAAGATGAATCCCTGCAGTCATGAAAGCTTTAAATCGAAATCTTTAAAGAAGTCGAAAAACCCACACTTTACCCCACCACACACGACCTGCCAATCGACTGTGGTGAACCCATTTATACTGCTGCATGAACAGAGGTGGGGAGATTTAATAATAATAAACTTGCATCGTTGTCTAAATTGCCATGCCTGGTAGATTGAAACGGCAACTATGGGTGTAGGAAGCATTTATACCTCGACAGAGTATCCTCCTGTACTACCCAAACAATAATGAATGAATGTTGAAGAGCAGCCACTGCTGTTCCTGGTGCTGCTACCTCGGCAGCTGTGTATCAGTGTCAGGCCTCGTTACCACGGAAGTCACCAAGCTTGATGCAGCACTTGGCTGTTGAAATAGAGTCGCTCCCATGCTGAAGAGATCTTCCAACAGCAAGCAGGTCACAGGTGTGCGTCAGCTCAAGTGGTGAGAGGTTTATGACGAATCAGCCACTTGGTGAGGGCTTGGGTTAACAGCCATGATTCGGCATTTCTCAGTGTCCTGTGAAAATATTCTTACCATTGACATTAGCATCGGGCATAGTTATGTGTAATGTAGATGGTTTTTGGTTGGTTATTGTGTTTGCATGCAATGATTGGCCTCGAAAGTAATTAAATATTTTTTTTTAATTCTCAGTCACGATGTGTTTTTTTTTGTCTCATTTGTTCATTTTTGTTTTACGCTGCAGTGGCCTAAATATAACAGGAGCATTTGATTTGCATTATATTTGCATAAATTCTGAATAATTGATCATCAAGCACATGATTTAATGTGTGCATAGTGAGCATAAGAATATTTAAATCAACAAATCAATGCATTGATAATTGGTTTTTTACCCTTCTATCTGGCAACAAAACTGACACCTTTTTACAAGGAGTCATGTTTGCATAGACCGCAATACCTGCAGTCATAATACAAACAAAAGACATAACTCTGATAATGTGCACTGTCCTTGAAGTTGATTGGTCCACACCCGAGACAGCTTTCCTTAGAGCCTAGTCTCACATGGGTTGGACCAGATGACGCCAAAAGGCGCACAACTCAAAGACAATGCACCATCAGAGTATGAGAGCTCGGGGCAAGCATCTACACTATGGGAACCTCATTTGCCAGTAAACATATGATAATTGGTTTTTTTATCAATTATCATATTTTTACTGGCAAATGAGGTTCCCATAGTGTAAATCAATGCATTATTCAAGCCTATTAATAAACTTCCCGGACAACTGCGTGGAGTTTAAGAGAAAAACTGTCAATATGTTCGAATGAGATATTAACCTCTTGGCATAAACGCGTTGATATTTGTAACTTTTTTCAGGCAATGCCCTATCTGAATAAAATTAAGGATCGTTAAAAACTCATTGATCACATATACGTAAATATCATTTCAAAATAATATTCACATTACATTTGGACATTTTTCTCGCGTATCTTCCTTTAAAACCTTTATAACCCATCTCAATCATCGTTAAATAAATATTACACAGTATAATATTCATTAACAACACAATAGATATTTCAGCCAGACGGTTTATGTAACGCAAACGGCCCTGAGTACTCAAACGCTTTCTTGAAATGTTTATATTGGAAACGCCATCAGGATTCAGGCACGCACACGTTAATATTTATTTTTGGATCTAACACTCAGTTATCGCCGAGTACTGACACTATTTTGCGCGTTCAAACATTCTCCGCAGGCTACCAGCTGAACAACCAGCTCTACCAAATAATCACGCTGCGTCACGCCGACGAGAACTTGAACATTGGCTTCGACAACTTCATCGCCTGTCTCATAAGGCTCGAGGCGATGTTTCGTTAGTATTCTCACACCATTGCGCGCACATGTTATTTTGTGCTCGTGAAAATTCTACTTTGTCACTGACCTGGCAGTGCGTCCGTGCTGTGCGGTGGATTTATTTTTGGTTCAGTGCCCTACTTTACGCCTGACCTTATTTACGGTTCTGCTTGGCTATCACTTTTGTGGTTCAGTGTATTGTTTTTTACTATGTGCAACATTGTGTTTGCTGCGAGTTAGACAGTGTGTATGTCTTGTGCTGAATTGTTCCATAAAGATAACTGTTGTGCTAATTCCCCATAATGTATAATGAATACCTGTATAATGGATTCCCTTTGTATAGTGTGTGCAGTGTTTCTGTCTCGAGATATTTGGATGCCATGCAACCCCCTATGTTTCAATATGGAGCTGACTCTGAGTGTTTGCTTGAGTCTGCATATGTATATACACATGCATCTGCAGGACTTACAACCACATGCTTGGCTGAGCATGTATAATATGTTCAGCTGCATGTATGGTTTAAACCTTGCCTTAACCAAAATAGGAATGTGGGCCCTTTAAGTAAGTATATGTTAAGCATTTTGTCAATCCACGACTGGATCGGGGCCTCCCCAAACTAAGGTCATGGGGTTTTTTGTCTGAGTACAGAACAAGAGTGGATTTTGCTGCCCTGCCCTCTGCTGCCCACTGCATAAACCTCGCAGTCCTATACCAACCTGTTTGTGTTTGGTGGTTACTTATCAAAGCACTATCCATGCACTATCCATGCTTAACCCCACTTCGCTTTCGAGGCTTGACAAGACTGCGTGCATTCCGGGTGATTTGAACATGGGCGGCCCTTTAGTACCCCATTAAATACGGGCATTTGTTTTAATCCTGTGTAAGGGTTCCAAACTGGATGTAATGTCTAAATGGGAGTATAATTACAGCGCAAAGCCACCCACACGGGTCCTGCTTATCTCAGAGTCCTTACCGGTCAAGTGTGCCTGCGTACCTTACCAACCAGAGGCCTGGAATCCAGTTGCTTGCCCGCAATACCAACAAAACCACACATTTCCCTGGGGTTGTTTTTTGTAATTGTGTGTCAAGGTTCCCATATGTTTATGTGCATGCCTGTCGTTAAATTGTACAGTATTGACCGTGGCTTGCGTCCGCTAACCATTAAGGCTTGCTGAACACAAAAATACCATTGGACTGAGTTTCATGTAACAACGCTCTTGTTTATTATTCGCTTATTTGTTCAAAATGTAACCGACCAGCAATTCCATTATCATCTATTAGGAAGCCACTGGAATTACGCCCTTTTAAATCTATATTGAAAATTCATTTCGTGAGAACCGACTTTTGTGTTTGGCTTGTTGTTCTTCCCCCCGCACCTCCGATAAGCACGGTTGGCTGCGTATGGTGCAAAAAAAGTTGAACATACATACATAAAGAGGCAATGGGTAATTTTATTTCGTGTGTTTTGTGCCTGTGCTTGACAAAGTGTGTGCTTTCTCTGTAAACAATTACCACTTCAAGACCACAGCGTTAACACTATGGTATGTGACTTTGATCTGCAGGAGCATTCAAGGCCTTTGATAAGGATGGGGATGGCATTATACGCCTCAACGTTTTGGAGGTGAGATGCAATCGTGCTGCATGTTGAAGTAAAAAATGTGGATTCAGAAAAAGGGAATATCTCAGAAATGTTTTAATGTGATCCCTCCAGAAGTGGCTGAGCTGGGTAAGAGTCTGGGATTTAACTCATCAATAATTCAAGTGGCTTTTCAAGTACAGCGAGGTGATGGTCTCAGCTCAGTCAACAATGACGTTAAATGTCATATTTCACTTAATTTGGAAAATTTCTACTCTTAGAATAAAAACATAAAACTAAGTTTTACATTTGGTGAACATGGCAGGGAATGTCAGATATTGCATCACTCTGAGTGTGGAGCAGAGGACGCACAAAATTATCTCATAAGTAGTTCGCTGACATCTCCTTCCATGAGCCATTTTCTAACACTGAGTGCATGAATTACATTTAGATGTTTCTCTGTCTCAGGTCATGATGCTGATAGCAAATATACAAATTTAATTGAGAAAACCACAAGAAAATTGTCCCTCCGATCCAGCAATAGTCTAGAGTTCTATACCAGCAGTGTGTCATGCCGGACATGACCCATTTGATCTCACACTTGACACCTAGTTTGCAAACAGCTGGAACAGCTCGGCCAGCATGCAAACCTGGAGTAAGGTGGGCAGATGTAAAATTAAATGTGAATCTGGCTTGTAATACTTTTGGGAGAAATTCATTGAAATGCCTCATGTTACCATATAAGCTGAGATTCTCAGCATGAGAGTAAACATTTTTTTTTAATATATAGATGTCATATTGTAAATGAAAATTGTTTAAGGCAGTTGTGTAATACTCTGCTGAGTGCGTCGACATTTTAAAGCAGTCATCTGTGCTCACTTGAACGACAAGGTGAAGTTGGATCTTTGCCCTGCGGCGTGCACAACAAATACAGCTTTCTGATTCATTAATTGACCATTTGCAGCCCAAATGTTGCGAACAAATAAACTTTCCTAACCGACATGCTAAAACATGCGAGAGCAAAACATTTACTGGAAATGCTTTCTCTCCTCCTATAATTGCCGGCCACAATATTTGTTTTTATTACAGCCGGGGTCAAATTCACGCAGGGGCCTTAGGGGCTGCAACCGTGGCCCTTGGATTTACAGGGCCCCCCAAAAACGCAGATACTGCATAATAGTATTTGAAACACAATATTACAGCACTATGATAAATCGTTTAGTGTCAGTTGGTAAATAAACCATAGCACCACTATATGCATTATTACCAGTTACGTATTGAACAAATGTTCGTTTTAACTTTGAATTTGCTTTACAATTCGTACATCACATTTAAAAGTTCAACTGAAATTGTCAAGGTAAACAACAATGGAGTGTTAGCATCGGGCGTAAATGATGGTTAAACAGTCAAGAGAAGGAATGTAATATACAGAGGGGCCCTCCAAACTATAAGGGGATCGCAGTGGCAAGATTTTCACTCCCTCGCCTGGTATACAGAAGTTCGTGGGTTCGATCCCGACCCTGACACCTGTATATATGGAGTTTGCATGTTCTCCCCGTGGTCGCATGGATTTTTCTCCGGATTCCCCGGTTTTTCTCTCCACATTTGGAAACATGCCTTTCGAGTATTTGGCTGCTATAGATTTCCACATCATACGGCACTTCGCCAAGCTATAATTTGTGGTCATGTCGCCTATGAAAGAGAGATATATAGCTCAGTGGGTCTTACTTGGTAAAATAAATAGATAATTTATTTTGTTTATTAGAGCCTCGGTCCCCCCATAAAACGTAATGCAGCCCTGAATACACAAATAAGGTTCGCTCCTGCAGACGCCCAATGCATACAATTTAATTTAATGCCGATTTGTGTTTTCTTGTTTCCTATTTAGTGGCTCCAGCTGACAATGTACGCGTAAGAAGAGACCGTAGTGTGTTGCCGAACCACAGACATGCAATGAGTGAACAAGGAAGGCTCAAAGTAGAGGAATGCGACCTTGGGAACTTACGTGGCATTCATCATAGTTCTATCGGTGTGAGAATGCATTCATGTTTATCTTGTTTCAAAACAACAATGCTCACAACACAAGTCACGTCTCTCTGTTCATTGATGTATTATCACGTAGCAGCATGCTGTGAATATACCTTTAGGAGTATTTGGTCTGTGTGAAGAATCTTCAGGGCCTCGCTGCTGTCGGAAGTTTATGCAAAGGCTATCGTGGCAAGAGGTCACACGTTTGGCACAATGGTCCTTCACTGACTATGCGTGATGAATGAAGAATCTTCACCTGTAGGTACCATTGTAGGAAAATAAAATTCAAATAGAAGCTTGTAATGTACGTATGTATATTGAACTTCTTTCGCGCCGTACGTAGCCAACCGTGCCCTACCTTTTTGTACTAAAGTGCAAGGAGGTTTATTGCATGATCCAACTTGCTTGCAGCCTAAAATTGACAGAATTAAATTTCGGAGCATGTGTCATATTGTAGCCGAGTGATTGTGGTTGCATATCTTGTGTGCGATGCAGCATCTATCATGGTCACTGTAATACAGTTTGTATTGTAAAACATCATGGTGATACGGAGGTTTTTCTGTTTCCCATAAATAGAAAATAAAAAATTCAAACGACAAATCTCAGTGATGATTTATGCTAATTGAATATTATGAGAGGTTTATAATGTGACCTTCTGGTCTGTTGATTTTGCAAAAGGGTGGTAAATGGCAAATGATTATTCAGCAGCAGAGGGAAAAAATGCACCTGCCCTTTTCATACTATAATTTGTCTTTATGTTTATGCTCGACACATGCCACTTAAAAAGAGATGAACATGCCACTAGGAATTGATCATGCATAAACTACATTGTGACCTAACGTTTGTCAATCTCATTGCAGAGCTGCATTGTCTAGAAATCACTTTCCTTCATGCACATAAATATATAATCAGCCATGGTCAATCCACTGGTGGATGAAGGCCTCCCCAAGTTGCCACCACCTATTACGATCTTGTGATACAATGTGGCACCTAACACCTGCTGCCTGCACAAAAACTAGTTTCAGAATAAATATAAGATATAAATGAATAAGATCATGTTTTTGCGTGAAATTGATCCCTTTGGTCTTCACGGATAATGCATTTTTTTTGTCTGACAAAATGAACAATACTCGAATACTTCTGTGTTTTCCGGTTTATTTATGTAACACTTACATTTACGAGTGGGCAGCGCTTACTCTAGCTTTTTCAGAGTTTAAATTGACTGTCATATAATCCACTTGCCAAATAAGAAGCCGTAAAATTGCCTTAAAAAGATTACAGTTTTTTTTATGAAGAGTATGACCCCTACATATTAACATCAGTGTAATACAAATGAAGATCACGGTACATGCAGAAATAGCTTACAAAAATTAATATACACGCGTCAGTCACTGTAATGAATTATTTTTTTAAGACTATATAATTTAGGTAGGCAGTCTAAACCAAAACAAAAAACATTTCAGCAGTTGGTGTGGTCACGATGAGTAATATAGTTTTAGTCAAGAGTAGGATTATATCTTTCACAAACAATCCCTAACCGGTCGAGCAGGTAGGCATGGCAAGGGCTGATTCCATAGGAAGTATCGAGTGGCAGCCTATTAGCCGCCCAGACTTGTAGCCACATGGCCAAGAGGGGAGGAGAGTTAACATTTAGAGATACAGTAAATCGAAATTTATTTAAGGCCTGCACTTTATGTTTGCTGTACAGTATTCTTATGCGTTTTCACCCGAATAGACGGGTGTTTTTCCCACTTAGCAGTAAGAACAGCGACAAGAATGGCACAGAGAAGCTTGCCGTCTCAAACACTTCCATCCGCCTCTCCACGTATTTTCTTTCTGCGGACCGGTTTCAATCCTTCTGGGTCTCATCAGGAGCGGCGTGTGGCGAGTTGAATAATGTGCATGACGCTGGGTTACCACACGTTATCGGCAACCATCATCCATTTTAGCTATAAGCTGCTCGCCTACGCTTACAAAAACCCTCGGCTCTTTGCTATCCGCAGAAACGGAAGGGCCTGTGCGTGGCTGAGGCTGTGAACGCCTATAAGAATGACGGAATGTGTCTTGTGCTGCATTAATCCGCCATGCAAATGCCAGTGCTGGGGATGCCTGTGTAACTTTAGAGCCAACCCGGATGCCTGTTTAAATACTGTCACACACGTGCTGTTTACATTGGGCAGAATGATCTGGAAAGGATTTTTTTTAATAGCCGTCAATTGTTTAAATTCACCATGCCAGGTTTGAAAATCATCCATAATGTGCATGCACTATTTATGAAGCCACACTTCATGTATCTTGTAAATGTTTGATACGAAGGAATTCCATTGCCTTTGGGAGGACATTTTTGCCAGCTTTTATTTTACCTTTTAAA
Source organism: Lampetra fluviatilis (assembly GCF_964198595.1). Classification (NCBI taxonomy): domain Eukaryota; kingdom Metazoa; phylum Chordata; class Hyperoartia; order Petromyzontiformes; family Petromyzontidae; genus Lampetra; species Lampetra fluviatilis. Next base: position 1,846,892 of record NC_136292.1, read on the forward strand.
TCCTAATTTCTCACAGCAAACTTGCTAGAGACATGTCCTTTAAAGATCAAGGGCTGGAATTGATCACTTACATTAAAAAGCCGATACAATGTTACAACATCCTATCATTTTTTGTTCAGGAATTACGACGCTATATGGTACACACAGAGGACTTGCACAAATTCAGAACAGGGTACGTAAAATTTGGAAATTTGAGGCAATAGAAATGCAATCCTTTATTGAGAAGTCATTTGGATTGACACATCAAGTACACATGTGCATATAATCAATGTGTGAATGAGTGATTAAAATGTAGTCGTGAATTGAACAGAGGAGAATGTATTAATCATTGTTATTTGCCGCATATTAATGCAAATCACACCTACCAAAAGCCATAAAGAATGGTTGTTTGGTATCATATTTTTTTAAAAATGAGTTTTGGTTGGCTTCATTTTTACCAGCTGTTGGATGTAATTGGATCTTAATTGCTTCTGACCAGCTGTTATACTGTTTAAAGTGTAATGTATAATCACTGTACAGTATATGCACTACCGTAATATTATGCATTCAACTTTGCTTCTCATATTTAACCAGATTAGTTTCTCAACGGCATATAGCCTATGCAATACAGAAGTGAATGACTATCCGTGAAAATTAAAACAATAGGCGAAATAAGTTGTAGCTTTTGAATTAATTTGTCTCATAACACCAGACAATGACCTACACTTGGCAATCTTGTCATATGCTCTTGACCATCCAATATATAGCTACAAACTGGCCCAGTGGTAATTCCAACGCAAAGCTACTGCTCTCTCAATATATGTGTAATGAGTTTAACTGAGTCGCAGACGTAGACTTGGAGGCAACACATTTATTCAACTCCAACACACGGGGTAATTCTCCCCTTAACAGAATAACAACCTATGGTGGTGGCCACCAGGCTAACTACACTAATTACAACGTAACTGCCACTACGGACCGGGACCAAGAGCTCGGGTCCAGGTCCACGTGTTGGAGACTCGTTGAACGGAGAACGAAGACGAAGGTTTCTTCCAGGATAAACCACAATCCCGGTCCCTCTCGAGACCCGCCTTATATTCTCTGCGGTGTGGCCGCCTCCGCCCTAGGCCACGACCACCTTCTAGAATCTTCGGGAAGGATCTGGGTTCCAATTACGTGACCACCCTAGCCCCCTCTGGGGGCCTCTTTGTAGACTTAACTGGTCACGTGTCCTCCCGGGTCCACCAGAGTGCCATGGCCTCGAGTAACCTCATCCTTCGGCCGGCACTCACACACCCTGTCCTGTAGGGTTGGCACTGCACGCAAAGCGTGGTGCCATCCAGCGCTATCAATCAGGGGTCACCGGCCCCCTCTCGGGCCGGCACTGCAAAACATTTATCTGGAGGGCCAACATGCTGATGGAGTTAATATTATTTCACGTGGAGAGATACGCTTGTCCATTTATTTATCTACGTAATTAATAATAATAAATGACAGCCCTTTGTTAGTTTACTGGTGTATGAAGACATCGACACACCGCAGTCATGGGAGTTGTTTGATCACAATTCACCAGTTCAGATATCACTATCTGCTGATGTTCGTGGTGGCTGGGAAGTCAATTCTGTTTTCCTGGGTTCAGAGCTTCGTGCATGAACCACGGAGCCCACCCCTACACCCCTATCAATATATATGTACTGTATAAAATGAGTTCCAACGTAAGCTGCAATTTCTTAAATAGAAAAAATTGTTGAGTGGTGACTATTGGTAATGATTAACACGTACGTGAACCAGGTGTGTACAGGAGGACCTTTTAGTAAAGGCGTTGGCTTAACCAATACGTGTGTATGTAGGTTAAACCTCTTTCGCACCGTACGTAGCCAACCGTGCTAATCGGAGGTACATAGAGCTGCTATGCACATGGTGTTCTACAATGTGAAACGCCAACATTTATTTCTAAAATGGGGGCAACGGTAAGTATGAATGATTCACATTTGCGCAAAGCATACTGCTCCTCGCAGTGCTGACATTTTATACCCGTACGTTTAATCTAAAACCAAAGCCATAGGGTCTATGTTTCTCCAAGCTTGACTTAGGAAGGCTCAGAGCTTCCGTCTCGAAACACAAGACAGATGAACAAACTTTGTCTCCCAATCGCTTGTGCGAGTGCCAACTTGAGATGGCATGTGATCCTGAGAGAGTATGGCAAGAGGGCTCAAGGGAAACCATCAATCAGCAGCGCTGCCCTCTGTGCCCTTTAATACGTTGCTGGCGATGACCCGATTACGGACTCACACAACCGCCATAAAATATTATCATGAAACAATTCAACCTCTGGCTCCAGTTTTTATGGTGAATGATGTGCCTTGCACTGCACATTCTATTGCACAAGGGCATCTGGCCCCAATGGAAGTTTTCCGGGTGCCTATAAAAATCGCCTTTAGGCTTAGCGTGGTAACAGCTGAAATCATACAGATGATAATACGATACAATTCGACTGTTGAAACTACATTTAACGTGATTTCTTGGCCGAAGAAAAATATCAAGTTCATTTTCTGTATGATAAAAGGATGATAGTATGATAGCAAGCAAGCATGCCATGTCAACTATATTTACAATGGTGTCGATATTTTCAATTCCCTCTCTGAAAACCTACTGCTATCTGAAGGACTTTAAACCGTGGGGGTTAGCGAAGTGGTGGCCGAAGAGTGGTTCTCATATCAGTCACCAATTATGTTCGCCATGACCAAGAATCAAACGCAGTTCGCTGGGTTCATAGTGCAGTGCATGAACCACTGCACCACCCTAATGAATCGTATAGTATGCATTCCAAAACTAAATTTAATTTATTTACAGTATCTAGAAGAACATTTTTCCCCGCGAAGGTCCTGTTTGGAATGTATGTCAAATTCCTTGAATACATTTGCCTGTCGGTGGAGATAAGAGTGGCCAGAGAAAAACCGCATACTACTTTATCAGAAGTCAGTAATAGTTCTATGAAAAAAGGTTTCCCTCCACACTGCGGGGTGTCTCCCACTGGTTGAGGGCTCTTGAACAGAGATGAGTAGAAGTTCAATAATGCATTTATTGATGTTTTCGTATAACTCCTTCGGCACATGCTTCTTAGGTTCATGGATTCACGTGGTCCCTACAAACCATGTAAAACCATAACATCACTTTTAACGTACCTACTACAATAACACATTGTGTTTGAAATCTCCTTATGTAAGGGGGCAAGTTGTGAGGCTTGACTTAAAACTAGACAAAGCGATAATGGCCATAGTTGTAATGGAAGTTGGCTACGTGATGTTGGAGATAAATTTACAAACGCTGTCACATACCCTGGCCAGAAGGGTTGATGGCACCACCAGGAGATGGGATCCTGCCAATTGTAGTTGAATATATGGGAACCCGTCACAAAAAAACAACCACAAGGACCTGTAAATGTACCCGGTATTGAGTGAGATACATGTTTGAATTATACTGCAAAGTATTCCCTGAGTTTGATTTCCAGCCACGGCTAACAATCAGTGGCAAAGTGACATCATGGCCGGTCTCTGCCCACCAAACGCTCACTGAGACCAGCGTGATGACGTATGGCCAACCAGCGTGGTGAATCTTCTTGGTTCTTTCGGTAAAGTCACGTAGAATGGAAATAATAAAATAATAAAAATAAAACATAATAAAATAATTCTCACGACGTTTCGGCCACAACGCAAGCAGCCGTCCTCAGGTGAAGAACAGGTCTGTCGAATGAAGCGTGGTGAAGTATTGGCAACCAGCGTGGTGAAGTATTGGCAACCAGCGTGATGACGTACGGCCACCAGCGTGGTGAAGTATGGCCAACCAGCGTGATGACGTATGGCCAACCAGCGTGGTGAAGTATGGACAACCAACGTGATGACGTACGGGCAACCAGCGTGGTGACGTATGGCCAACCAGCGTGATGACGTAGAGCCAACCAGCGTGATGACGTAAGGGGACGTGCCGAGGGGTTTCCATGGACTTTGAACACTCAACGTGTCCGCTCCCGCCCCAACTTGGTTCACGTTACCTCCAATGGGTTTAGTGAAAAAATAAAGTAATAACGTGAACGTACGTAACTAGTTTAACATGTAGGCTTTTGCGATCAACATCCTCCATAATCTGAGTTAAAAATATATATATTCTAGAATTTTTCAATGGCTTAAACTTTGTCTACTATCAATGTTTGCTACACTTTTTCACGAGTATGGCAACAATCGAGATCTGACGTTTTCGTGACAACGAAAACGTCGTCCAAGCCTCAACCGGTCGACAACCTCCTCACACTCTCTCCACCCCCCTCAGCGAGAAAAACAACCTTTCGACACCGTAAAACACTGAGATTTCGTGGAGTTTACAACAACAAAAACCTCCTCCCGCCCACCCCCTCGACACAAATCGACGTAACCGCGTGGCGTGTGAGTGGAGGTGGAGATGAGATGAGGAGAAGTAATAAAATGAAATAACACAACGCCGGCTCAAGGCAACACGAGGGGGCGCGATGCCGACTACAGTTCCTCTCTCCCCGCGACGGGCAGCAGCCCTCCACAGCTCCCGCCGCGACTCGTTTTGTTTTGTTTTTTAGTTTTATTTTTTACACAAAAATTTGGTTTCTTCACTACAACGACGACAATCGCCAGAGGACGTTGAGTGGAGATTTTAGTTGTGGCTCTCGCTGCGAGCTTTGGTTTATGTTGTTGTTGGTGGAAGACGGCGGCGTTGGCGTTCGCCTGAGGCCTGGAGTGAGCTGCTCCCCACCCAGAGGCCTGCCCTCACCTGTGAGTCGTTGTCGACCTCCTGTTCATATACAAACCAGACTAACACGCACACGCACACACTTTGAGTGATAAACAGCGACGTGAGGGGTCTGTTTGTGTGCGTGCCGACACTTTTATTCGCTGTTCGCAACATGCGAGAGAGCGGTGGTGATGAGGGTCCACCACCACCACCAGTAGCAGCCCCCCTCGTCCCCTTCACGTTCTTTAGCGTGGCACGGCAATGTTTAAATCTCACACAACACACACAACACATACAACACACACACATGTTGTGTGTTGTAAAGGTTGCGGCACACACACACCGCTTGCGCACTTTAATCACGGCGCTTATATAACTACACCTGACCTCGATGTAGTCCGCGGCGTTTGTCGTAGGGTAGCGATGGAAGGCGATGCTGATTTAATTGGGTGATGCGAGTGGATTGTTTTTGTGTCTGGGTATGTTTAAAACATTAAATTACACGTCATTAATAATAGTACACGGTAAGTTAGGTGAATGCGGAACTGTGCGGTTGTAAAGATGCTGACTCAATGTGGCCATTGTGTCCGCCGCATGCCGTGATGTACACACACGAGTTTAACTGGATATCCTCATGTTTACTTTGTATTGAGTATTAATGTCTACAGCTAAAAGGTCGATCTGTACGTTCAACAACTGAGACAAACGTACAGTGTGTGTGTCATATATACACAAGGCTAACACCGATCTTTACCAACCAACTCGCATTGACCTACGTGGGGAAGTATGGTCAAACGACTCCAATAATAAAAGTCCATACAGAAGTTGATTGGTAAAGGATGTTATTAAGTATAAATCGGTTTTAATATTTACAACAATAAAGGTGTACAGTTCTGTTTGTCCACTTAAATTTAATAATTATTAATTGTATGATTTAAAACTGGTTAATACATAATATCCCGAGTTCAGGGAAAGTGTTGTTCATGATTAGCACGAACAGACACTAATTATTAATTAGGGGTCACCTCTTAGTTACATGTTCACAATGGTGACTACGATTGTACTGTGTTGACACATTCTCTGGTAATTTAATTTGCATCCGACTGTGGGGACAATTGTAAATTGTTTTTTAATTGAAATTAAGTATTTTAGTTTTCCGTTAGTGACAACATATTTTTACCCCCAAACTACAATATATATAATTACAGATACAGGGCATTTAATTGCCGGTCTAATGAATACACTACAAATGTAACTTAAAACTACAGTAATTGCACTGTTGAGATCGCAATTTTCCTTCGTTGTGGAGTAAATTAGTCCTTGAATCAATCTACTAGTATTTCCCAGACGTGACATTATATATATTTACGTGTCATGAAGTTTTAGAAACTCTGCTGCGAGAAATCTAATCCTGCTGCATGATATTGGGGCTCCTTCCCGACACAGTTTTATCTCCTTGACATTTTACTTAACAGGCAAACAGCTGATTGTGCAGTCCCATCCACACGAATGTGCTTGGCCCGGATGGAACATTTTCGTTCTTCGGTGTTACATTCCGAGACTTATACTGCATGGAATCCTTTCTACGACTCCAGTTTGAGACGATGCTTCATCTGCACGATGCATAGCTGTGCGAGTGTGGTGAAATATACAGTGTACACTGCGTAACTCAATTGGTATTCAGTTTAGCACGCAGGCTTTCGCCTGATGAAGCTGGTTGTGTTCACCAGCGAAACGTCTGACTCATTGTAAGTGTTGTGGGTTTCCTCTCCTGCACAGCGGTGTGCTGAAGTAGTAACTACTTGTCACGATTTGTTAACGTGATGTGCCTTACTAATTGGCTGTGTTGGGTGGAGGGTGGTTAACTACACTGCTATTTAAGCGATCGAACCCCCCAAAAAACCTTTCTTATTCAACTAGATTCGAAGCTTTATCATTATCAGTTGATATTTAAGTACTCATGGGGTTGTTTTGCTTGGAAGAAGGGGTGCGTGAAAGGGAAATAAAAAAGCATTACCTTGGAGGAATGATTGCAATGTTTGCAACAGTTTCCACGGGTTATTGTACTGGAATCACTTCCTTGTGCTCGCCTTTCCGCAAGCTTGATTGTCGTGACCCCTCCATGCATGGTGTGTAGGGTGAAATGCAGCAGTTCCTATTGAGGAATGGAATTTGTCTTAGCAATAGTAGCTCGCAGTGACCTTAATCATATTGGCCACGTGGCAGTCATGTGATGGTTAATGTAGAAACCACTGGCCTCAAGCATGGAGAGATTAAACATTAACAGAGAATAGAAGACATTACATTTCATGTCAGCACAAACAAAAAGAGACGGCGTGGGCAAGGCTTGGGCAAACCCTCGGCATAACTTCCTTAAGGCCGAGACGTGTGTAAACTAATGAAACGCGTTATTTGGAACTCGTCTACTCGAAGAGTTCCACAGGGGAGAAAAAAACTATCATTGGCAGAAACCCAGGACCGCACTGTACGGGTGTAATATGCAGTTGTATGAAGTGTTTGCTCATCTGGGCTTTGGAGACGTTTTTGGCGACTTTAATGCTTGCTGTTTGCCTTGAGTTTGGCTAAATGTCAGCCAGAGGCCAAGTTAATAACGTTTGTTAAGCAATCTACTCGCAGTGTGGACGAGTGTTGGTTGCCAGTCGTGCATACAATGGTTCGGCATGATGGTTGTCAACATGGACCTATGCCAACCGCAGCTGTGGAAGTCGCTGGAGTGGAATTTGCAGAAAGAAGCATTCAAGTTCCAACTTTATGAGCCGTGACGAGCCACTGATTAAGAGCATTTCAGTTTGTGAGTTTTGGATGAATCGTTAAACTAATACGTAGTACATTTCATGTATGTGGTAAACAAAATAGATGTGTACTCTGTTGTCAGATATTACCAACTTATTTTAGTTTTTCCACTGAGTAAAGGTACATAACTAGTTCATATAAAGCTTTTATAGGCCATACCTACTTGTACCAGCAGGGCAGTTTGCTCCGAGTTTTCAATTTAGAAAACATGTAAACATTTTTAAATGTCTTGTAAACTCCATAAAATCTGTATTTGCAATGTAAAAATCTTGTTTTCTCGCTTAGGGGAGTGGAAAGAGTGGAATAGGCTGTCGACTATTTAAGGCTCGGACAAAGTTTTAATTGTTACCATACTCTTGCAAAAGGATAGCAAACACTGATAGTCAACAGTTTAATCCATTGAAATAGTGTATAATAAATAGATAATTTGGATCATTCCACTCTTGCTTTTCATTTGTGAGTAAAATTTTCCAAAAGGAGTCCAACCTGTTTTCAGATGCCTGTTGTATCATTTTGATCCAGATGCACCTTTAGTCACAGCCAAATGTACAGTGTGATGAAAAATAACACACCATTTCCAAAAGAAGAGCGATTTTAAGCAGTGTGTACGGCCTGTGTTAACACATGATCAGAAACATGACCATTGGCAGAGTAGAATTAAAAGGTGAAAAGTGCACAAAGAAGCATGGTGAGGTTCATTCTTGAAATTATTCTGAGACAGGGTGACATACACAAGAGCACATACACAAGGGGACTCATATTGACTGTTATGAATTGTGGGCTGTGCCTGTGGTTGAGGCTAACGATGGAGTGAGCCGAAGGAGAGAACACAAGATGTCCACCTTGGAGATGGAGAAATATATTTGTGTGCAGGAGTTGGGTTGTTGCATTAAAATACTGGGATAGATCGCAATGGCTTGGTTGGTCAATAAAACAATGTGGATAGTTCAAGACTGATGATGATTAGGCGGCTCCTTTTGCATGAAGACAAATCATTGTGTTTGTTTTTCTCTTGCACACAGTCATGATTTGTCAGTAAACGGAATTGATGTAAAATTGCTATTGTTTCAGTATATCCCAAAACATTTGGAAAGGCGAGTGTTGTACAGGTAAATATCTTGCTCAAAATGCTGACTTGCACCCAGCTTCAAAAATACAAGTGTGGAACTCAAGTGCAGTGACATATGAGACACATGCCTGTGCAGGTATAAAGGCACATAAACTAGAGCATTCATGTTTTAATTATTTTTTTAACAGCACTTTAATTCCGCCAAAGAAAGTGGGAAGTCATGCTTGGCCAGAATAATCTAGAAAATGCCCTTGAACTATACAACTTAATTGGTATGCCAAGTGTATATGCGAGTATTTACAATATGATCGTATTATTTATTGACAAATTGAGCTGGGAATATAATGCATTATTCATGGAGATAACTCTAAATAAAACAACACTGGATTAATTTCAAGTAAAGTATAAAGTCAACTTAGTTTTTTGATCTACAGGAGAATTCCTCATGTATATTACCTGTGGATCCTATTATCCATGGGATTAACCTTGATTTTACTTCCATCCATGAGATTAATTTGCCACGCGATGACTCTTATCCATAAAATAATTGCGAGCAATAGGAGTCTTTTAAAGCGCAGCAGAGGTCTTTGAAGCACCTTTATAATCCATTCCAACAGGTTGCAAGGTCCACAATGGAGGTTTTTGGGTTAGATTGCGTAAATATATAAATGTGTCGTTAAAACCCGCCGCCACCCGACACAGCCAACTAGTAAGGGTTGTCATGTAAACAGAACATGCCAATTTGTCACTAGTACAGCACACCGGTGTGTTGGAGAGCCAAGCCACAACATTTACAAACTGAGTGCGACGTTTCGCCAGTGATTACAACTAGCTTCATCAGGCTGTCGCATGGGATTAACCTTAATCAGGCTGTCGCCTGATGAAGCTAGTTGTAATTACTGGCGAAACGTCGTACTCAGTTTGTAAATGTTGTGGCTTGGCTCTCCAACACGTGACGAATTTGCACGTTCTGTTTACATGACAACCCTTACTAGTTGGCTGTGTCGGGTGGTGGCAGGTTTTAACGACACATTAATATATTTACGCGATCTAACCCAAAAACCTCTTATGGATGATATTGGTCGCGAAAGCCTACGTGTTAGGTTGCAAGGTGTTTAATGCATTAGCTCTGGTCCGTCTGTTTCTGTAACTTGTAAAGATAATCGAACATAAAGGAAATGTTCGTATACAAATGTGTAAACCAGTCAATTTAATTAGAGTTGCTCAAAACCAGACATTAAAAACCAGTGCTAAAATATTTAGCGCTGGTAACAAACCTTGCTAATTGGCTGTGTCGGATGGTGGCGGGTTAAACAACACATTTATATTTATGCAATCTATCCCAAAAAAACGTTTATTATGGATAACATTGGTTGCGAAAGCCTAAGTGTTAATCTAAAAATATATGCCTTGCCGGCCAAGGTAGTAACGTCATTACGTGTGACACGCGTACGCCTTCGCTCCAGATGAAGTCATAATGCGTGACGTCATCTCGTATGGCTTAGGCTGTAGCATTGTTATAGCTAGTATTAAATACCTCGGAAGACAAAGACATGTTGGAAAACATAATTTATGCATATGCATGGTTTTTCCTCGTTTAGTAATTGAGCCTAAAGCGACATAACGATTCCACTCCATATATAAAGGACTAGCTTTTTTGCTCGTCCAAGGACGGGTGTAGATTGCAGTAAATCTGAAATATTCTATAGAAAAATTGTTCAGCTCATGATTAATAATGAAGGGGGGGGGGTTGCCCCATGTGGAGTGACGTCACCCGCTAATGGTTATTGGGGAGGGGTGCGGCATGTAGAGTGACGTCACCCCTCATGGTTATTGTGGAGGGGTGCGGCATGTGGAGTGCGTGACCTTGTGCGTTCGTGTAAATTTCCACGCGGGCATGAATATTAATGAAGGGGGGTGGCTCTTTTTCAGTGACGTCACGCACGTATGTAGCACTGTGCTGCGTATATTTATTTTTTACCGTCACTTTCTGTAAAGAAACGTCATATTTGAAACGACTTTGTGAAATCAATTATTTAATTCAGCTCGACCTGCGTTCGTGTAAAAATCCACCCACTCATGAATATTAATGAGGGGGGGGGGTGGGCCTCATGTGGCGTGACGTCACGCGCGGGACGGACAGACATTTCTGGGTGATTATATTGTAGTAGGTAATATCAGTCCTCTTCTTGGTTCTTTCGGTAAAGTCACGTAGAAGGGACTTTACCGAAAGAACCAAGAAGATGAATCCCTGCAGTCACGAAAGCTTTAAATCGAAATATCAGTCCTGTTTACATTCGTGTATTATATGGTTGTTAGACCTGTGGTGCTTTGAAGTTCCATCCATACTGTGTGGCTCTTCGAGAATTGCCAATTGCCTGTCATGGCGATTATTCTATCTCCACATTTCTATGGATTTCATTCTGTGCGTATGGTTATCATGAAAAATACAATCTGCGCCTCAGAAAATGTATTATTAACCAGCAGGTGTTTTCTCCGTGTTGCCATCAAAATGTCAGTGCTGCGATCTTTTTTTAGACTATATACATGTGGACTATTTTCGACATAGACTATTCGACCTCGGTAATATTATCTTATACGCATGCATCCAGTACACGTATGCATGGATATCAAGATGCATAAAAATAAATGCAATATTTTACGTGATATGCATCAAACTCTTATGGTTGTGAAACCTGTCGTCGAGCAAATGCCCTCAACGATATTATCGCTTGTCTCGCTGAATTGTGGACACCGATGCAGCTTCCACGTGGATGTGTTAATGCTGCGAGAGAAGGTGCAAGGCGTGCTGTGCAAGTTAAACGAGCCTCTGGTGAAAGCTTTTATATGTTAAAGAATTGTGTTGACTAACCTTGTCCATCTAACAGCACATGTTTCGGGCCGATTTATGTCCATTCAGTAGGGAGCGCAATGGTCTGATGCTTTGTGTGGTAACCTTAGTGCTCAATTTGGCATGCGTACAATGGACAGAATATTGGATGCATTTGGTTCCATGAAAGAAAAAAAGCCAGCAAAATGAAGTGATATACCCTTTTAATGTACAAACGTTGCACCTAAGAGTAATTGTAGAATGTTTTCCGTAAGTGATGTGAACAATTTACCATCTTCATGAATTGGCCTCTATGCATAATATCAGTACTTGCAGTTTGAGCAATTTTAAAATAAATAACATGTCATTTCCTTTGAACTGACTGCATTATATTGGTGTGGTGAGTTTAGATGTCACGGCAATGTTGTCAAAGGTGTGTTCCGGTTGGGCTTTAAAAGAACAGCTGTGAACCCAGATCCAAATGCACTAACCACCAAGCCACACATCCGCTGTGAAATTCGCTTTGTATTAATGTTTAAAAGTAAGCGATTTTCTCATTAGTGTCCATTAATCATACTTGACACTAATGCCATTAATGACTTCCTGTGTGTACATAGCGTTTGGACCAACAAATAGTAAAGAAAGCACATTAAGTACAGTTCGTTTGAGCATTACTGACTATATGACGGTTTCAAAGCCACTTTTGAATGCAGTCTATAACCTCCCGAGATTTGTAGCGCTCTCACGCGATCATGCATGCTTTCTCCACATAAGTGTGGTAGGGTTATATTTGTTAAAGATACGTGCACGATTTATTGAGCATTTCGAGTCCGGGGCTGCTTTCGAGAGGTTTCCTGCTTGTGCCGAGTTTGCCGGCTCTTGCTGGAACGCCCCGGCGTCTTATTGCTGCTGCTGCTGCACAGGCTCGCAATTCTCCCCAGCTTACTAATTACACGAGTCTCCTATAAACAAACCATTCAGCTCTGCAGAACTGTTTGGGAATTCGCTCAGCTTCCACAGGAATGCGAGCATTAAACAACAGTACGGCGCATCACAGCGCTCTGAATTGTTTTTTTGGGGATATCTTGCATTGTACGAGGAGTGAAAATGTATAGGAATTGTGTGGATATCCGAAAACTAAACCTCGCACATAATTCAGGAGGTAGGTTTTCCAACAGCATAATTGATAATGTTGGTTAAATGTGATTTATTTTACACTGTATTGGCTTTGTATGTCATCGAGTGTGTTTTACAAACACTTAGCCGATGTCTTGATTAGTGTTGTGCTTCGGATAACACATGTCCAGCGTTGCATGCCACAAATTATCTGAATTCAATAGCCGAATCACTTTTTACTGGGGGCAAGAAGGCTTCCCTGCGAAGGGCGAACGACTGTAGAGAGAGGGGGGAGGAGGAGGGTCTTTGAGCTGGGGCTGACGGAAAGGGTGGGAATGAACGCGCAGTAACAACACAATGCCCGTGTGTCACCTTGCTCTGTGGTTGAAAAGGAAGAAACTTTCCCACTAGATACAATATATAGGTGGGGAAAAGTAAACAATCTGGATCGAGAAGAGGAAATTGACCACGACTCGGTTTGACTTTGTGCACAGTCTTCACGGAAGAACCCAGCTGCTTCTCACAGGGAGCCTACAAAAAGGCAGTTTCAGAAATGTCGGGCCCTGTCACAGTGGCGTACATTGTTTTCTAAGTTTTGTCCGTGGCCAACGATTCACGGATTACCACAGGATTAAGTACCTTGAAAGGTAAGATTTTAATGCCTGTTCTGTTCGTTTAATGTCTCCAGATTACAAAAAAATGTTGTTAAACGGGGTGGGGGGGGGGAGGGGAATTTTTTTGTTCCACAATTCTGCTACACCACTATCTACAAGTAAGAGTAGCCTCCAGGCTTTGCTGTAGTGATGATACCTGCTTTGAAACTTTACGCTACTGTGCTATTGTTGTTGTGTCAATCATTAGAATATAACGGGTTTTGTTCAAGTCACAGCTTGAGATCACTTTAAAGTGCACCCCCCCCACATCATCAGCCCATGGGGCAGTATTGAGGTATGTTAATTCTTTCTTTAACTGTCCTTTCTGGATCGGTCCCCTTTTCATGCCCCAGAAGTAATGTGTTGGGGTACAACATTAAATCCTGCTCCATTTTCTAGCTTGCAGACTTTATGTATGTGCCAGACGCCTTTCCCAGAATTAAGTAATCATGTGTCAGTCTTATATAATAGGTGATCTTTTCCAAAACCAAACACTACCAGCTTGTAAAGAAGCTATAGTTCGGACTTCAAGGTACAGTGCAAAGTGCCCTCTTATGTACAGATGTTTTAATGACACCTCTTGTACAACTACAGTACCCTATCAATGTATTGTACTTTCTGTATCTTAACTACTGTTGTGCAATAACGCTTCTTTATACTGGTAGGAACCTCCTGGTTACACCAGCCCACAGGGGATTATTGTGTCCGTCGTGCAGGGAGGGGCTGGGTGGGGAGGGGCTGGGTGGGGAGGGGCTGGGTGGGGAGGGGCTGGGTGGGGAGGGGGTGGGGGTGGGGAGGGGCTGGGTGGGGGGTGGGAGGGGTGGGGCTGGGTGGGGAGGGGCTGGTCACCCCGTGGTGCCCTTATAAAACTCAACGTTTAACCTACTCACGCCGGCTTGTGCCCGCCCTCAAAGTCGGGCGTATTTGCGGAATACACCACGCCGCCGTTGACTCTGGCCATTGACCGAGCAACCCAACGTTCCTATCAGCTCCCTCCGCAGGAATGTGTTTTTTTAGTTTGCATATTTTGGGGGTTTTGTGGACGTTTTAAATATGAAAGCAATATTTTTTTTCCTTGATGGTATACAAACCATTGTGGTCATACTTTAGAAATACTGCAAGATGTATTATTCTGTCCCTATATTATTTTCCTGGTTCTACTAATCTTAGGATTGAACAAAAAAGTGCTCAATTTTACGTTAAACCCATACATGGCCTTGTGCAAATAATGGTCTAGAAAAAGAAGAAATCGTGGAGAAACATTTCGCAACGTGCAGCAGATGCCAAGTGACTCATAATGGTGGTATTTACAGCGGTTAAGATTGTGGAGTCCTGAGTATTGACAGTGCATTACTTGTTACGTTGGAAGGATCTGTGCAAAGGTCTCATCTTTTACAATGCCCATTGCACTAATTATGAAACTAACCTGCCTGTATGTGTGTTTAGATACAAATGTTTAGGCTTGTGTATTGCATAAATTAAATTACTCGCAATGTCAGTCTTCTTATAATCGACATGACTGTAGATTTTATATAATTGTCTATGGAAATGTTGTGTAAGAGGCTGTGCTAAGTTGTACATTTGGAACCACCTGTAAACATGTTCTATAGCCGTTTGGCAGTCCACTGCTGGATAAAGGCCTTCCCCACACACTGTCAGCCATCGGAGTTTGTACTTGAAAAGGCTTGTCAGTCCGGGTTGGTGAAGGGCGAGGCCCAGAACTGATTCACCACTGATGTTGTCCATGGCCTAGAATCAACCTAGTTCACTGCTTCACAGTAGTGCGCTATGTATGTATGTTGAACTTGTTTTACACCGTACGTAGCCAGCCGTGCTAATCGGAGGTGCGCTAACCACTGCGCCGTCACTCAACTGAAAACCACCAATGTCCGTGTCCAGCCCCTTTTTCAATACATTGATTGACGAGGATCTTTTCGTGTTGAGCAGGTTGTGGGGAATGTTAGACCACACTGGTCAGTGCAGATTGGTGAAGATGGGAAGCATAGACATGAGAGCATAGATTATGACAACGGATTTTACTGCATTGGCCTCTGCTGTCCACGACATAGCCGCCCACGTATGACAACCTGGCATGCATTGTGATCACCATCATCAGGCGCAAAGCCCTCGGGGCATAGTGGTCCCCACGAGACATTGCCAGGCGATCCTATCCTGCCCCATGGTGGTGAATGTCATTCTCGATTGTGCGCGTCTACGTCATCCGTAGCCTGCCTTGGGGTCGTCTCAAATCCCGTGGTGGTGTGGCAATGATTCTGCACAGGGCTCTGTTGTGATCAGCTGAGGCGTCCGCTCAAGCAACGTATCCGGAGAACCAAAGTCTTCTGGGTACAACTATCAGAGACTGATGGGCATCCAGTGTGAGGGTGGACATCGACATTCGTGAGCGCCGAAGTGAATGCGGAATATCCGTTCAAGGTGCACCACTGGTCGAAGGCTGTCCAACTTGTGGCTCGGTGACGCTGTCGTCAGCCACGTCTCTGAGCCATACAGTGGTACGGGAACGATGGTTCACATTGTGGAGGCGGCTCTTTGTTGCTGTGGTAATGGAGGAGCACCAGGTGTATCTGTCGAGCTGTTTCATACACTCGCAAGTAATTCAGATTCACCTCTTAAATTCTGCCTCGCTTCGAGTATGTTGTCAAGTCAATGTTATATTTGCTTGAACATGTTGCACCTTTCTGGCACATTTGCCACTCAAAGTACGCCATGTTGCAAAATATAACCGAGATAAGTGAACGACTTTACTGCTTCAACATTTTGCCTGCTCTTTGCACTTCGGTCAAGTCGAGTGGGTTGCTCACAAGTGGTCTGTTTTTTGGTTTTAGCCCGGTATATTTTGAGGCCAAATGGTGGGAGGGTTTAATTATGCATGGTCTCCAGTGCTAGGAATAAAACATAAATAATTCCAGCTCGCAAGGCTACATCATCTGCACAATCCGGATGGGAGTCGGTCCTATCCCCCACCAATATTCGGATTCAACTTAGTTTAGTGTCTGAGATCTAATGAGATTGGGTTCATTCTTGGTGATTGAAATGACATGGAAATCATCTATCCATTTAATCCCAACAATTTTAGATTTTTATTTTACCACGTGTTCCATAGTCAGTTTAACACGTCGGCTTTCGCGACCAGTATGAATGTTCCATAGTCCCGTGCAACACCTAATGCAATGTCCTGTACGTCATTGGGTGTTGCAAGTCTTCAGTTTATCTTCCACCTTCCTCCACGTGGCTATCAGCCTGACTCAATTATCTTAACTGTTGTCATATATTTCGGTATGACAGAGTACAGGTTATTGGAACTTTTTTTTTAACAATGTTTAGTGTTCAAAGTACATCTTTTTTCTAGCCACAATTATTTTTTTTCCTTGTGATGTATATTGCTTTACAGCATGCTAAAGCAGCACAGCTTTCAAATATTTTAATAATTTGACGTGGAGTAATTATTAGTACGGTCATAAAATGTGTCCTACATATGAAAATACATGCTGGTTTTCCGTGATCAGCTTTTTTCAGCTGTGTATAATGTTATTGTTGGTGTGTAACTGTATACTGTAGTCATGCAGATGTATTGCTTGTATAGTTTTGAGTTGATATTAAACAATTAATCTAAACCAATAATGCTATACCAAGTTAAAATATTATGTAGTGTTGCAATGTATTGCCCATTGTTAATTAACTTCTGGATAAATATCTTGCTATTCCATGTCAATGATTGGTATTTGAATCATACCTCACCATGCTTGTTAATGTCACTTGATGAAGAGGGAAGGCCAAGGACTGGTTCTGTTTTCACTTGCCACTGATGTTCGCCTTGGCAATGAATCTTAATTGGGTTATTGGGTTCATAGTGCAGTATCCTAAGTTGCTAACCACTGCTCCACCGGTTCAAAAAAATTGCATGTCTTCAAGACCATTTAAAGAGCAGTATTAAAAAAAATCCATCTACTTTGTTTATTATTTTATCTGGTTAATTTATTTTATTCCCTAAACTTAACATAAATTATGTTTAGATTGTTATTTTGCATTTGCACATTGCCTTTGTTGTAACTTTAATTGGCGTAGTTCAATGGGCAAAAAAAGAATGTATCGGCAAGTGTGCCTTTAATGGCGAGAGAGATTGGTTTCTGGGGAGATGCGTGGGTGGCAAGTCTGAATGTCGTGTTCATTTCCTGTGTGGGAATGGGGAAAGACTATAAACAGCGTCACTGACAGGTCGCTAATATGGAGGGTGAATGAACAATCAGCAGAGGAATACTTAACAATTTGATCGCTTTGGAATAAGATAGTTTGTTTTTTGCTTTTTATATTTTTCAAAACTATGCGGCTCTTTGAGATATGGCCTAATTTTAGTGTTAACTGCTAAAATGTAAAATGTATATTTGCACAAATGTATATTTTTCATATGTGGTTGCGATGCAATATTGAGAATGTTGAGTGAGCGTTATGGGGTACACATGCACAGCTATAAAATTACGTGTATATAATGTCTTGTACCAGAAGTGCAGAGACTAAGGGTCTCTTCTAAGCCATTACCAAATGAACAAAAGTTAATGTCACAGTAACCTTTTTTTACTTCAGCAAGTGTTGTCTGTCACATGGCATTAGTACTTGTATATACCATTTAAGCAAAGACACAATTCAGAAAGTACCATGGTGTATTAAATGTTCAGAATACAGATTTTTTTTATATATGAACTAAAAATAACTAAATATTTTAAGGACTAGACATCCTAATCATCTTTGTTCAAAGCAAGTGACTTACAATGCCAGGTCCATCAATGGAACACTTTTCCAGCGTCGTATTTCCAACCTACCTGGTACAAGGCAGTTACTGGAATATTTGTATGCTTTAAGTTTGGTCAATAATGCTCCCGTTGATGTGAAAGTACATGCAACATTATTTAATCGGTTCCTACAGATCAGTTTAGAAAGTGTGCATCCATTGTTGTTAATCTGTGCATAGCTGTGCTTTCATAGAATCAAATGGAAGAATGCTGCTCAATATATCGCATTTTGTGCACTGATACAATGAAAGGTTAACATTTGATAGTCGATTGCGTTTTGTGGCATTGAAACCTTTGAACATTGAACCTTCAGGTCTTCCCTTGCTGATTGTTAACTGTCCTCGAACATTTGAGAGAATGTAACTAATGCACGTGTACCTTGCAACTATCAGTCCAATTTATGACAGAAGCTTTAGGTCTTTGATTTGAAAATGACAGCTTGTAAAATTGTCTCACAAATGTTGTATATGTACTGAACGACGTTCCCAATTATTTGTTGTGATGTTTTTTCTCCTTTAAGAAAACAAAGACATCAAGGAGCGTTCTCAGCCTTCGCCCAAGATGATGAACAGACTGCGCCAGAGTTTTCGGAGAAAGAAGGAAAAAGGTGTCCCAGAATCCAGCCGGCCCCACCAGTGGCAGACTGACGAGGAGGCAGTGCGCCATGGTCAATGCAGTTTCCCCGTCAAGGTGAATTACATTCGTCAGATCCAAAGAAACAAAGCAGACATCTCCCCGCACCTCCGATTAACACGGTTGGCTGTGTACAGTGCGAAACAAGTTGAACATACATATATCGTGTGCTTTTACATGACCACTGTTTCTCTTTAGGGAAAAAGAGTTAATCTTCTGCACATATTATTTTTTTTTTGTCCTAGAAAAGTTTCCAGCTTTGTGTCTCAGTGTTTTTGACATTTGGCTACCAGTGCCCTAATTGACCTGAGTTATGGGTATATCCAATGTTTAAGGTTCACCTATAGGTCTGAAGAACAATAATGTTTATGACTGTGATGGACAGAGGCCAAAATAAATGATGGTTTTTATTGTTAGCTTTTCTGGGAGTGAGGTCAAGACAAAGCGGATGGGAAAATAACCCAGGAAACTCGAAATGGATGCTGTGGACTCGAAATACAGTCAATTGTCATAACTGCTTGGTAGAAGGTGATGCATTTTTAGCACTTAATTCTTATTTCAAAAGGACAGATGGACTGCTTGTATGTTCAACTTGTTTTTCCAGGGTGTGCCTTTAATATTTGATTCAACTTTTGTTTAATTAATTTCATTGGTTTCCTTTATTATTGTAAGGGAGGAAAACATAAATATGATTCGAATTACAATACAAAAAACCTTTATAATGCTGCTTTCAGATATGTTAAATGAATGCGATACTCTGAAGAAATGGTACAATTCCTGTTACTTGCTCTTTTAAAGGTTGCAGTGAAATTGCAGCAATGCAAAATAAAAGAACAATCATAAATTCCATTCCATCATTTTAATCCATTGCTCGTGGGGTGCGCGCACTGCATGGGCACAGAGCCACATCTTCCGGCTGTTTGCCTTTTTCCACACGAGTGAGATTTGCCTCGGTATCACCGTGTGTGTGTGTGCGCGTCTCCTGGTGCAGTACCTTGGAGCAGTGGAGGTGGATGAATCCAGGGGCATGCACGTGTGCGAGGATGCCGTCAAGAGGCTTAAATCTGTGAGTCAGTCCCAACTTCGTGGGTGTAGAATAATTACTCCTTTTTGTGTGTGCATATTTTATATATTTTTCTCTTGTGATTGAAAACACAATATACGCTACAGTTTTTTTTTTATAACTATGAACTAAATCTCCTTAAGTACAATGCCACAGCTGTAATTGTGACATATTACAGCAAGTCCAAGTGAGGATTAACTGAAAGAGTGGCCATTATTGGGAGTCCATTGGGGAATTGATATGTGGGTACCATGAGCCTGGCTGTGAGAATATAGCTTTGCTGAATTAGATTGGTTGCTGCTTGTAAGAACCCCAGAGCCAGTATAAGTGTTTACCCAGCCGTATGCCATGGTCTGACTTGGCATTTGTGGCAGCTGCTGTTCTAATCCCCAGTTGGTAGACCCCTCAGTTAAATTATTTAAAACCTGATTTTTAGTCTTCAAACAGAATAGTTTGGTTATTTAATCCATAATAATGTCGACAAATCCCTGTGTAACTTCCCTTAACGTTTGAACAATTATCCCAAAGGAGGAAATGTGTGCCTTTGTCTATACAA
The DNA here is from genome assembly GCF_964198595.1 of Lampetra fluviatilis. Lineage (NCBI taxonomy): Eukaryota > Metazoa > Chordata > Hyperoartia > Petromyzontiformes > Petromyzontidae > Lampetra > Lampetra fluviatilis. The sequence goes on from NC_136292.1 coordinate 1,867,171, forward strand.
TTGCCATTTCCTAGATGAAATGTTTTGCTATTGTTCAGAAAAGGTTTAAAATGCCTGCACTTTTCATCCATGATGAACATTGATGTATGTAATTAACTATTATTATATTTGGATATGATTACAAGTGGGGGCACATGGTTTACGATGTGTTCTGTGCTCCACTTTACCAGAATATATCCATCACTTTTTTTTTTAGGGAGCAGTGTACACTTTATGGCTAGTCCTATCCCTGAGTGGTAACGCGTGCTAATTTATCTGTCAGTTTCATAAACAAATTGTGTCCGTTAATGATTTCGCATCAAACTTAGATTTTATTCCAACTGATACAGGCCCATTGAGTTAAACATTCCTCTTATAAGGACGACCAACCCAAGACTGCCAGCAGTGTTGGCAGTTACAGAACATTGCAGAATGGGAATGTGAAAATGTATAAACTAACAAGGGGCAAAACTAAATAACTTATAATAAACATGCCACTTCAATCTGCAAACAGGCTGAAGCATAAACTGTTTAAAATAAAATGAGAACCCTATAAAAAAAATCATGTCACGGACATGTGAATAGGCCATAGTCTCAGCTGTAATGGATGTTCGTTATAGTATTTGCAATTGTGACAGCGGTAGTCCTGCAACGTGGCCTTAACACACATGCTAGCAAATATAAATTTGGAATAATAATATTGGCTATGAGGACATTCCAAAATGTGGGTTCTGCGCAAGGGGAAGGCCCTGGAACTAGTCTGCTTTCTCGATCTAGGAATGGTCTACAGGAAATCGGAGGTCCGTTTCTGGTTTCTTGGAAGTTTTAACAGTTAGAGAATGTCAATTAAATCCTGAGATTATTTGGGTTGAGGAACTTTGTAGATTAAGATTGCCCAGTATAGATCTCGATGTAATTCCAGAAAGGTTAGATCAGCTTGGAGTAAAGCTCACAGTAGTGACTTTTTAATCCTGGCTTATAAAGTGAAAGCTAGTTTTTCTTCAGTTTTTACCCTATAAAGTAGATGCATAATTTAACCACATGCAGATGCATGGTTGCATACATACATACAGACATAAAAAATCACGGGTAAGATTTGCATCATGTTTATACACTAAAACTTGCCTGCCAATGTTCTTTACAAACCAAAACATGTGTAAGCTTGTGCTTGCTTGTAGGTATGCTGAATCTAAATTCATGCCAGGTATGTGGTGTGTGTGTATTGCGTATATATACACGTTTCACTTTTAATTTGGATGTTTTTTCTGAAATATGCAAATTGATGTGATGTGTATATGGAATATTGAAAGTAAACAAATGAAGTGTTTTTCTTCTAAAATAAGAGTGAGAAGGAGCTTAACTCCAGTGGTTTTCTTGTGCTGCTTGTGAAAGTTCCACATTCCTTTGGTAGGGACCAATCTCTCGATAAGACAAACTTATCAGTTGATAGTTTACACTTTGAAAGCACCTTGGTGGTACACTTGATTGTCAATACAGCACATTCCCCTGCAAGGCAGCCTTTGTTGTGACGTATTTAAAACTAGGTAGAACAATGATAGATCACGACGTTTAGATCGCAACACAAGCAATCGTCATCAGGTGGGACAACCACAGCAAGAAAAAACTGCTGTGTTTGTCCCACCTGATGACGATTGCTTGTGTGTTGCGATTGAAACGTCGTGATCTATTATTTTTCTAACTACGTGACTTTGCCGAAAGAACCAAAGAGAGTGGATTCCTTCAGTCACGAAAGCTTCAAATCAAGATTTAAAACTAGGTTTAATCTTCGAATAACCTTAAGGTTGAATCATTGAAAGTCATGGCATATCACTGACATGTAAATTCAGTAAATGGATTTACGATTACATTCAAAGGAATCACATTATTAGTATGTTATGGTACGTTAAAATGAATACAAATTCTCAAGTTTTCTGTCGGTAATGTTAGAAACAAAACACGTTTCTGTTGGTGGCTCTGCTATTATATTTTCTTCATGATGGCATGTTTTATCGTTTTTTCTGTAGGTCGGGAGGACAAAGGTGCGAGCAGTATTGTGGGTGTCTGCAGATGCTCTCAGAGTGGTGGCTGATCTGACAAAGGTAAATTATTGTGGAACTTGGAACTGTAAGACTTCAATTGCATTAATCAGGTTGAAGTTTGGAGCGGCTATGCAATGTTATTAAATGCAGTTGGTTAGCAAATGGTGTAGAACCGTAGTGTGATTATTCTCTTACATTTTATTTTCAGTTTTATGTATCTCACTCAGCTTTGTATATACACAAGGGTCGAATTGGTTGTGACCTTGAACTAATGGCCTGTATTTGCACCATTGTAGAGTATATAAATGAAAGTATAATATAAGTAATTTACATCACAAGCTTAATTTTTTATGTAGGTGTGATGCTTTTTAGAAACACATAAATGGCATACATCACAATTTTTTTCTGTGCGTTTATAACCTATGACTCACTATAATTTTCGGTTTTTATGAACAATGACACATCCTTTGGACAATATTAATGTAACATGCTCAATATATTTTAACACTCCTAAGCAAGTATATCAACTGGCATTACAATACATTTCAGTGACTTTTTCTTTAATAGCATACCAATACTTCTGTTGCTGTTTGCACAAGTTAGAAGGTTGTGCTTGTCAATTAGTTTGGTATAGTATTTTAATACGTAATTAAATAATTCCAGGAACAGAAATACACATCGACTGAGTAATGGCAACATTTCATGTCCAGAATTTTGTGCTGATAATTACGGTGCTTAGCATCTCCAATTAATCGGTTTAATAAAACACCTGTCTCCATATGTTATCTTAAAAAATTGCAGCAGATGCATTAACGCTTTATTGACTAGAAGGAATTTCTGCCATGAAACAAAAGTAAGCACTATTTGCCCTGTTTAGTTTTAAATTACTTCAAATGCCTATTAAGCTTTTTATGGCAAAGCAGGCTGGGCAAGCAATTGAGAAGGAGGAGCTTCCTTCTTGTGTTATTAAATGGCATCCGCTCACATGAGAAAGAATAAACGTAACCTCTTGCAAACGTAGGCCATTGTTCTACATGAAAATCACGTGTACTGCCTCAATGAATGGGAGAACACAATAGCCAAAGGCTTTGTGTGTTGGCAAGTTACATTTCATTACTCAATATTGGTCCATTGTGCCAGTGACCCTTACAATTCCCAAAATGTGGTTGGATTACCCCTTTGAATATAATAAATTAATATTTTTCTCCTGCAAATAGTACAAGCAAGCACTTCATATAAATATCATTATCAGAGCGCATGTGGTCAGCTGTGGTATTTGTTGGTTCTCACTCTGGAATGTGTTTTGTTTATGCCTTCCACCCCCTTGTAGGATTTGATTGTGGACCAGACGATCGAGAAGGTGTCCTTCTGCGCTCCGGACAGGAACTACGAGCGAGCCTTCTCCTATATCTGCCGCGACGGCACTACACGTCGTTGGCTTTGCCACTCTTTCATGGCCGTCAAGGACTCTGTGAGCAGAATGCCTTAAGTGAAATGTGTGTGTGTGCCGTGAGCAATGTGTTTTGGTTTGTGCTGTAGAAAGAAATAAGAAAAAAGACCTTCAGTAACCCGCACAATCCCCGTGACTGACGTGGCATAGATAGGCTTTCATCCAGCAGCGAGTTGATGAAGGGTTGGAATTATAGATTATTTTTTGGGAGTTTATAGGGCCGCTGCCGCACTGCAGTTAGTCGGTGAGCATGTTGCATGTGGTGGGGTTAAAGTGTGGGGGGGGGTTCGTCCTGCCACTTTCAATGTCTCACCAGCATGGAAGAATAGGACAAACTACCCCTTGGTGGGACTCTAGGGGAGACCCTTCCACTATCAGTGTCGTGATCAAGCAATTTTAGCGCTGCACCTTTACCTTTTTCCCAATGTGGCCACATTTGCATTTAGCACTTTTAATTTAGGCGAATAGATTAGTCGCATGGTTGTGGCCAGCTATCCCACAGCCAGGGTTATGCATTTACGCATGCTTGTTAAAGTTCTTTCTAACCGTACGTAGCCAACCGTGCTAAACGTTTCTGTAACGTTTGCCCGCCCGCCTCCCTCCCTCCCTCCCCGCCGTCTCAACTCCCTGACAGGGCGAGCGCTTGAGCCACGCCGTGGGCTGCGCCTTCGCCGCGTGCCTGGAGCGCAAGCAGAAACGCGAGAAGGAGTGCGGCGTGACGGCCACATTCGACGCCAGCCGGACCTCGTTCACCCGTGAGGGCTCTTTCCGCGTCATGACCGCCACGGAGCAGGCCGAGCGGCAGGAGGCCTTGCGGCAGATCGAGGAGCAGAAGCGTGCAGGTGCCTCCTCGCTCCCTACCTCTGTTGGCAATCTGGAGCGAAAGCACTTTATAGATGCAACCCAAATAACAGGCAGCACTTGTAGACACTTTACCTAAGCTGTGTCTCCCCGGTGTAGGTTTGATGCTTAATCATGCTATATTATATTTTATATGCAGTAAAACCTTGGATTGCGAGTAACTTGGTCTGCGAGTGTTTTGCAAGACGAGCAAAAATTTTCAATAAATATTAATTTGATAAACGAGCGAGGTCTTGCAATACGAGTAGTGCGTGCATACGCTTTGTCTGCCGAGCGTCACGTGATCACAACCGATATACGAGTGCTTTGGATTACAAACACGTTTCCGGAACGAATTATGCTCGCAATCCAAGTCTTTTTCTGTATATGAAAACGAAGTTTTACTCTCTGGCGCGCGGGCGGGCACGTGTGGTGGTGCGGCTAGATGTCACACGCCATGCCTCTGCCCCACCCACTCTCCACAGCGGCTCGTGTATCCCACGCAAATGCATGGACAGTGCTCGTTAGTCTAAATACAAATCACAGGTGCTATTTAGTGACCTCCTCTCAATGTCATTCCTGCTCTTTTTAATATATCCTTTTAATCGCATGCACATTGTTAACAACTGAAGACGGTGCACTAATCTCCACTGGTATGTTGTACTTCTTTGCTCCCACACTGACCAGCGTGGTGGAGTATGGTCAAATAACCCCCATGACCCACACGGCATTGGAAGCCTCTTATACAACAGTGGATTGACAAATAGGCATGCACTTAGGCATGTAACAATACAGCGATTTATTTATTTCTTAAAATGTATTATTTTCTTCAAGATATAGGAATCTATTTGCATATAGGAATTGATTATTTACGATGCATCTATGCAATTCATTTTGATAAAACCTGTCTCTACATTCACTTCAAGTAATCACATTAAGTGTGGGATGAACCATTGCATGCCTAACCTTCCTGCAGTGAATCACAACAATGAAACTGACCATGATGTAGAATTACATTTTTTCACTAACAAAGCTTCAAACTTGTGATGGACAACCTGTGACACACAGCTTGGATAAGCATCTACTTCATAAGACGTTTTGTTTTTGGGTTGTATCTTTCAAGTGCTGGCACGTATCTGCTGGCTGTGGCACTGGTAGTTTGGTGGATAGCTTGAGAATAGGTGTAGAGTAGAACCTCTGGTCACGAACGCTTCTGACCACGACCAAATCGGGTTCCGACCAAAAAATTCACAAATGTTTTAATCTGGTCACGAACACAAACTCGGGTGACGATCAAACACTGCCGCGGCCGATTTCCCCTTCCGCGCCATTTTTTTTGGAATTACGCAAAGCGTAACAGTTATGTATATAACTTTTATATTAAATTCCTAGTAAGATATTAATTTTGTGAGTGTAGTCATACCCCTCCCCCCTCATTCAAGCCGTAATTTAGAGAGCGAAAGCGCTGAGTACGTAAATCGCTAACATAAGAACCCGTTAATCTCTTCTCGCATCATTCATACGATGATGCGGTGAAGTAAACGTTCATACGATATTACGGTGAATGCTTCCAAAAACAATACTGTACCCAAATATTACTGTTAACTTACTTTCAATAGAAACATGAATTGCTCATACGAATATTCTCTCTCTCTCAGAATCGACCGACTGATGTAGCAGACGAAACAATCATCTTGTTGAACGATTCTAAACCTTGACGCGGCAATGTTAGTTTTCTCTGTTCAAGGTTATCTCAGTGTTATTCAATGTTTTTTACATTTAGTTTACTATTACACTGTGAATTCTATGGTATAATTAACTATTTTTGTGCTTAAAAATCTTAAAAAAACAATGTTTATATACAGTTCGTAGGAGTCTGGAACGGATTAATCGTATTTACTTTGCGACCAAAGTTATGGAACGAATTATGGTCGTGGCCAGAGGTTCTACTGTATTATGTAACTTGCATTGTAACCTTGTGCCCAGCAACACTTTTTATGAGAATAGGTCAACATCCTTTCATCTGGCCAAGTTCCCAAACCGGTCTGAGATATATCTTCACATGTTCAAACCAGGAAATGAGGTCATGCTCAAGAGACCTGAGACTGTTAGCCTCTTACTTCCTGGTCTTCTGTAACCATTAACGTTTTAATGGGGAAATGAGTTATCAAATGAGTTATCATGCTTTAATTTGCTAAATTTGAATGAATGTATGGTAGGTCACATAACGTGTCAGATAACTGATGATCCTGAGAGAGATTGTTCATGGCAATGATTATTTCATGAAACAAAGCCGCTATATCATGAAACAAAACTTGTTGGTATCTTTTCAAGATTACTGTTAAGTCTTGGTTTGCAATTTTCCCAGTAAAATATGTTTAAAATTGTAGCATGGGATTTAGCAGCCCTGTTAATACGATCAGCATGTATATGTTATAATTGCTGCATATAATGTTACATTTTCATGTACATCTTATTCATGTGTAGACTTTAAGCCATATGCTCTCCTAACATGAAATGGCCATCATTCACCAGTGAAAATTGAAATACGTGGATTTCAAGTGAAACATTATCAGAGTGAAACTGTAATTTGCTAGTGGTGCTTTGTATTAACTAGAAACTTCTGCACTGACCATACTGTATATTTTTTTTTTAGGAGGCCAGTCCTGCAGGTTTCTAATAGGGGTTTCTTTGTTATACTTTGCCCTGCCTGACAAGTTTAATTCACGGAATGCCATGGAGTATGTGTAATGAGTATAGGAATTGCTTTCATTTTGCAGAACTTTTCCTCTTTGCATCTCAATTAGTTGACTCGGTGAGTGCAATGTCTTTTGGCTGAAACCATTGATTGTAGTACCAATGTACACAAGTGGCAGGGAAGAAAAGTTTTTTAAATACCAAGGCTATAATTTATTTCTAAAAGTTTTTTTTTACATGTAGCTCATGATCACCTTTTTAAGCCTTCTTTACTCCTAGCTTGTGTTTTTATATACTATCGCAAACACTTTGCTGATGGCAAAAACATCAGCTTTGTTCTTATAATATAACACTAACAATGGTATTAAGACCATAAATTGGGTTGCCTGATGTATTTAACTGGCTAGTGACCCCACGTCGGAAGTCCAGCTGACTGATGGATTTTCTGCTTGAGTACATGGAAGGAATGTTTAAGGTCAAATCTCGGTAGTGTGCTCTATACCCTTTGATGTGTCAATCAGATTATGCTGATGCTTTGTCCGCCTGGCTTCTCACTGCCAAGCGCATGATCACAAATGCAAGGAGCTGGATTTGGAAACATTTAGCCCTTTAATGTAATTTAAATGAAGTACATTACTATTTTTTTATGTTTTCTGTGGCCAGTTAATGAGGAGCCTTGTTCTTTAAAGCTTAAAAGGGGCTACACAGTAGAGACGTCTATGTTTACTTCGTTCTTCCCCCACCTCCGATTAGCATAGTTGGCTACGTACGGTGCGAAAAAAGTACACAAATTACCTGTACAATCAGTTCGCACTCAAGCATAATGTAAATGTTAGTATAGAATGATAATCGAAACAGATTTTCAAAGTGCTTTATTCGTGTACATTATCCATAGCTGTTAGGGTCGGCAGGTTGCTTTCTTGTCAAACCTACATCTCTTCGTGAAAACCCTGTAGAGTTGATGTATAAATGAATTCTAATTTCTGTTTGGATTAGGTTTATTTTGGGTAATTTTTATTTGGTACCTTGGCTTATGAAAGTTGTTTATGAAATGTGTAGTGGTATTAATAGGACAAGTTTAACAACACCCTTCGCCACCCCTTCCCCACCCCTCCCAACCACAATGAAATGCATTATTCCAGTTCAGGGTTGTGATTTAATTCAAAGTAAAAAAACGTAACCTTTTGGTGAATATAGCATTAGTCCTTTTAAGGGTCCATGAACCTATAATATACAACATATAAACACTGTTTGGTAGGAGGTAGAGAGAATGGTTGTCCTCTAGAGACGAATCTTTACCAGTAGTTGGTACATGCGATTTATAACCATTGGAGAAGAGCTCTCAACAATCACTCAAACATGGTGACTCTTGAGACGATTTTAATTGTTAGCAGATGTTAGTGCAGCAAAATTCGTTGCTTTACTGCGATCCCACATCTATAAGAACACATCTATGCTACCCAATGTCAGCCTGCATTGACCAGCATGGAAAAGTATAGTCAAAATACCCACCAAGGGCCCACACAGTTTGGGGAGGCCCCTTAGTCGTTAGTGATTTTCCACGTGCACAATGGTCTTATGAAAACTAAAATCCTGGCTTAAATGACAATAGATAAAGGCGCAGCAGCTGCAATTGCTTACTCACACCACTGCTGGCAGAAGGGCCTCCATTCAAGGGAACTCTGCTCTTGAAAGAGGAGTGGGGGAGGTACCCACACCTTACCCCACCACATTGAAAACGAATTTCTTAAATTGAAGACTCATTTATTTAGAACTACTTGTTTTGTTTGTTGTCCTTCCCCTGAACCTCCGATTAGCACGATTGTTTATGCACGGTGCGAAAGAAGTTCAGCGTACACACGTACATACATTCACAACTACAAAGAAACTATAGAATTCCACTTTTCTTTTTTATCGCAGCCGGTGTCGCTAATGGGCACGAAAACGGTGGTACGGGGGATGCAGTGGTGGTGGCTGCGGCGGTGGCGGCGTCATCAGCCCCGATTGAAGTTGTTAATCAGGTGGTCTCCAGCGGTCCGTCGGATGGGGGCAGCGTCCTCTCCATCCCGCGCCGGCATGCCCCCATCGACGAGCTCGTGCGGCAGGGTTCCTTCCGTGGCTTCCCTGCGCTGCTGCAGAAGAGTTCGCCCTTCAAGCGCAACCTCTCGCTCCGCCTCAACGACCTGCCCTCCACGCTGCAGCGCAAGACCGACTTTCAGCTCCTAAACAAGGGTGAGCGTTTAAAAGTGACTGCCACGTATGTATACGTACATAGCCAACCATGTTTCTCGCAGGTGCGGGCATACGCATAGCAGTTAATGCACATGCGTGCGACGCGTATATTTAAATAGTTTATTAGACCACGGGTTATAAGTATACCTGGGTTTTTTTGTACCACAGATGGTTGATTGGATTGTGGTGGTGAGTTTTGTGCAATGGAAAGTTTTACAAGGGTATTGAAAATTGGATTTGTAGAGTCTTGTGAAAGTGTTGGTGCGTTGTGTGTTAAGATAAATGTGTACAAAGGAGTGTGTGGATGTTTTTATCGTCTTGTGCTTCAGAATTACTGTGGGGGGCGGGGAAGTGGTTTGTCTTGGAAACGTGTTTAACATTACTTCTACATTTGATTGGAGTGTCTTGAAGTTACGTAAAATGTCATTTTAAGCTATGGTATATGAATCGTACGCAGTCATGACTCACTGTTTTTGCATGATAAACATTCACTTTTAATATTCTCTGCTAGATTTAATGGTAAAATACTGGCCTATAGCATATATATCTGCCTTTGTGACCACTTTTCCTATTATAGTAATTTTACAATTACACTAATAGTGTCTCAGTTCCACATTAAATGTCGTGCTATCATGAGTTACATACCTATTAACTGTACCTAAGTAATTCTGATAAGCGGACAGGTTTTTGAAGTTATGGGCACAACATGTATACATTTGTGTGCTCCCTGAGGGTCATTTTGGAATCGTGTATAACTTTGTGGTGTATAGTAAAGGTATTAAAACTGTTGGACCGTTTATTGTCTTTGGCAGTGCCGGAGGTGGAGTCGCCAAACAGCCCCGAACCGCCCAGCGCAGACGGTATTCACGCCCTTTGCTCCCAGATAACCGGCAGCTTCCCTCCCGCTGAGGATCCATTCTCCGCCGTTCCCATGTCCCGGCCAAACGTTTCTGGTGTGGCCACCCTGCCTTTAGGTTAGTGCCACCCAGGGGTATCCAAGCTGGTGCCCACAGAATGTAGCTGCCTACATGCCTACATCGGTTGCCCCCCCAGTGATTATCACCAGCAACATCTTTACTATGAGCAACTGCGGCAACTTAGTATGGCGTTTGCAAAGTGTGGTGGTGGGGGGGGGGAGATCTGTCCAGACAATAAACACACGAGTTTGTTGAAAAGTGTGTTTGAACAATTGGCTACAGAGCACACAACTTTAAGGTAGTCATGTGACTTGGGTTTTGTAATCTGATTGGACATTCTTAGTTGCCCACATGATCATTTTTACACTTAAATGTTGTGGCAGCCATTGCCAGTGACACCCTGAAATTGCCTGTAGGAGGTAACAGTGCTTGTTCCCGCCAGGCATTGAATTGGACTGTAATGGAAACGTCGGGGTTTCCTTATTTGGCTGTTAATATACATTTTGACAATCCGTCCCAATGTGAAATAAATAATCCACAAAGACTAAACTAATAGGTGAGTGATGGAGCACACAAAATAAAGGCTACATCACTTACATGGCTGGCCTCACTGTACATTGTAAGGTGGGAAGGTACATGTTTGTGAAACCTAACAGACTTGTTTATGTTAATGAATTAATGTGAGAACAGCATTCCAATAAACTGCCATAACTTCAGTTGTTGCTAGTCTTTGCAAAGCAATTGAATGTAAAAGCTAAAGTTTGATTAATGTCGACTTTATAGCCGACAGAACTCAGTTTCCAGTGCAGGTGTGACTGATAAAACCGTCTGTTAAACCTTTGCACCTTGCCTTTATCTCTGCTTGCCTTTTGCTTCAGGCATTTCACGTACTGTGCGTTTGAAACAATGTCGCATGTTTATACACAGTATTATGTAGGCATGTACCTGACGCAAAAAGTGAATCCTAGGAAGTTTGATTCATAATATAAATTACACACTTTAATTCCGGACTTTGTTTACATAGATCAGAACTCGTGTGATAGTTTGAGACGCATTTGTGAGGTGCATAGCCATCAAATGAGGTGGCCTTGCTTAAGAGCAAAGGGGAATGGGGCCTATCCAAAGTCCCTTTTGGTGAGACGCTGAACTATCGAGGTAGCGAGCGCCCTCTGCTGGACCAGCTGGTTTCTTCTCCCTGGCAACAGTTTACATCGACTAGAAGAACGAGCTGCGTTGTATGCAAACACGCCGTCTCGGGATTTGTGTGCTGTTATTTATTTGTTACACCGACACTTGAGAAGCCTCAAATAAGGAGACAGAAATTCACTTTTGACGCATTTTGCTTGCAACTTGGGATTTGGTGGGGGGGGGGCACTGGCATGCAATCCCAGCAGGTCCATTATCTTGCTTCCACTGCTGCGCCCCAGCCATCACGCTTCATACATGCAATTTAAAGTGCAGCAAAAAGTGTAGCAGGTCCCAGTTCCTTTGGATAAAGTCATAATGAATCTGTCGGTAAAATGCTTAATGATCAACCACTCATGTCTGGGTTATAAATATGATTTCCAAAATGAAATTGCTCCTGAGAACAAAGTGGTTGCCAGCCTTTTTGTGACGTGCGCCATACGTTATACGGAGGATGTATGTCGCCAGACAGCCACATTTCTGCACCGCTGTAAGCTGCACTGCCTTCGATGTTTCCTGACTTATTGGCCTGGACAAAAGAAAGTCATTCTCACAAATTCATTGCTCATAAGTTATCGGTTGCAGAGCCCTGACTGGGTATAATAGCATAAATAAATCCTTTTTTGACCATAAGACGAGATTACATTGTAAATTACAAAACCATTCGTTATTGTTGTTGGATAAAACAATAGTGCCAAAATAGTTTTTTTTCCAAAAATATACAAATGTTTGTCAGTTCTAACGAAATGAGTTTTCAATCTAGATTTAACAGTGCATAGGTATAGTGGCTTCCTAATGTAATCTGGTGCTCTTGCCTCTGTTTCTAACTTATGTAATCTTAATTTTACTGCTGGCTGACAAACACAAAAAAAAACCAGCAGGTAATCAGAATATTTATTTATCCTGGAGGAATCCGATGAGCTATGAAGCTCTTCCACAGATGTCCAATAGTGACGTGAATAATTTGGGTTTATTCATATCAAAGCCAATCCTTCAGTGTGATAAGACAACAGTGGGTGAGTGTGCTGTACATGCTAGTGCACAGGGAAACCATTTCTCCTGCTGCAGCTTCTCCGTTTTACCGTTGCCTCTTTTATTTTAACTGGCTTTGCAATTTCTCGCTTGTTCCAGCTAACACCGTGCCTTCCGCGTTTCCTGTAACCAACTCTAAACCCCCCGTTTCCCCGCACTCGACCGTTGCACCTGTGCGTGACGTCAATCCTTGGACTCACGCCTCCTCTGTCACTGTCGCTACAGCAGGTAAGTTGTGCCTGAATTCCGTGTTCCATGGCTTGATCTCTCGCCTTCTATTTATCCAGCTTTCTCGTCAAAATGTCTGAATAGGGCTTGCTGACAGTCGTCTTTAATGCTTTTTCAGTCGAAATATGTTAAACTCTACAAATGTAGCAGATAATTCACTTCAGTATTCGTTATTAACGTATCTGTAGCATTGTGGCATAATACAATCCCATTAGTTTAATGTGCATCCTATTGCCACTACCAATGGCAATGTAAAAAAAACAAGTTAAAACCAAACTAAATAACTTATTGTTGCTTTCACTTTTTTCAGATAGTGTGCTTGTTGTCGCGGTTGGCCATTAAAAAAATAGGTTGTGTGTGGCCTCGGGGCCACAGTGAGCAATGCAATGTGCACACAATACAAAACATGACTAACATGAGTGTTGGTGCCCACCGATCAACAAAACAAGACACTCTTCCATATGCAGTGTGCTCTAATTAGCTTTGTACACAACATCGGTAGTTTTACCGAAAAGTGTAATTTTGTTTGTCACAATCATGATTTGACAATTTTTGTTTTAAATGAGCTCATAACTCTACAAACTGTTTGGGCAAACACTGCAGACAAGAAAAAAACAATGAGGTATCCTCAACCAGGTGAATTTAATGTCATGGCTGAAAACACGGCAAGTGCCGTGAAATGGTGTCCCGAGTTAGAATATGGGAACCCATTCTCTCCAACCACGCGTGTGTTTGTGGGGACAGGTGCCAGCACCACTGTGGGACCGGCCTTCAACCCCGGACACCGGAGAACGCAGTCTGAAGCAGAGCGGTGGCTCGATGAGGTCGCCAAGTCCACGCAAAACCAGAAGCAACCACAAGGGCAGGCGCTGCCCCCCGGTGTCACGCCACCCCATGGCCTGTCCCCTACGCAGATGCAGCCTGTTGGGTCATTGCCAGGTGGGGTACCCTCTGCTGCGTTTGCCATGCAACATCATCATCATTACCAGCCAGTGGCGGTGGCAGCAGCAGCAACCTCTTACCCAGGCCACTTTACCGTGAACGGTGGTGGCCAGCAGCAGTACAACACAGGGCCGACACCCAGTATGACGCCCTCGCAGATGGTGGCCAGCGCGTTCACGGTCGCAAGTAATCCCGGGGCGGTGGCGGCAGCACCAGCGGTGGGACAGCCCACGCAGTCTCTGTCTCAATTCAACAGCAACCTCAACAATTCAACGCAGGCTGCTAAGCCCAGTTTGCCTGCCGGTGGCTTCGGTGGGAATGCTGCGTCCGCCTTTACAAATGGCAATGGGGTTTCGGCAGGCGAAGACCAGTTTGAGGCGCAGTGGGTTGCGCTGGAGACCAGGCATAAACAACAGCAGCAGCCGCACAACCCCACTCAACAGCAGCAGCAGCAGCAGCCGCAACGCTTTACCCCGTCTCCGACAAACCCTTTCAGCAGCGAGGTTCAGAAGACTTTCGAGATTCGCATCTGATTATACCGTTTCCTTACCCTTGACACTCATGTCCATGCTGCATTTATTTTTAGTTCCAATTTTCTTAATTTGCTTAAAGCTTCTCTTAAAAGAATAACAGTGGCTTGGGATTTGTAAGTTCTTTAACAGTTAAGAACATGCAGGCAGTAGAGAGATGATAGAATGGCACAAAACCTCTGGTATTATAAAACAACAATTACAATTGTCTTAAACTGAAAAAAACACAACACATACAAACCCATATCTTAAATGATGACATAGCACAGTTTTATTTTCTTCGTGCCTATTGGAAATGCCATTGTAGCTTTTGACAGAAAATGCTGTTTGTTTTATAACTGTAAAAATGAATGTTTCAAAATGGTGCAGCGTTAAAGAAATGTTAGGATGCCCAGTGACCGGGTCGGGTGAGTTATCAGCCATGGTTACTTATTCACAAGTGTGTGTTGTCAGTAGATATCTTTTTGTACAGTTCACGGACATTGATCAATGTATGATAGCAAAGCCTGTACTCGTGCAGGGTTATGCCTGCAATGATGGCAGTGCAAAGGAAACATTCGAGTCTTCTAATTTTTATTATTTTAGAATTTTTAAGAAATTGTCTGCTTAGAAGCAATGATGGTTATCTGTAAAATGTAAACAAATTTACCAATTTATACACCAAACTATACCATTTGTTAAAAAAATGCCGTTATCTTATTTTAACTGCAGAAACATGTCATTGTGTAATTATATAATGGGCTTTGGATAAATTATAGAATTAGCCTTCTCTACTGTTGACCTTTAAACTTAGTTAACATAACCTTTACCTTTTCATAATTAGGTTGACAATGATCGTAGCATGGTTATTTATATACTGTATTGGGCGTCATAACTATTTAATTTTAATTTACCTTTCCCATCAGTAACTTGTTAACACTCACTTTATACTTTTTAAACAGAGGTACAAATTTATCACAGCTAAAATTAGGCCTTTTTAATGAAAATGTTACTTTGGACAAATGCGTTTAAAGGGCATGGCCACTTTGGTTTGTGTACGTGTATATATTTGCCTAAAGAAAACAATTGAAATGTATTAGATACACATTATAATGGGTCTCTTAACATGGTTTGTAATTACATTTATTGCAGTTTTTTTTGCTGCGTCTTATTTTATTAAAGTGAAATAGAATATACATTTAGCACTCACACTTGCTTTCTGGGTAATGCAAACAGCTTTGAACAAAAAGTGCATTATTGCAATGAAATGTTTCATTTACTGTTCATAAAAGAAAAAAAAAACATTGTTCAAATGGATATATGAATAAAATAGTATATTTCTCTTTCGTTATAACATTTACATCTTTAGACATTCATGGACATTGCAACAATGGCGTGATAGTGGAAGCAGGGATAAACAGCTTAACACATGACATGCTGTGGCCCAGCTGTTTCAAAGTAACGGGGACTTGAGAAAAAAAGTGTCTTGTCCGTTGAAGATTCCACTGCACCATGCGAATGATCGCTGGCAACACAAAGCAGTGTGATGCAGGCAGGCGGAACACGGGTGCGTACGAGTGCACAGCCCATGGCGCTGCGCAGTTGTAACAAGGGGAACTTTGACACAATGCAGTCCGGGTGAATTAACCCCTAGTTGATGGAGACCCTTGTTCAGTGTCATTAAGAGAACGTTGTCCAACCTACATGGATTTATTGGCAAGCATTGTCATGATCGTCCCTATGCTGAACACGTGTGTGTGTGTATATCACGTGAAAAAGCGCTATTTTTACATCTTAATTTGCCAAAATGTGAAGTTAACTGCATAAACTACTGAGTTAGATTATATATGCAGGTGATGGGATTGGATTAGCTTTATTTCTTGTGTAATTCTACAGAATATCTTGGTGAAGGCACTGCTAGTGTAGTTTTATAGGTATAATGTTCATGCAGTGATTTTTAGGTTTGCTGTTGTGACACTGATGACAAAGCCGACGCTAAAAAAATATTTTTATGAGTGATTCTAAAACGTACAGTGTAATGTGCCCGATTCGGTAGATTTGAGGTCATGTGGGTGTTTAGGTGAAATTGCTAACTTTTTATATATTTTGATACAAAAATGTATATCCCTATAAAAAAAAAATGTCAAAGGCCTTAACTGCTGTATGTGGTACAGTCAGTTGCAGATTTAAATATTTCTAACTTTGTTAGGACATGATTTTAAAAAATTTGTCACCAAAAAAAACAACCTAAAGTTTAATATTTTAACTATTGTGCTGGCCCACGGGTTTATAACACTACGTTGTGGTGACATACACTTAGAAACTTGAAGGGTTATTTAGATGTCCATTGTATTTCAGGTAAGCCGATTGTGTAAATCGTGGATATGAAATGAATTCATTTCAAATCGGACACTGAAATCTTACAATTTCAATACACGAATTTTCTACATTCTAACAGGGTTCCATAACTTGGCAGCAGAAAAAAAAATAGGTGTTGCATTCAAGTTCGTTTTTAAATCGAAGAGATGTTATACGACACACCGTTATTGTTCGCTGGCTTTGTAAAGACCCTTTCACACTCGTCAAGTTGTTTTCTTTACATGCAATGTGTCGTGTGAGGACATTTTCAGTATGGAGCAAATTAGACTTGCGTGTGGAATTAAATACTGTTTTATCTTTTGGGAAATTGTGATTTCAGACCGCCTTTGATGAACTGTCCTGGCTTTATGCATTTGGTGGTGGGTGGCCATGTATTGGTATCTGCATTGCACGGATTTTCGGCATTCCATCGTGCACCGTTTTAGCTTGTCCCAAGTTGCGCACATTACCGGCCACAAATCTTTCTTTGCTCCTGATTAGAGAATTTGCCAAGTGTGTGAAGGCCTTACACAGTGTTTTTTTTACTCTTACCTCGCCTGTAATCAGCTAATGATACTAATACGATGGATTTTATGTAATACAAGAATCGATGTTTATAAAATGAAACGTACTGCTGTTTTAAAATTGCTAAATTGAGACAAATCCTATTACCCATGAGTTAAAATCGTTTTTCAGCATTCTTGTTAAGTATATCATACAAACCACTTTGCGTACTTTTATGGGTGCATGTGCTCTTACAAGCTTCTGTATTTAATGGCAAAGTATTTAGAGCAGTCCAGACATTCAAAGAATAAACAACTTTGAAATCCAATGTACTTGTTTCATGTCCATGGTTGAAATTAAATAAATGTATATTTTGCCACTTTCTTGTGATCTGTACTCTGAGCTAAACCTCAGCAACTTACAACAACAACGCCCGGTTGCTCTTGCAAATCGTTGACACTGTAAATACACTCGTCTGAGGCTTTGTTCACTTCGAGCTTGTGAGCTTGTGGTGATCTTTTTAGTTTTGTTGGAGTGTGCATCGCAATGAAAGCGTGTTTCTTCACCAACTTTGGTGTTGAGAAAATGCGACCACCAGGTGGCAGCGTTATAAAACACAACTGAGTTCAGAACATGGAGTGTCTTGCATGAAGGTTAAACACATTTTACATCACATTTCAATGGTATTGAACATGGATTTCATTTATTTATAAAAGGCCCTTGTCCTCCGTTGAAGAAAATCCTCACCTGCGGATTTACAGAACAGGATATTTCAACCGGAAATGTGTTAATTTCTCCACAGAAAGTTAAACTTTGGGAAGGTGTCCTATGGTTCTTTCGGTAAAGTCACGTAGATAGAAAAAAATAACAATAAAATAATACTAAATAAAGTGAATAAAAATATCACGACGTTTCGGTCGCAACACAAGCGGTCGTCATCAGGAGCAGGGAGGTTAGTCTGAGGGCAAGCTGTTTATAAAGGTTTAGAGATGGGTGGGGCAGCTAATGTTAATGTAGGAGAGGGCTCCGACACCGGCAGGAGGTCTACACCAATCAAAGCATTGCACCTCGCTCCACACCCACACTGCTGACGGTGGAGGTTAACAAGAAAACACAAATCAAGTCATAACCCAAAGTGGTTGGTGACATCTTTCCAAGTCAAAATTCGGGAAGGTGGTTGAGCTCTCCTGGTGATAAGTTAATTGTTTGCAGAGAGAGAATTCTTATCAGCAAAAACATTTCTTGCTGTGGTTTTCCCACCTGATGATGATTGCTTGTGTTGCAATCGAAACGTCGTGATTTTTTTTTATACCTACGTGACTTTACCGAAAGAACCAAGAATATAAGTCACATTGACTTTATTAAAGTACGCATTCTTTGGATACACTCGTCACGAGACGGAATGAAAGCTTCAAATCTAGATTTGACATTGGTAGTGTTCGCTAAAAACCTTGGAGTGGTGGTAGTGCAGTGTTTAGTGAATTAACACTTTTATCCTGGCGGTCCCAGTCCCGATTCCCAACCATGGCTTTCTGAAATCTAAAGCAGTCCTGGATAGTTCCTGTCCGCCTTCACCAACCCGTAATGACCCATTGCATATGTCCTCTAGATACAGTCATGAGATTATTACATTTCCACACTTTGATAAGTTTATCTCACTCAGCTGTTTCACATCTTATTCTCTTTTTTTAAGTAAATGGCTACAAAAGTGAAAGGTGAATTGCCGTAATGTTGGAAATACTGTGTATTTTTACCATATAAATAAGCAATGTTTATATACATATTTGTGTGTATGTATGTATGATCTAATGTCTGCCTTGGTTTAAGTTTAACTTGTACACATGTTATGTTTTGTTTCTCGTAGAGGGAGGAGAGGCTCTGGAAAAGCATTGAAGCTTTTGGCGACTGACAGGGAAACGATTGAATTGTTTCCGTTTTCATTTTATTTATTGGCTTCTTTGACCCTTCTGGGAAGCCTTTCCTAAGCTATCTCGGCAGTCGCGACCTGAAGTTTGGGAAAGTGTCACCGTCATAAAATCTACTTCCATTTTTTTTATAACCGTGATCCTCCCCATCTGTCCCCCTCCTACAATAAATCTCCGCTTTCACATTCCATTTACTGCTCAACTTCATACAGCAAGGCCCCAGCATCTCTTTGGTCCTCGCTGATTGCCCTTCGTAGCTGAGGGTCCGTTTCATTCGAGCGGTGACGAATCCATCGGGCCATTAGGCTGCCCCCGAGCGCGCGGCTCGCTGGCGAGTTGCGCGTCTTGAGGGCGCGTGCGCGGCGCAGCTGGCGCAGCAGAATCTGGCGTGATATGCGTTGTGACACAGGCTGGCCTGCACCACCAGCTCGCAGTTGGCCAGCTCTGGCTGGTCAATGCAGGACCTCGTGCCGGCGGTGCCCAAGAGCCCAGCAGACGCATCGATGGCGGCACCACCACGACCGCCGCCACCACCACCGCCACCACCAGCATCACCGAAAGAAGCACCGCTGACGATACCGCCACCATCACCACGAGGTACAGAAGCAGACGTGTCTGCAAGAGGCAGGCGGAGCGAAGGAGAGTTTTTGCAGAACAGGAAATAGAAGTAAGAAGCATGAGACTTTTGCAAACGTGACCCTGCGTTGTTGCGCAATAGCCTGAGCTTATTAATGTGAGCTGAAGTCTGTGCCCAAAATATCACTTGACTATGTTGGTTATTTTGGGGTTTGCAGAAGCAACGCTTTTTTATACAATCGTGCATTTGAATTAAATCACGTGACTTTGTGTTTAAACAAGCTCTTTATTGCTAAGCGCAAACTTTTCACAAACTTGTAAAAACAGTAACATGCAAAATGGAAACTAGCTGTAGGTATACAAACTCTATGATTACAGAAAAGTGTATCAAGTAAACAGTAGTAGATACAACATGAAAAGCACAAGTGTTCACCAGCATTAAACTGTTAACGGACCCAGTTTCACAATTTTGCCCCAAAGGTCTGCAGATAAGTTTTCTGTCATAATTAGCCTTTACATCGGTTGAAAAATGTGCATAGGTATTTTAAAGTTTAGGAAACTTTAAAGGTTTTCCCGTTCCAAGACATGACTAATGCTACACCACACTTCGCGGTTGGGCTCAGACATTTTTCTTGACAACGGAGCGCGTGGGTTTGATTCGCAGCACGTGAAGCGTGAAGCAATGTCTCTACACCCCCTTCCCAGAAGAGGTGCAGAGATTCAAATTCTGAAACCGCACATGGTTTAAATCCGCCTCACGCAACGAAGCATATATATGCATAAAAACATTGTACCAAAATAATGACGAAACTATTTCACCGTTAACGTTTCCTACGAGGATGTTCGTGTTTTTGGGGGTCAATGACGCACTGGTTCACCAATATCAAGTGCAATTCTGTCGAATAACTGCACCATTTAATACACCAATATAAATAAACTTTGCATGCAAAATTCTCGATTACCATTACCCATAGATCACAATGCAGGACCCCTTGTAAAAAAAAAAAAACCTTGAATAGGTGATGCGCTTCTGGATAAATGCAACTCTGTTATTATGGAATGGTGAGCCATTGCTCATTAGCCCTATCAAATAATGTTTTCAAACCGAACTTAAGCTTTATACATTTGGTATAACGTGTCAACAGGTAAGCTTAAGCCACTGGTTGAAAATGTGCAAAATCTACACACTCCAAGAAAGAATATTGAGGTAGGTAGCCTTTGAAGGAAGTTTTTATTACGTCATTTTTATTTTTGGGACGTCAGAAAGATCACATAGATTGATTAGAATGTGATTTACTCCAAATTGAATGGTTATTGGTCAATTTAGTCCAGTCGGTATTCAGATACCCTCAGTATATTAAGCAAGAAATGCAAACCATAACCATGGTTCATGCATGATAAACCATCCAAGCAGTTCATGTGGGAAGCCTGCCTATAGAACCATAACAGTACAGCAGGAAGGTTGCATATGTACAAGTACTTGACACCTTATTCTGAGTATTCTCCCCTCACCTGAGAGTTATCTCCTGATTTCCTCACACAGAGAAAGTTTAAGCCAAACATCATAAGTAAAACCATCCTGAGAACAGTACTCCCTGAAGAACTCGGTTGAGACTTTCCTGAGTCAATAACACTCGCTGTCTCCTGCGCACCTGTGTAAGTAAACGTTCCACACGTCTGCGGATTCAGTAGGAGTTGGAGAGAGGAAGACTTTGGACAACATGGAAAGGGCCTTGAGGGTCACGGCTTCACTGGTCAGCGGTGAGGTGGTGTGTTCACGCAATCCATCGTGCCTATCCTTCCGTCTCTTGGTCTGCCCTTCCGAACTCTCTCTCTCTCTGGCCATACAGCCTCCGTCCATCCTCTTTCCTCTGTCAGTCCGTCCCTTCTCTCCGTACAAATGTTCGTTATGTCCATCTGTCCGTTCACCCTTCTCTGTCCGTCCATTCCATCATCTCCATCCGTCTGTCCCATCATCTCTGTCTGTCCGTCCTCTCTGTCGGTCCATCCTCTGTCCATTCGTCCATCCATGTGATCGTCATTCTCTCCGTCCCACTGCCCACCCACCCATCCATCACCCACTCACTCACCCACTCACCCACCCACCCACTCACCCACCCACTCACCCACCCACTCACCCACCCACTCACTCGCTCCTCGCCAAGGCTATGGCCCTATCTTTTGGCCGGGGAGCCCGACCTACCCTGCACGGTGAGGTGCGCACTGGCGCTGACGGAGCGGGAGCCGCTGTACACGTTGCACGTGTAGTGGCCGGCGTCGCTG
Source organism: Lampetra fluviatilis (assembly GCF_964198595.1). NCBI lineage: Eukaryota > Metazoa > Chordata > Hyperoartia > Petromyzontiformes > Petromyzontidae > Lampetra > Lampetra fluviatilis. The sequence goes on from NC_136292.1 coordinate 1,888,867, forward strand.
CTCTGGACGTTGCGCAGCACCAGCATGCCGTCGCCGGACACGAGCACGCGGCCTCCGCCGATCTCCCCGGATGTCAGCGACACGCCGTTCCTGACAGAAACGGGAACACCCCCCACGGCGCACTTGAGTCGGTGGAGAACAATGACACATTCCTGTGGAAAATATTCTACAATTCCATTACTTCAAGGTCCTCGATGGACTCTGCCCTGCCTGCCTACGCTGTGCTCTCGTACTGCTCTACTCCCCTCCTTGTGTCCTCTGCTCCAGCAATCAATTCTTGAATTTGCTCCAACTGGCTCCAACTGGACTGCTGCCCTTGTGGTCTGGAATTACCTTCCTCTGTCCGTTCATGCAGCTGATTCCACCCCCCTTTTATTAACGTTCCATGTTTTAAGCCCTTTTCTCCTCCACCTACGATTTATTTTCATGGATCCATGTGTCTTATTTAATGCAGGTCTCTTCCTAACGTATGCCTTCCAACTTCTTAAAAATATATCCAACCTCTTCCCTGTGATAGTCCAATGAGCATATCTCCCTTTGCGTAGAGCGTCTCAAGATGCAGCCACATTTAAACACTTCATACATTCAAATTGTAATTGAATGGGCTATGTGTTGTAGATCAAGACATCCCCTGCCACTCCATTCTTGCTCCAATATGGCCCGTCCTTGCTAGAAATTGAAAAAAACAATCCAGTTGTATCCATGAAGTATGTAATGTTGCATCCCGCTGAGATGTGCATTGTCGCAATTCCAGGTCACGATCCAATTCAAGAACAGTCATTTTGGTTTAATTTGAACTCATTTGTATTGTTTCATTGTTATCCACGAGTTTGTAGTTTGCTCTATTTGCCTAAATTTAACAGCATGTCTGTATTTTATTTCCACAAATGATAAACAATTTAGTCTCATACAAACTTTCTATGCATGTATCTTGAGTGAAATAATAGATTTTAATCGTTTGATTGATACATCATCATCATATCGTACCTGTCTTAACGCTATTTACGAAAAACAAAACACAGCCCACGTGGAATGAGCCACCTGGTCCAGATGACATTGGCTTTCTTGTCGGACACGGTGCAGGGAAACGCGGCCTCGTCGCCTTCTTCCACCTCGACGTCGCCAGGCGGCTTCACGATGGAGAGCACTCCTGCCCGCACGCACGCACGCCCAGGGAGACATGCTGCAGACTCGCTCGCGGCACGGGCTGCCGACGATAACGGCACTTTCCAAAACAACTTGTGCTCGCTGTTCGCGAACTGCGTAGACAAGTGAGCGATGGTTCCGCGTGAACGCAGTTTGGTTGAAGAAGAAGAAGGAGGAGGACCAATGCCACACCAGGCTTGAAGCATAAAATCAGTGTACTTCATGGGCCAGATTTAGACAAATGGCCAAAACACATCGACTTGGCGATATGTGGCACTGATGGCAAGAGAGACACTCGGTGCAGTTTCACCAAAAATAGGATAATGAGAAACATTCGCCCACACGGAATATAACTCAATAATATTATTTTTTTATTGCTGAATGTATACTGATTTTAAGGTAGTATTTGTTAAATTCCAACTTCAACATAACAGGTTCCGTTTGCAAAATGTGTCCAGCTTTATCCAATTTCATAATACGTGTGGGGGTAAGGGTAACTTGTGCTTTTTGTTCGAGATTGTTTTTTACAAACTTGACGGATTGCGGATGAAAGTTTGTGGAGTGACATTGGCAACATCAGGCAACCTCTGTGTGAAGTGACATCACAGCTGTGCAAAGCAGTCTGGGTATTTGCCAGATGGCAGCGAACTGTCCGTCACGTATTATGGAACAGAATTGTGTAGTGAAGTTCTTGGTGTTGGAAAATGAAACCAGTTCATTGGTGATACTGTATTGGCAGTGGTGTACAGCACCATTAACAAAAAAAAATAATTAGTCACATTGAAATGAAAAAAATATAGAATAGGAAATGTTTTTGGCAATCACATTTTTTTTGGACAGAGAAAGCCCAGTTGACTATTTTTCAGCTGTGACCTGACCACAAATGATAGCTCATCGAAGTGGCTTCTATCACATGTGGGAATTTATAGCAGCAGCTAAATCACCTAAATGTATGTTCGTAAATGTGGAGGGCAAAACCTGGAAGACCTCGAGAAATTCCACGCGACCCCGGGAAGAGAGATCACGCAAACTACAAAAATACAACAGCAGGCATCATCAGGGTCGGGATCGAACCCACGACCTCCTGCATCGCAGGCGAGGGAGATGACATCTCCTAATCATCACTCTTTCACCCTGGCCTCTTTATGTGCTTATAAAGAAGGGCCATTTCCCAAAACGTCACCTATTATCTGCCACTTTTAAGGCAATGTTATTGACGAATGTGAGTTTTTTTGACAATTACAGAAGGTTAGCTGAACAGATGGGTGATACGTGCCTCGCATGCAGAAGAGGGAGTAATTAGAGTCGGCCGATGTGAAAATGTGAAAGCAGAAATCCTGACATGGAATGCGTATCTGTCCTGAAGAATGTCGCACTTTTGCCATGAAGGTGTTACAACACCGATGGGGCAAATGGTATTAGTGTGGCAGGGGAGTAGCTTGAAAATCAGCGTGAGTTCAATCACTTCACTGTTCACATTCTGTGGAACTAAAAGCACACGTTCACCTTGAGCCGCCCTTGTAAGCATGTATTGCACTGGAGCTTTTTCTCCATGAAAAGGCAACATTATTTGTTGCGAAGGACACAAATGCATGTGCATAGTGTATATAAATACACACAAACATATAAGACTTAACCTACAACCTGTTATCTTGAGATTTAAAGAATTTGTTAAAATACTCATTTTTAAACTTGAAGTTCGCATACATGACCCAGGAAGGGGGTCACGATGCTTGTGACGTGACCTTTGAGTGGTGTTGTGTTCACAGGTGTAGCTCACCTTTACAATCGAATGCAGACAGACAGAACCTCTTGGCTGCTATGCTGGTTAAACCTACTTACATCAGTATCTGGCCTTTATGTTATTGAACCATAAAATGCATCTACACGTGGACATGATTCTGAATGGGATGAGCATTGGGACATAATAATCAAAAGGGTGATTAAATTTGCATTGACTGCATTGTAACTTACGTGTTTCTAAGAGTGCCGTTATTTTCGAGAGATTTCTTGTCTCGCCACACTGTGGCGTTTTTAAATCTCAGGAGAGGCTCTTAAAGTAGCTGCTGATACATTTTGTCTCGAGATGTACTGCATGGAGGTGCAGTATAAACGATGGCGATGATGATGAGCGAGTATTGGCGAAGCTTCTGCACGATATCGCCGCCGCTCGCAAGTCCGTCGATATCCAGTGTGGGCACGACCTTGACCTTTGACCTTCAACGTCAGGCTGGACCGCCTGCGTGCCGCCCCGAGCCTCGTCTCCAGCTCGCAGGCGTAGGTCCCCGCGTCGCCGGGCATCACCGCCGAGATCACCAGCGAGCCGTCCGCCAGCTGCCGAAATCGCCGGCCGGTCGGCGCCCTCCCCGAGCCGTCCGTCCAGACGGGGCGCCTCGCCGACTCGGACGCGGAGAAGCGGCAGGGCAGCCGCACGGACGAGCCGGCGCGCGCTTCGACCACCGCGGCCGAGTTATCATCGGCTTCCCTGACTAGAGGCTTTTCAGCCGACGAGGTTGTGGCTTAGTGCAACAACAACAAAACAACGACATGCGCCAGAGCGGGTTACGGGAGCGGAGGGGGGCCTCCGGTTACAACGCGGACGCAACGGCGCCGAGTGGACGGAGAGAGGAGATGGAGAGGCGGAGGATGGAAACGCCGAAAACACCAAAAGACACCCTTCCAAATGCTCCCAACGCATGCAAGAGTTGAAAATGCCCCCCACCAAGGTCATTTGACATTCAGAAATGACTTGAGAAAAAAAAAAGTCGATGGATTAAGACAGATTTGGTGACCGTCATATACCGTCACGAGCACATATGAGGGTCATGTGTGTTGACATTTGCGTGGATTCACCCATGATGCTCAGTTGCACCTGGCGGAACTCCTGCTGTTGCCCATTGCTGGCGCGGCAGGTGTATATACCAGCATCCTCCTCTTCCACCGCTTGGATGTAGAGGGAGCCGTTGAGCAGCACAACATACCTGGCCCAACGACGTGAAATTCGTGAGGCGCGGGTCTCGACCTAAATAATCATGATTGTCAACAGCCCTGGTCTATCTACTGCTGGATTAAGACCTCCCCATGCTGCCGCCACCCCGTATCGTGCTGCGACGTCACGCCTCGTCTCGCTCCTGCACATGAGCTGATCTCTTCCCTACATCTACGCCGGGGTTGTCCTCTGCTGTGCGTTCTCTTCTTTGGTTGGCATCCCAACATCAGTCTCGTTCGATCATCATCATCATCATCCTTCCTCGCGATATGATGTCAATATGACGGGGACAGTCACCGTACATCAACTGGGCTTCACATCTGCCACGTCGCTTCAGCCTTGTCCCCTGGCCCCACTTCATACTCCCACCCTCCAACGCGAAGAGCATTGCACCCCCCCCCCCGCCCCCTTAGTAAAGCGATGGCAGCACCCAGGCTCACCGGGAAGGGTCGATGGCTCTGCTGTCTTTCATCCACTCCAGCGCGACCTCGGGCGAGCCCTGGGCGCGGCACAGGAGCTCGGCCGCGTGCCCCAGAGGGCGCTCCACCGCCGTGGGGTCGTCCCGCTCGATCCACAGGCTGCACGCGCCCAGCACGCACACGGCAACACGTCGACGGGCAGCCTCGCCACGGCAAGTCTCTAACCCTACAACACCTCTTTGATGCACGGTGGTCCACGCATCCAATCACTATCCATCCTCAAGCCTGCTTAGCTTCTGAGATCAGTTGGGTGCATTCCGAGTGATTTTGGTCAAAGGTCATAGACTTATTTGTGTAGAGCTGTGTAATTAAGAAAACGAATGATCGACTATCAGCCTGGTAACCCAATTCATAGTTCTCTCATGGCTCAGAGTGCATTGTCTTGTTTTCATTTTGTGCACTAGTTATTCAAGTGCTAATATAAATATTGAATTGCTGATTTGGTGTGCTTGACTTGTACGATTCATTGTACTATTGTAATTGTAATGTCTTCAAGCCTGTAAATGTGGGTTCATGTTCCAGAGATTAGGATTGTACAGCAGTTGTATTTAATCGAAATATACATTTGTTATTTTCTCCAGGAGACGCTACGTCTGTGTGTAATGCAGTCTGTAATGCAGTCTGCAACAGAACTTTAGTAGTTCTAGTGCTAGACAACATCCCGTGAAAGGAGACCCTCAACTACTCCTGGACTCCAATCAAGTGACCTCTTCTCCACACGAGGGGCACTGCACTTTTATGCATGCCCTTCCACAGAAATGTTTGTCCCATATCTGACCAAAATCATTTCACCTCAGAGCTGGAATTTGTACAAATTAAAGAAAAAAACAAATTGAATGTGCTTTTTTTTGGTGCAGTCATTGGTGACATTGCTAAAACCACAAGCTCTCCACAATTGAACATCTGATTCGGTAATACATTTGAACTTTGGGTCTCAGCAGTGCTGGTTCATCACTCTGACCCCCTGGGGCACCCAGCAACCACAGCAGGGATATTTCAAATAGATTGGTCTGTGTGGCATAAGCTCGTGCACTTCCAATGCTTCCCATGTATTGCATCTGTCCGTCTTGCTCGCCCCCCCCCCCCACCATGCACATGCCCTACTCTTGTGTGCAGTGTTTGCAGATGCGTGTTGCATGTGGATGCGACATTAATCCGCAGTGTATTTTCATTTCCTAGACTTCTCTCCTTCAGAATTGCATGGTAGTCTAATTCCGTCTTTTTAAATGGTAATTGGGCCCAGGGACGCACTGCCAGGGGGATTGCCCCCTGTTTCTCCTTTACCAGAATGCACCTTCTCACAATGCATTGTGCCAGCAATAGCGGATTTTTGAATTTAACTTTTAATATCAATCCGTTTATTTCGTTCTACTTTTGATTATTGAGGATATTTTTTTCTGCCACTCAATAGATAATATTACGTAACTATTAATAGTCACAGACATTATTCTCATCAGGTCCCAAGGTGATAATGCAGTCTGCAACTTTCATCTCTCTGCGCTCTCTGTTTATGTGCCATGAAGAAGAGCTATTGCCTGAAACGTTGCCGTTTGCAGTGTTGTTGACGAGTGTCAGTTTTGTTGTTAATTCCACTTGAGAACCAATACCAAACACAGCATCACCAAACAATCTGTTACATTGAGTCGAAATTCACCTGTAGACTGGCTGACTGGGCCTGTCTGCCCTCTCTGGCTGAGGCTTGTGCTCAGCTTCCCCGTGATGCGTCTCAAAGGAATGCTCCTCTTGCTGAATCTGTGGTATATGGCACATTAGAAATATTATTACAGGATGTAGGTGATTACAAAATTAAACGGTTTACTTATGCACAATTCACACTGAGGGCACTATCCGCGACAACAAAACGCAGTAAATAAGTAAATAAACAAAAATGATATAACATTTATTTCCATTAGTTCATGGGTCTTCTCAACCAATGTTCCAGCGGCAAACGTTTGCAGAGGCCTCAATCTTGAGTAACATCGCCAGTTTGACCTTTTATTGACTCCGCTTTTTTTGAGTTGACTCGCTAAGTAAATATTTTACTTCCCTCAGTCAATTTCCATTCCCCTTTTTGTCACTTTCATCTTCATTGCTTTTGTTCTTGCCCAGCTTGCAACCTATACCTATATTTTAAAGTCAAATAAGTAATGTTAAATATAATCCAATGTATGTATCCATGAAAACCTCACTAAATCTGAAGGATATATGTTTTAAGGAATATGTATGTATGTATGTTGAACCTCTTTGGCACCGCAGTTAGCCAACCATGCTCATCGGAGGTGTGGGTCCTGCATTGTGGTTTTTGGTCATTTGCTTCACGAGGAGGTAACAAAGGCCCTCACTGAAGGGTCGATGAACTAACTTGATGTACTGCCGTCTTCTAGCAACCTCTTGAGTTCTCGTGCCGTTTCTAATCTCCATCCTCTGCCCTCTCTATCACATTCTGGCCATCTCATTAAGCGTCCTGATATAATCACATGTGTACACTCTTCATAAATTAAATACTATTGCATCACACTGCAATTGAGAGGCGCTCTGGTCAAAAACATTGATCACCCACAATATCTCATTGTCTAGAATGGGGCCTTTTGTTGAGAGCAGGCGAATTAGGCGAATTATTTGAATAAATTGTGTTTGCCACGTGTGGAGATGACACAAACTTGGATTTGTAAACTGTTCCAATAAAGCTTTAATAGGATATCTTATATTCGAGTGGTCACCTTGGAGGTACAAAATAAACTTCATCATGGGAAGAAGAAACGTCTTACAATACTGGAAGAGGGAGAGAGGGAAGAACTGCATGTAAGGCCCATAGTGGCCTCATGCTGTAGAGGGCAGTGTCCATCTTGTCCACTCTACCTCTAAGGCCTCTCTGTCATTGTGTTATGAATAAGGGCCATTGCCCAAAACGTCACTGATTTTTTTTATATTTTTTCCTTTAAAGGCCACACAGCGTTATGGACGAACGTGCTGAGTGTGTTGTTATTTGGGCCTGTGCACCACTTGCCAATGCAGTAGCACCAAACGTGCTACATGTAAATGCACTTTATTTGAGTGGTGCATTATTATGTAACTGGAAAAAAACCTGGGAAGACTTGTGGATTTGCCAGAAGTGCTACCTCAACAAGAGGATGATACTGGGAAAACCAGGACAGGTGGCAACTCTGTTATAAATAGTATATATTACGGATGGAAAAGATCAGAATTTAGGATTTTTACAGGAGGTAACAAAGGCCCTCAGATTTTCAGATTATTTGGATTAAGTAATAATTTAATGCGTCATGCTAACAGCAGTGACCTTACCCGATGTTACATGATTCCACTTTTTTGTGGGAAAACCACAGAAGGCACGTGATGCAAGTGACAATTTCTTGTGATTTCTCATTTATGGATAAATTCAAATTTCTATCTCTGCCTGATTTTTGGACTTTTTCTATTAATACAAAAATAATGGAACAGGTCCCACATTTATATAAATACAGTAGTACCCTGCCTTACGTGGGAGACACGTTGCTGAAAGGTGCGCCGACCAATATCGAAACGACGTAAATCAAAGCTATTGACAGGGTAGGCGGAGGCGACGGCTGAGAGGCGACGCGTACGAGAAAGGACGGACGATCCTGTCACCGGCATAAGCGTGGCTTGAGGTGATGCAAATCGGGAAGCGGTATTAATAAAGCGACGACATATTTTCTAAACGACGTAAAAGGGCGGAGACCGAAATCGGGGTATTACTCTGCGCGTTTTTAAGAGGCCACTGGGAGCTTTGCACTTTTGATCTAAGATTGAAAACTCATTTCTTCAGAACTGCTTTTTGTGTTCGCAGTTTGTTGTCTTTCTCCCGCACCTCCGATTAGCACGTACGGGTGCGAAATAACTTTTATACATACATCAAATTTGCCAGAATACACCTCGATTGCCCACTACCGCGACGAGACGGCTGCTTCCCATTCCGCGGCAGCGCTGCTGTGGCTCGCCTGCGCCTGGTGGTGGTGGTGGCGATGCGTGGCACTCTGCTGCGCCTGCTGCTGCTGCCCGTGCGCGCGCCGTGCCTCCTGCTGCTCGGCGGTCTGCGCCGCACACGCCCGCACGCAGGCCTCCTCCGAGTCGAAGCGGTTGGCGTTGCCGTCGCAGCCGCTGTACCAGAAGCGGTTGCAGGCGCCGTTCGCCGGCACCCAGTACCAGAGCGCCGTGTAGTCGGCGCACGCGCCCCTGGCGCTGGGCAGGCTGCACGCGGGCCTCGCTGCCACCGTCGGTCATCGCCATTAACTTTCGTCATTATCCACACAAGCATCAGCATTGCTCATCATCATCACCACGAACGTCATCATGAATATGAGTATCATCATCATGAGCATCATCATAACCGTAAGCATCGCCGTCATCAACATGAGCGTCATCATCATGAGCAGCAGCACCAGCATGACTGTCATCACCATGAGTATCGTCATGATCATCAAGATGAGCATTACTTTCACTATCGTCAACATGACCATCATCATTATCATAAGCAGCAGCATCAGCTTAATGATCGTCATCATCATCATCACTGTGAGCATCATAAGCAGCAGCACCATCATCATCATTATCAACATGATCGTCATCAGGATCATCATCAACATTAGCATCAGTTTCATCATTATGAGCATCATTGACACATTTTCACCGTCATTGGAAAGCCGAATGGAGTTAACAAGAAGTTGCCAACAAAGACCGCATGAAATACCGAAAGCAAACGATCCCCCTGCCGTTGATCATCTGCGAAGCTCATCGGCCATAACCCTAAACTGCATCATCTGCACAAACCGTGGCAAATGCGGATAGTTTATTCGCACATTTTAAAGTAAAAACTCTCCCGTGTACGACTATACTGACCCAGAACAGCCATGGATCACATAATGACTTGGTACCCGATTCACAAATACAAAGGAGGCATCATCACAGAGATACGTTCCGCTACTCCTGACGCAATCATCTGGCTCATCCACCTCGATGTAAAATCATATTTGTTGCTCTACACGAATATCAACCATGAGAGGAAGTGCAATCAAACCGATTCGCGGGAGAGAAATGTATTGCTTAAATAATCAGACAGTCCAGCTCTCGTGTGCAGCGAGAGCCATGGGCGCACGGGAGAGAGTCACGTGGTTACGGGAGAGAGTCACGTGGTTATGGGAGAGAGTCACGTGGTTATGGGAGAGACGGCATAATGTTCACCTCCGTCACGGATGCCCGAGCAGCCCTCCCCACTGGGTCCCAGTGCCGGGGACACGTGGTCAGGGCAGCAGCCGAACCTCTGTCCGTGGCAATCTTCCGCAGCAGCAGGAGGATGAGCAGCCCGCTCAACCGGCTGGAGGAGACAATGTGACGGGGCGCGCAGAGACAAGAAGAGGAACTTGAGACGTTTCTTCACCGAGTTGGTGTCGTGAGCCACAGCCAACGTACGCGGCGTATGTTTACAGCGTGCTAAAGTGCCGTAGATGTAAGCCACGCATCTCCAGCGTGGTGCGGTGATGTACGCTACGGAGGCAAGGGTTGGTGGGTCATGTAGATTTGTGAAACTCTCAAATCTGCTGTGCCACAAGGTGGCCAGGAGATGGCTGTACAACCAGGGGGTTTGTGATCCCATCCTTGTGGATCTGTCCGTGTTATTCCCGTGCATGCTGGGTGGTTTTCTCTGGGTACTCAAGTTTCCGACGCACACGCAAAACGCTCGATTGAAAAGCCAAAACGTCACGATGAAAAACTCTCCTGGAAATGTCTCGTGACTCAGCAAGCCTTTCCTGGGTGGGTGAGTAAATAAACAAATAAACACCACGCAAATGCATTTCTAACATAGTTATCTTGCAATACTGTACAGATACTCCATCTTCTCCATTATTGCATTTTTTTCATTTTGAAAGTGGTGGGTGAGTGGAGTTGGGTGGGGTGGTGGCGTGTGCGTGATTGGGGGGGATGTTCAGTGTCCACGTGCTGCCGAAATGGAGAGAAGCTGCCCTGAGGCCGTGGCCACCAGAGAGGCGGACACACTCGTTCCCCCCTCTCGAGTATTTTACTGCCACAACTGTGGAGCGCCGCTGCGTGCGACGATCACCTGGCCGGCTGCGACCGCCGACTCCCGCGGGCGCTCGCGCTCCCTCCCGTGGGGCTCCTCCTCCTCCTCCTCGGGCCCGCGCTCCTCTCCTCCGTCGTAGCCCGAGGGGCAGCCCAGGGCATCGGTCCCCCTGGCTGCATTCACGCCATCGGGGCAGCAGCCAAACCTGCCCCGGTGAGCCGGCGGTTAAACGGGGCGCGGTTTAAGAGAGCGAGGGACGCTGCCGCGGTGCAATCGTTCGCCACGCTGGACTTGCAATGCAGAGGTCGCCGGTTCAATTAGTTCACCCTGAGCGGCGGTTTAAACGATGGGGCAAATTTCTTGGAACCTCTTGCCTCTGTCCACCCAAGCAGTATAATTTGTTAACAAGGTCGATCTGCAGGTCATGTCTAGTGGGGTAAAGTGTGGATACCTCCAACTCTTTCAAGACATTTCGCCAGTGTGGAAGAGTAGGCCAAATGCCATCTTGAGCGTCATCTATTCCCGGCGGCGCTTCTGCCGGCAGAGGCTTGAGCAAACAATTGCAGGGCTGCACCTTCACCTTAACTTTTGTATACGTTGCCGTGCATGTGGCCGGGTGAACAATGGTTCAATTGGGCATTACTGTGTAAATAGAAGAGAAACTCATATATAATCTCGTAAAAGATATCGCAAAAGCATTTTGTATTTGCAGGTGCGATTATGTGGGGAGAGCTCCGAGTGACGGCTCAAGACCGTGACAAGTGGAGGAATTGGGCTGCCCGGATGTGCCGGCGTCACGGGATGGCCTTAGCTAGGAAACACCTCGGTAAGCCACGTTTTGGGCTGCCCTGTGCGTCGCAATGTGCATCACGCTGCATCTCGCCACGTGGTTCAGTGGCTGGCACACGGGGTTCACGATCAGCAGGCTTGTGAGTTCAAATTGTGGTCGAGGATTGAATCGGCCTATCATCCCGCCACCGACAGCAATAAAACGAGTACCACTTTCGTGGGAAATCAGCAGTGGTCCTATGGATAGACCACCCCTGGCATGGTAATGTGGAGTTTGCACCACAGGATCCAGACCGTGAACAGCTGATTATCGCGGCCCAACACGCCTTTGAGTGGAAACCAGCTCTTAACTTTTGCAGGGGTCCGGGATCTAAAACGCGAAGCAGTTGGCAGCAGAGAAAGGTATTCTCTACCGTAACACATCTTCTCAACGCTTAGCAGCTGCTCCTCGTTGTTTAAAACCCCGAAATCCGACCTCCCCCCCACCCCCCACCAAGGTAATCTCCAAAGGAGGGAAACGCTAATGAGAACAAGAGCAGATGCAACCATCTCAAGCCTCCTCCAACAGATCCCCACAAAGTAATTTACATTTCTCCGCTCGCTCTTCAAACATTTTCCTGGAGAAAATAATGAGCAACTGCCCTTTTTTGTGTCTCTTTTGACTGCTTAACCCCGTGTGGAGAGTCAACAAAACATGACTGGCTCACGACGGCCTGCGATATTAATGGCGATGATAACATTCATTCATTGCCATAAAGTAACGTGGCCAGCCGTTTTCATGTCAACATTAATTCACGAGGCCGCGCGAGCTCCTCGATGCTTTTAATCCGCCGAGGCTGAAACCCGAGCAGGCAGGGCAAAACGTTTGGTAACACTGAAGCATCCTGGAGTTGAGAATGCACGGGATCGTTAAAGAAGTGTGTCGTCGTTTGGGATAAATAACAGCAAAAGGAAACGTGTAAACCTTTCTCCACAATGTCACTTTGTTCATAACATGTAACGGATAGAAGTCCGGTGACTTTGGTGGCCGATTACAAGTACTCCTCATTGATCAATTTCGAGGACGTCTCTCTGCCTTCTGCACACCAAACCGCACGTATCCAACCGTGCTAATCCAGCGCTGCCCCGAAATCGGTTTGGTTCCTGATATTTGGTCGCACATTGCGCATCGACAGACCGAGTCGATTGACTCGGTCGACCGATCAATCAACCGATCGATTTCTGAACTTGTCATGGGGGGGGGGGGGGGGGAGGGTGGAATCGTGCGGCACCTGGTTTGGTAACAGGAGACGTCGGGGCAGCCCTCGCCGCGGTGGCCATGCGCCGGGTTCCTCCCGTCGGGGCAGCAGCCGTAATAGGAGTCAGCGCAGCCCTCGCGCTCGGGACGCTCACCCACGTGCTTGGGACGCTCGCCCACGCGCTCGGGACGCTCGCCCACGCGCTCGGGATGCTCACCCACGCGCTTGGGACGCTCGTCCACGCGCTCGGACTGCCCCCGAGTGGACGCGCCTCCTGCATGCACGCACGGGGAGCCACGCTCGGTGGTGCACGCGTGGAAGGACGGCGGCGGGGAGCGGCGGTGCAGCGGTGAGCGCGCCCCGCGCTACGAACCCGGCGACCCGAGTTCGATTCTCGCTCGTGGCCAACGCCTAGTGATGATTATCTGAACCGGTCCTGGGCCTCCCCTAGGTCTACTCGGCCTCAAATGAGTACCCGGTGCGGTGTCTAGACATCGCGACTGGGGAGATAAAGGCTGCCGGGCGTGGTGTGCTGGCCACCCACCCCCTCGGGTGCCGTGCCAGCCTTTATAGGTGCTCGCTAACAGCACTTCTCTGACCAGTCTGGTAAAGGCTATACGGGGGATCTTTGTCTCTGTATTTGGTTGTTACAGCGTTGTGATGGAGTAACAGGGATCGTGACATCTTTGACGCCTCTCTCTGCACGTCCTGCATGGTTGCCGGATGCTGCCTGACCTTGTAGGGAGTAAACCCGGTGCCGTGTGCTGTCGAATCCCAAGGGGTTCGCCTGGCTCGGCACTTCTGTGAAATCGCAGCAAAAAAGTGAGTTTTACGGTTGTGTAGCCATTACAGGGGGCTCTCAACCCGACGCATCAGACAATTGTGAAAGAGTTTGTTATGCAACACGATGGTGAGGCACACACATTGTGAACTCTTTTTGTTCATTAATACAAAGTAATAATCACCACTTTGATAATCACATCACTTTGCACTTTGTATTTGAGGAGTTTATGAAAGACATTTGCACCACGTTTATCTGGTTTATTATGCATTACACATTTAAATCATTGTATTGAAAGACTTGGGCCAAATTGCTCTGTCTTGCCCGAAAAGAGTAAATACTACACTTGTAAATTCGTTCGTGGAAAGGCATTGCATCTCTCTTGAGGTCAAAAACCCTTTAATTTTCATCCAATTTTTAAGGTACAATGGGAATTGTCAATTGGTCATTGTGAATGTAAGCAGTTTTGATCGATTTCGTAAAAAGCTAAAATATACCTAAATGGGATTTAAGTTATAACTACGAATTTTCCACTGGTTATTGTTAATTGTTGAATGTTTCTGGTTTTGTCTAAGTTGTGTGATATAACTTCCACTGCACGCTGTATTGTGACCGCCAATGCGCGTGTGTGCGTGTGTGTGTGCGTGTGTGCGTGCGTGTGTGTGTGCGTGCGTGTGTGTGAGCGCGTGTGCGTGCGTGTGTACGTGTGTGTGTGCGTGTGTGTGTGCGTGTGTGTGTGCGTGTGCGTGTGTGAGCGTGCATGTGTGAGCGTGTGTGTGTGCCTGTGTGTGTGCGTGCGTGTGTGTGAGCATGTGTATGTGTGTGTGAGCGTGTGTGTGTGCGTGTGTGCGTGCGTGTGTGTGAGCGTGCGTGTGTGTGTGCGAGTGTGAGCGTGTGTGTGTGCGTGTGTGTGTGCGTGTGTGCGTGTGTGTGCGTGTGTGCGTGCGTGTGTGCGAGCGTGTGTGTGTGTGAGCGTGTGTGTGTGCGCGTGTGTGTGCGTGCGTGTGTGTGAGCGTGTGCGTTATGGTGACGGTGAGTCTGACTAAACGGCCGACGCGTCGGTGAGACGGCATGAATGAGCTTGCTGGGCACCCCACCCTGCGGCAGGTAGCACGGCTGAGTGTTGCAGGCCTCTTCCTCGGTGGGATGGCTTTCCTCGCCGCACATCCGCGGGTCCATCACCTCGAAGTCCTCGTTGTAGCAGAGGGCCTGGCGCTTGCGCAGGCCACCGCCGCAGCTCACCGAGCACTGCCGCGGGAGTGAACGTTCGTCGGAAAGCGCCCGAGTACGTAGATCAATGTTCTTCACTAATGTTTAGAGGGGGGTCGGGGGGGGCACTTTTGCCGATAAGACATCATCAGTGTGAGGGCCGCCACACGTTTGAAACCGTTAAGAGGGGATTTGACAGCGGCACGACGATGATGATGATGGGGGGGGGGGGGGGGTCACTCTGTGTATTGTCGGGGGCCGCACGTCAGGGGCCTCACTAAAGGCCATGAGGGGGGCCGCCAGTGGCCCGCGGGCCTTGCAGCGATGAGCACTGGCTGAGAGCGATAGAGGGAGATCTGAGCCAGGCGGTGGTGGCTCAATGCACGCCTGTAAACCAGCACTGTGGAGGTGCGGGCTTGGTGGATCGCACACGTGGTGTGAAACGCCCTTCCCATGGGCGTCGAAGCTCCACTCCCTGGCTCGCTGTAAGAATGCGGTCCTGCAAAATGTGGACGGCACCCATTCAATTTGACACGTGTTTTTTTCTCTGAGTGCTCAAGTTTTCTCGCGCATGTAAACACTCATTGATTGGCCAATAACACCTTCATATACAGAGGACCGCAGAGCTTGGAGGGGGTGGGGGGGTTGGATTTGGTGCCGGCTCCCCACTTGGCTGCTGCCTTTCCCACTCGTCTGCGGTTCCTCTGTGCCCCTCTGAGTCATTTTCACTCGTCGAGAATGCGCGAACGCTGTGAGGCGTAGTTTAAGTTCAAATGTATTTTTGAAATCATTATTAAATGAGGACGAATTAATGTATGTATGCTGAACTTATTTCGCACTGTACGTAGCCAACCGTGCTAATCAGAGGTGTGAAATGTGAAGGTGGAATTACATTTTCTGCCAATTTTTTCAGCAGCATACAACAATCGTAAAATCGGAAGAAGCTTGAGATGGGGAAGTGGCTTGCAGCGGTGTTGAGATCCAGAGAGAAAGTTCATGTGGTGTTGAGATCCAGAGAGAAAGTTCATGTGGTGTTGAGATCCAGAGAGAAAGTTCATGTGGTGTTGAGATCCAGAGAGAGAGTTCATGTGGTGTTGAGATCCAGAGAGAAAGTTCATGTGGTGTTGAGATCCAGAGAGAAAGTTCATGTGGTGTTGAGATCCAGAGAGAGAGTTCATGTGGTGTTGAGATCCAGAGAGAAAGTTCATGTGGTGTTGAGATCCAGAGAGAGAGTTCATGTGGTGTTGAGATCCAGAGAGAAAGTTCATGTGGTGTTGAGATCCAGAGAGAGAGTTCATGTGGTGTTGAGATCCAGAGAGAAAGTTCATGTGGTGTTGAGATCCAGAGAGAAAGTTCATGTGGTGTTGAGATCCAGAGAGAGAGTTCATGTGGTGTTGAGATCCAGAGAGAAAGTTCATGTGGTGTTGAGATCCAGAGAGAGAGTTCATGTGGTGTTGAGATCCAGAGAGAGTGTTCATGTGGTGTTGAGATCCAGAGAGAGAGTTCATGTGGTGTTGAGATCCAGAGAGAGAGTTCATGTGGTGTTGAGATCCAGAGAGAAAGTTCATGTGGTGTTGAGATCCAGAGAGAGAGTTCATGTGGTGTTGAGATCCAGAGAGAGAGTTCATGTGGTGTTGAGATCCAGAGAGAGTGTTCATGTGGTGTTGAGATCCAGAGAGAGAGAGTTCATGTGGTGTTGAGATCCAGAGAGAGTGTTCATGTGGTGTTGAGATCCAGAGAGAGTGTTCATGTGGTGTTGAGATCCAGAGAGAGAGTTCATGTGGTGCTGAGATCCAGAGAGAGTGTTCATGTGATGTTGAGATCCAGAGAGAGAGTTCATGTGGTGTTGAGATCCAGAGAGAGAGTTCATGTGGTGTTGAGATCCAGAGAGAGAGTTCATGTGGTGTTGAGATCCAGAGAGAAAGTTCATGTGGTGTTGAGATCCAGAGAGAGAGTTCATGTGGTGTTGAGATCCAGAGAGAGAGTTCATGTGGTGTTGAGATCCAGAGAGAGTGTTCATGTGGTGTTGAGATCCAGAGAGAGAGAGTTCATGTGGTGTTGAGATCCAGAGAGAGTGTTCATGTGGTGTTGAGATCCAGAGAGAGAGTTCATGTGGTGTTGAGATCCAGAGAGAGTGTTCATGTGGTGTTGAGATCCAGAGAGAGTGTTCATGTGGTGTTGAGATCCAGAGAGAGAGTTCATGTGGTGCTGAGATCCAGAGAGAGTGTTCATGTGATGTTGAGATCCAGAGAGAGAGTTCATGTGGTGTTGAGATCCAGAGAGAGAGTTCATGTGGTGTTGAGATCCAGAGAGAGAGTTCATGTGGTGTTGAGATCCAGAGAGAGTGTTCATGTGGTGTTGAGATCCAGAGAGAGAGTTCATGTGGTGTTGAGATCCAGAGAGAGTGTTCATGTGGCGTTGAGATCCAGAGAGAGAGTTCATGTGGTGTTGAGATCCAGAGAGAGAGTTCATGTGGTGTTGAGATCCAGAGAGAGAGTTCATGTGGCGCGTTAATCAGGGAGGCTGTCTGCAAGATGAGAGCCGCACGGCAGTGGAGAGCAATGCTCTTTTGATACCAAATTAAAATCCGGCTATCTTTTTTTGTAAATATTTACAGGAACTGCCTTTCGACCAAGCCGATTTTTGTTGGCCCTGGTTATTTAATCCAATAAGGAACGATTTATTTTTTGTTTGTCAATTTTAATGACCGTGTTGAAACTAGAGGAAATAACAATTATTAGTTTTTTTAGAAAGGAAAGCCTCAGGAGGGTTTGGAATCGGGATGTGTGGATAATTCCCTTTTTAATAAGTGTTTGGCATGTGGGAGGAAACCGAAATCCTTGAGGAAAGGCCACGTATTGGAGGGGACACTGCTCCTTACAAACACTGTGTAGAGCGCGTTGCGGTGCTACAATTGTCCGGCCACTGTGCAGTCCAAGCCTGGAAATTTCCGTCTCCCACCAAGAACTAACCGTGCTCAACCCCCGTTTGGCTTGTCATATCTGACAGGGTTTAGGCATATTCAGCCGAACGCGGTCACGTAAACAGAGAGTAGCATAATCTAAATTGCAGATAATGTCAATAATTAACTGCATAATCGGTAAACATAACCGGTAAATTGTACATATTACGGGAGGAATCTCGTTCCTCCCGTAATATGTAATTTGAATGTATTTTGCCCATCTCTGCGTGACGATCGACGCAGCATGTCTGCAAGCTTTCAGCCTTTCCCTTCTCGAGCAGTGTTCGTTGAAATGCGTGCGTGTGTGTCCGTTGCTTCGGCACCCACCAGCCCCCAGGGCCCCTCGAACCAGCTGAAGCTCTGCGGGGGGCACGCGGCGCGCTCGCACGGCTGCCTGGCGGGGGGCATGCCGGCGGGGCTGCACTGCGCCAGCTGAGCGGCCCGCGTCTGCGCGCCGGTGCCGCACGTCACCGCCCGGGTCTGCACGCCGGTGCCGCACGTCGCCGAGCACTGGGGTGGGGGGGGGGCGAGAGACCCGCAGCGCCACGTGAGGGCCCTGCTGCCTGGCTTCCGGGCGAGTCTAAATCCACCCACTACCCCAGCGCAATTCCCCTGTGCTGTCATTACTATTGAGCTTCTGTCTATTCAGGCTGCCCTCCCTCCCGAGGTGGCTGGGCAGTTGAACCAGAACTGATGGGGATGCTGAGTTCGAATCTGGGCTTCAGCTATTTATAATTAAACTGGGTTCTCAAGTGTTGCGAGTTCATCGATTGAACATTGACTGTGCCGTACCGACGATTATGTATGCATGCCGCATGCATATTTAACTTCTTTGCCACCGTACGTAGCCGGCCGTGTTAATCAGAGGTCATGCAACAGATCTGCCATGAGCGAGAGTCTCAAACGGGCACGTGTCTCTCGCAGCGTGACGCCGATAGCGCAGTAAGACGAAAGAAGATGTCACATCGGGTTCACCTCGCTCCAGGGACTGACGCTCCACTCGGGGTTGCGGCACGGACCCAGGTTGCACTCCCGCTCGGAGGGCGGTGCCCCCTGCTGCTCACAGCCGCCGTCGCCGGATCCGCACGACACCTGGCGCTGCTGGCGGCCCTGTCCACACTCCGCTGAGCACTGTCACGAACAAGGACAAAGATCCCCACCCGCTAGAGCCTTCGCAGACTGTTGGGGCAAGGGCTGTTAGCGAGCAGCACCTATGATGGCTGGCACGGCGCACGAGGGAGTAGGTGGCCAGCACCATGCCCGGCCAAACACACAAACACAAGAGCGCTGTCACCAATACCCCTTTTTCCACCGGCACATCTGAGCCGAGTTAGCACACAGCACCGTTGATGTTCCACTGGATATTTTTCGTACCAAGCCGGAACCAAACCGTGCTCCGCTGGCTTTACAAGGCCTCGGAATCTCGCTCGAGGCCGAGCAGGGCCAGCTCCGAGGCTAACGACGTGTTCATCGCGCGTGACGTCAGTCAGCGGCGTGTGAGCACGTGGCATCACCATGTCATCTCGATGTGCCTCGGCTCGTTTGGTGTCTGTGCGAGACGTCAGTGGCAGGGTAAGGGTCGACTTCTGCAGTCGGCAAACAAGCTGGCACCTCCAGAGCCGTGCTGTGCTGACTCAGCATGGCCCTGGTTTGGCTCAGTTGTACAGTGGAAAAGTGGTGGTGTGTAACGGACTCCCAATATTTCATTTAGTTTATTTTTTATTGAGAGGCAGGTTGAAGGTCAACATCTGGATGATAGCAATTATACAATTTCACAGCGTCTTGTCAAGGTCTCCTATTTGTAGTGTTTAGTTCGTTGTCCTTCCCCCACACCTCCGATTAGTACGGTTGGCTACGTACAGTGCGAAATAATTTCAACTTTCGTACGGTCATGGGGGTTAGATCACCGTACTTCACTCCGCTGGTCAGTGCCGGTTGATAAAGGAGGGTGTGGATCCCTGACCAGTTCAGATATTCCTCACCGCCGGTGTTAGCCGTGGTTGGGAATCAAAATCCGTTCACCGAGTTGAAGAGCATGGTGTGCAAACCATTGTGCCACCACTCCTCTCATATCAGTAAATCGATATGTGTGTCGTGTGTGTCTCACGAGGCACACACAGACGTCTGGAGGCACCACGATGTATTAACAACCGAACAGGGCTAAATAGTTTGGTGACACTGCGTTGGCAGTGGTGCGTAAGTTGAAACTACAATAAGTCAACACATTCGTCAATTACACTGCGGCCTTAAAATGGGGAACCCCCCCCCCGAACAGATCCCAACTTGGTAAGACGAATGACAGCAGCCTGAAAAGACTACGAGTTGCAATCGGGAGGGAAGTTGGATGAGGGCAATGAGTAAAATGTTCTCCAGGGCTCTCAGCCGCTGTTGAGCAACACTTGAGGAAGCGCTACGGCTCTTCACTATTATCCCTCACGTGGACCACAATCACACCGCAAGTTGACTCTCATGAACCATTCAAACCCACGTGACCAGCGCACTATATACCTGCGCAATGTAGCAACACTTCATGATTCTTTAAACGATCGGGGGAGGGTCTCTCCAAGCCATCCCCGACCTTTCATAGTTCTGGGATGAAACAATGCATTTAGGACCTGTCCACAAACTACATTCCTTTGCTCCACCTCTGTAAGAGCTGAGGGATCGTGAGCCAGATTAAGTCCGTGGGCCGATCCTACCTTGGATCATGACCGTGAGTTCTTCTATGATGATGTTTGTATATCTATAGAACACAAGGGAGAGGGTCCATGCCTTGCCACGAGTCTCCGGTGATCTAGACAAGTACTACGCACCGTGAGGATTTCAAGGCCTGAACATTTAAACGTATAAAATACCATCTCATGTTTCCCAAACTCCGAAAGTGGAAAAACATCAATAATGAAGCCAGCATGAGCTAAGCTGTGTGTGTGTGTATATACAGGGTGTTTTAAAAAATGTTAACACTTATATGGGACTATCGTTTTTAATGGAAAAATAACGGATAATACACTGTAACATGATAACAAATGTATGTTAATAGCTTCAAAAAGTCATTCTCCACCTGTTTGCCATCGTTGTCAACAGATGCCTGGAATCTTCTCCAGGTGGTCTCCAGAGCCCGGAGGCACATTTCTCGTGGTATTGTTGCAAATTCTCAGAAGTTTAAACATTTTTTTGAAGCACCCTGTATCACGAGGCCTATAGTCCCCCACACAGGCTCAGAGGACAGCACCGTCTCCCAAGAATCCTAGACTGAGCAGTGATCTAGCAGGATAGTTGAGACCGTGGGCCCTGGAAGCTCAATTCCCATGGAGAGTGAACTAATGGCCCCACGGGGCGAGCGGGGCCAGGATCGCCCTGCTGTTATCTCCGTGGTGGACGTCACTCACCGGCTCCCAGGATCCAGTGATCCACTGTGGACAGGGCTCGAGGGAGCAGCTCTGCCGAGAGGCCGGGGCAGGCCCCAGGGAGGCGAGGCACGCCGATTGGTCAGCAGGAGCAGCAGCAGCTGCCGAGGACGGCACCCGCCCGTCTTGGCCGCCGACGCTGCCATTCCGGCCGGAGCTCATGCAACGCACGGGCCGCGTCTGCTCACCTGCGCCGCAAGTGACGGAACAGCTGCCCCAGTCCCCGACGCGCCAGCTGATGGGCAGACGGTGCACGCTGGGTAAAATTTCATGTTCGTAGATGGAGGCCGGCCGAGGGCATGGAAACATAGCAGGCGTGACTTGTGGATTTTTGGGGCGTTCGATCAATCCATGGGTGACTGGCTAGTTTGACGGAGGCTCCCCCCCATGACTACCCACTCCCTGAACCTTTGCAATGTTTTGACGTCTGTGTCTAACTCAATGGAAATAATTGCCTTCATTGTGAGGCTAAGTTTGGCATTTTTATACGTTGCTACGAAAAAATAGCTTCTTTTCTGCTGAGGTCAAGGATCAATCAAAGGTTTCAGGACATTAAATAATGTATTATTATTATTTAAAGTCAAATGTGTTGGTTGAAATGTAGTTTCTGTTCATTTTTGGCACAGCACAGCCAAACCTAATGAAGGTAGTATCAATACATTTATTTTCATCAATATAGTCGATAGGCGCCTCCTTTCTGCCAAACCATGCATTCGGTGCTCGCTAAGACTTGAAATGAAGCATTGATCGTTAAAAAAAAATTCTCAATAATTCCAAGAGGAAGAAGGATTTAAGAGGTTGTCTAAAATATTAAATATAAGTCGAAGAAGCTGTGCTAAAATCAGTAACCCCCCCCAAAAAAATATCCACCTAACTAATCTGTGAAGTCACACACGGGTTAAATCCACTTGGCTTCACATAAAAAAATACATTTCCAAATTCAATTACTTTAGGACAAGCGTTTAAGCCAGGGGTTTACAATTGGTGGCCCAGAGCCAACGTGTGAGACCCGGGGGTGCAGTACAAGTGTCTTCTGTGGATGAGTGGTGGTGGTGGGGGAGAAGGGGCGCGGCACGATATCGAGTGGGCAGACGGGCGGCCACGCAGAATCACGTGCACAGCGCCAGTTGCCCAGCACGGTGATCATTGACGGACCGTGGGGCAGAAGTAGCTGCGTGGACGGATGATCGCACAATTGTTGAGTGGGCGTGTGTGTGCGCCAAAAGGCTTATCGACAGCCGTTTTACGTGAGAATATACATTGATTTAACGTATCTGCTGTGACCAAAATATTTCACGAAAGATGAATTTGCTGGACCTCCCTGAAATGGGTTATAATTCTCTGCATTGTGAAAAGGAAATCGTTTAGCCTCGTTTGACATGAACTGTTGAGTCATTTACAACATTGGGGCCCTAACCCTTCGGATCCGTCTTGCCAAAGCCCCCGAGTGAGCTCACTTCCTATCCCCAAGTCTCCTCCTCCACTCATTAGGCTGTCAAGCACAGAGAACCCTTGGTGTCCAGGGTCAACTCAGGGGAAAAGTGAGCCACATTCCCAAGTGCATGTGGCTGTACTCAACCGTGTATTTATCCTTGTGGCGAAAGGGGCCACTGAATCAAGGAGACCATTTGAGAGTTATAAATCAGCTGGTCGTAGAAGCCTCTGCCAGCTCGGAGGGTTATTGTTGGTCAACAAGGGACAGACTCTGTTAGATTGACTCGAAGGAATAACACGAAAAACATATTTTCCAATTGGATAGCAATAGTAGACAACACCACGTATATGTATTGCGCATCAATTACGCTGGGTGTCATCAGTAGCATAATCACGCGGCACGTCTGGTGCACAAGCCGTCGAGAAGGAAAATGAATTCATCTCGAGGAGTTTGTCACCGTCAGTCAGCACCCATCACCCAGTGGCAGACTCTGTGGTCTGTGACTTTGGGACACTTTCCACAAAAAGCAATCAAAAGTGATTTGGATTTGTCGACAGAGGCGATGGCATTCAGTCGTGGTGCAATGATTCATGACCCCGGTGATTCAATGCATTTTTGTGATTTAGAGCCACAATTTGATTCAGGTATTGATTTGTTTTTGTCCCATTTGTGCCACCTCATGTGTCATCTTTATAATAATTCACTCCGTTAGCCTAAGTGTACCTTACAGCATGTAATTTGCATATAATATAATGAATGATCAATATATTTATTCGTATGCACGCACTACTTTAAACATCGAATTTCGTTATTGCATTGCTGTTTCGTTACTCCTATATATCATACATTACGTAGAAATGTTAGCAATACATTAATGGCCAGTTTAAAGGGATTTATCGACATGTAGGTTAATCGATTAAAAGCTATTATTATGCCCATTATAGGCGTATCAAAGAATGCGTGTGACAATTTATCATTTACAGTCATGCAAATTATATGTTCATGTTACATTCAGGCGAATGGAGCAGAACAAAACTTAATAACTAAGACCCAAAAAAGGGGAAATACTACAGCGGTGCAGAAAACAGGACCGACATTTTTCGATGTTTGAATCAAATCGGAGATTGAAATTCTAACAACTGAAATGAACCCAGATTGTTACAATTCATTGAATGGCAGGGGTTAGATAGGGAGGGCATGGCATGCCTTCTAATTTAACCTCGCCCTACGTAGCACAATGTCATTCTGCAGGATATGTTATACACAACTGTATACTAATTGATTTACCTTAATATCAAAGTTACTTATTCACCTATCCCAAAGTCTGCCATTGCCACCTCCGACACCACTACCACCATCACATTCCTCCTAAGGTTCATGAAACATGCTTAGCATCAACACCACCAGCTGAGATAAGATGAGAGCGGGACGAGCTAAGCTGCAGCCAGTCCGGAAGGGACAAACAACAAACATCTTACACTATTGGAACCTCATTTGCCAGTAAAAAATATGATTATTGGTTTTATTACCCTTTTATCTGGCAACAAAACTGACACCTTTTTTACAAGGAGTCATGTTTGCATAGACCACAATACCTGCAGTCATAATGCAAACAAAAAACATAACTCTGATAATGTATGCACTGTCCTTGAAGTTGATGGTATAAATGCTTACCCCGAGCTCTCATACTCTGATGGTTCATTGTCTTTGAGTTGTGCGCCTTTTGGCGTCATCTGGTCCAACACCATGTGAGACTAGGCTCTAAGGAAAGCTGTCTCGGGTGTTGATCAATCAAAGGGTAAAAAACCAATTATCAATTAACAAACATCTTAGCAGGCACGCATGCGGGTTTAAACACCATCTTATAATTGCACTCTCTTAGCTGCTTGTGGCCCACAAACCCAAAAACGCCGTAAGATTGGCTTGCGGCTTGAGTGGGCTTAGCGGCTCCACTGATCGCCCCGCGAGCAGCAATCGCACCGCAGCACAAAACCCAACGGACGCGGTGGAAATTGCCCGCGGATGAATTTCCACGGCCGATGGGGCTCGGCGCTCTGCCAGGAGCCGTGACCAAGACGGGGCTGCCAGGAGCCGCCACTCATGGAGTCTCCCCCCCGTGCCCTGACATGCAGAGGCCCCCCGGAGGTGAGAGCTTCCCAATCACTCACCCCCACGCGCCAGCAGGACCTCTCTTCCCCTACCCTGCACCCACCCTCCCCACACAGGTCCCACCGCTCCTCGGACGAACTCGTCTTTCACGAGATTAGTTGTGACCGACAGAGGGTTGATGAGGGGAGGGAGCCCTCGAGTCGGGTTTGGGAATTGCAGGACTGAATGGCGGCACGCCGGTTTTGCAGTTGTGCCCTATCATCGTCTGATGTGTACAACACGTGTACACTGCAGAGACGAACTGGGGATTGTTTAATGTTATCCAGCGTTTCCAGCTGTTATGCAATTAAATTCTTCATATTGGTGTATTTGCATTTTATTGTTTAAAATATTTGTAAGTATTTTTTTTATCTCATGCAGTGTAATGGTTAAAGGTTCAGCCCTGCAATTCCTTGCTCATACCACTGCTGGCAGAAGGTGCCCCACTAGAGGGAGCTCTAGAATAGTGCCTTTAGATACTCTTCCATTTAAACTTCTGGTGGAACAGAAGTGGGTCAGGAGATGTAAGAAACATGCTCTACTGATTCAACTGCCTTGACAGGAGATCAAACCAGTGACCTCTGCATTGCAAGTCCAGCGTGTGTACAATTATACCGCGGGCAGCATCCACACAGTGTAAGCATTCTTAAAACTACACGTCGTATACATAGCTGCATGGACAGGGCATGCCGTGTCATGCATCTAAGTACACAGGAAGTACGTGCAGAGGTACGTGTATTGAATGACTTGCCAAGATTATGTGTTTCTTTCTAATCCAGATACTCGCGGATGATACGTTTTTCCAACAAGCAATTGTGCCTGGGTAAAATAGGGTGCATATGATGCCGTGGACTTATCAGTATTTTAACCTGCGGAGCTCTGGGCAAGTCGTGTACACGGCATATCCTCCAAGCTGCTTGGGAAATTTTCCACCACCATTATTAAAGCATGCGTACTTACGTGATCGGGAGTGACCTCCATGTGTGTGTGTCTGTTACCTGTAGTCCATCCACGGGGCAATGTGTGGCCTGTGCCCCTCCACAGGTCTATACTTGAATGCGAGCCTTTTAGTCGTGTGCGAGCAAGAAAAAACATTCGTCGTAAACGGATTGCAGTTGTCACAAGAGCAGAGAGCACGATGAACGACCCAGCACGGCAGTGGGTGGGTGCGATTCGGAAGAATTCGGTACAGAAGCAGTAGCAGCAGCCTTCTCTGACGGACACCCCCAACTGCAAAGTCGTACATGCCACGGGATTATTCGGTTCAGTTAGCGACGCCTACATTCATGAAGCCCCCAATGGACGAAAACATAAAAAAACATTGACGTACATTTTATTGCGGGTTCAACTCTGGTGTTGTAGTTGGCTCAGTCTATCGTCCTGCTGGGGTTCATACAATTACTCCAGCTACATTTACATTTTGTTAACTAGTCTGACTGCTGATGAGACGCAAAATGTTCAAACTGGCCCAGAATTTGTTTGCTGAAATAAATGCCGCAGGATAATGCGGGTCTGGAAAGCCAAATTTGCCGTTGGGACTAAAACATTTGGTATTGATATTGTACAAGGCTCAGAGTAGAGTTCTGCTTTTTTGTCCTTTCATGACATTTCGTGTAAAGTCAATGAACAGAAGTTGTCCTGTGTAAAAGACTGGCCCTGGCCATGGGAATGTGGCATTGTCACCACTGGGACCAGACCACCAACTAAAGATGAACAACCACCACCGTTTGCCTGCTTGAGCAAAACAAAAATACACTTCGACTTAAAAAAAAAGATGACTTTTAGTTTTTTTGTTATTGTGATATTCCGTTTCATATCAGAGCTGTGACAATGCAGGACTTCTCCCACTGCCCAGCCTCCGCCTCTCCCTGTCATGTGTCATGGACTTATTTGGGGAGTACAAGGTGGCTCACCGGATGACAGCGGGGCAGGGGTCAGTATTGCAGGAGCGGTTGCTGGCCGGCCTGATGTCCCCCGCGCAGTATGCGTCTGGCAGGACCTCATTATCCGACGAGCAGTAGACCGTCCGCGTCTGAAACCCTGGCAGCCCCAAGAGAAAGCACGCTGGGACGTTCAAAGACAAAAACGCTGTCCCCCCTTTTTAATTCGTGTCGTATGTGGGGCTGCCCATGCTGTATGTACGTATGTACATTCCGTGTTGTATGTATATATGCATGTGCGTGCATGCCGTGTTGTGTATACAGTAAAACCTTGGATTGCGAGCACAATTCGTTCCGGAAACGTGTTTGTAATCCAAAGCACTCGTATATCAAAGCACTCGTATATCAAAGCACTCGTATATCAGTTGTGATCACGTGACGCTCGGCAGACAAAGCGAATACACGTGCTGCTCGTATTGCAAGACCTCGCTCGTTTATCAAATTAATATTTATTTTAAAAATTTGCTCGTCTTGCAAAACACTCGCAGACCAAGTTACTCGCAATCCAAGGTTTTACTGTATATATGTGCGAGTACATTTCGAGTTGGTGGTGCGGCAGTGCCGTGCTGTGCGTGAGACGCGTCACCTCCGCTGCACTCCTTGCCGCAGGGGCCCCACGACCCGTGGCTCCATCCGTAACCGAGCTGGGCACGATTGCGTTTCGCGGGCATGAAATACTCGTAGTGGATGCCCTTGTTCTCCTCCTGGCTGATCAGCTGTGAGAGGATGGCACGGGTCACAGGGCTTTCCCTAGTTGATGCCACGTAACGCTGTCATTTTTCATCAGTGGGAAAAATGGTACATTCGATGAGACAAGGGGTGAGAATGGATATGGACGTTTGCACACGGTGGTGATGAAAGAGGCGTTACGTCTCAAAAATGTGACGCACGCTTTTGTACGTGAGCTAGGTTGACAAGTTTGCTGTGTGTGTGTGCGCGCGCGCGTGTGGTGGAGATCCGTGTCCTTGTGGTGGTTAGCGCGCTGCGCTATGAACCTTGCCACTTCGTTTGATTCCTGGCCATCTGAATTGGTTCTAGGCCTCCCCTAGGTCAACTCAGCCTTAAATGAGTACCTGGCGCAGTGTGTGTAAACATCAATGCTGGTGACACCACCCCCTTGTGCGGCGTGTCAGCCTTGATAGGTGCTCGCGAACAGAACCTGCCCCAATAGTCTCTTCAATGCTATATGAGGGGATCTTGGTCTTTGTCTTCGATGTACACGTGTGTTTTTGTACGTGAGGTCCAGCTGAGTGTGTTCTTGACGTCCAGCTGTGCGTATGTGCGTGTGCTAAGTCCAGCAGTGTGTTTGCTCAAATGTGTGAGGTGCAGCTGTGTTTGTGTGTGTGAAGTCCTGCTGTGTGCGAGTGTGTGCATGTGTGCATGTATGTGTGCACGATGTCTAGCTGTGTGTGCGCATGTCAGGTCCAGCCGTGTGCGTCTCTTTGGCCAGGTTGTGTGTGTCTCTGTAGGTCTGTGTGTGTGTGCGCGTGTCTGTCGAGTCCACCTGTGTGTGTCTTTGATCAGGCTGTGTGTACTTCTCTGTGCGAGTGTGTGATGGAGCAGCCTCCGCTGGGTCGACTCAGCCTAAAATGAATAGCCAATGTGCTGTGTAAACATTAGCACTGGAGAGACAAAGACGGTCAGGCGAGATGCTGCCCACCCGTCCACTGCATGTACAGTGCCAACTTTCATAGATGGTTGCTAACAGCACTTGCACCAAAAGTCTGTTGTATGTATGTTGAACTTCTTTAGCACCGTACATAGACAACTGTGAAAATTGGAGGTGCAGGGGAAGGGCAACAAACTGTACACAGAAAGCAGTTCTCAAGAAATTATTTTCAATGTCGATGATTTAAAAGTGCATTGCTCCAATGGCTTCCTAATATCGGAAGTAAGAGCGTTCCAGACGGCCGCAGAATCGCATGTGAATGCGTGCGATTGCGGTGACTGTCTTTGTCCGTCTATACAGAAGGAGATCTTTCGTCTTCGATGTCCCGGTGTGTGTTGGTATGTGTGTGGGGGCTCTGGACAGTTGGCACAGTTGGGGAGTACAGCTGGTACATCTACCAGTCATCTCAGTCAGCCAACCCATGACACCTGGGTCTGCCCCGCGACCTCCTGCCAGCGAGCCTTCGACGCTTCACGTGGCCTCAAAGTGCACCCGGCCTGGCACGTGGTGTCGTCACCGCCACTTAGCGGCGAACGGCGGCTGTGTTGGTGTCGGGCTCTGGTGAGGAGCACCACGTGCTCTGCACCTCGACGAGCAGCGGCTCGCTGGTGGGGCCGCTGGCGTGCACGCTCTGCGCCCAGCGGTGGCTGCCCTCGCTGCGGTCGTACTCCACCGTCGTGCCGGCCACGGTGAACGTCTGCGCGTAGTCGACCGTCCAGTCCCCGTTCAGGTGGTACTCGCCTCGCAGAGTGCGCACCGCTGGCACCGACACAGAGCCACTCGGTTATTCAACAACAACAACGACGACGACGTCAATAACGTCGTCGTCGTCGGCAGCAGCATCGTCCTCATCAACTTTGCGGGCGGCTGGTCGAGGAAGATATCGTCGTCGTCGTCATCGTCGTCATCGTCGTCGTGCAACGGTTTAAATAATTATGGTGCAACATTTATCAGTGTAGAAAACTAAAAAAACTAAACTCAATAAATCGTTAAGTAATTAAACGTCACTAAAAGTCACAATTATGGAAAAAATGTAATATTAGCCCGTATAAACAAATAAATAAAATGTTCATATCGAAGCATAAAAAACGTTACAGCTGTACTTTTGAACCAAGTCACTCTTGCCGATGAGACTAAGTCCTCTGGCTTCCTGAGTTGTCACCCGGCTAAATAAAATCAACTCGAAACTCGGAAATTCCTTCTGCCACAAAGGGTGACTAATCCAGGTCTTGTATGTGTCTGTTGTACGTTGAACCTCTTTCGCACCGTAAGTAGCCAACCGTGCTAATCGCAGGCACGGGGGAAGGACAACAAACGAAACACTAAAAGCAGTTCTCAAGAAATTAGTTTACAATCTAGACGATTCTTCACTATTTATTGTTTCATAATCACAACACTCTTATGTCTATTAATATTTTGTGTGCATAGCTGAGGGGTTGTATTTGTGTAATGAGGTGGCTTGAGATGGTTGTGCGCCGTGTTTTCTGCCACTGTTCACTGAGCCCAAAGCGACGTCTCTCTTGTTGATGTTTCTTATGTCGCTCCGCATGTGCTGTTCACATCATGGGATGTTTTAGTACGTACCCAGCAACCATGCAACTACGGCTTTTGGCAGTCGGTGTGCATTAGTAGTATAAAACATTCGGGACATTGGAGGCATTTGTCTGTCTAATTACTAATGTTTTTTTAAAATTACTGATATCCCAGCCTACAGAAAAGCACAACCCCATCTAGTTATGAATAACTTCTTAGCAGCACCCAACAGGACCTTCCTTAGTGTCTGAAACAATTAGCCTATCAAACATGCTCTGCCGCAAAGGGTATTGCTATGTCATATAATCTCAGAGATAATCACAAGATATCAAACCCAGGCACTAATTTACAGATTTATTAATTTATTTTAGTCTGCAGCAAGCGGTGAGCAGGTTCGAGCTGTCGCTAATAAGTTAGACAGGAGAGACGTCTCACGTCGCAAAGGCCATGCTCATGTTACACGCAGTCTGCCTTGAGGCTTTATCTGAGCAGCCCCCGCTCAATGGTTCTCACGTGGACATGTGGCAACAACAAAAAAAACACCGGCACAACCACCCACCTCGGGACGTAATGGGTTCAAACACCCATGAGTGGCATTCGCAATGACGGGGACAGACCTGCTCTCCACCTGACGACGGCTGCTTGCGTTGTCGCCGAAACGTCGTGAGAATTATTTTATGATGTTTTATTTGTATTATTTTATTATTTCCCTTCTACGTGACTTTACTGAAAGAACCAAGAAGAAAAATGACGGGTTTTTTTATATGAACGCCAATTGATGTTCACTTTGCATGCGCTATCTAATGATGGAAACGAAGGCTAATTTCCATTGCATATTTCTACGCTCCCCATCCTCACCAACCCGCACTGACCAACTTAGCGAAGTAAGATCAAATAACGATGCACGGCCCACGTGATGTTGGTGGCAGTCCCTGATGCAGCAGTGGATTGACAAAGAGGGCTTTACGTGGACTTATGGGGTTTTGGCGGTGCAGGTTGGTGCAGGACTGCGAACCAGACACCTGATTTCGATTCCAGGCCATGGACAACATCAGTGCCTAGTAAAGTTTTAAACAGCACTGGGCCTTTCTCCCCTCCCCTTTACAAACCTGGACTGACCAGTCAGGTTATATCTGATAAAACACCCAAAATGGGTTGTACATGTACATCAGTGAATACGAACGACACGCAAATTGATGTTTTTGTGAGTCTACAAATGTCATCAATACGTATGTTGAACTTCTTTGCACACTACATAGCCGACCGTGCCAATCAATTCCGTATGAACACAGTTGCCATGATAGATGTATTCTCATGTTGCGATCAGTGCACCAGAGGAAAAGTTACCGAGGAAATTCCTGCTCGGAATCATCTCTTTTATGAGGATGCTTGTGGCTCCCGCTGGGACGAGCACCACGTGGCTGTAGCCTGTAAGCACACAATCGCAGCGGACATATTTGTACCTTCACGCGGACCCTAACTGACAAGATCAATCGGGCATTTGTGCAGCGTTCAGTTTGTTACACACTGCCAGTGTAATGTCAGAGCTGCGATCTCATCGGTGGTGTAACATGGGCCCCTGCTTTAAGGAATGAGATGGGCCCCCTCTCCTGTCTGTTTGCCCTCCCCCCCTCCTTCCCCTCTTCGTAGCCTGTTGCCTGGGCCCTTCCGGCTCATGGGAACTGGTGCAGCTGCACTGGTGCCTGCACACTCGATCGGCACGCCACTGATTCTCACCCAGCCAGGGGACCAGCGGATTGCAGCCATTGCCTAAAAGCAACATTGTTGGAACACTGTGATGCATATTGGAAGGAATAAAACCGATGCAAAATAATTAATAAACGGTGCAAATGAACCGCGCCCAGCAACGGGCCCGTTACTTCAATCGTGACACATTCTTGGTTCTTTCGGTAAATTTACGTAGAAGGGAAATAATAAAATAATAAAACTAAAACCTAATAAGATTAAATTCTCACGACGTTTCGTCCTTAGGACGCTGTCTTTCCGACAGCCCTGTTCTTCACCTGAGGACGCCTGCTTGCGTTGTGGCCGAAACGTCGTGAGAATTTTATCTTATCATGTTTTACTTTTATTATTTTATTATTTCCCTTCTACGTGACTTTACCGAAAGAACCAAGAATATGAATCCATGCAGTCAAGAAAGCTTTCAATCGAATTATAAGTGACACAGTTTTTCCCCGGTACAGCTTGCCGCAGGGGAGTGACCCAGCGCACACCGAGAGGCAGCTGGGACTTTGTGAACACGCCCGAGACCGGGTAGCAGGTCCTGCCGTCGCCTCCACACACGCGGCACTTGTCCTCTGCACGGTCCGACTCCAGCTCCCCGTCGCAGCCGACTCGCTGCACACGCAGAAGGATTTGTTATTCGCTTCTTTGTGGTTTATATCGCCGTGGAATGTGTGATGTCATTTTTTTTACTCTATAACCCTGCAGACCACCCGATAGAGCCAATCAAATCAAGTTGTCACGTCATCGGCAAATATGCCAATCGGTTTGGTTTATCGGCAAGACCTAAATGCTGAAGAGCTATCGGAGTTTTGACAAATGTTTGTATATGAAACGAGCCAAGCGGGAGCGGCTGATTGAAGCGGCAGCGCCCGGTGGTTTCACGTTCGTTTTCATTCCGTTGTCTACCAGGCCCTGACGCTTTAGGGACCTGCACACACGAGATCTCCGCTGTGGGCAGCACGGGGCAGAGCCCGTTTGACCACGAGCTTCGTTGGCTTATTTTTACAGCCGCCAGCCCCACGATGCGGTACCACCTTTCCACCCCTGCGCGTGTGCAGCAAACAATTCGCGGACAACTCAAATGATCAAAACCCCCCCTCCCCCTCCATGCCCCCTCCCCTCCACCCCCACCCCTGAGGCTCCTCTTAATGCATTGTGGATCTACAGTAATGCACGGTTATCATCAACTTCAAGGTCACACAACGTGACATTAGGTAAAGAAAAAGAAGACAATATAGTGGAACCGGTATTTTAAGAATATATTATTTATCTCACAAAAATGAAAGATGAAACTGATAGCGCACCCTGCAGTCAAGGGCATCAGGTAACGTCTTTGCTGTGTCTAGACTGAGCTAATCATAATTTGAAAGGCGCTTTATAAAACTGAGTTCATTATTATGCTCATATCATTATGGCTGCAACTTCATGGCAAATGCACCTTGCATCTCGCGCACTTAAAACATGACTGAGATTTTTAGATGAGTGGGAAATGGGATGTGGGAAAGGAACTGAGGTACTTTGGACGTTTGGCATTTTAAAATATTCATGCGGTATTTAGTTCGCAACGGTTTCTGAATTCATATTTGAAGCTGCAGCGTTCAGTTTCCTGACTTGCTGCCTGAATTAGCTGTCGCGTTCTTGCTGTGTGGCGCACCGAGGTCTTGATGCTGTTGTGTTTGTTTCGTGATCAGCCTGTACCATTCCACTACTGGCAAAAGCCCCCCCTCCTGCCCTCCCTGTTCTACCATACCTTCCTTTCCTTCCTTCCTTTCCTTAAGCGTTCTTATTCAGAAGTGGCCTCCGAGCTCTTTGAATTAATCCCGTAATCTCTTCCACTGTATTCCTCTCTAACGTTAATACAGTCAAATCACCGCATTTTCGATGTATCTAATAACTTTCGCACTATCTGGTCAAACGCCAACAGAACCCTGCCTTCCATGCAACGAGTGAATCGGGCTTTGGGAGTGCAACACGAGGTTAATGGCTCGGGCCTGGCTTTGGGAGTGCAACACGAGGTTTATGGCTCAGGCCTGGCTTTGGGAGTGCAACACGAGGTGTGTGGCTCAGGCCTGGCTTTGCTCTCACCATGCAGATGCCCTCGACGCACTTGTCTGACTTTCCCAGCTCGCACGGCGTGCCGTCGATCACCGCCGATGCGTGACGGAAGTAGAAATTCTCCCCCTTGGGCATGCAGTTCAGCTCACAGCGGTTGGTCCCTGTGGGAGGAACGGACACAAATGGACGTGAGTGGCATTGAGCCATCGATTACCTGCGCTCGCCGGTTTGTTTTTCGTTAAAAGTTCTTATATGGAGCTGGCCAGGTGGCTCAGGGAGTCACAGCGCCGCTGAGATTCAGGGTTTGAGTCCAGGTTATTAAGTGTGGGGAGTCGTTCGTCGCAGCCTTAATCACCGATGACTACAAATGAAGTAATAACATTCAGTTTGGTTTTTCACTCTATTTAGCAAAATTCAAAATCTGTTACAATAAAACATCAGTTTTACTGTGATGTGATGAACATTTTCTGTTGCAGGATATAGAAGGAAGTGCATTACTTCTGAGTGCGGATAAAAAAAAAAACATGAACGAATCTCAAAATTAGTTTTATGATATCTGCATCTGCGAGCTGTTGTGTGACACATGGGGCTTGCTCTGCTCCACGAGAGTTCCACATGGGCACTGCATCTCATGACATGATGCAGAGTGCTGAATTGGAATAACATAGAAAATACACAAACAATTTGAATGTCATGGTCTGGATGCAGAATGTTTGGGACTACACATTCATGTGAATCCTCAATGGTGCGTACTGTCTGCTGTAGGTGTAGTGGGCAGTGGGCCACTCATCAGATTGTCAGACATCAATAGCAATGGCTCAGAAGAGGTGTCAGGCAGGTGTTTGTATTTTCCATCTCGGTGCCTCTATCCTGTGGACACGTGGGCCTGAGCCAATTACTTGAGGTCAGAATCAGTATTTATACTGGAGGAATCCGATGAGCTATAATGCTCGTTTTCACAGATGTCCAGTCGATAGGTTCAGCGATAGAAAAACACTTATTACTAATAATAATATAGTTCCTGTGAGCATGTGGAAATTACTTAAGCTCATAGTTTTTATACAAATCTAATGATTGGCACAACTGGTGGTGGAAGAGCTGGGGCTTTTGCATTATGTAACAATGAGCCACGTTTGTTCGAGAACAGTAGATTGAACAAGGCATTGCCAACAGCTGAATAGCGCTCAACTCAGAATTGTTTGATTGGAGTGCCAATGTTCCTCGATTTGGGTTGATCTTTAGCTCCTTGTGCCAATTAAACACAAATATGTTGGCGTTCGGCAACCCGTGCCACTGTTGTGATTGCATGAATTAATTAGCATACTTGGGGTTTTGTTTGAAAGGGCAATGCTAAAGTAGTTTACATTTTCAATGTATCGTATGTAATATCGTATATAAAACTTATGCAACCTCTAGTTACGTCTACTTGTGTACTATAATAATCATTTACAGTCCTTTGCCAATCTACAACTTGATGATGTCCTCCCCACGCCGTGTCAGACATGGATTGGCTCAACGGCACAGAAATGATCATTAATGTGCTATGAATCTGGTGACCAGAGTTCAATTCCAGGTCACGGCTAACATCAATCCCTATGCCTAACGCAGCAACAGGTCATCATCCTGTGTGGCATTGACACAAGGCTGTAACTTTTTTTAATGTGGCATGCCATGGTTCTATGCGACACCTGCAGCCACTTATAGCTGATACATTTACCATATATATCACACGCATACGGCCAAGCAATATGTCGGGTGGTAATGGCTCGTCGTGAGGTTATATCCACGGATGTGGTAGAAGGGGCAATGTCAAAGTGGAGTGGCAGATGGCAGCAGCCTTCACGCGGCCCATTCTGCAAAGTGATAAATTACCACGAATGCTATCAACGCGACGACCGATCATCGACCTTCCGGTCTGCAGAGCAACAACACCACATGTGTATAAAATAATATCTTTAAACGAAACATAATCGTGATAAATTTTGATTTAAAGCTTTCGTGACTGCAGGAATTCATATTCTTGGTTCTTTCGGTAAAGTCACGTAGAAGGGAAATAATATAAATATATAACAATACAAATTTTCACGACGTTTCGACGCAACACAAGCAATCATAATCAGGTGTGGATTTCCCTTTTACGTGACTTTACCGAAAGAACCAAGAATATAATCGTGATAATCGAATCGCTTGCAGGGGGTTGGGGTGGGGCTGAACTACATTCATCTGCCTCTCTTGCTGTGTACGTAGCGTTTGTGTGCGCGGGTGTGGGTAAGTGGGAGACCAACCTCCGTGGTAGGGCACCCACTTGTACGTTCGCCCTTCGAATGGAACCTCGTCAAACTCGGAGCACTGCACGGTGCGGAACGGACGGGAGCCCTCGGGGCATGCCTGCGGGACACAGAGAGACGTTCACGGCTGCTCTTTCACCACCCAACGTGGCATCATGAACACCATCCCATTCCCCTTCCCCTCTCGCCATCAACCACCGCTTGTTTGGAGGTCACTCCTCTACTGTCTGGAACTTCCTCCCCAAAGTCATCTGCGCTGTCGACTTCCTGCTCCTCTTCAGGTCTAGCCTCAAGACCTTTCTCTCTCCCTCTGGTTATGACTTCTGAATTGTATTCCCCCCCCCCCCCCCCAATTGCATCCATATTGTGCTGTCGGCATCGAGAAATGTGACGAAGTTATCCATTCGGACTTCTTGCAAAGCAGTGCAACCACCCTCTCTTCTCTTAAAACAGAAACATAAGCAGCTGATAATTACGTGCCTTTTCCTCAGTGATACAAACATCACCCCGTTTTGTTCATTGTTTTGAAATGCAATTGCATCTACGTGTCATAAAAATTCAAATTTTATTCTGGTTTAAAGGAAGCGTATTCGTGCACAATGGGCCAAAGCACAACATGTAACGTGCAAACATTGTATGTGGGGGGGGGGATAACATGGTAATGAGAGGGGCAGGTGCACGTGCAGGGAACACGGAGGGACACTTCAGAGAGAAGAGGCACAATGAGTGGGCCTTTTCAAGAGATCCTCTGGACGGCACAGGCTGGATCATAGTTCGTTGTTCCTGGCTGTCCCTGTGATGTTCTATTGTTCCCCTTACACCCGCATTCATTATTCAACGGCACTTCAGCAGTCGCACGGCAGGTCCGGGATGTGCTTAAATTCTCATTTTCAACAACTGGGCGAGTGTGATGAGAAACTGAAAGGTGCATGCTTCCTCGTCTCGTGCTCTCCCCTTGCGGGATCGATCGTCGACACGAGAGGTTCACGCAAGCCACACGTACGCCGCTGCGTAAATTACCCACAGTGAGTGTTTAATAAATGCACGCGGGTGCGCTGCATCTGCGGTTGATTGACGCGCGGCCAAATCACCCCCCGAATGTGCCCGACTTCATTGGATCTCAGAAGCTGAGCCGGTTTTGAGCCTGGCGAGTAGTACTTTGGTGGGTGGCAACCGGGGCTTGTGGTTGTTGTAGACATGGGGTTGCGAGGTAGCCAGCAGATGGCAGCGTTGAGTGTTACTCCTCATGGGCGTGAGATTTCCCTGCTTCCTCGGGTGGGCACGGTGACAAGATGTTAACTACCTCGCCTGGTACACAGGAGAACGTGGGTTCGATTCCCACCCTGACGCTTGCTGTATATTTGGAGTTTGCGTGTTGTCCCCGTGGTCATCTGGCTTACCTCTCCACATTTAGAAACATGCGTTTAGAGTATTTGGCTGATATAAATTTCCACGTGATAAGCCACTTCGTTGAGCTATCATTTGTGGCCACGTGGCTTCTGAAAAAGAGCTGTGTCGCTCAGTGCACCTTACCTGGTAAAATAAAAATATTTTCGTTTACATAGTTTGTCTCTCACAATGTAATTGCCCAAACATCCCAAAGCAGCACCCTCCTGAGACTGGGTCAATAATTTGCATTATTATTACTACGTGAATAATTGATTGCTAGGATTTCCTGGATCAATGGCGTTACCATTATAACTATTAATTGGCACTATATTGTTTGTGTTGGCAGCCACTGCACTGCACCATTCCCGCTGCAAAGATTTAGCTGCTGCGATATTTTTGTTCAAAATCATCCTGTCCTCTACACACACGATGCAAACGTTTTCTTTGGAGGCGCTACTGCCTGCATGAAGACACACCGACTGCTTGGGCCTGACGTGTGAGACGATGAGCTGCTTTGTATTTAATCCACGCGATATTTTAATCCGCCAGAAACTCTGTCGATAAGCATTGGTCAAACTTGAATAACTCTTCGAAAGGGAGAGTGGTGCACGCAGCGTACAACTGCACGCGCACTGTATTTCAGTTATAGCCTCAGGTAAAACAGGTTGGGCAGTCGACAAACTGAACCATATGCTTTCGGTATGTTTCAGTAATTATAAAATTCTCCATTGACATTGGAATTCACTGCAGCACGTAAATGTGACCACCTTAACTCGGTTGCTGTACAGATAAACATGTGAGTGGCAATGGAAATTGAGTACGAATGCCAAGCCACAAAATATGTGTTTCGCGAGTATAATTCGCATGTGGTAAGAACACACTGTGTAATACTAAGCTTCTAACAATATTTTTTTTGTTCAACATTTAGAGGCGCTGACCTTCTATCAAACAACGTCACGTTACCACCTTGAACGAAGCGTCGTGCTCATATTGTTGCATGCTTTATTACAATCTGAAACTGTAGCTCAGCAGAGGATGGACCGATGGCGCAGTGGGTTTCGCACTGTGGCTATGAGTCCGATGACCTGAGTTTCGATTCCCGGCTACAACTAACGTCAGGGTCGACGAATGATATCTGAACCGGTACGCAGCACAAAACTGGCCAACATGGTGAAGTACGGTCAAACAACTCCAGTGACCAGCATGCTGTCGAGGGCCCTTGATCCAGGAGCGGATTAACAAAGGTCTGTAAATGGTTATTATTAGCTTATTTATTGTATCTGATCCTTGCCAGGTTGCACAATGATAGACCGCACATCTGAAGATAATAAGGTTTCGAGTTCAAATCCAGATCAGGCGTCGACTCTGCTCTGCTTTCCCTCTGGGGTCGATAAAATGAGTACCACTTCGTG
This sequence comes from Lampetra fluviatilis, assembly GCF_964198595.1. Lineage (NCBI taxonomy): Eukaryota > Metazoa > Chordata > Hyperoartia > Petromyzontiformes > Petromyzontidae > Lampetra > Lampetra fluviatilis. The sequence goes on from NC_136292.1 coordinate 1,927,540, forward strand.
GGAAAGTCGATCGTGGCTGTCCAGTGCAAAGACTTACCCCCGGCGTAGGAATGTGGAATTTCCCAAAATGTTACGATCACGTGTTACTTGTTACGAATCTGCAAGCACTATCTTTGCAGCTATAGTTGGGTTTAAACAAAAACGTAATAGCAAACGTTTAAAGGAAAGTTTAAACGTAACACCATTGGAACCTCATTTGCCAGTAAAAAATATGATAATTGTTTTTTTACCCTTTTATCTGGCAACAAAACTGACACCTTTTACAAGGAGTCATGTTTGCATAGACCACAATACCTGCAGTCGGAATGCAAACAAAAAACATAACTCTGGTGGTGCGCCTTTTGGCGTCATCTGGTCCAACACCATGTGAGACTAGGCTCTAAGGAAAGCTGTCTTGGGTGTGGACCAATCAACTTCAAGGACAGTGCATACATTATCAGAGTTGTGTTTTTTGTTTGCATTATGACTGCAGGTATTGTGGTCTATGCAAACATGACTCCTTGTAAAAAAAGGTGTCAGTTTTGTTGCCAGATAAAAGGGTAAAAAAACAATTATTTAAACGTAACGTTATGTCCATTGATCGGATGCGAGCAGGTCACGTGTCACACTCCCCTTGTCGTTGCAATAACTAAACCTCACCTGCACGTTGCAGGTCCTGTACATTCTTGTCGATCCGAAGCATTCGGGCTGCCCGTCATCCCTGAGGGAAGCGAGATCAGTGGGTGTGCGGGCGTGGGGGGAAGGTTTGGAGGGGGTTGAGGTGGGGATGAGAACAAGGGCAGCGTGGGAGAGAGTCGGGGGAGTGTTGTGAGATTCACACACAAACAGAGAGGCGCCGTGAGACTCTGTCAAACATTGACAGCTTCCATTTTTGTGGGCTGCTCGTGTCTCATAAATCTACATCGCAGCAAGGATAATCGATCAATGTCGTCTGGTTATGAGTTATGCTTTACGTCTTAAGATTTCTGCTTCAAATAATACGTAATTAGATTAAAGAAACATTCTATAAAGTTTGGTGTTAAATTAACAGCTCAAGAGCTGGTCGAATCTGAAGTAAGGCCTCAACACTCGAATAGTACTCTTCAAATACGATCTGAAGTTAAAGATAACATATATTTTATATTGACCGGACATTTCATCAACTTTAAAAGGCCGCGTGATCACAAACGAAGGAGGTGTTTGGCAGAGGTGGGACAAAGTCATTGTTATGCAAGTCCAAGTCGAGTCGCAAGTCATCAAATTCATGACTCGAGTCTGACTCGAGTCCAAGTCACATGACTCGAGTCCACATCTCATAGGTGGGACAAAGTCATTGTTATGCAAGTCCAAGTCGAGTCGCAAGTCATCAAATTCATGACTCGAGTCTGACTCGAGTCCAAGTCACATGACTCGAGTCCACACCTCTGGTGTTTGGTAGCCTGCAAGATTCCACCGTGAATTACGGCTCCAGGTTCCACCGCTGTGCATCTCAGGCTACAGCATTTCACGACTATTTACACCTCAGTGAGCCAAGCAAAAGGTCATTGCAAAAGCATTCAATTACATCTTTCTTGCTTTTTTGGCGTCCTTCTAACACAAACAAACAAACAAAATTGCACAAACAACAAACAACTGCTGACCAGAATTTCCCTTGTGTGGTATGTGCCTGCAGGTTTCTATGTCCAAAGCACCGTTGCCATTCCCTTGCAAACGGTTCCAAAGCTGACCATTGCCTTGGTGTCCTTTGCCACCGAGCTCCACCGTGCACGCCCATGCACTTAGCAGAGCCGTCAGAATATTATGTTGGAAAAATAAAAGGCAGAGGATGGTGCTGCTGCAGCAGGAGTTTAATTATACTTTAAGTGGGACGCTGGCAGGAGCGACTAAGTGAGTAGTCATTTCTGGCTTGTCCCTACAAACCCACAGGACCATTTCTCACTCAACCTTTTGTTTGTTTCCTCATCTTAAAAAAAATGCAATTCACGTTCCATATGGTATCAGTCACAAATCCATTCATTTACAAAGTCTGAGTTGGAGGCAATGCCTTTTTACAATCAATAGATTGTATTTGTTATTTGCATTTTTTTTAATTTGTATATATATACATATTTTTAAATCACGTTTTATACTTAGGCAAGACGATGATTCATGTTTGAGTGTTTAAAAACTGGGCTTTTGTTGAGTCGGAAATTGTTGTAAGGGTCTGGCAGTGAACGTAGGTGAGTGGTGCTTACATATTCACACTGGAGGTTATTTCTGCAGAGAAACACATTCTGGTAACAAGGCCCTTAGCCCCTGGCAGGTGCAGTGCTGGCGGGCACAAACACGAATTCTCCCAGCCCCAGATTGCGCATTTGCAAGTCAAAGCAACACTTTTATATGCATTGCATGTGGCTGATCCGGGATTAATTTGAGCAGATAAAAAAGACATAAGCAAAATGTTTAAGGATGCATGAATCATATACTCAATGCACAACACCCCTTTTCCAATCTACTGCTGGATGAGTGCCTCCCCAATCTTCACCGTGCTCGTCAATGCAGGTTAGTAAAGACAGGGAGCATAGATGAAGTGGACTGACACAAGATTAATCATTTCTGTTTCTCACTAAATTATGATATTTTTATTTTGGAAATAATTTCTCAGCATTAATAATTGCTCTCCATCGACCATTTAATTCATTTCTAAAGTTATTTTATTTATCTTGCACTGGGTAAATATTTCTTTAGGCATTTGACCTTTGCCCCACCATGGGGTCACATGTCAGGTTTCTTATAGTCTCTCCAGCGCATTACATTGCCCTGATACAAGTTAAAGTGACTGATCGGCTGCTTGATGCTACTAACAGTTGTTTGTGCAAAGCTGTCTGGTCGAATACGGCACATCCCAGATTTAAATAAGATTGGCTAGGCGGCTCAGGAGGACGATGTGCACGCATCGCACCACTGACACGCTACATCTGTGGTGCACGTTTTCCAGCCCAAGGGAACGCGGCGCAGAAACAAAACGCCTTGTGTGTCCCTTTGTTTGAAAAGGTCCTCTCATGTAATCAGCATTTGATGGCATCAGTCCAGTGACCTACAAAGGCATTTAGAGACAAATGTTACAGACATTGGCGTCCAGTGAAAAAAAATGCATTGGTGAAATGTGACGTCCTTAAGCCTCACTGCAAATCATGGCCTTCGCTATAAAAAGGGAGTCTGCTGCTGTGACTGTGGGCTATGAGAAGGAATGCCACCTGGTTCCCCTCCACATCTGTGCTATTAAGACATTTCTGAAAAGGAAAATATAATTAATGACCCAAATGATGATGGCTCTAACTAAATTATCATTGTTAGCATCAATAACCATCACAAAAACGCGTGTGTGTGTGTATATTGGTCTTCTTTTGCACCCTACGTAGTCAACGATGCTAATCGGGGGTGCGGGAAAACAGTGGTTCTGGTCACAGATAATCTCGAGTGTCTACAAGTTCACCAAACACTGAGTGTTGCCCATCTCCATTGCCGGTACTGATCCAGTTGTGGCAACTCCACGTTCCTAAAGCAGGAACCAGGACCTCCACAGAACAATAACAGTCAACGACTGATGACAGTGGCTCAGATGTAATGCTAAATATTACAACAGCATTAATGCTCATCATTTGCTTTGATTTATTTTATTTAACTCCAGAAACGGCATTAGCAAATGTATTAATAGTCCACAGCAAATTAAGGCGGCTGGGTGGCTCAGGCAACAGAGCACTGAGGTGCCGCAACTGTGATCTCATGTTTAAATCCAGAATAAGATCCGGCAATTGGTGAAAGCATTCCTTGGAAGGATGGCAATATAATGTTTATAGTTTAAAAAAAAAAAAAATCTTTTAAATGTATTTAGTAAATTCTTTTCCAAAAAAAGGAGAGCGTAACAAGGTTGCAACTGGCAGGCCACGTACGTATGTTGAACCTCTTTTGCACCGTACGTAGCCAACCGTGTTAATCGGAGCACGCGGTCGCCTGACGCGCCCAAGGGTGGCGCGGGATCCCCAGCTGCGCGAGTCGAACGCGTGGCTGTTGCAGCGGTGACCTTGTACTCTCTCGATTTTGGACACCATCTAAACATCTCAAATTGCCCGGCATCACGAAATCCACGAGTCGTAGCGTGCGCTCTGTTCGTGGTGACCTTGCGATCTCACTGCGTCCATCTTCGAGAAGTTGTATTCTATGCGGCCGTGTTGGATTTGAACCCGGTAAAGGGGATGCAGGTGGTTTAAGCCCTGCTGCTCACCAGAGCCACCCAGTGCCAATGACTCCGTCCAGAACATGTGCACGGTGTCCCTTTAAATGTCAAATGAGCACGTGGCTCACCTCAGGTAGAGACAGGGCCTCTCGCGGTGGGTGATGCCTCCCCCACAGCTGCGGCTGCAGGCCGCCCAGTCTCCCCACGGTCCCCACTCGTCGGCCTGACGCTTCGACACCTCAAACGCAAACACCCGCACGGACGCATGTGCGTACACACACACACACACAAAGCACGTGCACACGTGGACCCACTCAAACACGTCAGTTGAACACGTAGGCTTTCGCGACCAATATAATCCATGATACAGGTTTTTTTTTGGGTTAGTTCGCGTAAATATAAATGTATCATTACACCCGCCACCAACCCGTCGCAGCCAATTATTAAGGTGCGTCACGTAAACAAAACATGCCAAGTCGATACAAGTTCAGCACACCGGTATGATGGAGAGTACAACCCACGACGTTTACAATTGGAGTACAACGTTTCACCGGTAATTACAACCAGCCTCATCAGGCGGCAGCCAGTTGTGGATCAATCCTCCTGTTTTGTGTTCACACGTTCACTCACAAAAGCAATTTCAATGCAAACTCTGCAATGCACCACGTAGCACCCCTCCACCAGGTATTGCCAAACAACAATATACTATTCTTAGGTTTTTTCGGTAAAGTCACGTAGGTAAAAAAATAAAAATTAATAAAAGTAAAATAAAAATAAAAATCACGACGTTTCGGAGGCAACACAAGCTTCCGCCTTCAGGTGGAACAGTCACAGCTGTATCAAGTGATACAGCTATCGTGCTGTGACTGTTCCACCTGAAGGCGGAAGCTTGTGTTGCCTCCGAAACGTCGTGATTTTTATTTTTATAACTTTTATTTTTTTACCTACGTGACTTTACCGAAAAAACCTAAGAATATGAATCCTTGCAGTCACGAAAGCTTCAAATCTTGAAACAATATACTAATCCCATTAAATCAAGTATTTGTGGTGTAATGGGAGAGGCTGTGGTTTATTATGGGGTTAATATTGAGATTGCACGTTCATAGTGTTGAATTAAATTGCCGCAAACTCGAGTTGAATTTAATTGCTGCAAAGATCGTGCCGTGCTCTTGTGCACAGTTTCGCTTGGGGAGAATGCAGAGCGTCAGGATCTTGGTGCCTGGCGCCGTGACTCATCCGTGATGGCCATGGTGACACCGTCAAGTGGGAGTGGTGAGAAAACGCAATCCGCACGCGTTTTACACCACCGTTCCCACCCACACAAAACAATGAACTCACTGTTTACTGTTTTAGTTGCATAATGTTGCTTATAACCACTGTCAACATCATCATCAGCTATGGTCAATCCACTGCTGGATGAAAGCCTTCCCCAAGCCACTACCAGATCTCATATTTCTGTGATGTCATAATCCTACAGTACGGTATTATAGTTCCAATAAATTTGGGAATTTTATATTAATACAGTCCTTTGTGCTTGAAATTTTTTTCTTGAAATAAATTCTCCATTGCATTATTGCATGATGTGATGGCAGAAAAGTGCAATCATTTGGTGGACTAAGCTATGATCGACATGCAATAGTTCTTAGTGTTGTGTGATCATCAGAAGCCAATCGCTTATCGAAGTGGACATGGACCGCTAGCGCATAAAATAGTTGCTGCTCGTGTTGAACTCGGCATTTCGTCAATATTCATTGTCCATCAGAAACAAATAAAACACAAGTGGAATTAGCAAGGCGAACCGGCCCAGACTTGACAAAGCTATTTATGAGCGTGAAGCTCGTAAATTCATCGACAGAAAATGGAATGCCACAGCTATTTGGCTGCATTCTTCCCAACACAGAGTAATATGTGGTGGTGTTGTGACCACAAAACAAAGCCAAATAAACCACTCTTGGTGGGTTGTTTGTAAATTCACATTACCGTACTGCATGCCATTGTGAAATATAATGCACTCATTTTGCTGGATCGACTGAAGCAATGTTCCTTCATTTGTAGGACTTTGTAGTGTGGGCTTTTAAAAAGAATCCAATCACACAGTGCCAAGGGCAGTCATTACAGCAAAACAGAGAACCAAAACAGGAATCCTGTTTCCGTACTTTATTATATTTATTTGATAAGCCATATTTATTTTACAAAAAATTACAACAGTTGTCATTCAACACTTTGTGAATGCACTGTCTTACGAATGCCTCCTCACGCAATGTCTCGCACATGGGAACCGTTTCACCATCCTTCACCACGCTGATCGGCGCGGGTTAATGATGGAGCAGACTCAGGAGCAGTTCAGATAGCACTTTACTGTTCTACAACTGTGCATATACAAACACACACATTTGTATGAACATAGCAAAGCTTTTCATATTTTTAATGTTTAATTTAAGTCTATCTTTAGGTGCTGGTATGAACACAAAAAATACTATATAATGGTATTCTATTGCATTTAATACACATATTATACACTACACAATATATTCTAGTTATTGCATATGCATGATATACATCAATGTATTTTTACTGTAGTTAATATACAATTGATATATTTATTTTGCCGGTGTGTCATCTGTTCTCTTTGTTCTTACCAATATGCATACTGCCGAATATCTCCCCACTTTCACCACTGGTCACAAGCAGAGGCCACGTGGGGACGGGTTCTCAACATTACTCTGTAATTGACTTCTTCCACAGCTCACAATTCATTTCGATTAGAGGCGATGTGCAGTAGCTAAGCACTCCTCTATTAGACTCTTAGTTCTTTCGGTAAAGTCACGTAGGTAAAAAATGAAATTAAAATTAATAAAAATAATTTTATTTTATTTTTATTAGTTTAAAAAATGAAATAAAAATTAATAAAAATAATTTTATTTTATTTTTATTAATTTTAATTTCATTTTTTTTTAATTAATAAAAATAAATGTTATTTTATTTTTATTAATTTTTATTTAATTTTTTACCTACGTGACTTTACCGAAAGAACTAAGAGTATGAATCCTTGCAGTCACGAAAGCTTCAAATCTAGAATCACTCCTCTATTGTTGCACGCCTAAAGCAAAACTTTAGCAAATGGGCCCAACTGAAATCCTCTCTCACTGGAATGTCTGCCATGAAAAGATGAGCTGATGCTTTAGGGGATATCTCAACCACACGTCTACGACCGCTCTTGATGAATAATCTACAGTCAACTGCGAGTAGGTTCCGTTGTGTGAAAATGATTGCGTTCATGGGAATAAAAAAAACATCTTTAAGCATTTTAATTCAAGACAGACAGCCGTTTGAAAATCTGCGCGTATCACATAGCCTGGCTAAGTCCGCACGTGACTTTATGTATTAGCTTTAGTCCTGATAAGCGGGTATCTGGCAGGTGCAGTGTGTTTGAGCAGATTGAAGGACAGATTTAGCTTGCAAGTCTATATACACTGTCTAAGCACAAACCCATTCACTTTCCTTGTCAAATGTTTGCCGATGATTACCCCCACAGGGAGACAGTGGAGAACTTACGGGAGTGGAGAGTGTGCCCTGGGGGTGTGGGACCAGCAACAAGAAGGCGACAACCCACCACATGGTATCCTGCATGCAGTGACACATTTAGACACACGTATATAGAACATCATGTGCGTGTGTTGTTCACATCGTTCACAGCCCATTGTCAAAGCCACTGGTAACTTAATTGTCATTGTGCTCTGATCAGTCCAACAATAATCTGCGCCGAGTTGACTTATGCGGCTGAAAGTTTCCTCTTTAACATTGATTTGTGATTGCGTCATATGTTCCGTTTCCCACGCAACACAGTTGTTGTTGCTCATTTATATTTGCTTCATTGATGTTCTTCATTTTAATTGTTTTGCTTTTGTCATTTTGGTGACCCATGTTTTTTTTTCAGTTTCATTTATTAGGTATAGCCCTGTGAGCCATTCACTCGCAGATGACACCATCCGGATCCCATGAGTTCTCACCCAGTTAAATAAAAACTGGGTGGTTAACATAAGTTGCTTGAACATACATCACCACGATGGTCAGTGCGAATTGGTAAAGGTGAGGAGGATGCCCCAGGACCAGATCAGATATAACTCGCTACGAATGCCCACTGCCGCTGGGAATTAAACTTGTGTTGTGGATGTACTGTATGTTAATTAGAAGGGGTATAACGATTCGAACCTCTCATTATGCAATTAATTGTTGTGATTCAGGGTCACCATGAAAATAAAATCGAACAAAAACCAATTGTGGTTCTTGTAGCTCCAGGGATTCAACGAGTCCATAATATAAAATAGCAACGAATTTAAGATGTTCTGATATTTAAGGACATGTTGGATAATTTTCGTATTTTTGTGTTTACCGGATCGTTTAGATAATGTACGAATGTTTCATATCTGTGTGGTAAAAACAAGTGTTGCCACCCAGCAGTCCATAACACTTTTACGAATAGGAACGCAGAAGAAGTCGACAAGATTAGCGATGTCATTCAGTGTTTAGATCGATTCAAAACGAAAATTAATTAATAAATAGTTTGTTTCTTAAAATCAATGTAAACCTTGATGCATATATCATGAGCATAACAGACTATCTATTGATTGATGAGCCCATTCTTTGTTACATCCCAAATTAAACGTTGTATCAATTAAATTCAAATTATAGTTTCATACACTTACGCATCAAATTGTACGTGCAAAAATACATACTTACAATTTATGCACATTATATTCATGCGATGTGCTGTTAAAGTGTATGCAAATGTAGTGATCAAAGCTCGATGAGAGCAACGGAATGAAATGAAAATATGGTGAAATTAAGACAAAAAAATTATCACTAGAGACCCCTTGATTGTGATTTGTAACATGCACAATGTTCAAAGCTGCCACATCCCTGTGCTCAGCCCCATTACAACGCAGAACAGCCTGCAATGTAATCTTGTCATTTCTATACAACCACTAACACTACATTAACATATTCTTTGGGTCTTTCTGTAAAGTCACGTAGTGTTGAACAAGGAGGCACGCACTTGACTTGGAGGCAACACGTTTATTACACAGCCCAACGGGGCTACCTACATAAACGTATACACGCTACAAGGTCACTACATATTCGGGTCAGTCAGTAACCTCCTGACTGACCCACGATGCCGAGCAGAGACCGTAGATCGAGGGTTGATTCCAGAGAACAGCCAAGAAGCTCCCGGGACTGCCCCTTGATGCTCCTGGGCGTGGCCTCGCCCCGCCTTTGGCCACGCCCCCTTCGAGACCTTTCCTGAAGGATCTCGACCGAGCATCACGTGTTCCTCAAGTCCACCTAGAGGCACCCATCACTACCCTGTCCTGGTCACGTGCCCTCTCGGCTTCACCCAGACTACAATGTCCTGTCTTATTTGTTGGGTCTTTCGGTAAAGCCACGGAGATAGAAAAATAAAAAAAATATCACCACGTTTCGATCGCAACACTAGCAATCGTCATCAGGTGAAAAAAATATAGCGGGAGAGCTGTTGAAGCAGGATGTTATATAGGTTTGAGATGGGTTTAGCCCAAGGGTAAGTGGGTGGGGCTCGAGATGTAATTTGCATGTAAATGTAAGATCGGAGAGCTGCTATACCACCACGACGGCGCAGCTGTGGAGGTGGCCATTGTATTGTGAGAGATTTGCATGTCAATCTGTTAATGTAAGATTAGCATGTCAATGTAGGCGAACCACCGCAACGCTGGCTGTGCGAGTGAGACATCCAGCTCGTTAAGAAACGAGGGATGTCCTGACTTGCCCTCTCTCAGGCCGTCACCAGGACTATGCCCCGAGGGCCCGTTCGCATGCCGTACTCACTCTGGCCCCAGAGAGACGTTCCAGACGGCACAGGAGCACTCTGATGACAGTGTCTGGCGCTAACACCGTAGTGACACACTTTACGTCACTACAATTTGAACCTATCTACGTGACTTTACCGAAAGACCCAAAGAATGTGAATTCCTGCAGTCACGAAAGCTTTAAGTCAATACATTAACGGTACAAATTCACAATATTTCAATAATTACCGTGGTCAATGTCCGATTATTTGCATTTTTTGTGTTGAATAATCATCATGTTTGCACAATAATATGTTCTCATAAACAGCAACTTTAAAGGTCAAATATTCAACAACCATGCTTTAATCTTAATTTAGGAGCTTTCGTGACTGCAGGAATTATTCTTTGGTTCTTTTCGGTTAAGTCACGTCTAAAAATAAAATAATAAATTAAAATAAAATAACATATTACGACGTTTCGATTGCAACACAAGCAATCATCATCAGGCATAAAAACCATGCTTTCTTTTAAACCATGCTTTATCCACTTCTTGAAGAATACCTCTCAACGTTCTGGCCATCCCTCATGGTCCTGCAATACCATAATAATTTATCCGGCTGTTGAACATAAGCTCATCTCACTGCTCAATTTTCAGGGAGGTCAACATCTCAGGCTCTCTCTTGTGGCTGCCATCCCACCACCACCACCACCACCACTACGAGAATTGTCCATCAACCCAGTGTGAGACATGGGAAAGCTCCTGGGCCAGATAGAATACATTGTGGATGTCATCAAAAAAGTGAGCACAGATTTTGGGTAAATAAAAAATGAGCAGGCCTGCTTACTCAATGGTTAGAAACTAATGAATTACTTCAATTGTGAAACGATACTTTAATTATTATAATTAATAATTTTCTTCAAAGGGAGACAAGTCTGATTTTGCACAATTACTAACCAAATTACCTCTTCTCACACTTAACCTTTAGATCATAGAGAACGGAACAGACCATTTAGAGCCCACTAAACACATGAGCAAGCTGGTTTTCTAAAATATTTTTTATAGCTTGACCACACACTATCAATCAGAATCTAGGAAACAAAAAAAGAACATAAAATATAATTATGCCTGCCTTTTGTAGACTATTAACGTTATTTAATTAAGTGGAAACGGACACAGTCATACAGGCCCTGACAAACCGAGGCCTTAATAATAACGCCATGGGAAATCATCAAAATAATTTACAACGATTAAACAGTTATTCTGAGATTACATTAGATTACAATCAGAATCTTTATTTAGATTCGATTAATTCGATGAGCGCTGAAGCTCTTTTTCACAGATGTCCAGTATGGGCAGATCAGCAATTTACAGCAACAAACAATACAACAAAACGACAGGAGTGAAAAAATATAGAAAAAATGTAGGCAAGTCACTAAATATAATAACTAAAGTATTATATGTCCGCTTTTGATCAAACTTGGGCAAGGCAGCAAAAACAACAACAACAACGCAGTCCCAGACCACACCAATATAACACCACACAGCAGGAATCCCTCAATAAAATGGCATATTAAGATCGATACATGGGTAAGGATCAAAGTTTCAAATCACATTTGCAAACGTGACTGTCGTCGGGTAAGTAGATCACACAAGATACATAGCAGAAGGGTCATGCAAGGCGATGCAATACCACCAAGGCTATTCGGAGTGACAAAACGTATTTTATGAAAATTGGAATGGTGACATAAAAGGATAAACATAAATAGAGAAAGTATAAATCATTTTATATTTGCTGACAACTGCTGGAAATTAACTACAGGATATGATTGACGAACTGCAATAATTTCATCCAGATGTACTGCATGGGAGGCCTGGTATAAGTATTCAATGATGATTAGTTTAGCCAAGAATGCTACAAAGTTGGCTTAAAGATATACAAATAAAATATAAGTGTGTGTGTGTGTGCATTTGTGGACCTCGTCTATTGCAACTGCCTCAAGGTAAATACAGTAGCAGCTTTTGGTGTTGTGTGTGCGTATATCGTTCTTTGGTTTATAATAATTTTTAAGTGTCCACTAGGGAGCCTTGATTCACCTGTATTGACACGTTTAATAGTTGAATTCAATAAAAAGTTTGGTTGTCATTTTAATAATAGGTTGCAACGCATGCTGATCCGTGTAGGTCTGATTTACGATCCACATCTCTCTGCTGTACGAACTCGCATCCCAATGGAGAAACGCCCATTGGTCGTTAAAACCATTTTGATTTAACAGATCATAGTGGGGTTTGGTATAACGTGCAACAAAGCGAGATTTTAATTAATTCAATAGTTTTCACTTATGCAACCAATGCATTGCAGCTGAGTAGATCTTGGACGCAAAGCAGGTTTGAAGCCTGGTAAGTATTTGCATTGGTGACCACCCGGGCCGATTGATGCTGAGAGGTGGCCAGGAGATGGCAGTTCTGAGTGTCACCCCCCGAGTGTCTCTGTGGGTTTTCTTCGGGAATCCGCTGGATTCTTCCCACGTGCCCAAAGACGCATTAAGGGAATTGTCACAACCATCTCGATGCAGGACTCTTCTGAAACAGTCCTGAAGGCTCAGTTTGGCTTTCCTGGTTAAATGCTTGGCATTATAAGTCGAGTTGAAAGCATAATCACGTACCTCATTACGCTATGCCCCAGACAATTAACAAAGAAAACCGTTGATGATTTTCTTTTCCGTTATTCTTTGTAATTGTTTCAGTGAATGTTGCATTGAGAAACTGGAGTGGTTTCGATATTTTCTTGGAAAAACGTTGAGTTAAGTGAACGTTACAGCGTTTTCCTGTTGTTATTTTAGGTTATAGTTTGTATTGTGCAAAACAGCAGTACATATCCTTACACACGTGCGAGCTGAGGTTAAGGTTAAACGAGTGCATGAAATAGTTGATACATTGTTACATTACAAACATAAGCATGAAACAGTATATATAGCACACTTTGGAATGTGTTGTCTAACTTGTATGATTATAGCCCGCAGCCTCTTTCCAAACTACGTGGCCAGGGAATAAACTTCAAGCTGGGCTGACACATGCGGACTACACAAACTTGCATTCCTCACCCCGTGTCATCTAGCGCATGATAACATGAAAGGCTGCTTCTGTCTTCAAAAATATGCCGCTCAAAAGTAGCTGCAGTTTCAAAGCTACACTTCACGTGCATTATTGCCCTTTTAGTGTAAAACTTTTCATTACAGTATATGCACATTCTATGAAAAAATAGTGTGTGTGTGTAAACAGAGTATGCTAAGTAACTCCTTAAAAATACACAATTCCAGTAATATTGTGGCGTACGAACTTCAAAAGATAGTTGTTTATAGCGGGTAAAAAAAACAGTTTTGAAGAATGTTGAAATTGTACTTACGGCTTAGAAATGTCTCACTCAGCTGCTAGTCAGTGCGCACACCAGGCAGCGAATGAAGTTCGGCAGGGGCTGGGGGAACGCGCCTGCGTGATTGCATGCAGAAATGCAAAAAGACCCCACCCTGGAAAGCTTGAGTAGAGGGGGTGCAGGGCTCAGCGGTGTTAAGGTGGGCGAGAGGATTGTTGTATCCACTATCAGCCACCCTTCGCATCACTTGCATGGCTTTGCGAACCAGACGTTCGCTGTGAGTTCCCGTAAATTTCAACTTCGTGAACCCACTGCCGTGTGAAGGCTTTCTGCACGCCGCGGCAGTCACGGAGGGGGTTTGACCATAATTCACCACGCTGTTCAGTGCAGGTTGCGCAAGGAGTTGAGGGAAGCCAGGATTATATGAGGATATACCACTGGGCACTGATGTGAGGTGTTGGCCAAGAAGTGAACTCGGGTCGCCATGTCCATAGTATGGTGAACTGCTTCAACCTTTGTTCCCATTATTCCCCGAAGAAGCTGAAATTGTGCTGAGGTTCGGTTTAAACTATTTCAGTACCTGAAGACGTGACCTCAAACCCTGATGTGAATTTGCTATGAACAATGCACCCTAAATGCACCCAAGCTTGTCAGATCTCAAAAGCTAAGCACTGTTGGACCTGGCTGCTACTTGGATGGTGACCAGTCAGGATTGCCAAGTGTTCTAAGCATGGGGCGGGCGAGGTGCCCAGGGGATGGCGATGTTGAATGTTATCCTCTTGTATGGGTGGGATTTCTCCGGATACTCTGGTTTCCTACCACAAGCCAAACACTCATTAATAAATAATTGGCTAAATATCCCAATGCACGACCCTCCTGAAAATAATTTTAAATGCAGTTAGACTGTCTTTAGTAAATAAATAGAAATCTTCATATACATTCCATCTTTTAAAATATATATTATACCTTTGACTGAATGCTTTTGACAAGTGTGTAAAATGTTACTTTAAAAGATATTGTTGTGGTGACTGTTCCATGGTGTGTTGTTGTTGTTGTTCCCTGCGATTTAAATTTAGAATCCATTTTGCACTGCAATGTATGTTCAACTACTTTCGCACCGTACGTAGCCAACCGTGCTGATCGGAGGTACGGGCGAAGCACAACAAACTAAACACAAAAAGCAGTTCCTAATCCTAACACAATGCTTAGAAATAATTGCATTTAAATTGCAAGTGATTTTACAATACCTTTCTGGCTTGAACTTAGCGTGCACATTTCTGCAAGCACACAGGCATAATCCCCTTGGACCAACTCTTGTTACTCATTAACATGTTTGGCAGCTATCAACACGCCGCAGGAATGAGATAGTGTTTATTCACGGTGCACAAATAATTCCACGTTGGTATTTACACACGAGGCCACATTGATGATGAATGCCTTCCCCAAGCTGCCGACACCTCTCACAATCCTGCCATGCATTTTACCTTTTGTAATAATGTGACATTCTGTGTATGTTGGTGAAATATTTGGTATAAGCCATGATATACACACTGTGCGTATTTGTGTTTATTTAGACATCTGTTGGCATTCACAATTGCCAAAACTGTACTAATTTTGTAAACATCTACCTTGGAAAGCAGCTATATCAACATGCACGCAACCCCTGCGGCCTCGCAAACTATCATGTAACACACCACATACTACATCAGCTCTGCTATTTATTTTGGAAATCTGCCTGGAAAGAAATTTGTTCCGGACAGTGAACAACATATGAGGGTGGAATGCTGCTCATAACGGCACATCATTAAACTTGGACTTTGGAGGAGGCATAGGGCCAGATTTGGCTAATTCCTTTCAGATATGTCTAATTGTTGATGATGGAGACGTTAGTAAATTTTTTGTTTGCCAAAAAAATGTTAAAAATAACATTTGCCTATAATATGTATGTGACCATGCCGATTGAATTCCAATGGTGATTGTATAAAAAACCCTTTATATTCGCAATCAATTACAGTGCCATTTGCATGTGCTTTATATATAATACAGCATAGTACAGGATTTATGCATTTTTGGATTACGAAATTTCCTGTTGGCGCAATTGACAAATTATGGACACTTTTCTATGAGCTAAATCCAATGTCCGCGTTCACGAAACTTCACATGGCGTGCGCCAAGAGATGAAACACAAAGCACCCGAGAGGCTGCGTCATCCCTCCGTGCAGCAGTGACCGTCTCCACGTCGCCTTGCCAGTCATTCCAACGTGCAGAACTCTTGGTGAGTTTCTCGAAAAGGTTGATTTTTAAAAAATGAATTACTATTCAATGATTTTAACATTTATATTCGTGATTGTAATTCCTGTGAAAAGTGATATAGGTGTATATATTTAGGTTAGGAGTGAAGTTGGAATGACTGTTTGAAACCCATCCTGCTTATTGCTAAAACTTCGTTTTACGTATTTCGTAAATCGAGGGATACATGTATTCCAAAAATCTGTCCTCCACTAATCGGTGAATCCTAAGAATTGAGGCATCCCCGCTGTTCACAGCAACTCCCGTAATCCGCTGGGACCAAAATCCTAAACCTGCAAAATTTTAAGTACGTATTTTTGGAATGTTGCAGTGTGCTGCGGATTAGAGGGCCTTTACATCACCGTGAATGTTTGAAATTCTACTATTGTGTGAAGGATATTTTTCACGTGAAAATTGCGTAATTTAAGTGTCAAAAGTCATTTACTGTGGATCAGTAAAGTAAAGTGCTATTGGAATGCACTGGCAATAGCTGAGATACTCAGCTGCACAGAGGCATTGGGGTATGATGGCCACATCTGACTTATGAGCCTCAATTAAATCGAAGATCATTGTTATTTCCACCAAAAATGTTTTCTGGCAGAAGATGCATTGGCCGTTGGATTAAATGTGATTCCCTTTCCTTTAGAGCAGTTTTCTTAAGAATTAAACAGGATGAAATGTTGATGATGGCCCTGTTCATGTACAGCCCTTTAATCAATCCCTGCTGGATGAGGGCCTGTTCATGTCATGCGCGGCATGAGAGTTATATATCCAGACTTGACTTTGCTGGTTGTTGACGATGGTGGAGTACATA
Source organism: Lampetra fluviatilis (assembly GCF_964198595.1). Taxonomy (NCBI): domain Eukaryota; kingdom Metazoa; phylum Chordata; class Hyperoartia; order Petromyzontiformes; family Petromyzontidae; genus Lampetra; species Lampetra fluviatilis. The sequence goes on from NC_136292.1 coordinate 1,944,031, forward strand.
AATGTAGGAGCATATAAGTACTGTACAGTATTGTATTGGAATTTGCTACACTGCCCTTTTCTGTCCACAATGTCGCCGTACAGCAGCCTAAAACATCTCAGAACCAGAATCTGTATTTATACTGGAGGAATCAGATTAGCTATAAAAGCTCTTTTTCACAGATGTCCAGTAACCAACTGAGTTATGCATGGTGGTCGTCCATCCAAGCACGATCCGGGCTCAACCTGCGCAGCTTCCGAGGTATGACAAGATCGGGTGCATTTCAGGCACGTTGGTGAATTTGATCAAAGCCAGAGCAGTGATGGCTTTCCAGACATCACTTCATTGCGCGTAGAGGCTAAAGAGATAGCTTGGGTGAGAGTTGAAGGCTCCATTTTCCACCATGGGACTAAGAATTGCATTTCAATACGTGTCCCTGATAGCAGTTTTTTGTTCTTGTAATTTAAATAATTACACCACCAGGAGCTATTGCGTAACGGACCTTTCGAAAATCGCTCACCCCAGCAACGCACGAGTCACAACCGCAAAATCTCGTCAAGGCAAACGGGACGTGACGCGTGGAGGTTTTAAATGACACCGTTACATATACATAGGACTCAGACACCTTTAGGGAGTTTAACATGTAGGCTTTCGCGACCAATATCATTCATAATAGGGTTGATAGGCATTTAAAAGCACATTGACCCACTGTGGCTTTCCAATGGGTTGACAGATATTTTAAACTTAATTTCGAGCTTTCATGACTGCAGGAATTACTCTTTGATTCATCGTCAGGTACAAATGAAAGAGAAAACAAACCTAGTAAACTTAGAAATGTAATGCAATACAACACAGCGAGTCGGTCAACACAATTAACGCATAGCCTGGTTGATTACGTTCTTCCAAAGATTGCCAAATTAGAAGTTAAGTGTGACATTTGAGAGAGAGAAAAGACACAGACACAAAGACAAAGTAGGGGGCACAGGTGGTGCATCAGCCAGTCATCTCGGTCATCTCAGTCAGTTTGATCCGTGGCACCTGCTGGGCCTGCCCCGTGACCTCCTGCCAGCGGGCGTTCGACACTTCACGTGATAGCCTCAAGGTGCACATGGCCTGGCACAAGCGTCGTGGTTGTTGTATCTGTGTCATCTCTCTCTGCTTAGAAGTCTGTATCTCCGGTTTTGTGTTTTATCTCTCTCTCAAAATTAGCAATCTTTGGAAGAACGTAATCAACCAGGTTGGGCGTTGACTGTTATGTTAGCCGACTCCTCTGTGTTGTATTGCATTACATTTCTAAGTTGACTAGGTTTTGTTTCCTATTTCATTTGTACCTGACGATGATTGCTAATGTTGCAATCGAAACGTCGTATGATATTTTTTAATTTATTATTTTCTCTTTCTACGTGACTTTACCGAAAGAACCAAAGAGACATTTAAAAGCACATTGACCCACCGTGGCCACATACAATCCTACACACCTTTTGAGAGCCCACGTTTCAAAAGTCGGATTTACAAATCGCGGAATTCTTTCTTGCTGACACCTCCCTCCATCGCGCGGCCACCGTAGGTCACGTGCTCCGCCAGCCAGGCCTCCATGTTGCGTCGGTCGCGCGTTCGCTTTTAAAACGTTTCAAATCTCGGCGGCCTGGAACGTTCGCGTTTATCAAGGCGGTAGATCCACGCCCGGCTGCAAACGTTCTTTCGTAAGAACGGCAATTTTCTATATATATACAGGGGGCATACTTAGGCCGAAGTGACCGCGCGCGGGTTTTCGCGAGGCGTTTCGGTGGCGGGCGGGAGGACCACGGGCCCGCTAGGCCGCGTTTCCTGAGGCCTGCTTCGGGCTCCGCAGAGAAGAAAAGATTACAGCGGATCTTAGCGGCGATATTTTACTACGTTTCGTGAGAGTAGTCGCTACTAAGACAATGGCGCAGAATGCGAATAAGCCCAAGTCGTTGGAAGCGCGGCTGCTCGACCTGAGGTGAGGCCCCGGTGCGGAGTTGGTGAGGGGCAATTTGAATCCGGAATTAATGGAGTGCAACATTTGTTTAAATCTCAACTCAGTAACGATGTTGACACATGCGAGTGTGTGAAGAAAATGTGTGGGGTGCACCTTAATGGGTCGATATGTCCCTACGTGTATGCTTCTTTAATACATCCAATATCCACAGCGCTTTGTCGGTCTACTGCTGGGTGAGAAGAGCCTCTTGCCGAATGGCCGTTGTGTGAAGATATCTTCGCTTTATTGAACTAACGCGTGAACAAACCCGAAAACTAAACACGCGCTTGCTTTGACGTGTTATGTTGTCTCGATGACATGTGCCGCAGTAATCCATCTCGTGTTTTACAGTTGGCCTGCACAGCAGCCCATGCCTTACCCACCTCATTTAAACCGGGCACCCATGGGCATGCCTGCTCTTGGGCCTGGCATTGGCCAGTTCCCATCTTTCAGGCCTGGAGTACCTGTGCCACCAGGTGAGGAATGCACAGCACCGACTTTTCAGCAATATTACTTTCACGAGGTGTTTGTTTTACACACTGCAAGCTCGGTGTTTAATGCTATATATCCACGGTTAATCTCGTAAGAGTGAAGAGTGTTAAGTTTTTCACAAGAACTTAATCACGCTGCTTGCAGTGTCTAGAAAAAGTAAGACATAATTGCGGATGATAGTTACGTTGGAATTTTCAAACGTTTTAAAAAAATCTAGAGGATAGTATAGTTTTTCTGATTTGATATTGATATAATATTAGATCAACAAAGGCAAATCGTTTACATGCGTTAGCATTGGTAGTGCAAACATTAGTAACCTCCTACACTATTGTGTTTATGTATTCGATACAAGCATTGAATAACATACATTCTTATCAATATTTTGTTGAGATCTACCCCAAAAAAATATGTGTATTGATTTGTTTTTGTTAGTTTGTATAAAGCACATGATAAGCGAATTAATAATTCTTCAAACGCTTAATATGCATTGTTTCTGTTATGTGAAGGAACACCACTCCTGCCAGTTCCTGTGGGTTTACTGGGACCATCATCTGGCCCTGTAAGTACAGCAATTCGATTCATAATCATCAACAAGCATTCACATTTAAGCATGTATTTTCAAATCTTTACATATCTTAAGTGTCAGAGAGTCTTAATTGAAGACAGTTAAACTCAACTCTACATTTTACCAGGTAAGGCCCACTGCGTTATATAGACCTTTTTTAAAAAGCGACCTGGCTACAAATGATTGCTACGAGAAGTGGCTTATGTGGAAATTTATAGCAGCCAAATACTCGAAATGCATGTTGATTCTAAATGTGGAGGGAAAAACTGGAGGATCCGGAGAAAATCCACGCATCTACGGGGAGAACATGTAAACACCAAATATAAAACAAGCGTCAGGGTCGGGATGCAATCCACGACCTCCTGTATACCAGCGAGGTATTTAACCTCTCGCCACCGTGTGTGCATGCAGGTGCTGCTGCCCACACCCAACATACCAGCGTTACCTGTCAAGCCGCTGATGGCCCGAGTGCGTGAACGCCCCGCAGAAGAATACAACGGTCCCACCACCACTGTCTTCGTGGGCAACATCACGGACAAGGCGTCCGACGTGCTCATTCGGCAGATGCTCGCGGTATGAACTAAGATCGTTGACTTTCGCGTTTTTTTATTTCAATACACGTGCATATTTGTGTTTTCTTTTTACTAACCTATTTGCCCAAAGTGGCAACCATAGCTGACACAACGTGGTCCTTCATCCAGGAGTGGACTGATAGGGTTATAAACTCAAATGTAATTGTAATGAATAGGGGCATGAATATGATACTGTATTTAAACATTTCTGATAAAATTGTGCAATTCCTGTTATTGAATAAGACTTCATGCACTGCATGCAAACCCTAGGTGCTCAAGTGTTTATAGGCAACTGTATTCTTTTCTGATTAGACCGGCTGACTGCCCAGGAATATATTGTAATATGAAGTTTGAACCAAGGAAGGAATATACATATTTTTGCTTTGTACACTTTTAACCAGGATCTTTTGTTAGAAATGTAACTTATAGTTTCGTACTTTTGTGTGATAAGTTCATGCCAGATAAGTGGTTAACAAAGAAGAAACTACCTAACAGTGGTGTGGTAGTCTGTGCACTCACCTGCCAAATCACTCTCTCTTGCAGAAATGTGGGACTGTTGTGACCTGGAAAAGGGTACAAGGTGCCTCGGGAAAACAACAGGGTAAGATAATCATTGAAAGTTTTCATTGCACTACAGATCGGTGAAACATTGTTTATATTTTAAGAAAAATATTGAATGTCCATAAACATCCTTGTCATGATATTCACACTTGAGCATGCATGTTTGTCTTGTGCATTGCAGCATTTGGCTTTTGTGAGTACAGCGAGCCGGCGTCTTCCTTGCGTGCCATACGCTTGTTACACGACTTTCAGCTGGGAGACAAGAAGCTGCTGGTGAAAGTAGATGCCAAGACCAAGGCACAGCTCGAGGAGTGGAAGGCTAAGAAGATGGGTACCAACGGGGTAGGTGAATGGGTGTGCATGTGCGGACTTCTATAATGCTCACAATAATAATGTGTATAATGGAAAGCATTTGGGAAGGAAAGTGTTTCTTTCAAAATGTTGGTTTAGCCTTTTGGCCGAAGTTGATAATAGAATAAGTGACTTTTGCAATTTGTTCACTTGTTTTCCTGTACAATTTTGCATGTAACAATTGAGTAATGAACATCAATGAGGAATTACAATTATGTGTCTGGCCAGGATGATACATTTTCTTTATTAATTCTTGCCCATGTTTGTATTTTAGAAATAGTTTTTTTCGGTCTGGATTTGAATTGAAGTTGTGAGCAAATAATTACAATAGTTAAAATAACGTGCTGAGACTAGGTTATAAGGTCAGCAATCCTCATGGAATTGAAATGGTTTATTAATATCAATTGAAGTTGGAAAATCTGCCATTGTCTTTATCATTTGTATTGTCATGCAGTTCTACTCTTAGGTTTTTTCGGTAAATTCACGTAGGTAATCTGTAGCCCTGTCTCATTTTGCTGTGATCCTGCCTCATTGGCAGGAGGCAAAAACTGAGGAGGATGCAGAGGAGCTGGATGAGGTTACACAGAAGCTGGACCAGACGGCGAAGGAGGCCCTAGACCAGCTGCTCGTCGACTTCTCCAATGATCTCAAGGCTACCACGGAGGCACCCAAGCGGCGGCGCAGAGACAAAAAGGATGATTTATCGGTAAATATCACAGTTGCCATGTAACAATACGCAAAACTTGGGTAGCATTGTATGATCTGTACAGCTTCTTGTGCAAATTGATTGAAGATACTTAATCGAAAAGTAAATGTGACACTACTCTTTGGGCAAAAAATCAACGTGCACAAGAAATAAATGAAGTGGTAAATGAATAGGAGGATATGATGTTTGTCAGTGCTATAAGACCATTGAATGTAAGTACATCTATTGGTGTGCATATAAATATGAAGCACAGATTTTATCTGCCTTTTAAACCTGTTGGAACAATGCATTGGAAACAGAAAACCATCTACATTTTACATTAGAAACATTGTTTTAGAGCTATTTACTGACCTTTCCGTATTTGTGATGTGAGCTGGTTGATAGGAATATTAGGAACTCAATGCATATGCATGTTATACTGAAATATTGAGACATGTCGTGTACAATGAGAGTCATACAACAGGTTATCAAAATAGATCAAAACTGTGAAGTAGTTGGCCAGTGTCTATTCACATGTTGATTTCAGATGATTAGATATGTTTACCTTTTCTTCCTGGTTTATCATTTCAGGAGGACCTCAACAAAATGGAGATTGAAGAAGAGAAAAAAGACCTCATTTCCCGCGAGATCAGCAAATTTCGCGACACACACAAGGTAGTTCCACAACATTTGCACAAACAATATCACAGTAGTATTTAAACGAGAATATGTAACCGATGCTTTTGGGATATTTAGTTCATTGGTATGGACCATATTAAAAGGATTGGGTCCTAAATCATTGTCATTCTTTACATAACAAAATATAAATTGGGTGAAAACTAGAGTCCTACCTCTCACTTGAAAATCAAAGATGTGTGTCATCTTACTTCACTTGGCCTGCATGCTTGGAGTTTGACATCGCCAAACTTGTTTGCACTACATGAACTCTATGTGTTAGCAATTACGCAGTGCACACGCATGACATTCACACAAGTCACTGAAGTAGTCTCATTTGGCCAAACAATGCAGCTAAATTCAAAAGTGTGTTGTGCAGTGGAAAGTGTTTAGTCTAATCTGCTTGAGTACAAATGAGGCTGAATGTCTTTTAATAGCTGATCTGTTCATTGACCCCATCATTACAATAGAGAACAGTGGGTGTGACATAAAGCAAGGACAAGCTTTTCTACTTGTCGAATCGTGCTGTTGCCTGCCAGAATGTAAGTACCGGCTTCTCTTTCTTGAATGAGAATGGACACCCCCTGAAGCGGAGGCAGGCTGACCCAGAGGGGTAGAGGTTTGTGTTGTGATTGCCTTGGTTTTAGCGATTAAGTTTTCAGTCCACAAGGCCGCTGGGAAGAAACACGTTGGAGATGGAAAAAAAAACCTCCTGCAGCATCAGTTGCTGCAATTGATGGTGTTGTGTAATGCAGATTCTGGTAAGCACAGTATTGCCTTACAGGTGCAGCCTCTGCAAGTCTTTGCATGTTACTGACAGTGAAAAGTACTGGGACAGGTATGGACAGACTTAAAGGTTGGGGGCAGGGGGTGTCCATTTCAAAGTCTCTTTCCCGGTGACCTGAAGATGCATTTAAGGTATGTGTTGCGTCACATCACTGCTTACCCACCACATTCATACCTTACAGGCCAATTGCATCCACATATACTTGATTTTACATATCAAAGTAGTTTAAAATTTACACATTATTATAAATCGTCACTTCATTCAGAAATCCCATTTTCTCCAATCATCACTGACTACAGTTAATCGTCTCTTATGACATCATTTTTCTAGCAGGTTGCTATGTCATTGAGGAGGTGATAGCTTTAACAAACTGCTACAAAATCACCCAGGTGTAATATCCTTGCCGCAGCCTCTACAAATCTCAAACTGGTTATGTTTTTAATATCTGGAGCTTAAAAAAAAAATATATATATAGTCCTGCAGCGAATTGTATCGTTTTTCAATATTAAATAAAATAAATTAACATGACAGTTATGCTTATTGCATGACATTTACTTTTCTAACATTCATTATAACTTGTATAACAATATATTCATGTCGGTTATAACTGGTACTTATGTGTGAAAGCTCTCAACAACGAGACTTGGCAGAATACCATTGAGTAGTCTGAATAGGAAATCACGTACAACACACGTAAAAAAAAAATCACATTCCCAAACTATTTTCACTACCATCAAGTTTGCTACACTCTCATCTTGCACTTTCACACCTTTTGGCACCAGAAATCTGCAATGAAGACCCAGCCGGTGAGTGCTTTTGATTTTGGTCTGTTGCTGGTGACTTCATGCGCCGAGTGTGCACGGAGTTTCCGCAGAGCGGTGTGTTGCAATGTTTAACCCTTCTTACCCCTACAGGATGGCCAATGGGAACTCCTGATGGCAACTTTTGTCTGCTTTTTATGCTTGCATTGAGATGGAAACTAACCATTTTTGAAAGAAAAAAAAAGAGCTACAAGCAGTAACTTTAACCCATTTGTCCTTTGCCCCCCTTATGTGCTTGAAGTGACGAGATATTATCTTGGTGATTGCTAGGCAGTCTGTGTGTACTGTACGATACATTGAATGTCGCAGGTTGGGCCTCCGCACCTGGGTGCACCTTGAAGCGGCGCCCTGTCCCGCCTCCTCTGAGTGAATCCTCATGCAGGCAACCGTAGGGACTGCCATTGTGCAAGTGTACATGCTCCGCTAGTTGCATCGCGCGGGGGGTATCCCCCTGCAGTGCATTTTAAGTGGGGGCACACTGCGCACCGTTGTACATGCATTCCAACATTCATCATTTGCATACGGGTGGGCTGTACTTAAGTTTACATGTAGGATTGTTTATTTATATTTTTAGAAAATAATTTAACTCCACATTGATGTAAAATAAAGAAAATAAAGAAATGTTTCGTAAAGCTTTTACGTAAAATGTTAACGGTAATTATAAAAGTTTAAAAGTGATTTTTTAAAATGGAAATTCTCAATTAGTCAGTTAGATTCATTGTGCTATCTTGACACAGTTGTAAATTGACAAAGGTGTTAACTGTTTTGGCATTTTCTCTTGCGCAGAAACTCGAGGAAGAGCGCGAGAGGCAGCAAGAGCAAGAGCGCGACCGTGACAGGGAAAAAGAGCGCGAGCGAGAGAAAGATAAAGATCGGGAGAGAAACAGGGAGAGGGATAAGGACAAGGAGAAGGAGCGTGATCGCGTAGACAAGGACAAAGAGCGGGACAGGGACAAGGAGCGTCGGGAAGAGCGCGAGAAGGAGCGCGATCGTGACAAGGACTCGCACCGGGACAAGGACGTTCACCGGGACCGGCGTGACCGGGGGGACCGTGGGGACCGGGGGGACCGCGAGAAGGAGCGGGAGAAGGAACGTGAGCGCGAGAGGGAGCGTGAGAAGGAGCGCGAGAGGGAGCGGGAACGTGAGCGCGAGAGGGAGCGGGAACGGGAGCGCGAGAAGGAGCGGGAGCAGCGCGAGCGGGAGAGGGAGCGGGAGCGGCGCAGCACTTCCAAGTAAGGCAACACCGCACCGTGGATTGATTGGTGTCGGTGCCGTTGTCGGTGCAGCACGAGCTTGCCCTCCTGTCACACTGCTGACGATGTGTGGGCGTGTTCCGTGTCTCTCAGTAGAGATAGCAGGGATCGGGAGAAGAGGCGCGAGACCCGTGAGCCACGTGAACCACGTGAACCACGTGAGACACGTGAACCACGTGAAGCACGTGAACCACGCGAGACACGCGAGCCGCGGGACAAGGAAGAGGACGAAGAGGAGTTGCACGAAAGGCGGAAACTGGAGCGTCGTCTTCGTGAGAAAGAAGCCGCCTATCAGGAGGTGGGTTTTGGCGAAAGCCGAGAGAGCGGTGTGGTTTACTGACCAGTACGGCAGCCATTACGTAACCACATCTTGTGTGCATTTTATCTAAATAACACGTTTTTCTTTATAGCGCCTAAAAAACTGGGAGACCCGCGAGAAGAAGAAAGCGCGGGACTATGAAAAGGAGATGGAGCGCGAGGCAGAGAGGCGGCGAGAAATGGTGAACGCATGTTTGCACTTTTCATCACACTCAGGCAGGGCCGTGCAAAGGGGCGGTCGCCCCTCTTTGCCTAGACCCTGAGGACAGCAACTCACGCGCTGATTGTGTTCACAGGCAAAGGAAGCTAAACGCTTGAAGGAGTTTTTGGAAGATTACGATGATGACCGAGATGATCCCAAGTACTACAAGTAAGACAACACTTGGCTGACATTAATACATTATAACACTGATGACCAAATCACCATGAATGTTCCAAATCTGGGCATATTACACAAGGTAAACAGTTTTGAGACTGGTTAGTACTTGGATGGCAGATTCCCAGGAAATACCAGGTCTTGTTGGCTTGGAATCTCAGGTGGTCAGGAATTAACTGTGCAGCAATTGATTATTCAATCTATTTGTGTGGAGCTGTGGGTTTTACCCTCTTATGCATCGGCTCTCTCTGGGTTGTCCAACTTCCTCCCAATTACTATATACCAGTGAATGGAATTGGGCAAATAACCCATCTGAGGCTTTTCTGGCAAAATAATTGAAATTTCATGATGGCAGCTCTTATTACGGTGGTGAATTAAGTGAGGCACAATATGGGTTTCAACGCTGTGTTAGGGGCAGTGCTCTGCAGAAGAGGCAGTGGGATCGCGTGAAGGAGGTGGAGTCGGATGACCGTGACCGCAAGCGCGAACGAGAGGAGCTGGAGGAGATACGCAAGAGACTTGTGGAGGAGGGACACCCGGATCCCGATGGAGAGATCAAACGGGTGCGTCTCATACCACACCCATGCTGTGCTCATTCCGCCTATCGACATTGCTGTGCGTGTGTACAGCGTTCTGTTGTAAGGTCACTGCTCATACATTTCCTGTTGCATTTATGACTAAAGAAATACAAATACACCAGCCTTCACGACCAATACTAACAATAATTACCCTCACTATCATTTTAATTGGGTGACTCAATTCTTGAAACTAAATAAAAAAAAACAGGCAAATTTAACCTTAGAAAAGGAAAATGGTTTGGGGGTGGGGGGGAGGGAGAAAATTTACTTGGCACTTGAAAATAACAAATTAATTTTTAAAACTAAAGTATATGCCCACTCCTTACAGCAAATGGAGAAGGAAGCAGAGAAGGAAAACAAGCCGCCCATCAAGGAGGAGTCTGACCACGAGGAGGAGCGTGTTGAGCGTGGCGAGCGAGGCGAGCGAGGCGACCGCGTTGAGCGTGGCGAGCGAGGCGACCGCGTTGAGCGTGGCGAGCGAGGCGACAGGAAGCAGCTCCTGGACTCCGACGAGCGCAGCCGCCCGGCCAAGGACTCGAGCGACGACGAAGACGTAACCGCCGCCGACAACGATGACGACGAAGATGACGATCGTGGGGACGAGGAGAGCGGCGGTGGTACCCGCCGGGAGCCAGCTACGCGAGACACGGACAGCGACGCAGACAGGAAGCCTCCTCGCTTTGTGGAGAAGCTGCGTCCGATCGGGGCACAGGCGGCAGTGGAGCCGTCGGAATCGTCTGCGAGCAGCCACCCGTCGCCTGCGTCGCCGCAGGAAGAGTCGCCGCGCGGAATCATCATCCCGCACGAGAACTCGCCCACGCGCAGCCAGCCCGACGAGAAGGACAAGAAGCCCAAGCTGAGCCTCAAATTGAGTAAGTGAAATGGAGCGCGCTGTCAGATGCGCTTCAGCGACCGTCTGGAACGCTCTTCCGATTAGCACGGTTGGCTACGAACGGTGCGACAAACATACACACTCTGGGAGAGATGATCCAGTTTAATATAAAACTGTAATGTTGTGTTGCAATTTGGGATTCACGCTTTCGGAAACTGGCCAAGTTCATCGTAATGTTGACCAAAACTTTACAATCATGGCCTCTAGGTGACATCATTAGGTGTGATGTAATCTTTCAGTGGCACGTCATGCGCCATGTGACGTGATTTCATTGTGCAGTCAAGACATTGTTATAAATTGAAGAAAATATTTCAGAGACTAAACGCATTGGAAAACATTACTGAAAAATATGCATATGCAAACGTTTTACTTTTAATAACAGTCAATTCTTGATTGTGTAGGGCAATGGAGGAGAGGGGTGGCTTGGATAAATATAAACATGAATAATGCAAAACATGTAAATTTGGTTATAAAAAAGTATTTATGTATTCCTTAACTAGTATGGGGGTAAACATGTAAGAAATGCATCTATTTTACCGCTTCTTAAAGTAATCACTTGCCCATGTATGTGCGGTTATAAAACTACACTGAGTTACTGCCTGGATGAGTGAGGAGCAGCGAATAATTAAACCAGTACGGGTAAAAATATGGTATTTTATTCGCTTTATCACAAGCATGGTTAATCCACCCACTGATAATCGAGTTAACTAGTGCAGTTCTATGACTTAAGACATATTTCAAACACTGTAAACACGTTTGTACAATTATTAAATGGACTTCTTCTACTTGGATCTAGTGTGTCAACCAATTCGGACTTTAATTGAGGTAGAACTAATTTATCTACCTTTCTCATTAAAATAGAAATGCTTATTTAATGCCATGGTGTCAGATGTATTCAGACATACTGGCTTTTTCATCCATGCTATGGAATTGATGCCGAATTAATCTTAGTTCATGTCACCTTGCATATAGAAGACATATTTTAGAAAACAAGAGATATAGTTACTTTCAAAGTGACAAAAATGTCTGTTATGAGGATGATTTTGAAGTTTTGACTAAAGTTGCCTAATTTGTGGAATTGCCCATTATTAATATAGTGATTCAAAGTCTCGTGTGCAAACGATATGTGGAATGTTTCATTTGATACTGTGAATTGTTCAGGCTATATGCACATAATGTTACATGGAATAGAATCAGTTTTAATTTCGTGAATATTGTATGCAAATGCTTTCCCTGTTGCTGTTGATCAGAACCAATAAGACAAGACTCAAGAGATCAGAGAAATGAGATGGTTATCCGCAGTACAGACTAGTTGACTTCAAATGAATTAGACGAGCCATAAGAGACTGACGGCACAAAGAATAGATTTTTGAATCAAATGTTCCAGAATAGTGACATTTCATTGAATCGTTGCATTTCTCGTCCATGCTCTCATGAGCAAGTTCAGGTGCTCACCTCTAACTGAGCTTATGATGTAAATTGTACATTCATATGACGTCCCCTTCCTATTGAGGACAAAGTGTATAGAACTTATGGACCCTCAAGGCATGATGGTTTAGTGATCTTATAACTAGAATTGAACTCGTGATCTCTAGATTGAGTCAGTAATTTCTGCATTAAAAATACATAATTGGGCAATAAGTACTTTTGATTTGGTAGGAAACCACAATTTGTTTCATTGAAACAATATTCTGAAGTCTGCATAAAGTTGCTAGTAAATTACTTGTTGTGCTGTCACGCAATGGAAATGTTGTCATCGTGTATTGTCCAATGCATATGATAATAGCTCGGTGATACACTAACCTCATCTCAACAGTACTGCATCACATCGTCACCTTGCACATCATTCATATCTTTCTCTGCCAGGCACCTCTTCTCTCTCGCATCAGGTTTTACGTAGCCTTGGCAGCTATTATATGTGGAAAATTTAATTATACTCAATATTGAATGCATACCTTTTAAAAAAGAGCTTTAATTTGTGTATTTATTTTCCATGTTTTCATCTTTTCAAAGTAAAGGCGCAATGAATGGATTGCCACATATGCACGCAGCAGCAGCACACGTTTGATTTATTACGCATATCGATGACGTTCATCAATCACCATAATGGATGTGTGTGATTTACTGTGTTCGTTTTATGTGTCGTGCTCGTTTTTTCCAACATTGCCTTTTTAATTCGCCCACAGCCGGCTCAAACAACAGCCCAATGTCACTGGGATCGGGGAACGTGAAGCGGAAGAAGCTCAAGGTAATTTCTTGGTGGCCAAACTTTCTGCCAAACCATGCACCCTCCTATTCCTCCAACAGTGATTTGGTGGTTACAGTTGCTTTTTACATTTCTATTTTTTTTCATGCAGGCCATTGTATGCCACCTACACCCATTGTGTTAATGACAAAGCTACACTTTTTATATGATGAGAGTGCAGTGCACTTTCGCTAATGCACCGGTTGCATTACACGGGGCTGATTTTTATCTCGTACTTATGCAGTCCTTTTGTCGATCCACTCTCGCTGGATTGGGGCCTTGCTTTGTGTTGTGTGTAATGGGTGCTATTTGACAATGCTGGCCAGTACAGCTTGGTGAAGTTGGGAGGGTAAGTACAGTATAGCAACAGATTTTTCTGTACTACCCTCTGCTACCGTTTACCCGACAGCACCTGTTTATAAATGGTGGTCACCTAAGTCCTGTCCAGGCTGAACCCTCCTTAGCTTCTGAGATCTGATGAGATCAGATGCATTCTGCGTTGTTTTGGTTTGAGGGTTTTTGCCTTTTCTGTTTTTAAATTCTAGAAAAGGTCTTAGAGTGACACTGCAGGAGCCGTCCATTGCCCGTAACACAAATGCGCTCTCCCAGGATAACATCTTCTCCAACGAAGACGACGAGGACAACGAGGAGGCGCCCAAGCGGCGCAAGCTCGTGCCTCTGGACTTCACGGAGGAGGAGCGAGCGAGCGTCTCCACGGATCTGCCGAGCAACAAGAATGTGGCGTCGAGCGAAGAGAAGCGCAAGCACATCAAGAGCCTCATCGAGAAGATCCCCACTGCCAAGCCCGAGCTCTTCGCCTACACTCTTGACTGGACCATGGTTGATTCGGTGAGCGTGCACATGCGCGTCGACGTGCATGCGTGCATCTTTTGTCAATGGATGGTCACTCAATCCAATATTTATATGGCGTACTTAACATCAGAGGACTGTGTGGCAAATAAACTTTACATTAATGGCCAAAATTAGGGTTTCCTCCACACACCGTAGGTCATGGGGGCTATTTAACCATACTTTGCAATTATGGTCAGTGCAGATTGGTGAAGGTGTCGGTACAATACAACAGGGGATTTTTCTGCACTGCTTCCTATTGACAGCCGCTTCTGCAGCAGCTTGCACCACCCAGTTTTATGCATGATGGTTGCCATCCAATTACAATGCAATCTCAAGCCTGCTTAGTTGCCCCAATGTATTATGAGGTTGGGCATATTCTGGGTGATTTGTTCACAGTCACATCTTGTGCAAATGCTTCATCTGTCTACATTGGGGTAGCTATGTAGTCAATGCGGTGAAGTCCATTGGAATTATTTCCATTTGTAACTTAACTTTGACTTCATGATGGTAATTTGCTCAATGAATGTTAAAATATGAAATGTACTGTTAAGTTATGTGTAACTAAAGAGTTATATTAATGTGTTCATATGGTGGCAGACATTGGCAGATTCCCAGATTTAGAGAGCGATTCACATTGGTTAAATGTCTCCCTCCTGCTGGAGCGAGATGCAACTAAGCCTGCCAAATGAGCAAAACCCTGGGTGGGGTTTACACGACACTATTCAATGTATTTTCTCTTCGTATTGTGTAGTAGTGTTTGCAGACTACTACACACACTCGGGATAATTTTGTTTTCAGACGCTGTTGATGAAGTTTTTCTTCTTTGTTGCAGACTCTTATGGAGCGGCGAGTGAAGCCTTGGATCAACAAGAAAATCATTGAGTACATTGGAGAGGAGGAACCGACGTTGGTTGAGTTCATATGTACTAAGGTAGGTTGGTAAATGTTAGCATTCTCTTCTCATCATGATTTATGTTCACCATTGTGTACACGGCCATTATTTCCAATTTCGCTGCTGCTGTCAAATGTAACTGATCGTCTCGTATTGCATTTCTGACTCGGGTGTTGATATTTTGTTCCGTTGCAGATTTTGGCCCACAGTGCCCCACAGAGCATCCTCGACGATGTGTCAATGGTGAGTTCAGGTTTCATTTTTTACAATTTGTGATTCTGTAACACACGTCTGAATTCAGGCACATGGAGCGCAGGTAATTGTTGACAAGCAGTTGGATGATTTATGAGAGAAGTGTTTTGCGGTGAACTGCGTGTACTTGCTGAATGCATTTGGGGGTTAGCATGTGCTATTTTGGTCAGGCATTTTAGATTACACTGTACAATTTTAAATGGCAAGGTCATAAAGGGCACATTAATTAAATGTCTTGCAGTGCTGAACTTTGCAGATTAATCCAAGGGTAAAATATACACTGTAGGTTTTTATTGGTCATGTGAAAATCTAGAAATTCAATGGTGCTTCCGGCAATAAGCAATAGCCGAATGGCATTGCACTGATTAGTGCAACAGAATGTTTATGTCAGGAAATGTAATCACTCAAGACAGATGTGTATTATTTTTGCAGAAAGTGCAATAAATATCAATGCTTTAGTGGGAACTCTAGTATGGTCACTCTCGTAGCCTCAAGCACCATGAGCGTCACTCACAAATGTGATTTTCTTATTTAGACCGACAACTTGCCTGCTGTATATATTCAGAAACGTTCTTGTTTTGCAAGACGTTGAAGAGGGGTTTATCCTCTTGTAACTTACAATTGGCAGATAACATGTGCCAGATATGACACGTCTCCTTTACATCAAGGTTGGTGTTTCCACATGAAAGGAGGGTTGTGGGCAGGGGTGGGTGAACTGAACATTTTAGACATCTCAAGGTAGAGAGAGGAATTGGGTGGATGTTTTGCCCATTAAAATTATGGAGTTTCAAATTGCTAAAACACTTCTTGTGAATGCCCATGATGGCTTAATTTTGTGCATTCATCCTAATTTCTATGCATCTTTTTCATCTTGTCCCATGCAGGTGCTGGATGATGAGGCAGAGGTGTTTGTGGTGAAGATGTGGAGGTTGCTCATCTATGAAACGGAAGCCAAGAAGTTTGGGCTTGTGAAATGAAAGCTTCACGTTCAGCCTGGCTCCTCTTGCCAGATCTGTGGCTGTCACCTTTTGGACCATAGTGGTTCAACGTTTTTTTTACTGTTTCGGTTTTCTGTTTTACCAGGTGTGCTCACATAGAACTGGATTATCCACATTGATAGAATGTAGCCTGATTTCAGAGCCATAAGTCTGACATGAAGTGGCTTATGATTCGATGTTGCATGTGAAAAGGATACAATGTCAAGCAGCTACCAGAACTATCAGAATGAAATCAATTGGTGCCTATACGATATCTGAATCCCATTTGTGAAGGCAGGAATCAATGTACAGGGAATGTGTTTTCTGTCGAATAAAGCAGTGTAAATGATTTTCTTTTTGCTTGGGTTATGATAAAAAACTATAATTTTAAACATTTTGCAAATTTGATGTCCATAAATTACTGTCATTACATGGATTGCATTTGAATTTGGCTTTTTCAATGATAAAAAATAACTTTATTTGCAAAAACGCTTATTCAACAGAATAATTGTGTTGTTTTATACACTGTGGGGTGGGTAATTGGGACATGTACAGTTTTAACGACTGTTTAAGTTTGGTTTGACAACATTCAAATTAACCATGTGAATGTCATCTTGCAAACTGGCTGGAAATGTTAAAGCGCCTCAAGTTTTTCACATTAAAACACACTCCAATTGGCACATACACACTTGTATCTATAAAATTTGATTAACGAAAGGACATCGTCGTGTCTGAAGTGCATTGTTTCAAAGTTGGTGATAATTTCTTTTAATTGAGATTGAAATTCAGCACCAAGAGCTAATGTTTTTTTTCTGTTTTGCGTTTGGCACCAAATGTCTGCAGCATTAGCTGGAAACTTACTCACAATACGAATTTCAAATAAGATGTGGGAATGTGTGTGCATATACATACTATATTTTGGGTTTTGATTTTACCCCCTCTGCTGTTGTGGTAGCAACTTGTTGGTGAAGCAACTCAACGGAGCAGGTGAAAGGAACATTTTATATCACAGCTGAACCCTGTTGATATGAATGCATGACCATGCATTTGTATTACACACATCCACTGCAATTTTGGCTGTGCGCAGTTTAAATTACTCCAGACGTTTTGTAAATATCGATGATTTCTCTTTCATGACTTGAATAGATAAGAAAGCTGTGGTGGATAATGGCTATGATTTGCATCGACTGCAAGAGTATGTGGTAATTCCTGTCAGGGTAATTTTTGTTTTTTTTGTTTCGGTAGCCTGTGTCATCAATTTGCTTTTTACAGTATTTGCAGTCCACGCCTGAATAAACTTTGTAAGTTTCGATATGTGGCTGAGTACGGTTGTCCAAATGAAAATTAAAGACATGACTGCGGATGCAATACTGTGATAAATGGTACTCGCTTGGATTTATCAGTTAATGCACTTCCATTAGCCATTTGAATGTGCAGAATTTGTACCAATCGCATCGTAAATTGTGCATGAAAACAACTTCCAAAGGTGACCCGACAAATTTCAATGCATAGTTAACCTTTGAAATCCACCACGTCTCCTCGACTATAACTTCCATCGCTTCAATTTTGTTTGATGGGGATGTACTCGAGTTTCACATGCATTGGCATTTACTTAAAACGTAGGCGGCTTTTGAGGTGTAAACGTATCTCAATATAACCTACCCTCGCCTAAGCTGTGTTCTGCTTGCGTTGACCCCAGGCGCGTAATGTTTAAATGCATAAACGGACATCAGATGGGACTGCTTTGCATTAATTGCATTTTGGGTTAAATTCCCAACGTCCGCAAAATCGCGGTTTAATTCACTGTTATGAAACGGATTTATTTTCGCCAAAAATACAGCACCATCTGTTCCCATAAATTAGTATCCCGTTTTTCTCGGTGTTGTGCCAAAGAGCCAGTTCCAACGGTTTCGCTGTATACCCCCCCCCCACCTTTAAAATTTTACGATGGGAATCGGAATGTGCAACGCAAGAAAAATGCGCTCTGTGAAACAAGGGCCGCTGCAGGGCGAATTTGAGTAATGAGACGGTGTTGTATCTATTATTAACTGCATTGTGTTTGCTTAAGTGGCTGGAGTGGCGGTAATTGGTACCCGGGATGCGCGTTGTAGCGCCAACTAGAAACTTGCACCTGATATGCAATCTGCACCACAATTCGATTCCGTGGCTTTTTTATATGACGAGATTAGATGAAGCTGTGATGAATGTCACACTGACCCAGTCTTTATAGCTGTCAAATGCATCGGCCTATTGATTGGTATTTCAAACCTGGAGTAGGTGCATGGGTCAGACCGATATCTAATTCTACCAGCCTTGGCCAATTATCTTAATCGCGTTTCGCAATCATCCATCTGCAGTGTACATTTTAAACGCAACCCAAGTGGTAAGGATTGGTCACAGTCAATGGTCCTTAGCAAAGACTGCGGGGTTAGCCTCTTTCAGTTCGTGATTTACAATTCCTTTAGGCCAATCTGCTTTTCGCCCGCATTTCACCTGTCAATGCAAGGCGCATGCACTCCGCGCGGACACATACCCATGCTATTTATATGTATATGTAACTAAAGGGTTATGTCATCCAGACCAGATAATGTATCACGATCATTATACCAAAGCTTTTAGTGTGTGGGGGGGGGAGTCAACTTTGTCTGTATTCCAGCAATGCGCAATAGAGGATGAGAGGGGGCTAAAAGCGAACGCTTTAACGCTCAGCGTTAAAATGCGCATTAATGTGTGTAATCTTAATGGAGTGCTGCACGGTGGGTTTGCGGCTATAGATAGCAACACAAGCTGCTTACCGCTCTTAAGCCCACCCCCAGAGTGAGTGCCCGCAGGAGAGAGCAATTGTTCCCATTCGCGATAAAAAAAAGACGGGGTCGGAGCTGCACCGCCGCCTCGGCTGTAGCAGTGTTTTTTTTTCCCCTGTTCTCTCTTCCCGCATGCAAAGGACGCGCGCTCTCGTGCACAGAAGACATCTGTCCGTCTCTCTCGATGCCAGTGTCGCCGTAGCCTGCTCCGCGTTTTCATCATCGCACGCGCCGCGCGCACGTAGACAGCACACAAAAAGGGGGGGGGCACCGTTTAATTAAGGATTAAGAAGGGGTGGTGGGCAAGCAAGCGATGTCCGGCGAGAAGATGGACAGCCTGGCCACGACCATCGAAGCGATCGCGGCTGATGTGGCGCAAATCAAAGCGCAGTTCGCCAAGCAGAGCGAGGAGCTCGACGGGGTGGTGCAGGATATGCGCAGAGACAACAATAACCTGGAGCAGAAGTACGCGCAGATGGCGAACGAGCTGCGCGAGGCAAAGCATCTCATCCAGCAGCTCCAGGACACCAAGGTCGCCTTCGAAGCCAAGGAGCGCCAGGCGCAGAAACTCAATCGTCAGCTGTGAGAGCTCCCTGACGGGGGAGACCTGTGCGCACCGGCCAAGCGGTAGCGGCGGCTGCACCGGAGGTCGTTCGCTGCTGTCTTCGTGGTCAGTTTGTGCCAAGGCTGGAATTTTAGCGAGACGGGGATATGCGGAGTGTCTTGTCTGCGGCGACCTTCATATTGTTGCGTGCGTGCGTTTGATTAGCGCTGCGCTTCTTGCCTATTGGCCGTGGTGGATCATTGCTATTGTTGCATGATCGCTATCTCGCGAATTGCTTCATACAGGTTCTTATTACGCGACTGGTAAGCTGATCATTCGCAGCTGTTAGTACTGCAGCTGCTGTTGGCAAATTCTACGATCATTCTTCTTAATCGGGGACACCTGCAGCGTCTGCAAGTGACGACGAGATTTCTGATCGCAGCCTGTGCAATTGCATCATCAACAGTAGCAACAGCGACGTGAAACAAAAATCAACTTATTCATCGCTCGGCTCGGCTCGCGCTCGTCGTAGTACGGACCACACACACACAGAGGACAAAGCACACGCCCCACTCATCACAGAGCGAGGCAGGCGGGTAACGGAGACCTCTGGAGAGAGAGACACACACGCACAGTCCGCGCGCCACAAGCGCCCTCCTGCCACCATGGAGGACTTGGCAAGGGATGTGGAGGAGCTGGCGGCCGAGGTCGAGAAACTGAAGCAGGAGTCGAACCGTCGCGTCGCCGAGAACGAGCGCCTGGCCAGGCAGGTGCGCGACGAGAGCGAGCGACTGCACGCCAAGAGCGACGAGCTCAGCGCCGACCTGCGCCAGGTACACGAGGACCTGAGCAGCCTGCATGACACCAAGACGGCCTTCGAGGCCAAGGAGAGGCAAGCGCAGAAGCTCTACCGCCAGCTGTGACGCTTGATCGAGGCGGTAGGAGGAGGAGGAGGTGGAGGAGGAGCGGCGGCGTGGTGGCGATGCCGTTCCAGGTCGCCGCACCGTTCGCCCATCACTACATGCGCACAGCCGCGGTCACTGCACCCGTATGTTTGACGCGCGCGTTCTCTCATCCGTCACGTCGCCCGCCTTCATCGCCTGCACCCGGGGCCCTTTCCTGCGTGCGCGCTGCGTCGTCGTGAGCTTCCTTCATCGAGCCGAGCTCCTTGCCTATCCGCTGTGGTCGCCGTGAGCGCGATGCGACTCGAGGGACGCGCGGAGGGAAGGGAGAAGTGGAGTGCCTCGGCTGGCTGGGGTCCCCGCGTCTACACATGGCACTGACCTCGTGCTGCTACGACCCATGGACCGTTGTTCTGAAACCACTGCCGGCGTGTTCCGAGAAGCCCGCATGGTGTTCCCGCTGCTCACCTGTGACCAGCACCACCCAGGCGCTGGGCGGAGATGCAGAACGATCGAAGTTGGTTCGTGAGCGAGCCTGATATAATGATGATCATTGTGATTATTTGTCCCGATGTGTTCTTATTTTTTTCGTGAAGCATTTTGCTCTTTTTTGATCGTTTGTTTCTTTTACTTAGCTAATGTTTAAAGTCTTTATTTAAGAGTGATATGTATTCCTTAAACGATGCATTGGTGTGTGTATACGCTACATTCCAGAGTTACAGGTAACGTCATTAAGCCTTGTGTGCAAGTGCAGTCTTTAAATGATAATGGTGACGATACTGGCTCCCAATGATCTCAGTTCGCTCTGTGCCCATGGATTTGAGTTTGCAGCCTCCACGACGACCCCTCTGTCGAGGAGAGGGGAGGGGGGCCAGTGGGGGGTGTTTTGTTGGGGGGGGGGGGGCAAGGCAGAGAGGGGTAGTCGGAGAATATTCTATTAGAAACGAAGTCCTGACCCTAATGTTCACTGCACTGTGGCTGCGGTTTTAACATTACTAAAAAGAGCACTCCACTTTGTATTGTGTGAGCTCCGGGTCGCCCGGCGTCCCCGAATGCGATTAGAATGTCCCGTTAATGTGAAAAGAGAACATCGCCAGTTAAAGCGCCGTCTAGAGTCCGGGGTAGAGAGTAGAAGGGTGATACAAGTTCGAACCCGGATTCTGAGGCCCACCTAATTATTGTATTTGTTATCGGTAATAAACACCATTATGAAACCGTATAACAATAATTGTGCTAATGCGGTACTATTAATAATAATGCATCGATGCGCATCATGGGCACGTGACGGAGGGATGATGGTTGTCGCATGGGGCGGTGCCTTCATCCAACAGCTGATAGAGAATGGGGACGATTGGGATGATGCATTGCGCAACAGCGCTCCACCGTACTTCGGTGCAGTGTCCAATACATCAGAATGCCACAGAGCCAGATATCACGATAAAAGCAACCTCCATTGGCAACACTTGCGCTCAATCTTTTCCCATTGAATTGCAATTTTGTTTGAATCACATAACAGTTGACAATCAGCAAGCGTGGGCTGGTCTTTATAAACGACATATTACATATAAAGGATATATATGGTACGCCCTTCCGTCTTAGACATGCACGGTATGGTCCAACTTGTCCGTGTGTATTTAAAACTATAACTGTGCACGTCTTAAATATCCTTAAAGAAAAAAAAAATAAGCTAACATGTTATTAAGGACTAATAAGAAAGAGTGCGGATTTGCTTTGAAATGTTAAAGAGAATGTATGCATGCAATATATATATACGCTAGAGCTGGTTTCCAAGTGCTTATATCACATTAACCATGGGATCCCATGGGATTGTTGGTGATAAACGCCGTTGGTTTACAGCTGGTCAGATTTCAAAGGAGTCTTAAAACGCAAACCACAGCGCGTCTGTTTAAAACAGCAGAGGGACGCTTGCAAATGAGATGTATGCAGCTGCAGCGAAAACGAGCGAAAAGAGAAAATATTTCTGTAATGCGCACAAGCAATCACAAGTGTGTTAGAAGAAGAAAATATAAACTGGAGCCAAATGTTTCGCTGGGATACTGTTATACCGCTTGTCACACCTGAGCGATGAGTTGTTCAACTTGCTACCATGCAACTGTTATCGACGAACGTGAGTTGATCTGTTAATCGTGCTCACAGCATGCAACGAGATCGCGTCTGCTGTACGTATGTGGACGTCTCTGCAGCGACCGATTGCAAAAACAAGTTGCCCATTCAGTTGCTTCCAGTCGATGGACTCGACGACATTCCAGCGATCTGCTCGGCGACTTGTCGACACGTACTTTGAGCACATTTGCGAGCCGTGATTGGTGGTTACAGTCCTGACCGCGCCGTTTAAATGTCCTTGCGGCGCAACTGGTCGCTCAGATGTGGACAAAGCAGTCGCGGATCGCTCAGCTGTGTGATCCGGCTTCAGTTGTTTTTGATTAGGGTCCGCGCTCAAACAATCTGCTGAGTTATACTGTGGGTCAAGGTCAAGGGAAAGACATTGAAATGTGTGTGATTTGCAGTTGTCGTAAGGTGGCAGGGTGGTGGTAGTAGTAGTAATAGTGGTAGCATAGCTAAAGGTCGTTATTAAATGAGCTGCTAGACCTTAGGCATGTGCCGAATCATGTTGACTGCTGAAGTGATATGCTGCTACGTTGATGTACGTGTGTTTTTGTTTTCGCCTCGATTAAACAAACATAGCAATGAGGGTTAATCGTTTAATTGCAGAGGTCACTAATTGCGTGGTTGGCTTTAACACAATATCCGGTATATCTAGACACTATATCAGATGTGTTACGTACTTAATGTAGAACTGGGGCTGCTATAGTCATGCATGCTATTGTCTTTGTCGTATAACAAGCATTTTGATGTATATTCCATTTTGTATTCCGATTAAGTAATTGAGTCCATTGCATATTTGGCTCCTGTGATTATCAATATTAAATGCGGTGCCTACAATAGACACCTTGTACTCATGTATAGGCTACATGTGGATATATACAGTACCGTTTATGCATGTTGCATGCCATAGGAGGGTGTAGGAGATTGCAGGGATGAGTTTATTGTGACACTGTGGATGATAATAATTATAATAATACATTTGTGTATAACTTATAATGATATACCAGAATGTAATAAGTCCTCTATGTGATATTTGAAAAGTCAGAGACACATTAAAAGCATTGAATCTTCTCTTTTAGTTCTGCTTACTTTGTATGTGAACATAACGACAATGTATTTTTAAATAATAAAATTAACAATACTGTACTCTAATGCCAATCACTAAAGCCAGGAACGCATAGCTGAGTTTCAAAACAAGTTGCGGGAGGTTCATTATATTGGGATATTTTGGGCCAATGCCATGAACGAGCATTTGTTTAGGGTTGACACACTCAGCACTGCCATCTACTGGCCATACCTCGCAGCCCCACGCCTACAACACCTCGCAAGATGTGTTGGCGTCGCGGTGGCGAGATGTTAACTACCTCGTCTGGTATACAGGAGTTCGTGGGTTCGATCCCGACCCTGGGGCCTGCTGCTGTATATTTGGAGTTTGCGTGTTCTACCTGTGGTCACGTGGATTTTTCTCCGGGTCATCCGGTTTTTCCCTCCATATTTAGAAACATGCATTTGAACTTTTAGAGTATTTGCCTGCGATGATGAGGCACTTAATTGGGATATGGGGCCGTCCATAAATGACGTCAGGCACCTGGGGGGGAGGGGGGTGTCAGACATTTGTGACGATGTGTGACGAGGGGGGGCGTTGAGAAATGTGACGTCACATAAAAATGCGCAACTTTAAATAAATATAGACAACACGTTCTGCTTAATTAAATATACTTTATAATAAATGTTTTCTCCTACAACATCAGAGTGCATCGCCACATTAAATACGCACTACAATGGACGGCTCCTATCATTTGTGCCAGGTCGCTTCTGAAAACGCTTCTGAAAAAAGAGCTATATAGTTTAGTGGGCCTGGTAAAATAAAACATAGTTTAATAGTTTTAGTTTAATAGTCGAGTGGTCACCCATCCCTGAAAGTAGTAACCAGACGTCCGTGCTTAGATTCTGAGCTCGGAATATAAATACTTGCTCATTTAACACAAATTATTGGGTGACGTGGTGGTGCTGTTGCTGCTGCTGCACAATCACAAATAATAACGACACTCAACACGTTCTTCAATCACAATGTGGCCTTCGAAATAAAGATATATAATAGGCGACGTGTTTGGTCAACCGCCCTTCCTCACGGAGCAAAGAGAGGCCAGCTGCGGCAGACTCAGTGACTGGGTGGGAAGCATCATTTGTCAAAACCGAGATTGATTTAAAGGCGATTTCTTAAGCTCGGTGGATGTGTTGCACCCTGTCGAACGCGTGACGCGATACACGTTCAACAGGACGGCCAAAGCGCGACGCTTGAAGGCGCTGTTGTTTATTTGTGCGCGGCGAGGGCCTTGTGTGTGTGTGCATCTGGGCAGCGGTACAAATCGTACGGTGACCGAGGCAATCTGCGACGATGTCTGGCGCTGCATTGCGGCGCAAATGCCGTTGCGGAGGAAACATTTTCGATTGCATTGTAGGTCACACGTGGAACCAACTTGACGAACACATCATCGTCGTGCCCGTGTTTCTCGACTGTTGTCTGCGCTTCTTCCTGGCGGTGTGAGCTCGGCGTGGTTTTATGATTTATGAATGGACCACGCGTATTGTATGTGTGTGGAGGTGGTTCACAAAAGGACTTTTGTGAGTATTGTGAAGAGATAGAACGCAATGTGTGCGCCTCCAAATGACGCTATCCTTCTCCGCTAGCGTAGACTTCTCATTATATATATCCCGTGTGTTTAGACGTAATTGGGATGGAACGGTGGCGCAATGATTAGCGCATTACGCTACGAATGCGGCAGCATGAGTTCGATCCCAGGCTAGGGCTACCATGAGTGATGGTAAGTGATATCTGAACCGGTGCCTGCAACCAGCTGTAACCCCCTTCACCACCACGCAATGAACAGGATGGTGAAGTTTGGTTTAAAACTTCTCCACAACCTCCACAGCGTAGGGGAAGCCTTCGTCCATTCATGCTATGTATGGCGAACGCTTGCAAACGAGAGATTCCATCTCACAGGATTATCCAGGTTAAATCTGTTTATATATGAAAAGTAAATAGATTAACGCGGATTCACAAAGAGCTGGCTATAGACGTTTGAAGTGTTTATATAAGTAATACATCATGGAACCATTTTGCCAGTATCAAAGTATGAAAAATAAGAATAGGTTTTACCCTTTCTGGCAATAAAACGGGAGATGTTAAGATGTTTAAACACCAAATAGATATCCATAATAGAGGTTTTGTGGGTTAGATCGCGATTTAACCCAAAAAACTCTATTATGGATGATATTGGTCGCGAAAGCCTCTGTGTTAAACTGACCAAAAAGAAACCTTTCGCAAGGAATCAAGTCTGCATTACACACGCACTTGTGGTGAACATGCAAAAAAGACATGCTCTGGTAATGTATGGCATTGTCTTTAAAACTGGCGTAGGCCAATCGGTTTCAAAGACAATGCATATATGATCATCAGAGCATGTTTTATTTGCATGTTCACCACAATTTCGTGTGGCTAATGAATACTTGGAGCCTTGCAAAAGATTTTTGTTTGGTGTTTCAACACCTAAACACCTGCTTTATTGCCACGAAGGGTAAAACCTATTCTTATTTTTCATAATAAGTAATACAGTTGTACAACAACTTGAGTCTTGCTTGGTTTCAAAGTGATCGTCCTGATTATATTTCTACATCATAATTGTAGGGTATGCGTTGAGTAGAACTGCTGTAAAAGAAATACGTGTAGATTGTAGTAGTTGTGGCATGACCATAGGCCACTTCGTTGAGCTATCGTTTGTGGCCGGGTCGCTTATAAAATAATATTAAATGGTTTAGTTTGTGATTTCCTTACCTTTCATATCCTTTGCAATCCTATCGTATGTTTGTATAGTTTGTTGTTGTAACTTTCTGACTCGGACCGACAGGACATCGGTGAAAAAGAGCTGTGTAGCTCATCGGATTCCTCCAGTATATATAAAAATAAAGATTCTGGATATCGATCTGGTGGGGTCATGCCGCTGGCCTGCCTCAAGGGGGGGTTATGCAGTTTTGAAACCATTTTCAGTGACCGGTGCTGCTGGCAACAATGAAACAGTCACACGTACGCAAAAAAACTAATCTATAATTTGTCCAGTGTCTGCACGTGTCCGCAAGCGTCATTTCTCATGCAATTCAAGGTCATCTGCAAGGTGGTGTAATGTTCTTCTCTTGCAGACACGCACTCGGCACGTGGACAAACAGCCTTTGGCAAGGCTGATGAATAAAAGTCAACGTGGTGTGGAAATCGATTATGTAATATGCTTGCAGCGTTTCAGATAGCCATCGGGCTACAACTGAAGTCGTCCACTGGCTCACCGATACTCGCTCGACATCAGCATATAAATATTGTTGATCAACTTCCAACCATACGAAATAAGAAATGTGTGTGCGCGCGCGTGTATGGGGGGCGGTAGTGTAGCGGTTAGCGCGCTGCGCTACGAACCTGGCGACCCGAGTTCGATTTCAGCTCAGGCCAACACCAGTGACGATTATCTGAACCGGTCCTGGCCTCCCCTAGGTCAACTCATCCTCAAATGAGCACCTGGTGCGGTGTGTAAATATCGCCACGAGGGAGACAAAGGCGACCGGGCGTGGTGCTGGCCACCCACCCCTCGTGTGCCATGCGAGCCTTCATAAGCGCTACTCGCTAACAGCATTTGCCCCAACAGTCTGTTAAATGCTATACGGGGTATCTTTGTCTCTGTGCATGGGCACAGGCGTACAATCCCTGTAGTAGACGGCATAGTCACACGCATTGTGTGGATCATATTGAATACCCCGTCCGCACGCATGCCAATTCTCCCTCTCCGCAGCTCATAATCATACACGCTGTTAATATTTTCCTTTAATGCGCCCAACAGTTAATTCAAATTATCTTTGGAGGGTTCATAATGCCTCTAAAAACCCCAACAGTTCTGACTTCATCGTTAAAAGATCCACGGGACATGTCTACGAGGATACACTCACTTAAAAACAGTCTCCCTTCGCAAGAAAGTGCTCATTGTTGGCGTAAAGTCAGTGGTGTAAATGTCACATTGATACGGCATGGCCCTGACCACTACCAGTCTCTTTATATATTAAAACGTTCCACAATGCGGTGCACCTTTTAATGACCTTGTGTGGAGAAGGGGGAGACGACAGATGATGGGCTGACTTAATCTGGCCGTACAACAAGACAGAGTTTATCTTCTGCTCCGTGGAATACAACGCACATATTCGATGACGCGAGTCCCATTCTTCTCTCCGTATCTCCCTCTCGTCAATAGCACACGTTGCTTCGGGGCGTCACGGTGGCGAGATGTTAACTACCTCGCCCGGTATACAGGAGGTTGTGGGCTCCATCCCGACCCTGACGCCTGCTGCTGTATATTTGAAGGTTGCATGTTCTCTCCGTGGTCGCGTGGATTTTTCTCCGGGTCCTCCGTTTTCCCCCTCCACGTTTAGGAACATGCATTTAGGGTATATGGCTGCTATTAATTTCCACATAAGTCACTCCGTTGAGCTATCATTTGTGGCCAGGTCGCTTCGAGAGAAAAAAACAAAGATCTATCCAGCTCAGTGGGCCCCCTTACCTGGTAAGATAGAATAACAAGTTTTAGTTTTCAATCAGAATCTCTCCGATTCCGCGCCGTCCTCGGCCCTCCTCTGCACGGCGTCGTCGGGAAAGATGATGAAGACAACGGACGAGGAGCTGAAGGTGACCCGCTTCCTGGGCCTGTCGCCACCGACGCTTTGCGCAGTGGTGGCGGCGGCGCTGCTGTTGCCCACGTGGTGGGCGAGAGGGAAGCCCCACCGCGCGTTGTGCTCGGCGAGCGAGGAGGCGCGGCGCCGCGGCTTGCGCTTGGGCAGCACCAGGACCTGGAGACACCTGCGGAACTGTCGGGTACGGGTGGAGGTACGGGGGGAGGGGGGGGGGTAAGGTTCGACGTGAGTGTTGCAGTCAATTTGAGCCGGCATTACTTTTTTTAACCAAGTAAAAGGGCCCACTGAGCTATACAGCTATTTTTTTTCTTCTAGAAGCCACGTGGCCACAAATGATAGGCCAACGAAGTGGCTTATCGCGTGGAAATATCCAGCAGCCAAATACTCTAAACGCGTGTTTAGAAATGTGGAGGGGGGGGAAACCGGAGGAGTCGGAGACAATTCCACACGACCATGGGCAGAAAGATCATTCAAACTCCAAATATACAACAGGCGGCAGGGTCGGGATGAAACCTACGACCTCCTGCATACCAGGCGAGGTATTTAACATCTTACTCTTAGGTTTTTTCGGTAAAGTCACGTAGGTAAAAATAAATAATAAAAGATAAATAAGAAAAATTTATAGAAGAAATAATAGAAATAAAATAATAAATCAAGGATATATTTCTTCTATTACTTTTTATTATTTATCTTTAATTCTTAATTTTTACCTACGTGACTTTACCGAAAAAACCTAAGAGTATGAATCCTTGCAGTCACGAAAGCTTCAAATCTAGAATTATTTAACATCTCACCACCGAGATATTAAATGTCAGGGGTAATGCGGCCATGGTGGCATGATTTGGTACATTGCACCTGCAATCCATCGGTCCTCGATTTTATCCGACCTCTGGTTGCGGCAGTTGAAAAATGGGTACGTTTCTGAAATGTCCACTCCCTCCGTCCGCTGTATGAATGTGGTGCACCCCAGCTTCGTCGACCGCGACAGGTCACGACGCATGGTGGGGCAACACGTGGCCACTCCCGTCTCTTCCAAGACACATGTGAAGGCCAAAATACTACACAGAGGAGCTCTGCAGAGTTCCCACGAGAGATGCCCCTTACCATCCATTAATCAATCACCGTCAATCGATTAATCGATCCATCCACAGTGTTGATCGATTGATTAATGTGCTCCCTACCATCATCGGTATGTTGAATATACATTTGTCAACGATAGCTAATGTGTTGTTGTCAAGGCTTGGGTAGCGACGTGGCAAGGAGATGGCAGTACATCAGCGGATGTTTTAATTATTTTGTGAAGACCTTTCAGTGTTACCCCCCCCCCCCCCCGTCTTATGCATAAGTGGATTTTCTCCAGTGACTAAAATTTCAGACCACAAGTCAAACACTGGTTAATTCATTATTCATTTTTTTCCCCGAGTTAGATCGTCGAGGTATAATGTAAATGTTTAACCATAAGCCTCTACCCGACAAAGCCAATCAAATAAAGTTGTCACGCGGGCAAATATGCCAATCGCTCTGGGGTTTTCAGCAAAACCTGAATGTCGAAAAGCAAGCAAAATTTTTGGAATTTTTACAATAATTTTTTTTTGCTGGAGACTACATCCAGCATCATCAAATGTTTAACAACAACAACTCAGCTCGTAATATTGGTCCTGAAAGCCTACGACGAAATGTACTGGTTCATGTAATTGGGCAGACATGCCACTGCAGGACTCTTCTGAAAATGTGCTTTGAGAATCAATAAGGCTTTCCTGGGTAAGTAAATGGCATTACTCTGAGGACAACCAAAGGATATGGGCACTGCCCCATGCTCACTCGACCAAGGGCACACTTCGATTTGTTTAAAAAACCCTTATAGTCAGGCTCAAGTTTCTTTGAGAAAAACATTTCTTTTCCAGAGGCTTTTGCACCACAGTTGGAAAATCCACATTTCTATTGTGAGGACAAGTCCATTCTAATGTTAAAAGGGTTTAAGAAATTAATAACGCTGCTTGGCTACGAGATGGCCATGAGCAGGCAGTAGGTTGCTGCAAGTCGGTTATTGAATGTATCTGCGTAGAGCTTTGGAAGTTATTTCGTCATGCCCGACGAGTTTTCTCCACGCTATCCAGTTTTCTACCACAGAAAAACACTAAATAATGTAATCGGCCAATACAGGACCCCCATAAAAAGTGATGAGACTCATCGATGCATTCCTAGATAAACAGGCCTATAGGACATGTACACGTGTTTTTATGTGTACATAGACACTGCTGGTCATCTGTGATAAAGTGCTTCATAGCTCAGCGTATTCCCCCAGTCTCAATAATGATTCTAATAAGATGTTGCGACTGCTCTCACGTGCACTTTGAGTGATCACGGTCACCGCGATCTCTGAATGAAGCTACAACTTAATGTATATATATATACCCAATCCACCGCTGGATGATCAGAACACACTTCACGCTGGTGAATTAGGCTCACTGAATGCGGGGAGCATAGACGTGTAAAAAAGTAAAGTACAGCGATGAATGCTGGCTGCACTGCCCTCTGCTGACCGCTACGTAGCACAGACAACCCGGCATGTACGGTATTGTGATCACCAATCCGAGGACTACCCAGGATCACCCCCTGCGTGGCGTCTGAGTTCTCTGCTACACAAAGGTTCCTGTGGTGCTACATTTTGGTAGCCAGTGCGTAAAATACGTTGTTGCACCGTACTTCTGTGCTCCCACGCCAATGCTCCCCCGGGCATCCCCAAACCCGCATTGACCGCCATATTGAAGCGTGGATCCGGTCACAGCGGCGTGGGAAGGAGGAAGCCTCCATCCAGGAGTGTATTTAATCAGAATATGTATTAATACTAGAGAAATCTGATGAGCCATATATGTCTTTTTCACAGGACGCTGTCCATGTTCCGGGTGGTCCAGATGTCTTGCGACCCGCAATGAATTGAACCTCATTGAGAGAAAGATTAAGTTGTATAGAATTAAATGAGGGTCAAAAGACACCTGGAACCACCCTATACATAGCACAATAATATATGCCGAGTGTGTGGTGCTAGTACTGCAACGTGGATCAATATATCGGCATCAAGGCAGAAAGCTTAATAAATATATTGGAGCGTTAAGCCGCTCATCATTTGGAAGATGGCTAATGGTCGGGTGATGAGATCCAATTGCCTCCCCCCCTCTCTCTCTCCAGAAGCGTGCAATTGACTCGTCGGAGCGATTGCTAAGCATTAAACAATCATTGGTCAATGATTGGTCGCTGAGCATTTACGTGTCAATCAAACTTAACGGCGTTTAAATGCGAGCGCACGCCGCAGCCCGTCAGACTGGGGGTTTCACCGCAACGCCGAGAGAAGAAAACACTTCCCATCGATTTCGGGCTGGGGTTTCCCGATCTCGACGGTACTTTGTTCCTCCGTTACTAATTGGCGCACACTGCACGCGTCTGACGATTGATAAACGATGTGGGGCACAAAGACAAATATCTCCCATGTAGCTCTCACCGACTGTCGGGTCAAGTGCTGTTAGCAGGCACTTTGTTAAGGGAAACTAAACACGGCACACGAGTGGGAGGGTGACGGCCAGAACCATGTGGCTCCCCATTTACAGGCCCCATCAAGTGCTCATTTGAGGCCCAGTCGACCAAACGGAGACCCATGAACCGGTACAGATATTCGTCACCGATGTTGGCCGTGAGCGGGAATCGAACTCAGGTGGCCGGGTTCGTGGTGCTTTTTCCTCATAGGAGGGACACACGCCTGGACACACACACACATCTTTGCATTCATTTAAATTTGCTCTCTGTAAATAACGCGTGGAGCACACGCGATAAATCGATGCTCATGTCACTCGGCGCAACCGTCACCTGCGACACACACACACACAAGTCACGTGCGTGTACACACACGCAAGTCACGTGCGTGTACACACACGCAAGTCACGTGCGTGTACACACACGCAAGTCACGTGCGTGTACACACACGCAAGTCACGTGCGTGTACACACACGCAAGTCACGTGCGTGTACACACACACACACACAAGTCACGTGCGTGTACACACACACACACACAAGTCACGTGCGTGTACACACACACACACACAAGTCACGTGCGTGTACACACACACACACACAAGTCACGTGCGTGTACACACACACACACACAAGTCACGTGCGTGTACACACACACACACACACAAGTCACGTGCGTGTACACACACACACAAGTCACGTGCGTGTACACACACACACACACACAAGTCACGTGCGTGTACACACACACACACACACAAGTCACGTGCGTGTACACACACACACACACACAAGTCACGTGCGTGTACACACACACACACACAAGTCACGTGCGTGTACACACACACACACACAAGTCACGTGCGTGTACACACACACACACACAAGTCACGTGCGTGTACACACACACACACACAAGTCACGTGCGTGTACACACACACACACACGTGGATATGTGAATTAAAATCGGTGCACGACGCATCACTGGACGTGCACGCGCCATCGCCGTCTTAAATTGACGCGGAGCCCCGTTGAGTCGCTTGGGACGCGTGCCACCGATCGTCGGCCACGTGCAGCGTTGCAACGACTTCATTTGTGTGAGAGCCGAGACATTGGGGGCATCTCTGCGGATGCCGTGGTGGCCCGCCAGGGTCTGGGAACCACCCCCCCCCATAGCGTTTATAAATCCAGCGCGTTCGCAAAGAGAGCTTTCAACAGCAAAAATTCTGATTTCCACACAGCCGAGGATTTTGGGCCACCAGCTGGTCTCGTTTTCAAGACGGGCAGTTCCGCACCGCCTTATCGAGGAACGCGTCGAGGATTGTGGCGTCGTGGACTGTTGATTGCGTACGATTAGCACGCTTGACTACGTAGCGTGCTCAAGACGTTCAACGCACACGACGGTATCCTGCCGTGCGTATCGAGATGTCATCGCCATTCTCGCGCATATTCTGGTTCACGGGCAAGGGCGCAGCCGCGTCACGGGCAGCGCGCACCCGCTTATTGAGGAACACGTAGAGGATGGGGTTGTAGGCGATGCTGGACTTTGCGAAGAACGATGGGATGACGCTGGTGGCCGGGCTGATGAGGTCTCCGTGCCCCGCCGCCGTGAGTAGGGCCACCACCGCGTACGGCATCCAGCACAGCAGGAAGGCGGCGACCACGAGCAGCGCCAGGCGGGCCACGCGGGACTCACCCCGCAGCGTCTGCGCCATGCGGCCGGCCGTCTGGACCTGCGCCACGTGCAGGTAGCGGAACTAGAGGGGTGGCGTGGACAGCCGGGTACAGGGGGCACGAGGGCGATACGACCAAGGTCATGTTAGCCACCTGTGCAGGAGGTGTTCGCCGCGGTGCCGCGGTGGTGCAGGGGTTGGCGCTACGCTGCGCTACGAATCCGGCGACCCGAGTTCGATTCCCGCTCACGGCCAACACCGGTGACGATTATCTAACGCGGTTCTGGGACTCCCCTAGGTCGACTCGGCCTCAAATGAGTACCTGGTGCGGTGTGTAAATATCGCCACGAGGGAGACGAAGGCGGCCGGGCGTGGTGCTTGTCACCCACCCCCTCGTGTGCCGAGCTGGCCTTCATAGGTGCTCACTAACAGCACTTGCCCCAACAGTCTGTTCAGGCTATACGGGGGATCTTTGTCTTTGTTGTCCTGTGTTGTAGCTCGCCTCTGACGCGTGTCGGCACAAACCATGGCAGCAGAGGCGGCCACGGGATGCTGCACAATTGGGATCGTTAAAATAAAAACTGTCGGAAGTGCAGTGACTATGGTCACTCGGAACAGAGCCGTGGAATGCATCACGACTCGCCGCCAGATGCACATGGACACAGCGGCGATGCGTCACTCCGACGGTCTTGACACAATTATCTGGCTCAACAACCTCAATATCAAACTTTTTGCTCGACATCAGTGGTTCTTAACCTTTACCACAGCCTTGCACCCATTTGGTTCTCAATTATAATTAAAGCATTTATCATGTGAAGAAATGCATCGGGTTTGATTAAACCAAGTAGTTGTATTCTAGATTTGAAGCTTTCGTGACTGCAATGATTCATACTCTTAGGTGTTTTCGGAAAAGTCACGTAGGTAAAAAATAAGAAAAATAAATAATAAAAAGACTTACGTGACCGTGATTAATGTGTTTCGATGATTTACCTTCTAAAAAAAAATCTGGCCAATGATCGCACCCCGAGAAAGATCACCTCGCACCCCCAAGAGAGGGGTCCATGCAACCCCAGGTTAAGAACCACTGAGCGACATCGGCCATATCTGGATGGTGTTTATGAAATGCCCAAGGTTAACACATCTGCTTGGCTGCAAGCTGGATAATAGTTGGCAGCACAGCAAGTGGATTCGAGGTTTCTTACAACATCTGTCTGATTCATTGCGAAATATTGCCAGCAAACATTGAATACTTTATATGGTAGAGATTGCAGACCGTGTCCCTTCGTGTTTAAGTGCGTGCATTAGCCACAATGTATACAGGTGCGTATCCATAGATCTCTAAAAGCCAAATTGGCTCGGGGTAAGATGTTATAACACTATCTGATAATGGAGTTCAATTGTAATTTGTAGAAATGTGGTGATTCACAACCTATGACAACACCTCAGAGGCGACGCCGCTTTGAGCCTGGTTAATGATGAGATTGGTGACCACCACCAGACACACATAGATTTCAAATTCTCATGGCTGGAGAATCAATGCTCAAGTATGTGTGACTAAATAGACTTGAAGAATCACCGAATGAAGCACTTTCTGCAGCTAAAGAGGCAATTCAACAATTGCCTTGTACCTTCTGCCGCTTAAATAAAAAGAAACGGCCGTGTTTCTGCTCTCCTTGAGAGCTCCTGCTATCGTAAGCCTGAAGGCGGAATACGCGCAATAATCAGGACGTTATCTTGACATGCAAAGCAGATGTGGTGACGACTATGATGTCATCTCGACACGCAAAGCAGGTGATGACAATTATGATGTCATCCTGATATACAAAGCAGGTGTGGTGACAATTATGTCATCCTGATATGTAAAGCAGGTGTGGTGACAATTGTGATGTCATCTCGACACGCAAAGCAGGCGATGACAATTATGATGTCATCCTGATATACAAAGCAGGTGTGGTGACAATTGTGATGTCGTCTCGACACACAAAGCAGGTGATGACAATTATGATGTCATCCTGATATGTAAAGCAGGTGTGGTGACAATTGTGATGTCATCTCGACACGCAAAGCAGGTGATGACAATTATGATGTCATCCTGAAATACAAAGCAGGTGTGATGATAATTATTATGTCATCCTGATATGTAAAGCAGGTGTGGTGACAATTGTGATGTCATCTCGACACGCAAAGCAGGTGATGACAATTATGATGTCATCCTGAAATACAAAGCAGACGATGACAATTATGATGTCATCCTGATATACAAAGCAGGTGTGGTGACAATTGTGATGTCGTCTCGACACACAAAGCAGGTGATGACAATTATGATGTCATCCTGATATACAAAGCAGGTGTGGTGACAATTGTGATGTCGTCTCGACACACAAAGCAGGTGATGACAATTATGATGTCATCCTGATATACAAAGCAGGTGTGGTGACAATTGTGATGTCATCTCGACACGCAAAGCAGGTGATGACAATTATGATGTCATCCTGAAATACAAAGCAGGTGTGATGATAATTATGATGTCATCCTGATATGTAAAGCAGGTGTGGTGACAATTGTGATGTCATCTCGACACGCAAAGCAGGTGATGACAATTATGATGTCATCCTGAAATACAAAGCAGGCGATGACAATTATGATGTCATCCTGAAATACAAAGCAGGTGTGATGATAATTATGATGTCATCTCGACACACAAAGCAGGTGATGACAATTATGATGTCATCCTGAAATACAAAGCAGGTGTGGTGACAATTGTGATGTCGTCTCGACACACAAAGCAGGTGATGACAATTATGATGTCATCCTGAAATACAAAGCAGGTGTGATGATAATTATGATGTCATCTCGACACACAAAGCAGAGCGACATCTTAACACCACGAGCTTTGTGGCAATTCATATTTCTGCACGACTCTTCAAAAGGCTCACGAGTACAGATGGCCATTCACTGGAGCGAGACGGGGCCACTCGCTCGGCTTGTGGACGGATGCGCTGGGATGATTTAATCGGTGACAAGAAGCCGGCCGTCATCAAAGTGTCTGGCTCGCGTTTCCTGTGCTTGACGATTGAAATGGGAAAGATGAAAAAGGAATCC
Source organism: Lampetra fluviatilis (assembly GCF_964198595.1). Lineage (NCBI taxonomy): Eukaryota > Metazoa > Chordata > Hyperoartia > Petromyzontiformes > Petromyzontidae > Lampetra > Lampetra fluviatilis. The sequence goes on from NC_136292.1 coordinate 1,980,556, forward strand.
CCCCCCGTCCTCCCGTCGTCACTGTGGTTGGCCTTACACGATGAATGTGTCGCCTGCACGAGAGGGCTGCGGTAGATAACCCTTGTCACGAAACTGCGACTCCTCGCCTACTGAAGAGTTCCTGGATTTTGAGCCTTTGGCCAAACAGGCTTCAAGTGTTTCACGTAAATAGGCAAAAAGTTTGTTAACGAAAACAAAACATGACTGCTACTTCATCAGCCGATTGCCCTTCTGGACAAAATATGTCTGCGGCAAAATACAAGAAAACCATAGGAAAGGCTCTTTCCTGAAACATTACATATTATACATTCCTTTGCAAGGCAGTGTTATTGACGGATGTGAAATTGAGACCCAGAGGGTTGTGACCAGTGCAGATGTTGCATGCTTACATACATTCCGTTATGAATTGTTAGTACAATAAACATTGTTACGTGGAGAGATTGACTTTTGTCTATCTACTTATTACCCACAATGCTCTACAATGCAAGACGGCTTTAGGAAGTGTTTTCAGGGAGCTCCCCTGAACATTCTTATTAACTTGACGTTATTAACCTGCCGTCTGGAACGCTCTTCCTTCCGATATTAGGAAGCCACTGGAGCTATGAACTTTTAAATCTAGATTGAAAACTCATTTCTTTAGAACAGTTTTGTGTGTTTAGTTGTCTTTCCCTCCGCACATCCTATTAGCACGAGTTGGCCACGTACGGTGTGAAAGAAGTGAAAATACATGAATACGTTTACTTCGAGTGCAGTGCTGATTATTGTACACCTCAGACATTGGATTTAACTATCTTTTTTTGCTCAAATTAGTGACATCTTCGAGAGAAAAAAGGCTCAAACAATGAATAAGACTAAAGTTACAGTATTAATATATTGCAATCAAGATCAAGAATTGCATCATTAAGTCAGATTTATTTTATGTATTCCCCACACCTCAAGACATTTTTGTTTAAAAATGCCCAGTTTCGATATTTTTAAATCAATTTCCTCATGGATATGTTATGTTACTGACAGTGAATGAAGCCAATAAGGTTTATTTTTTACATGCCAGTAGAATAATTGTGTCCTTGTAATCGGACCCAGTAGGGCTTCTGAGATCTGGTAGGACCGGCCACATTGGGGGCCTGCCTCACTCCGCTTCTGGACTCTTTGTGCATTTTTACCTGTGGCTTAAAAGACGAAACTCAAACAGCTCCTTGTAGCTTCGCAACCCTAGGCTGTATTTAAAGCTGTCTGGCGCAACGTTATTCTAATAAAACTTAGAAAACCCGTTACAGTTGAGGCACCCTAAATTGACTGTGGCTTGACAGCTTATTTTGTCAATTTAACACGAAGGCTTTCGCGACCAATATTATCCGACACAGGCAACTCGATAGGGGTTGTCACGTAAACAGAACGTGCCAATTCGTCACTAGTACAGCACACCGGTGTGTTGGACTAGCGACGAATTGGCACGTTCTGTTTACGTGACAACCCTTACTAGTTGGCCATGTCGGGTGGTGGCGGGTGTAACGACACTTTGTATATTTATGCGATCTAACCCAAAACACTTCTGTGGAGCTTATTTTGTATCCCTCCTCTTGTCTAACGCCACTTGCACGAGCGAGCGAGTCCGCGTCTTGTAGCGCCAGGAAAACGCCCACGAATTGAGGCTCCCTTTTATAGGCTGGGCTCGTCGGCTTGTTATTGACTTCGGGGGAGGCAGCAATTGGCGGTGCGTGTGTGTGTGTGGGGAGGGTCTCCTCTTCCTTTAAGCCACGCGCTGTGCGCTGTCCGCACCCCCCGCACGCGCGCAGACGAAACGCAGCCAGCGACGACACGCCACCGTGCCTGGGTGATGGCGAGTGCTATGCGCCCGTAGCAGAAGCCCATGACGAGCAGCGGCGCGGCCAGGCAGCCCAGGAAGAAGAAGAGCACGAATGCGGTGTCGGGAGGGTTACTCGAGGCCCAGTCGATGGAGCAGCCGAGGCCGTGCTTCTCCAGCACGTAGCGGCTCCATCCCAGCAGGGGAGCTCCCGTCCACGCGGCCGAGTAGAGCCACGTGTACGTCACCGCTCTCCACGCCCAGCTGAAGTCCAGCACCTGCGCCTTGATGAGTCGCGCGTAGCGCTCGTAGGAGAGCGCCGTGAGCGTGGAGATGGACACGATGCCTGTGAGCACGAAGGGTCGTTCCGTTAACCACCCACGTTACCACCCACGTTACCGTCCACGTTACCACCCCGTTACAGCCCCTACAGAACTTCATTGTTGCTTTCAGCCAAAGCGACTAAATTGCCTGGATCTGGAAAAGCCCTTCAGGATGATGTGTGCCTCGTTTTGTGCATGCGTGGGTGATGCACAGTGGAGGCTTCTCGGGCGCTGTCGACATGGGGGGCTGCTGCGAGGTGACGAAGGGATGGCCGAGCTGGTTGACCGTCCCCCCGCCTCACGCCCTTTGGCCGCGTGATGGTTTTCTCCGGGTCCTCTTGCTACGTCCCACATGGCACCCGGGCATGGAACTGGCCGACAGTCCTGATGCACATGGCCTCATTAAAACACAAAGCTTCTTGAGACTTAAGTGAGGATTTCTCGGGTAAATATTTGGCAACTCGCCCTTTACCCGTCCAAGGACGGGTGTATTGCAGTAAATCTGAAACTTGCAAGCGATAAGCAGAACGCGACGTGATATTCATTGCACTAATGCGTGTGCAATTTGTAAGGGCGCGGTGACACAGACCTGTTTTCATTTAAAGGTTATAATCCCTTGTTCATCATGACGTCCTTTTTACTTTTGTCTCAACAGCGTTACGGAGACCACGTGACGTGAGGGTTCTGCCTTTGTAGTGAGGGTTGTGAGTTGACGCCGAGGAGGGGGGAGGAGGCGCCTCGCCCCCCCATGTGGAGTGACGTCACCCGCTAATTATTATTAATAGCGGGGATGTCCATTTTGAGGACGTCACCTCTTCATGATTAATAATGTGGGGGGCTGTTGGATGTGGAGTGATGTCACCTGTTCATGATTAATAATGAGGGGGGCTGGCCGACGTGGAGTGACGTCACGGGCGGGACACACGGACATTCTTGGCTCATTATGTAGTAACTCACTGGCGTTCTGCTGACTGGTGGGGCTGGTGCAGTAGCTGTTCATTGGCACCTACTTGTACTTGCATGTGAATAATAATAATACATAGTGGTGGTGGTGGTAGTTGTGATGCTGGTTTTAGTGAATTCGTGGATAGTTTTAGGATGGTAGCATTAGAGAATGGTGTGTTTTAATTGCAAATGCTTTTTAGTAAAAATATGAATGTCAATTGCGAGTATTTACCATGAAATGTCTCACCGAGTTTAAAGACCATATTTGGGGAGACTCCCGTATTGAGATGTTTGGCTAATTCAATTTTAAAAAGTTGTTTCATATGGGAGTAACTGGAATACCCAGTGGACTCGCCTTGTACATCAGGCGTAACATTACAAGTTGTGCACAGAAGGATTAAAGTATCTATTGATGCCCTGCCATCCCTGGCTCCCTCTTGGTCCAAGCCTCCTCTTGTATTATTCCAAGGCAGTCTGCAATCCAAGTGCGCACTGTACCAGGCTTGGCCGGATTAGCATCTGACAAGTTCTGACACTTGCATGGGGCTGTGGTCACGTGTTGGTGTGATTGGTGATGTATCGGAGGTGGCCGGCTGACCGTGTATCAAGAGGACTGAGCCACCAACGCTAAAACTTGCGTTCATATACAGTGCTCGTTTCACCCACCCATGATTACACTGGATTCGAAAGTGTAGTGAGTTGAGGATATTAGCCAAGTCAATAGTACATTTAAAAAAAGTGCATTAAATACGTTTTTATGCTAAATTTCAGCTCCGATGTTGAAAAATAAACGACCAGTATGATGGTCGAGTGACTAATGTTTCCCTGCAGCAGGCTGTGCCGGATAGTGCACCCCTAGTGTCGGGATTAAAATGCCACTTGGGTTTTAGACACGGCTTGGGTTTTAGATACACGGCTTCTGCGACGTCTCCTCCATTGCGCCGTCAAAGTTCTGCATCGATTTTTCGTCTAATCGTGACTAAAGCTTTGTGACAACATCATGGGGTCAGACGCTCCGTAACAACATACTAATCGCGTGACCTGCAAACTGGCCAGTACAGCAAATGTTTCCTTGAACTCGTCAATGCAAGCGGTCTGAGCTCTCCTCTCGTTTGTTTGTGTGGTCGGTTTTATTCATGTTTTCCAGTTTCATCCCACACGAAGCCAAACGCCCACTTATGAAATTCGCCAAACATCTATTTGTGGCATGATCCTCCTCAATAAAAAGTCCACGAGACTCTGTGAGGCTTTCATGGATAAATGAATGACGTCACCCTCGTGTTTAATGCGTCAAATGAGTTAACTTTACGAGAGAGAGAATGCTGCTACGGAGCGCCTGGTCGTAACTTTAAATGAGTTTGTTTTCTCACAAGCGTAGCCAGGTGTGCGCGAGATAAAAAGGGCAATTGTGTTTATGATGTTGCATGTGGTGCGGTAGTTTGGTTTGGCCAGAAGCCATAGCACGTGTCCGGCCGAATTTTGTATCGGCAGCAACAACCTTCACCACATTGAATGTCACCCACTCAATTTTAGGATGAGTGGCCCCAATAACAATAACGTACTTACATTATGCAATCGCTATCTGCTAATTTGTTTTCTCCCATATTCTTACAAAAAAATGTTTTGGTTGATTTTCTATGAACCTATCTACGTGACTTTACCGAAAGACTCAAATAATATGAATTCCTGCAGTCACGAAAGCTTTAAGTCAAGATTGTTTTCTTCCACCAACTTGTGCATATTCAGTACGAGTTCACTCCACTTGAGGTACAATCCAAAAAAACCCATCGGAGGGCCATATTCATACACACAGCATAGCTCAATGGCAAAACAAACTACGTACGCGGTTGTATTGCAACTCTATAAGTGAATCAAGTCGACGACTATCTGCGTTGGCGTCACTTTGTTGGGCGTTCGCTGCCAGCGAATTGCAACTCAAAGCATTGGCAGTCGCTCGTCAAGACCCGCGGAGTTGACGAAACTATTTTCTCTTCTTGGTTTTTTCGGTAAAGTCACGTAGAAGGGAAGTAATAAAATAGTAAAATAAAATTCTCACGACGTTTCGGCCACAACGCAAGCAGCCGTCCTCAGGTGAAGAACAGGGCTGTCGGAAAGACAGCGTCCGAATGTTCTTCACCTGAGGACGGCTGCTTGCGTTGTGGCCGAAACGTCGTGAGAATTTAATTTTATTATGTTTTATTATTATTTTATTATTTCCCTTCTACGTGACTTTATCGAAAGAACCAAGAAGATGAATCTCTGCAGTCACGAAAGCTTTAAATCGAAATTTAAATTATTTTGTTTCCGACTTGGTAGGACACAATTGTATCCGAGTGCACTGTAATTGCGGTCTAAATCACGGCAATTGCACTTTCTCACGCCTGTAAGTTACTTTTAACTTACCTTGCAAACAACGCATTTTGTAGAAGACAATTTTCTTCCAGTTTCTGCTGTGTCGGTCACAGGGGTTCATCTGCCCCATCCTTCACTCTGGCCAGTGCAGGACTGGTGAAGGAGCGGGGTGGGGGGGGAGTAAGTTATCCGTGGCCTGGAATCGAACTCAGGTCGCCGGGTTCGTCACGGCGCTCCTCCACCCCCCCCCCCCCCCCATTGCCCCTCCCACCCCGCCCCTTTCTAAACAACGTTAAAGTCCAGAAGAGTCCACTGGAATTCACACGAGTTGCTATCGCTTAGGAAGCCGCCGCTGTCGTGAGCTACCCACCAAACTGGCGCAGGGCAAGACTTGCCACGGACGACAGCCCCGAGCGAGCGAGAGAACCAATCCACGTTGCCTTGGGTCACTCACCGAAGAGGCTGTTGCTGAACCCGTCCCACACGCAGCCACCGTCGCCCCACACCCACCGCCTGCGCACGCACGCCACCAGCGTCAGCGTGTTGCCGAAGACGGACACCAGCAGGTCGCTCAGGCTGATGTTCACCAGCAGGAGGTTCGTGGGCGTCTGCAAGCGCTTGAAGCCCAGGAAGAGCGCCACGACCAGGAGGTTGTTGAGGAAGCCGGCCACTCCGATGGTGCCGACGACGCCGGCGAGCACGCGAAATGTGGCCGCGCTGAAGGCGGTGGAGCCCTCGCCGAGGTCTCCTCCGTGCAGGAGGAAAGTGCCCCCGAGGGCAGACGCGTTCCCCTGCGCAGAGTCCGGCGTCGCCTTGGCCCCCGTGTCCCCCGCGGCGAAGTGGAGGGACTCCTGCTTGGGAGACTGCATCCCGGGTCCCTGCAAGGGCGCTGACAGTGGCCGCGTGTCATTGTTCACGACGGTTTGCATGCTCGGCTTGCGATCTGTCCTGAGGCTCGCCGAGTGCAGGGACAGGCGGGCGGGCGGGCAGGCGGGAGTGCAGTGGGGGGGGGGATGAAGGGTGAGATTGGTTTAGATGTGGGGGTGCGATTGGTGGGTGATGGGATGGTTGGGGGTGGGTGCTGGTGGAGGAGGGTGGGGTGGGTGGTGAGGCGTGGGAGGGAGGGAGAAGGGCGAGGAGTGAGGGTCGTTGTCGTGGAGTGAGTGGTGTGCACGACTGTAACGGAGCCTGGCTACGCGCTCATCCGAGATTACTTTTCGCTCCCCCACCGCTACCGCGCCACCCGAGTGTCATTGTTCGCTGTCTCTCCCTTCCTCTCTCTCGCGCGCGCGCACGCGTGCAACTCACGGGACGCAGAGAGAAAAATGCAAGCGCAGCGAACGTGATGCTTGTGAGCAGGAGGCTGGAATTGCGAGCAGCAGCACAACCAGTAGCAGCAACAGCAGCAATAGACGATATTAGCAGCAGCAGCATTCCGTGAACGATAACTCGTGTCGGCTGCGTTGTCAGGCAACAACCGAGGCAAGAACTGTCTCTCCCAAGGTCAAACGGAGACCCGGGCTCCTATCCCGATCTCAACTCTTCTCTCGATCAGAGCGGAGCACGCGGTGCCTGCTTGTTACTTCGTGGATGTGTGTGTCTGTCTCATGTGCGTCTGTCTCTGTGTGTGTCTCTCTCCTGTGCGTCTGTCTCTGGGTGTCTGTCTGTCTTTGTCTTATGGAGCGCCCCACTGGTGATGGAGCAGTTGTGGAGAGAGTGGAGAGTTTCCCATACCTGGGCAGTGTCCTTATGACCAGCTCCGGTTTGACAGCAGAGGTCTCACTCAGAATCGGTCGGACGGCATTATCTTTCCATCGGCTGCGTAACGCTGTGTGGAAGCTACCTTGGTCTGTCGCTCCGCACGAAGCTTCGGGTCTTCTCGGCCACATTAATGTCCTACCTTGTCTATGCTTGAGAAACGTGGACCCCTCTAATGGAACATTAATCTACCCTGGTTAAACGTGGGTTTAAACGTGGGTTTAACCAGGGTGGATTTTGTGAGGAGCTCATAAGTCCTTGAAAGATCTGGACACATTCCCATCAGCGAGCTTCTCCGGCAGGCAAGGCTGCGTTGGCTGGGTGATGTGGCCCGCATGTCCAGCCACCGCATGCCCAAGCAGCTTCTGTTTGATCGCATAGAGCAGGCGTGGGGAACGTCCGGCCCGCGGGCCGTACAAGGCCCGCAAAATCATTTGGTCTGGCCCTGCCAAGGCAACCGCAGGTGGGACTCGACATTCAATACATCTAGGAGCAAACCTGGAAAAGCAGCTGCGAGTAGCAGCATCATCAATACCAGCTAACATCACACTCCTCACCGAAGAGAAGCAGTTCCAGCCATCACATTAGGGGTGAGTACATTAAATGTTTGACCAAATATAACGGGCACATTTTTAAGTTGATGATTTTGTATGGCCCGCGAATGATGTTATACATATCCAAATGGTCCTTGGCAGAAAAAAAGTTCCCCACCCCTGGCATAGAGGGAGCTAAACGGGCACGACATGGGCTGGAGAAGAGATGGACTGATGCGGTACAGGAGGATGTGGAGCTGAGTGGACTTGCCGACGACCGATACCAGCGGTGTCAAGATCGGCCTCGATGGAGGAGGCTCGAGAAGGACGCTGTGACTGGGCAGTTGGAGGTAGTAGCCCTCCAACAACGGAGGGCAGAGAAGTGACGCTCACAACAACGAGCGGAGCGCCGTGCGGATAAAATGTAGCAAGTTGGCACAGTAGGGAGTGCAGCTGGTGCATCTACCAGTCATCTCAGGCAGCCAACCCATGGCATCTGGGTCTGTCCCGAGACCCGTCGGCGAGCCTTCGACACTTCACGTGGCCTCAGTGAACCTAGCCTGGCACAGGCGCTGTGGTGACGTCACTGTCACTGAGTGGCGAATGGCTGGGGGTGTTGGTGTTGGTGGAGAGCGGTGGTGTAGCGGTTAGCGCGCTGCGCTACGAACCCGGCGCCCCGAGTTCGATTCCTACTCACGGCCAACACCGGTGACGATTATCTGACTCAGCCTCAAATGAGAGTACCTGGTGCGGTGTGTCAGCATCGTCACGAGGGAGACAAAGGCGGCCGGGCGTGGTCCTGGCCACCCATTCCCTCGTGGGCTGTGCCGGCCTTATGTGCTCGCTAGTAACAGCACTTGCCCTAAAAAGTATGTAAAGGCTACACGGGGGATACTTTGGCTTTGTCGTGGTCTCTGTACCGTTAATAAGATGAATGTCCTCTGGTTCTGCCTGTACGGCGTCTTTTGAGACTGCGTGTTTTGAGACGCCTGTACAGGCGATGGACGGTAAATCAAGGTTATATGCATGTCGCCGAATCGCGTGCGTTAGGAACGCGAGCATCTTGTTGTTGTGTTGGTGTGTCCGTGCATATTGCAGAGCGGTGGCGCCAGCGATTAGCGCACCACGTTGTGAACCCCGTCCACGGTTAACATCAATGGCGAGTGATATCACCCCCCCCAACTCCTTCACCAACCCGCACTGATCATTGTGGTCAAGTATGGGCACCCCCCCCCCCCTCTACTGACCAGGCGCAGTAACTAATAATGAGCGTGTGCGTCAGTCCATCATCACCGCCGTCATCACTCGGTGTCACTCGGCGGCCTCTGGTTTCAATTAGCAGCGAGGCCAGTTGGCGACTCGCCCCCCCCCCATTGTTGCCGCTGTTGTAGTTGTGATGGAGGGTTCGGTAAATGGTGGGGCCCGCTGCACGCGCCAACAGGACCCACGCGTCACCCGTGAGCCACGTGTTTTCCCATTTTGGAGCAAATGGCAGGCGGCGGGCGATGGAGCGATTGAGCCTACGGGCGGAGTGGGAGATGTTTGATGATGGTGATGGTGATGATGGCGGTGGTGGTGGTGATGGTGGTTGTTGTTGGGGGAGTCAGTGGTGTAGGGTGGTTGGCGCACTGCGCGGCACCCCGCGGCCCGAGTTCGATTGCCGCTCACAGTCAACATCGGTGACGAATATCTGCATCGGTTCTGGGTTTCACCTGGGTAGACGAAGTCTTGTGTCAGTGCCTGGTCCGGTGCGTCAATATCGGCGCTTGGGTGGCCAAGGCGACCGACCGGGCGTGGTGTTGGTGACTCACCCCCTTGTGCGCCGTGCCCGCCTCAATAGTTCCTCGTCTGCAGCACTTTCCCCAACATTCCTTTGAAGGCTAAACGAGAGAGCTTTGTTTGTGATAGTGGTGGTTGTGGTCGTAGTGGTTGTGGATGATGTGGATTGCATGGGTAGTTTTTAAGGGCACGTATTAAAAAAATTGTTTGTGCAATTGTGCATTTTATTAATAATAATGTTTTTTTTTACCTTAAAGCCCCACTGAATCTCAAGACGCTCTTTTCAGGAGGGTCTTGCAACATTGGGATGTTTGGCAAATTGCGTCCATGAATAGTTGGGTTTTGTGTGGGACGAAACTGTGAAAATGATCCAGAGAAACCCAGCACGCATGCCAGGAGATACCACTCCAGCTCACGGTGACCACTCAGCCCCACAAGCATCGGGCATCTCCCATATATAAAGTAGTCCCATATAAAGCATTCCCATATAAAGTATTTCCATATAAAGTATTTACTCACAAGGGGCAGCGGGGGAGATTACTCTTTTTTTTACAATTCTCCAAATGCAAATAATCTCTTAAGTTACCGACTCGCCCCCTTTGCCGCGTGCTGACTTGAACAAACTGTGTAGAGATAGAATTTGACATTTTAAAATAACGATACTAAGTAGCTGCATTGCCAGAGGTGTAAGCTCGAGTTCCACTCTGAAATCACACGTGTTACTTTCAAGATCCCGCCTCCTGGTATTATTTATTTGCCGGTTAAACTGAAGCCACTGCGATTTTTGAGAGAATCCTTCAATTGTGTATCGTCATAGTAAATATAGCACTGCCAATTAGCACGGTTGGCTACGTACGGTGCGAAATAAGTTCAACATACGGTACATGCATACAGATCCCGAGCAATCCGTTTATATGAGCTGATTAAAGTTACATTTCAGCTGTTGACTTTTACACAAATCGAGAGGAAACGATCCAGCAAAATTGAAACGCCACTTTTCCATGCGCATGTCGAGTGGCACCCTCGTGTAAGCAAATTCATTAAGAGTCGGTTATCTTACTGCATTGGATCCAAAATCTGCTTGGATGCAAGTAATGAGATGACAACCCTTTATCAAATCACTACTGGATCAAGATCTCTCCTCCCCGTGTTTGTCATGGAAACTGTTATAAAACAAACTTTACACTGTTTTCATTTACCTTTCAATGCTCTGTTACAACCTAACAAAGTAACTCGATTTTAATCCGTGGGAATGCGGTTCATTTTTTTCCCTTCTCGAGGTCATTGAGGATTATTTAACCACGTAGGTTGGTGAAGGAGTTCCCAGGAACTGGTTCTGATCTCACTCGCCACTGATGTTGTCCACGCTCGCCGGGTCTATAATGCAGTGTGCCGCCGATGCTGCACTCAGACACCGCCTATCATAATCTATTTGGTGGTGTCAAACATAACGGGAACATATTTTTTTCTAAATGCCTTTCGATCATACCAAAGTCCACAGCAACAATACAATACATTCCATTTTTAAATTGTTGCCAAGGATACATCGCGTTAGTGCTTCAGCCGGCTGGGAGTGCATTGTCTGAGACTGCCAAGCTATCATTTCAATCGCTAAAGGTTACGTTTAGATTTAGAGTTAGGATTACTACACAAGTTATCAATACTCTTACAATATTACACCATACGTCACTGCTATGTTCGAAGGGGGCATCGATCCGCTATTAAAACAGACATCTGTGCTTCTCGCTGTTATCTCGTGTGGATGTTTCTCGGGGTCCTCTTAGTTTTTCCCTTCACATTTAGGAACACGCGTTTAGAATATTTGGCCGCTGTAAATGTCCACATGACAAGCCACTTCGTTGAGCTATCATTTGTGGCCAGGTCGCTTCTGAAAAATATCTTTGTAGCTCAGTGGACCTTACCTGGCAAAATAAAAAAAATAGTTCATATTTTATTAGGTTTATCACGTGTATGTGTTTGTGTGCTTACAATTGATGAGATGTGTTCATGTGCAGTGATAGGGATGGAAAAGGCGGTGGGGGGGGGGGTATTTTATCAATCAGTGGATAGATCATGAAGCATGAGTGGTCTTCATCACTTGATGATTAATGAACGATGATTCTTTTATGACGGACTAACTGACGATAACGAATGGTGATTCGTGATTATGAATCGTGACGAACAACGCACACGGTGGTCAGCTCGATGAGGATGATGGTGACCACTACGATGATGACGATGATCAACACCAACAGTGTACCAGTGGATAACGTCTATGGGAACGCGTCATTGCGCCAGGATGCATTGGCTCAGTACTGCCGCGATAAATCGTGGGAGGGGGGAGAGTGGGAGAGGTCGCGCACCCCCTGGAATTGAGTGGAGCCACGTTCGAGGAGTGTTGCCGCTCGAGCGCAGCGTTTCGTGAACCGTGACGCCTCAGTCTCGACCCTTTCTCGCAGTGTCACGCATAGCCCGTCCTCTTTACAGATTTTAATCGGGCAATAATGGGTCCATATGATTTCCGAAAGGATTTAATTACGGGCATAAACCATCGCGCGAACTCCGGTCGTCCTCGCAGTGGCTGTTGGCTACCCATCGAACAAAGATTGTCACTGCATCGCATGTTTCATCATGGGACCTCTTTTGCCAGTACCAAAATATACTAATAGGGGTTTTCCCCTTTTTTCTGGCAACAAAACTGACACCTTTTGCAAGGAATCATGTTTACATTAACCACAATACCTGCAGTCAAATGCAAAAAAAAACAATACTCTGGTAATGTATGCATTGCCTTCGAATCTGATTGGTCCACACCAGAGACAGCTTTCTTTGGAGCCTCGTCTCATATGGTGTTCGACCAGATGACGCCATATGAGACGAGGCTCCAAAGAAAGGTGTCTCTGGTGTGGACCAATCAGATTCAAAGAAAATGCATAAATTATCAGAGTATTGTTTTTTGTTTGCATTTGACTGCGAGTATTGTGGTTAATGTAAGCATGATTCCTTGCAAAAGGTGTCAGTTTTGTTGCCAGAAAAAAGGGGAAAAACCCTATTAGTTTATTGCATCGCATCCTTTCAAATGCGATTCCGCAGCCGTCTGGAACGTTCTTCCGTCCGATGTTGGGAAGCCACCGGAGCTATGCACTTTTAAATCTCGATTGAAAATGTATTTTTTAAGAAGCGCTTTTAGCGTTTAATTTGTTGTCCTTCCCCCACACCTCCGATAGCAAGGTTGGCTACGTACGGTGTGAAAGAATTTCAACATACATACGTGACTTTTTGACAAGTTAAATTTGCGTTGATGATGTTGGTGGTTGTCTTGCCACCTGGTGAGCCATATTGAATGTGCTATGAGTGTTATCACAAACCTTTGAGGCAAGGGATGGTGGATCGTGGATCTTTATGAAATCCCAAAAGCCGCTGGGTGGCGATTTGGCCGGGAGATGGCAGCAAAGAAAGTGAGTGTGTGAATCCATCTGTGCGGAGCGTTGAGAATCACCTCCTCCACGTGTCACACACATGTTAATGAATTAATTGTAACGCAGGGCCGTTTTGATAAAATAATATTGAGCCTAAAGTCTTTTGTAAAGGGTAGTCGCAGTAGTAGTATTATTATTATTGGAATTCTTGATTTGTGCTGCTGGATGGGGTCATTTCACGGAGTTGCCTTTTCTGTTGCATAATTCCAACTTGAGGACACGTGGACAATCTTGATCCACTCTGCTGAACATGGTGAATTCAACAGAGCACAGTTGTGATGCGCTTAAAACATGTTTGGTGCACTGTCATATACATCTGGCAACCTATGTTTGATACCCAGCATATGGCTAACACGGGTTGCCGGTGATAATCTCTCCTGGTCCTGGGCTCTGCTTTGTCAAACCGCATTGACGAGCGATTAGCACGGTTGGCAACGTACGGTGCGAAAGAAGTTCAACGTACATATATTGATGACATTACTCGACTTTGGGAGAAAAAAAACATCAACATAGGTCAAACAAGCTCCGTGGCGGACACGGAGTGGATTTAAAAAAGTAAGAATCAGATTTGTATTATTTAGTTACTTACAACTTGCAGGTGTGCGGTGGTATCTGTTAGAAACATGTGTGTAAACATGTGTGCAAACATGTGTGTAAACGTGCGTGCACGCGATATGTGCTTGTAATCCAAATGCACTTCCACGCTTGTCACAATTTATTTCATTCGATGGGCCAAAACTCGTTTGGCACGGAGTGTCAGTATGTGCGTTGCGTCCAAAGGAACTGTGTATGGAAAAGCAATAACTTGTACACTCACAGCTGACAGATGTGTCGAGGGTCCTTGCTGTATCGAAATCGATATTTTTTCCACCCCCCCCCCCCGTTCTTGTCCTCTGGAATGTTATCGACAAAGGCAACTGATGTTCATTCTGCATGAGTGTAGAGTTCATGAATGCATGGGACTTTCTGATGAAAACTGAAAGTGCTCACGCTTGATCTTTGTCTGTAGCGCTCCGCTACGAACCCGGCGATTCGAGTTTGATTCCCGCTCACGGCAAGCACCAGGTGACGATTATCTGAACTGGTCCTGGGCCTCCGCTAGGTCGACCCAGCCTCAAATGAGTGCATGGTGTGATGTGCAAACATCGCCACTGGGGAGACAAAGGCGGCCAGGCGTGGTTTTGGCCACCCACCCCATCTTGTGCCGTGCCAACCTTCGTAGGTGCTCGCTTAACAGCACTCGCTCCAACAGTCTGTTAAAGGATATACGGAGGATCTTTGTCCATCTGTAACTGGGGGGGGGGGGGGAAGGGGGGGGGCACGATGCATCTTCAAAAGAGTATCCAACGCGGACAAAACATTATAGTCTTCTAAAGTTGCGTCGCTTTTAGAGAACTTCCGTGGAGAGAAGGAGCCAAATTGGTCAAAGGGGGGATGCCCGCACTGCTCCTGGCAATTGGCTTACCGACCGCTGCTCTCTGGTCACAAGCGTGTGGACGTGCGCTGCTTCGTGTGCCACCCAGCTCACCTTTGCGAATGGAATGCACCCTGCTCTATTGAGTCCTCAGCTGGTTAAACAAAAAAACTTGAAAATTAATGCCTAGCTGCCGCGAGTACTTGCAGCGCACCTCAAAAAGTGTTGCAGGATCCATGCAAATGCATGTCTTTTATTTTTGCCTTATTTGAATGGGTCCTGAACACCCATGTTGACGTGTGAATGCCGGCACATGTGACGGGGACATCGCCTGAGCACGCCTTCACCACTTGTTGCAGAGGTTCGAATCAAACGGCCGCCCGATTAACACGGTTGGCTGCGTACAGTGCGAAAGAAATTCGATACACTTACATACAATCATCAAATATGCGATGTGCACTGTGAAGTTGACGTTGAAGATCCCGTGACGTAATTCGCAAGAGTAGGCCATTGTGTACTGGCGTCATTGTTCAAACGATATAAATTACCTGCAAATGATACACGTTTCATTTTACAAAGCCATCATTGCCCCCCCTCTCCCCCTGACTGTGAAACTTGGCAAAAATCCTTGTGAATAAATAGTCGTCAGGCTTTGCTGGGTAAACAAGCAGAAAGCAAAAACAATGTTCTGTGCATGCGCCTGTGGTTCCGTCCAAGTAGGATTTACGCTTAATGCAGAAACTATTAAATTGATTGAGAGCCAGGGTGACACGTCTTACCCGAAAGTGCCAGAGATCTCGTGAAATTGCACTTTAATGAAGTCTTAGTCAAGTAACAAAGCACTCTATCTATTACAGCGTCTTATAATTAACGTGAACATGGCCAAATGTGCAACAATTGTGAAATGCATTTATATCATTATGGTAATGCATGATAATATTTTAAGTGTTATTTATCTAGCCTCATGCACACATTACTGTGCCGAATAATATACAAATTCTCTACTTCAGCAATTTTCTTGCTGTGGTTGTTCCACCTGATGAAGATCGCTTGTGTTGCGATCGAAACGTCGTGATTTGTTTTATTTTATTTTATTTCCACCTACGGGACTTTACCGAAAGAACCAAAGAGTATGGATTCCTGCAGTCACGAAAGCTTCAAATCAAGATTGATACAAATTCTGATTCACTGCAGTATGTTTCGATTTAAAGCTTTCGTGACTGCAGGGATTCATCTTCTTGGTTCTTTCGGTAAAGTCACGTAGAATGGAAATAATAAAATAATAAAAATAAAACAATAAAATAATTCTCACGACGTTTCGGCCACAACGAAAGCAGCCGTCCTCAGGTGTAGAACAGGTCTGTCGAGAAGACAGTCTGAATGACACGCCCCAACGAAACCCAATCAAATGATTACCTCCAAGCCTGGGGCGTGTCATTCAGACTCTGTCTTCTCGACAGACCTGTTCTCCACCTGAGGACGGCTGCTTGCGTTGTAGCCGAAACGTCGTGAGAATAATATTATTATGTTTTATTTTTATTATTTTATTATTTCCATTCTACGTGACTTTACCGAAAGAACCAAGAAGATTACTGCAGTATTTTACTTAGTTGGGCTGCTTTATGTAGAAGACGTGAACCTCATTGGACTGACAAGGACCACAATGCACTGCAGGAGATGCTGATGGGTTGTTGCGTAATGCACAAAGGCCGTGTGTGCTGTCTTCATATGTTTGTGTTGTTGCTTGAAACATGCGGTCTTCCAGCATGCACCATGATTCTGTTGTGATGACTTTTACTCATTATTTACAGATGCGAATACTGGACTGACAGCAGAGACAATGCCATCAGTTGATATGGTCTGTGTCGTATAGCTAATGCAGCAATCTTGTATGCCATGTATTGTTGATATCTACCGTATTGCCATGAGTATAATGCTTGTTATGCCGTGCCAATGTGCATGTTTGTATCCTAACACTGCGCCAGGTTAGTGAAAGATACTCCGTATACTTTGACCCTCACGTGCCCAAGCGTAGTATTGCTCGGTTGATGTAAATGGAGGAATAAGAGATGGTTTTTGTGACCTATGATTGATTGTTTTTCTTTTTTTTCTGTTGACACGAGAGAGATGTAAAACGAAACCCAATCAAGTAATTAAGTAACAAATAAAACAATCACTAAACTCGTCAGATGGCTAAACGGGAGAGCGAGTCGCTTCCGAGTTCAAATTCTCTCGGGATGGACTTGCCCTCTGACATGGGAATGTGGAATTCCCACGTTTGACTCAAGGATGTAAATGGGAGATGAGCAACGCCTCATTGCTCATTTGAGCGAGAAATCACTTTGAGACGTTTGACTCCATTAGAAATGTATGATTAATGTTGCTCTGTAAATCTCAAGTATAAGGCAAGTCACCTTGAGCAGTATCCGCCTGCTTCTCTCTCAGCTTCTAATGACACGAACTTTAAAATGTTTACTCTAAAAATCACGGTATTAAAATCCGATTGAGCATTTGCCTAAAAACCGAGTCCCGAAATTTTGAGATAACAAATTCAATAACAGTTTTTTCTAAATGTATTTCACATTTTATAATAGGATTTTACATTTGCTATCACTACTTCGAAACCTTCACGTAAGCTGAAATTTCCCACAGAACAAGAGCGATGGTATAAATATTGACTGTGCAATGGGACTTTACGTTATTAATCGTGTCGGAGACCATTGAGACAACTGGCTTTGCTTTTGCAATGGTAGTTCGAGGCTCAATCGTCGGTATTGTTGAATAGCGTCTTCCCCACATCGATGTCCGACCCCTTCGCGTGTTCAAACCCCCCCCAATGAATTTAGCAACCTGAATTGCAGCTGCATCATGAAAATGTCGCAGCAGCGCTCGATGAATCTCGTGCGGAGTGCGCCTGTTGAGTCCGGGCTGTCACGGACTGACCGTGCGGGCGCGTTGCGGGGCTTGTTTGAGCAAACGCGAGTTAATTAAATGTCAGGGTGAGACCCTTCAGATGCATAATGGTTTAACCGCGCTGCGATGGGAGCGAAGTGAGTGCGGAGTAATGAAGGGGGCGGGGCAGGGAGAGCCCCCCCCCCCCCCCGTATGTGCGGTTTTCACTCGGAGCAACGTGGTGAATCATGCGGCATCATTATCTCTGCCCGATTTCAGCTTTTCATGATCAAGTCACTATGTAGTGCAG
Source organism: Lampetra fluviatilis (assembly GCF_964198595.1). Taxonomy (NCBI): domain Eukaryota; kingdom Metazoa; phylum Chordata; class Hyperoartia; order Petromyzontiformes; family Petromyzontidae; genus Lampetra; species Lampetra fluviatilis. Next base: position 1,998,145 of record NC_136292.1, read on the forward strand.
CAGATGGTCTTGCTTGGACCTGGCATGCATCCATGATGTTGTGTGGATGCACCGATGTCGGAACAGCGTGTTGGTAATGAGCCCATGAGCTGCACAAAAATCTAGCAGCCTCCTACCGTTGTTATTGAGCTGATCTGGCCCATGCCTTCCAATCACTCCTGACCAGGTGCCAGCATCATGACCAACTCGGGCATTTGAAGTCACCCAATAAGATGACTCTATCTCGAGGGGCCACTTTAGTTAGCACCTGTGACAGGAGGTCATAGAAGGCATCTGACTCATCGGCCTTACCTGCATCCCTCCACTCCTCGCCTCTGGTTGATGGGAAGGCGAGCCCAAAGTAGCCTGGGGCTTACAGCTTTCCACACCTCACCGCCAAGCTCCCACGCCCCCTTCATTATTTTGTTCAGAAGAAGAGCCACTCCCTGTTGTTTGGCAGTCTCCTGCCCCGAGTAGAGGACTGTCCACCCCTCATGGTGGCAGGAGCCAGAGCCGGTCCAATGGACCTCCTGAATACCACAGAGATCCAGGCGGTACCGTTCCAGCTCCCGACAGAGGAGTGGCAGCCTATGCTCTGCAGTGAGCATTCGAACATTCCACGTGGCCACACGTAGTGGTTTTTTGTTGTTTCTGGAGGAGCCCCGAGGGTAAGGATTCAGTCTCCTGGCTTCACCAAATGGGGTTTGGCCAGGAGACGTCATAGACGCCTGTCCCCCCGGGGGCCACCAGCCATATCAGCATCAACCATCAATCTGTTGCCAATGATCATCATCAATCATTACTCGTCTACATTTCATTAATCTTCAGCATTGGAAGCTATTTTAAATTGCAACTGTTAGAATAAACAATTAGAGTTGAATATTAATTAAATATGTGCGTAGTTATATGGATTGGACGAGTAACAATAGGTGAATACCATTTGAAAATAATTAAAGTAAGGACAGATGTATGGCATACTCAACAAACATTGTTACATCACACAACACCGATCTTTGTATATGTCTGGGCCACATTAAGACTGAATGTGTATTAAATCTTGACGTAAAGCTTTCGTGACTGCAGGAATTCATATTCTTTGGGTCTTTCGGTAAAGCCACGTAGATAGAAAAAATAATAAAAGAATAAAAATAATAACAATAATATATATTCTCAGCAGCTCTCCCGCTATATATTTCACCTGATGCTTGTGTTGCGATCGAAACGTCGTGATATTGTTAATATTATTATTATTATTTTATAATTTGTTCTATCTACGTGGCTTTACCGAAAGACCCAAATAATATGAATGTGTATTGTACGATGTAAGTATGTTAACGTTTTTTTTCAGATCGCATTGCAGTGTGCTTTATGGAGCTTAGAAAATGGTGTATAGATGTGCGAGTTCTAAGAATGAAAATCTACTGGCGGCCATAGACGTGAATTAAATTTCTCTTTCTCTTTTCAGTCGATCATACGGGTTGCGAGGCACGTGCTTGCTGTGGTGTGGATGGTATTTCACGCTAATTGTAGAGTGTATTGTTAAACTCTGGCACCGGGAATGTGATAGCGATGGTCGGTGCGATTCCCTTGATCCCCCCCCACCTCCACCACCACACTTATTCCTTGAGATTTTCCAGAAGGGTCCAGAATTATAATGCATGAGTATTTTGTTTCCATTGTGCGGGAGGAAACCCACCAGACGCACGAGAGGGTGACACTCAGCAATCCCATCTTCCAGTCACCCAGCAGTCCCAAACTGACAGCACAAGGCTCGGTGGGGGTGCTCATGTTGCTCCTATATTTTATCAGATAAGGCCCATTGAGCTTTCTACCTCTTATTCAAAAGCGGCCGGGCCACAAATGATAGCTCAGCGAAGTGGCTAATCATGTAAACATTTATAGCAGCCAAATCATATTTCCCAGGTTCATTGCATTCATTTTATAGCAGTAGATCACTGATCACTGTGAAGGTGGGCCACCCACAACAGCTCTACAGCATCCCCTTCTCCACAACCTCTAACCAAGAGGAGCTAGAGCCAGGTCTGCCTGCTACTGTATCGGGACGACTCTGGTTGTCACCCATTCACCCACCCACCCATCCAACTCACCCCTGGTCAGGCTCAACCGGCTTTGCTTACAAGGTTATGATGATATCGAGCACATTGGGGACGATTTGTTCGGGCCCGTCGGCGAATGTGCACAACGATTGGTGCGCGAGCCCACTGTTGGGACGTGTGTGCTTCATAACGCGGGCCAATCGCCTTCAATTCCGACATTGGCTCTGGAAAATAGACTTGAGGAAGTAACACCAATTGGTGTCCACGTGTTTATTCCATTGATCTCATCGAGGGGTCCTTTAAGAGTGGCGCGGCCACGCTCCGGCTGGCAAATTGCTCCCAGAGCACCCGTACATTTGTCTTGCAGCAGATGTGGTACGATAAATACGCGGTGATTCAATTGCCAGCCAGTCTCCTGCTGTCGTCACGTGTACAGTAATGGAACTCACCTGTCGATTCATGGGCAAATATTCATAGACACCTGCGGTGCCATAAGAACTCCAGCCGATGGGTTCTCATCATGGAAAATGCTCATCATGCAAGGTCACGAGTTTCTACGACTAATTTGTTCTGCGTATTTCAAATCGCTGCGGATTTAACCCCCATTTCATATCTTGTGCTTTACGTGTGTGTAGTTATGCGGGTATGCGTGTGTGTTACGTAACTTGGTTCGGAGTGCGCTGCTTGAAATGTATACAGCTGTGCACGCGCGTGTGTACGTTCACGTGTGATCCACGCTTGGTGTACACATCGCTAATTGACATTAATACAAAGCTCTGTGTGTGTGCGTTTTTTGTCCCACGTCGAGAGCGGTGGTGCAGTGGTTAGCACACTGCGTAATGAAGCCAAGCGACTCGAGTGTGATTCCCACTCACGCACGATCAATCACAGTGAGAAAACGTCCAAACTGGGCCTTGGCCTCCCAGGAATACATTGTAAATGAGCGCATTGTGTGGTGTTTAAACATCAGCACTAGGTAAAATTTTTAAAATTAAAATTAATAAAAATTAAATAAAAATCACGACGTTTCGGAGGCAACACAAGCTTCCGTCTTCAGGTGGAACCGTCACAGCACGCTTGCTGTATCAAGTAAAACAAACTAAGAATATGAATCCTTGCAGTCACGAAAGCTTCAAATCTAGAATCAGCACTGGGGGTAGACAAAGTCAGCCGGGCGTGGTGTTGGCCACCCACCCACCTCGTATTCTATGCCGACTCGAATAATGTGTGTTCGTTAACAGCACTTGCCCCAAGTCTGTTCGAGCCTATACGGGGGGGAGAGTGGGGCATCTTTGCCTTTGCATGTAACGTGAATATCTCCTACCGTGCGCCCCCGTGGGGAGGATGCCTGCTGGCTGTTTGCACGCACATCGTGTTCCGAGCGTTGTGTGCGATGCTGATGCTTGACATCTTGCAGCGTGGTTACGGTGTGAAGTGCTTCACTCCGCATCCCACGGTGGTCGAGACCGCTCGGCCATGGCGGAGGAGGAGGAGGAGGGGGGCGCTACGAGTGACACGGTCAAGGGTCGAGCGGTGGGAGCGGTTGACGTCCCGTCGTGGGACGTGAACAATGGAACGTCAATCGCTGCTCTGCAACCAAGAAGTGCGCCAAAGTCGAGCGCACCGCGAAGCGAAATGTTAAACGCCAATTCCTTCCACTTGCTCCTTAGCGCGAACATTTTTTTTATTGATGTTCACGCTTCGGAACAACAGGTTCCACACACACGAGCGACTCTTAGAGGGGACGCTCCGCAGAGCTCACCCTGAGAAGGGGGATATCGGCCCCACTATTTCACGCTGGCCAGATGTCGTGGAAGAGATTCGAGTACCCAGATTTGACCCCCAGCGCACAGCGCGAAGTGCTTGCCACCAACGCACCGCAAAACCCTTGCTGATATCGTCAAGAAGCATGAACCACCGCAAGAAACTCCGATCATCCTCGCAGCGAATTTTGGCGAGTCAGCTAACAACAAGGACGGGCACCGCATCGCGCGCTTTCAGGTGCGCTTCTGCGGCCGTCTGGAACGCTCTTCTTTGGGATATTAGATTAGGAAGCTGCTGGAGCTATGCACTTTTAAATCGAGATAAAAAACTCGTTACTTTAGAATATATTTTTTGTGTTTAGTTGTCCTTACCCCCCGCACCTTCGATGAGTATGGTTGGCTACGTGCAGTGGGAAAGACGTTCTACACACACACATACACACACACATACACACATATACACACACATACACACACACACATACACACACACATACACACACACATACACACACACATACACACACATACACACATATACACACATACACACACACATGCACTCACACATACACACACATACACACACACATACATACACACACACATACACACACATACACACGCACATACACACACACAAACTGCTTGTTGGTAGGTGGACGGAGGCGGTTGGACATAGGGAGGGGGGGGTTAAAAATTGTCCCACTGTTTCAATAGATCTGGAGATTGAACCCATGACCTCTGGGTTGACAAGTCCCCTGGGTTTAACATTACCGTGTTCATTCTTACGAAGAAAATGAAGCAAAAACATGTATCTGATGTCAAGATTGAAACATGCCTTTATTTCACGTGAGTTTGGTGACGTTGATTGGAAAACGGTGATGGGCTCAGACCTGCACGAAGTCGTGGGATGGTGGTGATGTGTTACAGTTGGGATTAGTTACAGCGCCCCTGATTACATAAATTTTTTATATTTCACCTGGATAATCTCTTGAGATGAACCTCTTATTTGCAAGTGTGTCGGTCCATGGTGTCAATTAACACATGCATAGCATACACGTGATGACACGTACGCAATTTTTTTTTAGTCTAAAGCTTATACTCTGTACACATGTCTACAATGAACACCACAGTCAAACACTGAATTAAGTGGTGCACACTGTCGGTTGACGCAGTTACAAGTCTTGTGCCAGGGCTGTTTAATTGAAGATTGAAATAATTTGAGATTGGCAGCATTTGTGTTGATGTTCCTGGGTGAGTGTTCCATATTGAGCCAGTTCTGTGTGTGGTTGAGTAAGAGTGCGAGGGGAGCGGTGGTGTATCGGTTAGCACGCTGCGCTACGAACCCGGCGACCCGGGTTCGATTCCCACTCCCGGCCAACATCCGTGACGATCATCTGAACCTGTCCTGAGTCTCCCATAGGTCCACTCAGCCTCAAATGAGTACCTAGCGTGGTGTGTAAATATTGCCACTGGGGAGACAGGTGGTCGGGCGTGGTGCTGGCCACCCACCCCCTCGTGTACAGTTCCGGCCATCATAGGTGCTCGCTAACAGCACTTGCCCCTACAGTCTATTAAAGGCTATACGGGGGATCTTTGTTTTTATTTTGTGTGCCAGTATGGGGTTGTTTTACTCGAGGAGCCGTTAAAATGTTTTTTCGGAATTGCAGCCTGCCAGTAAGTTTCCCCGTTTGGTTTTTACTGAGGTATGTGTAGCGTGCTAAGGAATTGGGATATATATGAGTGTATGCCGAGAATGGATGCTTAGCATTGTACTATGACGATGAGATCGACTGGTGACAGTTATTGCAGAAAGCGACCTATTCATTGTATGATCTCTGCTGTATAGAGGGATACGATAGATTAAAAAAACTGAAATATCTATTTTTACCGTGGGGTTTGTGCTGTGTGCTTGTGTAAATCTCTTCTTGTTTACCGAGTAAGTCCCCCATCATTCTTAAGCATGTTGTTGCAGGGGGGTCTGCATCATCTCCGTAAGTAAGGATGCAGCTATTGGTATCTGTTTCCCAATTGAGTGATTCGCGAGTATTGTTTTCTTAGTTAGGTACATTCTGACAAATGGCCCATTCACCTTGTGAAGAACATCGACGAGATCTTGAATGTCCGCTGTGAAGCAGACGCTGCATTTTGGTTTATGAGTAACACACCTGCAGTTTTAAACAGGATGGCCTGTTGGAATCGAACTGCGAACGCCTGCAACAAGCAGCGAACGTCACCATCCGATGTTATTATTGTATTGTTTTGATATGTGGAAGATGGAATATAGCTTTGATAAAGCAATCCATTCCGATTTAGCAAGTGCCTCAAATGCCCTGCGTTATTTCCCAAGAGTAAACACTATATTTGGAAAATGTTCCTTATATCACGATGCTCTTCATCTATGGAACAATATTTTATCTCAATTGCATTTGAAGAACCTTCCTTGTCAATCAGTTGTAAGGGACAGACTGGGCTTGGGCAACGCGAATGCAAATACTGTTGAACACTTAACACCGAACTCATTTGATAGGTAAAATGTGGTAAAGGTGCAGCCTTGAAACTCTGTGCTCATACTACCTTTATAGAAGGGCCTGCAATGGGGGGAGATCTAGAGAGGTATTTGGCCTACTCTTCCACAGTCGACAGACACCTTGGAGAGCTGGGAGCACTCACACTTTATATGTCCACACCCGCTCTGCTGATTGGCTATTATTTTATAAGTATTAAAAAAATATTTTTGGCCGATATTTTGATCGTAAAATTGCTTGAGATGTTTGTGCTCAACGTTACAAATAATTGGCAGATGTTTCCGTTCATTTGTTGGTGATTTTTTGTTAACAAGTACGCTGTTCGTTTGACACGTAGGCTTTCGCGACCAATATCATCCATAATACAGGTTTTTGGGGTTAGATCGTATTATGTAAAGTACACGTGTTCTGCTCTTTTTTACGTGTGATTCAGGACTCTCTTGAAAAACTTAGACTTTCATCTTGTTCAAACAAAGATGCTGATTGATTGCTTGATTGCTATATAAATCATGATGCTATGTGCTTGTTTTGTCGCCCGTTATAAGCAAAGATGTTGGTCAAAATGGTTTATGACGAAATATAAATGTTACATCCAGTCACATACTTCACCTTAACAATGTGCTGTTGTGTTTCACACTCTCTTGTGAAGGTAAAAACAACAACAACAAAGTTACATGAAAGGCTGTATATTTAATATATTTTTGGTTTTGAGTTCCAATAAAATAACTGCAACAGCTAGAAGCAAAAAAAATAAAATTCCGCCCTGATTGCCCAAAGATAAATTCAGCAATGCATTATTAAGTTGACCTAAAAAAATGGACTCTCATTATTTATATATTTTTAGGTACAGTCTTGAGACACCACGTATTGCCTGCAAAAGGGCACAGATTAAAGGATTAATTATTTATTGTTTCGTCGTATCAAGAGTAATAGAGGGGTTATGAGGTATTGAGGGCAAGCCATTATTTACACATACGGAGACACGCTGCGAATGAAAATATTTTCCAGTTGCTTGGTCGGTGATTAAAGTAAAAAAAAATGTATTTGAGATCAGTGGGAAAAAAAAAAATGTCATTTCTTTAGCTGCGGTAAACCGCCGTTGTTGAATGAGCACAGTTGAGGTTTTGAGGGGAGAAGTTGCGTCTGTTCAGCGAGGACGCTGGCAGAGAATGCAAACTTTGAATTTGATCACCTCCCAGCACTCCCGCAACTCTCTGTGTATTCAATCATTTTCATCAGAGTAGTGCTTTTTCCAAACCCATTTATAAAGTAAGAGACGCGATGGGACATGATCACATGACATTTGTACAGCATTAATGCATTGCTCATTCTGAGTGATTACCTGGTGATTTAATTTAATTAGTCAGAAGTCCAGCCGGGAAACAGTCGTGAGGTGTAGGAAGAGTGTTTTGTTCAATTTCAAGGTTATTTTGTACCATATTAAATTAATCTCATTTTACAACTATGTAGATTTTCATGGTCGTGCTGTACAACTGCTCCTCCCCGATGCGTTTTTGGGCCGTCACAATGTCCGACGTTTCGCCCAACTTGTCTGTAACGTCGTCAAGACCTAACCCTGCATGTACAGCAAAGGTCATCAGGGGCACGTTGGACATCGTGCCATCAATGTTTACCACGCAAACAACACACGGCACAACCAGAACACACATCAGATAGCTAATCTTATATTTTCCATCGCTAAAACTGCATCATAACGTTACATATATAATGGCCTGACAATGTGGGCAGTGGCTCTTCGTCAGAGCACATTCATATCACGATGGTGATGATAATGATAGTTACGATAATAATTATTTACTGTCCTTTGTCAATCCACTGGTCAAAATGTAGACACCCCCCATGCCACTCCCGCCGCAGTAAAATCAATTCTTCGAATCCTCAAAACGTGTCGATAAAAAATAATAACGGCCATGACGTACTTCAAATAGCAGACATGCGGCTAGTGCAACGGCAGGGCTTTAATGTTGTCACTGGTTTTAATTTCGATGGTGAAACCTCACACACCGGTGGTAACCCCTCGGTGACCCTTGAGGCAATTCATTTGATGTAATTCACACTTCTGAACCGGCGTTTGGAATGCATTTTAGCATCCCCACGCCTTGCTGCGTCTGCCCCCTTCTCTAACCCGAAAGCACTCGTCACGTAAGATCGGATCGATGATGACATGACGATAGGGGGGGGGGGGGGGCGTTGCTCTTCCCCATCGTGTGTGTGCCCAGGCACTTGAGTTTTTCTTCCGCCAGAAGCACGTCACTTGGCCGTTGGCATCCCTCGCACGCATCGATCAACGTCACCTAAAGCCCGGAGGGGAACTATGGAGCAGACATTGCGCTGCGGGCAAAATGCGATTTGTAATTGCGCCAGTTTCAAGGTTCATTTCGTGGATGCTTCATTTGCCTCCTGAGCTACGGACAATGTACGGTGCTGTGTCTGGAGATGCGAGTTGTGACGCTACAATCTTGAAATCTCGCAGCCTGCACCGCCACGAGCTCCTTACTCAATCGAGAGCCCATCATCTGTGTCTCCCCAATGCGATGCCTCAGCACTTCCCCCCCCAGCTACACACGAGACCTACCAGAACACCTCCTTCACACTTGCGCCTCGTCTGTGGTCACTAGAATAACACCATCACTTTTAATAACCCCGGTCTAACACGGAGACCTTCGCGACCAATGGTAACCATAACAAAGGATTGTTGGGTTAGATCGCTTTCTTCATCTCAAGCCATCATCGTCCTCTGTACAATTTTATAATCGCTGTGAAGCGCCTTAAAAAAAACAACAATGCGCTGTATACATATGCTTAGGTTTTTTCGGTAAAGTCACGTAGGTAAAAATTTTTTTATTAAAGTAAAAAAAAAATTCCTTCCCGTAGAGGGTATTAATTCTAGATTTGAAGCTTCCGTGACTGCAAGGATTCATACTCTTAGGTTTTTAATCGGTAAAGTTACGTAGGTAAATTTTTTTTAAATAAAAGTAATACATTTCGATAAGATGACAACACAGACGGGTTCTGCTCTTAGGCGTGATGGCGACCGTTTGCTGTGGAGGTTTTCAGGCATTTTTGGGGAGAATTTATCTTCAAAACACCACCGCGTTTAGACAACAGAGGTGAAAATGTATTTACTGTTTAAAGAAAATGTTCACCTATGCTGCTGGAATATTTTCCGACACCCAACCCCAGCAAAAAAAATCAAAGGAAAAATACTCCTGACGTTAGGGAATTATGTAGCCTTGAGCAGTTAGGTTACTCAATAATGCATCTCTTCAGCAGATTTATCATGCACGGCGTACGTGTTAGTTGTAACAATTTTTGAATGTAAATGTAACAGTATTATTTATCTCCAACAAAGGGCATTTTTAATGGTTTCCATGAAACGTGGACCGCGAAACCTTGCGTCTTCCAAACATAAATACAACCTTTTTAAACATCAAGAACAATGCAGTACGTACCGTTGGTGAGTGCTTTCGTTTTTCGTTCATAATGTTATTATTATTTACACAGGGGAGAATAATTTAGTCGCAGGAGTCCATATGTGCGGTGTAGACACATCTGCGTGGTCTGTCTTGCAGCGCAATTGGTTAGCAGTTGGCATATTCTACTCAATTTGAAAACCACTGATGCAGATGTGTGCGTGAATTACAACAACAACAATAACAGCGGAGCGTTTTTTTCTGGCGCTATGATCCAATGTTGCCTGAATGCGCAATCTTGTGTCGGATCTTGGAAGCTCATGTCAACGCCAGCCCGTCTTGTCTTGCTCCTCCCGTCATCGTAGCGACAGACCGGAGCAGACTGAGCCTAAGTAGTACTTGACTGGGTGACTGCCCAATGTGGAAGAGTAGGCCAAAAATTCTCTCGGGGGGTGGGGGAGGGGCTCTAAAGCTCTTGTACCCTTCGGCCAGCAGTAGCGTGAGCAAGGGATTGCAGGGCTGCACCCTTACCTGTACCTGGGCGACATACATTTGCATACCAGGTAATTTTAGGCATGGGGCTGTGAAAGCTACGAGGTGCCAGGATGTGGCTCTACAGCAAGAGGCGCAGTCCATTGATAGAAACGTATTTGGTCCACTGACTAGATTTAGTCTCTTTCTGGACTGAATATGTCTGTGGGGACCGTTTAACTAGTCTACGTACGTAAGTAAAACTATTATGGATAAGTAAAACCTATTTCGCACCGTACATAGCGGCGAAGGACAACAAATCAAACACAAAAAGCAGTTCTAAAGAAATTAGTTTTCAATCGGGATTTAAAAGTGCATAGCTCCAGTGGCTTCCTCATAATACGTGTGAGTTGTCTGCAAGCACTCCAGTTTCCTGCCACACGATGCTAAACAACCACGAATGGAATTGACTGAATATCCAAAAGCAGGAACACACTCTCCTGAAAAAAAATAAGAAAAACAAGCGTTCAGACTTTCAATGTTAGACTTGTGTGCATCGCCCGTAATTCAGCACCACAAATTTGCGTGCACTCGCAAACATCGTAAAGTGAAATGCTCCCTTGGCCGCACCGTGAACGCGCCGCGCCATTGCGTGCTCAACGCTCGAATGAATTTGTTCACGTAAATCGGCTTGGAGGTGATTCTCAATTTAATCTAAAAAAAACCCCAAAGAGAACTTTACCCATAACGCCATCGCGTGACTTAACCGTGGTAACGATGACCCTGCAGGGCAATGTTGTTGAGGACAGTTGAGAATCGACAAAGGTGGAATTGAACGCACATCGCTCTCCCACAGTCTCTTTGCCCCGTGTTGTAATTACACTGCAAGAGTACATTTGCGCAGCGATACTACCAGAAAATGACCTTCATACAAGGCAGACTTGGCAGAACACTGGCTTGGTGTCATGTCTAAAAGTCCTACATTGGGAGGGGGGCGGGCGAGAGGAGGGAGGGGGGAGAAGACCCCTTCGGGATGCGTTGCGATGACTATCACGGTTACGGGGAAGATTCACACGTTTTCCCTTTTCTCCCCACGACTTCAATTAAAATCCGACAGAAATGCACCGCGGGGAAAATAAATGTCACTACTGGCGGCGCCAGGCCCCGACTGAAGTGCCATATGCACCATTTCCACCACTCTCCCCGAGACTCGATTTCAGCAGGCTTCTGGTTAACACTATATTGCCATTAAGTGTTAACATGCATTTTCTGATCGATTGCGAGGGCGAATGTTACGATATGCAATCCGACCAAAATAAATGGTCATTTGGTCTTATATTGGAGTGCCGACAGGGCCAACATTTGTATTCTACTCAACAGACTTTGCCTTGACAATGCTTGTCATTTTTAACATTTGCAGCAGTTTTTTTGTATGATTTAATGCGAATACGAGATTTAAAAAAATTCAGATTCACTCATAATTGAACTGCTCTTTTGTGGCCAACCCCAAGGTACGAAAGCTGCAGAGCAGTGGTTTGTAACCCGGAGTGCAAGCACCCCCTGGGGGTGCGAGATGCCCTTTCTGGGGATGCGAGACACGGACATATTTTTTTCGGAAGGTAAATAATCGAAACACAAATTTAGCACGTGCATGTAAGTACAACCACTTTGTTTCATCAACCCCTCTATGTATGTATTAACATTATTGTACGTGTTTTTAACGAGTGAGAACCAAGGGGTGCAATGCTGCAGTAAAGGTTAAGAACGACTGCTTTGGAGGTAGGGGTCTCTACGTTCCTCGGGGCATTCCGTTGGCCATTCACAAAAGTAGCAGCGGGTAGTCGTGACAATTGAATACGACTTATCGATGCCACCGTTGATACTTTCTGCACTCTTGAAATCCTTTAGAGTTTTATTTGCTCGTGTGGCAGGTGCGGCCACAAAATGCGCTGGCGGAAGATGAAAATCACTGCCCCCCCCCCACTCTCCTCCCTCATTGTGGCCCCCTCTATCAAAGCCAAACAGAGGAGCTCATCGTCTGACATTGCCCCCGACGTCTATGCCCATTAGCGAGTGGCGTCCCAGACCATTCACAGCTATCAAAGTGGCTCAGCGACCACGACTGCGTTCACGTAGAAAGTTGCCAATCACTCGAGCCCCGAAGAACGATCAGTGCATCTGCATTGAAATCGTGAAATGGCGCAGTGTTTAAAAGCGTCCGGTCATTATTTCCGCCAGCTTTCATTGCACTTGCACGGCATCTGTTGGCAATTATGAGCAGAATGAGCTCGCGTTATTAATTTGCTGTTGTGTACATAGGAAGATTGCCTTGGCAGTAATCCACCAGGCAGGTGTTGCGGTGAGGTGTGGAGAGGCTATCTGACTGCGATATCTAATTTTCGTCTAAAGACGATAACTCCGGGGTGTGTAAAAAATGCAAACTCCCTACTCGTGGAAACTTGATGGATTATCGTGCTTCAAGGTTTAATTACAATTCAAGAATCGATTTATCTTTGTTTCGTTTTTTACCATCTCGTTAGTACTCTTTTAAACATGTTTCTGTCTCATTTATATTCTATTTATTTCAAAACTCCACTTGACTGGTAGCACCCTCCAGTCAAGGCTGGATTATGGCCCAGGCCAATTGGGGCCAGTGCCCCGGGCCCTTGGACTGCCAGGGGGCCTCCAAGCCTCAGGCCGCGTGTGGAGCATGGCCCAAGGCTTCCGAAGGAAGTTGAACACCAGGGCCCCCAGTGCGCACAGCGCAAGCTGACCACGAGGCCCCTGGGTGCTCGTAGCGTGAGCTACCACTCATCAAAACGCTATACCACAGAGCCCATGGCATTTCTGACCAACACCACCTGGCCGGTGAATTAAGACATGTACATCGGGCCCTCAGGATGAACGGATACTCTGACCGCCCTATCCGCCAAGCTGTTTTACCTACGTGACTTTACCGAAAAAACCTAAGAATATGAGCTCACCACTAGGGCCCCCCAGACCCCTCGGCGCTTAAAGCGTGAGCTGACCACTAGGGCCCCCGGGCCCCTGGGTGCTTAACGTGTGAGTTGAAGATTGCTGTGTGCGGCACCCCGTGCTGTGGCATTCTAAAGATTAACCACAATAACTGTGTGTGCCCTCGATTTGGAGCACCTGCCCACGTCCTTTATTTCGAGTGTGCATACCCAGCGACCGCTGGATCGCAAACCAGTCGGCGTTAATTATTTTATTATTTCCCTTCTACGTGACTTTACCGAAAGAACCAAGAAGATGAATCCCTGCAGTCACGAAAGCTTTAAATCGAAATTTCAGTCGGCTAACTTTTGCAACGTCCCAATGGTGATTTTTATTTTTTGTTGGATCGATTAATATATGCATCGATTTACCCCGAGTGCTCACCGCTCCTTCGTAACTCTCACCACACAACTCCTGTGCCACAGGTGATGCTGCCCAGACTGCTCCGTGGTCTTCCTTCCCCTGGGTTGGCTACGTACGGTGCGAAAGAAGTTTGGCGTACGTGTACACACACACATACGACTGGACTCAGAAGAACCCGACTGCCTGGGTCGTATGTGTGCGCCTCGCATGCGCGGGGGCTGAGGGAGTTGTCGATAGGGAATGTAAACTCCAATCCATGCACCATCGTAACAATGTATCTGTTTCAAAATGGATCGGTGGAGGTTGGCCTCTGTATGGCGTCAGTGCCCATGGGAAAGGAAAACTTAGAAGGTCGATTTTTTATGCCTTTTTATGTTTTTCTCTCCCCTTTCCCCCCCAAGTCAATCATGAGGAAACCCAATGCGGGCCAGCGATGTCGAAATCGTGGAGCAAAGGAGGGACATCATTTGTGCACTGTGTTTGTGCGCGTTCACGTTCTGCGTTCGTGGGGAGTGGTGGTGCAGCGGTTAGCGCTATGCTGCGCTACGAACCCAGCGATCCGGGTTCGAATCCCGCTCACGGCCAACACCGGTGACGATTATTTGAACCGGTCCTGGGCCTCCCCTAGGTCGATTCGGCATCAAATGAGTACCCCGTGCAGTGTGTAAACATCGCCACTGGGGAGACAAAGGCGGTCGGGCGTGGTGCTGGCCACCCACCCCCTCGTGCACCGTTCCGGCCTTCATAGGTGTTACTCGCTAACAGCACTTTCCCCTACAGTCTGTTACGGCTATACGGGGGATCTTTGTCTTGTTCACATGCTATGAGCTGGTGGGTGCTGGCCTGCTGGGAGAATGATGTGGAGCAGCCATGAGGGCATGTGGTTAAGCTGGGATAGCGCTTCTAGGTTTTGTAATGATGCATGTATTGGTAGATATACAGTACATTGATTCCTCCACTCTCGATACATGCGCCGTTTTGGGTTGCACACCGTTTTGGTTAAGTTATAAAAGTAAAAGTTGCGTTACGATAATATCGCTAAACAAACGAGGATATTTGTTTTAGGGACACAGCTGGAGTGTATCGTCATCATCAGCAGCAGCCATCGTCAATTCACTGCCGGATGAAGGCCTCCTAAAATCCATCACCACCTCTTACGATTCTGCGATGTAATCACGACAGCCGCCATTTTAACACTAAGAGTAGCGGTGACATCACAATGGCGCCTGTGCCAGGCCAAGTGCGCTTTGAGGCTGGCAGGAGATCACGGGACAGACTCAGGCAGCGCAATGGGTTGACTGCCTGAGATGTCTGGCAGGTGCTCTAGCTGTGCCCCCTACTGTGTCAACTTACTGTCTATTACCCGCCCGGTGCTCTGCTCGTTGTGAGCGTCGCTCCTCTGCCCTCTGTTGTTGTTGGAGGGCGACTGCCTCCAACTGCTCAGTAGCGTCCTTCATACACCTCCATCGAGGCCGATCTTGACACTGCTTGTACCAGCCTTCGGCAAGTCCACTCAGCTCAACATCCTCTTGTACCGCATCAGTCCATCTCTTTTCCAGCCCGTGTTGTGCCCGTTTAGCCCCCACTATATGGCCAAACATAAGCTGCTTGGACATGCGGTGGCTGGGCATACAGGCTATAGGACCCAGCCAATGCAGCCTTGCCTGCCAGAGGAGCTCACTGATGGGAATGTGTCCGGATATTAATAATCCACCCAGCACCTGCACACAAACTGATTTGTATACCTAGGGGAATTATTGCAGTAGGACCGTGATCAAAATATTAAAATGGGAATTGAGCGAGAGCACGTTGGAGTGGTTTATGGAAACCATATTTGATCATGAAAATCAACACACCAATTTGTCTGAGGAATAAATGTCTAAGTAATGCATATATTAGCCACTAAAACGTATGGATTAGAAACATGGACATTGTATGAAATGGTTTAACTTATAGGTGCAAGCTTAAAAACACGATAGACGATAAGAGTGATACGTGGATTGAAGAAGGTGTGCACGCGAGAGATATCGGATAACGATGGAGTGGCAGCCCCAGGACGGACCACACTTTTAGAGGACGTCAGTGTAAACAAAAAAAACTGTAAACTATTATATTTTACCAGGTAAGGCCCACTGAGCTACATTATTCAGAAGCGACCTTGCCACAAATAAAAGTTCAACGAAGTGGCTTATTATGTGGAAATGTATAGGAGTCCAATACTCTAAACGCATGTTTCTAAATGCGGAGGGAAAAAGCAGAGGACCTGGAGAAAAATCCACGCAACCACAGAGAGAACATGCAAACTCCAAATACAGCAGGCGTCAAGGTCAGGGTCGAACCCACGAGCCTCCTGTATACCAGGCGAGGTATTAAATTCAACTAGTTTTTAATAGTTTTCTTCAAGAAGGTGGGAGTACCCACAATTTACCTCACCGCACGCGACCTGTCGATTGCCTAATGTGTACAAACGATTTGGTGATACTGCGTTGGCAAGTGCTGCATAAGCACATCATAAAAAGAACAACACAACACGTTCGTCAATAACACTGTGACCTTAAAAGTAAACATCGCCTGTTTAACATGTTTTTCCTTTTTAGGCCACAGTGCTATTGCCAAACGTGTTGACTAACTTATAATGCTAAGGTGGAGGGATGTAAGAGACGGAGTGGGGGGTTTCGGGGGGGCAGTGGATTTAAGAAACTTGCCGATTGTTTCAAGTGCCATGTTGCCTCGGGCAGATTGCATTCTGGGGGCATAAAAACTGAATTTCAAAGCCACCCACCCGCACCTCCCTGTGTACCACAGAGCTCTCCCCATGGGCGACTCTGCCAAAGCTGCCTAGGGCACACAAAAAACAACATCGTCTACTCTGTGGCTTCTAGCACAGCAGAGTAGTAATGAGGGTTTTCTTCTTCTTTCCTTTTCAGTGAGCGTATTCAAAAAAAGTAGATTTGCATGCTTAACCGGATTACACTTTGCCCCACGATGCGATTGGATGGCAAGTCCAGTGGCGTGTGAAATAATGACGAGTTTATTTTAAGCGTGCCTGCAATAGCTCGCACGCTCACCCAACCAATAGCTCCTTTCGTCTACGCATCTGTCCGTCCGTTTCATCCGTGGGTCTATTCATACAGGGAGGAATGCATTTGGCTTTGGGACGATTTTTGCGTTATCCCATGAGTTGGGTAATAAAATCATAATAATTAAAGTAAAATATTACCCAACAGATGATCGCTAACGATAATCAACCGATTATTGTTAGAGGAATCTTTTACTTCCATTTTTTATGATTATTTTCATTATCATTACGGTTCAACGTTTATCACGCTGGACTGGACAATCCAGAGGCGGACGGTTTTCATTCGATCTCACGGCATGGTGGTTTAAACAATGGGTAAGTTACCTCAAGTGTGGGTACTCCTTAACTCTTCCAAGATATCTCGACAGGTTTAAAATGGTATGCAAAACCCTGAAATAGTAGGCCAAATTTCTCTAGAGCTCCCTGTAACCGAGTCCCTTCCGCCAGCGGTCGCACGAGCAAGCACTTGCAGGGCTGCACCTTTACCTTCATTATAATTTTATTGCTCTACTGTATTTTATAATATCAGAATATTAAGTGTCTTGCTTACAATACGCTCTGAATATTCAATGGCTCTTTCGCACAGCGACTCACAACTGACGATGCCAACAATTGACTGTTAAAGAATTAACTGTCGTGCCATCATTAGCACCCAACACTATATGCGGTAGCTTGGATAGGGCAACTTTTTACAAATGGAAGGACCAATTAAGTCATGCCCTTTATGAGCTGACAACTAAGAATGTGTCTGATTGTTCAAAACCACGCGGCCATGGCATGCATTGTGCACTTCATATTTTTTAACGTGTAGACTCCTTCGTTTCAGCTCAGCTTGCTGATTACAGCAATGCACCACAGCCACACACATAGCATTTTATTAATGTGTAAGTTCCCTGTTAACTCACTAAAATAATATTATAAGGTGCAACCTTCGGGCCAATTATACACGTTTAACCCACAGGATATGTTTGTTGTTATTTTTTTTCATCAGAAAACGTGAAAAGTGTGTGACATCGCGGAAGAGAGCGGGTGATGGGGGGGGGACGGGAGTTAGCCTTCATTTGTACACAAAATTAACAATTAGTCAATTTCACCCAACCGACAATTATTGTAAGCAGGGAGCAAGCTGAGAACTCCCCCAGTACAGTGACCTTTCATAGGGTGATGCGGAGGGGGGGGGGTAGGAGAAATGTGGTGCAGCGTTTTATAAATGATTTATACACAACTCTTTCGCTGCACAGCCAAGGGGGGCTTTGGCCAAACCCAAAGAGAGAGAGAGAGAGCACGGCCAGCCACTTGCTGCCTTCCCACGAGAAGCTTGCGAGGACGATGCGCGCCGTTACTCTTGTGGCCTCATTAGCGGGGAGGATGGTGACACTAAAAACACGCATAAATGTTACTTGTCAAAGACCCACGGCTGAATTTATTTTGAGTCGGCGTGCATCACTTGAGCGCTCGTATACGGTTCGGTAAAAAAAAGCGTTCGAATAATAATAGTAGCAGTAGTAGTAAGCAGAGGGGACGATGCAATTCCACAGAATCGATGTGGCCGTGCCTTGGTGATTGTCACATTGTATTTTTTTTCGTCATTTGTGCCAATAACTATGGGGCTATATGACATTGCAAGCGATGTCAATTGTCCTCCACTGGAGCCCTTTCCTCATCGTGAAATCGTTTTTGACCCAAATGTGAATGGACAATTTTTAGGGGTCAGTGGCTCCCAGATAGTCTATTTGTAAGTATCCACAATCCTTACGATGCCCCCTTACAATGGCCTAAAATACACAGGTGACATTTATATTAGATTTAAGTATGAAGTCAAATGCCAATGTGATGACTGCCACTGCCATTCCCGTAATCCGGAATTGCCTTTAGTATCTGCACGCAGCTGGGACCTCTCTTGGGTCAACTCTGGCTTAAATGCAAACCCAATCCTGCACGGCTGTGATGGGGAGAGGGTAGCGGCTCTGAGACCATTTATTAGCGCGCTGAGCTGAGGAATAAGAGCACAATAACAGCCCCAATGATCGCTGGAGGTTTTCAGCGGACCACTATTTATGCTTTAACTCTGGAGCTCTGCCATGTGACTTCTATTTTTTGTTATTCAATATTTTAGAAACGTCTGTCCCCATAAGTGTCCCTATATTCTCAATATATGTTCTGTAATGAAACGAGATGTTTGGTGGTGCTGCGTTGGGGGCCGTTACCTGAAACGTCGCACATTATATTTTCATCCTGTTAATGCAGTGTTTTTGACTAATGTGTTGGGTTTTTAATGTTCTCTGATTATTAAAAAATTAACACCATTATGAATGGAAAAAACTTCCCATCATCCATGTATTGGTGGCGAGTGCAGGAGCGTTGTGAGAATACAGTGGATTTGTATTGCGACTTACATTTACCTCATCACTTCGTTGTGGAAATGTAAAGTTGCCCTTATCACAGGAAGAAGACACGGCTCGGTGTATGAAGGAATGGATTACAAGTATTGTTTATTTTAATATTTTAAAAAATGTGACATTGTAAATCAATAAAAGAGCTTCCAAGCCATTCGAGCTACATCTTCAGAATGTTTACAAATCGCGTTACTATTTGTATTTCGTGCTGACCCACTGCAGTGTCGCAGTTAGGAAACTCAAACTCGCCCAGGCAGAGTGCCCAGCGCGACAAGAAAACACTGTCCAGTTCATACTCTTTGGTTCTTTCGGTAAAGTCACGTAGGTATGATATAGAATAGGTCACGACGTTTCGGGCGCAACACCAGCGTCCGTCCAGTTCATTGCATTTATAAACACGGGGGGGGAAACTGACGTCAATCAAATGTTGCATAACCCAAACACATATAAAAGAAACAAACTCAATTAACTGAGGGTTGTCAGGGCAACTGTTATATAATGGAATTCCGCACAGTGCTTGCAACACGATCATCATTTACAGGCCTTTGTCAACCCAGTGTCGGATGACAAAGACAAAGAGCCCCCGTATAGCCTTAAAATACTGTTGGGGCAAGTGCTGTTAGCGAGCACCTGTAAAGGCCGGCACGGTACACTAGGGGTGGGTGGCCAACACCACGCCCGACCGCCTTTGTCTCCCCAGAAATGTTTTAACACACCACTGCACCAAGTACTCATTTTAGGCTGAGTCGACGTAGGGGACGTCCAGGACCAGGTTCAGATAAATCGTCACCGGTGTTAGCCATGAGCAGGAAACGAAACTCGGGTCACCAGGATCCCTAGCGCTGCGCACGAACCACTAACCCACATGAAATTATATAATTTGAATCCTCAAATGTGCAGATTACTCCTTTGTTGTTGAACTGGCCATGCTGACTTAATATATGCAAATAGTATTTAATAAAAAAAATCTTAACGTAAATTACTATACAATTAGGAGTGAAAGTCGTTGCCCTCCTGCTGCAATTAGCAAATGTTGCCTCTCAAATTTCGTAGTGGTTTTGAACAAGCAGATCATTGTGGCAGGGAAGAGACTCGAATATTTCTTTGTTGAAATGTCCGTGAAAGTTCTGCTTATGTACAGACCAGGGTCTGTGGTGGAGTTTGCCACCATTTCGAAAGGTTTCCTTCGATAAATAATAATAATTCATGTAGGTGGGCATGCGGGTAATACAATTCAGCCAACACAACCTTGCCTGCCGGAGGAGCTCACTGATAAGACTCTGTTCAGATCTCTCAAGCATCTCTGAGCAGCTCACACATCCAACTTAGATGGCCCAGGATGGATTATAGGTGGGCCAGTATCAACATTTCAAAGCAGTTAAGGTATTACTGTCAGAAAGGGTCCACGTTTTACAATTGTGGTCGTGACGACCAGGAGTTTCGTATGCAGTGATGACGAAAAGATAACGTCGTTTAATTGATTCAAAACGAAACCTCCAATACCAAACCAGAGCTGGTCATGAGCGTGCTGCCCATATGTTATTTCCCTATACTCTTCACAACTGACCTATTGCTCATTGAGAGTTGTTTTAGGAGGGCTGTATTGGAACAGCAACTGAAATTCGCCACTATGTGATGGTGATGACACCACGACGCTTGTGCCAGGCTAGGTAAGTCTTAGGCCACGTGAGGTGAGGACGGTGCACTGGTAGGAGGGTGTTATGGGTTGACTGAAATGACTGGAAGAGGCAACGTCTACGTTCCCCACTTGTTTCATTTTATCCATCCAGTGCTGCGCTCATTGTTGTGAGCATTGCTCCCTCCGCCCTCCGTTGTTGATGAAAGGTGACTGCCAACTGCCCAGTAGTGACTTCTCCACAGAGGGCGATCTTGACACCGCTGGTGTCTAGTTTGTTGTTCTTCCCCCGCACCTCCGATTAGCATGGTTGGCTACGTATGGCGCGAAAGAAGTTCAACATACATTCAACATATATGCAGTCATCGGCAAATCCAATTGGCTCCGCATCCTTCTCGATTGGGACATAGGCATATACGCACATATACAATATGTCTATCAATTTGAATCAGCCATTTTTATTTGACGTAGGGATACTTAGCATCTATAAATAAACGCATGCAGTGAGTGCCGATTTAATCTGTATTTGAATGGAGGTAGCTGGTAAACATAGACAGATTGTGGTGGGTCACGAGGACTGGAGTTGAGAAACCCTGCCCGAGTATGAATTTATCTTTGAGTGGGAATGCTTCTCCATCAATTGTGAACAGTGGAATTCGCTCAAATGTTCACAAACTCAGCTGCCATTGAACCAAAACAGGGCAGAGTGATGGCCAAAAAACCCTTCGAGGATATAATATTGCTTGTTTGTTTTTATTTAGTAATAATTAATGAGTAATAATTACGAGTCCTTTGTCAATCCACCGCTGGGTGAAGGCCTTCCCACACCATGTCGGCCGTAGGGGTTTTTATCGACCATACTTCATCACAACGGTCATTGCAGATTGGGCAAGGAAATGGATGCGGCACCAGTTATGATGTCATCCTCCACGAACGTTAGCCATATCCAGGAATCAAACCAAGGTTGCCAGGTTTATAGTGTGTTGTGTTGACCAGTGTGGCAGTGCTCCACTCTCAAGTTGGATTTAGGCAAGTAATTTCAAAAGAAACTTTTTTCCATTTACATCCTTCTTGTAAAAAAAAAAACCTTGCTTAATTTTAATACGTAATGAGTCGGTATAATGAGTCATGGGTAGCGTGCTGCCATCATGGCTCATGACCAGAAGTTGGCATGTATATAATGGTACTTTGCTCGCCAAAAAAATAATTAACGGGTGGCTTGGATCTGATACCACACCCCAGGCGTGACTGGCACATCGCCGCCTTCATTACGTGGCAGTCACAACAACAACAACAAAAACCACCGTGGGTCAAAGTCGTCACCCCTTCCAATTTCCGGGAGTTTGAGCCTCAATTTATCACGAGTGCGGCAGTATTTTTTAAATTTCATTTCGTATGTGTACTTGAAAATAGAAGCAACAACAACAACTGGTGAAGTAGCTTGCACATGCATTGCAAACGTACAATCTGCTTGGCTGCGTGGATGACTGGCGTTGAGGCTAAGTGCGCAAATGTCAGTGCTGGAGATGATTCGTGCAGAGCGTGAAATGCAGGCATCTATCAAATGTCTCTCTTTCCACTTTAGAGTGAGGCAAGGGGCATTCGTTTACCACGGCGCGCTGAGTGCACTTTGTTGTGGAGCTGGGAAACGAGAGCCTCCTTAAAAAACGTGGACACTCTGAGCGACGATAATTGGTGTTGCTGGCATCGCGTTCAGAAATGGCCCAATAATCATCTTGATGTGTGCTGCAAATGCATTGCAATACACTGATACACACCTTTCATCGTATAAATAACCATGTGAGTTTGCAACCCTTCAGCAAGGTTCGGTTCAGACATTACCCGCAACTGGGAATCAAACGCAGATCGTCAGGTTGGATGCGTCGTGTGCTAACCGCTGCTTTGCCGCTCTCCCTGCAGATTTTTGTTTATTCAACTGCAAGAAAAAAGATTATTTCCAATTTTCCATATGTGACCTAATTAACCGTGGTTATATATGGACAGTTATATTTAGAGTTGAATTTGTTGGTAATTCTTTATATTTCAGCAAAGCAAGCATAAGAAAAACTGAATTCGGTTGATGATATAAATCATGATAAATGTTTCTAGAAAGGTATGGCCATAACGCCCAGTTCAAGCTCTTGCCTTGCCTCCCCCCCCTGCCAGGATTGTGTTCTGCGGGGACATCAATAGCCAGGCTGTCCTTTGTAATAATTATAATGTGCTTCACCCAGGAAAGCCTAACTTAGTCTCAAGGCTCTTTTTGGGAAGGGTCCTGCATTGGGATGTTTGGATAATTCGTGAAAAGTGTGTTTGGCTTCATGTGGGAGGAAAGTGGAAAATTAAAACTAAATTAAAACTAAGCAATTGTTGTGTCATCAGGTATTTTCCACTGAACTATACAGCTCTTTTTCAGAAGCGACCTGGCCACAAATGATAGCTCAACGAAGTCGCTTATCACGGGAAAATGCATGTTGATTCTAAATGTGGAGGGAAAAACCGGGGGACCCGAAGAAAAATCCACGCTACCATGGGGAGAACATGCAAATTCCAAATATACAACAGGCGTCAGGGTCGGGATCGAACCCACGACCTCCTGCATTCGAGAGGATGACACTCAGCACTGCCATGACCTCGCCACATTACAGCTCTACGTCTAAAAAAGCTGGAAAGCCCTAGTGGTCACCCATCCAAGTACTAGCCAGGCTCAAGCCTGCTTGGCCGTCAAAACATGATAAAAACCGAGCAAATTTAGGGTGGATATGGTTGTAAGCTATAAGATCAAATCACTTTTTGGTAGCTGCACCAGATGCAAACAAGTGCTTTCGTGACGTTCGCATGACAAGCACAATTGACGTTTGACTGACGGTCTGGAAAATTACCCACAATTATTAAAACAGTAATCATTTATCCACCAGAGGACATGTCTTTTTATATATATAAGTGAGAATAAAATCGAGATGGATATTTGATATAAAAAAATATTTAAAAAAACATTCAAAAATGTTCACAGGAACGAAATACATCTGAATTTGTGTATGCCATGTCTTTTGCTAGCCGGGCGATATTTGCATGAAATGTTGTGAATCTGCCTAATGCCATAACCATGATATTAGTGGAAGTGCTCTGATTGCTAAAGTCAGCCTCTGCAGTAATTGCAGGTGGAAGGAGAAAATATTGAAATACGTGGCGGTATAATTCAAGGTAAAGCAACACATCTGCTTTTTTTTCGCCAAGAGGGATATTGGAGACAAATTTCCACTGCTATTTTTCAAAGATAAAAGTTTTATGTTTGATGTTGAAAAATCTTTGTAGTTGCAAAATCTCTAAAAGTAAGTCATTCCAGCTACAAAAGCAACGGGGATGTGAGAAAGCCGTGAGAATGTTTGGCTTCGGATAAGTGGGCAAATGTGCTTTTCAACTCTGCCGTGGTTGAGAATACGGTTACAGCCAATTGGGAGTCTTGCAATCGTTTCTTTGCATTGCATACAAATTGCCAGTAGCTTAAATCTAGGCTGCCTAATGCTTTATAGATGAAAGGATGTTACAGATGCGTCAACTCTAATTTGACTCTTCCTTTTATTGCTTGACATTTTTTTACGGCTGAATTTCCTGCTAGTGTGAACATGCAAAAAATACACATAATTAATGCAACTTACTCTACAGAAGCCCATGCTCTTGAAATGTACATTGCATGGGAAATGTATCTGCCACATACATGTAGTATGCATATGTGTGTGTATCTTGAAACGTCGCATGGAATCATACGAAATCACTGTGTTGTATGGAATATTATTTTGTTTGCTGAGTGAGGATTTTGCTTCCGTTTGCAAAAGAAATGCATAGCTATTTATAGCCTACCTGGGAAGGCATTACATGTTTTGAGCCATAACCAGCCTCGAGTCAACACAGGTCATTTGCAGACATTGCCAATTGGACGAAATATAGATTGGGAATAACATTGCAAAACGATACAATTTGCATACATGTGGGTTTGAGTTCACATCGCAGCTGTGCGTGTATTTGGTCCAGTATCTCTCTGGAGACGATAACATGAATATCATCACCAGTCACGATCCATCCTCTGCTGGATGAAGGCTTCCCGATGCCGTTACCATCGCTCACGAGCCAGCTGCGAAACATTCCACCGAGCTCCTGCACACGAGTTAATTTCATCGCTCAATCTCCGTGACGAATGTCCTCCTGGATGTGTCCCCTCCTTGTACGGTCACATATGCTTCCCTACGTTGTGAAAAATCAACAGCCATTACCCTATGGAAGTCATGATCCCCCCCCTCACACAAATATAGAATGTTTTAATCACTGGGCCCAGAACAGCTGAGGGAGATGAGTCCTATCCAATGTTAATACGCGCATCCACACACATATATACGTATATATAGACAACATATGTACATGCACCATGTTTGTGTATTTTGCAATAGAAATGAAAAGAACTGTTGGAGAAAAAAATCCTCACCTCTCAGAAGGCTCCTGGCTATGAACAACGAATAACTGACGTCTAGGTTGGCATAATAGCATTTTGGAATCACTTTGGAGAGATCCCAACGCTACTATCTGCGGCTTCCAATTTGTAGAACATGACCTTAGCAAGCCGCCCTGTAGCTTTGACACCGAAGCTCGGGGAGGCCCCTAACACTGCTCGGGCGTGGACGGCCTGTCCGCCAGGGGCACGCTGGCGTGCTGAGATTGTGTTCTCTCCACCGAGACGTTCAGCTCTCACGGCTCTCCGAGGTCATTGCCCCGGGGAGAGGGGGGGGGCATTTTAGAAATCTGCGAAAGCCTTAAGGTTAACGGTACGAGCAACACTGAAATGTCAGCAGTGCTCATAATATAACGAAGGACAGGATGGGCGACTTAAAAATATATATTTTTAGGGTAGCAACTGAATTTTTGCCGGCTGCTAAGTTTTTTTTATTTTTCTTCTTTGATATTGTCGTTCCGTTTGTTGGATTGGTCTGAACTTTTAACCTCGTATTTGAACGCGTTGCACGAAGGGGCAGTCGAGCCGACAGCGGACGGGATTTCCAGTATTAGTCGACGGCAGGCATAGCCACTCAGTGCCGGAGCATATATGTTGTGAAGGGGCCCTAAATAAATAAATAAACACTTAAATATTAAAACACACATTTTTTACTTGCATAGCAAAGTTATTGTATTTTTTCATTTGCTATACAGCCAGATAATACGACAAATCGCTAACCTTAAATACACAGTCGTTCATAAAAGCCTACGTGTTAAACTGCCACTCCTTCATGACTCTGTACCACTGGCCACCCATCTCTTCTAAGTGACGTGTCCTCTAATCCACGTGTTCCTCTTGCTGTCTCTGTTAAAGTCTTATGACAGGAACTAGTAATCATCAATCACGGTGGGGCAACGAATGTTGACAGAAAGGGGGCTGTAGAGATATGTTTAAGATCCGATGCTTTTTTCCACATGGACTGAGCAGTGACATCACCTGGGGCAAGGTCTGCCCACGTCGGTGGCATCATTTGGCATGATGAAGATGTCACTTAGGACCAATTTATCAGTAAGCTCTTCGCTCCCACCCTCCTACCCTTAAACATATGTGCAGTTTCGAGGTTTCTAAACACATTTTGCAACGATGCTTCTTGGGTTGGAAACGCTGGTGTGCTCGTGGGCAGCCCTGGGTCAGCCCAAGTGGTAGCGTCCGCGGGGAGTTGGCTTTGTGCACTGATATAGTGTGGCTTTTTGTTGTTGTTGTTGTTGCAAAGAGACAAGCACAGCATTCGGCGCTCATGAATAATGGATGAGAGGAGCTTGTCGAACAGAATGAGAATTGTCAGCAGAATGTGCGCGGTGTCTCGGCGACGCTTTTTTTCCCATTCGCCTATTAATGTTCACCCCTTGCGTTTGTTCATTCAGAGGGAAGCGGCCAGGAAATAGACCCCCCAAGTCACGTCTAAATCAGCAGCTATTGCTCGCTCGCTTGCATATTAATCAACGGGATTTGTCCAACGTGGCAGCCAAGCTGGACTTAGGCAGTTTATCGGGAGTCCTTGCGCACCGAGAATCTGCTTTATACAATTTGTTTGCAATTATATTTTTATATTTTAAAAAAATTACATCTGTAAGCGAATGGGGGTTATCAGTATAATGTTATTGATTTATTTAAACATGCTTGTCGTTCTGCTCATTTGATTGCGAAATGCTCCCTCTAAAAATGCTCCCTCTAAAAATGGTCCCTCTAAAAATCGTTCGAAAAAAGAATCCCCTTTCCAAACGACAAGTTGGATGGGGTTTTCTTGAGATGCCATGACTTGACCTGGAGAGTGGACAGCGTTTTTGTTTCGTGGTCATTCATTCCTTGTGATTGCAGCTATTGACGGATCGCTCGATTGCGATATTTTGGAATCATCACACGACTGTTGGCGTATTTAAGAGGTGCCTGTACATCATTTCCCTGCGAACTGGGGTACAAGGACGAGCTCGTGTACAAGCGGCGCCTTCCCATGGACAAAGCCGCAGCGGCAACATGGCACCGATGGTGTCACCAACGCCAATAACTTCCGTAGTGAGATATATTGATAGATATGCTTTATAACAGGCAAATCGTCGTTCACCCCGTTTACCCCTGAAATTATAGAAATTGTCGCGTTTCAGAATCATGATTCACATCCACACAAACCATGGCAGATGCATAAATGGAAAATTTAAAACTCTCTAGTGTGCGACTGTGGCCATCAAGGACAGACCGTACAACAACAACAACGTATAGCGATGCAATGCCCCGATCCACAAATACGAAGGAGACATCACAGCGATGCATTCCGCTGCTCCTGACGCGGTCGTCTGGCTTGACCACCTGCGTGTGAAATTGTAGCTGTTGATCTGCGTCTACAACGGCCGTACGACAGAAGAAAACTTAATTGCAGATTATCTTGTGTCTCGCTTTTATTGACTCGTATTCTCGTGTTTTTCTGACTCGTTGCTCGGTCCGTTAGTCCAAATGTAGCATTTCGAACATTCATTGCACACATTGCAAACTCATCGATTCTCATGCTGCGTGGATGGATGCACGTACCGCGAGTGTAAGAATCGTTGCTTTAAATCGTTTAATCAATGCATCATGAAACATTTGCGCTATAACCGCGCGTGAAAGTCCACTGAGACAACGAGATCGTTGTGATGGAGCCCTGGGGAAACCTCGAGGCAAGGCAGAATGCGGCTTGCTCGGATATGCAGGTGATGGTCTTAGGTTTTTTCGGTAAAGTCACGTAGGTAAAAAATAAAAATTAATAAAAGTAAAATAAAAATAAAATAAAAATCACGACGTTTCGGAGGCAACACAAGCTTCCGTCTTCAGGTGGAACCGTCACAGCACGATAGCTGTATTAAGTGAGAGAAATTCCAAGAAAACAGTCTTTGTATATATACTGGTTGAGGGTGGGAGGAGCCAAGGTAGGCCCTGAATATTATTTTTGTGAGGTTCGGTGAGGCTGAAGCACGTTGTGAGGAATGAGCCTTTGTTGTGTAAACTAGGTGCGGATGATGTAAATGCAGGTGATGGTCACTGTGTTGGGGGGTGGGGATCAACATTTAAATAAAATGGGTGGATGGGTCACGAGGGCTCTCAGCCATCTTCACTCCCAATCTATGCAGCCGTAAGGATGATGCGTTATTGCCCCACTACTCGCGAATGGCAATATGGGATCTCACAGATAACATTTCCCACTTCGTATTCTTCCCACAGCTTTGTACACCATCGGATGAATCGCCATGTGGCGCGCGACTATTTTTTTTCGTAGCACATCGAAGGGCTTCGTTTGAAGAATCTTTCTCGGTGGACATTTTTTTTTTCTCCACGTGATGATTAATAGGACGGCTTCGAGAATATCACCACGTCACGTGTCAAGAATGAGCTCTTCAATGGCTCTTTTTCTTCGGATCGTACCGCTGTGTTCGCATTATGTCCGACGATTTATCCAAAGTAACGGAAGCTTCTTAAGACATTGAATTCTTAGCAAGTAGTAGTAGAACCCTGAAACACATTTGAGACCTGTACAGCACAACCGCCAACACCCACGCACCAGCGTGAGTGGTGTATTACCAGTCTCTCTGTTCTTTGCGCTTTCGGCACAATGTTTGATTACAGAGCACACGCACGCACACAAATACAGTCCCATTAACGGCAGCACGTGACAAAAACGTGGTAGACAAAGTTGCGGGCATTTAAACAACACAGTCTCTGTGTGCTCGTCCGTCTTTGAAATCGCACATTAATGCCAAACATCGGCCCATTGCCAACATACCGCCGAGGAAACAAGAAAACGTCTCGCTTCTAACGTCTTCTTTGTTTTAGCTACCAAATTACAGCCGCGGTGATTGAAGACGTGTCAACAAAAAGCACTGATTGTGCGATTCTTCGCACAATGGGGGTAGATTGGAAGCCGTTCCCTCACAACGCCGGTGGCTTGGCTGTTAGGCGTGAGCTAAATATACTTCACGTAATGCGATTGTGTTTGGCGAGGCGATCGTGCCATTGTGAGGGCCCGTTGGTCACTCCCGTTGAATACCACTACACAAGGGGGTGTCTTGTTTTGTTCAGGGCGGTGCTGGTTCAGCTCTCCGAACTGTTCTCTGGTTCTACCCGCAAGTTGCTTGGCCCGATGTCCGGCGTTTCACTCTGTGTGCAGGGAGCTCATTCGGAGTTTGTTTCCTGAACAACTGAGTTCCCGGACACGCTGCCAGCACGCGTGGCGGGGGATGGAACAGCGTGATGTGCAATCTGAAAATTCTGGAGATAAAAACAATGTGTATACCTCTAGCAAAGTGGTGAGAGTATTTAATCTTTGCTGGGAGACAGTATTCTTCTGCGAGTGATGTCATATTCTATGGGTCTTTCGGTAAAGCCACGTAGATAGACAAATAAAATAAAAATATCACGACGTTTCGATCGCAACACAAGCAGTCGTCTTATATCGACGTGGCTTTACCGAAAGAACCATAGAATATGTATTCGTGCAGTCACGAAAGCTTTAAGTCAAGATTCAGTGTAGAGTCGTTTACAAATTCACTGTTGGATTGAAGCCTCCCCACGCTGTGAGTCATGGCAGTTGCTTCGACGGTGTGAGTTGGTCCAGATATCACTCACCATTAAAGTTAGCCCTGGTCGAGATTCTATCTCGGGTCACCGGGTTCATAGAGCAGTATGCTAACCACTGCACCACCGCTCTGCATTATTACCGTTTTTATTTAATCGGAGTGTTATCTAGCTATCTGTTCCCTTTGCTGACAGCATGAATGATGGGTAGTCTGGTTAATGTCTGAACTCCAGATAGCCAGAAGCACGTGTTTAATATCTGAATATGAAGGCGATACATATGTGTAATACAATAACTCTATTGTGTAGGCAGGACCAGGTCTTGGGTTATAATCAGTCGTCTGAATATGTGAACTGCTTTGATAATAATTATTTAAGTGTTTTTTCATTCGAGATGTTGTTTTTCTCCCCACACTTACGCATCGCTGCTGAAGTAGATTCCAGAGCTGTAGCGATGCATAAATTAATATCGATTTTTATAAACCTGGTTTGTATATCATGTTGCATTGTGCATGAATCGAAACATATCTATGTATGAATAATTCTAGCTAAGAATTATTGGTATTTATCAGGCATTTTAAGAATTATTGGTATTTAAGAATTATTGGTATTTATCAGGCATTTTACTTCCCCGGCATTTCAGATCACCTTAGAGCACATCTCATTACAATCATTCCAATGGCAAACTGTAGTATTTATATATATATATATCTTTTATACATTTATTTAGTTCGTCTTAGGAGATCCCCTACTGACAACTGTCCCCTTTTGTGGGTTACACGGTGACGGCAAATGTCACGTGTTTTTTTTCTCATCGCGCAAATAGAAATGTGAAAACGACATACAGGGTTTGTGAAATAAAAATATTAACAATTCACACGACGTGGTAAACAAAAAAACGAGACGAAAAAAAATCGCTGATCGTTGTATCACAACGCGGTCCTGCATCGTGACAGCTCATTCAGTGTCCAGGTTGTGGGTGAATCCTCACCCCCATTGTTGACTGATTTGCAGGAGAAGCTGCCGATCGAGGCTTTACGTTGCACTCGCAAATGCTGCCGTCTGCAAGTGCGCTTCTTTATACTGGGATGAACCTCCTCGTTACACCAGCCCACAGGGGATTATTGTGTCCGTCCGTCCGTCCGTCGTGCATCCCCGAAATGGGAGGGGCTGGGTGGGGAGGGGAGGGTGGGGAGGGGCTGGGTGGGGCTGGGTAGAGAGGGGAGGGTGGGGAGGGGCTGGGTGGCGAGGGTGGGGCTGGGTGGGGGGTGAGCCCCCTGGCACGGCAGTTACAACAATGAAGCAAGTTTATTAAATCCCAAAGCCTCTGAATGGTTGCACCACCAGCAGTCGATCGGCAGGCCGCGCGTGGTGGGGCCGAGTGTGGGTATTGCCACCACTTCCACGACTTCAGGCTGGCGTGGAAGTGAAGGTCAAATACCCTCCAGAGCAGGGTTCTTCATTGCAAGGCCCGCGGGTCACCGGTGACCCCTGGTGACCTTTAGTGCGGCCCCTGACGTGCGGCCCCTGACAATACACAAAGATTGACAACACCCCTTGAAGGCGGTGTGGCGGTCCTCACACTGACGGTGTCTTATCGGCGAAAGCCCCCCCCACCTACTCCCTTTTTTAAAATGAGTGAAGAGCGCTGCTCCAGAGGATCTCCAGAGGCTCCATCTATGTTGTAGGCCATGCTGCCAGTTAGTGGCAGCAAATTATAAGGGTTGCACTTTTTTTTCTTTTTTAAATTTGGAATTAACTGCACAGGAATCAGGAAAAATGAAACAGCTCTCCAGCACAAACTTGGGCACCGACGCTGCCCTTCAGGATTGGGCTCAGGGCCAAAGGGTATCGTGAACCAATGAAGCTGACACGAAGGTTTTTGCTGGGTGTTATCGAAGCGATCGTCATTTTTGTTGTTGTTGGTGGAAGCTTTGCAAGTTAAATAATTCTTACATGGTACGCACTGGCTCGAGAGGTCCTGGCCATCCACTTGCAGCGAAAAACACACAACTCAGAGATGCAAATGCCCGCAGTACAGGACAAATCCATGGGGACCAAAGCCCAGGGGAATTGATGAAGAACGTGGTTCATTCTGAAACAAACGAACTTTAAAACACCCGCACCAAATAGTGGTACATCCCATCGAAAATTACAATCATATGCACACGTAGCCTCACTGGGATTTCTGCAGGATATGTTTTGGGTAATTATTTTAATGAAATTATAAATATCTACAGGGAGTGTTTTTATGTTTTTTTTGCTATTAGAATCCAACCACGCAGAATTGTAATAAACACAATAAAATTACAATTACTGTATTCGTAGTCGTATATTTTGAGGATCAAAGTATGTTATTCAAATCCAAGTAGGCTGTGCAACCTTCTACTGATGTACTTAATTATGATTAGCCATTCATCAATAAATGCATGTGCATGTTTAAGATAACATTTTAAAAGAATGAACTGAGGCTCATAGCCGTAAGAAAGACTTGTGCATATTTTAGGCTTGTGGTGCCATTTGGGGAAATGTTCATCGTAGATTAAAGTATCGGACGGCAAAATCTAATCGGAATTTGAAAGATTTGTATTTTTATCATTTTAATATTACATACTTACACACACACACTGTATGAATAACACTACATCTAAATGTAAATTAGCTTTTACAGGAATTTATAATAAGGGTGGCGCACTGCTACAGCAGTTTTACACGCTGAGATAAATTTCCTGACCACGGCTAATGACGGAAGAGATTGATTACCTGAACTGGTCCTGGGCGCTCCACCTTTCGCCAACCAGCCCTGACTGTCGTGGTGAAATGTGGTCAAACAACCGATATGGCCTGGGGAAGTACATCCAGATTGATGAATGACTGTAAATTATTGTTATCATGATTGGAATATGAAAATGTAAATGCAATTCACGGCCTTATTTTTCAATGAAAGAAACTACCATATGATTAAATTTTATTTTTGGGCTAGGTCCACATGGTGGTGGTGGTTTTATGTCAAAGTTCTTGTCATTAAGCCTCCACCGCCCGACAAAATTGTCACATTTGCAAATATGTTATTGGTCTACGTGGCTAATGTATCCTGACCGGGGGAGGGGGGGGGGTGTTAAATGTGTTTCATGAGTTTTTTTTTCGCATTGTGCGCACAATGAGGTGCACCCTAACCTGTGCGTCAGGGATCATCTTCTCTTGTCAGGGATAATCTCCTCCACTTGTAATCCACTGAAAATAACCCGTCACCCCGCTCTCCTGGTCTGCACCAGCTCTGGGGACCTTCTTAAACTGGCAGCTCCGTGCTTTGTGCGGCGCATAGATTAGACTTGCCCGGCTGTGCGTTCCAGCGGTGAATTCCCACCGGGAGAATCTGCCCGCATTTCCATCGCTACGACCCTTCATTTTGTGGGACAAATCCCATTAGTTCCAGTCTTCTTTTTCCTTAGCAGTTGGCACACATACAACCAACACCAGTATACACATACATATGCGTGTCACTTTGTGATCATCATCATACTCTTTGGTACTTTCGGTAAAGGCACGTAGGTATAAAATAAAATAAATCACGACGTTTCGGGCGCAACACAAGCGTTCATCATCAGGTGGGAAAGCATGTGATGATGGACGCTTGTGTTGCGCCCGAAACGTCGTGATTTATTTTATTTAATACCTACGTGACTTTACCGAAAGAACCAAAGAGTATGGATTCCTGCAGTCACGAAAGCTTAAAATCAAGATTTAATTATCATCATAATTATCACCACTACCACCATCAACGTTCATCTTATTGCTCAATTAAGACAATAATATAATCTGTAAGAAGGAAGGCGAGCGAACCAACTTCTAAGTAACAAGATGATTGGAAACACAAATTTACTTCACAGATTCTATTTATTCCTTGATTGAACATGAATCAGATTTTTGACGGGCATGCTGATGAAAAAGCAGAAATGTGTTTTCTGTTTTCTCTACGGGGTTTCCCCCCCCCACCCTTCAATTATATTGTCGCACGCCAAGGTTGTTTGCCCGGGTGTCAAAGTGAACGTCGAAAAGGGCACGCGAGGCTTTGTGCTCATGCGGCAACTGGCATGCTATTGTTCCCTGGTCGCGGCCCTCATGCAGTGGTTCTCTGAAGCATCATCCTCCAGATTACTGCGCAAAAATGCAGCTCCTGGTCTCATGTATGTATGAACTGTGCGGCTGTCACAGGCAGCTAAATAATCACACGCGCGGATGCACATTACCACGGGTTTTCTCTATGCTTGGGAAGTGTTGCAAATTGCTGAATGCTTACCGAGTACATTCTTTTGTGTGTGTTTTTATGAACCCGATGAAACACCGCCACAGTCTACCTTTTGGAAACGCGTAGCGAGACGTGATTTGGTGGCTCCACAAGAGGTTGTTTTTGCACGGCCAAAATAATGACGATCTTTCCTGGGACATGTCTTGCGGAAACCAGGAAACTGCCCGGAGAAGATGATCATTCAAGGCTCTCGGTTCCAAGAAAGTGAGGCCCAGGCCGACCCGGAAGAGCTTAGAATTGATGAGGTTGTTGCTGCGACAGAGTTCAGTGTGGGATGAATGTTCACAAGAACTGCTGGTGTAGGAGAGTCCACTTTTGTGGCCAGCCCACGGACTGAGGAATGCTTGAAAGTGAAAAAAAGTAGAAATGTACATGGCTTGTGTAGCGGTTGTTCTGTTTTCTATACGAAGTCACGATGTCCTACATTATATTTAACGACAAAGTGTGTGCGTTTCACGTTCAAGAGTTATCAGCCAAATCCAGACCACGAGCTCAAAATAATTGAATGCATTTTGTCGTTTCGACTATCTGTTGCACACTCGAAATCAAGGACGTGGGCAGGTGCTCCAAATCGAGGGCAGACACATTTATTGTGGTTAATAATAATCTTGTGAAGAACAGCACCGTCACTCAGTAAAATGCACCAGCACGTGTCACA
Source organism: Lampetra fluviatilis (assembly GCF_964198595.1). Classification (NCBI taxonomy): domain Eukaryota; kingdom Metazoa; phylum Chordata; class Hyperoartia; order Petromyzontiformes; family Petromyzontidae; genus Lampetra; species Lampetra fluviatilis. Next base: position 2,032,924 of record NC_136292.1, read on the forward strand.
CACAGCAATTATTCCGAGTCGCCATTAACCACGTGGCTGGTGTATCCACGCGGTCATTCAATAACAGTTTTCTCTTAAACCCAATTCTACTACTGATAAACCATCTTTGTCTTTGACAATCACATTTGCTCATCACTATTGAAATATTCCTTTAATCCTAAGCTGTATGTCGATCTATACCATCCACTTATATCGGTATCTTACACCCATTATATATGCTGTATGTGTACAGTATACGTACTGTATGTCACCATTTTACAGCTTACTACTTTACATGTGTTCTATTCTCAATAGCATTGCAAGTAGTCATACTCTGGGTGCATGGGCATGGTTATAGACTAAACAGTATTAGGGGTAGATAATTACAATGACAGTAGGTAATTACAGTGCATCATCCTTTACAATGCACAGTGATAAAACCCCTCTAATTGCATATATCACAAACGAACAATTCAAAGCCAAGCTTAACGTATAGAACAAGTCTAGAGCAAGTCTAGAACATTTATATAACGATCAAAAACAACCTTTGGGTCCTTTACGTGTAAAATGCACCAGCACGTGTGTCACATACAGCAATTCTTCCGAGTCGCCATTAACCACGTGGCTGGTTTACACGTGCGGTTATTCATTAACCCTGCCAGCCACCTACAGGCCCGACTCAGTCATCACATGCTGCTGCTGTACACACATGCATTGATGCACTGCACAGCACATCAGGACTTTCACAGAACCACACTTTTCTCCCTTGCTGCACAAGGACATGATTAGAAGAGTGATCCCTTCCTAATGTGCCACATTTCAAAGAGTTGATTTAAATGTAACCATCCCAAAGGGATGTATTTAGTTTGTTGTCATTCCCCCCCCCCCCCGCACCTACGATCAGCACCGCTGACTGCGCAGGGTGCAAAATAAGTGAAACAAAGGCACAGCTGCAGACTGGTTCCATCTTCATTTGGACTCATCAGTACAGCACAGCCGTCAATGGCCACAGAGTCAGTTCTTGTCAGCTCGTGACCTGGACCAGGTTTAGATTTTTATGTACAGTACATGCAATACGCATGTTTGTGTGTCGTTAAAATATTTGTTTCCAGCCTGCATGAATTGTACTGTTGTGATGGGATTTCTCATCATTTACATTGTATGATTTCCCACTGTGCTTAGACACATCCAACACTTTTACCACTTAATATGACCTAAAAAGCGACCATGACTTTGTCCTTTCTTGATCACAGATAGACACATCACCAACGACCAATTCACGCTGAATGCGCCCATGCTCTTTGAATCTCGAAACATGACTTGAGCCTGATTAGTAATTGGTATCGTTTTGAAGCGAAGATTGTTGCATTTTTGAAGCCAGTTCTCAATCTCTGTCAGCATGAAGGCCCCTTGCTTTCTGACAGTACTCCCTGCTGCCCTGTGAAGTTGCCGTCCGGCCTCAATAGGCGAGGGGCAAATGACGCACACCCTGCTTATCTACAAGTCTCCACGAGAAAATTGTTTATTTTTTCGTCCACATTCTTATGTGTGACGTTGTTTTTTATTAAAACATTCAAACAGGCAGATGCTCGCTGCACTAAGATCTGAAGGGGGAAAAAAAGTTAAATCTCTCCCCACTTTCAAAATCCATCCACAATTGACTTTTGTTTACCTTCATGCCAAAATCCCCTGGAGGGCATCTCGTTTATATCTCTTATACATCACGGGTGCAGGTAACTGTGCGCGCACAGGATTTCCTGGAATCCAACAAAACACGAGAAAGCTGAATGAAATTTGTGTGAAATGCAGACCCCCGTCCGAGATAAGCGACGAGGCGCGAGGGAGACACGAGGCCAGAGAAAGTCCCCAAGGACCCTGCGGTGACATCGCCGTTTACTCAACACGCGCCAGCAAATCGCCTGCGTGGCCATTGCGTGGCGGTCACATTGCAATGTCCGAGTGTTTGTTCTGCAGCATGTGCTGATGCGCCACCTTCTACAAACATTGTCGCGTATTCGGTTCTAAATATTACTCCAAATGTGTCTGTTGCACAGCGGCGCAACTCCCCATGTTAGATAATTGCATGCATCTATCTCTTCATATGCTTCCCTGCCCCTTGTTGTTGTTGTCTTTTTTTCAACTCGGAGCAATTTACTGTTGTGTGCTTTATGCGTTAACTGGACGTCGTGTACCCTGGATTTGTGCTTTTGTGTAATTGTTCTGTTGAAAACACACGTTTAAAAAAGAAGACCTGGTAAAGCACAAAAAAGAGAGAACAGCCCACAGAAGTGAAGATCACAACTACTGCTTAGATTTCTTCAAGCGAGCTCCTATCCACGCAATAGGTGATCGGAATTCCATATTACTGTGAATGAAAGAGCAGTTAAGTGGCATTTGGTTTAATTCGTAATTTCAATATAAATGTCACAAACATTTAAGGACATTGCAGTGGCATTGTGAGGATGCAGTACAACTTTAAAAAGGATTATTCTGAAATCCACTGGCTCCACAATAAAGTACAGAGACAGCTTTCACTGTCTGTGGTGTGGACCAATCAGTTTCAAAGACAATGCATATATTATCAGAGGATTGTTTTGTTTGCACTCTGACCACAAGTATTGTGGTTAATGCAGACATGATTCCTCGTAAAAGGTTCCAGTTTGGTGTTTTAACATCTTAACACCTGTTTTGTTGCCAGAAATAAGGGGCAAAACCTATTCTCAAACACTTGATTGTCATGAGGTATATATCAGAGTTGCCAGGTTGGACAATAATTACCACCCTCTCCTCTCGGTTTATGGTTTATCGTTTCAAATTTAACCTCTGCTCTCAGCTCACGTGCTGTGCGATCATTACCGAACGGTTATTAGCCACGCCGTCTGCTAATTTGTATGAAGATTAGACTTCCCGTGACATTGCACGAGTCAGCCGTTACACGTCATTACGATGGTTCCAAATCTGCAAGATTACCCACGAATATTAAATGAAGACATTTCTCTGCCTGAGTGCTGGCTGGATCTAAATGTTCCTTGTGCAGAACAGGCATTTGGGCATAATGTGGAAGTTGATGCAGTGAATAACTTAGGGAGGGGAACCGTGAAAGCTATTAATGGCGACAGCACAACATATGATTGCTTGATTTTACATGTACGTGTTTCTAGATTTGAAGCTTTCGTGACTGCATATTCTTAGGTTTTTTATTGCTGTGGATTTCACACCTGATGATGATTGCTTGTGTTGCAGTCGAAACGTCGTGATAGTTTTATTGTTTTATATTTTTCATATTGTATTGTTTCCCTTCTACGTGACTTTACCGGACAAACCTAAGAATATTTACATGTACGTGTTTATAAGCACAGCTCGTTGTGTCGATTCACTGCTGGAATGAACGTCGCCCCACGCCACGCGGATCATGGGGGTCATTTAACCATACTTCACCGTGCTGGTCAGTACGGGGTGTTGAAGGGAGCATAGTCGGGGGGCGCAGTACAGCTGCTGTACTGCCCCCCGTCTGAACATTGCCTCATTGTCACTACGTTTCCAGATCCAAGATGCTCCAGCTGTGTCAAATATATAGCAGCTCACCCCGAGCTCTCAATGTCCTGAGAGTGGCATTGTCTTTGTGCTGTTTGCCTTTTGGCGTCCTCTAGTCTGACACTGTTTGAGACGAGGCTCTAAAGAAAGCTGTCTCTGGTGTGGACCAATCAGTTAAAAAAATAATGTATATATTATCAGACCATGTTGTTTTGTTTGCATGTTCACCACAAGTATTTGTGGTTAATGCAGACATGATTCTTTGCAAAAGGTTTCAGTTTGGTGTTTAACATCCTAACACAGCTGTTTTATTGCCAGAAGGGTAAAACCTCCTCTTATATATCGCAGCAGCCATGAACTATCCACTGCTAGATGAAAGTATTCCCAAGTCGTCGCCATCCCTCGCGGTCTTGCGATACAACGAGGGTCGAGCACCATCGTGGCTGACACTGAAATGCCGTTCCAGGATGATGATTTTTCATGAAGTAGATTATTGACAGCTGACGGTGTCAATTTCCATCCCTAATGGTAGGAGAGTTATTACGGGACAAATGGAGAACATCTATGCCCATGGTGGACAGTGTTGCCATTAAATGGGGCTTAGTGTGCCTAGGATTTTAAAGAACGCCCTTAAAATCTGGGTGAGTCGATGGCCATCGTGCTTGGTATGGCCAGGCTTATCGTGTCGATTGATGAGGAACAGACGCCATGTGTTAATCGCCCTGCAGTATGTGCCCTCCTATCAGCTGATAAGTCATTGCTTTGAAATATCTTCTAGAGCATAGCAGGGCAGTGTCAGGGAGCACCACATTATGGTTTTGCTTTTCAGACCGCTGAAGAATGCACTTGTATGTGTTTGTGTGTGTACATCTTACTCTAGTATCCTTTCTTGTGTTGTTTGTTGTTGACGTAACTTTCTGACCCGCCCTACTGGACATCTGTGAAAAAAGAGCTTTCTGGCTCATCGGGTTCTTCCAGGATAAATACAGATTCTGTTTCTGATATATGTATTTTGTGGGGTTGGAGTTGTGATTTATTGGGTAGCGCAGTGTGCTATGATCGTGATGACCCGAGTTCGATTCCCAGCCGCAACTATCATCAGCGATGAGTTGAACTGGCCCCAGCTCCATTGCACTCCGTACTGAGATGCGTGGTGAAGTTTGGTGAAACAGAACTTCACAACCGACACAGTGTGGGGAGGCCCTCATCCAGCAGTGGATTGACAAAAGCCATAAACTTAAGTTATACATTCTGTAGTGTACTAGCGTGGCATTGGTCGTTATACTATTTCATATGGAAACTATCTCCTTCATGTCAAATTACAGAACCATCTTAGGCGTGTGCTGTGTATTCTTAATACATGTAGGTTCGTATTTTATATGATGATAATACGACGACCCTGGCACCATACGGTTATATGTGTGCAACGTCATGCGTTTTACTCTGGCAAAATAAAACAGATGAACGTTTTCATGTTTTCACTTACTTTGGAGTCATGGTTCTAATACATTGATAGCACTTGTACATGTTCGTAGGTTTTAAGGTTTAGTTTGAGTCATGTTTGTTTTAGATTAGAAGAAACACGCCATAATTGTGGAATCACTTGGATTGTAAAATGTGAGTGGGCATCGACTCAGCATATGTGGCTGGCTGCAGTATATCTGAAATAAATTGTGGTGTAAGCCTCATGAATAATGAATATTCATCAGAGTATGCCATTAATGCCCTGGAACCCAACTCCCATGCTATGTTCTCCCTAAATCCCTGACCTCTAAACAGAACAAGATGATCCAAAATGCCACCGCTAGACTTCTCACCCGCGTCCATGAATGAAAGCATCATCGCCTCCAATACTCCACTGTGTCCGTTGCCTCCTCGACCAGTACTCAATAATTTTCAAGGTCACCAACACAGTCTTCAAGATCCTCCATGAACCCAAGGTTTCCTACCTGTCACCTCTCGTCTTGCTCTACCTGCCCTCTTCTGTGCCTTTCGCAACAACAGCCAAGGCTTTTTCTGAAGCCCCAGGTCAACATCCATCTGGGAATCCCTCCCTGCCCTCCACAGCCATCCGTACAAAAGACTCCAAAACCGTGTTCAATTTCAGGCTCAATTCTTTCATATTATCGTTTGCCTTTGACTGATTGCCTCTTTTCTGTAAAATAAAATTACTGCTACGTATGCACCTTCTTATTCCCCCACGAAGCATCTCTCCCACTGTGCTGTACAGCGTCTTGAAATGTGTTTGTGTTTAGAAGCAGCGTTAACACAAATTTGTATTGTAAGTGCTAACTTGTGTTGATGTGTATGCATAAATCAGAGTAAATTAAGTACGCACTGCAGTATAGCATTCTTGGTGAAGGTTTTATTTATTGAGCGAATGCAAAGTCCCTAAGCCAAGCGGTTGCTCCTGGATGTTGAGGGTGAGTAGGCCTCCACTGAGTTTGTGGATTGGGCAGACTTCTAGGACATGGTGTATGGTTTGCTCCACCCTACAGGGACCTAGCTGGGCTTGCTCTTATGCCCCATCGGTGGAGTTTGGCGAGGCATGGGCAGTGGCCGGTCCTGACCCTGTTGAGGGTGGACCACTCCTTCCTGAGGAGGTTGAAACCAGGGGGCTGCTGTTGTGTGGGGTAGTGATGAGGCGCTAATGTGCCAGGTTAAGTGACTCCCATTCTTGTGTCTAGGTGAGATTCGTGTTGAAGTCGTGAGTGGGTGAGTGGGTTGTGCCTGGCTGCCTGGGTGAGTGAGTGGGTGGCTGGCTGGCTGGGTGAGTGAGTAGGTGGCTGGCTGGGTGGGTGAGTGGGTGGCTGGGTGAGTGAGTGGGTGAGTGAGTGGCTGGCTGGGTGAGTGGGTGGCTGGCTGGGTGAGTGAGTGGGTGGCTGGGTGAGTGAGTGGGTGGCTGGCTGGGTGAGTGGGTGGCTGGCTGGGTGAGTGAGTGAGTGGGTGGCTGGATGGGTGAGTGGGTGACTGGCTGGCTGGGTGAGTGAGTGGCTGGCTGGCTGGCTGGGTGAGTGAGTGAGTGGGTGGCTGGGTGGGTGAGTGAGTGGGTGGCTGAGTGAGTGAGTGGGTGGCTGGGTGAGTGGGTGAGTGAGTGGGTGGCTGGGTGATTGAGTGGGTGGCTGGCTGGGTGAGTGAGTGGGTGGCTGGGTGGGTGAGTGGGTGGGTGGCTGGCTGGGTGAGTGAGTGGCTGGCTGGCTGGGTGAGTGAGTGGGTGGCTGGCTGGGTGGGTGGGTGAGTGAGTGAGTGGGTGGCTGGGTGAGTGAGTGAGAGGGTGGCTGGGTGAGTGGGTGGCTGGCTGGGTGAGTGAGTGGCTGGCTGGGTGAGTGAGTGAGTGGGTGGCTGTGTGAGTGAGTGGGTGGCTGGCTGGGTCTTTCCAAATCGTCTTTCTTGAGGGCAGGCGTCATCTTTTGTGGGCTGACGGTAAAGGTGCAGGCCTGACATCAGTTGCTCACGCCCATTTCTGGGGAAGGCTCTCCACTCGAGAGAAGCTATCGGGAGCTCCTCTCGAGGGTGTTTGGTCTTACTCTTCCACGCCTGTCATCCATATTATTTGTTTTGTTCACGATAATGAAACATGTTCCATCACTCTCTTGGCCTTCTGAAATTATACTATCCAGAATTCATTACACGTACACGTTTTTTCGACAGCACTGCCCTCTGAACCCAGCAAACTGACCTTGATTCCCGTTCACGGCTGACAGTGGTAAGAAGCGATCTCTGAATGGCTCCTGCATCCCACAACCCCCCGCCCTTCACCAACAAGCACTAACCAGCCTGGTGAAGTATGGTCAGTCAACCCTCATCGCTGGCACACTGCAGTGATATCTTAATAAAGGGGTTAAATCGTAAAGGTGTTTATTTTCTTGCATTTAATAATACAATGTTTGCACTGATGGCTTTCATAATAATAAGTAAAGTCACGTAGATGGGAAATAATAAAAATAAGAATTTTTTTAATGTAAAAACCATAAACTCAAGACGTTTCGATCGCAAAACAAGCTGTCTTTATCATCTCTCTGCCTGATGACGACCGCTTGTGTTGCGATCGAAGCGTCGTGAGGTTTTGGTTTTTATAAAAAAAAATATTTCATATTATTTTTATTTTATTATTTTCCATCTTCGTGACTTTACCGAAAAAAGCAAAGAATATGAATTCCTGCGGTCACGATTATTTTTTAGTAAAATTTCTTGTTGCTTAGTTTCAACTTCCATTCTTGCCATGTTTCTGCAATGCCGATGAGTCTGGGTGGTAAAGGGATTGCTTTTATTACGCTGACAAATTGAAAGTAACGTCATGTTTTCTAAGTATTTTTTATCATTTGTGTTTAGGACCACCTCAATATTTAACTGTCTGATTAAGCCTTCTGGAACATGATGTTAAACATTAATTAACCATCATTTTGGTTTTACACGGACTGTATTCGCTTTATTCATGACAGCTGTAAAACAGCGCGACAACATTATGACGCCCCGCAGATTCCAACTTGTCTCTAGGGTGACTCTGCCTTGCTCTACGAGCTTAAATTGTTAATGGCTTTATTTCCTTTCAGCCTTATTTTTTTTAATGAAGCCATAATCGCATAATGCCTTTTTAAAGCTCTAGTGTATATCATATTGTAGGAATATTCTGTAATACAACGAGGGAAATTGGAAGAATGCACATGAGTTCCTTTCTGTGCATGGCTGTATTTAAGTGAGAGTTGATAAAGAGGACCCACCATGGGTAGACAAAAGTGGGCCGGGAATGATTCCGACCGCATGAATCTGTCGTGTGCCGCGTCAGTCGTATTAGCTGCTCGCTTGCATTAATTTCCCCAACAGTGTAATGAGCTAATCGTGAAATCGTGGTGTCTTTCCGTGTGGGAACTAATACTGACTCACAATCTCTGGAGCAAATTTTAGTTTGCATTAAAATTTGATTTAATTCCAAACCAAAGTTTAATCAAAACATTTTGTAACAGTGGTGTGCCCTGACGGACTCTGAAAAGTAATTGTCATGCATGACAAACAAATGATTTAAACAGTTCAGACACAAAAAAATCCCATCTAATTATCACGGAGCCATGTGGAAGAGGCCCACGTCTTCGGGGCGAGTGGTCGAGGAGGTCCACCCAGAACACAACACTCTGAGCTGGCACTGACAACGGATGCGTACGAAGCGCAGCTTCAACACAGTTTTCTTGGTTCTTTAGGTAAAGTCACGTAGAAGGGAAATATTAAAATAATAAAAAATAAAACTATAAAATTCTCACGACGTTTCGATTGCAACACAAGCAATCATCATCAGGTGTGAAAACCACAGCAATACATTTTTTTTTCAAATTTTTACATTTTCTTGCTGTGGTTTTCACACCTGATGATGATTGCTTGTGTTGCAATCGAAACGTCGTGAGAATTTTATTGTTTTATTTTTTATTATTTTATTCTTTCCCTTCTACGTGACTTTACCGAAAGAACCAAGAATATGAATCCCTGCAGTCACGAAAGCTTCAAATTGAGCTTTAACACAGTTTTCTTCTGAAGCTATCTGCCCATCGGCTGGTTCTGCCTCAAGCCGTCTCCATCACAGCCACTCTTCAAGTTGCAACACCACACTGAGAATACTGGGGGAGGTCTTGGGTCATCGGCACCGGGAAGGATGGTCGATTTGGTTTCACCTTGACTACCCCACAGCGTTTTTTTTAGTCACGCCATCACCAAATATACTTTAACATGGCGCCCAGGATGATGCCATTAAGTTTACGGATGTGTCATCAAGTGTGCGTGTAATTGCTCACACGTGCACACACGCACGCGTGGCAGATAACGCCTCGTCTCTTCCACGTGACATTTGGAAAGCAACGGCCTCGGTCTATAAATGTGTGCGTTGAGCTCGGAAAGTCATTCAGTGGCATCTGGAGGAGGTCACCGTAGTATGGATTGCAGTTATAAATCCTGCAATATTGCGCATTGGGCAGAGATCTGCGATGCGAGTGATGGAGATCTATAACGAAAGACAAGAAATGACAGCGTTATTTCCAGATGATTACCTCGAAGTGACACTACATGATATGTTCACCAACACCATTCAAGTTAAGGTTGGATCTCCGGGGAATCGCTTGTGTACAGGAGAAAGATAGAACATACTTTTTAAGAATGGTTGAATGTTTGTTGTGTAAAATTCTGAAATAAATTTGCGTCGATGCAAAGTAAAGGTTGGGTAACTTATACAATTCAGCGGTCATTTATGTCTGGGAAATACTGTGCACATTACCAATGGCATTGCCGTTGATGTGATAACGCAACAATAGCTATGTATGAACTGCGTAGGTGTTCATGGTCGTGCGGTATAGTTCTCCGATGCATTTTCTTTCTCCGGCAATTTAAGCTCCCCCAGCATGCGGAGCGAAACGTCGGACGTCATGCCGGGCAACACGTGGTACGGTATGTATTTAATAATTTCATGAAAAAAAATATAATTATACTTTTTCACTGATGAGGAAGCTCATCCATCACTTGCTGTTTTATTACTATTAAATATATATTTGGCACACACAAAACTGCGCAGTAAAAATCGCGCATAATGTATTCCCATATTCAAATGGTTGATGTGAAAATAATTTATGTTCTGCGATGTGCTATAATTTGCAAGAAAAGTGGACTTAATTCACAAAAATGGTCGGCACACGTATACGGTACACGCTTACACCTAGAGCACTGCCATAATGTCAGCGTGGTTGTCTTTATTGCGGCAATTAAAATCGCGAAGGTGACCACGGCAGAACGCGGGTGAAGACTCGAGGGAATACATTCTCCACGTGAAGTTCGAGCCGCAAAGCCACACTTGGACCACAAAGCGGCTGCGAAAACGTAAGCGTAACATTTACAAAATGTGTTTCTGCAGAGTGGGAGTGCTCAATAGCTCCGGGAGCTTGGAGTCCCACGTCCATTTGTTTCAGCGCTTTAATACGCAAGCGTTCAGCAGCTTCCCAGCGAGCGTTATTTCTCTAACACTGGCAGGAAACATTCAACCGCGTGGCCACGAGGGAGCCGATTAGCCTCGCCAGTCCTCATGAACGGCGAATACCGGCCAGGTCGGATAACAGCAGCGATCGCAGCTACCTCTGCAGTGACCGCTCAGGATAGGAGCCGTGTACGGTTTAGCGATACGGGACATGACTTGTGTGCCAACACAGAAGATGGCAGCTTGAAGTTTAATTCGTGTTTCCTTTCATCTGTGGAGAACGGTTCCCAGCTGGTGTTGATTTCTTTGCCAAGCTCACTGGCCGCTAATTCTACGCTGTCATCATGGGTGATGGGACTCGGGCTGTTATTAAACGTATGAATAGACTCTTCAGGTGCTGCTTTTTGGATTTGAGATCCGACTTCCCAAAATGCCTTGTCACTTGGACTGCTCGCTCAATCTTACCTTCGGACAAGGGGGCCATGCAAGATGGCTTCGCTGGTTTCTCCCGCTGCTCTTAGAATTTGCGACACGTTTGTTTAGGCTTGGATTTTTGGAGCCCTAAAATTTTACAACGAATGTAAGAATCCTGAACAAGGTATGACAACTCGCAGCAATCCACAGTCATAGAACACACCGGTTGTGAACCTGCTGTATCTTTAATTTTTTTGTAAATGATTAGGAACGTTATTATTCATATGCTGATATCTTAGCATGCAGGTGCGCCAGACTACTGCTGCATGCTCCTCACGCGAAGTGCGTCCCATGGGCAAACCACGACTCGAAGCTTCTTCTTTCGTACGGCATTATGAAAAGCAACAATTAAATGTTTTTCTTAATGATCGTCACAAATGAATGCAAAGGTTCCTCATCCAGTCCAATGATGTGGGGTTGACGCAGTGTGGATTTTAGCGATACCGCCAGGATGTGCATGGTTGGAGCATTCATCGGTGATGTGTTTGATGGATTAGATCTCTACATCTCCTACTTTTTGCGAACGTTTAAATTGGGAATTTGTGAATTGTATTGTTTTAACTGCAAGTAATTAAAATACAACACAAATACAGACGGATAGACGGCCCAAAAGAACCAGGTAAAACTACACGTGCTAGCAATTTGAAAATCGTCATTTCACAACGAGAGGCCAAGAACCTCCACCTGATATCATCTTGAAATATGTAGCAGATGTGTGGATGAATGAGGTAGGGTTCCCAGTATGTATATATAAAATATCTCCAAACATATATATGTGTATCTCCCCGCACGAGAAACTAAATAAAATCTAAAACATTGATAATAATATGATACAGCCTTTTGTACATTCAATGCTGGATAAAGGCCTCCTCATGCCACGACTAAGTATGGCTGTGCGTTGTCCATACTTCACCACGCTGGTCAATGCATTTTGGCGAATGGAGGCCAACAGCTGATTCAGATATCATTCGCAAATGATGCGAGTCACAGGTCGGAATCGAACTCGGATCGCTGGGTTCATTGGAAATAAATAACAATATTTCAATAAAACATTGAGATGCAACCAATGGTATGGGTCATTTTTTTTAAAATGAAAGTCTGAAACATATTTAAACGCAGTTCTCATTTCCTTATATGGAAAATAAAAAAAACTCTCCAGCGTGCCACTGTGGTCATCGAGAATAGACCACACAACACATAACGACGCAATGCCCGATCCACAAAATACAAAGGAGTCATCACAGGGATACACTCCGTTGCTCCTGACGCGGTCGTCTGGCTTGACCACCTGCATGTGAAATTGTAGCTGTTGCTCTGCATCTACACCAGCCATCTACGAAAGAAGAAGACTTCTTTGTAGACAAAAAGAGCAAACATTATCTGTATATGCACACTCTCTATGCGCGCCTACATTGTGTCTGTAATCGCATCATCAGCACCAGCTACAGCCATCGTAGATCTACTGCTGAATGACCTCCCGCCACCGCCCATTGCCACCATCCCTCACAGTCTCGTGATGCCACGATCCACCTCCCTCCTGCACCCGAGCTCATCTCAACGCTCACGTGAATATATTATAACGACTGATAACTAATAACAAAAACATTTCACGCACCATCACGGAGGTAATAAATGAATAGCACGCAAGCGTGTGTATCTCAGGGGAAGAATAAAAGACATACATGTAGTCCATCTTTTCTATGGATCTTTCCGACGAATGTTTTTCTGCATTATTTGTTCACGCAGGAAAACACTTAATTGGGTTTCAACTCTCTGAGTTTCTTCAGTAGCCAGGCTTTTAGGCCTTGTTTCCAGAAGTCCCAGAGTCCGATGGACTATATTTTTTAAATATATTTTTTTCATTTCCACGTGAAGAAACAACAAAGTATTTATATTAACTAAGCACTACTATAATCTACAGGTATAGATAGTGATAGTAGTCCACAGGTCTGCAAAATGCCCTCATCTAGCAGTGGATTGGCAAAATGGCTGTATGCATGCGCATGTTTTTGTGTCATCTATTCCCTACAAGTTTCTAGAACCAGAGCTTCAAAGTAGTCCTGAATAATTTAAAAGCAGATGCTGTACATACACTTTTAATCCCACTGGCATTAAATATTTGTTATTGCATATTCATCAATTAAGTATTTATCTATTAGCATTATTAATATCTATCTTCTTTTTCTTCCTGTGGGGTCACCTCAAATCTATTGTTTACAAAACTCGACCAAGAACCCTGAATTAATGTAGACAAGACACAATTGATGAATGTTCAAAGATTACAACATCCGTCATCTTACAAAAAATCCAACGAGAATTCATGCATGCGTAAGTGTCAATGGAAGTCAGTTTGAACATTTGTTAAAATAAATGAAGTAACCCTACGTGATTTGTGGAAATAAATATCTTAACCCTATGTGTCCTGACTTTCGGGCCACCCCTGTATGTGTGCCTACAGATTCAACAAATCAGCGTGAGCAGGGAGTACAAGCACGGAGGACAGACAGGCAGGATGAATGATGCCTGCAGACAACCTCAATTCCCAGGGAAAGGACAATGATAGCGTTGTTGCGAAGTGACATTTATCGGCTATTTGTAACATTGTCAACCGTGAACGTTTGGGAATTTTTCTATTTCCTATCACTTCCAATTGTGCCTCAATTTATCCAATATGAAGTTGTGTGGAAAAGTAACAATAATCAGAAAATAAAAACAGCATACTCTGTGTAACTTGTAAAGGATCAGCGGGTGTCTCTGGTAAGAACACTGAGCCAACAACGCTGAGAGCCTAGGTTTGAATCCAGCTACTGGTGATTGAACCGGGTTTTCAAGTGTAGAGAGCTGATGGTCTCAGCTCAGTCGCCAATGGCTGTACACGCAAAAAAAATCCCACACTTTGACGTGAGATGTACGTTTTTTCCCACTTCATTTGAATATTTTGCGGTTGTAAATAATTAGCATGTGTATTTTAGTGTCACACAACAAACACAAATCTCACAGCAAAACGAGTGAGGAAGCGTGCCCTTTATTGTGTAAAGATGAAAGGGCCACTTGACGGGATTTTCAGAACTTCGATGACAATCTGGACACACGCGGGGGGTGGGGGGTGGACGACGCAACTGCTCGGTGAGATTCCCAGATGGATTCTCTGTCTCGTTACTGGACAGCGACAGTGAACGGGGAATACAATCTTTAGGAGAAAATAAACAGCAACAAAATACATTAAAGAAAGATGTTGTGGACATCGAATGGCTTTTATTTTTAGCTGATATAGGAAGGTGAATAGAGTGATTTCTTATCAAATGACTCTCAACAATATAACTGATTGTGCAATTCATCTCATCCGAGATCGGAAGCTGTCCTTTCACAATGCTGATAGCTGACCATTGTGTTTGCGTTAAATGGCAGGGTAGGGTTTTTCAATGCAATAGTCGGCATTGAGGCCATCATGTAATTATTAGGCATGTGTCGACTTTATTTCATTTTTCTACAGAGGCGAATAGAGTGATGTTAAAGTGGCGGCTCTGTCTTTGTTAGGCGGAAGTATTTTACTGTTAGTTAGATTTCTAGATTGAAAACGCATTTGTTTAAGAACTGCTTTGTGTTTATTTTTTTGTCCTTCCCCCACACCTCTGGTTACGTACGGTGCGAAAACAGTGCTCCATACGTATATACGTATAGCCGTTTGTCAATATATTGCTGGATGGAGGCCTCCTTATGCCATGTAAGTCACATGGGGGTTGTGTGGCCACATTTCACCACAATGGCCAGTGCAGGTTGGAGAAAGTGGGGTCCAAAACCGGTTCAGATTTCATTCGCTGCTGATGTTCACCATGGCCCTGCAATTTAATTCGGGCCATCAGGTTCAGAGCACATCGTCCATTAGCCCAGACCAGACATTTCTCAGTACACTACCACCTGAGGTTGCATCACTTTCGTGATTACAATGTCTTTTGGTATCCAACAACAGTGAATCATGTGATAATCACTTTTAATGAGCGCGGTTATCAAGCAATTCACTCAATTCACTCAATTCACTCTCATTCGCCTTACTACTAGGTGGTACTGGACTCAATTTATGCTCTGGCTCGTGGAGATGTAGTGCACCAACTATCGTCATCACCAATAATTTTAACTATTCCTAATTATAATTCGGAAGAGTTCATTCATAATTTTAAATAATCGGCTGAGATTGTACAGCAAAGGCAATTTAATTAATGACTCATTGCTGGCCTTTATCTTCAACAGTGAAATACCCATGCTATTTTATTCCTGAGCATCAATGCTATTTCACTTATGCAGGATATATTTTTATGCTGTAAAAAGCTGATGTAGCAGAGGGATGACATAAAAGAAAAATGCTTGGATAACAATTTTACTGCTTCAGTAAAAGAACAAGGTGTGCATTGCGTTATATTGCAGCGTTCTCACGAGCCTGACAGTACAGTATCTGCCAACGTGGCTCCCATTCCTATCTCAAGATGCACCCAGTCCAGGATTGGGGCCGTCCATAAATGACGTCACGCACCTAGAGGGGAGTGGGTCAGACATTTGTGACGATGTGTGACGAAGGGGGGGGGGGGTTAAGAAATGTGACGTCACATCAAAATGCGCAACTTTAAATAAATATATAATTGTGTTAACAACACTAATTGTTATAACAGCACTCCTACAACATCAGGGTGCAGCGCCACATTAAATACGCACTACAATGACAATAATTTAAAGCGATTTGAAGCATATTTTATTTTCAAAATGGAAATATGCTTTTGGTGGCGGGGGGGGGGGGCAGAGCTTTGTGACGTCATATTTGAGGGGGGGGGGGGTCTGACTTTTTGTGACGCCGTGTGACGAAGGGGGGGGGTAAAAAATCGTCCAAAATCGCGTGACGTCATTTATGGACGGCCTCATTGACATTGCGCCGTTCGCATGGCGTGCAGATTGTGGCGATGATTTGACCAAACCTCACCATGCTGGTCAGTGTGTGGGGACTTGTGCGTGGGAGCATGTAAGTGGTACACCAATGGGGGTTTGCTGCCTTACCCTCTGCTGCCTACCACATAGCCTAGTAGTGTGCGTATATACATATATAACCACGTGATATGCACCGTGGCTTCTCATCCAAGCGCTATCCAGGCTCAACACTGCTTAGCTCGTGAGATCCGAGAGAAACCGGTGCTCTCTGGATGATTTGCTCATAGGACGAATCACCCACCAGCTCGCAGCCAGTCGCTGGTACACGTGCGGCCCTTTGCCAATCCATTGAATGTCAGACGCTGTCTCCCCGACAGACCTGGTCTTCACCTGAGGACGGCTGCTTGCGTTGTGGCCGAAACGTCGTGAGAATTATTTATTATGTTTTATTTTTTATTATTTTATTACCTCCCTTCTACGTGACTTTACCGATAGAACCAAGAAGATGAATCCCTGCAGTCACGAAAGCTTTAAATCGAAATTTAATGGTGTTTCGCCTTTAATAAATGCTGTGTGCGTAATCATGGAACATTATGACTCAGAATGCACCTGGCAAGAGCCAGCAGGCACTCGTGAGTGGTAAATCACACACTGAGCGCCCCTCCTCGGTACAGCGGAGGCTCACCGCCAGGTGTGATGCATGTAAGTATCTACGTTGAACTTCTTTCGCACCGTACGTAGCCAACCGTGCAAAATGCAGCGAATGCAGTGAGAGCATTAGCGGTGGCTTCCAATGCACTGTAACATTGCAACTTCCACTCCCCTCCTCTTTCACAGTCCACATGTGCACATCCTTACGAATATGAACACACACAAAAAAACCCTGCATTTGGCCTTTATGGCACGGCTCACGACATGGCTTGGACTGACCGCCACCATTGCTAATCAGCCTCATCACTTCGACTCTCCTCCTCAACTCACTCACAATCCACATGAGCACATCCTCGTGAAAATAAACAAACAGAGAATCCCCATGTGGTCTTCACAGAGGAGCGATGTTAGAAGAGTGCTGGCACAGCGCACGTGGGGGTGGTGTGGTCAGAACCATGCCCGGCCACCTTTCATCTCCACAGCATTTATGTTTACGCACCACACCAAGCGATGATGTAAGGATGAGCCAACTTACGGGGGGAGGCTCAAGGCCAATTATGATATCATTCACCACTGATGTTATCCGTCACTAAAACCCTCCCCTACTTGACATCTGTGAAAAAGAGCTAAATATCTCATCGGATGCATTCAGGATAAATATAAAGATGATTCTGAATGGAACTTAGGTTGCTGGATTTATAGTGCAGTGTGCTAACCATCGCCCCACCACTGCTCACACGTCTAAAAAACGACCAAACAACAATGACCACAGTCGCGATTCGCCACGATGCTTGTGCCAGGCTAGGTGCACTTTGAGACCACGTGAAGCGTCAAAGGCTTGCTGGCAGGAGATCATGGGACAGAGGCAGGTGCTGTGGGTCAATTGACTGAGATAACTACCAAAATACTACCAAGACTACCAAATACTCATATTACCAAACATTCATACGACCAAATGTACGCACGCACACACAATGCTGCTGTCACGCTCGATTGACTGATGCCGTGCGTTTCTGCGGCGTCGCGAGACGCACAGGTCACCGAACTGAGCACACAAAGGGTTATTGCATCCATCCGCTGCGGTTTGAAAAAAAAAAGTCATTTTACCCAAAAGTGTGTCACGGGAGGTGACCTGGAAAGGCATCAACCCTGACAGCCACGATTTGTGAAAGGGTCCTCCACGCCTCCCCTCCCCTCCACCACTGCCCCCACCCTCACAAGGCGGTGGCCATGCTCAATAAGCGTCAAGACACTTTTTGGGTTTGATACGCTCAGAAGAATCTGCGTTTATTTCCGTCAAAGCTTTCGCTTACTTTTCAACCCTCGCAAATGTCATCGAACATATCATTTTAAAACATTTCCTTTTTTTAAATCGAATTCACTGCAACAAGATGCTACGCGTGCTTTCTGGTCATCCATACCATTCACCTTGTTGCTTTAAATTGGATTATCAGTGCAAAGAGACCGGCAGATTTTGTCCAAAACTCTAAAGTCGAGCAAGTGCATTATTATTTTGAAGTGCAAAATGTGAAATATATGTATATACATATGTGAATTATTTCAACCTTTTTCAAAGTAGGACCTGCTACGTTGGGGTGGCACAAAGAGACCAGCGTTAAACAAATTGTGAGCCATGCGAGGTGATGTGATCCCACCAAGGCTATTCACGAAAGCATAATTTGAGACAGCGTTAGCCATTTCAAGTTAGACGGTCCATTACAGAAAAAAAAGCGGGATTCAATTAGTGACAGGAAATTATTTGAGAATTGAACAACATACGGAAATCGGAAAAGTTTGCACTGAAAAATGAATACGAGCGACACAAAGGGCACGGGCAGCAAATGTACCTCCACCAAATGAATCGGCGGACAGGCGCCACTGGGAAGACACGAGAGAATGAGTCTCCCTCCACCTGGGGCAATGATTGTGAACGGAGCAGGGTGGGATGCTTTTGTTTAAAAAAAAGAAATCTAGATTAATAATCAAGAGCTACATCGCGTAAATATAAAAATGTGTCGTTAAATCCGCCACCACCCGACACAACCAATTAGTAAGGGTTGTCACGTAAACAGAACATGCCAATTCTTTACTAGTACAGCACTAACTGGTGTGTTGGAGAGCCACTCCACAACATTTACAATTAAAGTACGACGTTTAGCCAGTAACTACAACTAGCATCATCAGGTTGACAGCCAGATTTGTGGAGAATTCCTCCTGTTATGGGGAAGAGCTACATACCGATGTGCTGTAAGAATAACGATTATAATTGGCGGAAGCTACCTGCTGTGACATGTGGTTCATACACATGGACACTGACAGGAAACTGGAATGAAATACAATTTCAAAAAGACATAAAATTGCATGTAGAAGTGCATGCATGCTTTGCAAATTACACTAAAAGACAGAAAGAAGAACACAATTCAAATCAGATACTTATTGACTGTTAACGCCAAGTGGGCTTGGACAGGGCACATTACGACATCCAGTGCATGCTACCTCGTGTGGCGATAATAGCGATGGAAATGCAGCGATGAGATCAGTTGATGTCCAGGAGTGAGATGGATTCCTGAATAACGGGAGGGTGAGGCATGGGGGAGGCCTTCATCCAGCGGAGGATAGACAATGGCTGATGATGATATTGATGACGATGATACCATGTCCGCTAAACCCTTAGCCTTGAGCTCAAGATTAAAAGGCACTGAATACATTTTTTACTTAAAAATGCATCTGGCCAAATCCGTTTAACGCTCAATTGAAAAGCCTAATGCACTCTACTGATCAGTGAAACCGGACTCTGCATTAGTGAGCAAGAGAGCACCACAAACAATGTAATTATGCTCATATGGGTAAGAGATACAAGCTCGCTGACACAGTGAGAGGTGTAATTGGACTCTGGAGGTGGCGTGCACACACGCTGGTCCGCTACGGGTTCTCTAGCCCACTTGCTGGAGCCTCTTGGAGCCAATGTACTCAATTGTTGGCTCCCTACCAGCAACATTTGCATTCATTTTAATGACTGCACCTGACACAAAAAAGTACATATTTGTGTTTAAGATTGATGCGTCTTTCTTTGTTGCCAGACTAAATATTGGTCAGTTCTTGTTTGTTACCTAGCAAACAAGCCTATGCAAATGCTCCATCGATCAAATGTGCAGTCACATTAGAGCTGCCTCTGCTAAAGGCAGAGCCGGTATGAGTGATATGGCGTCGTTTAATGTGTACGGCATCACTCTAAAGAACACTGCCTGGAAGCTTCACGTTGTCTGCCTGAACACATTTTGAAGTCGTCCTGTTATGCTTGAAGCCGGGCGTGGTAACAAATGCGGCTCATCCAACACTTTGTAAGCAATAATTGTTGGATCAGCCAAATTTGTGAAACTCCCACAAACCCATTGAGCTGTTGAGTTGGCCAGGAGATGTCAGCACAACAAGTGGAGTTGAGTCCAACTGTGTGTAGACTTGAATATCATCCCTTCGTTTGCGTGAGTTTTCCCTGACGTGCCAAGAGGATGAAGCGATGAAATCAGCTCGTGTGCAGTATCGCTGAGCCATCATTTGTGGCCAGGTCGCTTCTGAAAAAGAGCTGAATGGCTCAGTAGGCCTTACCTGGTGAAAAATTAACCCGTAAAAACAAAGTTTTTCACTATAAATCCTTTATATGCGTGGCGGCTAGAGTCCTCTCATCCTCTGGCTTGAGATGGCTGCCACCTATGGGTCAGATGATTGCCTGCCACCATTAAGCAATTGGTAATTAAATATAATTTATTTTTTCCTAAAAAGTGTAACATTTTGGAAAACATTTTTTCACGAAAATAAATTGTCACGCACAACGAGTCTGTGTGCAAAATGTCAGCTTGATTGGATCACGGGAAGTGGGTTAAAAAACGACCGAAAGATTTGCACGGTCGTAAGTGTGCAAGCAAGCAAGCAAGTGAACTTAATATAAAGGATTTAAAAATAAAAATAGTGGTTTATAGTTAGAGGTGATGGTGGTATGGGGAGGCCTTCATCCAGCAGTGGATTGCCCGTGGCTGCTGTTGACGATGCTACATTCCTTCCACAACGCAAACACTCCTCACGCTGCGAGGTGGCCATGAGATGCCAGCACAGACATGGATTTGTGAATTTCTCTGTGTGGAGATTTCAATGGGAAAGAGTCAATCTTTTGTCAGGAAATAATCTTCTTCATTTGGGAGATTAATATAGCACTTTGCTACTTGGCTTAACAGCTTCATGCTTAAATTTCTGCCCAATGAACCAGACGTGGGGCAAGATCATGCACGCGGTTGTCTTCAGCCAAAGGATGTGAACCAGTGCCATTCCTGACTCCAAATTGTAAAGTGTTGTTAAACAATATAACTTTCATAAAAAAAAAATCTAATTTCACCCCAGTGGTATTTCATTTAAAGTGCCAAATTAACTGAAGGGTTTACCGAATTTTGCCATGATTGGTTTCTCAATGAATATCTACTTTAAATGGCTATAACGAAGGGGGGGGGGGCAGAAAAGCTTTATGACGATTTAATGACTAAATAATGCAAGCAGACGCACGAGTTGAGAAGCATTTAAAATCAATTAACGTGAAGCTGCAGCCGGTGAAGGGATGAATTTGGTCACGGCGATTTGTGCTGAGTTAGTCCAGTAGGTGTAGCTAAAGGCATTCGCCGCAAAGCTTCGAAGCCAATTAGCCATGAACCAGGATAGAGGATCGGTTTCATTTCAGATTCGATCACGGTTCCTTCACATCCTTGCAAACCTTTGTCATGTTTTTTTTTAATCAGACCGTGTTTGTTTTAATGTATTGCGGCTGCCCGAAGCAGGTTTTGTTCATATATATATTTTTTAAATTACATGTTGTGAACATTTCACCATTGCCTCCTAAGCGCCACATGTAGTTGCCTTCCTTTACAGAAATTCTAAGAATGTACTTCTCGCATTTTTAAAATGTTGAGGCGCACATCACCTATTGTCATTATCCCTCCCCAGATTTTAGATATAAATTAAAACACTTAAAAAACTAGTCAACGTTTGTTCAATTTAAAACGCTTTAAATACATATATATTGTGCACTTTAAATGTCGTGATGTAACACAGGGTTGCCCTTGGATAAGAAGTGATACTTCACGCGGATCTCAACGGGTTTATTTCATCTCCTCGTCAAACAAAGGAGACTGCCCAGGGCCAAATGAATGTTGGGGCTTCGAGGACCTCGGTTCATGATCCCCCCCTCCACCCCCCCAAAATAGACAAAGTCAATACACAATACTGTACTGTAGCACTGGGATACATCCTATAGGTAATTGGGTACTTAAAGTCACGGCATCAGAGTATGTGCTACTTCCAGTAATGGCTGAAATTAAATAGTTGTGTTCACTTCATCTTTGATTTAGATTTACGGTGTGTATGCATGCGTGTGTGTTGAACTTCTTTTGCACCCTACGTAGCCAGCCGTGCTAATCGGAGGTGCGGGGGAATAACAACAACATACTAAACACAAAAAGCAGTTCTAAAGAAATGAGTTTTCAATCGAAATTTAAAAGTGCATAGCTCTAGTGGCTTCATAATATCGGAAAGGAAGAGCGTTCCAGACGGCCGCAAAAGAACATCTGAAAGCGTGCGTTGCAGCGACGGTTTTTGTTCGATGGCTTCGCCAAAAGCCGCTGCGAGGATGAGTTCGCGTGATGGTTTATTCCCCCTGACGAGATCACCAAACGTACCGTGGTTCGTTTGTGGCAATCACTTTGTGCGTAATGAGAATCGCATACCAAACCGAAGCTGTAATTGGGGTGTGGGTGGCCGTGAAACAGTCAAAGGAAGGAGTTGGATGTACAGAGAGGGGGCCGCCAACACTCGAATGGCTCTCGTGTACCCATCAAACGTAATTCCAGCCCTGTTCATGGCACTCGCATCGCCAGTTATAAACAAGTGTGAAATGAAATATGTTATCGCTGCATTCACGTTACGATTTATATTCTTCATGTATTTCATCAGTGCTGTGAATTAGTATATATAAAGACAAATATCTCCCGAATAGCCTTAACAGACTGTTGGGGCAAGAGCTGTTAGCGAGCACCTATGAAGGCCGGAACGGTACACGAGGGGGTGGGTGACCAGCACCACGCCCGACAACCTTTGTCTCCCTAGTGGCGATGTTTACACATCACTCTAGGTACTCATTTGTGGCTGAGTCTACCTAGTGGAGGCCCAGGACTGGTTCAAATAATCGTCACCGGTGATGGCTGTGAGTGGGAATAGCGCAGCGCACCCACAACTACACTACCGCTCCCCACATATATATATACACGCACACACAGTGTGTCTGTAATGTTCCCATGAGATTTTAATTGTGCATAGAAAAACCATTACTCTCCAACGCAATGGAACTTAACGTTTTTGATCGAAGTGGCGCATTGAAAACAAGATGCACGCATTGCGCGGCGTGTGTGGTACATACATACAGGGGGTTACTTTGTGCATTGTAACAATAATAATATACAGCCCTTTGTCAACCCACTGCTGTGTCAAGGCCTCCTCATGCTGAGTCAGTCACAGGGGTTGTGTGAACATGCTTCACCACTCTGCTCAGTGCAAGTTGGTGATGGACGTGGAGCTTGAACCGGTTCAGATAACGCTCGCCGCTCACATTGGCCGATGTCGAGAATAAATCTCGGGTTGCCGGAGGATGCACACAATGCGTCAATCAGTGCACCACCACTCCACCGCTATGTGCGTACATGTGCTTGCGATTTTACTACTCCCTGCCAGAATAAATATGTGCCTTGAGAATGTTTTTTTTCTTTACATTGTCCCAGCAAACAATTGCTTGTTACGTTCCCAAGCGACCGTGACGTGTTTCTGAGTTCAGAACGAACGCTGCTGCGTGCACAGCAGGTAGCCCGGCTGTGCGTGATGGCTACATTTATTTATAAATTGTGGGAATTAAGTGTCGGTTCTTCACGCGCTCGATTGCTAAGCTGCTGCTAAACTTCAGCTAAACACAATGTACCATGATGGCCAAGTCGAGCAGCGTTCAATTTGCACGTCGCGTCACGCACCAAAATCCATGTGCTCACCTGGGTTACTTGACGTCAAGACAAGAGTGTGTTTGTGAGTTTGCATAGGTCGGTATGGTACCACTCCACTCACCTTGAATACGTTTTGACTTTACAACTGCTTATTTAATTGTATTGTATTCATTGGCATGAGTGGCCCAGTGTCTCAGGGGTTAGATCACTGAGCCATTGCTGCTGAGAGCCTGGGATCGAATCCTATTTTCAGCCTCGATGGACCACTCTGGTCTGTGCTCCTTCAATAGAGGATCACCAAAACGACACAAACCCTCTCCTGAAGCCCTCTCCTGGCTAGCACACGTCCCACATTTGGCATTAAATTCCTGAACATATTGCCATATGCAAAGATAGAATGGCCACTTGTGATTCAACTGGGGTTGCAAGTGTTGTGAGTTGGTAGCTTCAGTCCATTAACCAAAGATTCCGAAAAAAAAACGCAATAGATTTCATTTATATTGCAAAGTCCCAGCTCTGTGAATATAAAATGTCAGTTTGACTGACATGCGAATCATATTTTTGTCTCTAGTAGGATGTGTGGGGGATTGTAATGCCCCCTAGTGCTGATAAAACATGTTTAAACTCGCCTTTTGCCCGTCCAAGGACGGGTGTATTGCAATAAATCTGAAACTTGCAAGCGAAAAGCAGACCGCGACGTGATATTCATTGTATTAATTCGTGTGCAATTTGTAAGGGCGCGGTGACACAGACTTATTTCATTTAAAGGTTATAATCCCTTGTTCATCATGACGTCCTTTTTACTTTGATGTCTCCATAGCGTCACGGAGATCGCGTGACGTGAGGGTTCTGCCTTTGTGGTGAGGGTTGTGAGTTGACGCCGAGGAGGGGGGAGGAGGCGCCTCGCCCCCCCCCCATGTGGAGTGACGTCACCCGCTAATTATTATGAATGGGGGGGGGGTGTCAATTTGGAGGACGTCACCTTATAATGATTATTAATGAGGGGGGCTGTTCGATGTGGAGTGACGTCACCTGCTTATGAGTATTAATGAGGCGGGGAGGATGCTCCATGTTGAGTGACGTCACCTGCTCACGAGTATTAATGATGGGAGGGGGGGGGGTCCATCTGGAGGACGTAGCCTGTTCATGATTAATAATGAGGGGGGCTGTTGGATGTGGATTGATGTCACCTGTTCATGATTATTAATGAGGGGGGCTGGCCGACGTGGAGTGACGTCACGCGCGGGACACACGGACATTCTTGGCTCATTATGTAGTAACTCACTGGCGTTCTGCTGACTGGTGGGGCTGGTGCAGTAGCTGTTCATTGGCACCTACTTGTACTTGCATGTGAATAATAATAATACATGGTAGTGGTGGTAGTTGTGATGCTGGTTTTAGTGAATTTGTGGATAGTTTTAGGATGGTAGCATTAGAGAATGGGGTGTTTTAAGTGCGTAATGCATCACTCTACAAAAGGGCTGAGAATACAATGTTTAAATCAGGACATAACGCCAATAACAAAATTGGAGTAACATTGAGAACGAAGACAAACAATAATTCGAATAGATATTAAACATATTGTCACGTGTAGAGTGTGTGGACCAGAGGTCACTTGAAGGGATCTCACAGGGAGTTCTGCGACATCCGCTTGTGTGGTCCGTTCTCGAACACTGCGAGAGATCCCAATGGGTACATCATCTCGTGATAGTGCCGCCGAACGCACAATCTGAAAAAATTTTGAGATAAAAAAGTCAAATCGTAATCATTCGCAAGTCAAAATTTACGACTCCTGGTTTTGGAAACCCTGCTGCAATCGTCACTGTGTCGTTTGTTGTTATTAATTGTAAGTTGCAGGAATTTTTAATTAAAATGTGGGTTTTTGGTATTTGCTTGGTATTTGTTTCATTTAGCCAGGCATGGCAGATATGATAATTAAAACATGTGCCAGCCAGCAATGAATTCTAATCTCGACGGTGTTGCATAATATAATTAGAAGGAATATTCTTCACGTTAAGTTATGTGTTCTTGTACACTCCAAAATGTTGGCTCTAAGCATTGCTTATGATTAATTTAACTGATAAGAAATGTGAAATGTTTAAAACATGAATACACATTGAAGTGACCGTTTCATGAATCACCTAATTAGGCAATAATCCTATTTTAATTAATGTATCCCCATAACACGGTTAGTTTATGTTTTGTCATTTTTCTTATTAAGAATTCTGGTGGCAAGTGCACCGCACTCTGACCAAGGCGACTCGAATTCGATTCCTGGCCACGGTTAACAGCCACTGGCGAATGACGCTTGGACTTGTTCTGGGCTGCCTCTTCATCAGAGGTCGCAAACGGGTTTTGATTCCGTACCCGGCCGCACCAGGGTCGCAAATGGGTACCCGTACCCGTACCCTAGCCGAAATGAGTGACAAACGGTGACTCACCAGTGACTCACGGCCTACCCGGACCCGTACCCGGCCGCACCAGGGTCGCAAACGGGTACCCGTACCCGGCCGCTAAGCACTTTGAAATAATGAAGCAGTAATATTAATAAGAATGCATTTTACTTCTGGGAGCCTCCGTGAGTTTCAGGACTCATTTTCAGGAGGGTCCTGCTATGTTGGGATGTTTGGCTCATTCCATTCATCAAAGTTTGGCTTGTTGTGGGGGGAGAAAGAGACGGAAACACCCCACCACACATAGGATGGGGTGACACCCAATAATCCAATGTAGAGGCAGACCGAAACTGAATTTCTGGTTTCGGATGAATAACCGAAGTTACCGAACACAAGATTGATTAAATATGTCATGATGCAATGCTACTTTAATATAAAAAAAAATCTAGAACTAATCATTCAGAGCCTGCAGTAAGAGTTGCTAAATATCAAATCTTTGGGTGTTACTTACTTAGTAATTATATCCAAACAAACGAATGTTATAGTTAAGGAACAGCAGTTTTTCCGCATTCTCGCCCAGCAGGTTGATGCTGCGCCTTGCTGGCACCAGAATCGACTTTAGTGACGTCATCCCATACCGCGTGTTTCGACATTCTTCACGGCGATTAACTGCTCCGTTTATTAACTTTAATTTTCTACTTCACTCAGATTCGTAATTTCGTTATCACTAATTCAATACGGAACTATTAACTAACTGAATATCAATATTGTCAGATTTCGAATCTCAGTACCAACACGCGTGTAGACTGAAGCGAACGCAACACATCAAGCCAAGGCAGGCAGGCGGCTGGGCACAGACAACAGAGGCACTTTGTTGTCGTCCCGTCAAAGAGGCTCCACCCACGGATGGAAATGCAGGCTGGTCGTATATACATTAGCAGACCATGGTTGCGGCTGTAACCTCGCTCCCAAGCTGCTGCTGCTGCTGCTGACGTACGTGTGTTTGCAGCCTATCGCATAGGATTGCCTAGTGCCGACTCACCGGCCGATAGGCAGAATGATAGACGTAGCACGAGCGTTATATTCCAAAAATTGATCTTCGGTTGACGACCGAAAGTCAATATCAGTTTCGGCCGAAACCGAAAGTTAAAAATTGACTTTCGGCCGAAACAGAAAGTATGCCGAAAAAGGCCATTTGCCAACTTTCGGCGCCGAAACCGAATTTCGGTCGGCCTCTAATCCAATGACTGTACTTCCATTTCGAGGCCACCACGCACCCAGCCAAAACCCACAGCACCTGGCTAACCATCGAACATTTTGGCCAACTATCGAACAAAGACGGTCACTGCGGTTCTGTGGCCGTCTGGAACGCTCTTCCTTCCGATAATAGAAAACCACTGCAGCTGTGCACTTTTAAATTGAAATTGAAAACGAATTTCTTAAGAAGTGCTTTTTGCGTTTAGTTTGTTGTCTTTTTCCCCGCACCTCGGATCTCGGATTAGCACGGTTGGCTACGTACTGTGCGAAAGAAGTTCAACATACATACCTGGTATTACTCCCAAGGAGTTTCCCATTCAACTACTAAGCAGGCTTAACTCTCCCATTGTAAATTGAAAATCTTGTTATCCGGTGGTGGGGATAAATGAATCACCCCAACAACCAAACTCCCCCCAAAAAACTAAAACCATCAAATTAAATCACACGCTGTGATCAAACAACCGCCGCCAGCGATGTGGTGTCTTTGTCCAGGAACGGATTGACAAGGGCTGGCTGCACGTCCAACTGAGAAAACGACTTTTAAACAACGGTGGCATGGTTACTTTCAAATATTGCGCACATACATGACAGCATGAAAGAAACGGCGCGACTCTATGCCATGCGACTTCAACTGTGGACCGTGCCTTGTCGTAGTCCGCGCTTGTGCGTGGGTATTTTTGTTGCTGGTGACTTTGTGTTTCGTATCGAAATCGCCTCCAGTGCTGTTGCTGCTGGCGGCAATACAAGTTGTCTAAAAAGTCAAAAGTCTTTCAATGCAGAAGGGGGAACAGCAAAGCTACACGAACGCCGCTCTCGTCATGGCGAGCAGATCTCGACATCGGTGGCACTTTGCCTCTGAACGTATTGCTGCCATACGCCAAAACACACTCGAATATAAGACGCATTATCATGTTGCACGTCTGTACGTTCACTGAAAACGAGCCTCCAGAAGCTGTCGGTAACAATATCAGCGGTTGAAAAGAGGCTCAAAGCAGGGGAAGCGGGGGTGGATGTTGTGAAAGGTGCCATTGTTATTGCTCGCTGAGAACACAGTAAGCAAAACCCACTTCCCAGATTGTTTGCAATTAGGTTGAGCCAAGAAGAGGCCCCTTCGACATTGCGTGCATTGTTCCATCCCCGCCTCCTGTGCACCATCTCGGCAGAGCGGCGGAATGACGACAGGAGGTGCCGTGCTTGCGACGCGCCCTGCCCGAGGTCTCTCCGTGTGTCGCGGGTCTCTCGAATCCGGTTTAGTCACTTTAATAAGCACTGTAAATTATGAGCCTCCTTGACTGAACGTGTGGTTGTTCGCGGCGTTTATGAATTGCCATTTGGCCTTATGATGATGCCACTCGTGTGAGATGTCTCGGGTCAGGGCTAAGATTGAGTAGGTAGTGATTTTTTGTGGTGATTTATGCTATGTTTTTTTATCATCTCGAACACACACACACACACTTGTGTTAACATGTTTACTTAAGTTGTGCTTCTTAATCGTTTGTTTAGTTTTTGAGTGTGCTTTATTGCGATGGCGTGTGCACTCATGCGTGCTCCAAACTTCGCGGATTACGATCGACTAAGGGGTTAGGTATGTTTGGAATTGTTCGTCAAAAAAAGGCATGCGGCAATTGTGAATAATATTTCCTGCATTCTATCGCACCCACAAACACCCCCCCCCCCGACCCACCCCGAGCGCACCCTCATCACACACGTGTACACTTAGCCGAGTGCAAAGAGTTGCGCCTGTCGCCTCGGAGTAGGCAGCTCGCTGGTCTCACGCACCGTGCCTTGTCACAGACGCGTCTCTGGGTGAGAGAGAGGAGGAGGAGGACAGCAACGCTGCTGCTGCTGCTGCTACTCAAAGTTCCTCCAGAGCGTTTGAAAGTGATGGCGAGCCAGGGCAAGAGCTGAGCTGAGCTGAAACGTGCTGGCAGATTTCATTTCAACTATCATCGTCCAAAAGTAACGAAGCCGTTGTTTAAGTAGTGCCTGCTTGTGTTCACTCCTCCACGCTCATCGTCGTATTGGCAAATGCCCTTCTATTTAAAGTTCCCACACGCGCGTCTGCAAGAAAACATAGTAACGAAGCAGGTTTAGCAGGCTACATTTAAGTTCTAATATTCACTTTACTTCGCTTTTGGTTATCGACGTCTGCACTGAGTGAAGAAGAGCGATGGCACCGGTGGAGCTGACTGGCGTCTCGGCAGCGCCGCTCCTTCTGTGCCTCTTGCTTCTTGGGATGCTTCTGGGGATGCTTCTCCTCGCTTCTGCGAAGACTCCGGGGAGCGAGCTTCTCCGCGAGGAAAAGGAAGGTTCGCTCGGCCGCTGCATGCAAGGATTCGTCTCTGGTGAGAGGCGTTCGTCATGCACCCGTTTGCTTGTCAACTTTGAGTTTTGGCAGGTGAGAGGTGGCCCTCTGCCAGCCCCTCTCTGCGTGTGTCGTGTGTGGCCGGAGAGCTACACAATGTTTAGACATCGCTTAGAGACACCCACACAATGTTTTTTTATGGCTGAGTGACACCCGCAAGAATTTCGACAACAATGAACGTGTTTTTCAATGCTGCATTTTTCTCCCTCTAATCAGGTGATATAACTGTGATTATTCTGATAACAGATATTTTGCATACACACAATAGCACAAGTTTAGTAATAATCATAATCATCATAGGCAACATCCGATTAATTTTCATGTACATCATTATCATCATCCACTATAAAGTGTTCACTCATCATCCATTGTTATCATTCGTCATCATCCATAAATCATGCATCATTGTCCACTATAAACCAGCATCCGTCACCCATCCGTCAATCATCATCACTCGTTGTAATCATCCATCAATCATAAATCACCATCTGCCATACACGAGTCACTAATCACTACCACCACCACCACCATGCATCATCATCCATGATTATCAATATTGTTCATGCCCACTGCTAGATGGAGGCATCTGAATGTTCACATCATCACCACCGCTTCGTGCGGCTGCATCGTTAATTCCACTGCAAAGACAACGCTGGTTGCAATGTGGCAACTCCGACGATGAGTAATGGCAGCCTGTTTGCACGGTGCAAAATACAATTAACACGTTTAACCTGAAATTGACGCGATTCGTCATATAGCTGCAGGGATATTTTAACACCGTGACGTGGAAACGTTCGGACCGTGACGAGTGTCAAAAATATGCCATCTTATGACAGCAAACAGAAGATATACGATCAGACCTCACCTGGCCCGTGTCTCCACATATGAATACAAATATGTTTTAGTCCACCCTCCAAATCGCTTTCCAGACCCATATTATCCAAATATGTGTTCATGTAAGAAGACTGTGGACAAGGTGTCGGCCTTGTGCATCAGTGTCATGTTCCTTCCGTTCGCTCTTGCTCCGTTGTGGGTGGGTAATGCAATCTCTGTTGCCCACGTCCAAGGGCTGAATGGAATCGCATGCACTCTGACATAGCGGACGTGTACCGATGACTTGCGATGTGTGTGCATTTGTTGAAAGGATGGACGACCCATGCTAATGATATCCAGACAACCTCAATATTTCACGTTGTATGCCTCGACATACAAGCATTACATAAATGACGGTAATACTGTGCACACAGGTAACGTGTATAGACTGCTGGTGGTGTGTTTGTGTCTGGAGGTAGTGATGGTATAAGCACTTGTGCACTGCGCTAGAAGCCTCGCTACCTGGGTCCGATCCCTCGCCACGAATACTATTAGTAGCAAGCGGTATCTTAACACGTCTTGGGCTCCCATAGGTAGACTCAGCCTTAAATCAGTATCCAGTGGGGTGTGCCAACATCGGCACTGAGGGAACAAAGGTGGTTTGCCTTGATCCTGGTCACGCCACCCCTTAAAACTAAACTATTATATTTTATTTAACAGGTAAGGCCTCGTGAGTAGCTCTTTATCAGAAGTGACCTGGCCACAAATGGGAACTCTGCAAAGTGGCTTCTAGTGTGGAAATGTATAGCAGCCGAATACTCTAAAGGCCCGTCTCTAGATGTCGAGGGGAAAACCGGAGGAGGTGGAGAAAAATCCATGCAACCACGGGGAGAGAGACATGCAAATTCCAAACATACAGGCCTCAGGGTTCGCCATTGAACCCACGACCTCCTGTATACCAAGCGAGGTAGTTAACGTCTCACCACTCCTTCGTTGGGACACTTTGGCCTTAATAGGTGCTTGCAAACAGCACTTGCCAAAACAAGGCTGTACGACTATATGGATGATCACTTTCTCAGATGTGTGTTTGTGTCACCAATTTAATGTGCTGCTGTGTGCATACATGAGAGAAGTTCAAAAGCATGGGTATATTTTTGCAATTATCCTCTGAATACTTAAACGTTAGAAGATGTGAATGTTTAATATGGGCAGATCATCACAATGTACCGTCCTATGTAGTCCTCTCGTAAATAAAATAAAAAGCGCTCAAGCATTAATTATACATTGTATTGCTTTAATTAAAAACAGTCTTGTGGGGTTGAGGAAATTGCTTGGATTGTGCAAAATTAGAATTTCAAATGAGTTTGAGAATATTTAAAAAGAAAAGATAAACAATGCTTAAAGATGTAATGTATCGAATGTTTCTATTTTTTTAGTTTTTCATAAATTCCACTGAGGGGATAATTTCGCACTGAATATTTCCAGATCGTCGATATGAATTGGAGTCGGCAGGTTATCGCCACAGGCAGAGGAGGGACGTCTCCTGCGTTTTGTGTGCCGAGTGTGGAATTATTTGCCGACGACCCGGGCAGACCTGGTCGAAATGAATCCCTGATTGTACTGGTACATCGCCATGGGTTTTTATGACCTTCTTTATATTTTCATTAGCCCACCAGCATGATAGCGATCTTCACGGCGAACTACACTACTCATATCCCCTGAAATCAATGATGAAGTTTCCAATGAAATATACCGCAAAATAGAAAATGCCACTTACAAAAAAAATTGAAGCAAAGAAGAGAGATTATGGATACTGCGTGATACATTTCAGGCAGTGTCATCCAAAAATAGTGTCCCTGTAATAACAAACAATACACCACTGTATGTGCACGTATACAGGCACGTAGATTGTATACCAAGGGATATTTGAACTCGTTCAGTAACTCCACCCACCCACCCACCACCACCGTTACCCTCTCACTCATCAACCTTCACTCGCCAACCTGAGTGAAGTATGATCAAACAACCCCCATAACCGACATGGTATGGGGAGGCCTTCATCCAGCAGTAGATTGACAAATGGTTGTAAATAAATAAATATCTAACATCATTTTCTGGAATTACCATTTGGGTAAATAAATGGAAAAAAATTGAATAGAGTTTTCCCCTTTCATCTGGCAACAAAAAGTGTCAAAGGAGCAAATTCCTAACCCGAATGGCGTTGGTCATCAGGAGAGAATCCGCAATCACTGCAGTGTTAGGCAGCAAAATGCAACATGTGCATCAATAGAAAATGTGTAAAGCAGCGATTCACTCAATCACAGCTGCTGACTAATGTGGCTTATATGAAGGCGTGCATGCTATGTAGTTGAGCTTGCTATGGTAACATTTAATGGTTTTTTGGTGGTTGTGGCCAGTGATGGTTGTGATCTTGGTGGGGCTGTTTCTTGTTTTTGATGGCAGTGGCGTTGATGTCCCTCACCGCCGTGTCACTGTTGCCATTCAGGTCCCTTGTGCTGGTGTCACTGGGGACTGCCATGGTACAAACACCATGGCAGATACGGATACCTGATGCACAAATGGAAAATTAAAAACTCTCCAGTGTGTGACTGTGGTCATCCAGAACAGACCGTACAACGTATAACGATGCAATGCCCCGATCCACAAATACGAAGGAGACATCACAGCGATGCACTCTGCTGCTCCTTGACCACCTGAATGTGAAATTTTAGTTGTTGATCTGCGTCCGCATCAGCCATATGAAAGAAGAAGATTGCTCATGCTTTTGGCAGTGTTGGTGGTGATGTTGCTGGCACTCAATGGCATTAACATGACTCACTCTACTGCGGTGCCCAGCAGCGATCATTTAGTTTGTGTTTTATTTCAGTTTGTCTCGTACAGTATATGACAACTTGTGGAATTTTAGTCACATCTTTTTGTGTTTAGTTCATTGTCCTTCCCCGCACCTCCGATTAGTCCGGTTGGCTACGTACGGTGTGAAATACGTTCAATATACATATTAGTCTCTGGATTCCATCTGTCATTCCACTCCTCTATTTGACTATGGCAGTCAAAAATATGGTCCACTCTAAATGTAATTCAATTGCACGGGGGTACAATTAACCTGTACCCTGCCCAATATTATCAGGCCAGTCAATCGTTGAACTCATTCACTTATTTTTTTGTACGAATATAGGTAACTACTACGTTTCATCTTCCTCAAGTTCAAGTTCATTTATTAGGTATAGCCCTGTGAGCCATTCGGCTCTTGAATCGGGTGCAACCGCAACAAACAAAAACAAAAACATGAACAAAAAAAACATCTTAAAGTGAACATGTGGCTGAGTGCAAACAGAAAATCCAAGAAAAGACAGCAAAATATTGCAGAAAAAAAACACCGTACACCAACGCTGTGTGCAAAAATCCCAGTGGGATGCAAGTCAAACAACCAACAACTCAGTGCACTGCTGTCTCTTCTAACGTTCCTGAATGATCTCAGTCCCCATATTCCGCTCAGACGCGTTAGTGACGTCCCGTCGGGGTCGGTCGCGATTGTGTCTTAGGCGGGCGTGGGTCACAGCCATCCTCACACGTGATGATTGCCGTTCACTCATAGCTATTGTTGACTCAAGTTAAATACAATTTGACTGTGCTTACGGACATGTATCCCACCACGTTCGCATAAACACAATTAATACCGGTGTCTGTGTGAAGCTCGGATGTGAAGTGGCATGCAATGTCAATTATTTAGTTCTCTCGAAATCCCTCAACGTGGGTCTATCCCTTCAACACAAAAACAAAACCCGTGTAGCCTTCACAGACTGTTGAGGAAAGTGCTGTTAGCGAGCACCTATGAAGGCCGGCACGACACACGAGGGGGGTGGGTGGCCAACACCACGCCTGTCCGCCTTTGTCTCCCTGGTGGCGATGCTCATACATCACACCAGGTACTCATTGAGGCTGAGCCCACCTAGGGGAGGCCCAGGGTCGCCAGGTTCGTAGCGCAGCGCGCGACCTGCTACACTACCGCTCCCCACTATCCTTTCAACACAAGCACTACCCACACACACACACACAAAAGCACACTTTGTTAACAACTATTTTCGTGACTAATTTTCATTCACAAAATGAATACTGGTGCTGATGTGATGCTGCTGCTGCTGCTGATGCTGTCGTGGTGACAATCCTGTGCTAGTGACGACGCTGACGACCCCGCGGCTCTAATAGCGCTGGCTCTGATAGCGCTGGCTCTGATAGCGCTGCTCTGATAGCGCGGCTCTGATAGCGCTGCTCTGATAGCGCGGCTCTGATAGCGCTGGCTCTGATAGCGCTGCTCTGATAGCGCGGCTCTGAAAGCGCTGGCTCTGATATCGCTGGCTCTGATAGCGCGGCTCTGATAGCGCGGCTCTGATAGCGCTGGCTCTGATAGCGCGGCTCTGATAGCGCGGCTCTGATAGCGCTGGCTCTGATAGCGCGGCTCTGATAGCGCGGCTCTGATAGCGCTGGCTCTGATAGCGCGGCTCTGATAGCGCTGGCTCTGATAGCGCTGGCTCTGATAGCGCTGGCTCTGATAGCGCTGGCTCTGATAGCGCGGCTCTGATAGCGCTGGCTCTGATAGCGCGGCTCTGATAGCGCTGGCTCTGATAGCGCTGGCTCTGATAGCGCTGGCTCTGATAGCGCGGCTCTGATAGCGCGGCTCTGATAGCGCTGGCTCTGATAGCGCGGCTCTGATAGCGCTGCTCTGATAGCGCTGGCTCTGTGTCCCAGGCATATCGTGGCTGTTGGAGATGGCGCGCTCGCACGTGAAGCGCTGCCTCTGCCCCAGCAAGGACGACAAGCGGACGCTGGTGGAGGCGCGGCCGCCCGACTACGTGGAGCGCAAGCTGTCCGTGGCCGGGAGCCGGCCCGTCGAGTTCGTGCTGCCCCAGCTGCCAACGCTCGCCATGCGCCAAGTGCACGTGCAGCAACAACAGCAGCATCATCAGCACCATCATCATCAGTATCAGGAGGTGCAGCAGGTGGAGGAAGCTGTGCTATTTGACCGAAGCAGGGATGAGAAAATGATGCGCATTGTTGATGGCAATGGTAAGCAGGGAAGAGAGTTTGGTTGAATACATCAGTGATTATTATTATTTGCGAATTGACATATTTTGAGTTAAATATATTGATTAATAAATGTATAATAGCTGGAAGCTGGTCAATAATCCATGTTTCCTCCCCCTATATTGATTCGTATAAACATGCTTTCATTATTGAGGGTGGTGCGGTGGTTAGTTAATGCACTGCACTCTATGACCCCAGCACTCTCTGTGTGATTCCCAGCCATTTTTAGACATCAGCAGAGAGTGATGTCTGACCAGCGCGATGAAGCTTGGGTCAAGCAACCAACATACTTTATAATTTTATCGTTATTCTTACTATTATTACAAAGGTACGCTTGCAACTTCAGAAGAAAACGTATGTCTGATAATGTCTATTTTTGTACATTTTGTAAATCAACTTAGTTATCAAAACGTGCAAGCTGTTATATTTTTTTTATTGCAAACATTTTATTTGTGCATACAGCGGAACGGGGTAGGAAAAAAAACTAATACCTCCGCTTTGTGTTATTTGTTGTGCTGTGCAGTGTCTCGTGAAGAGTGTTTTGGTTCGGTGGCACACTTGATTACACTCTTTATAGCTAATGACAGCCATAGCAAATCGCTCTCGCGCTCTCCCTGAATGGGAAACTTCATTTTGTGCGCTTCACTTCTTTACAAGTGCAGGGCACGAAATGAAAACATTACATCCAGTGTAAAAATGAGGTAACATTGTTCTTGGAAAGAGTCTTTGCACGCAAAGCAGTTTTTGTGATCGAGGGCTGTGCATCTAAAAAAAATAATTGTACTTTACTATGCTCCAATAACGATGCTTCACACCTTCACCAACAAGCTGCTCTGATCAGAGTGGTGACGTACGACACGCACTGCATGGGAAGTCCCTGATCCACTCGCTGTGGATTGACAAAGGGCTGTTCCATGTACACGTGAGAGATCAAACATCACTGCGCCGCATGATATGGCCTTCCAACTGTGAATCGGTGAACCATCCTGAACTCTTTCTGCTCTGGGGAAAGGCTACGACTTGAAATGCCTATTGAAAATGTTTTTTTCACCTGTTGAGGAGGAGTGTGCTTTACTTTTTTTTAAATGCCCTATCTGGCTGTCAAGACATCGATTTCGTTCCAACCCCATGTTGCGATACACCCAGTGGGAAGGGTTTGCCACCTTTTGAGGTACAAAACACAAGGACATATTATGGGAATAATAATAATATCTAATAATACCAGAATAGGGGTGAACTACATGCAAGTCCACGTTTTTGTTTATCCAGGTGAGAACTCGAGAACAGGATTAGTCTCATTTGCAAGAGTGACCTGGATCACCAAGATGATTTAAGCAAACAAAAAGTACAGCGATTAAAAAAATATACAGTGGTGTAGTAATTACGTGACTGACAAAACACTGGGACTTTGAATGTTCCGGGAAGATCCACAGGATTTCCAGGACAGCTACTATCGAAAAGGAGGGTATCCTGGTTAAACCAGGACATGTGATGATGGCAATGTTAATAATGAAACGCTGCTGTCTCCCCCCCCCCTCACTCTCCTATCCAAATCAAACAGTGGTTGCACTGCCACTCTTTAGCCAAATGAAGCGTGAACTGGTGGCGGGGACACCAGGAGCTGCCACCATAGGGCCTGCCGGCCTAGGCCAAGATAACCCAAGGCGGCGGCCCAGCTCGCTGATCATCCCACCCATGGGCTCGGGCGCAGCGTCTCCGGGCTCCGTCTCCCGTGGCTCCTTCGCGAGGGCCGCCTCCGTGTGCACGTCCCCCTACAGCCCCAAGCCGCATTCGCCAAGCCCATCGTTTGGCAAACCAAGCCGCTCCTTCAGCATCCAAGGCTCAGGTACACAATGCCCGCAGATTGGTAGGGAATGTGCCTTAGTCCTTGAACATAGGTGGAATGCCAGTTTACAAGAAGAACGCATTTAAATTGAGATTTAAAGCTTTCGTGACTGCAGGGATTCATATTATTGGTTCTTTCGGTAAATTCACGTAGAAGGGAAACAATACGTGATGATTGCTTGTGTTGCAATCGAAACGTCGTGATAATTGTATTTTTGAGATTTGTATTATTTTATTGTTTCCCTTCTACGTGACTTTATCGAAAGAACCAAGAATAAGAACATACTTATCTCAATTCTTTACATCGGTATTGTACATACTAGACGTATACTTTGCTTCTAAGTGTGCATAAAAAAACGGGATAAAATTAAACACTGCTCTGTCGCGCTTCGTGCAGTTTCGGAGGTCGCCCACACGGCACAGAGTACGATGTCCAAGTTTTAGAGATTCAAAGTTTGTGATCACTACTGCATATATCTGTGAATTTGGTTTTATTAACATATATGCTGACCACAGCGAATGAAATGCCCATTGTAATGCTGTACTTTTGTTGTGATGTTTATGTAAAAGGAGATCTGAAAGTACTGAATGTTTTTGGATGTTTTGGAAACTTCAGACAATTTCACTTACTTCCTTCAAATGTTTGCACAAAAACTGTGCCTTCTGAATGTCACTGAATTGGTTATGCTCATAGCAATTCGTGCACTTTCCAGCTATTGCACTGAGAGGCAGAAGGAGGAATACATGGATCATAGAACATGCAAACTACGGACAACATATTGACTGTGAATACACATTTAGTGGGCTTGAGCAAGACACATCGCTAGATTGGATGGCAGCTGAGGAACGAGAATGGTGAAGGAATAGCAGCCAAAGAAGTGAACTCGCCTGAGGAGGACGATAATTGCAGAGGTGGAGCAATGCGATTAGCTCATGTAAAGCAGCAAGAGATGGAATGTTGCATTGCAGATCTGTGAGAGACGTGGTGAAGAAGTGGGGGCAGGCCTTCATGGAGAACAAATAAATGTACTTACGTCATGATGGTAACATGCAAACACGCACTCGCTTTGTTTACCGTTCCCACGCAGAGTGGAACCTGCGCATTGGCTCACCGGGTGCCTCCAGCAAGCGGCTGCTCAGCAGGCAACTCTCGGTGCCTCTCACGATGCATCCGCAGTCGCCCACGCTGGGGCAGCTCTCCCCTCTCGCAGAGGTAATGCGACTCCAGCCAGTTCAACGTATGTAAGACAACATAGGCCAATTATATACACGTGTAGCTAATTTGTAATTTACTTATATACCAAATGCCTGTACCACCTAGCTGCAGTGGCCTGTGCCCCAAGCCCCCTCCCCACACCGACCCCCCTTTTGAAGGCTCAGCCCCCCCCTTTATTAATTGTTAAAGTCAAGTGAGAAAAAATGTTGGTGCAATGTTTAACACCGGTGGTGATTTTTATTTTTATTGTTCGATTTTTCTTTTCTCACAGCATGCGTAGTAATAAATTACATCTATAGATAGTATTTTTTTCTCTCATTGCGTAGAATTTTCCATGGTTATGCTTATGAGTATAGATTTGTGCAAGAAAGGCGCCGCGTGTTTAAGCAACAACAACACGACTTGACTTGACTTCCAGCAAGGTGCTCAAAAGTGTTGCACGTGACAAAAAATAATAACCCATTGGCCAAAGGGGAGAAACAACTAAGAAGCAGAGGAGCTCATTTTGACAACCAAATGCATCGTGTAGATAGACATATATGAGAGAAAATCTTTGCCATAGTAGGCGAATAACTAAATTCAATGCAATGTATTTTTAGCACAGTTATTGGAGATTGGGCTTAGGCCATCAACTCACTGCCACGGAGAACCCAGTTGCGTTTCCAGTGGCTATCAACAGGATCTCAGAGTTTAGTGCCCTGACCCCTGGCCCTCCGAGGATACCGTTGGAAGATGCATGTTTCAGAGAAGCCCTTTAATGCACTTCCTCTGCCTTCTCATCAATCTCTACACCTCCAATTGATATATATGAAATGTAATATATATCCATTATATATAAAATATTTTTTTGTATAATATATATAACTTTATTGTGATAAAAAATATAGAGCCTTGGGCACCATCGCGAACACAAGGCAAACCAAGCCAAATAAACGCCGCCGGTTGATTAATAAAGGCTCTGTGGGCCATTTTTAATACAGGCGACAAATGCATTCAATATTTCAGTCTGTGCGCAATGATTCGTAGCGTATAATTTGTCACACATCTGTGTATTTTGTGGAGAAACATTATAAGTGTTCGGAAATATGTAATCCTAATAAATTGTTCGTGGACGTTTGTCATTTTGCAAAGAATGTTTTAGCTCATTTATGATGGAATCGTTAATGTGGTGTTTCATTTTGTCCCGTCTTTTTATTATGCACACTTAGAAACAAAGTATACATATGTACAATACCGATATAAAGAATAGAGAGAAGTGTGTTCTTCTTGTAAACTGGCATTCCACTTATGTTCAAGGACTACGGGACATTCCCTACAAATATGGACACAACATACAAAACTGAAGACAGTTTCGACAGTGGGACATTGGAAGGTAACTTTATGATTTACTTGCATGTATTATTCACTGCATCATCTCTCTGGTTTCGCAAAACACGAGGTGGGAATCTCACGCGCCAAGCGTTGGGCTTTTGCGTTCAGAGTGAAACTGTCGTCGATGTGTCGCCGTAGACGTGATTGTCGAAGGGGGACAGCCAAGTGGCAAGCTTCATGTGCAGCTCCGATACGACCAGACCATGCAACACGTGTGGATAATGGTGGTGCAGGTAAGCCTCTCTATCTCTTTGGTCTTTCATTCACTCACTGATTGAGAGAAGTAGAACGTTTGGTGTGGTCGTATTTTTGAACGACACCCGAAGGGAGGCAGATGAGAGACTAGAGTAGCAGGTAAATGTATATAATTCAAATCTAGGTAGTACAGGTTTCCTGTATATAAATGACAAATTAACTACATACAATAAAACCTCGTTATTTCAGTATTTGATCATTATTCGTAATTTGGGATAATTGGGCATGGCTGCGCTTTCGGCATATATACGGTGTATTAGTAATTTGCCATAAGCCGAATGGCCGTACCAAATGGTCCAATTTCGGCATGACCAAAACAACGAATCGGTCTGGTGGCAGTGTGCGTGGTGAGCGTTAGTGCAGATCTGTTGCTTTGGACTTTTCCTTGTTCATGCACTCTGTGCAAGCCAACCCTCTCAGAAATGTCATCTACACCTAAATCAAGAAATAATAGAAAGGGACTCGCGTATAAATATCTTAGTCTGCGAGACAAATCCACAGTTTTGGATCAAATTGATGCAGGTGTGTCAATGCATATGGTGTGAAAATAAAATAGAAAAAAGCACATTATTGGGGCAGGAGGCACTAGGGAGTACTATTGTAGATAATTCGGAATATTGGATAATTCGGCAAGGCCAGAGCCTCATATGTGTCGAATTAACAAGGGTTTACCGTATGTATTTAATTGGCCTATTTTTTTAATTTGCATAGAACTGGTTGGGTTGAATTTTGCCGACATCTGACCCACAAGGGAGTGAGTTCAAATCCCAGATGAGGGTTGACCAAGCCAATAATTTCCTTGTGGTTGCTAACGATAAGTGACATTAACCTGAAGCCAACAATTGTTTTCCACTAGATTAAGTCTCCTCTTCCAAATGAATGTGGAATTTCCACCATTGGCTCAGGGCTGTAAAAAAGGAAATGAGCAGGAAACTGTTAAGCTAATGATATTTCACTGACCGAAAGAATGCAGACTTTGTAGATAGCCATGAGTGGCTATTTTACTGGTCCTGTCACAGTAACGTACAGTTTCCCATCACTGACTCATACCGCTGTTGGAGAGAAGCGCTATTCAATGCTCATTCGAGGAAGGCATACATTTGACTATTTATACGGTTCTTGAAATTAAATGTGCCAGGGTCATGTATCGAATGATGAGCCGTGTGTCAGTGTTGGGACGGGGTTAATGGGTGTGTGCTGAGCCAACATCCTCAGCGTACAGGTGTAAAGACATGGCGAAAATCAGTTTGACAAAAACACACACTGCTTGTTTGCTGGAGGTTACTCACGAGTAGGCAAGATTGACGTTATCCACAGGGCTTTGCTGAGCATCAGTGTCCACACTCACTGAGGTCATCCTTAGCTCTAAGAGCTTCCTATGGGTTTCTTCATTAAACACGAAGTTCATTTCTTGAGCCCTTGCCACGGGTAGACGCAGGACCCCAATTCTGCCCTGAGAATGTTCATTTATTATCTTGGAGAATCTAATTGTAGACAAAGTGACATATGGGATAATATTATGCACTACTGTGTGATGGAGTTGACAACACTTTTAAGTAGGGATGTAGGAATCACCATGCCTCGTTGGTCATGACATTCGTTTGACTTTAAACACCACACTGGTTCGCGTGGGTTGGTGGAAGGGGTACCCATAACTGCGGCAATTTGCACTCGCCACTGATGCTAGCAGTGGCTGCGAACGCAACTCAGGTTAACAGGTTCATAGCGCATTGCTCTTCTCACACACTACTGCCCCCCCCCCCCCCCACTGTATGATACAATGGACATAATTATGTGACGTTCAATATTTAGCAAAGGGCAACATTTAATGTAGCCGAATATAACGCATGTAACATATGTACATATTTTATAATAAACCAAATGATATGTTTGAGAATGCCACGTCATTTTACCAGAGGTAAAAAAAAACACCTATTATTTTCTGTTGGAATGTCAATTAAGAGGATTTGCAGGGTATATAGCATTGGTTAGGACATCATTATTCTGACAAGAATATGGTTTTCACGACAACTTTTTTTTTGCTGAAAGGCTTTGATGAGGATTATTGGAAAACATCGATTAGTGTTGACACAACCTTCATACGGATGGTTACTTTAAAGAAGTGTGGATGCAGAATAAGAACCCAGACCATAATGATTATGGCACCTATGTATGTGGTGAATTTCTTACTTAAATATGCTGAAAATTACACCCTCGCCCATGTTCAAGGCATAGTTTTGTTATAAATCGTAAGTTTGAATTGTATGCCCTGCAACTGAGACTTGATTGACAGTGAACCCTCTCAGCCCAATCAGACATCATGAGGCTGACAGCAACCTTTCTGCGATGTTCAAAGCGAACCCCGAGGTTTTATATAATGGGCGGACTTTGCAAAAATACATATCTGGAGGGTATCCGTTTCATTTTTATTCTGGGTTACATTTAAAATGATCTGCAAACGCTGACCCTCCGTTGAAAGAGTCACCCAAAGGCATTTAAATAAAGGTTGCATTTTCAGGAGAACATTTTTATTTATAACGTAAGGAAATATTGCACCTGAGGGGACATGCTGAAGTCACTCGTTGTACTGCAGACTCGCAGCTTTGTCGCTTGAATCCTTTCAACGTCCCCATGTTTGTTTTGTTCCACCCTTTCATCTTGTGAACTGGATATTTTGCGTTGCTGTTAAATATCGCGATTTTGCCCCGTAATTATCTCTGTCCCCTTTTTGGAATTGTTTAATATAAC
The DNA here is from genome assembly GCF_964198595.1 of Lampetra fluviatilis. Lineage (NCBI taxonomy): Eukaryota > Metazoa > Chordata > Hyperoartia > Petromyzontiformes > Petromyzontidae > Lampetra > Lampetra fluviatilis. The sequence goes on from NC_136292.1 coordinate 2,075,813, forward strand.
TTAAAAAGAGTAGAGACAATTGCTGTAGTGCTCTGACATTACAGTGGGCATGCAACTTGTGTAACTAACCTGTGACCACTTCCTGTCTTATATGTCATGGAGGACAGAGATATCTCTGGCGATCTGGAGTTTGTCTCTGAGAATCAAGTAAAAATCTAATTTTTGTATTTCTCCCTTTGGGCTCATCCACGACCATTGCCTCGACTCGTGTTTGAACAAGGTCTTTGTTATCTTCACTTTCCCTGCCGGCCGCGAACCCTAACAGACGCCCTCGTCTCTCGCTCCATACTCCAAAACCAAATGCATAAATCATCGGCTCTCATCTATGCAACTCGCATCTGTCAACAGACACGAGGAGGTTTTGGAACACAATTTTGCCACGTTTTTCAGTGCAGTTTGGCGAAGGTAGCAGCTACCTGATGAGGGAATGGCATTGCAATCACGCAAGGCGCCTTTCGCCCACAGAAACACCCATAGCCACAATAACCGCAAACAATCACCTGCCATTGTAACCACCATAATAACACTACAACCACAGTTATCCACAGCAACACTCACCAACATTAAAACAACAAGTAATTGTGTAACGACTGTATAGGAATTAATTCCGATTCATGTAACATTCATTAATATGTAAAGCCTCCTTGGACTCCGTGATGGTCCCGTCTAGATGCTATATTCATGTACACTGCATTTGCCTTTATCACAAGCAATGCACCTTGCAGTGTGATGCCAGTGCGTAGGCAATATAGACACATGGTGTGCATCAATTAATGAAAGTGTGTAGTCTACATAGACACATGGTCTGCAGCGAAACCAGCATTTCAAATACATAGACACGTGGTCTGTAGTGTTTATACAACATTGACATAGACACGTGGTCTGCAGTGATGCCGACATTTATATTAGACAGATAGTGATATCAGCGTGTAGACCACATACGCATTGCGTGCAGGGATACCAGCATTTTAGACTTCGCCAACACATAGGTCTGTAGCGATACCATTGTTTATCTTACAGAGACTGATTGTCTGCAGTGCAATGACTGTGGAACACTGCCCTGCTCACCCACCATCCCATTGCTCTTGCGCCAGCTGTCTGCCTTAAACAACAATGTTCTGCTGCCTCTGGAAAACGAGGCTTGGCCTTGGCTATTAAACGCATTCATAGGTTACTTCTTAGGTAGACATGGACGGTTGGACCTTAATGAGGTTGTACAGATTGGAGCCGAGAATTTGTTCAAGGCCATTAAGCGGTACAACATAGGGTTGTGCCTGAAGTCATATTGATGTTCTAAATAAATCAACATAATTGCAGATGGAATAACAGTTGCAGCTCTGGCCTGTGTGCTTATTTGTGTAAAGAATGCCCGTGTTGTTGCATACACTCAGTGATTGCACGCATGCCGCCGTTGTTGAGAATAATTACGGAGTTTTTGTTGTACGCAAGAAAAAAAATTAATTTGTCAGCTGCAGCAGTGGATGCAGACATGCAGCGAATTTTTTTTTACCTCTGTGGTTAGAGATCCAATTACCTCGACTGAGCATATGGCATATGTAGGTCTCTAAGTTACAAGCAGATTCACGAGTCAATTACTTCACTAACTCCAGTACGTAGTAGGAGTAGAAATAATAGGCGCAATGTGACAGAGGAGCATTGCTCTCGCACCCCGTGTTATTTTCCCGGTCGCATTCTCGCCTCAGGTTCAAAACCTCGTGCTCAAGCCGAGCAAGGCCCCGCCGAGCATCTACGTGAAGGGCACGGTGCTCGCTGACAGGCGGTGGACGTTCAAGACCAACATGAAGCCCAACATCAGCGTAAGCGAGCCACGGTTTCCACGAAATCCGCTGGCAATCGTACTCGTCGGCCCAGTTGTCGGCTGGACATTCCATCAGTGGGGGTCAACTAAGGGCTCTGTAAATACTCGAGACCTGTCTCCTATGAGAGTATCAGCAGAGGATGTTTTTTGGGGTATATTTTTTCTCCCCCTTCCCCCCTCACTCAGGAGTTCATTGATTTAACTTTGTACTCTATTACTTAATCCTCGTTCAATGGCGAGGGATGAGGGAGATCAAATATGGCGCCTCACTCAAGGCAGTCACAAGGTCGAATGGTAAACAACGGGCATAAACATGCCCGTTGTGTATTACACTGTTGTACAAAAATACTTTGTTTTAAGTGTTTCGCAGACTGCATTATGAACCTGCCATCCGGAGTTCGATTGTCGGCCACGGCCTTCATCAGGCGCGAGTGATATCCGAAACCAGTCGAGGCTTTCCATCCTGCACCAACTTGCACTGACCAGTGTGGTGAAGTATGGTCAAACAACTCCCATGGCCAACATGGCATGGGTAGGCCTACATACAGCAGTGGATTGACAAAGGAATGTAAATTATATTACAATACTTTCAACTTTGCTTTCATAACTGGCAGAAACTGTTTAACTATTTATAGATTCATAATTTAGCAGAGAGATCTTGCGGCCATGATTATAACGGACATTTACATGCATGATATTAGCCCTTACTAACGTAGCCATTACACATAGCATCAACAGTTGCAACCTGCTCTGATTTGGTTTTATTTCCCTCACTATTTTGCTTTATTCTCTTTTTTGGTGACCCTGGTCACCCTGGCAAAATGAGACTATCCTTGACTATGCTCGAGTTCTCACCTGGTTTAAAAACAACAACAACAACAACAACAAATACACCAAAACGACTCGAACATAAAACTCCCTCAGCGCGAACGCGATGGTGGCACTTATCGCCTCGTTTCTCCCGCAGAACCCGAGGTACGACGAGATGTTTGTGTTCAACATTGAGCCCAAAGCGATGCAGACGGCCAAGCTGGAGTTACAAGTGGCCACCAGGAAGCCCCGCAAGGAGATCTTGGGGAAGACGACAATCAGCCTCCACAGCCTGGGAGAGGAGGCAACGGATCACTGGCTGGAGCTCTTCTTTCATCACGCCACTGTAAATAAGCTCATTAATAATTCATCCATAATACAGTTTTTTTGGGGTTAGATCGCGTAAATATAAATGTGTCGTTAAACCCGCCACCACCCGACGCAGCCAATTAGTACGGTTTGTCACGTAAATAGAACATGTAAATTCGGTACGAGTATAGCACAATCTGAGTATGACGTTTCACCCGTAATTACATGATGAAGCGATTTGTAACGTATTGATAGGAGGAAGACTTGATCCACACGGGTAATCGGATTTTCCGCGGAGAGAGTTGAAGGATAATGGGAAGAGTAATTAGGTTTGCTCTGTCTGCTCAGTACAGGTGGATATTTAATGGGAATTGACACTTGAACCAACATTATTTTTCCTTGAGAATCGTTGAGCAATCCGCCCTGTTCAACTGTCAGAAACGTCTTCATCAATGTCAAGTCAACAGTCATTGTTACAGTGGCATGAATCTCAGGCCTGAATCTCCCATTGGCCGTTCCACTTGCATTTGGGCCAAACATTGGAATTAGGTGTGTGTTACAACTACGAGCGTAAGTCATTGCCACATGCTCATGGCAACTATAAGATTAATTATTAGTAATAATACGTGTTTTCTATCAGCTCACCCACCTCAACGTCAGTGCCCTTTGCCCACATGCATCCACAGCCCAGAGGGCATGAAGATTAAATAACTGCACACGTCTGCCCGATGTCTCTCTGCATCCCACCCGTTGGTGTCTGCCAACATGCTGAGTGGCAGTTCCCATTATGAATTCAGAAGACATTGAGAATGCACGTTAGCGTTCAGACCCGAGCATCCTGCACCTAACACATCGACACAGTGATGTACAGTACAGGCAAAAGCCATCAAAGTCAATCAACTTTAATTGGGGTGTTAAAACAATGTTGCAAGTCTCTTACATTTTCCGCACCCCCCACCTCTTTCCACACAGCAGTGAAAATGGAAACACCACAAATAGTTAGTTAATCGGTAGGTCACATGTGGTGGGGGGTAAAGTGTGGATACTCCCACATATGTTTTGTGTTTAGTTCGTTGTCCTTCCCCCGCACCACATATGAGCACGGTTGGCTACGTACGGTACGAAAGAAGTTAACACACGTGCACACATCTTCAAAGTCGTCTGGCCAACACGGAAACGTTATGACCTCTAGATTGGCTCTGTAGAGTTTTTAGTGCAGGGAATTCCTCTAGCAGTGCTGTGAGCAAGACATTCCAGGGCTGCACCTTTACCACCAGCTTATGGGCCATCTGGATGAGTGAAAACACGTGAGTTTTCATGCACGCCAACTGTCACTCAATTACGATATTCCTTTAGTAATGCAGGCGCATCTGATCCACTACCAAGCATGTAAGGATCACAGCACTATCAGTATCATTGTGCAGCAGTGTAATAGGGAATCATGGTAGATTCGTAACATGGGGGCGCTGATACCAACACACATTGGGCCGTTAAACAACGTTGTTAGTGTCCGTTGACTTGGTGAGTGTATCCCCTTTGATGGCTCGTTGATATCTCAGAACAGATTAATTACTTTAATTTCAGCGCAATGAGCTCAGAATACAGAGCTGCATTTATTACACAAAATAACCATAAAGCCTGTAATTCTGTAGAGGTATCCTAGCTTATATCCATAGTATATATATGGCAAGATACATCATACTGTCTCGTTACGCAGATGCACGATACTCAGTTAATGATATTGCCAATATTTATAGCATTGTCAATTTGTAATTTGTTTATTTAAATAATATAAGCAACGATTCAGTTAACAATCTTTACTCCATAAACAGTCACTTGATTATATGAATGGCTTTTTAATGGACATAAGGCTCCCTCAAATGAATCACGAGCTACATTTATTGCCCTTTTATTGTTTTCGGGTAAAGGTTCATATTAACGGCCCATCACAATCTCTTATTCAGCAGATGCTTAATAACATATTTTCTCATTAGGGGGGAATTGAGTGATGGCACAGTGGTTAGCGCACTGCGCTGTGAACCTGGCAACCTGAGTTCGATTCCTGGCCGTGGCTGACATCAGTAGCCAGTGATATCTGAGTTCATCCTGGGTGCCATGGGCAATCAACCCCGCTGACTGACGCAGCATGGGATTGATTGTCGATCTATCCAGCAATTGTTTGGCAAAGGAATATAAAGAACGAAATCAATGGGTTTTCTCGTTCCATTTATTTCGTAAAATGCTGATGAGTGCATTCCGTGCCGCGGGTAACTTTGAAGTCTTATTGTGAGCGCCTGCATTGCAGATGGACAGAGGGGAGCTGTGTGTGTCCAGCTGTCTCGACCTGCAAAAGGACACCCTTACGCTGCACATTAAGGAGGCACGCGACCTCCGCAAGTCCTACTCGACCACCCCAGGCAGTGAGTCACCTTAAAGGAAACGGGCGTGCGTGCACGTATCCACACCCACGCGCGCATGCCTCCACATAACCAGAGCAGCGAGTCTGAGCCTACCCATGCCGTCAGGTGCGCAAGGCAGAGCCAAGAGATTTCCTCATCGAATCTATCCTGGGTCAAGGTGTTTCACATCTCGTATGTCAATATCAAGTGCTGTCGGTTTTGATGTTATGGAATGATGAAATGTCCTTTTCGCTGATTGCCCTGACGACAACCTCTTTAACTTCGAGTAGAAAACCTCTTTTTTTATTCTGTCGTTTTATATTTTGAGCATGTGACCCAAGCTGGTCCATCGTTAACATTGCGTTTCTGCAGAGGCTGCTGGTCTATTCCTTGCTCTTTTTTAACGGCACGTGTTGATACATAATCTGACTGTTTGACGAAAACAATAATTAATGGATTTCTTTAGTTTATTGAGGCGTATGCAACATCTCAATGAGACTATTGTCCGATTATTGTACTCTTGGCAAATAAATAATATGTAATTCAAAAATACTGCATTATTGTTTAGTCGTAATTGTATTACTGTTGTTCATTTATTGTCAGTTGTTCTTTCATGTTGTTTAATGCTGATATGGACATCCGATTTTTAATGATAGATGTTTTGATAGTTGGTTGAGATGTTTATTGTATTTGTGGCCCATATCTCCCTTGAAAAAGAGACTTTTGGTCTAAACGGGCTTGCCCCTGACTTAGAGGATACAAAATACGACGTGTGATGTCATAAACTGTGCTCTTGAGCATAATTTAAAATATCAACTCAGGGCAATTCAAATTTAATTAAATGGCTTTTGGTACTGCATTAGTTTAACAAAAATACTCGTCGATAACAACATTTTTTTCTCAATAATTTCGGCCCTTTGTTAATCCACTGCTGAATGAAGGCCTTCCAACAATGCCAGTGATGGGTGTCGTTTGGCCATACTTCACCACGCTGAGTCAGTGCGGCATATAAATCGGGGGCTCAGAACTTGTTCAAATATCATGGCTAGGAATCAAACTTCGGTGAACATTTCATCGCTCAAAGCGAACACCACTGCATCAACCCTCTGCCGTGAATTTGTTTGGTAATACTGCATATTACAAACTGACATTTAATCTAAACAATACTGGTTATTGATTAAATATGATTAGAATTGCTTTGGAAGTGAAGTAAACTTAGTACCTTGGACAGCCTGGGTAATTTTAATTTTTTACCTACGTGACTTTACCGAAAAAACCTAAGAATATGAATAAGGAGACAATGATTAAGCGTTTGTGCCCTCGCCTTCTCAAAGGAGCGTGACGTAGACTGTGTAATGCTACTGCAGCATAACACGGAGCCCCGCTGTTGGCTGGGCCAACTGAGAGTGCGCTGCGCTCTGAGGCTGGGTGCGGGGGGGTTACCTCCGCAGTAAATTGGATGGGAATGTTTGCCCGCAAGGCGCCGGCTCCGACGCACGAACGCTCGTGCGTGGCGAAGGATCGAGTCTCTCTCGTCGGCACAGGGGCGCATGCTGCGTGCCCTGCGCCCTTCATCGTCACAGTCTTAGCTTTGAAGATTGCTCTCTTCTCATCATTGAACAGTAATTGATTTAAAAAAACAAGAAACCCGAGCTTTTCGTGTGCGCATGGGCAGAAGATGCATTTGAAACTTAATTTGGAGCTTTCGTGACTGCAGGAATTACTCTTTGGTTCTTTCGGTAAAGTCACGTATAAAGAAAACATAATACATTAAATAATAGCATACGACGTTTACCCACAGAGAGAGAGAGAGAAAACAAACTTTAAACTTCCCCGTAGAAGTGGTTCAAACTAACCACTGAACAAAGACGGTCACTGCATTGCGCACTTTCAGATGCGCTTCTGCGGCCGTCTGGACTGTTCTTCCTTCTGATATTATGAAGCCACTGTAACTAAGAACTTTTTAATATCAATTGAAAACTTGTTTTAAAAACTGCTCTTTGTGTTTAGTTTGTTGCCCTTCCCCCACACCTTCGATGAGCATGGTTGGCTACATATGGTGCGAAAGAAGTTCAACATTACATATATAAAATTTACTTTTTAACAATGCGATGTAGCCCAATCAAAAATCGGTGACACGGTTGAACGACATTTTAAAGAAAATAATTGGTGGTTCGTCACAACTGGATGAGCTTCGTCAGTGGGTGATTTTAGTTCTCGTTTAATAACCTTCAAATGTAGCTAGTTTATTTCATTTGCAATGTGGCATGCATGGTTTATTCTTAGAGTTTCGGGCCTGTATTGCAATTGCGAAAGGAAATAGCTCAAGTAGATACAGTTTACAAATGCCTTATGGAAAAAAATGTGTGTTTTTGCATGAGTGTATGTATTCACAGAGTTTATAATTGATCATCCTCAGCATCCATGATATAGGGCGCTTTTTTCTGGAAGATTTCCCTGTTTTTTCCTGGATGTTTCTGTTGCGCATCGTCACTTTAAGATGTTCTTTGTTCATGTTTTGTCTGTTGCGGTTGCACCCGAGGTAAGAGCCTCATGGCTCACAGGGCTATACCTAATAAATTAAACTGAAAACTCAAACTATCTACTGTTTGATGATGGCCACCTGAAGCCATCTCTCACAAGCTTGCGATGCAAAAATCCCCAGCAGATATAGTTTCCAAATGCCTTCGGGGCACAATGCGCATTTTATACTGGTGTGTATTTACACAGTATGTATTTGATAACGTGTTATACATTAATATTAATAACATTTAAAAATAATCATTTAGAATATCTGAGACAATTTGAATTTTCTTTACAAGAGTCAATAACAGCAAGTATGTAATGAAAATGCTCTGATATTTGTTTGCACACATGCACACACTTGCACACACACGTGCACACACTTGCACACTTGTACGCACAATAGATGCATTCGTGAAAGCCACCATGCTCATCGCGGACAACAAGATGGAGAGGAGGCAGACGCCACTGAGTGCCGTGGTACGTGGCGGCGTCAGCTGGAACCACACCATCAGCCTCCCGGCCGAACACCGGCACCACAAGTTCCTCGGAGTGAGCATTGAGCTGCGGGTGTTCTACCGCGACTCGCTCCGCCGGGCACACCTCCTGGGCCAGGTATGTGTCTCTCTCCGTCTCCAGCTCTCTCTCTCTTTCTCTCTGTGTGTTTCTTATGCCCCAAACAACAATGAGCCCCAACCAAATGTGACCTTTTGCTGCACAATAGCCAAGCGCTGTTTTTTTTGTGACGTTCAAACCCATGTGCGCGTCGGTGAGTGATGTCAATTATATAATCTCAACAAATACTGTACAACTAAATATCCACCGCATCGCGCGCTTTCACATGCGTCACTGGAGCTATGCACTTTAAATCTAGATCGACAACTCATTTCTTTAGAACTGCTTTTTGTGTTCAGTTTGTTGTCTTTCCCCTGCACCCCCGATTAGCACAGTTAGCGACATACCGTACAAAAGAAGTTCAACATACATACATGTTCTAGAAGAGATAATAATCCGATATTTGGGACATAGTGATCAAGTCTATCCTTGTAAGTAGAAAAATCCTGAAACCGAAAATTGCAAATTTGGGCCCTCCATATAACAAAATGCAAACCGCAAGAGTGCAGCCCTGCCATTGCTTGCTAATGCCACTGCTGGCAGAAAGACCTCCACTAGAGCAGCTTTACAGAACTCATAGATATGGGTGGTGCTCACATTTTACCTCACCACACGCGATCCTGTAATAAACTGTGGTGAACCCACTTGTACTGCTGAGTGGACAGAGGTGAGAGATTTAAGAGAATCTTGCCCCATTGGTTCAACTGCCGCACCGGGAGATCGAACCTTTGACCTCTGTACTGCAAGTCACGTGTGCGGACCAACACACCATGGCAGCATCTCTCCCTTGGATAAAAGTTGAAAAAAAAGTGTTTTTTCAGTTTAACACATAGTAGGCAAACGTGACCAATATCATCCATAATATGGGTTTGTTTTTGTGTTAGATCGCGTAAATATAAATGTGTCGTTAAGCCCAAATCTGGCTGTCACCTGATGAAGCTAGTTGTAATTACTGGTGAAATGTCGTACTCAGATTGTAAATGTTGTGGATTTGCAATGTAACCCCAAAAAATTACCAATATTATGATTGATTTTCTCTTTTAAGCATGGGGCTGCGATATTTTTTTTTATCTGGAGGTTCGGTGTTTTTGAAAGTGTGTGATGCTAAAGCTGATAAAACGCAATCAAAGCAATCTTTTTTGAGTTAAACTTTCATGGATATATCTTTTCAACACGTTGCTGTGTATGGACACGTGTGTGTTGATACTCTGTTCATGTCTGTGTATGGGTATACATATAATCATATGTATATGTACTCGTGTGCCATGACGGCATTCATAGGCACTTGCTAACTAAACTTTCCCCAACAGTCTGTTCAGGCAATAGGGGGTATCGTTGTCTTTGTATTTATGTAATATGGACAATTTGTTCAGATTTTCGTATGAGCTAATACTGTTTTTCACATTTCTTTGTATTCATACGGTAGTTTTGTGTAAATAATTTATCACGTACCTTGTAAATACACGGCCAGTGTGTGAGTTTAAAGACTTTGTATGCAGTGAGTAAAGAACATTGAGTTACATCTGGGTTAAAAATAGGATCAGAATGTTCTCAATTGCCTGTCGCCTCTGATTATTGTTACCTTGCACTGGTCTTGCCAGGAGCAGTGAACTTGTAAATTGGACAACAAATCATTGCGAGAGTACAACAGGGATCTACTGCAGTAAAACTTTGCGCTCCAGTATGCCCTATGTCAGGGGTCGGCAACCTACGGCTCCGGAGCCGCATGCGGCTCTTTACGGGCTGCTTCTTGACGATATGTACGTATGTACAGTATGTACATAGATGCATTGCGGCTCTTGAAATACTGAATTTTGTACTGAATTGGAAAGAAATGGCTCTTCTTGTTATCTTGGTTGCCGACCCCTGCCCTATGTGGTAGTATATAGTATACCTTTGTGCACTCCATCATATCAATTACTGTGTGTGCATTTGTGAGAGCTTTTCATTGTTGTTCTTCCTCATATGGGCCGCCACGGTGGAGAGATGTTAACTACCTCGCCTGGTATACTGAAGGTCCTGGTTTTGATCCCAACCCTGACGCCTGTATATTTGGAGTTTGCATGTTCTCCCCGTGGTCGCGTGGAGTTTTATCTGTATCCCCCGGTTTCTTTCCTCCACATCTAGATACGTGCCTTTAGAGTATTGGGCTGCTATAAATGTCCACATCAGTCACTTCGCTGACCTCTCCTTTGCGTCGTCTTTGAAAGAGAGCTTCATAGCTCAGTTGGCCTTACCTGGTAAAATAAATGCAGTTCTCGCCACAAATAGTGTTTATTAATCTAAATGTGTTTTGCTTCCATTCAAGTTTGTAAGGCTCTATACTCTTAGTTTTTTCGGTAAAGTCACGTAGGTAAAAAATGAAATTAAAATTAATAAAAAATAATTTAAATTTCATTTTTGACCTACGTGACTTTACCGAAAAAGACTAAGAGTATGAATCCTTGCAGTCGCAAAAGCTTCAAATCTAGAATTTGTAAGGCTCTGTCAATTTTGGTGCTGCAGTAGTTTTCGCATACTTTGCTTGGAATTCAGGCACCTGAGCTCGAGTCCCGACCCAGGGCTAACATGAGCCAGCGAGTGATAGTATGGTCACGTGGTGCTTGGCCGCCCCTCTTTCACTGTGGTGGTGAAGTATGGTCACGCAACTCCCTTGGCCAACACGGTGGGGGCATGCCTTCAACCAGCAGGAGATAAACAAAGGGCTTTAAATGGCGTTCTTTAATTGTCGCCATTTGCTTAAAAACGTGAGGGTTTATTTATAACATTTTACGTTACATTTCTTTGTAATGCAATCGTTTTTTTAAATATTCATATTTATTTGTGGGTTGTCTTTGTAGAGACTTGTTGTTCCTTTGGGCTCTCACCTGGTTATAAAGGACGGAAATAACTTCGGTCAACACCCAGGGTGTAAAAATAATAAATAATAACCCAACCAAGCGATACACTCGTTGTTCTGTTCTGACAGACAAATACATCACAGGGAATACCAGGTTAACGACGCATTTCTATTTACTCGATCTAACACAAAAACCTTTATTATAATTATTATGAAGGTTTCACACCTGCCTGTCATTTATCATGACGGTAAAAAAAAACAGGGAGGCATTCCTTTCAGTGCATTGAGATAAATAAAATCAGCCTCATGTTGTACATACCACATCAGCCTGTTTTAAAAGCAGCGTTGGTGCTCAAATTAAAATGAAACTTAAAGAACTTGTACTGGTAGTGATGTGGGTACAAAACAAAAACAATCGTCTTCTTGGTTCTTTCGGTAAAGTCACGTAGGATGGAAACAAAACAATAATAAAATAAAACATAATAAAATAATTCTCACGACGTTTCGGCCACAACGCAAGCAGGTGAAGACCAGGTCTTCACCTGCTTGCGTTGACCAGGTCTTCACCTGAGGACGGCTGCTTGCGTTGTGGCCGAAACGTCGTGAGAATTATTTTATCATGTTTTATTTTATTATTTGTATTGTTTCCATTCTACGTGACTTTACCGAAAGAACCAAGAAGATGAATCCCTGCAGTCACGAAAGCTTTAAATCGAAAAAAAAAAATCGTGTTCAGCCATTCATTCAATCCACTGCTGAACGAAGGCCCTCCCAATGCCATGTCAGTAATGGGGGTGGTTTGTCCATACTTCACCGTGATGGTCACTGGGTTTTGGTGACAGACGGAGAGGGTGCAGGATCGGTTCTGTGATATCACCCGCCACTGACTTTAGTTGTGGCCAGGAATCAAACCCAGACTGATGGGGGCCATCGTGCAGTTTGATAACCACCGCACCACCACTTCCTCCAGGGTCAAGGTGGACAACGCGGTATTAATAAAGGCTTGAGCAATGCAATTGAGTACGAAAGAATACTGCTAATTACTGCATTCAGCACTGAGAGAGACTGCACAGCCAATGCTTTGCAATTACAATTCCCGTGCGCAACTGCCGGTCGTTGAAATCCATACATCACATTGCGAGCGCGCGCGTGTGTGTGTGTGTGTGTATAATGTGTGTGTGTGGGTAGCAGTAGTGTAGCAGTTAATGCACTGCGCTATGAACCTGGCAACCCAAGTTCGATTCCCACTCGTGGTCAACACCGGTGATGATTGCGTGAACCGGTCCAGGACCTTTCCTTTCTCGACTCATCCTCAAATGAGCACCTGTTGCGGCGTGTAAACATCATCACTGGGAAGACAATGACGGCCGGGTGTGGTGTTGGGCACGCATCCCATCGCGTGCCGTGCCAGATTCCTTAGGCGCTCGCTAACAGCGCTTGCTCCAAAAGTTTGCTAACGCTATTAGGGGGATCTTTGTCTTTGTAATGCGCTTTTGACAGGCAGAGTGATTGATACATCTGACGCGCATGTGTGGTGTGGCCAATGCCGCGAGGTTGAAATTAATTGGGCTTTCATCAGTTAAATTTGCCAAAGTGAATGGTGCACGGATGCTGTCGTCCGTCGTGTCAATTATAAATAACGAGGCTCCGGAACGCAGCATATTAACCTGCCAGTTATCATTACTTCAGTATGAACTGGCAGTTCGGGAAGTGAAATTTATCATGGTAATTAAATTTATTTCAGCAGGAATGTCCCCGTTAGACGTAGATATCTAATTTGCGCGAGGGTTCTCGGGTACATGATTTAAAAATGTATGTTGAGTATAGAGTATAGTGTCCGAATAATGTGTAGTGGCGCTCTCATACACTGTGGCTTTAGCGTCACACTCCACGGGATGTGAATGATTTGGCTCGCTGATTGTGAGCATCATATGTTTGTAAGAGTTAAGCACAATATCTCGTGGAGTGTCGAACTTTAGACTGACCCCGCTCTGAATAGACCAGTCGCGACCTCGAGGCTGTATTATTTGGGGGCTGAAATTCGTTGTTTGGCTTTTGATAGAACGAGTTATAAGTATGTACTCAACTGCTGTACAGTTGTGCAATATATAATCTGTCTAGCTCTTCTAGAACATCGTTAAACTTTGCATCAGTCACTTAGTCAACCACAATTGTGTATATTTAAAGTATGAGACCTGGGTGCCAGGCAGCTTTGTCTGTTGATGCTGTGTGCATTGCTTTGCTAACAGGGGTCAAGTCAAAGTGGTTTGCTACTCAAACGAGCATGGGGTGATGCTCGTCTTATGTTCACGGCACTGAACGAGTGGTGGAAAATCCACATTCCCACTTGAGTAGGGATTTAATCTACAGGACAAGAGTTGTTGATTCCCTACAAAGCGGTACTTATTTTAGCAGCAACAGAGACACGTTTTCCTCAGTCAAACCCCAACCGGTTATGGAATTCATGGCCTTCTGATTGCGAGCCACATGCTCGCACCGTTGCACCACCTGGCACAACGATACGTGGCTTAAAAGGGATGATCGATAAGTTAGTGTGATAATGCCACTATTAATATTCGTGCGTCGGGTGAAGCGGTGACAGATTGGTTACCCAAATGCACTCTGAACACGGTGACCTGAGTTTGATTCTTGGTGACGGCTAGCATCAGTGGCGAGTGATATCTGGTTCACCAACCCCGGCTGACTGGTGTGGTGACGTATGGTCAAGCAATCCTTTTGAATGGCATGGCGAGGCTTTAATCGATTAATTGATAAAGAGCTTAAGTATATTACTTATTATGTAATAATTGTATCGTGGGTGAAGCAATGGAGTACTGATATGATGATATTTCAGGAGTCTGGAATAATTAATTCTGTATTTCTTCATCTTGGCTTCTAAACTTAGTCGACACATAAAGAAGAATCCATCATGACACGAGTATTTCTATAATGAACCAATTACATAAGCATACTTTCTCGCAGCTCCCAGTTGAAGTTAAACATTTAAAAATATTTAATTGCCCATTAAATGAGTGCTCCATTTAACTTTTTTTTACCTTGAGCCGGGTCATGAGATGTGGATAAAACATAATCCAACAAATACATCAACGCCGCACACGTGAGTTAAGAAATAAATGCCCCCCCCCCACCCTCTGAAAAGTGCCGAGTACCCGATCGTTGCTCCTACGTGAATAGGGCAGTGGCAGGATGTTAACTACCTCGTCTGGTATACAGGGGGTCGTGGGCTTGATCGATCCCGACCCTACCCAGAGGGCACCTGACCTCGGGCTTGTCGTTCTTGGAATATCTGTACCGGGTTGGTGTTTAATAATAATAATAATAAAACGTTCTAAATACTGCAAACGGGGTCTGTGTGGAATGCATCAAAACAGTTTTTATCGGACAGACATTGGCCTACAATGGTGCATTGAACTGAACTCTTACTTACAATGATTATTATGAATGTTATGGCACACGGGTGAACACTCAGCGGGTAAGTGCGTGATGTTAAGAATGCGCCTTCACAGGGAAGGGCAATGATTATTGAGCACCAAGGTGTATTGAATAGGCGGGATGGTATTTTCCATTATTTTCCATCTGTACTTAAAGCGCCCTGAACCAGAGCCAAATGAAACGTGCAAGCCTGCAGGCATAGGCGTGCGATGGGCACTTTAAATCCGTGCTCGTGGCAGTTTGGGAAGGGATATTGATATTTCACTCTGAGCCTGGAACAATGAGAACACAGTGTGCTGTCGTCTTTCCCGAATGTCAAACGCTCTTGTTTATCAGTGGTTTATATATTTTTTAAACACCATATTAAGTAAAACTTTATTGTCTTGTTTTTCTGATGGATATGTGGTCGTACATGCTCGTGTATGTATTATGTACTGTATGTTGAACTTCTTTCGCGCCGTACGTAGCCAACCGTGATAATCGGAGGTGCGGGGGAAGGTACAACGAACTAAAATACGAAACAAGCAGTTCTCAAGAAATGAGTTTTCAATCTTGATGTAAAAGTGCACAGCCCCAGTGGCGCGTCTGAGAGCACGCGGTGCGGTGGATATTTAGTTGCTGGATATTTAGTCGGTGGATATTTAGTTGTGCAAATGTTATTGCACTGCCCTTGATCCCCGGTCTGCCTCTTCAGATTTCCCATCTCCGTTCCACGGCAATGTCGCTCTACGCCCAAGCGGCAAGGGAGGTCTGACTGTGGCGTCCTTTCCTCAGGGCAACCCCCTGGGGCCAGGGCATTGGTGATGGGGGTCCACCACCTTTGTCAAATCGATCACTGCGCCGCCTCCCGTATTCTCCAACAATGCAGCACTAGCTCCCGTGACGGAACAAAGAAGGCGCTTTTAACGAAGGGTACAGAATTTGCCCGGGGCTAGAAGAGTAACTTCAGACGCTGCCGGCTGCACACAGGTCCGTGCCTCCACGTCGCCCAGTAAACAGGCGCATTCCGTGCTCCCCACGGCACCCACCACCCACCCCAGTCAACAACAATGCCCCTTGCCCCCCCATATACATTTAATGTCATCATCATCGGCCATGATGTATCCACTGTTGAATGGAAGACTGGTAGGTTATACTCTCTTTCTGTTGTCTGAGACCACCTTCACATAAGCATCCATATGTTGGGCCTTTGCTATTTAAATGCGAGCGTATTGCTGCTGGAGGTCGTATATGTTGTGTGTGATTTATTCTGCTAAAATCAATATGACTCCATCCGCCTTCTACGATCAGAGTCGTCTAAGCCGCACCTCAAGTCGACGGTTCGGTGGCTCAGCGTTCAAAACATCGCCGGGGAGATCCTGCCTCTAGAATCAGTCGGTTTCTGTTCTTCAATATATCTCTCCGCTGAGTCTTTACGGTGCCATAGTTTCGACATTCAGGCACATGACTGATTAGGTGACATTCAGGCACATGACTGATTGGGTGACATTGTTTAACCACGAGGTGTGAGGCACGCAGCCCCCCTGCAGGGCCAGGGTTGGAGGGAGACTGGGTCCCCTCAAGGCTCAACCCCCCCCCACTTCCACAATTTTAGTCAAGTCCAAAAATGTTGGTATTATGTGTAACGTCATCCTTTCCTCATGTACATAGGGGGGTGAAACGTCAGCCTTTCCTCGTATACCAAGTGCGTATGAGAACCGGGGTAGAATGGACGATAACCAATACAGACCGTACGTCGACTAATTATGTTCAGGGTGTAACATTTATTTTAAGTTTGTTTAACGTTGACTGTGTCGTAACCTCTCCCCCCATTTAGACAAGATCACGCTACAGGGTTGGAGTCACGTGGCACTTTAGAAGTCACCGTAGAGAAAGGGAAAAATGCTTAGCTTCACAAAATGCTCCCATAAACATCGCCTTATATATATGCATTTTATAACAGTGGTGTTGATGAATGTGTTGAGTTTTTCACTTTACAGTGAGATTCGTAGTACGTACAATAAATGAGTTTTGTAGCCTGTAGCATGATGACGGTTATGCGAAATACACATGTCCAAAATAACCCACATTCTAACTCACCCTATTGGTTAATTTATACAAAAACAAACATTATTCTGATAGGTACAGTATGTAAAATATCAAAGCTCCTACTGTCATCACATCTTTCTCTGTGTACTGTCACATCAAAATGTGCACTTTGTGCTCTGATATAACGATGCACATTCTGATTTAACTACGTACACTCTGTACTGTGACACCACAACTTGCTATGGGATTTACTTCAGAAGTAGTGCTGTGATGTCAACTTCCCTGGACTGATCTCTGGTGCGAGTCGTAAGGGTGCCAAAAACATTTAAGTTAACTGTTGAGTCTATTTTAATGTGCAACACGGATTATCCCCGTTGAGCCAGTCGCCCAGCTATTTGACAAGGGAGATCCGTGGTGCGTGAGCACAGCAACAACAAAACAAGAACGTCAGTGTTGCAGAGAACGAGCACAGGGTCCTTGAGGAATATTGACGGTGGTACGCAAAACACATGCGAGTCGTCAAAAACAGTACAAATGTAATATGAAAAAGTTAGGTATAGGTCCACGTAAGCCATATATTTTAGTATAAGAGTGACATGGACACAGCGCAAGCACGTGGGAGCGAGAGGCGCGAGAAGACGTTAGGTACAGGTGCGTGCAGGTAAGCTGTGTGTTTTGGTCTAATTGGAAATGCCTTTGTCACGTGACATGAGACTGATGACGCAATTGGAGTGGAGTAGATGAATGTTGGTCGTGAGTGCTTCAGGTGCCTTCCACAAGCGAGCCAATGACAGCAGCGGAACGTACAGAGATGGGCGTGTGCTGTCGTGTGGCTCTCTCTGATAGGTTACCTTGGCATTTTGATTCTAGTTGACATCGACCCTGTCTGTGTGTGTGCGCATGTGTGTGTCTATGACACGTGTGTGTGTGTGCCACGTGTGTGTGTGTGAAGTGTCGAGAATAGTGCATCCACTTGTAATTTTCAAGTTGGTGATAGTCGAGTAAGACATTTCAAAGCCAGAGTCCTTGGGTTAATAATGGATTTGCTTCCTAATGATATGTTGCGTGAAATGCACACACGCAGGCAGAGTAATAAAATGTTGTTTCTTATTGTAAATTGGAAATTGACCTTTCCATCAGGAATTCTTCATGAAAGAGTGATGGAGAAGGGACATTGCCCAAAATGTCACCTTTTATAAATTTGTTTACTTTCCTTGTAGGGCAGTGTAATTGACTAACGTGTTCGGTTTTTTTCCAGTTATTTGTGCTTTGTGCGCCACTGCCAATGCCGTATCGCAAATACAATAGCCACAAGGTGTTATTGTTTGGTGGATATGTTTTAGAAGATGTACAATATAGCACAGTCTCCCGTTTGCAATTCCGCCTATAAAACTTCACAACTTCCTAGAACTGTTCTCCGCAATGCGCTCGGAAATAAAAATAACCGCACGTTTTTACAATCGTCAAAAACACTCGCTTAAAAGTCGCATCATCTCTTCGATCAAGCACAATGAGCGGAGCAAGTGTTTTTTTTTGTCGTTGTTGTAACCAATAGAAAGTCTTGAGTTACAAACTAAACTAAACATAACAAAAAACTTTCCGGCTCTAAAGTTCATGCAATTTTCCGTTGCACCAAAGTGAATACGGTCGGAAGTGGGTTAATTAGCCATGACGCACATATGTAAGCGCCTTCATGCTTCCACAAGCATTCCTTCATGTCCGTGACATTTAGCTTGGTATTGATATGTGGGGCATGCTGAGATGACGTTTTTAAAATATATTTTGGTACCCAAGCCCAAGGTTGTGGGTGTGGAGCGCTGGCGCTGAATCGTGGGTTGCGAGTTCTCAGAAATGTTGTTAACTCGTTTGTAAACCTGTGATCAGAGCCGGCCCAGCCACTAGGCGACCCTTGCAATTGCAAAGGGCCCCGTGACCAGCAGAGGGCCCCCCTAGAGTCACTGCTAGCTAGTGGGTGAAAAAAATCATACATCAAAGGGGCCACCAACCAAATTTTGCTTAGGGCCCCCAAAGGTCTAGGGCCGGTTCTGCCTGTGATATCATCAAGGAGTACAATTCATCATGCAAACTCTGGTCATCCTCACAGCGGCGTTTGGCTAACCATCGAACGAAGACGGTCATTGCATCTCGCGCCTTCAGATGTTCTTCTGCGGCTGTCGAGAACGCTCTTCCGTCTAATATTATGGAAGCCACTGGAGCTTTGTACTGTTAAATCTCGATTGAAAACTATTTTCTTTAGAACTGATGTTTACGTTTAGTTTGTTGTCCTTTCCCCGCAACTCCGATTTGCATGGTTGGCTACAGACAGTGCGAAAGAAGTTCAACATACGCCCAAACAAATAGGCAGCAGACAGGCCAAGATGGGCGAGAAAGGGTCCCGGGACAGTAGTCTCCAAGACAAAATCAGAATCGGAATCTTTATTTATACTGGAGGAATCTGATGAGCTCTAAAGCTCTTTTCACAGATGTCCAGTAGCAGCGGGTCAGAACATGACAACAACACGCAATATAACATGATAGAATTGAAAAGTATATGAAAGGTAAGTAAATCACTCAAAAAGACACAAATAAAACTAAACTTTTTGATGTTACCAGGTAAAGTCCACTAAGCTATTATCGGAATCAGAATATTTAGTCATACTGGTCGAAACCGATTAGCTATAAAGTTATTTTTCACAGATGTCTAATAGGGGCAGGTTAGAACGTTACAACAACAAAAAATACAAAAACACGATGTTAGCTTATTTTATTCAGAAGCGACCTGGGAAGCTTCAACAAATGTAGATATATATAAATTTAAATGTAGATATATAAATTTACTTCATTGCTGTATAACTTATAGATTGGATGTAGTATATTTTATTTTATTCAACCAATAACATGTAATAGTTACATACTTGGAGTAGACATTTTTTTTGAGAACACGTTTATTATTTAAATCATATATTTTAATGTAATGGCCATATATACTAAGTATGGGCGCCATGGTGGTGAGATGTTAACTACCTCGCCAGGGATACAGGAGGTCCTGGTTTTGATCCCAACGCTCAAGCCTGTATATTTGGAGTTTGCATGTTCTCCCCATGGTCGTGTGGATTTATCTCCGAGTCCTCCAGTTTTTCCCTCCACATTTAGAAACATGCGTATAGAGTATTTAGCTACAATACAATTCCACTTGATAAGCCACTTCGTTGGCCACGTTGCTTCTGAAAAATAGCTATATGGCTCAGTGGGCCTTACCTGGTAAAATACAACATAGTTTATTAAATAGTTTATTATATGATTATATTAGAAAATGTATGTACATACTGTAATGCACTGCGGACCAATATACTAGACGTGATTTGGCGATTCAATTGTGCGCCAAAGAATCAACTATTGTCAATATATTTACACTATACGCGAATGTGCGCAGTGATTAACGCACTGCGCTTTGAACTCTGTATCCTGAATTCAACTCGCAGCCGCGGTTCACATCAGTGGCGAGTGATATTTGAGCCAATTTTGGGTATCCCCCACCCCTCGCGCTTTTTTGACCGCACATTCAATGAGTACTCGGCGCAGTGTGTAAACATCAGCACTGTGGAGACAAAGGGGGGGCGGGTGTGGTGCTGACTGTGCCACCCACCTCCCCCTCTACGTTGTGCTGGCCTTCATAGGCTCTCACGAAGAGCAATTGACCCAACAGCTACATTAAATCACGACGTTTCGGGCGCAACACAAGCGTCCGTCATCAGGTGGGAAAGCATGGCCTCCTGCTGATGCAGACTGTTTTGGCAGTCTGCTGATGCAGACACCTGATGACGGACGCTTGTGTTGCGCCCGAAATGTCGTGATTTAATTTAGTTGTTTTCATTTATTTTATTTTCTACCTACGTGACTTTACCGAAAAAAACCAAAGAGTATGAATTCTTGCAGTCACGAAAACTTCAATTCTAGAATTGAACCAACAGCCTTTGTTGACGACACGGGGATCTTTTTTTCTGTGACCTGTGAGTGTGATTTCTCAATTGTTATTGTCTCTTGGTTCAAGTCCATATGAAACCCAAAGTGCTGTCATAATTGTAACCTATTGCAAAAACATTGTTAAAAGAAATTATATCTTTTTGAGACCACTTCACCTTTTTAGTTTCTAAAGTTACCCTTACAATAGGATGCAGTTATAGATTTAGACACACGCAATGATTATGATTAGCATCCGCTTACGAGCCCAGTTGATGGGCTATTTTAAGTTGCCTTCATTATAGATTTGTGAAACTGATGATCATAAAATAACAAAATCACCAGATTACTTTGAATTTGTCTTCTTGTTTGAAAATCGGATTTTTGTTTGATTCAATGTTAAGTTTTGTCTGTGAACAGCATGAGTTTAATACCAGTCACAGAAAACATTTGCCAACATATATTTTTTAAGCAAACAGACATTGATTAAATATCATGGCAGTTTTCCATGCTCGTAATGCATTTTTTTTAACAGCACTGCACGAGACAATGCAATTCACAAATTTACACTTGTCTAAAAATAACTTTTAAGGAATATCTTGCGTGCAAAAACATACTATTGACGAACACCCCTTTAAATGTTACTTCTGTGCAGAGAGAGCAAACAATGACATGTGTGCCTTTGGGTGTACTGCATATGACATCATTGGGAAACTTTACAATAGTTATATTTCAACCTGTCATTTGACATGAATGAAAATTAGACCTTTACTCCGCTTGACTCCCTGATGTCTGTTTTTAGCCACTTGCCAACCAATAATTTCTGAGTTATAATTGGGGAGCCGACCTGAAAGCAAAACTAAATTGCTTTAGTTTAAATGCTGCATTCTACACCACGTGCACTGCATTTGTAAGGTGTGGGTGAAGAGGTGACGCGGGTTCGTGTGTTGCACGATATCCCAGCCACCTGAGTTTGATTACCAGCCAAGGCTAATTGAGTGGTGAGTGCGATCTGAACTAGCCCTGGGCAATACCCCCTTTACCTACTCACAGTGACCAGCATGGTAAAAAAAATACTAATATACTGCAAGGGGAGGCCTTCATCCAGCAGTGGATGCGCATACTTATTTTCGTTTATTTTTCCTGAAGACCATTGCGTGTCTGTGCTATTTCTCCCACACTCCCAAAAAGTGTATTTATATCCTACCTTAAACCCTGAAAAACTAGCAGGGTTTTCATTTCCATACGTTGCTGTGTGTACATTAATAGATGTCTTCGTTTCGCTCAAGGATATTTACAATCTGCAGCTGTATCCCCGTGAGCCAAATATTGACTGAACCCAGAAGCTGAGTCGGGTTGGGTCCGGTCAACACCTGGATGGGAGACCGCTGAGAAAACGACTTGGTTGTTTTAAGTGATGTCATTCCTCAGTGAAGGGCCAGAGATAAATCCAATGTTTTTGTGTCTTATTTTTACCATCCCATTTGTATTTTATTGGCTTTTTTTCTGTATCTTTTGTATCGCTTTGTCTGCTTCATGAGTCTAAATACAACATTGGCATACATAATGCGTATCTTTGCATGATTTGTAAATAATCAATGAATTGATGCTTTATTACATTCCACCTTGAATTATCAAGAGAACACATTACCGTATTACCAAGACATTAACAAATGATGGCATAAGTAAAGTAAATATTTTACGAGCCCAAAAGCTTTGTTTTGAAGAAAAAAATTGGGTTCTTTCTAGATATATTATTATTACTATTTCTTTTAGTCGTGGATAGCAGAGAGAGGTGCTGTATTTCTGTGCGTGTACGTCTATGCTGCCTTCCAGCCGAGTTTGAGCAGCCTGGTTGAAGTAAGGTCAAATAAATCCTCATGACCATGCATGGAGGAATGACACAAAGGGTATTACAAGTACTTTATTCCTTTGCTCGGCTGTGGTTGATGCCTGGGAGAATAAAAATATGTTAGTTTGCGGTCTGTTGGCATTCTCGACCCGAAATCTCTCGTTGCATGCTGTGTAAAAGAATCCACCTTATACCAACATATTACGATGACATTACAAAGTGGTGAAATAAGCAAAGTAAATATTTGACAAACCCAAGTATTGATGTATTTCTAAAATAAGTGTTTTAAAGATATATATTATTTGCATTACAGCATTTTGTTTAGCTTGTTTAAATCCAGTATTAATGGAACACTGTGTTATTGCATAGTACATAATTGCTGGCCTGACTGCTTTAAACAAAGCTTATTAAGAATAACAGAGGTTGTGCTTGTCCACTGAAGACACCTGCTAATCTTTTAGAAAAACATGTTTAAGAAAAGGTTTCTAGCCTGCGGGCAGGGTGTGATAATTTCATTTCAAGTCATCAACCATTCTCAAAGTGTTTGGCTTGGGTTGCTAGGTGCCTGGTATAAAGCGAGCGAAAATGTATAAATACAATGATACATATTTTCCAGTCTGTTGAAAATCAACTTCTAGATGAAGGCCTTCGAAATCCGTGTTTGTAATGTACATTGTTTGATCATACTTCACCATACTTAGCAATGTGGGTTGGTCAAGCTGGAGGGGAGGCCAGTCCTGGTAACAATAGACTCACAAAGAGTACTGAAAGGTACATAGAGACGAGCAGATTCACATCGAGACCCAGACTTACATAGAGATCCACAGATGTGCACATAGACAGAGTCACATAGATACCCACACATGTACATAGAGACACAGACTCTTATAGAGACCCACATACTTAGAGACACAGACTCGCATAGAACACTTGGCACTGATGTTAGCCATGAACAGAAATGGAATTCATGTCACAAGGTTCATAGAAAACCCCAAAGTGAAAAATGTAATTTATATTTCAGTGAGATTCATTTTAAATCAGGTACTTCCATTTATATTTAACAAGCAATGAGTAAAATTACACTTAAAAAATTGCTGGGAGGGAATAGTTTTAAATGCAATTTACGCTACCTTTTGAACTGTGCGGGAACAATGGTGGTGTAGGTGGTGGAATGCACACTTCGCTACAAACCCGGTGATCCGAGTCCATTTCTGCTCTTGGCTGACAGCAATGGCAATGATATCTGAACTGGTCCAGTGCCCCATCTCCTAAATCCACCAAGCCACACTGCTCAGCATCATATTGTATTGTGAAACAACTCATGACCAACACGGAGGGGGGTGGGCGAGTTTGCATTGGGCAGTGCATATCAAAATGACTTAAAATATATTGTTGTATTTATTGTTGATTTTATTGTGCAGTGAATACAGCTCTTTTTTTTCTTACAGGTGACCCTGAACTGGGATGCAGAAGGCTCATGTTTGGAACAGTGGAAGGAGACCATCAGAAACCCGGACAAAGTCTTAACCTACTGGCACAAGCTGAATGTGCCTGATTCACATAACATCAGATTTTGAAGGGAAAGAAAACGAATCTACGCCCCCCCCCCCCCCCAGATAATAACACCATTGTTGGTTCACAGCAGATAAATTATGGAACTGGTCTCACAATAAAATATAATGCAACCATTGTGGCTAACCCACAAGTATTGCAAGAGGCAGCTCAAAAGAATGTGATGGACCATTCATCCTACCTGATCTGGAACCCAGCCAAACCACGAGATTCAGCCTTTCATTGGGTTCTCAATTGCCGGACTCTTCGTCCACGTCATCTAATCCCTCTTGCCAAATCACCCAGAATGCACCCGATCTTGTCAGATCTTGTGAGATCTCAGCAGCTAAGCAGGTTGAGCCTGGATAGTTGCAACATTGGGAGACATCCTAAACAACTGTGCAATAATTACATGTAATTATGAAAGTTTAGAATGTGTAGGGTATGGCTATGACACGTGTAAGCCAAAGCACAGGGAGTGTAATCTGTATCTCCTTACGACTGATTTGAAGAATATTGTGACAGGCTTACATATCAGAGTAACTTGACTCGTCTCATATAGGAGCTGCAAAAGAATAATGTGCTGCTTGTAATCCCAAAAACTGCATGAAACATTGATGAATTTTACAAAGTACCTCGCAATGATTTTACAACGTGAGCCATGATATAGACACATTCAGACTAATTAGGAGTTGTACGGGGCTGATGAATGTGTTAATGTGCGACTGTTATCTTTTTTTGCTGCTAATAATACTTTGCTTTTGTCAAATTCAATGTTATTATCTTCAAACACAATTGTGTGTTAAGCATATCTATTTATGATGACTAGGTTTCATTGGGTACATTTTTATATTATATATCATTCTATGAATAGGTTATTCGAATTATGTACACATTTTCTGGTAACAGATACAAGCAAAAAAAAGTGGTCTTTTTCAGGAAAATGTGTTTTAAGGGTTTTTATAAATGTTGCCTTCATCCAGTAGTGGATTGACCGTGACTGATGATGATTGGTGTTGTATTCGAGAAATACCTTTACATAGGTAAAGAACTTACTTATATCAGGCAAGTTGGGTCTACCCTTCCCTGCCGGCAACATAGGTTGGAAATGGTGGATATGCCCACACTTGGCCCTACTGCACTTTTACACTTTACCTTCCCAATTGTGGTCTAAACTGGTGCAATACCAGTTGGTGAAATGTGGCCAAAGTTTTACAGGTGTTGGCCCAAAGAAATGCATCTTCAATAATGTATTAAGTGTTGTACGTTTTAGAAAAATTGCGTGTGCAAACAGCTGCATTTGCACACATATCAATGTATATGGGCGAGTTTTAAAAGTGGAGTTTAATTAATGTCTTCAGTCTATTAACATAAGATATTTTCTTCAGATTTTTTTCAGTAATTACATGAGGTGTAAATGTTTCGGCCAAAAATCATATCTGTCTGTCTCCTCGTATATGAAGTTAAAATGTAAACCGTCAATTTCTGGAGGAACATGCAAAATGTGTTCATGCCCTAGCACCAGGGGCGGTTTCTTCATTAGGGCGATTGGGCGACGCACCACCAATGTCATTCAACCACAGAGTCACGCTAACCGTCACTGTGCCTCTGGATATAGTCCAATCAGCGTCATGCTACGTTCTGTGGAGTACCGCCTCTTTTTGGGCGATTTCACTCCGGCTGAGAATCGCCCCGAGTGGCCCCATAGACTTACATTCAAAGATGTTTTTTTTCGAACGGGGGCGCTGCAATGCATTCTCTATGGCTTCCGGGAGGGCTCGCCCTAACGTGCTTACGTCATCATACGTAAGCACGTTTCATCCAACAATATAATTTGTCGCCACCTAGTGGAATCTTTAATAAAATAAACTTGAGTGGATTGTATATTAATAGTGAGTATAGAAACAAACAAGATGTATTGTAAGTCACCTTATTTTTCATTAATATTAAAGAAGTGAAGTTGCCTTTACATGCTTAAGCTGTTAATTTATCCATTGCATGGGTGGACCTTATCCTTATCAATCATCCAGACATTTGCTCCCCCTGAGAGATGTTGCAGGAGCCGCCACTGCCTAGCACTAACAGTTTAATTATCTCGTTTAGTTTTGTATGGCTTTCAGAATGACAAAGGTATACTCTATATGTGAAAACGAAAATCTGGTCAATGTAAGTAAAAGGTCTTTCCCATAATGCCCTCATAGTGTTTTGTCTTTATTGATAACTTAAAAATGTCATAGACATAGCCATAAAACTTTGTTTATGATTAAAATGTGCTAAGATGGTACTATTTTGCATTAAATTATAATGTTTGTTCTGTCTATATGGACAGGACTGAGGCAAAATTCAGTCCTCATTCTATTATCCAACTTTCCCAGTCTATTACTCTTCTCTTAATATTTGTATTCTACCAGGTAAGGCCCACTGAGCTATACAGCTATTTTTTATAAGCGACCTGGTCACAATTGTTAGCTCAATAAAGTGGATTATCACGTGGAAATTTATAGCAGCCAAATACTCTAAAAATCCACACGACCACGGGGAGAACATGCAAACTCCATCAGGGGATCGAACGCACAACCGGCATATCAGGCGAGGGAGTTAACATATCAACACCCATCCAACAACAGCGTTCTTGATTCTTGTTTTCTACCCTTCCCTTTAATGTAAATGAAGCTTCTCCTTTCACAGCATGTCCAATACATTCCTTCTTTCAACTGCTGTATGAATGTATGTTGGAGTTTTTTCACATACGTACGTAGCCAACGTGCTAATTGTATAAACAAGTACTGTACAAAATTTGACACTACTGTATTGGCTTTCTTTGCTTACAAAATCCCCAAGTTTTTCTTCTCGTTACAAATTCCCACTTCACACTTGCCTGCTTCTCTCCTACAACTACATTCCAATCTCCCATTATCGCTACGGGTTTTAATGAGTTCTTCTATTAATGCACCTCTCCTTCACGACTGTGCTATGAAGTTACATAGACACGTGGGTGATGACAATGTCCCTCGGTTTCGTATCGATCTTCACCATCATCAATCTATCATTTGCTCAATTTCACTTTGGAAACAGACTTCCCTGTCCTCCCAAACAGGCTGAGTGTGACTACCCTTTGGCTTTCTCGTCCACCAGAGAATAGCACACTTAACACCATTGCTCTGAATATCTCTCGTCTCTCCATCTCACCTCACACAATCCACGCACGTTCAGCGTTTCTCTGTCCACTTCTCTCAACGTTTTCCAACTCGTTGCCTCTGAGCATTGTTCTTACATTCCACATTCTAATCTTAAATTGTCATTTGTGAGCATTTTGTTTGTTCATTACCAGATGTGGTTCCCTCCCATTCATTTGGAAGAGCCCCGTTAACGGCATTACTCCTTTATATATTAAACGTTAAGGTGGTTCTTCATGGATTCATATGCAGTTGTTGAGTTGTATTTTTCATTATTATAATTCCCTATTATAATTTTTTTTATATAAATGTGACA
The DNA here is from genome assembly GCF_964198595.1 of Lampetra fluviatilis. Taxonomy (NCBI): domain Eukaryota; kingdom Metazoa; phylum Chordata; class Hyperoartia; order Petromyzontiformes; family Petromyzontidae; genus Lampetra; species Lampetra fluviatilis. Next base: position 2,103,463 of record NC_136292.1, read on the forward strand.
TCTAATATACATCTTATGTTTTGAAAAAGTCGTGCTTAACAAAACAAATATATGCCCATTTAGAATTGTCAATTTCAATCAATGCATACATTTTTGCTTAGTAACAGTGTACCATACTGGACTTGATTGTGTAGTGGCATTCTCGTCCACGTGGAGGTTTGCGAATGCATGCATTAACATGCATGTCCCCAGGCAATGCGGTTTATATAGCACCATAAAAATGAATGCTACCACATTTCAGGTTTTATGTGATTGAACTGATGCGACACTTGTGGTACATTAAACCCCAAGTAAAAAAAATGCTTCACGCAGCATTATTGTCATCAGACGTTTAATGTCATACAATCCTTAAATGTAGGTATCCTGGCTTAACTGACAGTATTCCGTTTTTTTTAATTATTGCAGGTAAAATGTGTATTGAAATATTTTCCTTTACAGAAAATGGTATTGTTATATAATTTACGTTCACAAAGTCCAACATATAGGATAACTCTCCTTATCCGTTGTGATGTAGGGGATCAATTTTGGGGATCCTATTATCAGTGGGATTATTCATAATGTATTTTCCAGTTATCTGTTGTAAAACAAAATCTGGAAAATTGGAGAAAAAAAAGCTATTCGACTCCAACTAGCCATGAAAATATCGTAGGTAACACTGGCCGACAGCCAAAATACTTCCGAAATAAATGTAGTTCAACTTTACTAATTGTGGGTCACTGAGAATTAAAATGATGATTAATTGGCTTTAGTTTTAAGGATATGCTACTGGGTCAGTATATAGGACCCTTGACTTGGGAATGGTGGAGGATAAGTGAGTTATAAAGGGAAGGAATCTCAAATTAAACCAAAAATTACTAAAATTTATATTTGACTGGATCTATGAATAAATCTATGACTGAGTTTGGACAGTACTTGCTTTTTGAGCAAAACAATGAATGATGCAATCTGAACCTGGTATTGCATCATACATTATATGAATTGCATCATGTTATTCCTAGAAGTCATGGATGATGCAATCATAACTAGGCTTACATCCCTCTGCTGAACAAATTGCCCTATATCAGCTCTAGAAATCATACAGTGTCGTGCTCTCTTATTTGTCAGTGTTTGATTTTGCAAAGGGACACATTTCTGTTTAGCCAAAGTGAGCAGAGATGCCTCGTACTTGTGTGGACAAAGCATATAGCGTCTGCTATGTTTGTGGTGAAGTGACTTTTGCATCACAAAAGCGCAGTATAACCACGATGGTTAAGAAAGCCTATCACCTTTATTTTGGCTGTAAAATTGGAGATCAGGACAAGATGTGGGCCCCACACATATGCTGAAACACTTGTGCAAAAAATCTTCGCCAGTGGTCGAACAGGAAAAGGAAATCTATGCCTTTTGCAGTGCTAATGATTTGGAGAGAGTCAACAGATCATATCGGCAATTGTTACTTCTGAATGGCGCCTCCAGTTGAAAAAGGTGTGTTAAAGATGAAAAAGTGGACTGTGCATTATCCAAACATTCCATCAGCTATACGCCCAGCACCCCACGGAGAAGGAATGTCGGTTCCTGATGCACCATAATCATTCTCACTTGAGTCTGACGAGGAAGAGGATGGAACTTCTGGTCGTGAACCGTCAAGGTCACATGACCCAGATGTTCTCCCATCCTCCTCCTCTGAACCACACCTCGTAATACAAGGCGAACTGGAAAACATTGGCAGGGATTTGGAGCTACCCAAGAGTAAGGCAGAGCTGTTGGGCTCCAGGCTGCAGCAGTGGAAACTCCTGGCAGGTGATGTTAGGGTTTCCATGTTCCATGACCGTCAAAAGGATCTTGTCCCATTCTTCTTCATGGAAGGTGATCTTGTAGCCGGCAACAACATCGATGGTGTGATGGCAGCCCTCAACTTCGTTCATGATCCAGATGAGTGGAGACTGTTCATTGATTCATCGAAGATGAGTCTTAAAGCTGTTTTGCTGCATAATGGAAATGTTTTACCATCAATTCCAGTTGGTCATGCAGTCCACATGAAGGAAGCCTATGACAACATGAAACAACTTTTGAGGTGCATAAACTATGACCAACATCAGTGGCAGCTTTGTGGCGATTTGAAGGTTGTTGCTCTCTTGCTTGGTCTGCAGACTGGATATACAAAGTACTGCTGATTTCTCTGCAAATGGGAAGTCGTGCCAGAGAATCCCACTACATAAAGATAGATTGGCCACTCCGACAGTCATTGGAGCCTGGGAGGAAGTGTTCAGCATCCACCACTTGTTGAATCAAGGAAGATTTTGTTACCACCCTTACACATCAAGCTGGGTCTGATGAAGAACTTTGTCAAAGCCATGGACAAAACACAAGCAGCTTTCAAGTACCTCCGTGGAAAATTTCCAAAGTTAAGTGAAGCTAAGACAAAGGAAGGTGTCTTTGTTGGTCCTCAGATTCGTGAACTTCTTCGAGATGATGCATTTGACTGCACTGCGTGGCAAGGAAAAGACGGAATGAAAAGCCTCCTCAAGGCATACAAAAGCCATGATTGCAACATACATTATTTGCACCCTCCTCTAGATTTTTCCCACCAAACTATGGAGCAGTGAACGACGAGCATTGCGAGCGATGTCACCAGGACATTGCAACAATGGAGAAACGATATCAGGGCAAATGGAGCCCATCAATGCTTGCAGACTATTGCTGGACAGTGACGAGAGATGCTCCATTTAATGAATGCAAGAGACAAGCCAAGAAGCGCCGAGTAGACACTGAATTAAGACTAAACTATGTAGTTATATTTACATAATAGTGTTTTGCCATTTGTTTCATAATACATTTTATTTATATAACCCTTTTGCTGATTATGATTAAAGTGTTACATGAACAGGACAGGTGACATTTTATCATGTAAAGCAACCATAAACACGTGAAAAGACCTAGGTTTGCAATTTATGAGTAAAACTCCACTATCTACACAATATACTTAGACATGAAATGTAAAAACTTAAATATCTTGTGAACAGTACCCAATCAGTTGTTTTAATTGTCATATTTGAATTCAGCACATCAAAATCCATAATAAACAGCACATTTCATCTCTGAAGCAGACGTCTAATTTTTTTTAGACCAGTGTAATTGCAAGCCATTCTCCATTGACTAATGGAAAAAGTCACAGATGATGGTGAATAGTTTGAAGATTAAGGCTGCATATAATAGGATTTTTTTGGGCCCTATAGCTACCGCAAATAATGAGTAGCGGGAAATAGGTTAACAAATAAGATATATCTTGTTGTCCTTGACTTAGTTTCTTATGGATATGATTGCGAATTATTATATTTGTTGCTGATGCATATCGTTATCAGGGAATGGTGTAATGATAATGAAGGCTTGTGAAAGCCTTGATCTAGCAGCGGATTGATTATGGCTGCTGATGTGACAATTCACCCCCAATGTGATTTCATGAAAAGTCACAATTGATACTCGATTCTTTGTTAACATAATGGTGAAAGTATTGGCCTCTATTTGGTGGAGTTTTTATGGGTAAGTTGCAAAACTACTGTCCTAGGAAAATTATTGGCCTCTCTCATTTACAGCATTGTACTCCTATGACCCGATTTCCATGTTTTGGTTTGTTACTTTTTGATTTTTTTTTGGCTAAAATGCATTTCACCGACAATGGGGCACATCCTTAATATTGATGTTTGTAGCTATTTTATACTCTTTGGTTCTTTCGATAAAGTCAAGTAGGTACAAAATATGCATTTCAAAATTTTAATTTCACCGACAATGGGGCACATCCTTAATATTGATGTTTGTAGCCATTTTATACGTCTTGATTTAATTTATTTTCTACCTACGTGACTTTACCGAAAGAACCAAAGAGTATGGATTCCTGCAGTCACGAAAACTTCAAATCAAGATTATAGCCATTTTGTCAAGGTATGCTGGTTGAATCGCAAAACCTCAGCTGTATTATATGTTTGGTTGTCATTATAATACATAAACGACACTGTGTGGAGTTGGTGTTATAGTACTTAAATTGCCCTGGATATTTGTGTTACGTCACTTTATTAATTTACCGTCTTAAAAAAAAAGTTTTTTACTATCAAAAAAATCAACTCCATACTGTACACGGTTATTTAGTGAGGACTAGCTTGTTTGCCCGTTCAAGGACGGGTGTACATAGCAGTAAATCTGAAATATTCAATTGAAAAATTGTATGTCCTGCGTCGTCCTTGACACAAAAATGTCTTCGTTCATATTAACACAAAAATCCTCATACCCCTCAATAGTGTTTTTAGAAAACGAAAGTGTATTTCATTGCATTGCACATAATGCACATTATGTATGAGTTGACTATTTTAATGGAAAGCTGTATTTTGTTTTAGTGTAAGCTTTACAATCATTAATGCACCATGGTTGCACGACATTGCAGATACGGTACGTGTGATTACAATGCCATCTTGTGGAAGACTTTTGAATCAGCCATGACAAGCGCATGTGAAACTGAAATGAAGGTATTGCAAATTAGCATTGTTATTCATTAGAATTACAGTGAATAATAAGTTCCAGGTAAAATATACATTGTAAATGTAGTTATTATTCAAGCCTGTAAATTACATATCTTTACTCTGAGAAGTAGTTTGAAAAACGCATGTGGTATACTGTCTTATTCAAAGCTTTTTGATTATAAATGACACATCAGTCATATTTAAAAAAAACTTATAAATATGCACGATGGATTGCGCTATTGATAAATCTTGTTATCCAAACTTATTAGCACATCTTATTCACTTGAATACATGTAATTGTATTCCTGCATATGTTCAGTCCTTCCAGGAAACGACTTCTTGGGCATTTTAGTCTGGCTAAATTTTAAGTTTGAAACAATGCGTAAAAAGACATCCAACCATTATGCAAAAAACACAATGCTCTACGTCAGAAAATTATTCTAGTTTTCACATAATGCACAAAGGTTGAATGCTTTTTACACATTTGTGTTGTTGTTTTCAACTGTTTGAAGCCTGCACTATTGTTCATGTTATAATGGGGGTTTCTTATAATCTACACATTATTAATGGGTATGGTTGCAGATAAACACGGATAATAAATAAATTAGCAACCAACTTGCATGTTCCCCCCATGCTTGTGTGGATTTTTCTGCCCATCCTCCGGTTTTACCCTCCATCTTTAGAAACATGCATTTTAATTATTTGGCTATTATAAATTCCCACTTATGATAAGCCACTTCAAAGAGCTATCACGTGTGTCCAGGTAGCCTCCGAAATAAATCTAATAGCTCAGTGGGTTTTACTGTAAATAAAATAGTATCGTACAACGACCAGGTATGCTCCTCTCATCCGCGTCTCCACACGGACAATTGGATTACATTAAATGCTGTGGCACAGATGTCCACGGGGGTGCGTGGTGGCACGGCAAATCGAGAGCTCGCAAGAGGAGTGACTCACAAAGTGCAATAATATCCAGTCGGGCAAAACAGTCGTCAAGGATGGCAGATGCGGATACCTAATGAACAAATGGAACATTTTAAATCTCTCCAGAGTGCGATTGTGGTCATCCAGAATAGACCGTGCAACGTATAACGATGCAATGCCCAATCCACGTACACGAAGGAGACATCTCAACGATACACTCCGGTGATCCTGAACGCAGTTGTCTGGCTTGACCACTTGAATGTGAAATTGTAGTTGTTACTCGGCATCTACATCAGCCGTACGAAAGAAGAAATCGTCAAGGGGGTCCAGACAAGCCGCGCCCTTCACTGCCTCGGGAAAAGCCATTCAGGTAAAACGTGTCTGCGTGAGCGCCCCTTTCTGTTCTGTCAGTGGATCATCGCTTCACAGCAGGGGGAGGCCCTATCGCAGCATCGTTGCGCAATCGTTCGCACGTGTTTACCAGGTGATGCCAACAGGGTCCGTTTTGAAGGGGGGTGGAGGATGGGGAGTATGTCTCTGTGTTTACCATTGTTATCCCCAGGACGTCACTCTCAGTTTTTATCCGAGTCAGGGATATATTTGTATGTACGTTGAACTTCTTTCTCACCGTACGTAGCCAACCGTGCTATCCCTCTCTGATAAAAGATGTTGAATGTACAGTGCCATACTTGAGCATGGTCAGCACTTTAATGGGGAAACGGATTGGGAATGCCAGCTGTTGCCGGGTTGGGGCTGTGTGGTGGCCGAACGAGCACAGCATTGGATTATTGGATCTCTCTGTGCTGAGCTTTAAGTGTCAATAACCTTTCATGCTTGGTTGGTTTACTCGATTTTCCTCCAACAACAAGACAAACATTAATAATATAGTTTTTTTTGGGTGAGATCGCGTGTAAATATATAAATGTGTCTTTAAACCTGCCACCACCCTACACAGCCAACTAGTAAGGGTTGTAAAAACCTCTATTGTGGGTATTGGTCGCGAAAGCTTACGTGTTAAAAAAAACACAAACACGAATTAATGAGAGTGGCTAAACATCCAAATGTAGCAAGACTCTTGAAAAGTGTTGAGGCTTCCCAAGGTAAAATGCATAGTATGATTTCCCGTTGAGAACCCGTTTCTCTGCAACAGAAAACAAGATAGCTGTCAATTTAATACTCTTCTCACAATCCTGTACTCGGAGAACTAAACATAATGTGTTATTTTATGTAATGAGGTATTTTATGTTCTATAAGATTTGAAGAATATTCTTGCGAACGAATTACATTAATAGGATAACACATTGAAAAAGTGGAGCAATTTTAAATTAAACGTGTCAGTCGTTTGTATTCAGAATCAGAATCTGTATTTAGACAAATGTCAAGTATGGGCGGGTCAGCAAGTTACAACAAACAATAAAACAGAAAGTGCAAAATCGAGGAAAAGGTCAGCAAGTCACTAAATATAAATTAATAAAAAACATTAACTTTATAAGTTCGATTTATCAAGCTTGGGCAAGGCATCAAAAGCAACAACAACAAAACTTCCAGACCACACCAACATAACACACAGTAGTCCCTCCATACAATGGCACATTTACATTAAGCAATTGATACACAGATAACGATCAACGTTGCAAATAACATTTGCAAATGTGACTGCAGCCAGCACAAATTTTCTGCTTCAGGATTTTTTGGAAGGAAGATTTACGATGCAAAGGGAGGAAACAAGGTTGTTCCAATACGTTGTTATGACTATTATATCCCTTCCGACCTCCTTCCGCCGTTTTATCTCACTTCAGTGTTTATTTGTTACACGGGATATCCCGTTTAGCCAGTGACCCAGCTCGTTTCGGTGACAACCGCCCGCAGCCAATCACAACACTTACCACAATAGTTATTGTAAGTGGTAGCAGGGTGGAAAGTATGTATGTTTAACTTCTTTCGCACCGTACATAGCCAACGGTGCTAATCGGAGAGCAGCCCAACCAGCAGCCATCCAGGAAACTCGAGGCATAGATTATTAGTAATAGTATGATTATTTCAATGGGCATATAATGTATGAAGGTAATATCACCTGTTTTGTGTTCAACTATTATATTTCAGTTGTCAATTCATGATTACACTGTGTAATTTGTTTTTTGTTCCTGGGTAGTAAGTGTTATTTCCTATTTCCTTATGCCTAAAAATTACAAAACATGGCTCTTATTCCCCACAAACTTTGCTTTTGTGACCAGGACATTGATATTTTGAAATTTATCTATTTTCCAGAACATTCCAGATAGATTCAGTGCTGAGTAAAATTGGAGTAACTTCCAGAACATTAAAGGACTTTCCAGTAATATAAATAGTAGTATAAATACAGGGGCCTTAAGTCCATCAGTTGAGTTTAGTTCCAGCTGCCTAAGTGGACACATGTCTGCATTTTTCTGAGATGGCATCAAGAGGCTGCAAGCATCCGGCAGACGCGTTTTGCATTGTTTGCAGCCAATTTATCAACACAAGAGCGAAAAAGTATCCGCTAAGATGTTTGAGGCCGACAACGCATATTTCAGCATGCCTGTCGGGGATCAAGACAAACCCTGGGCACCTCATTTCACCTGCGAGAAATGCAAAAAAACTCTGGAAGGTAAGAGGGACAATTGTTGCTCGGAATTTTACGTTATAAAATTTGTTCAATTTTTTTTTAGTTTGTAATTTTTAAATGTTTTAAAATTTTCAATGTTATTGAAAAAAAACATAATATATGAAAAATGTTGCGAGTATTCTTACACATTAGTCATGGGTGAAATTAATGTATTTTTGGAGGATGGTACAGAGGGGAAAAGAGAGCCATGAAGTTCGCTATCTCAATAAATTGGTGGGAACCCACTGACCACTCAAGCAACTGCTACTTCTGCATGGTGGACCCTTCCAAACGTCGGACTGGCAAGAATGCCCCTGCTATCACGTATCCAGACCTTCCTTTATCCATCGCCCTGGTGCCACACTGCCGTGAGCTCCCCGTACCCACTCCTCCGGAGAGATAGCAGCCGTCTTTAGAAGAGAACAGCAAGTTAAAGAGCGAGGAAGACGTAGACCCAGATGACAATTTCAGAGGTGGAGCTGAGGAGAGAAACCCATACTACCCCAACCAAAAATACCTCAACAACTTGATCAGAGATCTTGGTCTCACCAAGTCCAATGCCGAACTTTTGACATCTCGGCTCAAGCAGTGGAACTTGTTGGATAAAAGTGTGCAAGTCGCAGATTAGAGGAAGCGTCACCAACTTTTTTTCAGCTTCTTCACCTGTCAAGATGGGCTATGATTCTGCCACAATGTGACCAGTCTGTTCGAGGAAATCTGAATCGCCTATAACCAGAATGAGTGGCGCCTCTTCATTGACAGCTCATCCAGGAGCCTCGAAGCCGTGCTGCTCCATAATGGTAACAAGTACCCGTCTCTTCCCCTGGCTCACTCGGTGCACCTCAAAGAGGATTACACCAGCATCAAGACCTTGCTGGACGCCTTGAAGTATGATGAGTATGGCTGGGAGGTCATCGGAGACTTCAAAATGGTGGCATTCCTGATGGGTCTCCAAGGCGGTTTTACCAAGTTTTCTTGATATCTTTTCCTTTGGGACAGCAGGGACACCAAGGTGCACTACCACAGGCGGGACTGGCTACAGCGGACCGAGTTCTCTGTGGGGAGGAACAAGGTCAAGTGGGAGCCACTGGAGGACCCCCGGAAGGTGCTGATGCCACCACTGCACATCAAATTGGGCCTTATGAAACAATTTGTCAGAGCTGTAGAAACGAAGTCGGCAGCCTTCCAGTATCTTCAAGACTTCTTCCCTAAGCTGTCTGAGGCAAAGTTCAAAGACGGTGTCTTCGCCGGACCACAGATAAAGAAGATCCTGGAGTGCAATGATATCCCCAAGAAGCTCACTAGTGAAAAGAAAGCGACTTGGAACAGCTTTGCCGTAGTGGTTCGTGGCTTCCTGGGCAATCACAAGGTCGAAAACTACGTGGAACTGGTTGAGACTGGTGAAGAACTACGGCACAATGGGATGTAGGATGTCCCTCAAAGTTCATGTCCTTGATGCTCATCTTGATAAATTCAAGGAAAACATGGGAGCGTACTCGGAGGAGCAAGGCGAGCGCTTTCACCAGGATATACTGGACTTTGAACGCCGCTACCAAGGACAGTATAACGAGAACATGATGGGAGACTACATTTGGGGGCTGATTCGTGAAAGTGATTTACAGTATAATCGTAAATCTGGAAAAACTACTCACTTCTATATCTTTTGTAGTCAATTTTGTTTTACTTTAGAAAACGAAAAGACACAAATTCGCCCGTTTTCTCATCGAAAATAGGTATATTTCAAAATATCACTGTCCTGGTCACAAAAGCAAAGTTTGTGAGGAATAATAGCCATTTTCTATACTTTTTAAGCATAAGAAATTACAAAATAACACTTACTACCCAGGAACAAAAATTGTGTTACATAGTGTTATTTTATTACCTCTTTCTGCCATGCCGGTCATTGGGATTATTTGACCATACTTCACCACGCTGATGTGTGCAGATTGGTAAAAGTATTTCACTCTTGGAGTGCTGCTTTACCGGCCCCTCATGACCCGTAATATGATCGCATCCCACCATCACATTGAAATCTCAGCTGTGTGCTCAGCTCTCTGGTTCCCTGATTGAGTTGTACAGCTGCAATTACATCAGTCGTAAATGTCGCCTGTGAACAGGTGGACAGCGTATCAAATACAGTATGTGGTTTGCAAATGCCTTGGGTTGAATAAGAGCGATTCAAAATGTTTACTCTAAAACAGACCCTAAATGACCTGCAGTGGCGTTACGTGATGTGCTCCACCCAATGAAATATTTGGTCACGTTTGAAAATCACCTTGCCAAACCACTGATGTTTAAGAATGCAACCTTTTCACGTCTTACAAAATATGTATTGTTTTGTTCTCAGAATAAGACTAATGTTCAGTTATTTAGTGGCCAAACTTAGATTTTTTTTCTCGATCAGTTAGGGTGATTAGGAATCAAACAAATCTGCAAACGAAGACGACATCAAGAGGGAAAATCCCATTGGTGAAATAATTTGATCGAAGATTATATAAAGCACACTGCATTTTTTATTATTGCACTGTAGACGCATATTTAACATACACATTAGAGTATGAATAACACCATTTATTCAATATCACCAAAAGGCATTTTTATAGAGGTTCTTGAGTAGGGCAGATATTTTAAGTGGCTTTGTATTTTTTGTTTCATTTTAAAAGCTCTGATAAACATACATTAAGCAAAATATCACATTGTTTGGCATTGATAAAACTGGCAATGGCAAATGTAATTGAAACAATCCTTGGGGATATGGATTGCATACCTGTAAACCCATCACAGTTTACATGTATTCTTGTGAAGGGAAATTGAGTTTTCAGATCCATACGGCGTATAGCCGTTTCAATATGGGCACAATTATTTTGTACATTTGTTTGTGTTTCTCCCTTGTGATGGAACTTTGTAGGATGAACGTTGAGATTTATAAGGGCACGGGGTGACCAATAAGATCTGAATTGGCCTGTAATAAAGTAGGCACTGCTAAGGGGTTGACAGGTATTGGATTGGAATGTGAGTTAGCGCATTACAGCCAGCATAAGATGTAATGTTGCATACTATAACACAAAAACATTCAACAACAAAAAATCAAAGGACAAATATGCGGCAACGTTTCAGGCAATTACCCATCTATACTTTTAGGTTATTTCGGTAGTCACGTAGGTAAAAAATAAATAATAATTATAAAAGTAATAGTTTTTATTATTTAATTTTTACCTAGGTGACTTTACCGAAAAAACCTACGAGTATGAATCCTTGCAGGTTTGAAGCACGAAAGCTTCAAATCTAGAAAAAAATTACCCATCTCCATAGAAAACACCGACCATGCAAAACAAAAAAGTGGAAGGGCTAAGAAAAAAGGGCCATTGCCCGAAACGTCGCATGCCATGCTATTTCCCTTCGTTTTTGTTACACTACCGTTGTTCATGACACTAAACGTGCGGAGTTGTTGCTGTTGTTCGTTATTTATTGCGGTGCCACGTGGCCAACGCAGCAGCAGCTGCATTGAGTACTTGCCACCAGAACACTGCCACCAGGACTCACTGCGGAGTGGACATCGCACGCTGGGCGCGAGCCACAAGACCCCCCCCCCTCGCCCCCCCAGGCGCGAGGCACAAAAACCTCGGGCTGCGATTGGACAAGCGGCCCACTTTGTCTCCGCGTAATCACGTGGTGTAACCACGTGCGCCCCGCAACAGCCAATCGCCCTTTATGGGGATTTTTACAAAAGATTATCGCTGGCCCCCACCCCCTGCCGCCGTCGTCGTTTCATTGCCACCCCAACGGGCACGCGACGATGGCGGGTTGGGGTGGGGGAAGGGGCGGGGCAACATCGGCCATATTGCGTAGGGAGAGTGGATTCATTCTAAATTTGATGTTTTCGTGACTGCAAGGATCCATACTCTTTGGTTCTTTCGGTTAAGTCACGTAGGTGAAAAGAAAAAAAAGAATAAAAAATATAATAAAATAAATTGAAAATCACTAAATTAAATCACGACTTTTCGGAAGCAACACAAGCCTCCGTCATCAGGTTAGGACAGCCACAGCAAGAAATATAAGGCCATATATAATATCTTGTTACGAGCAGCTCTTGTCCACTCCAGCAAATTGTTTCTTGCTGTGGCTGTCCTACCTGATGACGGAGGCTTGTGTTTCTTCCGAAAAGTCGTGATTTAATTTATTTATTTTTTATTGTATTTTAAATAATTCATTATTTTTATTTTCACCTACGTGACTTTAACAAAAGAACCAAAGAGTCGGGAGGGTGGGTTGAACTCAACATAAATAAAGCACGTTGAGGAAGGTAACGTCATCAAAGGTTGACACGTCACACCCCCCTTGCTGAAAAAGGTCGTAATTCCCTTAGAAAGATGGCGGCTGCAGCGACCGTCATCGCGCGGTGACGAACGTCACCTCGCACTTGGGGGGTGGCGTCTGAGGCACCTGCGCGAGTGCCCGGATGTTGCCCGCCCCGCTTCGCCCCTCCCCCTTTCTCTCCCTCGCCCCGCCCCCTCCGCCCGCGAACATGGCGACCCCACCTCCCGCCTAGGCTGACTGTGGTCTCGGTGAGCGAGTTGCGTCGAACGAACGACGGTGAAAGAACGACGACAAAGACGTCCACCCGACGATGAGCTAAAGAGAGGAGGAGGTGGTGGGAGATTTCAGGGACGCTCGAGGAACGAACACAAGTCGACGTTTGGCGCGAGGAGAGGCCGCCAGACCCCCAGAGTTTGTCGTCGTCTGCAGGTGCGGTGGTTGCGCAGCTCCGTGCCTGTTCGGTGGGGAGGGAAACAACTAAAAGTTTGATCCGCTCCTCGTTTCGACGTTTACAGGGCCTGGTTGTTTTTTAATCGATCGAACGCCGAACGCGTGGCCCTTAACAGTGGTAGATTGTGTCGATAAGTTGTGTGGATGTGAGACGGTGGCTTGTGACGACGGGAAACGAGCCCCAGGTTGTAGAGGCGGCATCGCCTCCCTCCCTCACTTACTACAACTTGGCTGCCATAGGTTAAGTTGCTTTGAACCCCCATCGGATATTGTAATTGTTTCCGAGTACTTGTTCGTGGGATGGCTTGTGTAGTTATATTTCTTTTATGAGCTCCGTGTGTTTTATTTGATGGCGTTCAGTGAGGAGTCCTGGTACGGATGAGATTGGTCGCGGTGTTTTAAAGTGGCTCAATTAAAAGTGTCTTATTGCTTGTGAACAACGATTTTTGTTGAACGTGTTAATTTTTCGACCATACATGTATAAAGCATGTGCAGTGTTTAGTTTTGTGTCTCTCTTAAAGCCGTACGCATTCCTGAAATTGCACTTGCGAACCAGGAAGACGACGTCAAAACATGGCTCAGGTCATACCCAAATTAGTTTAATCTTTGACTCGCGAGTTTGTACAGAGGAAGAGTAAATTGGGCTTGGTCCGGACACGTCGTGGCGAGGGGTGATGATGATGATGGCCTCTGTGGTCGAGGCTTCGCAACGGGTTTGGCAGCCGTAACAAGAGGGAACGACGACCACCGTGGAGACGGAGCGATGGAAGCAGCTCTTGAGCCGGAGCGAGATGGATTCTCACAACCTGAGGCTATGAGAAGTGGAATTGTAACGACTTAGAGATGCCTTTATCCAGCAATGACGAGATCATGGCTGGTGATGATCATCACGAATATTATTAAGGTTGGGCTCTTGTTTGGACTTTCGTTGTGGCTCGCTTTAGTGGCCCATTAATCCATCTACTTTTATTTTTGAGGCTATGAGAAGTGGAATTGAAACGGCTTAGAGAGATGCCTTTATCCAGCAGTGATGATCATCACGAATATTATTAAGGTGTTGGTTGGGCTCTTTGGACTTTCGTTGTACTTCACTTATTTATCCGCGACTTTGTATCCTGAGCAATAATATATTCCCATGTAGAGTACTGTATTTTAGTTCAGGTTTCTTTAATTATCGGTACTGGTTGTGTAGTGCTTCGTGGCCACGGATAACAAGTGGCACTTGTGGTGGTCCTCGGACCACATTTCTAAAAACTTGCACTTCCCAGTGTGGTCAAACAATCCCCAACAGATTGCCAGAGGCAGGCTCTTCTATATAAACATTGTCCTATTTATCTCAAGCATGTTGTTAATCGTGGTCATATATATTTTTAAGCAGATGATAGTTAATTTAAATTGTATTTTTTTTGTAGCTAGCCATAGTTAAGCATTGACAGTAACTTTAACGCGTGAATTTTGACATTGACACACAATGGCAAACGTATCACCTATTCTGTAATTACATCGTACAAATTTGGTAACTCTCGCGGAAATTACTTGGACTGCAAACGAACCCTGTGGCGTGTGCGTGCAAATGTTATGCCATCTCCAGCTGTTAAACATATTGCAACGCACATTGTATTTATACCTCTTTAAGGATAAAAGTGACTCGGAAACACGAAATAATGTGGTGCATTGCTGTGACACATTTTGTTGGTATGTGAACGCTTTTCTTAGTAGCACTATATTTTTTGTACTTTAAATTCTTTGTGGCTATTTGAAATCATTGGGTGGGGGGAAAACGAATAGCCCCTTAAAGCCCGCTTATGAAACCAAACATCAGGCACACCCTCTTTCAGGGTTTTCAATAAATTCTCATAACGGTGTGTGTGGTGGGTGCTTGTGAAAATATCACACGACGGTGGCAAATAGCATTGCAGTTATGTACTGAGAGTGCGAATTGCAGTGCAAGAGAGCATTTTTATAAGCCTCGTTTACCCACAAACCAAAGCCTTAAATCATTTTCTCGATGGGTGGAAAGCTGAATGCAGCAAGGTTCGTGCACAGCTTATGCACTTTCAATTGCACTGCTGATATTGGTTATCTTGACAGTGTTTTCATACAGAGTAACGTGAAGTTACCCCCATACGTTTTTGGGTGTTATATTGTGTACTGTAGCTATAGGACAATTGCATTTGCAAAGTTTGGGTGTATGTAACAAGAAATGCTTTTATCGTTATATTTGGTTATAATTGTGTCGAAACAAAGCAGATGAAACTGTATTATATTATCAACAAAAAACAACCCTCATTTGTGAAATGTATACTGTATTCCTTCATTTTATATTTAATTTTTGGCACAAAGCAATATTCAGTTAACAATTAGAAGTGCCTTGTTGCAGCCTGAGCTTCATCAAACTGTTCTAAGCCTCAGCTTTAATTCACGTGGTGCTGAATTTGAATTTCCGTCTCTTTATATAAATTAAGATAATTAAACATGCAACTCTGTATGTACATATTTTATTGTGTTAATGATAATGACCCATGTCCTAACTCACGATAATGATGTAATGTTTCATCATCTTAATTGTATCTTGTACAGATTTATGATGACGTCATTTTTATATGTAACAATCCTTTCGTCCGGGAATTAATATTACAAAATGTTTATCCCAGCTGCCGCTGCCTGCCACCTTATATTGCCATGCACATGGTGTCATGCTCAAAGATTGCTCTCGATCTGATGTGTTAACAGGTCATCATCACTAACCAGTCTTGAGAAGCCACAAGAAAATAACAGGAAAAGCAAACCCTGGTGACTAAGCTGTGGGAAACTACTGTTCAACATGTTCACCAAGAAGAAAAAGCAGCGTCCTCAAATCTCCGCGCCATGCAACTTCGAGCACCGCGTGCACACCGGCTTCGACCTAGCGGAGGGCCGCTTCACTGGCCTGCCTCCGCAATGGCAGAGCCTCTTGGCCGACACGGCAAACCGGCCCAAACCAGTGGTGGACGCCTCTTACATCACGCCGGTGGACCTGGCTCCCATGAAGGTGATGCACGGTCATTTAATCCTGACCCACATAGACTTTTATGTATGTAATTATATGCCACAGCACCAAAGGTTGGTATGTACTGTGTATCATAGTGACAAAATATAATTTGTACAGATGTGTGAACTTGTTAGAAAGTTAACATTCTCTGAGCTTTCATCTAAATTATAAAAGGGTTCTGTTTCCGTGTTAAATTACTTTTAATTAAAGGGAGCCAATAACTATGCAACAGGGCTGCAAACAACTGTTGAAATCTTTTATGTGAACAACCATTACATTTTGGTCCACCCACTCGGACCTTTGAACCCCATTTATTCCCTCACTTTGCCTTTGGCTGCTACTTGTAAAAACCTGCTGTGCCTGCACACACGTGTGATCAAGAGATTATCAGAAAAGCTAATGCCTCTGCTGCGATTTAGTTATTCTAATTCCTTGGCTGATTGATGCATTTTACCAGGGTCTTATGTGTTTTGTCTTTCAAAGAGTATTGCGACTGTTGTGCAAAGTTGCAGTCGGATGGCTTTTGTTTTCAAGCTTTGTTTACAATGACACTGGACTGAAGTTTCAAACAACACACAAAAAACGGAAACAAAATTCACTGAATCTGTGCATCATGCAAAAACCTTAATTTTCCTGCCTGCACTGATTTTTCTGTTTTCATGGGGTTTCTCATCATTTACAGATTTTATTACTAGACTGAACACCTTATTTTGAATGAACTCATAGTTTAGGACTGTCTAAAAAAACAGCTGAGTTTAGTGGGCTGATTTTGTTGCTGTGACTCACAGCGGGTGTTGCTTCCTTTTATGAGTAATTCGTGCCCAAGGCTCGCCTTAATATTCGCACTCTCCAAAGCATTTGCCTTCACACAATTTAGTTTGTGGCTGAATGTAAGACATGCAAGGTACCCCTTTCCCCTTCTGGCAACGTCAAGTTGAAACATGTCACAGATGGCGAAGAGTACTGTAGTTGCATAATGCAAGGTCTCTTCTTGACCTGTATGTGTGTGTTTATGCGTATCATCAACATATAAAAGCAGGGCACTGGCATGGTTTATTGCCAGTATTTGTGCAGGAGTTTCCCTTTGTGTATTACATAGTTATATGGACCATGCATTTTATCATTTAATTCTGAGTCTTATTGATGTACTTTTATTTTTAGTCATCACGTACCAATAGTAGTTTTTCTACATTTATTGTTTCATGTAGGAATTACTACTATTATGTAGAGGTTTATAATTTAGATATATGGCTTCCAAACAGTTGTATATGATACGCGTTTTAAATGTAAAAAAAAAAATTACAAGTGTTTTACAACAAAGTACTCTATGATGGCATCCAAATGCACTTGAGGTCCTTTGTAGGCCAAGTGTGGAAAATAATATTAAAACATGACGCGTTGTGCCAAAATACCTATTTTACAATAGGGCTTACTGGCAAGTGCTTGTGACCATTGGCTTTCAACTTTGAACCACACATTACAGACAGTGAACCATCATTACCATTGCAAGGATATATGGATTCTGTCTGCAGAAAAAATATTTAAATATTACCATTATTTGATTCCTGTAGCAATCATCTACAGTGTTTATTATGTGCGCCTTATTAATATCTACATTAATTTTAATAGGTTTCCAACAGATTGGGTGATGGTAGGTCAGGCTAATAGAAATACTTTACTGGAATTTTTTAGCAAATGTAAAAATCTGAGTATCCAAGACTATATAAATTTGATATTAATTGAATCAGAGAATTCGATATACACAATACTGCCCTGTGTATATGTTCGGCTATACACTTGTCTGTATAGTTGACTCTTAGCTGCTGATTAGTACTGAGGGCAATTCCAGCCATACTTTATTAACTAGAATCGCAATTGAAATGTATTTCATCGATAGGCATCAGCCATAGGTTTCAATAGCAATTCCACTCGGCCGCCAAGGTCTTCATGGACCTTTTTTGCCTGAATGCCATAACAGGCTTTGCTTAGCCCAAACTCTAAATAATTGAATCTTAATTCCAGCCAAGGGTTCACGAGATTCTTCCAACTTTAATGGCAGTTGTTAATCAACATGTAACATAAGTGTCTCGTTAAATCTTAGAAGGTTTTCCTAACCAGCATGCACTTTCCCGAGCTCACTACCTGATAAGGCTCAACGCGCTTTTAGTGAATCATATGTTGTATCGATGTATGTTGAACTTCTTTTGCACTGTACATAGCCAACCGTAATAATCAGAGATGTGGAATTCAGGAATAAAAATCCTTAAGTCAATGGTGAGCTTAATTGGTTAGAATTCCAGAAATACATTGGCACGTATAAATAATATCTTTGTAAATGTGACTCTTGTCAGGTGGCGGAGGGATAATGACAGGCATATTGGCATAAAACTAAGTGGCCTATCCTATAAATTAATTACGGATCATAAATTGTACACTTTTAAAAAGTGCTGGCACAATAAAAAACACAATTTGCTCAAACAATGCCTTGCCAATTAATGAATGTGTGAATAATACACCACATTCGGAGTTCATGTCAAGCAAGCAAAGAACATACCTCTTTGAATAAGCTACACTTGCTTGCCTTACATGGGATTTTGAAAACCACTTTAGAGGGTATTATGTATACCTGCATAGCGTAGTGGTTATTCTGGTTCAGCTGCTGAAAAAGAGCAATGACACAGACAGGATGTGCAAAACCAGCTCAACTGCTTAACCAGCCACATTATCCAAACTTTGTTCGTGGCAGTAGTATAATGCTGCATTCATCATTGAGAGTGAAGCACTTACCAAGTTTTCATTGTACAGGGTGGTCAAGATGTCTTGTGACACCCCCCCCCCCCCAATCAATTGATCCAAAAAAATGTCCCTTTGCATTTTAAGTTTTGTTTTAAATTAACCTTAACCAATATTAAGTTTTAGGGAATAAAATGAGGGTCACAAGCAATGGCGGAGCCAGGATTTTCAGGTGGGGGTGCAACTTCTCCAGCAATGAAAAATGATAGAGGAGTTGTTAGTAAGTAAGGACTTGTCCCTTGCTTTTTACTCGACGTGTGCGCGGCAATGGCGCAGCCTTCAATCGAGGGTCGAATTCGAACCGTGTTGTGTGATCGGCATCGCGCTCGCTGGAGGTGTGTGATGCCTTCAGGGAAGTCGTGGACTGTATACGCAACTGCGCACAATTCTGTGAGTCACTTATAACCGCTTTGCCGTTACTTATTGCCAATTATGGACTCAGACTATTGTCCTATCATCTCATAGAGTCCCTGGCACGTAATAATATGTTACACTGGCAGTGGGGGTAGCAAAATACCTATGTATTACGAATTAACCCTAATGATCCCATCGAAATTAGGGATTTCGATCGGATCATTGGGGGGGCATGTGCCACCCCACCCCCACTGGCCCCGCCAGTGGTCACAAGACATCTAGACCACCCTTTAGATTAATTACAACACCATGCAGTTACAAATTGCTATGCATGAAAACGAAACAATATACATTCCAAGTGCCTGTGAACCACTGATGTCATCCATTACAAAAGCATTATTTCGCAAAATTTTGTGAAAAGGTCAAGAGATCACAATGTAGTATGCATACCCCTCGAGGGTACGTGGGACAATTGATGTAATGCAGTGGTCACCTACATGAGGTGAGGTTACAGAGTCGTGCTGCTGCTTCATTATAGACTATCAATTCTAAAGCTATTAACTTAATAGTTGTATTAAATTAATGGAAGCTGTATGCTTGGACGTCTAATTTTTAGTACATTGCAATTCGATTCCCAGCCACTGCTAACAAGTGACATCTGAACCAGTCCTCGGACCTCCACTGGCTAGTGTGCTAAAGTTACATGCAAACCTTAACCTTCATCCAGAAATGGATTGGCAAAGGAATATATTTAAAATTAATTTATTTTAATCTAGACTTACATGAGGACCCATAGGCTTACATAGTTCCCATGATCTAGCAATGGATCCTTAGGGAAAAATTGGGCCTGTAGTCTTGGTAATTTGAACACGGGCCTACAAATAACCCATATATGTACATAGAGCATATAGACAAACAATTGGCACAAACTTAAAAATGCTAAATACAATGAATCTGCATAAAGTAATAATGCTAAAAGAGGTTGAAACCACAATAAAGGAGGTAAATACAAACTAATTGGCAGCTTATTTTATTTCAGTTATATATAAGATAGAATAGGTTCTCAAGTAAACTAAGATATCATTGCAAAAAAAAATCTCCATTAAACTAAAAACTATTTTAATGATAACGCTGTTCTTCCCTGGCCATAAGAAAATGTTTTTCCTTAAGGAATATTTCGTTAGTTATAAGGATAATCCTTGGCTTTATGGTGACAGGTCTGATGTGTTTATTCTACATTTCGCTGCAGATAATTGTGCGCGGCAGCAAAAAGTTACCTATCAACGACAGCATCATAGCTGAGATGAGCAGCCTATCCGTGTCGCGCTCCAACTCTCTGCGCGTTCGCGAAGACCGGCAAGATGTCCCGTACCGAGGCTCGGAGAGGATACGTCCTGGACCCAGGCCTATCACCACCATCATGCAAGATGAGGAATATCGCGAACAGAGACATGACAGGGATTGTGAACGGGAGACTGGCGGAACTCGCACTGATGGCCCGTTTGGTCGAAATGAGAGGTATTTTTGACGCTCTATAAATCCAAACTTCTTTAAAAATCTAAAATTCACTGTAACCCTGCATAGTAAAAATATATATTTGTAAGTTTATATTTTACACATGGATTCCTATATATATTAAATTGACTGAGTGGCTCAACTTTGCCAACTTTTTAAATGTTGCCTTTAGGATTTCCCAGCCAAAGGTGGTTAATGGACGGCAAGGATCGCTGGAACAGGGATACAACCGCAAAGGACATGGCAGACCACCGCCTGGCTACCCAGTAGCCATCACAAAAGAGAGGCCCCCACAGATACCAGGTGAGCCAAAACCGAGCAGGTGACTCTTATTTATAACGATAGTTATACATGCAAGTGTCCTTGACAACCATATATTTGAGCAGTAACATTTGTGAATTAAGTGTATTTTAAGTGCAGAATTTTATTGAGCAGATAATGTTAATTGGGCTGTCCTGATGTCATTTAAATTATATTTTATTTTTGTTGTGCGGGTCACAACACGTGTTGACGTGTATCAATGATTAATTACAAAATTACCAAAACTAGCATAACAAGGAGTCTACCAGATTACTTGCATGTTTGGCAAATGCTATGTTGGCCAGACAGGACGAAATATTAGCACGAGTAAAATAACCCCAAATGAACATCAAATATTCAAACACAAATAGTAGCAGTTGCCGAACATGCCTGCCACCAAGGACATTCTATTGATTTTGATAACATTGGCAGTCTTTGTAGAACTATGTATTATTGGCAAAGATTGATTGTGGAATCAGTAGACATTTAGAGAAATTAAATTTAATTTAAAACTAGCTGACAGCGACAGGCCAAGTTCGGCTTGGAAATGCATGAACCAAACACAGCTCAACCTCTATCGAATGTTACAAATGATAAATAATACAGTATTACTCCAGTATCACTGTTTAGTATAATAAAGTTAATTATCATCAACCTGCATCACCGTGCAAGTATATGTAGATTCATATTCACATCTATTATTATTTATTTATGTTAAAACGTTAACTTTTAGGTATCATCACAGCACCAATTCAAGCCCCATGATCGGAGGAGATATTCACAATTCTGGCAATCACCTGATGATGCTGACTGAAACTACCAGCGGAACTTCTTACCTAATTGTTAAATATTTTGGATACCGGTGTGCTGAAGCAATAAAAATGGTGCATTGGTTCATGTGACAATCTTATTTATTTGGCTGTGTAAGCTGGAGGATCTAACTAAAGAATAAACTATAATCATATTGGTCAGAAAGCCGATGTGTTTAAATTGTATTTCTGTGCCGAATAGACATGGTGCTGAAAGTTTTTCTCATCTTGAATACATATTTAGAAAATTATATTATGTATTTTCCATGAGAGCTGAATGCAGCACAATCAGATGTTACAAATACCCGAAGAATATATACAGATCAGTTTTCTTTACAACTTATCAGTGATTGATATATTACATCAAATGTTGTTCCCTTTTAGAATCACAATTGTGGCACATGGCTGAGCCTTCTCCCGGAGTGATGGACCGCAACAAAGAGAGGGAACAATTCCATGACGGAGATGCGGACCGAGCGGTGGTTAGCGTTAGGGATGATTCTGGTCGACCCAAATCGTCGTACGAGGCCCACCTGGTGGCGACCGGGCCTAAGGAGCGACCTAGGTCTGCGCTGGATACTGCGGAGCGGCCGAGTCGCACCTCAACCCGGTCAGCAGGGCTTCCCCGGCCACCCCTCCCTACAGGCCGACAGCTTCAGTCAGGCTCTCTTCACTCACAGCATCCAGCAATGAAGGTGAGTCATTGTCTTTGTTTCTGTTTGTCTTCAACATTATTGTTTAAGAATAATAGTGGGGAGCTGTAGTTGTAGCGGTTAACACCGAGCTACAAACCCGGCGACCCGGGTTTGATTCCTGCTCACGGTCAACACCAGTGACGATTATTTGAACCGGTCTTGGGCCTCCCCTAGGTCGACGCAGCCTCAAATTAGTACCTGGAGTGGTGTGTAAACAACAGCACTTGAGACGAAGGTGGGCAGGCATGGTGCAGGCCATCCACCCCCTCGTGTGCCGTGCCGGCCTTCATAGGTGCTCGCTAACAGCATTTGTCCCTGCAGTATGTTAAGGCTATATGGGGGATCTTTGTATATTTAATAATACTGTCATCATAATGATATTGTTTTGTCATTCTCCTAAATGCTATAGAAGCATTTTTAATCTTACAAGTGTAGGTGTAATGATGCGCCATTGATGAATATCATCAAATCTTAAGGCTCACAATTCATCCAATGCATCGTGTGTGTAAAAGTATTTTCTATACGCGATTGTTACATTTAGGCAAAGGGAGTGAACAAGATAATATAAACACCACAAAAACAATGGAAACGGTATAAATCAGATATATAATCGAGGAAAAAGTGTTATACTTGAATTGCATTGCAACCTCGATCGTGACAATTTTTCAATTGCCAAGTATAGTAAGTTGTTAAACCACTTTCTAAGCACATAATAAGTGACACTTAACTTCAAATGTTAAGTTCCTTTTTTCTGTGTTAAATTATAGCATACAGCAATGACCTATCTAATATTTAAATAATGAGGCCCAGTAATAGTCATGGGTCACTATTCAATAAGATTCCACGTGACGACATTGTTACCCAAGGGTGCAATATGCCAGTAACCTTTGATACATTTTTCTTTTTGATTACCAACGAGTTTATACGTTCATTTTGAAGGGTTTGTCTGTTCATCCATATCTGGTAATAGGTAACTTCATAAACCAATTTGGAAACCTTTTATTTTTAATCCGGGCCTCCTGTGGTGTATTGTGCAGTCTGAAAATATTATTCTCTCAATCTCTATGACCATTGCCCCAAATGTCATCTATTACATATGTTTCCTTTTAAGGCAGGATTATTGATGAATGTGAGCTTTTGTTATTTATGCATGTGCACCACTGCAAACGCAGTATTGGAAAATAATGTATCTCATAACTCAATTGTGTTTTTCAGTATGAGCAAAGTGATGCTCAACATTCTGAAGGCAGAGAAGTGGAAAATGTGGATGCATACAACCGGGTTCCAACACCTCCCACAGTTGGGGAAAAATCTGCTCCAGTAAAAAGTGGCCCGCCTGCCACTTTTCCAAAGCCAAAAAAGCAATTTCCAGCAAAGCCACCATCACCACCACCACTACCACCCACCTCTTATGTGTCTACATCCCTTCCTCGACCTCCAGCGCATCATCAAATGGAGGGAGCGTCTCAGAGAAAAGACCGACAATCTCAGAGTGCATCGGACTCGAGTGGAAGCGGGCCTCCCCGTGCTCACTCACAGCAGTCCATCACGGAAAGCCAAAGTCAGCGAGTGTTTGATTCATCAGCAAAGCGGGGGTCTGGGAATAATGAGCAACATCCAGCAGCTGTGGACCATTCTGAGCCGTCATTGGATACGGGGGACATCGGATCCAGCAATTCTGCCCAGCAGCAGTCTCGGCACCATCCAGATGACAATCATAATCGGCAACCGTCATCCATGAATCACTCGCACGTAATCCAGAGTAATGGGCCAAGTGCCCCAACAAAAAAAATGGGTGCTCCTTTATCAAAGCCTGGAGGAGGTGGTCCAAACAACCACAGCACACATTCAGGGCCACAGTAAGTTTATATTGACGAGAACCTTTTTTTCCTTCAAGTTTATTACTGTCATGTTATTATTTTTCAAAAAATGTAAGGTGTTCTCAGTTAATGTATTTTGGTCCACCAGGTCTCAGCAGCACCAGCCTCCTCGAATCTCCCACGAGCAGTTTCGAGCAGCGCTACAGCAGGTGGTCGACCCAGGAGATCCCTCGCAGTTCCTGGGAAGTTTCATCAAGATTGGGGAGGGCTCGACGGGGGTTGTTTGTCTGGCTGAGGACAAACGCACTGGCAAGCAAGTCGCTGTCAAGCGCATGCATCTTCGCAAGCAGCAGCGGCGTGAGCTACTCTTCAATGAGGTACGTCGTCTAAACAGTACATGCGTTCACTATTCATCTGTCTTCGTACTTCAGCCATTGTACTTGTTATAATGTCTAAAGATCGACTGTCTTCATAAATGCACCACATTTATGAAGACAGTTTCTCAGTATAGTGTCTTTGTAGGGGCATTTCTGCATACAACATCTGCTATATTTTTCAGTTGCCGACGTTTTATCTACCTGTTGAAAGTGTTTATACAACACAATTGTTTAACAGAATAAAACATAATTAGCATTATTTGAAGCATATTAGTTTGCTCTTACGAGGCTCTGTGCATTGATTCCAACACGGCTGTCGATGTTTGCCAAACATTGGGCTCAGCTGGGAACATGCCAGCCCTGGTTGCTGTACTTTGTTTACTGATGAACTCAATTGATGTTTTTTCATCTCTGATGGTTTGTTGGCTAGGTGGTGATCATGCGGGAGTATCACCATGAGAATGTGGTGAACATGTACAACAGCTATCTGGTGGACGATGAGCTGTGGGTCGTCATGGAGTTTTTAGAAGGAGGAGCTCTGACTGACATCGTTACCCACACCAGGTGGGCATCAGAGCAGAGCAAGCCAGCATAATTCTCATAGACACGCCTCCTCACACAGTGAAACCTTGGATTGCGAGTAACTTTGTCTGCGAGTGATTTGCAAGACGAGCAATTTTTTAAAAATACAATATAATTTGATAAACGAGCGAGGTCTTGCAATACGAGTACTGTAGTACATACAGTATACGCTTTGTCTGCCGAGCGTCACGTGATCACAACTGATATAGGAGTGCTTTGATATACGAGTGTTGTGGATTACAAACACGTTTCCAGAACGAATTATACTTGCAATCCAATGTTTTACTGTATCTGTTTGCATTGAAAGTGGTGCACTGTCCAGAAATTAAACTTAACCAGTTGTGACGTTGCCTTTTGTTCATCTTTACATTTGAATTAACTTCATTATCTTACCTCTTTGAATTCACAACTGCCCATGCCTGATATTTTGAATTGAGGCCAAAAAATATTAAATGTGTCTTATGGCTGCTGGGGATATTTGATAGTGTGTAAACCTTTTATCTAGAGCTTTGTAGTCGGGGGTTGCAAAAATCTACGTGATCTGCCAACTTACAAAACTGTATAGTTTTTTTTGGAGATGGCAGTACAGCAAATGAGTCTCTGAATCTATACAGACCTCTATGTTATCCCTTCACATGCTTAGGTTCCTATCAAATGCAAAAAGTTCCTGAAATTAATTGGCAAACCATTTTTTCTCCAGGACCCTCTTGAGAAAGTGTCTTGAGACTGTAAAGCATTTATGAATAAATAAATAAAAATTCTGTCTGCTCGGACTGAGCAATATTATTTTAGCCTTTATTACTAGCTTGGTGTTCACACCTTGAATTGTCAATGTTGCAGAGCTCGGCCAAGAATATGCAGTTTTTTTTTCCGTTCACATTTAACGTTGCTGTCTGCTTGTGGTGTGCAGGATGAACGAGGAGCAGATCTCAGCAGTGTGTGTATCGGTGCTGAGGGCACTGGCCTACCTGCACGGGCAGGGTGTTATCCACCGAGACATCAAAAGTGACTCCATCCTGCTCACGGCTGACGGCAGGGTGAGGGAGCCAGGGTGTGGATGTTGGGATAATGTCTAGAGATGGATATTAAGGCTTCCCCATGGCTTTAAAGTTGAACCTGAAACACATATCAATAAAGCTATTCTGTCCATCTGGCTGAATACTACGCACAATTAACCAAACATGATACCGTTGTGGATTTAACCAATTCACCCGACATTGTTCCGATTTTATAGAATTCTATTCTATTTTGGATTCATAAAGCGCCTTTCACCAAGACGCTTGACAATGCTTACCGACTACGGTACAAAATGGCAAGATAAGGGATGGGGATCTGATAGTGACTAGGGTGGAGGGAGCGAGGTGGAGGCTGCACCGGTGGAGGCACTAGGGAGTTAGGTAGTTCTAGTAGGGGTGGCGGAAGAGGAAGGGTAGAGGCAAGAGAAAAGAGAGATAGGACTTGAGGGCAGTGCGAAAAGAGGAAAGCAAGGGGGGGAGAGTGATGTGGAGAGGGAATTTGTTCCAGTGTAAGGGGGCAAGCAGAGTGGAGGGACCGCAAGAAGATAGACGGCTTGTGACTGGAGCGGGCGTGATGGCACATGTAAGGAATTCAGAGAAGACAGGTAAGGGGAGGCCAGTCCATGCAAAGCTTTGAAAACTAAGATGAGCAATTTAAAGAGGCAGCGGTGATAGATAGGAACCCAGTGAAGTTGTTGAAGGGGGGGGGAGCAATGAGATGGAAAGGGGAGGTTAAAGACGGTGCTTGCAGCCAAGTTTTTAACTTGTTGCAGAGGGGCAAGGGTATAGGCAGGGACACTGACCAGGAGCGAGTTGTAATAATCCAGACGAGTGAAGATGACAAAGTGCACAGGAAGTTTGTCAGCGGTGATGGTGATGAGGGGGCGAATTTTCCTGACATTGAAAAGATGGAAGCAGCATGTGCGGGAGGAGGAGAGCGGAAGGCGGGAAAGTAGAGCACGGTGGTTTTCCAAGAGTTAAGGGAAAGGACATTTTCTGTCATCCATGCTTGGATAGCCATTAGGCCGGATGAGATGTGGTCGGAAAGGTCAGGGGTAAGAGCCTTAAAGGAAAAGAAGATTTGAGTGTCGTCGGCAAATAGATTATACGAGAGATTGAAAGAAGAAAGGATGGGCTCACGGGGGGACGTGTAGAGGGAGAAGAGGAGAGGGCAATGTACAGAACTCTGGGGGATGCCAACCGTGACGGGGGGGGATGAACCATGGTTAAAAGAGACAGTGGATGAACGAGACGTGAGGTAAGAGCAGAGCCAATGAAGTGGGGTGCCAGAGATACCGAGGTTAGACAGTGGATAAGAAGGTGGAGTCATCAAGGGTGTCGAAAGCCGCAGACAGGTCGAGTGAAATTAGGACCGATGGAAGGGCCCGAGTGACACGAGTTGGCCAAGTGTGAGTGTTTAAAGTAGAAAATAGCAGAGCAGGGAGTGCGGAAAGGTAATAAATGAGGGATATAAATGAGATTGGCAAGCGACCTCCAGTGCGGAATTAAAATTGGAAAGTACATCGAGTGGGAATCAGTTGTGGGTAGGGTCTTCCAGGTTCGCTTGGCTTTGTGTATGAGGTGACGTTGAATCTTTAGCCCAGTTGTTAGCCAAGGCCGCGGAGGATTATTTGGAGGGGTGCAAGGCAGCAGAGGGGCAAGAGCGTATAATGAGTCGGATAGTGTGGAATGTAGGATGGATGATGCTTTGTCGGGGTGGAGATAGGAGAAATCAGATAGGGGCGGTAGGTTAGTGGAATCCAAGGGATTTTAGTGCACAGTGATAAATGGAGCGTATATTTCAGTGGAGGGGTGGATGAAGGGCTGGATGGAGAGGGGCATGGAAATGTGAGTGTCATGGTCAGCAATAGGTGATTGGACGGAGGACGTTAGTCAACTAGGGCATGGGAAGCTGAGCAAGCGGAAGTGAAGATAAGGTCAAGCGTCCTACCCATAGGAGCAGGTCGGAGGAGAGGCGACGAGGTGTAGGTTGGAAGATCTAGTGAGAGACATTAAAGTCAAGGACGTAGATGGGGAAGGAAGATGGAGGAAGGCTGACCAGGGGGTGGTAAAGAATTATAAATGAGATTGCAAAGCGGAAAGATGATAGTTGAAATTCGAAAGAGGGAAACAAAGAAAGGGCGACAGGTGGAGGCGATGGGATGCAGGTGGAGGAAAAGAGCAACCCAATGCCGCCACCAGGCTTGCCAGATGGTCGTGGGGAATGGATGAAGTTGGTGCGGGATGTGGAAAGAGCAGCTGGGGTGGCAGTGTTCACTGTGGATATCCAGGTTTCTGTAATAGCTACGGCTTGAAGGTTTTTTGAGATAAAGGCATCCAGGGTGGAAGCAGGCTTGTTTCAGACTGAACGATAATTCTAGAGGCCTCGGTGAATGGATCGAATTGGAGGGATCTGAGGAGGGGCAGACCAGGACGTTTTTAAAATGTGATTACGTTTGAAAGAATTTCACATCGTGAAGATGAGGGGTGTTTTGAGGGTGGCAGATGGCGGGGACA
Organism: Lampetra fluviatilis; assembly: GCF_964198595.1. Classification (NCBI taxonomy): domain Eukaryota; kingdom Metazoa; phylum Chordata; class Hyperoartia; order Petromyzontiformes; family Petromyzontidae; genus Lampetra; species Lampetra fluviatilis. The sequence goes on from NC_136292.1 coordinate 2,132,076, forward strand.
GATGGTAGAAATTAACGAATATAACTTAGCAATTGATTTAGGCGGTGTGGTTGTAGCTGGTGAGGATTTGGGCGTGGAACGGGCTATCGGCCGCACGAGCTGCGCTGCTCCACCCCTTCTGCCCCGACAGCCCCGTCGGCAAGGTCTATGGCGTTGACCTCTTCGGAGGTCATGTTACTTTAACAAGTTAGTTGAGCTAAGCGCGACAGGCACAGGCTTGGTAGCGGAACCCCAAGAGAAATGCCCTGGTGTACATGAGTGAGCCAAGGTTCGGGTGAATGTCCACCAGACGTTTTTGTAAGCTATCACGGATATCAGAAGCTAATAAGGATTCAGACTGGAAAGTGTGTGAATGTGGTCACAATGCACAGAGATGTTGTCATAGTAATTTTTTTTGGTTTTGATCGTGTAGGTAAAATGTCCATTTCGAACTAAAACAATATATCACCTGACACAGACCGACAAATTAAGTTTTCACATCGAACCACGTTCCAATCGTTTTTTCCAGCAGACTACTCTTATCGAAAATCAATCAACATTTTTAAGACCTTGAGGTCTGAGCTCTTGCTATTACCTGGATGATGCTGGTTGGAAGCTCCAGTGAAACTTCATACAAATGTTACATTTTGCTTGCTTTTCAGCGTTGCCCAGCCAGGCTGTCTGCTGGCCAATAGAGGGCAGTGCAGCAGCAAAGTCTATTATTGTACTGTGCTGTACTGCTTCCATGTCTGTTCCCTACCTTCACCAACCCTCGATAACAAGTGTTGTGAAGTACTGTCACCTGCATGGCATGGGGTGGCCCTCATCCACAGCAGTCGATTGACCAAAGGGCTGTGTTGACATTGATTCTGTAAACTGAATTAGTGACACCATTAAACCTGTATGGCAAGAATGTTTTTGCATATGGAAAAAATACTGCGAATGACGTTAAGTATAGACCTGTAAAACGTCGTAGTTAATTTTCTGAATTGTTTGATAATTGGCATAACCATCGGTGTGCCATCTGGTTTTTGTAATGTCTTTTTGGATTAGCCAGTAATGCTCATACAAATGGTATTTTGCTGATTTATTTTAAACATGCAACGGTTGATATGGCACTTTGTTGCCAGGCAATTGGAAGAAGTGTTCACAACCACCGCACCGAAGTGCAATCCGAAGTGGTTGTTAGAGTGGCTTGCGGGCAGCCGTGTTTTGTGACGAAATGAAATTTACCCATATTTTATTTTGTTTCTGTTAATTATTTTTTCGTGTTTTTTGTTTATGTAAATTGATTTATTTTTATGTTATTTAAATGAGTTTTATTATAGCTTGCAGCAAGTGTCTGTTGTTCACCCAGTACCTTTTATCTGGCCATGGTGACATTTGCCTGTAATTCAAGACTTTAGAGGCAAGGGTTTTTGGTCCAAGGTGACCATGACATGGCTGTACAACGAGGTGGGGTTGTAAACCCATTACTGTGGACCTTGGTGCTATCCACATGTAAAACACTCCTTTTTGGAATTGGTAAAGCATCCCATTGCAGGACCCTGAATAAATTATACAGGTAGGAACAACAGTTCCACACTGCCCACCAGGGATTATGTCTGTCTGTCGTGCATAGCCACGCCCTCGATTTGTATTTCATAGAGCGCTTCGGGCGGGCTCTGCACCACGCAGCTTGCGCCGCGTGACACGGATCGCACGAATGCGTTGTCCAACCAAGTTCCTACCTGCCCACTCCGAAGGAACGTGTTATTATTATTGAGAGGAGCGGTCGAGCAGTGGTCCTTGCACCACGCGATGAAGCTGGCGGACCTTAGTTTGATTTCCAGCCAAAGATTAGCAGTCTGCACTAGAATTGTTCTTAAAGAAGGAGCCATGTTTTTAGAAATACAGTTTTCTTTTAAAGGTAAACTAATTAAAACATCGTTTTTTATCTTAATATGTTTTTCAGATCAAGCTATCAGACTTTGGCTTCTGTGCCCAAGTGTCCAAGGAGGTGACACGGCGGAAGTCGTTGGTGGGAACGCCATACTGGATGGCCCCTGAAGTCATATCCAGGCTTCCCTATGGCCCTGAGGTTAAACATAAAGCACATCTCAATTAAAACAGCTATTGCCTTTCTGGTCTTAGCGATTGGCGATTTGGATAAATACTAATCACAATTAACCCAACATGATACCATTATGCTAAACAACAATGCAATATGACATTAAAAAGTAAAATTTGCTACATGTTTCAATCACCATGTGCACATTTGGTAGAGCATAACCTGCACTGTCTTATTTGAAGCTGCATCTGTAATGTTCTGTTGGTGCAGGTGGACATCTGGTCTTTAGGTGTGATGGTCATGGAGATGGTGGACGGGGAGCCACCCTACTTCAATGAGCCACCACTACAAGCCATGCGTCGCATTCGTGACAACATCCCACCGAAGATCAAGAACTCACAAGGGGTAAAGCCAAGCACTATTTAGGCATCTTTTTGTTTTTATTTGCATTGTATTGACATTTTATTGGTGGCTGGCACTCACCTGCAAACCAGTGCCTTTTGCAGGCAAGGTTTGGTGGATAGTGTAGATTTGTGAAATTGGCAACCCACCCAGGTGCAAGGTGGCCAGAAAAAGGAGCACAACGTGGGTTCTTTTAACCTGTCTTTGTGAATTCGTGTAATCCCCTAATGTGCTTGAGTTTTTTTATGGACACTCTCCTTTCTTGCAACACAAAACATTCCTTGGATAAGAATTGGGAACATTCCAATTGGGCATCCTCTTCAAAATTAGCTTGAGCATTTGGTGAGACTTCGCTGACGAAGTACATGATCATTTGTTTAAGCTTTTCTAGTTGTGCAGTATTGTGATGTTTTGACCTGTGCCTCTGGGTTTATTATGGACCTTCTTATAGATGTGCACAATGTGCGGTGTTACACTTACGAAAGAACCTGTCTCGTAACGTCAAATACCACACTACCACTCATTTACATTATCGCTTCATAAGAATTAACCACGAGGGTCCTTTGACATTGTATTCTGCCTTTCATGCTCTTTCGTGACACTCCTAGTTTTTCTCCATTTAAAGTATCCAAACTTGCATGTAAATACTATTTTAGAAATATGTCGATTTTCGGTGTGACGTAATCACAAATATAAAGTATATTACTCCCGTTGTAACGTAATACAGATTCGAATTAGTTTTTTTTGTGGCAGACACAAATGTTGTCACGTATCACGTAACTGCTGTTCCGATTGATAATTTGTGTTTGCCACTGCAAATTGAGACGTCACTGCCATGTTGTTTGGCATGCAAGTAACACGTATGCCATGAGCATAAATGTAATAATCGTGCTATAATATTACATAGAAACGAAAGTCAACGGTCATTGTCACCCATGTACTTTTTGCTCCGCAGACTACGGTGCAGCTGAGGAGTTTCCTCGACCGCATGCTCGTGCGGGATCCCACGCAGCGTGCTTCTGCAGTGGAGCTCCTTGGGCACCCGTTCCTCCAGAACGCAGGGCCACCGTCTTGCGTGATTCCACTCATGCGACAGCATCGAGGACGCTGACAAAAGCGATACTTTAAAAGATTGCTAATTACCTTTGCACAATAATTCCTGCTTTGCTTATGCACCTTTTCATCTCCCATGTGGATTGTGTCGGGGATTTTTGTTGTTTTCAAATGTCTTTAAGCGTGAATGAATCTTATCATAGGAAAGATTGGTGCGACACCTTTCCATAGCTACATCAACAGTCCACCAATGTTGGTTACATGAGTGGGCTTAACTATCACTCTTTTTTTATAGCATGCCTCTGTACAAAATTTATTGTAGCAGTTTGTCTTCATTATTATTAGAGTATGGTGTGTAAATTTCATCGGTGACATATCAAAGTGTACGAACTACTGAAAAATCTGTGTAATGTGCATCCTTGTCAATGATTTTTTTCCTGCCTCAATTCTGAATGTTATTAGTCTTATTCACTGAAATTGAAAAAAATACTTGCTGGTTTAAGTAAAAATTAAAGGCCTTTCAAGTAATGGATCCTTTATTTACTTTTATATTTTGTAAATATATAAAAATGAAGCACTTACATTTGATTATAAATATGGGAGATTAAGGATTTGGGAATGTTTTTGTCCATCGTGCCAGAATTGGTTGCGTTAACTGGTAAGTGATTGTAGACATTTTTCACACCAACTTTATTATATGCAGCTAACAGTTGAGTAGACGATTTCTCTCCTCCCAAATAACCTATTTTGCAGCATTGTTCACGATTTTATAAACTGAAATTTCAGATGGCAGTGCAACAGGTACTATATTTTACAATTCTCTGTGCAGGTTAACTTTGATTATTTTCTCACAGAAATCTTGAATAGGTACGGTAAATCACTTGCAGCCCAACGTGATATTTATTTCCCTGAATTTTTTTTATATCAAAACTATTATGGTTTTGGGGACCAACTTCGGTTATAGACACTTTTTTTTACACGTCACACTGGGTTTCTAAATGTCACGATTGCTTGCAGGTTTTAAAAGGTGAAATATTGAAACTTAGTATTGTTTTAACTTCAAGCAAAATGCAAGACAACGTTGTATTTATCAACCAAACGACTGAATCTTCTAGCAGCCTCGTCAAGTTCACGTTTCTGATTCTTGAAAAGCAAATGCTTATGTACAGACATTTTGGTGTAACAACTGTACATTGTACTGTAATGTTAGTCTTTTGTCATTATTTTACTGCACTACCCGATTGTACAGTTTCTTACTGGGGAGTACTGTTAATTTTTACATTTTGAGACTGGAACACTAAACAATTTTTTAATTATTGGAAAAGGTAACGTGATACCTGCTTTTGCCTCGTGTTTTTTTGACAATTCCTTTATATGAAGACACCTGCAGTCTTTGTTGCCACTTGCTCCTTTGCTGTATTAGGTTTCAGAGATCAAATTGTCCTTGCTATTTACCTTGGAGCAGTTGAACAAAACGCCCATCATTGAGAGTTGTTTCATCATTTTGGCTCGTGGATTTAAACATTCTGAGGATATCTGATAGGTGTTAATAGTTTCATAGTTCATATGACTGCAACATTCATTTAAAAATAAAACATTGGTTGATTTACAAGCATTGTTTTCAAGACCTGAATTTCATTTAAGTATGTGATAAGTTGCATACACAGGTTTGATCGAAATGAGCTAAACTACAAAATATGCCCTTTTGGTGAATTTATGGTTGTAATGCATTACACATTAAATTAAGGGCTCGCAGGGAAACCCCTATTATTAAATTAAGGTTAATTGGCATTTAAATAAAAAAAAATCAGAATGCCCATTGGTTGCTGAACTTAAATTTACCTTGACCTTTAAACATCTCGTATTGAGGTAAAACTCGCTTTAACTTGGTACAATCGAACGTAATGGCAGCAGTTTCCTTTAAAGCAATGGCACACCGTTCATATTTGAATATTGCAAGAACACAATTTTAATTGTAAGTTTAAATTAAATAATTACAAATGATTGAATGATTGTAATCCCTTCAGTCGGTACACATCGAACCACTGCATTACACAAGCATCGTCCAACACTTCCCTGTTGTATAATGTTTGGTACTGCAAGTAACCACAAACCCAAGTGACCAGAATAAGTAATCGGGGGGCAAGCTTTGGAGTAGAGTATATGTATACGTTTGTTGAAACCGAAGCTGTTAATGCACGTCTACAATTTCACAAAGTTAATTGCTTTTTACGAGCAGAAGCATGTTTTTTTACATTTGTTAGCAAATGAAGTTTCAAATATATTCCGAGATCCAGTGTCGTTACACATTTCCCCCCACTGTGCTTGTATTATTTTATTCAATTGCAAAACATACCCATTGACTCTTTTGTATTATCACACTTGCAATTTTCTCCCGAGTGACAATGATGTATATTTAGTTTCTGCCTTTGTGTCCAGCCAGGCAGCACATTGTGGAAAACTCCACTACCCACGCGTCACGGCGTTTTCGAGACATTTCATTCCGTGACGATTACCCACTTTGAAGTCCTACTGCTGTATTGGGCCGATTATCAAAATTACTACCATAATGAGCCAAGAATGTGTGTGTGTCCCGTGTGTGACGTCACTCCACGTCGGCCAGCCCCCCTCATTAATAATCATGAACAGGTGACGTCCTCCACATTGGCCGCCCCCCTCATTAATAATCATGAATAGGTGACGTCCTCCAAATGGACACCCCCCCCTTCATAATTCGCGGCTGAGGTCACTCAACATGGGTGCCTCGGCGTCTCCTTCCCCCTCCTCGGCGTCAACTTACAACCCTGACGACAAAGACAGAACCCTCAGTCACGCGATCTCCGTGACGCTGTTGAGACACAGAAGTAAAATGGACGTGATGAACAAGGGATTATAACCTTTAAATGAAACCGCGCCCTAACAAATTGCACCCGAATGGATGCAATGCATATCACGTCGCGGTCTGCTTATCGCTTGTAATACGCATGTCCTTGGACGGGCAAAAGACTAGTGACTCAATATAGGGCGATTCGATCTCCGAAACGAAACAGGTGTGAGCCTGGTTAGTTCTTTGATAAAGAGTCTGGAAATGATGTAGGCTTAGGGTTGCGATGGTTGGCAGGAGAGATCGCAGTACAGCAGTTCATGGAATCAGAAAATGTATTTATACTGGAGGAATCGGATGAGCTATAAAGCTTTGTCAGATGTCCAGTAGGGGCGGGTAAGAACGTTCCAACAAACAGTACAAAACACGATAGATAGCAGTCCAAAGTACAAGAAAGGTCAACAATTCACCCAAACATTAAAATAAAACTAAACCATCCCCATCATCACCAGGCAAAGCCCACTGAGGTGTTAACTTACTTTTAAGAAGCTATCTGGCCACAAATGATAGCTCAACCAAGTGGTCCATCATTTGGACATTTATAGCACCAACATAATCCAAATAATCTCAATGCATGTTTCTAAATGTGGAGGAAAAAACCGGAGGACCCGGAAAAAAATCTACGCAACCAATTGTTGAACATGCAAACTCCAAATATACAGGCAACAGGGGGCTTTCTCTAGCAAACTCCAGTTTATTCCCACATGCCAAAACACTCATTAAGAGAATTGGCCAAACATTCCGAGGTGTGACCCTCTTGAAATTTAATCAGTTGAAACCGTTGAGTGAGGGCGTCATTGTGGCACAGACTGCTGGTGTAATTGTTGTTGTTAAAACTGTCATGCGGTAGTTGCAGTCTCCAACCCATTGAGAGGAACAGTGAGTGCAATAGATGTATTACCGTACTGTCAGAATCTTGCAAAAAATCACAATAGATCCTTTGCGCATTCCTTTCTTGGTTTACAAACACCCATGCTTTTAACGGGTTGCAAATGCAGCGTGATATTTTAAAGTCACTGATGATTAAACACGAACATTTTTTGTCACTGCATTACACTGCCTGTTCAATCTTGCTTAATTTGGTTTCATTAACAGGCTATGCCACTTGATAAATTAGCTCTGAGCCTGGGGACTTAACACTAAAGTCCGAAAGGTGCTTTCATTATGTTCTTTGTTGTAGCTTCATTCCGAATATAATAAGCCAAGAATGCGTCCCGCGCGTGACGTCACTCCACATGACTCCCCCCCCCTCATTAATAACCATGAGGGGGTGACGTCACTCCACACGCCGCACCCCTCCCCAATAACCATTAGCTGGTGACGTCACTCTACATGGGGCAACCCCCCTCTATAAATAATCATGAGCTGAACAATTCTTCTATTAAATATTTCAGATTTACTGCAATACTCACCCGTCCAAACAAGCTAGTTGATTATAATACACAACTACAAATGTCCACTTATTTTTATATTCAGATGTTAAATTGTATATACGAGCACAGGTATCCCTCGATTCACAAACGTTTGGTTGATAAAGATTTAGCGTGAACACAGTATTGCAAATTATTGACACTTTTGCGATTAACGAAATAGAATTTCGGCGTGAACGAAACGTCGCGTGGCACGGCACCACGAGGTCAAACAAGAAGCACCCGGGCGGCTGCGTCACCCACCAGTGGAGCAGGAACGCCTCCACGTCGCCTTGACGGTCACGGCAACGGTTTGTGAGTTCCCTGGAAAGGCAATTTTTGTGTGAAATCTATTACTCAATCTTTATTTATTTATGTTTCTTCATTATCATTTTTGTTTTGCGGAGAGTGATATAGGAGTGTATATATTTTTTAGTTTCGGAGTTGAGTTGGAATGACTGAAACATATCTCAATCTTTTTGTATTAAATTAATGGGAGAAGCCATTCCAATTTACGTACTTTTATTTTACGCCTGTTTTTTTTTGAAGAACACCACTCGTACAATCTTGACTTAAAGCTTTCGTGACTGCAGGAATTCATATTCTTTGGGTCTTTCGGTAAAGTCACGTAGATAGGTTCAAAGAAAATAACAAAAAAACTCACAACACTCGTGATGTCATATTGTTCCCATGTGCCACACATCACGTCCACTCTGCACCTGCATTGACGATCCGGTGCAATCGACGTGTCGGGTTCTCGTGTCAGGATACGGAGTGGGGAGTCCGTCCATCAGCGGATGTACAAAGGGCTGTGGATTGTCGTGCTAATATCGTGAATGGGATTGAATGGGGGACCGGTTGGTTTACGTTTGCAGGATTCAACACGTTTAAACAGGTGGGTATGTAATGTGAGCATGCATTTTGCAAGGCGATGAGTGATTTCATATTTGGGGGAAAAGTTAATACCAAATGTAATAAAAATAACTGAAAATTAAATGCGATTTTATTATTATAAAAGCGGTGGTTCAAAATAGTAATGATGAACTTTAAAATAAAGCTTGCAAGTTATTGAGCAATTATGCCATAATCTACTGACATGAGCATAACCGTTTGCCAAAAAACCCCATGAAAAAGTGTTCTCTCATGATCAATAATTCTGAAATTAATATAAACTAGCCTATAGCCCGTCCAAGGACCGGGTGTATTGCAGTAAATCCGACATAAATCTTGACTCAAGGCTTTCGTGACTGCAGGAATTCATACTCTTTGGGTCTTTCGGTAGAGCCACGTAGATAGGTTCAAATAAAATAACAAAAATCTACGACGTTTCGATCGCAACACAAGCAATCCGCTTGCGTTGCGAGAAACTCGAAAGACAGGCAGAGCGCGCCCAGCATCGCCTTACTCCTACTTGCAGGCAGGCACATTGTGACTCGCAGTCAGGACGTGCACAGAGAGAGAGACTCGAGTCAGAAGGAACAGTACAGATCGTTCGTAGTTTATCGGGTAAATAATCGGGAACCTTTGGCGCGAAGCGCGTGTTGATCGTCGTGATTGTGTGCTCGGTCTGGTCGACTGACATTCTCACGTTACTCGCGATTACGAGCACAGGACAACCGCAGCCTTTGTCACATCTCGTTCACATTCTGCGTGGCTCCGCAGTAAATACTTCGCTGCTTCTCCACCCTACGTGTACATCTTCTCCAAATGCACGTGCATTCTTCAGTCGTGAAAAGCCTCCCACCTCGCTCTGAATGCAATATTATTTGTCTGAGTACTCGTCTCTCTGTGCGTGTGCACAGTTGTCATTCGGGCCCGCATTGCCATACGCGTGGGGCCCTTGTGGTCTCAAGAGCTGGACTGCGTGCAAGCCAGCAGGGGGCAGTGCAGATCATTGAACTGAAAAAGCACAGAGCAGTGAGATGAATGCTGCCGTATGTTGATGTTAAATTCAGTCATCGAAAGACTTAAGCCTCCGTTGAGGAGCTTTATTGGTCAGAGTGTCATAAATACATTGGCACGTATCAATAAAAACTCATATCTGAATAAACGTGTTAATGTTGTCGGGTGACGGAGGGTTAAATACGAGACACGTGTGAAAAATAGCTTCATAGCTCTTTGGAATCCTCTCGGATAAATAGAGATTCTGATTCTAAATATAATGACAATCGTTTTGGGCATAATATTACTACGTGGCCCAATAATTGCGCTGTACTGTGCGCCTACTACATCCACGTTCCCCACCCTGACGAACCCACACTGACCGGCGTGGTGAAGTATGCTCATTCATCTCCACACAGCGACTCGCACGGCGTGGGGAGCTCCTCAACCAGCAGTGGATTTACAAGTACATCGAGACGTGCCAACATACCGTGGAGAAATATATGAATCTACGAAATCATTCACGGGGTGCTCAGCTAATATGCACATTTATACAAAACCGTTTATTGTATGACACTTCTACAGTAGTAATGCTCATAGGGGTACCAAAAGACGAGGCTTACTCTGTACAGATGGTAACATGCTATTTCTCACCGTCACACTAAACAGCACTTTCACAGTTTAATACACTGTTGCGGCCATCCATGAAACTAAGAGGTGATCACCAAAACAGAAGCAGTGGACGTTTCAAAGTGTGATCCTTTACCAAGTCACGGTTCTTTCGAGTTCTTCACGGACTGGAAGTCAAACTCGCACTTGACGCCGCTGATGCTGTCCACGCTGGGCTGGCTGCTGACCTGCTGCTTGTGGTGAGACACTGGGCACGTCTCGCAGCGGGTCGTGGCCGGCGTGACCTCTTCTTCCAGCTCCCTTTGCTCGCCAGCCCCCGGCGCCTGCACGAAGCCTCGTCTCGCGAACTCCGGTGCCGTGAAGCGACGGAGCAGCCGAGTGCCCAGCGCGTGCAAGGGAGACGTCCTCGCGTTGAGCAACGTGGCCGGGCTGTTCCCCTTGCGTAGCGGCAGGAGCTTGTCGGCCGGTGTGGCCACCGCCAGCGGGCTACTGCAGGGCAGGCTGCTCCGCTTCTGGTAGTAGCTGTCGTTGAATCTCCGCACGCCGTCGTCCACCACCTGGCAGCTGCCGAATTGCAGCCGCAGCTGCCCGACGTTCTTGTTGGCCTTGAGCGACGACGACTGCTCTCCGTGGAGAAGCACCTCCGGCAAGCTGCGGCGAGACCTGGAGGGGAGGTGGTCCTCTCTCTGCGACCTCGCACCGAGCGGCTCCATCGCGGCCGGCGGCTTCGAGGCGTCTCCGGGAAAAGCCACCGGGGGCAAGAAGCTACGGCGGTTGTCCTGGGACCTGGGCACGCTCGAGTGCAGGTCACGATGTCCGCAGTCCCTCCAGCTCTGGGATTCCGCTGCCTTCGTGGCGGGTTCTCCGGACGAGCCGGTCGCCGTGTCGTCGCCGTCAAACTCCTCCTCGATGGAGTCCATCGAGTTCAGCTGCTGGCGCAAGATTGAGAGTCGCGCCACGGCACGAGGGTTTCCGCATCGAGCAGCTGCTGATGATGATGATGCTGCTGCTGTTGTTGTTGGGCAAACATCTGCTGCTGATGATGATGATGTTGCTGCTGCTGCTGATGATGATGTCTGCGGCGTAAAAAACGATGTCGACAGTGGCTCCTCCAAGACGTCTGGTAACGGAGCCCGGCAAGGAGTCCCGTAGCAGCCTGGCGGCCTCGCGACCTTGAAATGCGACGCGTCGGCTGACAGCAGCGCGGTTGTCCATCGCCCGTCAGCAGGAGGCGGCGGTGCATCGACCTCTGCGGCACGCGCGGTCTCCACGTGATTTGTGGACCCACCGCAGGCGGACAGCACCGCCACGCAGTCGTGGTGGCCCAGCCAGCGAGCCACCTGATGGGGCCGAGGGATGGGGGGATCCGTAAACGCAAAGGGCAACTCGCTCAAGAGGATTTGCTTAAGTACTCGCTGAAGGTGACCGCCGTGCGTGCATAACAGGTGTTACAGGCTTCGGGGTGACGTGGTGGGCAGCAGAGGGCGGTGCAGCAAAAGCGATTGTTTTACAGGACATGTCCCCGTGTGCTCCCTCGTCTATGTAGTTATGCCTTCAGCATCAACCCGCGCTGGGCCAGCTTGGTGAGGTATCGTCACGTAACTCCCACGTGGGGAGGCCCTCCTCCCAAAGTGGGTTTACAGAGCGATGTAGAAGTACATTTGTTATACTCGTTGTGCCGTGAATTGCATGAGTATCACAGGCATGTAACGATGCTTCCCCCCAAAAGATTCGATGAATCGTCACGAAGCATATAATCAAGGTGGTGTTCGAGAATCGATTATTTTATATCGGCTTTCAAATCGTATCTTTTGTACTGTTTCTCGTTTGTTCTGTCTCGTTTATACGGTTATTTTTTGTTGCTTTAGTCCAAGGGTTCTTAACCTGGGGTGCACGCTTCAGCCCCTGGGGGTGCGAGACACGGCCAGATTGTTTTAGAAGGTGAATCACCGTAACACAAATTAAGTGCAACTAATTTGTTTCATCAAACCTTTGTGTGTATTAACATTATACATTGTATAGCAATTGATAACTAAAGGGGTGCAAGGCTGCAGTGACGTTTAAGAACCACTGTTTTAGTCCAATGTCACACTGACACCTCTAACTTTTTTTAAACAATTTACAGCCCTTGATCAACACACTGCCGGATAAATGTCTTCACTCTGCGCAGTTCGGGTGAGTGGAGGGGTAGGTGAGAGTTTAGATATCACTCGCCACCGATGTTAGCCGTGGTTGGGAATCAAAGTCATGCCGCCGGTGGTTCTCCTGCTTCTAGATGGAGTTTGCAGATGCAAGTATTCACGAATGAGCCATAAACTTAGTTAATGAGCTCATGGACTTGAATGCTATATTATTTCATGGCGATGATGCATGCCGATTGCGCTTGTAGAAGAGGTTTTCAATTACGTTGATTCAGGCTGCCATCAGTTGTCCAGCATTAATCAGAAACACGGTCGCTCACAAATGAAATGAGACAAAAGCTGAAAAATTCGAGAAACAAAGCTTAGAGAGAAGCATGCTTGGAATTGCGCCGAGAGACAGAAAGGGAAACGCTTAATTACACGCACAACCCAAAGTTACAGGCATCATCTTGGCTGAATGAACCTGGCCTGGGACAGAACGCGCATCGCCAGAAGTGAGACAAAGACCCCCCCCCCCCCCCCGTGAAGGCTTTAACCGCGACACGACCGCTGCCCACACACACGCGGTGCCCAGCCAACTCTCATCGCGTCACCTGCAGCGCCGAATGCCCGTCGCGGTTGGGTCGGTGAACGTCGATTCCGCGACGGGCGAACGCGCGCGCGAGGCTCCTGAGCACCTCCGCGTTGCCGGCCGCCGCCGCCTGCACCAGGGCGCTGTCGCCCCAGCGGTCCTCGAGCGCCGGGTCGGCTCCTCGCCCCAGCAGCAGCTCGACGAGAGCGGCGCTGGCCGCGGCGTCGGGCAGCAGCGCGGCGAGCATGAGCGGCGTGTGGCCCTCGGGACCGCGCGCGTTCACGGGTCGCCCGTCCAGGGCGTCCAGGACGAAGCGCGCCGCGCGCACCTGGCCCCGGCGCGTGGCGTCCGCAAGCGCACGGGCACCCGCCGTCTCCTCGTCCGACGGGACGGCTGCCCGCCACGGCCGTCGCTTCATGCTCCTTTCGGCCGGCGCACGCGAGGAGTGTGTGGTGGCTGTGGTGGTGGCTGTGGTGGTTGTGGTTGTTGAGCGGTTAGAGCGCTGCTCGACGAACCCGGCGGGCGACCCGAGTTTGATTTGTCGCTCACGGCCAACGGCAGTGAGGATTATCTGAAGTGGTCATCGGCCTCCCCCTAGGTCGACTCAGCCTCAAATGAGTCCACGGTGCGGTCTCATCACCACGGAGGAGACAAAGACGGACGGGCGTGGTGTTGGCCACCCACCCCCTCGTGTGCCGTGCCGGCCTTCATAGGTGCTCGCTAACAGCGCTTGCCCCTACAGTCTGTTACAGGTCTTTGTCCTTGGTGTTGCTTCCACTGATGATGGTGATGATACTTGTGGTAGGTTTATGAAGGCGACTTGTGTACTAAAGCCGGCTGATAATTATTCTGTTGTGGGCGTCGATCGTTGAATACGATTGCGCTGAAATCTATGAGTGGTGCTGGTCGTTAATATTGCTTCGACTGACTGGCGATGATAATGATGGCGATATTAGTAGGATAGTCTCTTGAACAGAGTTGTGTACAGATACTGTATTGATAGAATTCAATTGATAATTACGAGCCCATTATTATTATTAGAAGGCTAGTGGTAGACTGGTTATGAAGGCCATCAAGTGGAGTATAGTCTATTCGGTTTATTAGAGTTGTGCCTTATAATTAGTTCTAAATTGTAGTGTTCAAATTTGTATAATCAATTTATAATAGTCGAAGAGTAGTATTAATCGTATTCAGATGATGATTGTTATTGGTCGTGTACTCGTAGCAGACAAACGCTAGTACTAAGCTAATCGGATGCTAATTATTGAGGGTGGTGTTGTCAGACTAGCATAAGTATTGTAGCGATGTGCACTTACTGCTAATTGTATTTATAATTAAATTATTATGAAATGACCATTCGTTGTATACCGGTAGTATTAGTCCACGTTCGCAATGCTACTCATACGACACGACTGCTAATTGTAATTATATTTTCAGGATATTATTCATCTGCTGCTGCTCATTCGGTTTTTCTGCTGTGGCTGGTAATTCCAAAGACCGTCCTTACTGAACTACTGTCAGCACTATTATAGCATTAACTAATTCGGTAATTTGTATGAATGACGCTACATAGATTGAAACATATAAAACTATGATTTTTAAAATGAGAATTAAACTACAATAAGTGTCCGTCTGTTGTAATTGCTAACGCCAACGTATGTTATGCCGATCGTTCTTAGATTACGATTTCTGTTATTAATAATCCACTGCTGCTAATCTGCTATTGCTTGTAATTACAATATTATCTTATTTATTTATTTTGTAGACTATCATTAATGATTTGCATGTCTTAAACTAATTGTGTGTTCAAACACTTCTGTTGATTTCGTACAGAGATTGCCGGTTACAACAATTGTAGTTGTTGTGGTTGTGGAGGTGTTGTTAGGTAACTGTCTGTTTCCCTGTCGTTCCACTCTACAAAATAGGGCATTATTGTTTTTGTTTTCTCTTGCCGAGTTTTGTCGAGTTGCTAACCAATTAATCTTACCCTGCAACTGACTGCGATTCTGTGATAATTCTGCACCCTCGCTAATTCTTGCACCTGTGCCAACTATATCCTTCAAATTACTCGTTATAGCTGCATGGACTTAATACATTCTGCCTTCCGATTAAAATAATATATATCGTATTGTTTGAAAAAAAAATCACCACCACATTGGTTATTAACACTGCCGTATAAAAACGTTTCGGGGCAAGGGCCCTTAAATGTTCCTATACGTATTTCGTCGATTATCTTGATTTGAAGCTTTCGTGACTGCAGGAATCCATACGCTTTGGTTCTTTCGGTAAAGTCACGTAGGTAGAAATAAAATAAAAAAGATAAAAATGAAACAAAAAGCTTTCCTGACCGCATAGACGCGCGTTCGCGAGCCCAATAAATGGAGAAGCAGTCGTGTTGGCGCCCAGACGCGCCTCCTCTTGTGTGGAGGGAGCCGTCTTCGCTCGCCGTGGCTGCTCTGCTCTCTCTCGAGGCGCTTTATATTCGCCACGGTTCGGCTGCCACCCACAGGAGGTACCGTATTGCCCGGATCAAAAGACGCATCCCACCCCGCCACCTCGACCTTGCTGTATCTTAATGTAAACAAGGTTGGGCGTGTGTTTATTTCTCACGTCGTCTCCCTTCGCCCTGCTCCGTAGGAGATTCGTGGGTTTTGTTCCCGACTCTCACGATGCCTGTTGGATGTTTGGAGTTCGCGTGTTCTCTCTCTCTCTCTCCCCGTGGTTCGCGTGTTCTCTCTCTCTCCCCGTGGTTGCGTGGATTTTATTTCCGTGTCCTCCGAATTAGCCCCCCACATTTAGAAACATGCGTTTAGTTTAATTGGTTGCGACTACACATCCCCACGTGTGATGGTGGTGATATCAGCCACTTCGATGCGCTATCACGCGTGGCCAGGTCGCCTCTGAAAAAGAGCTTATAGCCCAGTGGGTTTCATCTGGTAGATTAAAATTCAAATCAAGACTAGAATAAAATTGTTTAGTGTATGTGTGTGTGTGCGACTCGATTTGTATAACTTTATTGATGCCGGTCACAAGTTTAGGATGCATCTTACTTTCCGGAGCATCTTATGATCCACAGAATACGGCAATAGCGGATAAAGCGCTTGACGACCAACGCACATACACTACAGAGACAAAAGATACCCTCTGGACACTTGTAAGACTGTCAGGACCAGTGGTTATTAGCGAGCATGTATTAAGACTGGCATGCCCCGGCTGCCTTTGTTTCCCCAGTCCTGGTGTTTTTACACACGGCACCAGGGACTCGTGTAAGGCTGAGCCGACCTAGGAGAGGCCAAGAACCGGTTTACGTATTCACCACTGTTATTGGTTATAAGCCGAGTTCATAGGGGAGCGTGCTAACCACACGCACACTGCACGCACACATATACACACAAATGCATAGGCAGTTTGTTTATTGGCTCCTGAATTGTAATGTCAAACATTTCCTTGGCGTTATTACTGAAATGTTAATTGCCCCGTGATTTTAGATAATCGCCGTTGTAATTTGCATGCCAAGAACATGTTTTTTGACGAGTTACTCCACAACCAACGTGTATTGAGTGCAAATGCAATATACATAAATATTATAGCTATTTGTCATATTACTCCATCTTCACGATTATTTAAGCGAATAAACTCGGCTCAGTGTAGTTATTCTTTGTAACAGACAACCTTGTCAAAAACTCGCGGTGTTTGGAAAAAAAATCCCGTATGAATTCCATAGAGAAAGTCTTTGTCCAGTGTAGCTCCTCAGATCGTGATATATAGTAACATATCCAAGTTGAAATCAATGTCAAATGTCAGCTCTTGCTTCTTTACACTTGGCAGGTAATTGATAAACGTTTTTCATAATTTTGGGGGTTTTTTCCCTCTCTCTCCATGATTGTACTATCGGCGTCACGTGTCACGAGACGTAGAATCAGTTTGGATGTCTCGCAGAGAAATGCAACTCCCCCATTCGTGCTCGAGAACAGCCCACGGCAGTGGGTATCACGGAACTACCTCTGAGAGCCCTTCAGGTGACCTCTGTCTGCACACTAGAGGGCAGCACTCTGACACACGCTCTTCTACCCAGAGTTGGGCTCGCAGCAAGTGCAGTCGAACCCATTCTCGTTTTAATCCTCAGACCTGGAACGTCTCCGAATTAAGTGCCGAACTAAATTTATTATAATGGGGTTATTGTTGTGTTCAGACACTGGTGACCGGGCTGAGATCATAAACCGACAACATTCTGGATTTGACGTTTTCGTGACTGCAAGGATTCATACTCTTTGTTTGTTTCGGTACGGTTCCATCTGAAGACGGAAGCTTGTGTTGCCTCCGAAACGTCGTGATTTAATTTATTTACATGTTTTACCTACGTGACTTTACCGAAAAAACCAAAGAGTATAAACCAACAACACTTGAAAAGTCAGTTTAGCAATACAGCTGCCTGGATTCTAACCAAGATTCTCACTGGTGCCAGTTCAGCGTTCTCGCCGAAGAGCCACCTGGTCTGCGATTATTGTTTAAAGACAGGGCGCACCTTCAAGCCATAATTACATATCACGAAGATTGTCCCTAAATCTTGTCCCAAAATAATGCATGCAACAAGCCACATGATACTCGTTCACGTTCAATTTAAATCGGACTCCAGTACTATTAAACATGATCTATGCCTCGAGTTTCCTGGCTGGCTGCTGCCTGGGCTCCTGTCCACCCCAACAATAATTCAATTGTTAGTTGCAACGAGCATTTGCTACTGAAACTTACTGGACATCTGTGAAAAAGAGCTGTATAGCTCATCGGATCCCTCCAGTATCAAATAAATGTTCTGATTCTGAGCGTAACAGGAATATCCGTGCAACAAATACACATTTTACTGAAGCAAAGGAATACGTTTGGAAGACTCCTAATAAATAGCGACACCGAAAGAGTGACAAATAGGGAATACTGACACATTTAATTTAAAATTGCTGTAAATGTGAAATGTGTGCTCGTATTCATGTCATTATATTTCCAGAATAGTTTTTTTTTTATCCTAGAGAATATACACAAACAAAAACTCACCACACGTATTAATTTGCCATTTTATTACGTTAAAAAGCGGATTAATTTCAGTGCACCGAGCACGGAAGGATTGTGAGAAGTGATGCCAATTACAACGGTCTCTTGTTTTCCATTGCAGAGCCACGGGTTCTCCTCTACCAGTACATTTGGATAATTTGTTTTATTTAAAGCCCTTTGTTAATCCACTACCGGGCTAAGGCCTCCTCCATGTTAATCTCGGCGGTTGTTTGGCCATGCTTCGCCACGCTGGTCAATGCGGTGAAGGCGGGAGGAGGACGATTGGGACCAGGACAGGTTCAGATATCACTCACCACTGATGTTGACCGTGGTCGTGAATCGAAATTAATGAATTGATGTATTTTGTATCTTAACAAAAGCAATAGCCCATTGATACAACACAGTTTCTACATTTATTGCTTGTGAATAAAACGAACATAACAGCAGAACAATAATGAACGTGCACGACTTTAGTGAGTATTTAAATAGATCAGCCAACGCAGAAACTGAATAAGTAAAGACATCGTCTGCAAGGCATCGGTCTGCATTGAGTTTAGTGCCGTCTTCTGCACTGCGGCGATGCATCAAAGTAGCGGGGGGTGGGGAGGGGGGTGGATGATTTGAGATAAACGTCGCCTATATTTAATGAGATCTCACCAAGGGAAGGCTGCAATCTATCTGTCGCCGCCGACGCTGAATATCCGGTCGGTGTGGGCGGGCACGGCACGGCCGCAAAGATTGACAATTATACGACTGGAGCTCCGTTTGTTTGTAACAATGGTACAGCCCGGCTTGTCGCGGGGCTGCTCACGATGCAGTCGACTGCACCCCCGATGCACTTTGAAGCTAAACATGTCGCCGTGTTGTAAGGAGAATTCATTGTTTGGCCGCCTGGGAGTCAATTCTGACAATTCCACGTCTCTTTGCAGAAACGAATTGGGCCACCGACTTATCCACACTCGGGGCACTAAATCCACACTGGTGCGCGTGGCCAAGTATTGTCCAACAAACCTCGTGACCGACGGGGCATGGAGAGGCCAACAGTGAATGGCATTATTATTAAAGTACCGCATTAGTATCATTATCGAGATGTATTTTTAAACATTCGTCCTTTATAAATGGCAGTGAACGGTTCCTATGTTTTGTACACTCAGTATTAACTTTCAATATTTAACTCGGACTTCTATCCGTATCGGCCAGGGGTCGGCAACAAAATAACAAGGTGAGCCACTTTTTGTTCGAATACGGTAAAAAAAACCCCGTAATGTTTCAAGAAACGCAATTCACGTGGCAAATGCGAGAAGGTGGGTCCTTAATAAATAACGTCACAAGTCCTTAAAGAGCTACAGGTTGCCGACCCCTGATATAGGCAAAAAAAAAACCTTTGAAGCTTGTCCGTACCAACTTTAGCTTAAATATCAAGCGAAACAAACGTGCGGCTGTAATTAATTCTATTAGCCACAGGCAGCATCAAGGATATATCCCGCGCCCACTCCCACCGTCACCACACGCTGCACCTCAAGTGTTGCATAGACACAAATCATTAATTAGCTCTCGCCGATCGCAACCGGTCTCGGGCACCGGTCGCCGGGCTAGTTTGTGCATTCATCGTCGTGTTTGTGTGTTGAGAATGACAAAGGCAGGGACCCCAAGGATTAGGCCGATTCGAGTGTGGGGGGGGGGTGGAGATCTTTCTCTTGCTCGGCTTCGCTGCTAACGCTCGCGGGTGTACAGAGCGACCGGCATAATGAAGAAGACACCCACACGCAGCGTTTTGCCCAGCGCGCACGTGCAATGCACGCGGCACATAAATAATGACAGATCATGCGGACAGCATCGCGCGTAAACACGGTGTGCACGCCAGCTCATCTTCAACAACAACAACAACATCATCATCGTAATCATCATCATCTACATCATTGTACAGGGTAGACCAGACCTGATATCGCAGTGATCCCCATTAAATTATCTTAAACGTCATATTGTTTAAAGTAAGGTTTATTTTTTAAAGAAATGAATATGCAAAGGAAAACAATGTTAGGGGTAAATTAAGTGGGTGTTACAAGATATCTGGACCACACTGTACAGATGGGATGCAGCTGTGGTTTAATAGGTGAGCACACTGGTTTGCAATCTAGAAAAACCGCCGGTTATATCCTATCTGCCAGCATGGCAGTGAAAACAATTGTCAAGTACCTTGAATCATACTCGTTGGTTCTTTCGGTAAAGTCACGTAAATGAAAAATAATAAAAATAAAATGAAAATAACTAAATTCATTTTTTTTTTCATCTACGCGACTTTACCGAAAGAACCAAAGAGTATGGATCCTTGCAGTCACGAAAACTTCAAACCTTGAATCATCCCCGCCTCTGTCCACCGAGTACTATAAATGGGTACCACCACAGTTAGTCGACCTGCGATTAACGTGTGGGGACTACGACCTCTTCCAAGACATCTGGCCTGCCAGGAAGCGTCGGCTAAAATAACATCGAGCGGAGACTTTTCCGGCGTGAACAAGACGTTGCAGGGCTGCACCTTTATCCGATTGTACAGCAGCATCATGGATACGCGGCGTGGCCAGATATGGCGCTGCTGAGTGATGGGTACCTCCTCGTCGCGCGTGGATTTTCTCCAGGCACTTCGATTTTCTTCCACCAGTCAAGCACACAATCGAATTGGCCACAGATCTCATCGTAGCAGGAACCTCCTGAAAAAATGAAAGCGTCTTTGCGACTCAGTGTTTCTCGCCTGGGTCAAACGTTTGCATTATGTTAAACTTGTATTAAACATGAATCGCGTTACAATATAATACACACAGGGGGGGGGGAGTCTGGATGAAGGCTTCGCTGTTCCGTTTAACCGCAGAGCATGACGAACTCCCGACGTGCGCACCACTGACGAATGCCAAGTCCCGTTGATCCGTCACGAGGAACACACCATGGCCCCTTGTTTTGTTTTGTCTTCACCTATCGCTCATGGCCTTCCTGGCGGCGATGATGATTACGGTGGAAACACGCGTGTCACGCGATAATAGCTGGATGACTTGAGCCTGCAGCGCAAGCGTGTTGGGAATAACCCTCCTTACAATCAGGTCTTTTAATTACAATTTTTAATTGCGATGATTCATATTGCAAAAACGTTAGCCCCCGCCATGGTGCCTATGCGCGACTGTGATCCCCCACCGTGGAGGCGAGGGTCAATGGATCGCACAAACGTTGCGACACCTCGTTGCCGTGGCCGTCGAGGTTCACCGCACCTATAATCGGACTTGCCAAGGAGAATTCTGTGCCGCAAATGTGACCTCAAACTTTTCTACTTTATCTGTATGGGATAGGGTGTTGCCACCCCCCCACCCTCCTATGCGTGGGGTATCTCTGGGTACTGTAGTTTCCTCCCACGTTAATGGAGTTGGCCAAAGCATATCTATGTAGGGCCACAGAACTTGGGCCAATTGTTGGCGCCGGTTCTGGCCGCCTTCACGATTGCTTGTGGTTTCGCGCGCCTCTGAATCTACGAAAACTTGTGCAGCGAGTTAAACATTTTAAACTTTAACTTTTTATTTATTTAACGAGCTTCACTGACGCAGTTTCTGCAGTCCGAGAAAGTCGCAATTATTGTAAGGAGCCCTGCACATTCCCTCATTGTACTAAGTAGCATTGCCACATCAGCCTTGCTTATCGCTGTTGATTAGACAATAAACACACTCATCCTTCTTCGCTTATCCTTCAAAATACCCGGTGATTAATGATGAAAGGGTGAGGTTGAGAACACATAATGTTCAGAGAGCAGTCCATTTATCTTCGTCGTTGCGAAGTAATGTACCTGGGTCATGCAGATGGCAGTGAGCCTGGTAAGTGCCATCAAAGCCTCCAGCACCTGCGGCTGCTGGACAGCGACTTAATGAAAGAGCTCGCCTTTTGACGGTAATTGCATCTCGGTGAACTTACCCGTATGGAATCGGATTACACGCCAACATAGCCATTTAAAATCCTGCTACAGGTTGTCAAATTCAACCCTTAGCGCTCACGTTTCATCTATTTTTAGTTGAATTCATCCATTGCACTATTGTTATCATTGGTATTGGCGCCCCCCAACCACAGCCTGCGGCGGCCCCCAACAGACTGGTCAAGTAAATCCTTACGATCCACTCGCACAGCGTGCGGTGGGCCTTCATCCAGCAGTGGATTTAAGCACCAAAAAAACTCGAGTACTAATGTAATGGACAGAGCACGGCTCTCCCTCAGGGCAGCAGTGGACGGAGCACGGCTCTGCCTCACTCTCACTCACCCGTCTCTTCTGAGCTGCATGCGATTGTGTGCGAGTGAGTGTGAGTGAGCTGTGTGTGTGAGTGAGCCGTGTGTGAGTGGATCGACCGTCAGCTTTCCGTGGCTGCGTCTCCGGCGCTGTGGCCGTGATGTTGCTGATTCTCGGGCCTCCGAGGTGCGGGGCACACCACAACACGAAGTGGACAGCTCGCGGTCACGTGATGCACTTCAACCAATCCGGGGCGTTAATCACAGTCACAGAATGACAGAAGGACAGATCTGGGCTATTATATATGTGTATTTGGAGTCGAGCTCATGACACGAATACGTTTTCTATTCGGAGTTTGTGTGTAGGAAGGTCTCTAAAACATGATGTCATAGAACTACTTATAAGTTCACATTCATAAGTTTATTTTTTCCACAATAGACGATTCATATATTAAATGTCTTACTCTTAGGTTTTTTCGGTAAAGTCACGTAGGTAAAATTAAATAATAAAAATAATAGAAATAATAATAGAAATAAAAGAATAAATCACGACGTTTCGGAGGCAACACAAGTCTCCGTCATCAGGTGGGACCGTCACAGCTAAATTTACTGTATCAATGTTTTTCGCACGGCAATTATACATTGTAATGCTCAAAATTGCTTTTAATAAACCAAATTCAACGTTTTTCTTGCAGTCATTGGAACTGCTTTTTGTGTTTATTGTCCTCTCCCACTCCCCCACCCTCCGTTTAGCACGGTTGGCTATGTACGATGCAAAATTCAACACACACACGTACCCATCATCATCAACACGCTGCATTTAAGACGCCAGTACCCAAATCCGAACTCTGGGTCTCAGCAATGCCGACTCATTGCTCTGACCACCTCTCACCACCTCTCCCAATGGAAACGTGTTGAAGTACAGCACACATGTTACGACCGTTATATATGTTGGACGTTCATGATAACAAGTAATGTTATATCAGTGTAGTTAAACAGTTAAAAAAAAATGTTACAATTTTCAAAATGTTAACAGATTTTATAACATAAAATCCCGAGCAACAATTGTCCATCTTACCTTCCAGAGTTTTGTTTGCATTGCTCGCAGGTGAAACGAGGTGACCAGGATTTGTCTTGATTCCCGACAGGCATGCCGAAATACGCCTTGTAGGGCCTCACACATCTTAGCAGATGCTTCCACAGAGTACTTTTTCGCTCTTGTCTTGATAAATTGGCCGCAGACATAGCAAAATGCGTCTGCCGGATGCTTGCAGCCTCATGATGCCATCTCAGAAAAATGAAGATATGTATCCACTTAGGCAGCTGGGGAACTAAACTGAACTGGTGGGCTTAAGGCACCTGTATTTATACTACTATTTATATTAGGTAAAGTTCTAGAATGTTCTAGAAGTTACTCCAATTTACTCTGCACTGAATCTATCTGGAATGTTCTGGAAAATAGGTAAATTTCAAAATATCATTGTCCTGGCCACAAAGGCAAAGTTTGTGGGGAATAATAGCCATTTTCTGTACTTTTGAGGCATAAGCAATTCGGAAATAACACTGACTACCCAGGAACAAAAAAAATATTATACAGTTATTATTCTGATCCTGAGGTGACATTCTCCAAATCGACCACGTGGCGGCAATGTTTTCTATCTTTAGTGGCGTTAAAACCCATGAGGAAACTATCGCGCTTTGCACGTTAGGGGGCAGCCTTGCATCATTAATGCGAGCGGATGAAATGAGATGCACTAAAGTGATATGCTGCAGGTAAGAACGTCTTTATCGACACAGGAAAGCCTCACGAGTCTCAAGACGCCTTTTCATGATGCTGTTGCACTGGCATGTTTGTCCAATGCCATTAATACGTTTTTGGAATGTGATAGGTAATCATACAACGTAGCCCAAGCAATCCCAGGTGTATGATCCAGGGGCTACACGGACAACATTTCGTACAGATGCATTTATGAGTTTTTTGTTGCACTGTTCATCTCCTGGTCACCTCGCAATGACGAATTGTCCCAGGGCAGACTCTCATACAAATGCTGCACTCACCCGGCCCAAGCCCTGCGGAGCTTCCAAGTATCAGACGGAATGGAAGGGCGCGTTCTGGGTTGGTTTGATCGTGGGTGAAACATAAATAAGCACTTCGGGGATCCTGCTGACGGCACGTCATCGGATTCCGCAACTGTGGGGGGAGACAGATGTCTGTATTACGCTTTCAACGAAGATGAATGGTCTCATGCATTCTCTCCGCCCGTCTGTCTATAAGCAAGCATTCTCGAAAAGATTATCCAATAGCAATAAAACCGGCCAAATTCATCCAAGGCTACTTAAACTGAACTTTTTATTATTATTTTATTTGACCAGGTAATGTCTACTGAGCTATACAGCCCTTTTTCAGAAGCGAACTGGCGATCACAAATGATAGCTCAACGAAGTGGCTCATCGTGTGGAAATGTATAGCAGCCAAATACTCTAAACGCATGTTTATTGTAAATGTGGAAGGAAAAACCGGAGGAGCCGAACAAAAATCCACGCGACCACGGGGAGAGAGACACACAAACTCCAAATATACAGTCAGCGTCGGGATCGGGATCGAACCCACGACCTCCTGCATACCTGGCGAGGTAGCTAACGTCTCGCCACCTCGAACTGAGCGCCTAGCCCTAGAACTACCATCATTATTCTGAACGAACCGACCACTTTGGACAAACCTCATGCTGGAAAGCATTCAAGAAAACCATGCATACGCACATTTTTTCTCCCTTTGTTTGTTTCCCGAGTTAACAACTTCATGGCATGCGCATGTAGTGTGGAGGGGCGATGTGTAAATGTTTGACTGACTTAATCCAGGTTTGACGAGCGGTAAGACTGCATAGGCGAGGAGGCGAGGGAGACGTGGAAATGCTAACACATCCAGGGTGAATGTATAGCAAATAGCATGCCAAATCATAACTCCGAGACATATAATGAAAACAATCGTAAACACTGTATATCAGCGCGTATGACTTCCAGAGACGATCGCACATTCTAAAGATGTTCAAGAAAGCCTCGAAAGTCGAAAATTGGCAACAATATAAAAATCGTAAAACCAACATTTTTACAACGTGGGCCACTCAAAACTACGCGTTTTTTCTATTTGAACAGGCTCAGACTAAAGTGTTACATTGCTCTCATTCTCGTGTTGTGTTACGCGACCTCCATCAGTGAATCCAGAGTCATTTGCTCCCCGCGGAGTGTGAGGCTCAAGTCAGTATGAAGGGGGCCATATTCCACCCCCCACCATCTCCCCCATCGGTGAGCAGCATTATATAATCCAGTGCACATCCACGGAAACATCTACTGGAGTACTCAGGGGGGGACCCTTACGCATGTGAGTTCACTGTTTCCACGAAGCGTTCCAAATGCTTGAGCGGTGTCAGTCCTGCACGTGAGCTGTAACAACACAAACACAGGAGGCACGGAGATCTCGTCCCCCCCATTCGTTTTCCTTCGCTAACTAGACCGCACTCCCTCATGCTCACCCAGACGACAAAAAATCACCGGTTTCTTGTCTGACAGACTGTTGGGGCAGGTGTTGTTAGCGAGCACCTATTAAGGGCGGCACGGCAAGCGTAACGGTGGGTGATGTCGTCAGCAGACTCGGCACCCACGCCAGGACGTCTTTGTCTCCCCCAAGTGCCAGTGTAGGGAGACATCACTCCCAGCGTCCTCGTTTACGACTGAGACGACGACCTGGGGAAGCTCTAGGATGAGGCACGATCACCACTCGCCACTGATGGTGTCCGTGGGCCGAGGGGGTGGGGGTTTGAGAAATGTGAGAAATGTGACGTCACGTAAAAATGCGCAACTTTAAATAAATATAGACAACACGTTCTACTTAATTAAATATACTTTTTAATACATGTTTTCTCCTACAACATCAGAGTGCAGCGCCACATTAAATACGCACTACAATGACAATAGTTTAAAGCGATTTGAAGCATGTTTTATTTTCAAAATGGAAATATGGTTTTGGGGGGGGGGCAGAGCTTTGTGACGTCATATTTTAGGGGGGTCTGACTTTTTGTGACGCCGTGTGACGAGGGGGGGGGGTCAAAAATCTTCCAAAATCGCGTGACGTCATTTATGGACGGCCCCTTAACATCAGGCGTATTTTGTTTTAACTCAAGAGGCCAGGGCGAGTGTCGTTTGCAAGAGTGAAGTTGGTCTCTAAAATGACAAAAAACAAAGAAACACAAACGCAAAGTTGAGCAACGGAATAAAGCAATCGGATACCAAAAAAACCCACCGTGTCACACGGGGAATGGAAAATCGTGCGAAAAATATTGCTACGTTATAAATCAAAGCTTAATATCACCACATTCCCTGCAGCGCAACACTGAATGTGAAATTCCGACATTCGCTGCTAATCTGGAGTCGAACGGAGTCCGTCTGGTCCGTGGCGCAGTGTTTATCCTAACACGTGCAGATACAAAAACAAAGATCCCCCGTGTAGCCTACACAGACAGTCGAGGCAAGTGCTGCTTGCGAGCAGTGCGCACGAGGGGGCGGTTTGGTCAGAGCCACACCCGGCCACCTTTGTCTTCCGAGTGGATGATGGCTTCACACCGCACCAGATACTCATTTAAGACTGAGTCAACCTAGGGGGGAGACGCAACATTGGTTCAGACATTCCTCACTCGCGTTGGTCGTGGCCGGAAAGCGATCCCGGGTCTCGAGAGACGTGGCGCAGTGCGCTGACCACTGCACCACCGCTCCTCAATATAACATAACAAGGATAAAGATTTCCACCTTAGAGCCTTTAACTGACTATTGTGCCAAGTGCTGTTAGCGAGCACCTATGAAGGCCGGCACGGCATACAAGGGGGTTGGGTTTCCAACACCACGCCCGGTCCGCCTTTGTCTCCCAGTACCGATGTTTACACAGCGCAACGGGTACTCATTTAAGGCCGAGTCGACCTAGGGAAGGTCCCAGAACTGGTTCTGCTATTCGCCGCTGTTATTGGTCGTTTGCGGGAATCGAACTCAAGGCGCCGGGGTTCATAGCGCAGTGCGCTAACCACCGCGCCACCGCTCACCACATTCAATAAAACTCACAGACACACCACCCCCATCCACACAACAGCTCCTGACGTTCGCGTGTGTGAATTCATTTGCCCCACTCCTCCAATCACCCCCAGGGAGCCAGCGAGCCGGGGCTGCAGAGAGAGAGACACTCCCACGCTGCTCCCCCTCCCTCCACGACTGCTGGCCCGTGAGTGTGCGTGGTGTGGGTAGAATGCGCGCGTGTGTGTGAGCGAGTGGGTGAGTAGGGGGAGGTGGCCGAGGCTGTGTCTGTGTGTGGAGCTCGTATGACCAACTCCCCTACCCCCACTTTTTTTTTACACGAGCGTAGCACACAAGGCACACACCACCACCACCGCCGCAACGAAACCACCGCCCCTCGCCTCCAACCCAACCCCCTTTGTGTGCGTGTGTGCTAGAGAAAAGAGGAGGGGAGAGAGAGAGAGAGGAGCTGAGCAGCGCCTACACTATCGACTGTAACCGCAGTTTAGCGGAACGGGAGCAAACGCAGCGGAGAGAGAAAGAGCGAGAGGAGGAGGAGACGCAAGCAAAGTCATCATCATCATCAGTGCCATTTCGCTCTCTGCTGCTCCAACAGCACAAGCGCATTCCGCCGGAGACGGATAAGCAGCAGCAGCAGTTGGGACGGGAACAGCCGTGCGGTGAAAGTTGAAGTCAATTTTGGTCCTTCAAAGCCCTCCGGTGAGTTTTGTTTTAGACACTTTTGGTGAGCGAGTTACATTTTTGGGTGGATATTATGATTAGCCAAAATATGTGTGTGTGTGATGAATATTGCGGTCTTACGAACTCCAGTTAAAGAGAAAAACCGTAATGAGCTGCGAAGCCATTGTGTGGCTGTGTCATCTCTAAAAGTTACTTTGCGAGTTGTGGCTTTAACTTTACGCGGAGTTAAATGGACAAGTGCCCCGTTCGCAGTCGATAGCAATTGTTGCGCGCGGGTGCTTGGCGGATTGGATCGGCCACCTGAAACTTTTTTTCCCTTTCGGCGTAACATCATTGTTGTACCCTGCAAAGAGGTGCGCCTCGGTTGTGATGTTTCTCAGCTCCCGAGGGTGGCTTTTCAGATCCGCCGTGATGATTGCTGGTGGCTTTGACGCACAACGGCTGCAGGGCCGAGGCCCCTGCAGCCATTTCGTGAAGTGCGGGGTTGTGTGCGTGCGTTTGGAGCAGAGAGCGAGCGAAAGAAGAGCCGAGTGGAGTTGCGATGTTTTCGGACGGAAAGGAAATAATGGAACACTGTTGATAAAATAATATTTGCACAAGGTCCTCTCTCCCCTCCCAATCGCACGTTTACCTTTGTGTGAATAGGTGTGTGTGTGTCTCTTGGGATAGTGCACGGTTTGCACGTGCTATCGGAATAATCCAGCGACTACTTTCGCTGCATGTGTCTTTCCCAAACGCTGGGACGCACCAAAGAGTGGGTTGCCTCGAACGTAGCCACGTGTACACATTCTGGCCCAAACACATGCCCGGCAGAGGAAGGATGTGCGGGGGGGGGGTGGGATTAAACGCCCATTGTGGCATAAAAATGGAGCTTGCCAAAAACCTTCTACCTAATTAACTGAACACAAAAACTCCGTTTGCAAGAAGGGGGAGGTTGGTTGGGGGGGGGGGTGCTACTTCGAGTTGTGTAGGTGAATTGTGAATGGCAGGATGGTTTCTTGGTATTCTCTACTTTTGCGTACACGTGCATACGTAGATAACACGCGTGCGTGAATGTGTGTGTGTGGTTGATTTAGCTCGGTCAGGAACAAGGTGGTGCTGTACTCAAAACATCCTTTGAGCAACAACGTTTGACCCACGGTGGTTCGGAGTTTTAGCGGCAGTGTCGTTTTCCCACGGATAAATCGCGTTTCGAGCGAAGCATGTGAATGTGGTGGTGTGTGTGGTTGTTGTGAGCTCCTCCGGCAGGCAAGGCTGCGTTGGCTGGGTCATGTAGCCCGCATGCCCAGCCACCGCATGCCTAAACAGCTTTTGTTCGGCCGGATCGAGGGGGCTAAACGGGCGCGGCACGGGCTAGAGAAGAGATGGAGTGATGTGGTACAGGAGGATGTGGAGCTGAGTGGACTTGCCGATGACTGGTACCAGCGGTGTCAAGATCGGCCTCTGTGGAGGAGGCTCGTGAAGGACGCTACTGGGCAGTTGGAGGCAGTCGCCCTCCAACAACAACGGAGGGCGGAGGAGCGACGCTCACAACAACGAGCGGAGCGCCGGGTGGCTAAAGCACAGCAAGTTGGTACAGTAGGGGGCACAGGTAGTGCATCAGCCAGTCATCTCGGTCATCCCGGTCAGTCGACCCGTGGCACCTGGGTCTGCCCCGTGACCTCCTGCCAGCGGGCGTTCGACACTTCACGTGGCCTCAAGGTGCACATGGCCTGGCACAAGCGTCGTGGTGACGTCACCGCCACTTAGTGGCGAATGGCGGTTGTTGTTGTTGTGGTTGTTGTTAAACCATCATCGCAGTTTCTGCCTCTGCTCGTGTTGTGTAACGGAGCCCTGCAATTTTTTTTTCGAATTTGGAAAATATTCGCAAATTAACGCTTTGATTTGGCTGGCAAGTCGGAGTGTGTGCTCATTATTACGTGTATTTTTTTTAGTTTGTCCTTCCCCCGCACCTCCGATAAGCACGGTTGGCTACGTACGGTGCGAAATAAGTTCAACATACGTACCCACATGCCTTGTTATACAACACTGCACATAATGTTGCACACTTTATTGACACAACGTTCTTTGGCATTGAGGGGGCTTCCTTGTGTTGTCATTGTTTTATATGCGGTCAATATTCTATTGTTAGACAAAAGAACCCTGCCCTACTGAGCAAAACATTCTGTGAAGGGAGATGGATGATTTTACAGGAAGTTGAGTCCACTCTAGATATTGCTTTACCGTTATCCAAATCGAATGCCAGGGTAGCGAAGAGAGGAATCTGTCGAGATGTTAATTTGTACCCAAGCTGCCTTGCAGAGACCACCGGACCACAATTAATAACCCATGCAATTCATCTTGACGCATGTAACACGCATGTAACACGCATGTAACAAGAACAATGGGCAGCCTTGGACGGGGCAGCGTGACAACAGCACGTGACATTATTGATACTGATTTAAAGCTTTCGTGACTGCAGGGATTCATATTCTTGGTTCTTTCGGTAAAGTAGAAGGGAAATAGTTTAATTTTATTTTATCATTTCCCTTCTACGTGTCTTTACCGAAAGAACGAATAATATTATTAATAATATTCAGTGTGCCTCTCACACAGACCTGCACTATACTCTACAGCATGAGTTTACCGAGCGTCTTAAACAAGCGACTGCATCTCAACACTCTGTGCAGAAACACTACGCGTTTATTTCACGGTGATGAAGAGCCAGTCGGTCCATAGGCAGCGAGGGGGTGGGGGGGGGCTAACTCTGAACCTGAACTTGAACATGGGCAAGGGAGTTTTTTGACAGCGACGCATGACCGCAGCCACCGTGATTACTTCAGAGCAACCGCGAAACATCGGGGACCGATCGACGTTGTTGAGTGTAACTCGTTCTGCCCTTCCCTTTTGCAGCACCATCAGCAATGACGCAGCCAGCGATTGAGGGCATACGCATGCCGGACGGGCACTATGCCGACGGCACGTGGGAACTGCGCATCCTGGTCACGGACCTGCAGCAGGAGGTGATGATGCGCGTCACCGGGGAGCTGCACATTGGCGGAGTGATGCTGCGGCTGGTGGAGCGTCTGGGTACGTCGTCGTCGTGGTGCAAGTCGGCCGTCATTGCCCCGTGCTTGGGGTTAGGGATGGGCTATTGGAATATTTAAGCAATCGGTTGCCTATAGCGATTATGATCGGTTCGATTCGACGACTCATCGGATAACATGGAAATACAGTAGTTGGTGGGTGGGGGTGTAAATCACCTCTGCCCCCATGTGTGTTGCTGGACGGGAGGTGATGGGCGGGGCTTGGTGACATCATCTGTATCCCCCCCCCCTCCCACCCAGTCAGGCTTGATTTGGCTTGAAGGGGTGGCTGCCATTTTTCAAGGAGCCAGAGCAATCGACTCCAAAATAAACATCGGATGATTATTTTTCGTCCACTAGTTGGGTTTATTGACTCATCATCCCCGGTTTAGTTTATTATTTGTGTTTGGAGCTCGAGTTCGGCAGTCACGAGTGTCCGTTAGTTTGCTACGTGTCCATTAAGAAGTATGAGAAATAAATGCTTATTCTATTCAACATTTATTCATTTTAGTTAAGTGACTTTCAGTTTTCCAAAACAAAATTGGGCCTCTAACAGCCATAAGTGACGTAGTTCTATGCTGTGATTTAGACAGTTTATTTTATTACAGAAGTTCCTTTTGTGGAATTTGTCATTCGTTGCTTATTTTGACTTAAAATGTATTCACTGCGTTCGAAATGCATTTTTGTCACAATATATAAAGACTGCTAATATTCTTGTCCTGTTCACGGATTTGATCACGTTATGGAAGGACGTATACACTTGTATCAATCATTGATTTTATAATATTTTTTTAATTGATAAAACAGCACTTATTCGAGAAAAGAAGTTAATTATAAACCCAGTAAGTAAATTATATTAGTATTAATCCTTGATGCATGCGAGTGGCTTGTGCCATGGCTCACTATTTTAGGCTGAGTATCTCCAAAGGAGGTTCTCACTTTGGTCATAGGACAAGAACCCCGAGCTTAATAATTTCAGCAGTATGGATGATTAAAGATTACTGCCGAGACACACACGAAGTGCTCAATTAACGTGTTGGCAGAAAGGCAAGGCCCACCAAATTTCCAGTGGAATTATAACCAGATTAGCTGAAAAATAGTGGCAATTTGGCCATTTATCTGCCAGTTTTTGGTGGAAACATCCTTCGTACCAACACATGACCCAAGCACTGAGTGTCTATGCCAGACACATCAAGGATGCTTCCGAGAAATATCATTATAATAACGTGAAAGCATAACCTGGGTCCCTCCCCGCATAACAGGAATGTTGCCGTGGTGGTGCACCTATAGTGAACTGTTCCCATGCTTGAGACCGACAATGTTGATGTCACCCTCCAGCGACCGTAATTTCAACATCTCAGCTGCCACTTACATCTCGCGTCGTCGCCTTCTAACGGTGACGTTTTCTGTCGCGATTTGTCGACGCTGTAAAAGCAGCGCATTGGCGCATCTCCACCGTGGGTCTGCGCCACGTTCACCCGTCGGAGTGATGCGCAGAGCACGTGACGCGCACGGTTCATTTGTCAATCCGAGCTGAAGGTCACACAGTGGCCGCTCGGTCCTAGCAGGTAGTGTGCAATTGTCCGTGACATTAGTAGCCACATCCATGCTCGGTCACCGGGTTATAAACCCCAGGCGTGTTTGTGGTCGAGTCTGTAGAGTGCACATTGTTTTGCGGTTGATGCTATCGTTTCATTCATTCATTCGTTGTTCATGCTCAAGGTTTCTCGGCGTGCAATGTTCTTGAGGGCCATTAGCAAGCTGCTGTCAGGGGCCAGGAGACACCAATGGAACCTTGAGCATCTTGTGTTTATACGCTGTGCTAGAATTAATTAATAATGCACTCTAAAGTTTTGCTCGCTCCATGTGTAGAGGTTCATTTCGTGACACTGCATTTGGCAATGTACAAGGGATGATGCCCTTTAAACATGTCTCGCTGTTATAGTTACGCTTTGATCATCAACGCCGGAGGTACATGTCCTCCAGTGTTCATGTAACGGTGCTGCTTCGTGATTCAATTCAAGAATGGATAAAAAAAACGTTGGGCATTTCTTTTTTTATCTTATTTCTATGGTTTTGAAAAACAAAAATCCTATCTCATTTGTGCGCTTTAGTTTGCTTTATTAGCCTGAGCGTAACGTGAGCTTAATCACGTTTCACATAATTCGCATACATCTTAAATAACGGATTCCCGTGTGCACGAGTCGATCGATGAGTGTTTCGTAAGCGTGAAAAATGTATTCCCGATCGATGAATCAATGCGTCGTCACAGGCCTGGACAACAATTCGCGCACACCTGACGCTTCCCTGACCAACGCTGCAGCAGCTGTCTCGCTCGGACAGACACGAAACATTCCCATGCCGGTCCCGCTCGTACGGCCTGCCCCGTGCGAGTGCCACAAATGTCTTCTGGGAGATAGCCGCGCGGCATGCCTGATATGTCACTCCTAGTGTTGCGTGCTTCGCATTCTGCCAGCGCTTGCAAGGCTGTGTGGGCTCCGTGTTACAGGGGACACAATGGAAACATTCTACTGCTCTCGAGCCGTTTATAAAAGTGGCTTGAAAAAGATATTTTTTTTGGGGCGGGAACTGTGGGCGAGAGTGGCGCTCGCCCGGGAACAGTGGAACGGCTGTTGCGGGAGCCGGTGTGGGCTGCTGTAAACATCTGTGGCATGCGTCGCATGCGTTATGCAATTGATTGCCGGTGATGGGCGCACGATTTTTGGAACAAGTGTCACTTGTGTGGCCGCAGTTTTGAAAATTAAGCACCGTAAATTGCAATTTTTCCAACCCCCACTCACTCTTTAACGGTAATGTGTTTAAACTGGTATAGGTTAATCAAATAAGTTAAAGCGTCATAAAAACAAACATGGAAAAGGTTACATTGTAAAAAAAAAAGTAAGGCCCTCAGCCGTTAATACGTGACCTCGAATGGCTCTGACTGCACTAAGTGTTTAATGCGCTGTAGCGTACGGCTGTACAGTACTATACTTGCTCTCAGCACTGTGGTGCAGATGTGGTCAGTTTCGCTCTCATCGGTATTGGACAGTCACCAGTATTAGTGGAACAGAGTGAAGATTGCAGCCAGCGAACGTGGGCTTCTACTGTAATGCCTATGTTAAGCCCGTTTCCTTTGAACGCCATTGTGGCAAAGCTTTTACACAAATGAAACCGGCCCCACATACCGTGGTGAAACTGAATTGCCAAGGTAAACGTTGCCACTTTTTCCTTTCACCTACGGTGGAGCCATGACGCAAAACAAGCGTGCCTTTGTCGAAAACAAAAACGTCCGCGATAAATGGACGGAGAACTTTAAGCGTTCACGATGTTTCCCGTTTACCCAAATGACAGCGGTCGCTTGGGACCTGCGTGACGCCGCTTTGTGCCGTGGTTTTGGTGTTTGCCCGAGTTCCCGCGACGAGGCTGGTGTACGAGGCTGGTGTTGGCGACACGCTTGATGATGGGAGCGTCGTCGTCATCGCCGTCGTTGCTAAAAACTAAATTTTTGTGTCCCCGAGTCGCCGATTGGCAAGTCGCGTGTTTTAAGTCGAAGCTTGATGTCGGGCCTTGTTGTGATACAGACCAGCCGAGTTGAATTCAGTCCCTAATCGACCGATGTTATAAATCGTAACATGATGTCATTGCACAAAAGTCATGCTGCTATTCCGTACCACACGAAGCATCATTTACTGGGTGTCTTAGTTCACATTTTTGTATACACCTAAGTGACTCGTATTCAAATATAGGTTACATGGAAAATTGGTATGATGGAAGTTTTTTTCCAATACATATTTTCTAAATTTCTCACTAAATATTTGTTTTGGGTCACTGTTAATCTGGAGTAGGCATGTGACACTGTCAGCCACAGTTAAAGCGATGGTTATGATGGACAAGGTGTGCAGGGTGTGGAAATATTTTCCTGATTTCCAACCCAAACAGCATAAAACGGTGCATTTCCTTTATGTTTTGTCAATGAAATGCATTTATTTTTTAAGGCAAATGAAGCTGCACATGATGGATTCTGTCAAATCAAAGATCGTTCTAATTGGGGTCTATATACTGCAAAAAAACAAGCACATGATTCCATTGCAGAGCACAGAACCAAAAACGCCAAGCAGCTAGAAACAACCGGCACTTTTAAACGTGCAAAATCTAAAAGGTAACAATATTTCTTACATTGGACAAGGTTGTAAGAGCTTGACGTTGATGAAAATGGTAACCATGGCAGCAGCGATAGAAGAGTGATCAGGAGGCGACTGACCATCGGTGAGCGATCGACCAGAGTGATGCCAGTGAGGTGCTGGATCATTGATGAGAATCCCACTGCTCTCATCAGTCGGGTTCATTGAGTCACTTCTCCTCCTGAGGCTGGACAAAGCGGTGATCACACAGGCTAATGGAAAGGCGGATGACGATCACCTTTCTCCAAAGCCTTTTTGGAACGCCCAGCGATCGTCAAAACATTCTCACCGATGCCTTCGCCCCCTATCAGGTTCTCGTTTCTTCACAAGTTCCTTGCCATGTGACTGCCACGCAACTGAACAAATGACCTATTCATACGCCGAAGGACCTTTACAGTACAGTAATTATTTTCAAGTTTAAAAATGTGTTGCATCTGCGTTCAACTTGGGGGAACTCGGGGAAGGTTTGAAGAGGCCGCAGGGTTCTGTAAAAACAACTCTTTGATGGTCATTGATGTCAGATGGCAGGGTCCTGGCCCGCTATTCTGGCTAGCAAGGAAACTGTTTCTCCAGTCCTTGGCGTCACACCGTGTAAACTAATTCATCTTCTTTGTGCGCAACGAGAAGAGGTGATGTGGTCCGTGCGTTTCTCCGATCGTTGGCGTCCTGCGCGGCTTTCCGCTCACTAAACACACACAACTATACACACTGTACAGTGTTGAGGTATATGTTTGCTACGAGTTTTATTTTTTATTTTTCATGCAGTTAATTTAAAATTGAGTGATTCTAAATGACTTCACCAATCTGCACTGACCTGTGTGGTGAAGTATGGCCAAATAAACCCCCGTGACCCACCCGGGTCTTGAGGAGGCTCTCATCCAGCAGTGGATTAACTAAGGGCTGTACAGCACATTCTGAAGACTTAATAATGTTTCTAGTTTGGCTACGTAACTTAATGTCTCATCAATAAAAGTTAATCCAGTATATAATGCAAAAAACAGTTTGGTAACAAATGGCACTTTTGAACGCATTCAAACTTCTCTAATTGGCTCATGGGAGCTGCTCTTGGCCGAAACAATTATTTCCGTTGATCCGCGCTCTTCCCGCCAACTTATCTGCATGAAGATGCGGCGGAAAGAGAAATAATCGGATGGGTTGGTACTCTTATCTGCGGGGTTAGTGCTGATATAATTTGTGTGGCTAGAGTCAAAGGAAAGAGTTTTCACCGAATACTCGGATAAGCTGAAAGAAAGTCGACGAGAATGGCTGAAGAGAGGAAAATCGCATCGCAGGGACGACGCAAAACCATGGAAGCACCAGGGCCGAGACCAAGGAGGCAGGCCTAGGAAAGGCTGTGTTTACCCTTTCCTGTTCCAAGACGTCTGCAAGTTGCAGGGTGGGTGTCCCGCTCACCGCTGAATCTCGGAACGTGCAAGCAGTTCGCGTTCATTTTTATTTAGAGACATAGCTCCATTGTTTTTAAAAACATTGTGCTCACCGCAGAGAACTGTAGCAACACGACCGCACTATGACATCTGGCGCCAAACTGTGCCGCACACCCTCCCGCATGGCCTCATGGGAGCCTCGGTACATCTTCCAACTTGAAGACGTACTGATAAAGTGATTTTATTTTTTGTTTTTCTTCTGATTCCGTTCCGATGACATCTATTTACATCATCGGAATGGGAAAGGATTAAAATTGGTGAGCCAGGACATTTGTTATCATGAAGTAGCGAGCCGTGGATGTGAAGGACTGTGAAGTTGATGAGGTGGTCTTGGACATAAATGAGTGGAGAAAGAGGTTCAAGAAGGCAGATCCTCCGCAGTCCACGATCTCTAGACCAGATATTTCACTTGTCGGTGACCGCCTGGGGTGGCGTAACTTTAGTGGGAAGAATTTTCTGAGCGTGGCCAGACAACGGTGAATTATGTCAAATCAGAAACAATAGTTGCATGCAGGAAAGCTGTGCGTTTCAACACAAACGCCTTCGGGAAATGCTGATGGCGTTTTGCGCATGCGCGATGGCTGCGTGCGTTTTTTGCGTCTTGTTTGAGAGTTGGTGAATCGTGTTTTGGTAACCGTTCGTAACGAGTGGGCCGCCAAACGATTCGCTGCCATCGGCCGTTTTACAACTTTGCATGGGCACCAATTGCTGCTCTCTGGTCCATGGACGGTCCATGAGTGGTGAGTAATGCCAGGAAGACGAAGATGTGCAGTGATGGTGGATGATACGTGTGTTCATAACGGAAGGTTCATTGCTCCTTTATAAATGAGCAGCTAAATGCGGCCGGCGGTTTGTGTGCTTTTATTGAAATTGGTCGCATTATGGAGTACGTGCATGCAACGCTGAGAGAGACGGAAATAGCCGCACATTAGTCAAAGAAGAAAACACAAGTTCGGGGCAACATATTGACGGTGAATATAATGTACGTCCTCTAACACCAGCCTTCATCAGCTTGTCTTTGTCTGGTGTAAGACAACACATGTACCTAATCAGGAATCTTCAAGCAAAAACTGTGAACAAATTCCATCCATGTGCAGAAATGTCCGATGTCCCAGGAATGCTCGTTTTGGTGGTGGCAGGCGGTCTCGGTGTGTCACGCACAGGAGTCAAAACCTGTGGTGTCCTCAGGGAAACCACCCACGCCAACATGTGCTGCGTGCTTTGAGGAATTATGGAATGCAGTGACATCATGGCTTGGAAGCTTGCGTGGCAGATTGCGATGTTCAGTTCTCCAACTTTTTTGTTTGTTGTTGACGCAACTTAGTTCTTCCTCTCGCTCTAGCCGCCTCCCTGCCTACGACATTCGAATCGTAAACATGAACGTTGACCAGGAAAACAAGACGACAGCTGAAAAGCGTGCAAACTATCACAGAGAGCCGCATGCCTGGCATTACACCTCGAGACGGAAAGAGGAACACAAGTATCAAAGAACATACGAAAGTGAGAGACGTCATGTTCACTGTTAAGAAAGGTCATTGGGCTTGGGCAGGACCTATCACTTTGAAGGGACGATGGCCTGGAGGCCGAGACGATCTGCGGTGTTGCAGCCAAAGAAGCGAATATGCCCGACAGGATGACCACCGTGGATTATGGGAGCGTTGAGATCGGCTCGTGTGCAGGAGTTGGATGGATTGTTGTTGCGTCGCGAGACGGTGAGATAATGGTGGCGGCTTGTGGGAGGCCCTCAACCAGCAGTGGATAGATAACGGCAGATGATGATGATGATGAGCTTGCCTTTCTGCCTCATCTTGGTACTCGGCGTGCGTGTTCGTCTTGTCGGTCACTCGCTTCGCTTCGCTTTAACTTCTGTGAAGTTGGCAGCTCATGAAACAAATTTACAGTGGAATATTTTTTTCTCGCAAATGTTAGTGCGCGGAGGCCATATGCTTTTAAAGATTTAAATAATGAATGTGGTTTCTGGAGTTAAGCGTGACCTGTGCCAACGGTATGTCATGTTTTATTCAAAAAGTCATTGCTCAAAGTTGCCTTACCTGAAGTTTAAGAAAAATTGCCGATAATTAATATTTGAAATTTTTCAGTAAAGTGTCGGATGCTGATTTTCCATTGCTTGATTTTATGTTATCTTAACATATTCATTGATGCAATGATGGAAAGTGAATGATAAAGGAATTAGCTCTTAGACGCATTTGTCAAAACCACTTCACCGGTTAGCGCACTGCACCGTGAACCCAGTGGCATGATTTAGATTTTCGGTCACGAGCAAGTTCTGAACTG
Organism: Lampetra fluviatilis; assembly: GCF_964198595.1. Classification (NCBI taxonomy): domain Eukaryota; kingdom Metazoa; phylum Chordata; class Hyperoartia; order Petromyzontiformes; family Petromyzontidae; genus Lampetra; species Lampetra fluviatilis. The sequence goes on from NC_136292.1 coordinate 2,171,119, forward strand.
CTTACGGTTTACCCGTCCACTTCACTCGCATTGCAATGACCTGCATGGTGAAGTATGACCACAAAATGTGAAATTCCTTGGTATGTTTGTGGTGTGGTGTACACGTGAAACTGATAGCGAGTGGTTGTGTGATGGTTAATGGATTGTGCTGTTGTCCTGGAGACCTGGTTTTGATTCTTGGCCCACATGCCGACATCAGTGGCGCATGGCAATTGAGCCTGCCGTGGGCCTACTTGAAGTCAACCCAGCCTAAAATGAGTTCCTGGCACACTTTATGAACGTCGGCAATGAGGAAACAAAGGTGTTTCGACATTGGTGATGAGAACCACTGGCACTCTGGCCTTGAATAGGTACTCACAGCACTTTCCCTTCTCGTCTGAAAGCTGTCAAACGTCACTCATGGGGCATGAATTTCACGATTTGGAGCATTCCTCACGGTTTCATGTTGACGTTGCAAAAACCTCGCGCATTACCACGATAAAAAAAAATCCTCCAAAAAAAGTTACGAACTTTCCAATTTCTCAAATCTATTCAATAATGGCTGAGAGCTCGTACAACAACCCCGCCACTCACCTGGAAGCCGACCAATCAGATACGTGAGACTTCTTCATTACAGGCGCACACTCCCCCCTCGACCCCGCTCTGCCCCACCCCGACCCCCCACTGCTCCCACGCTGACACCAGCCAATCTCACCCCACCCCCCGACCGGGAAGCGTCACGTGCATGACCATCTGACCTTCTTCCATACCTCACTCGGTGTAAGAGCTCGGTAATCTATGTGACTGAATGCCGATGAGACCCTGACAAACCCAGGCCAGAGTTTGCTGCTTAAACAGTTGCAGCTGGAAAGCATTGGTTCAGAATTCCCTAAGGCTGATATAATAATAATATATCCCTCTATAAATACACCATATTCTCCAAATTTTAAGACACACTCCCCCTCCCCCCCCCTGCATTTTAGAGCAAAAGTTTTGGGGTGCATCTCATCACCTAGTAGGTGTGTGTGTGTGAGACCAGATTTGTACAACTTTAATGAAACCGGGAACAAGTTTAGGGGTGCATATTACTTTCCAGAGCATCTTGTAATCGGAAGAATACACAGAGGAACAGACTTCATGTCCTGTTCATTATGCCGCCGATAAGGCCGTTCGTTAGGTGTCCGTACCTGATCCTGTGTGCCGACGATGGCTCCCCCTGTACCGTGAACAGAGATGAAGAAGGACTGGTCAGACCACGCGCTCTGGTGGGAGCGCAAAACCATGTGGCTGCTCAAGACGCACTGGACGCTGGACAAGTACGGCATCCAGGCGGACGCCACGCTGCACTTCACCCCGCAGCACAAGCTCATGCGCCTGCAACTCCCGAGCATGAAGTACGTGCGCGTCAAGGTCAACTTCTCCGACCTCGTCTTCAAGGCCGTCGTGGACATCTGCAAGACGTTCAGTAAGGGCCGCGGTCGCTCCTCCCGTCGTGCCGCGTTTTTGTCGTGATGCACGCACGCACAAACGCACGCATGTTGAACCTGTTTCGCACCGTGCGTAACCAACCGTGCGAATCCGGGAGGTGCGGGATGAAGGACAGGAAGCTGCGCACAAAAAGTGTTTCTAAAGAAGTGAGTTTCATCTTCTTGGTTCTTTCGGTAAAGTCACGTAAAATGGAAATAATAAAATAATAGAAATAAAATAATATTAAATAAAGTAATATAATATAATGTTTTATTTTTATTATTTCATTATTTCCATTCTACGTGACTTTACCGAAAGAACCAAGAAGATGAATCCCTGCAGTCACGAAAGCTTTAAATCGAAATTTAAGTGAGTTTTCAGTGTAGATTTCAAAGTGGCGGTGGAGAGGGTCGAGCGGCCTCGGTGCCATAGACAAGTGGGCTCTGTCATCGGAGTGGGTTGGCTTCCTTTTAAAAGTGAGCCGCGTGCTTTTAACTGGGAAGTCGTGATGTCATAGGGTCAATGAGTGCTCAATAGTGTCCATAATTTTATGTCGACTTCAGTTTTGTGCCAATCTTAAAATGCATGGAAAAATCAACAGAGTAAGTTTATAATAAAGTAGTCTATTCTAACCCAGGCATACTTTTTTTTTGCAATCGCTTTCCAGCATGGAGGGTGGGGAATGGAAGGCTTGGGAGATGTGAGCAGTGGTGGCGGCCTGGCTAATGGAGTGTGGGGACAAGATGTAAGCTGTGCTGATGATCCCAGAACGGCCCAGGAACGTTCCTCGGCCACCGATGGCACTCGCTAGTCGTCACGGAAACGTGGCATGAGTCGATGTGGGCAGCATTTTGTTGTTGGCAAATCGGAAGGAACACCTCTCCCGTGCCTCTTGCATTCCCATTTTTTATTTTTACAATGAAAAAGGTGTGGCTATATGGGATGGTGCCATGGAAAAACAGAGACGCGGGTTATTTTACATATGTATGTATGTTGAACTTATTTCTCACCGTACGTAGCCAACCATGCTAAACGGAGGACAGCAAACTAAACACAAAAAGCATTTTAAAAGATAGTTTTCAATCTAGATGACTCAAAAGTGCATACCTCCAGTGGCTTCCTAATATCGGAAGGAAGAGCGTTCCAGATGGCCACAGAAGTGCATCTGAAAGCGTGCAATGCGGTGACCATGTTTTTTCAATGACTAGCCAAAAGCCGCTGCGAAGATGACTGGAGTTCGCGTGATGGTTTATGCTCCTTGACGGTCACACATCTTTGTTGTATTTGTTACATTGAACAGTCTTAAATCAGATGTAAAGGCTGTCCGTGTGCCCCATGTTAAAATGCCCCATGCTGTACATTCAAAGCATTATGATGTATGGGAGTAGAATTGAAATTATGTTTGCTGCTCAGGAAAAACACAAGGGAATGATCGATTTCCTTGGATTAACTGGTATTGAATCTGTTTGTTCCTGCTGATGGCAATTCAATTAATTTTTTTTTATGCGTGGCTTGGTTGGGGCCCACTGAGACACACTATCCCTTCAGCCAGGAATAGCGTGTCCTTCCCTCACACCTCTGATTATCACGGTTGGCTACTTACTGTGCTAAATAAGTTCATACACACAGGGAGACCAGGTTAACCAGAAATACAGTGCAGCAAATTCAAGAAAAGGTCTGTTGTTCATTTGTCTATGTTCAATAATCAATCCTAGGTATCTGTTTACGCTTTACATGTGCGTGTTGATATGGATGTGAACCTAGAAAGCTGGCGTATTTGCTCTGGAGCCAGAGGCCATTTCTTATTTGAATGCGTTCAACTGTTGGTGTTGCACACACCAAGCTGCCAAAGGTTAAAGGCCGTGTCACATGACCCCACCTGCTGTGCATGCTTTGTGCCCGAGCGCAGCTTGAAAATAGCGCCGGTCCTTATTAGACTCCAGACGCTGCTGAGTTTTCTGGAATCCATTACTTTTGAGCGGCAGCACTTGAAGCTGATTAGAAAAGCCCCTCTTCATTTCGGATCGAATTACCGTTTACGAGCAGGAACTGTCCAGGATTTCTTCTCGATGGATTGCTCGAGTATTAACTTTGAATCAGATGAGATTGCGCTTGTAATCGGACGATGAGAGAGGTGGCCGTACGTTAATGTAAAGAGCATTTGACAACCTGACTGCCAAACTTTTTGCTGGCGTGATTTTATTTTTTGGTTTGGTAGAAATAAGTTCGACAAACCAGTCAATTAAGTGGGCTGTTAGAGTTTACAAATCCTCTGCCTGCCACTCGTATTAACATTAAAACATATATTTGCTTGTGTGGCAGAAAAATATGGAAGGATTGCCGCTAAGCATGAGGCATTCCATAAAGTGTGAAAATAAAGAAATGTTCAACAAAAAACTTGGGGAAAAAATATACCGGTTCATATAAATGCAATAATCTCACTCGGAAGGTTTTGTTGTCTAAGTAGGTTGGGTTATTGTTAAGCAGACCGACACAATTTAAACACTTAGCATTGACATAAATTAGCATACATTTTACAGCCGTTTGTCCATCCACTGCTGGATGAAGGCCTAATCACGCCGCGTCAGTCACGGGAGTTTGTTTGGCCATACTTCACCGTGCTGGTCAGTGCGGACTGGTCAAGGGAGTTGCCCCAGACCGGTCCACATTTGTCAGCTGTGACAGGATTCAAACTCAGATCTCCGCACATTCACACCGCTGTACACTCACCACCGTGCCACTGCCTCCACTCTAAGCGGTGACACACACAGACCCACGCGAGACAATTCCCAAAAAGGGAACTTGGTTTGGTTTATAACTCAACTTGTAAACATATTCATTGTAATTACGCACTGGGCAGTGAGGCTTTGTAGCCTGCGTCTGACTCCGTCTCTGGACCAGGCAACGAAAGGAACTTTTCCACTTTTTCTTCTTTGTTTTTTCGGTAAAGTCACGTAGAAAAGTCACGTAGAAGGGAAATATTTTATTTATTCCCTTCTACGTGACTTTACCGAAAGAACCAAGAAGATGAATCCCTGCAGTCACGAAAGCTTTAACTCGAAACTTTTCCACTGTCTACATTTCACGAACCCATAAAAAGTGTAACTTTGCTTCTGGTCTAAATGTGACTGAAGCTTAACCCCTGCAGCCACCTCAGCAGTTGTAACCAATACCTACGTTTCCCTGTCACTTAATCGCCGTTGACGGTTTTTGTCGCTGCCGTCGTTTTTTTTTTGCATCGCCCAAGCCAAGTCGATATCGGACCCATCGCATCTCTCTCATTCTATTAGCCGGATTTATTTTATTTATAATTTTGCCGCTATATATTTCCACGTGAAGAGACGCTTTGTAGTTGAGCTATCGTTTGTGGCCAGGTCGCTTCTGAAAAATACCTCCGGGGGCTTTGCCTGGCAGGATGGGGGATGGTTTGGTTTTATTTGTTTGTTTTTGGGCGATTTGTTTGCCTTTGCTATACTTTGCACTCCTATCGTGTTTTTGTATTGTTTGTTGTTGTAGCCTTCTTACCTGCCCCGACTGGGCATCTGTGAAAAAGAGCTCTGTAGCTCATCGGATTCCTCCAGGATGATTGAATAATTCTGATTCCGAGTCGGGGCTCCCACGGAAGGCGCTTTGGGCTGTGATACGCGGCGTGTCGTGGATACACGTGCACACGCGTTCGCACACACGCCGTGAGATTTAAATAACGCCGCGTGGAAATGGACACCTGCCCTGCTGAGCTCCAGCCATTTTAATTAGCCGCGAACAGGGCATTTTTAAACTCTGTCCAGCGTGCCACTCTGCTTACCTCACGCCTATTTTAAACGGCCGCGCGGTAAACACTGAGCTAGCACGGCTCGCAGGACTAAGAGTGTGCTCCTAATATGGCCATTGTATTGCCGATTGCCTACGTTTGCATGCCGTCAGTGCCGGGACTCCCAGACTGTTCCGTGCGTTGGTTTAAACATCTAATTAGCTTGCAGTCGGGGATTTCCTATTCCTCAGCCGGAACAAGAACCCCGATAGAGATGCGTTGTTGTCTGATGGCTTTTGCGATGTCTGACTGCAGACCGTCTTCGACACGACCAATCGTGAATGTGCCCGAGCTGGTATGTATGGGCGGAAGCTTAACCAGGGTTGAGCCTGGTTAGCAGGTGGTTGGGAGGTTGCCTGGGATTGCCATGTGTGTTTGTATGGCTTTGGGGCTGCAAGGTGGCCAGAAGATGTCGGCACAACGATAGATTCTTGAGTCTATCGGTGCAGAACGTTGAGTGTTATCCCCGAATTGTACGTGTGGCTTTTCTCTGGGTACTTCCAGTTTCTTGCCACGGAGACAAATAGTCATGAATGGCATGAGCCAAACATCCCAATTATGGACCTTTCTGAGTCATACTCGGTGATCAGCGTGGCTTTCCTGGGCAAATAAAAAGGCATGGTTTGTTTTAAAAACTTGTCCCATTCTTTTTCATAGTACTATCGATCATAAAAAGGGATCCAAAGTAAGGTAATAGAGGCAGAAAAGAGAACCTTTTAGTGCTTTTGGGAAATTTTACTTAATAATGAAAAGCAACATGCCACAGACCTAATAAAAGGAACGTTTGTATTCGGTGCATATTACATACGATTACATTTGGATCAGAAACAAGGACACTGAAGCAAAAATAAACGAGAGTTTAAAAGTGTGTATTGAGCCATGGAGGGACACATGTTTTGAATCGCACCGAGACACGTAAAGTGGAAACGCACGATTCGGAGAGCAAATGCAAGCTGGAGACATCGTGTTCGCCATTTAAGAAAAGTACACTTGGCCGGATGCGTCGCTAAAGTGGATGATGGCCAAGAGTCATGGCTAATGACAGTGTGGCAACCAAAGGAGTGAAGCATGTCCAAGAGGGACATCCGCCACAGAGGTGGAGCAATGAAATAAACTAAACTGTAAACTATATTTTATGTTACCAGATAAAGCCCACTGAGCTATTCAGCTCTTTTTCAGAAGCGACCTGGCCACATATGATAGCTCAAGGGAGGGACGTATCATGTGGAAATGTTTCGCATTCAAATACTCTGAACGCATGATTCTAAATGTGGAGGGGAAAACCGGAGGACCTGGATAAAAATCCACACGCCCACGGGGAGAGAGACTAGGCAAACTCCAAATATGCAGCAGGCGTCAGGGTCGGGATTGAACCCATGACCAGGCGAGGTAGTTAATATCTCACCGCCATGGCACCCGTGAAATGAGCTTGTGTGCAGGAGGAGCTCTATGGGTTGTTGCATCGCAGGACAGTGGGAGACCGTGATGGCTTGGGGGGAGGCCTTCAGTAAAGAAGGTTGATGATGGTCTCTTTGGGGTTGTCGCTGTTTTGATGTCACATGGACATGGCCACTTCCGAAAAGCGATAATTAGTGCCACTCATTACCCTGTGCCGGAAGATGCTTGGGGACATCTGAACCCATTACAAAAACGGGCAAAGTTGTTACGACACTCGCAGAGTTATGCACAACACATTAGAAAAACAACGGCAATAACATGCAACAAAGTTGCTGAACATTACCTACCGCAGGCTAGAGATAAGAAAGTACACCTTTCAAAGTGTATTAGTGTGGAGACCTTTAAAGTGCAATTTAAGAGGAAACCTTCGAGCCATAAGCAATTATCGTAAATGTGCGGGCAGCTGGGCTATTGCTGTTCAAACGTGTCGAAAGTGCACCTGGCTCGCCCCGGTTGTTTACGTTTCTCCCTCTCCTCACTCTTAGCTGCGTGGCGTGGAAAATAAAAACAGAACGAGGGTTCACGAGTGCCTTGTTTAGCCCAGCCCAGGCCAGGCACGCGATGACCCGAGCTCTGGGCAGGCAGCTGGGGTTTCCGATTCGTTCTCATGGCAGGGAGTCGATCTGCAACGTTCGTACGTTCGTGCCGAGGGTTGGCGAGCGAGCTCGTGGACGGCTCTTGTTGAGCAGTCTGATGAAATGGGCAAAATGCTGCCAGTGACACGGGCCAGTGGCTGGCTAAATGCGGTTCCACGGCGGTGAGATTTGTGAGCGCAGTCGTGCACCGTGGGCTATCCGTCATTGTCCACTGGTTGCAGGAGAGGAGCTCACCGTTGAGGTGGCTCGGCAGAAGGGTGTAGCGGCTCGCAGTGAGAAGGTTGCGAGTTCAAATCCTGGTTGGGGGGTCCGACTTAGCCCATCATCCGTCTTGGGTTGTCAAATGAGTTATCACTTTGTGGTGAAGCCAACAGTGGTTGTGCTGTGGATAGACTCGTCCCCAACATCGGAATGCAGATTTTCCTCCACTGGATCAGGGGCACGCTCAGCACCGTCGATTAGCATAGTTGCATAAGTATGGTGCGAAAGAAGTTCTACGTACATAAGGTTACATAATTTGAGCAGGAAATCCGCTTAGATTTATTTGGAAGGAGATGGCCACGTAGACTTGATGTGCCAACACGACAGACAGGAAAGCATCCCACCCACCTCTGCGAAGCAAGGTCTCTAGCATACTTGCTGGATAACTGTGTGATGAGTGGCAGACGGCACTCGCAAAGAGAAGGGCGGGGGGTGGGGCAGCTGCTAATCCGTAGGCTGTGTACGTCCCAGTAATAACAAACCTCCATTCTGGTGAAACCCATAATCTGGTTACATAGTTTTGCTGGAAAGTTAATCCTTCACAAAGTGGTTGACAGTCAAATTATAGTTTGCATTATTTTTATATATGCAGTACATGTATGTTCATATGTACTGGGACGTTTTTTTGCTATACTTTTAATATGGGTATATTTATTTATATTTTTTTTCTCACCGTATGTGCTGAGAAACCTCAAAGCATGGAAATAAATACACGGCTTTGGATTTTTTCGTGTAATTTGTTTTGCAAAGATATGTATGGAATGCAGGTAAATGTATCTAATTACTACATGTAAATGGAGTATTTAGATATTGGGTGAGCAGTCGGTTCGTGCACTGCTGTGAACGTAACCAACCGAGTTTGATTCCTGACCATGGTTAATGCGAGTCGAGAGTGACATCCAAACCTGTCCTGGGCCTTCTCACCTGCAGGCGCGGCAAAATATGTATTTATTTATCCAGGAGCCTCAAGATTTGGTATTTTCAATGCTTGGCTAAAACATTTTTTGTAGCCATGTTCCGTTGCTTGGAATCTTTTTACACTCAGAGACAGATAGAGGAACACACAATCAAAGGACACAACACACAATTGACAGACTTCATATTGACTCTTTATGAAAGTAAATGGGCAGGACACGTGCCAATATAAGAGATGATTGCTGATGGACACAGGATGACCACCGTGGTATGAAGCAATGAGTTACATTTGCAGGATGTAAATCGATGCTTTGCATCATGTGACTCGGTGATGGCTTGGGAAGGCTTTCATACAGCAGTGGATGGATCTTGGCTGATGATGATATTCCAACATAAAGCTGTTCGAAGGCAAACTTCTGTATTTTTTGCGTGAGTAAAAGGGATATGTTGATGAAGACCAAAATATCTTCAATGTTAATCTGTGTGGGTAGAGGAGCGGGTGGCCAGCAGTAAAGATTAATATACATTTATTTATCCAGGAGCCTCAAGACTTTGATATTTTTAATGCTTGGCTAGTTCCTTAAAACGTGTTTTGCATATTTGCCAATATTTTTATCCAATAAAATTTTCAATACATACGTAAATTACAATACATTAATGAACAAAGTAGGCTGTCAAATGTTTTAACAAAGCGAGGGAGCCATGTATAACTGGTGCTTTAAAAATTGCGGTTTCGAGCTCATGATTTAATAACAACTACAAGCGATTTGACTTGCCGTTATGTCACAACTAGAGGTCAGAGATGAACCTTGGCTTTGTAGATAGTATATAGATAATACTGTGACATTTCCAACGGCACATATAAGTATCTCCCCGTGAGAGAAACACACAAATGTCACGACTGAAACTGAATCCGTGTGCTCTGCTCAAATAACTCAGATATTTATTTTAATTCTGAAAGACGGTTAACAATGGAGAGTAGTTTAACACAATGTGGGAGGACCTGTTACTAATCGTCATTTTCACACCAGAAATTATGTTGAAGTCGTGGAACCCTGTCTGATCCATGGGGAGGGTGGGGAAGACGAGTTATAATGTAAACAAAAACATTTATTGCAAAACAGATGAAAGTAAATATGCTTTTTAAAGTATAATTCAGAAGTCAACAGGAATTAAATTAGATTAGAACAGCGTTTAATTCAGTAACCATTAGTGAAGAATCTAAACATGAAACGCATGCCGTTTTATGTACATTAATGATCTTCTAGTTTAGGTAATAAATCTCGCCCTAAACATTTCATTGCGGCTGCGTAAGTGATGAATAAAGTGCGCAGGGTAAACCCGTAGAGTCCATAATCTGCGGTGTGAGGGGTAATGTTTTATTGTATGGGATTGATTTTGTATTTATTGTGGGTGATTAATTGTAGCTTAACTGTGGCCTTAAAAGGGTTTGTGAAGAATAACAGTGGCTCTTTCATTTAATATTTGCAAGCATACCGACTTAACGTCCAACTTAACCCTATCATGATGCACGAATTGGTAAAATAAAAAATTTGTTTGCTTTAATGTGATTTTAGAAGTTAAAAGCACGCCAACCCAAATATTTCCCCCCGTAACATTTCATATCATCATAGCAGTCGACCATTGTGCATGGGAAGGGTCTAGAGAGGTAACAAGACAGCAGACTCGTTATCACAATTGCCTTCAAGCATCACCAGCGGCATGGAATGAGATTCAAGTCAGGACATGGAAAAGTTATACAAAAATAATGAGTGGTGTGGGGGGAGGTCAGCGAACTGAGCTGACACCACTGACACCTTGGGTTGAGTCCAGGCAGCTGCCATTGATTACCCTAGCCTCTCGAGTGTAGTAGCACGTTGATAGTGTCGGCCCGGTCACCAATGACTGCATACGAATACAAAAACGTTCGTGTCAAATTTGGTCATCACTTAACTTGGAAAAAAATGCCAACTTTGAGAATTGACAAATCTTGAAGTGACTGCCGTGCGATGAATATCTCTCCGGCAGCTTGGGTTGGAGAGTGCAGCAGCCCTTTTATGGGTAGCAGGTCACTCCAAGGGACTTCAATCGTGACTCTGTGATACTGGCCATTTCCTGTTTTGTAAACAGGGACCGTGGGGGGATATACCACGCTGTGAGAATTCTGAATTTATGAATCTCATGACATTGGAATCAAATTGGAATGAACACAGAAGAAAATACAAATGTGAACGTTCTTTTCCCCCATGATATTGAGATGTTCATTTTCCCCCGTTTTTTTTTCTTTAGACATCCGCCACCCGGAAGAGCTGTCCCTCATCAGGAAGCCTCAGGATTCCTCCAAAAAGAAGAAGAAAAAGGGAGGAGAGGAGAACAACCACGAGGAAGTGACAGAGTTGGAGGGTCCTCTCATCACGCCCACGGCCAGCCCTGGTGAGTGCAGCTCAACGGTGGTGTGTGCCACCTTTTGACAAACCGGGGTTTAAGAAGACGTCGAGACCAGGATCGGTGGGCCGGGAGAATGGGGTTTTGAGGAGTGAGCCAGTGGCAATACTGTACTGCGATCGTGGAGGCACTGTAGCCGATGGGATAGGACAAGAGGTGACTTGGTTATATACACCCGTGCTGTTATTCGCACGTATGTTTACTCTTCGAATGAATACATTTGGCTTCTGCCAGAGTTTCCACAGGGAGTTCTAGTGGAGGCTCAAGTGTGCCTCCCTGAGTTTGCTAAGTTAAGGGGGTCAGAAGGGGGTGATAGAGTCCCCCTGCCCCTCTGTGCTATGGCCTTCGGTCCTAGGTGGCCCATGTGCCATCACCTCCACCCCTACCAAAGGCCCCTTGGTGCGGCTTGCATTGCTCGTGAGTGACTCGTCGTGTGACTAAGCAGCAGGCTGGCTGGACAGTTTAATGGAAGGTGGGGGGGGGGGCCCTCTTGGTAAGTTTCCATGTTTGGGTGAGGTGTAGATGTCATCTGGACCGATAAAGAATAGGCGCAATTTTCTCGCGTGTAATTTTGCCTCATTCTTCAAATGTTTGCGCAACATCCCGTGTCGACCACTGCAGATGTGTCGCTTTATTTTGCAACGTGGACTTTTACCGAGTTGGAATCGCAGCACATGTCTCTTTATAAAATAAGCTCTGGGAGAGAGGGGGGTGTAGGGGTGGGCTGGATGGAGGCTCCATACCTACCCGCCCCTCTCACCGAGGTGGTCCTACCCAGGGAGGCCGGCATAGAATTCGGGCAAGGAAAGGTGCCAACTCGGCCTACGACTAAAAGTAATAATTAATAACAAAAAAATGCAGGAATTGTAGATTAGTAAATGAGGTTGACATTATACAATAAAAAAAATAAGGCGAATGTGTTGCTTCCCTTGATCATGAAAGTTTCATTCAATTATCTTGTCAAACATTTCCAAGCCGTCATACACACAACGAAAATATTCAGCCATATGTGAGAGGATTGCCATGACGACCAGGAGACTTAATCCAGCCAATAATGACGTTTTACATATAAACACGCAATAATAATAATAAAACATTGAAAGGCAGCTTGAATCCAGTAATTCCGTGTTCTTGTCAAACATCTACCACGAGCTGCCATACATCAGCCATGCTGGATCAGAATTCAGCCATGCTGGATCAAACTATGGAGTTGCTAGCAAGATTATTGCAAAAAAAGAACACACTTCAATTTTGCATACGATGTCTTATTTTCGTGGGTGCATTTTAGAATGTATGCATCTGTTCCGGTTAAATTAAAAGCCAATTAATGTTTTATTTTTTAAGTACATGTATTTGTTTATTTGAAGAATGCCGACGTTTATATCAGTCATACATGACGAATGATGATGATGGTGGTGAAAATTATGATAGTTGTGTGTGGAATTTCATGGGCAACAGCTGAGTTTGTATTTCGTCAGTAAGTTTAGAACGGGCCTCGAACACAGACCCAGCTCGCTCGTGAACATTTTAATTGATGTTTAAAAATGGTTTGGACAGATAAGCAAACAGCCGATTGGTTACTTGACAAACTGTCCCAGTGTACTTTTGGGTGGAGCCGTTATTAATGACATCCCTTAAACATAACAAGACCAACTTGATAAGCGGAGACTTATTACTCCGTTCAACCACAATTGTCGACATTTCCACTCGTGCAGATTTCCCCGGGCCAATAAAACACACCTCCCAGCCTGTTCTCTACGAGTTAGTTTAACTGTCACCCCTAGACCTTTGTTTCATTTTTATTTGCCCAATTGCTTAAATGTGGTTAAAATTCCCGGACACGTTACACCTCCTTGAGCCTTATCTTGTGTAGGTTTGCCCAGGTAAAGAGCAGTGTTTACATAAAGGAGGGCCCTACTTGGGGAGCGTTTCACAGTGACTTGGAATCTTGTGCTTCAGCTTACGTAATAGCTGGCTCGACACGCATGTGCTAATAGAGCTTGGGTGAGAGAGTAACATCACCTGGTTTTTAGGCGCTTCACGTTACCGATGAGTGTTTTTTTTCTGTGCCACTTAAAAATCTGAAATCCATCAGTGGGTTCCATAAATTCTTCGCTTCTAGGGCGCAACCATTGGAGCACTCCGTTGAGCAACTTGTTTGTTTTCTTGACTTTTTTTTTTGAAGGGCTTGGCATTTCCGATTAGACCCTGGGAAAGTTAGTGTAAAATGCCGAACACGGAATACGAGTGCGAAGATTACAACTTCACGAGTAATTTATAGGATTATTAAAGTTTCGAGCCCGAATGCGCGTAAAAAAAAAGCTACAAAAACAAAAGCGGCATTCAAAAACGAGCTCGGACGAAGGTCCCCATTGTCCTTGGCAGCCCCCACTGCCGCCACGGCACGGCCATTCCAAGTCTCCTTGGGACCCAGGGAGGAGGATTTCTGCTCAGGAAGGAAACGAACTCTGGGCGCAGGGGAACTGCTGCAGCGGCAGCAGCAGCGGCATCAGCGGCCTGTGTCCACTGTGCCCCGTGGTTAAAAAACATGGCAGCGGTCCTTCAAGCCGAAGTGCCAAGATCACGCCCAAATAGGCAGTAAACACGAGTCCGCCTCGCGTCTCATTCCACCGCGTAGTCGTTTAACAACAGCTTCCCCGAATATGGGCAAAAAAGCTTAGCCCTGCGTCAGATTTTGCCGAACACTTTTTTGCCGAAGGCTAGCGCTCTTGAGACATCCCGTGCCTTCCCCGAGCTCCGCGTGCGTACGCGCGCTTTTTATTTGCCGTTCGTTTCTTTCCAATTGGGGGGGGGGGATGCTCTTGTCGTTACGAGGTTTTTCGGGACGTTTTGTACCGCAAGCAGCGCTGCTTAATGATGAAATCCCGAACGTAATTGGGAATCTGGCCCCGTGTTTCTGACACACAGGCAGCGCGGGGGGGGGGCTTCCTGTGTGTGACCTTACAGTACCCGACTGTGTGGTGCACGTTTGGGAGCTCCTGGTTGGACTGTTGCGTGGGATGACCGGGGGGGGAGAGGAAGAGGAGGGGGGGTGGTGGCGACGAGAGGTTGGAGGAGAGGAGGAGGGGGGGCAGTGTCTGTGACTAAACCTCCTGCCCTTTGCCTTGTTTGGCCTTGTTTGTCAGCTGCGGCTGAGGGTGATTTTCTGAAGTATTTTTTACATAATGTCTGCATTCTTGGTGATATATTGGAATTAACAGCGATGTCCAATTTTTTTTCAGCGGTTTTAAAATAACCATGGACCGTGATGTTAAAAAAATAAGGAAATGGATTTATTTTTCATAGAGCACTCTTTTATTTTTCATAGAGCACTCTTTTATTTTTCATAGAGCACTCTTTTATTTTTCATAGAGCACTCTTTTATTTTTCATAGAGCACTCTTTTATTTTTCATAGAGCACTCTTTTATTTTTCATAGAGCACTCTTTTATTTTTCATAGAGCACTCTTTTATTTTTCATAGAGCACTCTTTTATTTTTCATAGAGCACTCTTTTATTTTTCATAGAGCACTCTTTTATTTTTCATAGAGCACTCTTTTATTTTTCATAGAGCACTCTTTTATTTTTCATAGAGCACTCTTTTATTTTTCATAGAGCACTCTTTTATTTTTCATAGAGCACTCTTTTATTTTTCATAGAGCACTCTTTTATTTTTCATAGAGCACTCTTTTATTTTTCATAGAGCACTCTTTTATTTTTCATAGAGCACTCTTTTATTTTTCATAGAGCACTCTTTTATTTTTCATAGAGCACTCTTTTATTTTTCATAGAGCACTCTTTTATTTTTCATAGAGCACTCTTTTATTTTTCATAGAGCACTCTTTTATTTTTCATAGAGCACTCTTTTATTTTTCATAGAGCACTCTTTTATTTTTCCCCCGTGCAACTTTATAACTTAGTGGAGTATTTGTCCCACTGTCATTTCATCAGTGTTGGTGGGATTTCTTCTCCTCTTCGCCTTGTTACTTTATTAAACCACACGTATTAAAATGGGGAAAAAATGTCCACCTTTTTGCCGCCCATAACCCCATTACAAAATTCTCTTTTAAAATCTGGACAACTCTAACGGTCTCTGTTTGTGTTCCACCGAAGTTATTTTTACACTCAATTTAAACGCGTTAGATCCAGTTATGAGTTTCAAGTACTTTACCGTAACTGTAATTAGATTCCCTAAGCGATTTACAAAAAATCCTGATTAAATTAAAGCTTAAATTTCTAGCCTTGTTTTCACAAATCCAGAGCGTAGCACTCCTTGTGATACCATTAAAACTAAATGTGTACCGATCCACTCTGCACCCCCCACCTCCTCTTAATGCCCAATCAATCCGTTAATTCAAGGTCACAATTGTGGCCAATGTCGCCGTCACTTTTAGTGAACTCTACACAAACAACATGCCATGCGCGTTATCGAAAAAATAACCGATGCTTACGCATTCGTACTCGGCTTAACTGTCGATAGCAATCGATTCATTGGTGCACCTCCAGTTAACACGTTGAGCTTCTCACTGCGCGTCGAGTGTAACACAAACTCGCGGTTACAGTGCGTCAAAGGCACGACACCATCACCTTACTTGCATTCCCATTTAAATCTTTTTTTTCCTCCCTCTCTCAATTTTCCTTCCTTTCCATAATCTCTGCCTCTCTTAGACAGCAAGAAAGATGTTCTTTATATCGGTCCAGTGCGAGGTAAGTTTCTCGTGTGTTATTTTCCTGCATCATGTGCTTTGTCTCAACCCTTTCTCTCTCCGTGCATTCCTGCTACTTGTTTGCTTTCTTCCTCGTTTATTGTTCTTTGTGTTTGCGTGCGTATTTTGTGCGGTTTTTTTTTACTAAGCAGTTATTCCCGTGCACGCACGCGCATCTACAGATCGCCCTAAGTGACCCCGAACATTCCGCAAGATCGCAAAGAAAATAGCGTGCACACTCGGATAGACTCTTTAACACTGCGATAGCATCTGAAGGACTTTCTCACTTGAGGGTTATTGCTCTGCATGGTTTATTGTTGGCCTAAAGTAGTTGAGGTGAGTTAGGAATGTTATGCATTGTGCTGATATTTATCCTTGCGAAAGCAAAACCTGTTTGAATTCTCACATAGGTGTCCTGGATTGGTATGCGGCTAAGCATAACAGGACGATTGAAATTATCAAATAATGCACAGCTGTTTGCCAATCCACTGCTGGATGATGACCTCTCTAACTCTGCATAGGTATTGGGGGTTGATTCTGCATGCTTCGCCATGCTTTTCGGTGAAGGTTTGTGAAGTGGAGGATGCCCAGGACCTCTCTAGATGTAATCCGTGGCCAGGAATCGAGCTCAGGCCACCAGGTTCGGAGCGGAATGCGTTAACAAATGTGCCACCGTTATTCCCACGTTAAATATCATAGTTTACACGAAATGTTTGAAATAATATACGACGGATATACAAGTAATAGCACATATATACGGTGTTAATGTATATCACAGTGAGATGCATAATGATCAATTTAGAGGACAACAATCCATCGGATTATATGGAAGGCAAATATTAATTATCATCATGCTTAGCATTTCCAAAACACACAGAATCAAATTGAGTAAGTACAAACTGGTGCAGTCATTCAAGCACTCACAAACCAAGGCCTTAATAAAAATACGTAGAAATGTTTTTAAAAATGCAAACGCATTGAACAGCTACACTGAGATTGCGTGAATAAAATTACAACATACAAATCAGAAGCGGAGTGGGCATAAAGATGGATGGGAAAAACACAAAACCATCTAAAATGTGTCAACGTCATAGCCATCATAACAACCGATGGTGACTAACTAAAGGGAAATGGTTGCAAAACCTAAAAAAATAATCCTGCAAAGCTGAGCGAAGGATGAATGTGAGCAAAGAGAATTAAAGGAAAATGGACTGATGTAATCGTTGGGGTGGCACACAATTGTTGTAGTGTGTATGTCAATTATTGAAGGTGGATCGCGATAAATGTAATTAAATAAATAGGCAAGTAAGAGCAAGGCTGAGTGTGTTAGCTAAATGTAATCTAATTATGAAAAGCAAAATTACAATATGACCAAAGAATAACATTTTCTATATTTGCATATTGTCTGTGATGACATCACAACCAGAAACAGGGACATTGAACAGAAATCTCGAAAGTAAGCAAAGATGCATGGACAGATGCATGCTGGGAATTTTTACTGAGCGATCGAAAGATAATCTCATAGATCGCAGTACAAGCACACATTGAAGACCTGTTGCTGTTGATGAAAGTAAGTGTGCTTGGGCAGAACAAATCTCTAGCGCGAGGTTGAAACCAGTGCTGGAACGTGCCCGAGAGGACAGCCGCCATGGAAAATGAACGATGGCGATTAACTCGAGCAGCACGTGAGCCCAATGAGTTCTGACATGGCAGGATCAGGTAGCGATTGCAACAGCTTGGGGAGGCCTTCATCCAGCTGTTGATTATTATAATGAAATGTTATAGCACCTTCTTGGTTCTTTCGGTAAAGTCACGTAGAATGGAAATAATAAATAATACAAATAAAACATAATCAAATAATTCTCACGACGTTTCGGCCACATCGCAAGCAGCCGTCCTCAGGTGTCTTATCGACAGACCTGTTCTGAGGACGGCTGCTTGCGTTGTGGCCGAAACGTTGTGAGAATTATTTTATTATGTTTTATTTTTATTATTTTATTATTTCCCTTCTACGTGACTTTACCGAAAGAACCAAGAAGATGAATCCCTGCAGTCACGAAAGAAGCTTTACATCGAAATGTTGTAGCACATTAGAATCTGTATTTCATTCCACATTTTAATTTTTCCTGGAGAAATCTGATGAACTATGAAATTCTTTTTCACAGATGTCATGTAGGGACTAAGCCGCGTAGAAATGCACAAACATGCACTTTGCACCGTAATGTGCCACTTAATATTGCCGTCATCCTTTTTTTCTCTCCTAAAAATGTATCCACACTCAAGGAAGTGAACCCCAGAATTTCAATGGTTATGCTTTTTTTTATGGTTTGTGCCGCTTGATGCAGCAGTTTGAAATCGAAGTGTGCATGCGTGACTAATGAATTAACTCGATGTTAAACCCTTGAGATTGACGTGCACTCATCACCTCTGCCGCTGAAAAAAAAAATACCCGTCAAATTTCACCTCCAGTCGTTTGATTTTATCACGATTCACTAATTGTGTCATCAATACAGCCTGTGCTGCCAATGAAGGGGCCTTGCTCATGACTGACGGCTTTCCAGTGGTTGCACTAGAGGTGCTTTCTACTGTGTATGTATGTACGTTGAACTTCTTTCGCACTGTACATAGCCAACCGTGCTAATCAGAGGTGCGGGGGAAGGACAACAAACTAAACACAAAAGGCACTTCTAAATAAATGAGTTTTAAAACTAGATGATTTAAAAGTGCATAGATGCAGAGGCTTCCTAACATCGGAAGGAAGAGCGTTCGAGACGGCCGCAGAAGCGCATCTGAAAGTGCACGATGCAGTGACCGTCTTTATTCGATGGTTCGCCAAAAGCCGCTGCGAGGATGACCGGAGTTCGCATGATGTTTTCTGCTCCTTGGAATGGATGATTTTGCCAGTTTCAAAAATGTGCGTTGTTTCCGAGCGGTGTTTCGGCACCTTCAAGTCTCCTGCCACACAGCGACAAAACTAAGCTGCTGCAATATGAATCTGAAGCCGCTCTGTAGTGATTTGCAACTAGAGCTGCATTGCGATATGTCCCAACTCTACGATGTTTATTTTATAAATTACATTTTTTTTTTGCCTTCTGTTATTACTTACATCCCAGTTTCATCATCGTTGCGCGCTCAGTGCCCGGTCACGTAACCCCGGCCAGCAAAAGCCTCGTATCGCATTCGGAGGACAAATCTATTGGAACAACTGTTTTGATTGCCGTTAGGTGTCACGTTGCCGTTTTTACTATGTGGCTGAGACACAGGATCTCGCTGCACTTGATGGCCTCGTGTGTCCACGGCCGGCTAATCGGAACCAAGCCCCAGTATCTGAGCAGTAACGGCTCATGGCGTCTGACAGGGCTATGCAGAGGCACTCCAGCTGCTTGGCCACCTCATTATTGATATTTGTACTCCATTAAACCCAGCTTTCCCTATAAGTAAAGGGTCAACTTCTTCTTGGTTCTTTTGGTAAAGTCACGTAGAAGGGAAATAATAACATAATTATTTTATAATGTTTTATTTTTATTATTTTATTATTTCCCTTCTACGTGACTTTACCGAAAGAACCAAGAAGATGAATCCCTGTAGTCACGAAAGCTTTAAATCGAAAAGGGTCAACTGTTTCGCCTACTTAGCTATCAGGCATGCAGCAATGAATCCATTTTCTGCTTATTATTGATCTCGCACGGTCAAGGTACATGCATACATTTGTGCGTGCAGTATATGCAGGTGACACTGCAATGTGACATTTAAGCTCATGGGTGTCAGCAAAAGTGCAACTGACAGAAAAAGAGAAACAAAGCCGATAAATGATCGAATCAAATGTCTGCCCCAAACTGCGACTATTCGCCAAATCTCACCGACAGTGGCAGAGGAGCCAATCGCCCCAAACGCCGAATGCGCCCTCCCGTTCAAACGACGGGGAAGGGCTGGCGGCCCACGCGATTTAAAACCCTCGCCCTCTCCGTCCCCCGCCACCTGCAGGCGGGCCCTTCTCCAGCCCCGGCTGGTACAGCAAGACCATGACGCCCACGTACGACGCTCGCGACGGCAGCCCCCTGTCGCCCACCACGGCGTGGTTCGGCGACTCCCCGCTCGCCGAGGGCAACCCCAGCGCGCTTGCCGCCGCGCTGCCCAACACGTCGCCCGAGGTGCTGGCGCGCATGTACCGGCCACAGACGCTGCTTGACAAGGCGCGCATCAACGGCGGGTGAGGCCCAGCGCTCCTGCAAACGATGCCCCGCTTATGATGATGCTGACAATTGATTCCGTTGCTGCTGATGATGCTGATGGAACTGCCGCTGCTGATGATGATGCTGCTGCTGCAGCTGATGATGCTTCTGCTGCAAATGGTACCGTTGCTAATGATGCGGAGGAAAATGATTTTTCTGCCGATTGATGACGATGCTGCTGGTTATGATGGTGATGATCCTTCTGCTGTTGTGGCTACTATTGTTGCCGTTTCTATTGCTGTAATTTCTGCTTCTGCTATTATCGCTGTTGCTGTTACTACTACTACTGCTGTCGACTGTTACCGCTCTTCCTGCTGCTGTTGCAGCTGTTTCTTCTGTGGGTTTGAATTGGTCTTTGCGGTGGGAAGTGGCTGAGAGATGACGGCATGTGGTGGAGTGGGTGGCAGCAGCAGCGACGGGGGAAGACAGATGTGAAGCAGGGATGAAGGAAGGAGGTTGATAGAGCGTGCGTGTAGGAGGCAGAGAAATGGGAGAGAGGAAGTGAGTGGGGGTGATGACGTCTCGGATTCTCCACTCCAAAATAACCTTTGTGTAGCGTTCTCATTCATAAAGACATTTGGCCTCTAGTTTGCTTCAGAGGCAAGTACACTCATTACACAGCACAGTTGTATTTCCCTATCGTTGAATGGAGTACGATGTCCAAAACATAATTATAATAATGCCTTTTTATTTACAGAATAAAGCCTCACTAAGTTTTTTAAGACTCATTTTCAGGATGGTTTCCCATATTGGGACCTCTTGGACATTCCCATTGATGAGTGTTCGGACTTGCAGAAGGAAGCGCATTGAGGGTAACACTCAAAGTGCCGCACAGAGAGATTCAAGAATCCGTTTCCGTGCTGTCATCTCCTGGCCACTGCGCAGTTCCATGCGGCCTCACGGCCAAGTCCAAACCCAGCTCAGCCCCGTTTAGCTTCTGAAATGCGATGAGGCTGGGCTCTCTCTACAGAGCGAATTTGGCCACAGGCAATCGATGACCAATTACCACATTTAGCTTTTCCAGGCCTCCTCATTAAGAATCCAACCAGGAGGCATTGTTCAAGTTAATGAAATCACGCACGCCAATTCGTTTTACGAAATAACGGAATTTTTAAAAACGACAGCGCATGTGCATGTGCTGCGCAGAGGTGATATTCACAAGTCACTGGAGCAACGCACTTTTAAATAACCTGGATTGAAAACGCATTTCTTTCAAAATGCTTTTTGTGTTCAGTTTGTTGTCCTTCCCCCGCACCTTTCAATTGGCACAGTTTGCTACGCACGGCGCAAAAGAAGTTCTACATACATACCTACACAGAGACCCACATACACCCAGACCCATAGAGACCGACAGATTAGCACAGTTGGTTTCATACGGTTTCGAAAGAAGTTCCACATTATCATTTGTAATAGATTTGCCATCCGACTGTGTAGCGCTCTCCGATGGAGGAAGGTTCGGCTGCAGGGAGCGGGGTGCTGGGAGGAGAAGGAGCCGGTGATTCATGGGGGGGAGTGAGGTGGCAGGGCTATGACGAGGGGGAGGCACGTCATCGTCATCGTGTTCACCATAGTCATAATCACCGTAGCCATATTCACCGGAGTAGAATTGATAGGGGCGCGTGTGTGGGGGAGTCAAACAATGGGCGAGGTGGGCAGGTGCGATTACGAAGACTCAACATCGTGGGTCGCAGTTAGTCACATCGTTTGTTTTTTCAGACACGCCATGACGCGCTTATTAACGGTAGACGTGCCATTATTGTTTCTGTCCTTTGCGGTATTCTGTCCTACTGCGAGCTTGAATCGCGGGTCATTTTTGTTTGCCGCGGTGTTGTCCAGCTTCTTTGTACTTGGTCATAATAAATGTTTGATGTACCACTATGTTAATTACAATGTTTTTCGGTTGCTCTGAATTCTACGCGCTTAGCGTGGCTTTAATGTGGTGCAGCAGCCGTGCTTTGGGGCCCGATACTTCCAGTGACATAATCTGATAACGGAGGAGAGCGGAATGCCTTGTGTGTGTTTTTTCTCGCCATTTCACACTTCAGAGCTTTTTTCCCAGGGAGATTGGATAACTGAACACACCTATTGTCGTTTTCTTTTGAAGTACACCTCGCATTTCACCCATGGCTCGATTTCACAAAAAAAGCTAAATACGGTTTACGGCAGAAATCCGGATGGAAAATTTGGAATTAAATGTCGTGTCAATCTCGTGGTTTACAATTGCATGGCTTCTCAAGTAACAACACCTGAAAGCCAATTTTGTTTGTGAGTTTCAACTGTTTGTTGCTGCTCTAACTAGTAGAATTCGTATTTTATTCAGATATAGAATTTATTTATAACCCGACGATATTTAATTGAGATAAGTCTCTTTATCGATGGGTACCTTGTAAAAAAAGAATGCAAGTGCACCGCAACAATAAAGTATTTGGAATTCCATGCAGTAAATAGTTTACGTAAAAAAGGGAAAACTATGTAAACGTAAATATTGAAACTATTTTTAAACCGATTTAAACAAAATACAGTTACGGGCCATCTTGGTATATACAAACCGCACTTGTACACACGCCGATAATTTAATGTACCTTGGTTGCTCACAGCGAGTGTTTGTGAAGCACTGTACGTCTTTTATCAACAAATCCCCTCCCCCTTTAGAAACCCCGGCGACCTCCACAGAGGTCAGGGGGAGTTACTGTTACATCCGCCGCCGTCGTTAAACCCTTGTGTGTTGGGCGTGCAGTTGGCTGGACTCGTCGAGGTCTCTCATGGAGCAGGGCGTCAAGGACAATGACATCTTGATGCTCCGGTTTAAGTACTACAGCTTCTTTGACCTGAACCCAAAGGTGAATTGCATTCAAATTTAACTCTCCGGGCCTCTGTACTAAGGCGGAAATACACGGAACGCAGTTTCATCGTGTTTTATGTACTGTCCGGTAATTACATTTGCTGCATAATTGCTTCAGTAGCGCATGGTGCAGTGGTTTTGTGCTCTGCCCTCTGAGCCCAGCGACATGGGTTGTATTGCTGGCCACGGATAACGCCGGTGCCACGTGTCGTTGTTTGAAAATGGATGCTGTGTTTCCCGCAACGTTGACCCGGATGTGAATGAGTAGACTCAGTGTGGCGTGTAAATGTCCCGCAATGGGGAGACAAAGACGGCCGAACGTGGTGCTAGCCGCAACACATGTACTCTCACGTGTCACACGCACTCTCACGTGTGTGTGTGTGTTTTCCGTACCGACCTTTAATAGGTGCTCGCTAACAATCTGCTGCACCGTAAAATCTTCACAATGTTCAGTGTGTTTGTGTATAGTTTTATCAGCCGAGTACTAACTGCTGTCTGCATATTATATCTTGAACTATTAGCATAACCATTATGGACTCCCAATATCACCTATCTGTGTGCACATATATTTATAGAATTGCATATTTCTTGGACATTGTTTGTTGCCGAGAAATAATATCCCATGTAGAAAAAATTCCGAAACATTTACACCAGATCTTTGTAAGTTCAACATTATTGTTGCTGTATACATATTCACGCAGTGGAAGCAGCATGGAGGCCGGGCACCGCATGTTGACAAAAGAGGCCTTGTTTTATTTTGGGCAACATGACTTGGTGGTTAATTTGGCCGTGACATGGGCACAGTGTCCTATTCTTAAGCAGGACGTTGCTGGAGTTTTTTTTTTGCGTCCATGAATCGCCTTGCAGCGGAAGCCAGCGCTGCATTCCCTGGAAGAAACGGCATGAGCTTGCTACTCTTTGGCAGCGTGTTCAACACAGCACAGAACCTATTTAAGACCGAAAACAGGAGACATTTATACACAATTCTGGCTGCGTCCTGATGAGGCTGGTTGTGATTGGCGGCAAAACGTCACAGTACTCGAATTGTAAATGTTGTGGGTTTAACTCTCCGACACACTGGTGAGCTGAACTAGGAACTACTTGCCACGTTTGGTTTACTTGACAAAACTTACTTATGTGGTTGTGTCAGGTCGGTGGCGAGTTTTTAACGACACATTTATATTCACGCGATCGAACCCAAAAAGCCTCTTGTGGAGAACCTACTCTTGTACCAACGCGGCCCTATGGAAGTTCTTGCATTGACCAATGCCGATTGGCGTAGTGTGCGTTGCATGCAGCAGTCAAGTGTAGACCTGGCTTGCTAAACGGTCCGACTTGCTGACTTCGATCTAATTTATTGAACCAGCCAAAGCCTTCGTGAGTCTCAGAACTCTTTGCAAGAGAGCCATGCATTGCAGATGTTCGACCAGTTCCTTTGTGAGGAGCGTTTCACGTATGGGGGGGGGGGGTGATGGACACTTGGGCACTCTGGGAAAACGCACGCACACGAGTGGGTAAAAATACTCATGAATCCGCACAGATGAACTTGCAAATTCACTTGCCCTACTGCCATCTCCTGGCCATCTCCCAGTCCAGCAACCCTTGCCTCCGCAGTCCTGGATTACAGGCGTGCCCCTCCATGCCCCCGGTTAGCGCAGTGCACAGTCTCATTACCTTGGTCTGGTCATTACATTGTAAGATATAACTTAATTTGATGTCCATTCATTTGGTTTTTAGGCCACTGTTTCAGGACGGATACAAAATGTATACGTTTTGTCCAAAAACGTATTTTACTCACAAGCAAGGGTAAACATTTACGTCCTTTGCAATGTTGTCAATTAAATAAATTAAGGATGCGGTGAAAGTATTTAACGTCAAAGTGCACCGCGTCGAGCTCATTCCTTGCAGTTGGGGGGGTGGTGATCATTGGCGGGCTGCTCTGAGAACGAGTCGTGACTCACAGCATCCGATGACAGCAGTGGCCACTGACGAGAAACAATTCCCTTTTGGAAAACAGTGGAAGACGCTCAACCCGTTGAAATAAAAACGGAACATTTATTATTTGAGTAAGGAAAGCTATTTCTGCTGTTTTGTAATAGCAGCCCAGTTGATTATTATGACAAAATTGGACAAATTATTCGCAATTACTAATATCTCTTCTTAGATGCCCTGCAGGAACTAGAACTCCTATATGCCAAAGTGCCAGATAGCAAATGTTGATTATGAGCAATACTCTACGGATTCGGCACGTTGATGCACAGATTATGAATAGCATAAATACAAAGAGCCTCAATGTACTGTGCTCTTATCGTCTTCATAGGCCATTAACAGACTGAACATGGTGTCATTCCAACGAGCTCATGACATGTGATCGTCAACGCATTCGTGACCGACTGGACTCATAGCAGTGAGCGATTACAAATATTTAGGCTTACTTACCCCACTTGTTTTCTTGGTTCTTTCAGTAAAGTCACGTAGAAGGCAAATAATAAAATGTTTTATTTTTATTATTTTATTATTTCCCTTCTACGTGACTTTACCGAAAGAACCAAGAATATGAATCCCTGCAGTCACGAAAGCTTTAAATCGAAATTTACCCCGCATGCGTTTAATCCTGATTTCACGTCCCAGTAATTGTGTTTAACGGGACATGATTTGAAACCCAGCGTACGTTTAGCGACCTCGAAGCTAGCGGTTACGTTTTGGGACACGTAACTCAGTTCCTGTGTCTCCCCACCCCACCCCCGCCTGTTCTCAGTACGACGCCATCAGAATAAACCAGCTGTATGAGCAGGCCAAGTGGGCCATCCTCCTGGAAGACATCGAGTGCACCGAGGAGGAGATGATGATGTTCGCCGCGCTGCAGGTGCGGGGCTTCTCACGGGCTTGAATGACGACGCCGCGACGTTTGTGTTCGCTAAGCGTTTGCGTTACACTTGATAACACGTTGTCGACGAACAACAGACTGAACAGTTTTTGTTTTATTTTACCAGGTAAGGCCTGCTGAGCTTATACAGTTCCTTTTTTTTAAGAAGCGACCTGGCCACGAAAGGTCTCGGGTCGCTTCCGAAACGAATTGACTTATCACGTGTAAATTTATAGCAGTCAAATCCTCTAAACGCATGGCGATTCTAAATGTGGATGTAAAAACCGGAGTACCTGGAGAAAAATCCACATAACCACAGGTAGAGAGACATGCAAACTCCAAACATACAGGCGTCAGGATCGAACCCACGATCTCCTGTATACCCAACGGGGTAGTTAACATCTCACCACTGCGGCGTCCCTTTATGAGACTTGGCTGCAGCTGCAGTGTCCCTCTTAACAGGGAAAGAGAAACAATGATACGTGTGTCGCCGTGCTTGGAAGATGGCTACAAGGCAAGGCTTGTAAATTTAAGTTTATAATCTTATCGCTCATCCTTGAATGATAACACGCGTAATTACATTAAAAATCTACCCGTGTAGACTTCGCGAAAAAACCTTGTCGTAATCGGGGCAGGAGGGATAATGATAACGTTATCTTTGGGATGGCAAGGATGGCGTAGTGGTGACACTTGTGCCTCACAGCAAGAGAGGCCTGGGTTCGATTGGATGCTCTCCCCCTGTTCTTGGTGGGTTTCATCCCCAATAACAACAACAAAATGTACAATGCCAATATCGGTTCACATTTGCAAACGAATTGAAAACTGACCCACAGTTACTCACATGCCAATCATCAGCACCTACTCGCAGGGTATAATGCCCATCGTTCACCCAGGTGTTGCGAGTCAACTTGTGCAGCGCCAGGGACAGCTGCCAATAGGGGGAATCTGCACTCTTAGGGCGCGTCGCTCCGTGATAGAGCACATTATTGATGGTGGATACGTGCACTGCCCCTTTTGTCAATCCACTGCTGGATGAGGATTTCCCCAAAACCGTGCTGGTTGTGGAAGTATATTTGCCCATTCTTGACCATGCTGCTCAGTGTGGGTTGCTGAAGGTGGGGAGCATAGACGCGAAGCGTAGATGTACGGTACAACAATAGATGTTGCTGCGCTGCTCTCTGGTTCCCATCGGTGAAATAGTCCCGCAGTCGATGGCAACCTGCCGGTGCATGGTGGCCGCCAATCCCAGCGATATTCGGGCTCAGACCTGCTTAGTTGATGAGATCGGGTACAGTTCTGGAGATTTGCTCATGAGCGTAATGTTGATATTGGTGTTTAATAGCCATGTTTGTTTGCCCTAATATTTGTATTCAAGCAGTGCCTTTTGAGTTTATGCAGAACACGTTATCGGAGTCTACGCAAAGAATGTTGACGTGAAGGAGAGATGTGGGAAAATTATTAGAATCGCCAACCGTGACGTAGAATTCGCTGAACTATGGAAAACCGTTAAGGAAATAAATGAGATAAGACAGTCTGAGATCACAACACAAGAAAGCTATGGTTATCTCAATAAAACAATAAGTTGAAGCGCTGCTTCTTTTAAAGCATCTCCGGGGGGAAG
Source organism: Lampetra fluviatilis (assembly GCF_964198595.1). Classification (NCBI taxonomy): domain Eukaryota; kingdom Metazoa; phylum Chordata; class Hyperoartia; order Petromyzontiformes; family Petromyzontidae; genus Lampetra; species Lampetra fluviatilis. The sequence goes on from NC_136292.1 coordinate 2,198,317, forward strand.
TTTTTTTTTATCATTATTATAATTTCTTGCTACAGTATCACATCAACAAGCTGTCTCTGATGACGGAGGGGCACGCGAACCACAGCGAACAGGAGGTGGACGAGGTGGACGCGGCGCTGTCGGACCTGGAGATCGCCCTGGAAGGCGGCCGTAGCTCCTCGGGCCTGGTGAGACGTCTTGACCGTGCGATCTCAACACACACACACACACACGCACTCACACGGTGGCTAGGAGATGTTATCTCCCTTGCCTGGTATACAGGAGGTCGTGGGTTCGATACGGACCCTGACGCCTGCTGCTATATTTGGAGTGTGCATGTTTTCTACCCGTGGTCGTGCGGATTTTTCTCCGGGTCCGTCGGTTTTTCCCTCCACATTTAGAATCGACGTGCTTTTAGAGGGTTTGGCTGCTTTACATTTCCACATGATAAGCCACTTCTGTGAGCGATCATTTGTGGCCAGGCTTGCTTCTGAAAAAGAGCTTCGTTGCTAAGTGGGCCTTACCTGGCCACTGTAACTGAACCAGCCTTGCATCACGTGGCCTGCAAGTTTGTCTGCTGAGACGAGGCTCCGAATAGCGGGCATGTTGAGATCCCGCTGTCATCGACGACGTATGCCCTCGTATTTATTTTGCACCTCAGCTGCGATGCTGATGCAGTTGACCTCTCAACACAGCACGCAAGGGCTCTCCGTTGGTCCCCTGAGGCTTGGCAGCATGCTATAATGGGGGGTGGGGGGCGTTATTCCACCTTCCACAACCTGTTATGGAGGGCCCCCTTTGTTGTGAGGCCTCGAACAAATTGCCACCTTTTGCCACCCCTTCCCAATCTCTGTGCTGCCCTGACATCATTTGCACGTGCGGTACATTTACTGTGGGGTGGGCGGGCAGCCTACTTTGATCTTGGGCTGCCTTTGAGAAGTCTTGCGACTGCATGCAGGCTTTGTGCATTGCATCCAAGTACGGTTGCACAATGCAAACGCGGCGCTGGGTAACAGAACACGAGCACGTGTGGTGTTCGCATTTCTGTTGCAGCCCTGTTTCACTCCTTACAAACATGAGAGCCCCCTTTCATAATCTGAAGTACCCTCCCTGCACGTGATTTTCTGCACGATGCCTACATGCAGGGGGGTTGGGGGGGGTACTATTACATAATTGCCTGTATCGATTCGCCCCCTCTTGTGATCCGATGGATTGTCGCGATTCAGGATGGTGATTTTATCCCATGGTTAATTACGTTTTACAACGGTGTTGAATGTATGTATGCAAGTTGAACTTCTTTTTCACCGTACGTAGCCAGCCTTGCGAACCGGAGGTGCAAACCCCTAGTGGTTGGTTACGTGAACTAATTTACGTACAGCTTGCACAAGATGAAACGCCAACTATTCTTGCACACACGATTCGATGCATATATCATAAGCCTAATAATACATTATAATTGATGAGTCAATGCAGGTTTTATATACTGTCCATTCTTCATTGAAATTCCACAAAGGCAAAGTGATTTCCTGCTCAAATGAGCATCGAGCTGGTGCTCATCGCCTGTTTACAGACTCGAGCCTGTGGTGGGATTCCACATTCCGATGATGGGGGTGAGGCCACACCCATATGATAACCACTGTTCATTTTTTCACAAAATGGTATTTATTTTATCGGCCCCCAGAGGGATGATGGGCTGAGTCAACTCCCAACCACCAGGATTTTAACTGGCAACCTTCCAATTACGAGCCTTTCACTCTTCCGCTGGAACCACCAGGCTGGGAGCAACGTTTTCTTGATTAACTTCGACATGATCTGGGTGCATTTGTTAACTCCGACGTGAGTTTGTCGAGCTCGTGCAGTTTCTCTTTTGTACTTGCGAATGCGCCAAATTTTAATGAAATTAAAAATTGCTTTCTTGGCTTGTCAAACATTGCTGATGATGGACGGATTTTCCCTTTCTTGCTTGTTTGTGATCATAGAAAAATAAACACAACTCCTCCGAGCCAATGCTCATGCGCACACTGTTCATGGAAACCATTCTGAAGCCAATGTTTTCAGAGTGCGGCCCAGTGCCAGCTGCAGTTGCCCTTTCATGAGTGTGCTTTATTGAAATTTGCCGAGGCAAAATGCCCATTGATTTATTTTGCGGGGTTTTTATTAACGTGTATTTTTTTCTTTTTTTCTCTTCCCAATTTCAGCGGGATATCATGAAAATCCCGGAGCTCTCCGACTATCTTAAGATGTTCCGGTAAGGCTTTCGAGCGTTACGAGTTCCGTTTGCCGTGTTAATCTTTTCTCGTGCGATTCTCTTCTTTGTTGCACATTTGAGGATGTTTTTGATGGTTTTCGTGGATTAATTTGTTTGTGGCAGGCCAAAGAAGCTGACTCTGAAGGGCTACAAGCAATACTGGTTTGTGTTCAAGGACACAGCCATCTCTTACTACAGGAATAAAGACGACCCCAGACCCGTGCAACAGATCACCCTCCGAGGTAAAACGTGCCCCAGCTGCTGATCAACTCCACTCTGTGTTTAAGTTGTCTCATTGTCCTGCAGCTTGCTGCCTAAAATAGAGTGGCCACAATTTAGAGTTGTGGTCTAAAATGTGGCTGTGTTGCAATATACACGCGGTTTGGTGGTCGGGACCATTTTGTCCATTTGTAGCACGTTAGAGGACCGCATCATTGGTCTCAATTGCAAGTTTTGCTGTCTAGAAATGCCCTTTTGGGTGTTCAAGTTTATTTTGTTTAACCGTGAGAACTCAAGAGAACAGGATACGCCTCATTTGTAATCGTGACCCGGGTCACCAAAATGCAAGGAAAATAAATACAAATCTGAAGAGAAGCAACTATCATTCGAGGAATTGAAAAAACTTCATAGCCTGCGGAGCAAATCGGCTCGGGCAGATGACATCCAAACTGAATATATGGCACAGAAAATTATTGGTCGACACAATATATCTGGTCCTTTAATTGTTGTTGCCGTCTGTCTTCAGTGTGTTTCCTTGTGGATAAACTCTGTGATTTAGATGGTTTTTAATAGTTATAGCTTTAAAAAAAAAACCTTTGCTTATCCAGGAAATCTTTACTATATCTTCAGAATTATTATTTTTAATGGGATGTTTTGGCCACATTCCTTTTAATTATTTGATTTTTACATGTGAGAAGAAACCGAGATACGCGGAGAAGCCCCACACCGTACCATGAGATAATGAAAGATCCACATAACCGGGTCACCAGCCTATTTGCTGTACTGTCTTCTTTAAATAACTTTGCATATGAGCGGGTTTGGGAGTTGCACAGATCTCTACGTGAACCACCAACCATTGCCTCCATGGCACTGGAGTATAAAAGGAGCATGCCTGTAATATTTATTTATTTAAAGGTAAATGTCAGACAGATGTTCTTGCAAAAGGCCAGCTGTCCCCCCGTGTGCTTTTTCCACAGTTGTGATTTGCGTACAAACTGTTGATCAATTACCATGGATGCCTTGACCCTGTTCTTTGATGGCATGACCCGGTTGTGGCAGAATATGTAAATTATGTATTCTCTGCTGGTCAAACCATATAAAAGAGTCCACAAAAACTTTAACATCCTGGACATATATTTGCGCTAACAATGACAAAGATCCCCCATATAGTCTTAACAGACTGTTGGGGCAAGTGCTGTTAGTGAGCACCTAATGAAGGCCGGCACGGCACACGAGGGGGTGGGTGGCCAGCACCATGCCCAGCCGCATTTGTCTCCCCAGTGGCGATGTTTACGCACTGCACCAGGTACTCATTTATGGCTGAATCGACCTAGGGGAGACCCAGGACCAGTTTAGATAATCATTACTGGTGTTGGCCGTGAGCGGGAATCAAACTTGGGTGACCGGGTTTGTAGCGCAGTGGTTGGCCCGCTGCGCTACCGCTCCATTTGTACACACTCCCAAGCACACGCATAGCTTCCATGTACACTGTTTAACCACAAACTTACTGCCTTTGCATTTGGCTATGGTATGAGTGAGTGGAGTAGATGCCCCATGAATTTTTGTCATACCCAAAGGATCGTCACAGGCACAATATAGACATTCGAGCAATTTCAGTTTTTAAAAATATACGTTTAAAGTTTGATATAGCTACTTGCACATTCTTGCATTCATGGGAAGTGTCCCTGGTAGCCAGCTCACCACAGCTTATTGTTGGCATGCACTATCATACTATCTCTGTGTTTGCGTTGAGTGGGGAGTGGTGATGCTTAGGATAACGCACTGAGCAATGAACCCAGCGACATGGGATGCATTCTGGGTGGCAAACATCGTTGGATTGTGATACCAGAACTCGTTTTGGTCATCCTCTCGATCAACTTGTCCTTAAATTATTCGTAACAGATGCAGAGTGTAAATATCGGCAGGGGAGAGACAGAAAAGCCTGGGTGTAGCGCTGGCCACACCTACCGTCTCGAATATGATATTGGCATTAATAGGTGCTCGCTAACAGAACTTGCCCAAACAGTGTCCAAGGCTACATGGTGGGAGTGGGATCTTTGGGAAGGGATGGAGAGGGCGGAGACAAGATAGCGTGTTCCGTGATGCTTTTCCTGCAACAGTGAACCAAAGCAGAAATTAATTAATTCATTATAAAAACATTCACACAGGATAAGTGGGGGTTCCATCATACAATAGAGAATTCCCCTTCTGTGCGTTAGAGAATTGGGAGAAGTTATTGGCAAATGCTTTGGAAGTGCAGCCAAATGTGGGGCTCGTACAACATTCTCTGTTTCTCAGAGGATTGTTGTGTGGAAGTTGCTTTCATATCTACAAGAACGCATAAAAACGCATGCTCAATGAGTTCATTGTCTGAGAGCCCTTGACTCGTGTGGACTCGGATTATAATCCGTCATCTTGTACATGTGGCGTTCACTGTCCTACATCGGCTTGTGAGACCTTGCAGACAAAAACATGGCAAGCAAAAGTGGCTGTTTTCTGTTTGCATCACTTTGCTGTGAGTTGTGCTTGAGCCCCAGGGTATGTGGTGCAGGTTTGTTCTTGGCTGGCTACTGCCAGGCATCTTATTTGTGTGGAAGCAAACAGACATTTAAATTAATTATCACCATTCGGGGTGTCAAATTATTATGTCATCTTGTTTTTATTGTATTGGTTGTCGTTTTATCAGTGTTTTGGTCTCCATTATGCAGTTTAATTCGCTTAGGTTCAATTTGACACGAGAATATAATTTGCAGATAAATATATATTATAGTAATTGACGTCACTTTGTCAAGTCACTGCTTGATGAAGACCTCTCTACACCGCATCAATTGTGGGTGTTGTTTGACTATACTTCACCATGCTGGTCGGTGCAGGCGAGTGAAGTGAGGACCTGGGATCGCTTCTGGCATCATTCACCGGCGATGTTTAAGAGTGACTGGGAATCAACTCTGGTGACTGGCTTCAAAGTGCAGTGCTTTTGCCACTGCGCCACCAATCCACCCCATCAGTTGCATCTCTAAAATTTCATCAACTGATTCTTACAACAAGGGTATATTGTGTGAGCCTTAAGAATCAACATCGATGGGCCGTTACACCGCTCGCCAATGTTCCAGTGAATAATCGCACGGATAAATATATAAAGGAATTTTCCGTGTGGTGTCCTGTGTGAATTGCAGGATGTGAAGTCATTCCGGACGTCAACATAGCTGCACAGAAGTTTAACATCAAACTGTTGGTGCCAGTTACCGAGGGCATGACTGAAGTCTGGCTCCGCTGTGAGAGTGTAAGTAGCCACCGTGCCGCGTGGTCACGGAGCGCAGCGGTGCCGCGTGTTTACCCAGTGGGCCGCTCCGAGCCTGCCGTGCTAGTGTGGCTTTCTCATGAGGATGATACCGGTCGAGTGAAAGCATTGCGCTCGTATGCCTGATTGAAGTTGTTTTTAACTTTTATGGCCACGCTTTAGCGGTATATTGCAGAGGTGTGTCCCGTCCACAGTGTTCTGCCACTCTGAACTGAGTTGGGGTGGGGGGATGGGGGTGGGGCTATTGTCTCCTTCAAGGAACGTTGGTTCTTCCACGATGGTGTTGTGAGTTGTATTGAGCAGGGATGACTCGCCCATCACTCGTACCACAAGTACGTGTGTGGTCCTTGGACGAATCACTGCTGAATGAGAGCTTCCCAAAACAGTGCAGGTCATGCGAGATATTTGACTATACTTCTCCATGCTGATCCTATCACACGCAAAGTGTAAATAGACTCAGTGCGGTTAACCACTTAAGTCATTCACTGGACTTTAAGTTCGATAGAAGGTAAAAGTGCAGCCCTGCAATTGCATGCCTACGCCACTGTTGGCAGCAGGGCCTCCTGCCATAGAGAGAGCTCTAGAGAGTGCCTGTTGATGGTGGATAAACCAGATGATCCGTGCTTTCGTCCACATTGAGTTGGAATCCCATTTGGAATCTTTAGCTACTCGCAGTTGTGAGTCCCAATGTGTAACATTATCAACAAACAGATGCCTTTATAAAGAGACACAATTCCCGTTTTTATTGTATCACGGAAAAATAGTGTATTCAACATGTACAGTTGTAACTGGCAACAGCGCATAGCATTTTGGTGAAAGGGAAAACAAGATTTTGTAAAAACAGGGAGCAAAAAAAATCTACTTAACTGCACCAGGAATACAAATTTTAAAAGTTAAGCAACAATAAATAAAACGTAGATATAGCCATTGGCAGAAATAAACTACAAAGATCTGATACTCAAACCTTGGGAAAACATTAAACTGGAAGCAGGCGCCAGGAATACCCGCCCACATGAATTGCCAACCCATAGTTAAACAGTAATGGCCAAAAAAACAAGAGCAGTCACTGATGTTTATGGCAGTGTTGTGCCATAAAAGAACACTTGGACATGCTGTGCAAGAGATGAAATGAGATTGGATGGGGGGGTCACCTGCTTTTCCCCTTTCAAGGTGTGCTCGCTTGCCAATTGAGAGGTTTACAGACAAAAGCTCGGTTCTGATTTATCTTATCTACCTCTGTGACTTACACTCGTCTGTAAATTGTTATTTTCAATATGCCAGGTGTTTCCCTGCTGGCTTGTGTAAAAAAAAAAAATCTTGTTGACGAAAAAGTAAAGGTAGAACCACAGCCCTGCTATTGCATGCAGTGGCGATGTTAACTACCTCGCCTGGTGTACAGGAGGTCGTAGGTTCGATCCCGACCCTGATGCCCATTTATTTGGAGTTTGCGTGTCGCTCTCCCCGTGGTCGCGTGGATTTTACTCCGGGTCTTCCGGTTTTTCCCTCCACATTTAGAGCCATGCGTTCAGAGTATTTGAATGCTATTTATTTCCACATGAATACACCCCTCCCTTGAGCTATCATATGTGGCCAGGTCGCTTCTGAAAGAGATAAATAGCTCAGTGGGCCTTATTTGATAAAATAAAAATGGCAGAAAGGCCTCCACTAGGGGCTTCAGTAGAGACACTCTCGATTACATTTTGGCAGCCTCTTCCTATGCTGGCCAGATGTCTTGGCAGCTGTGGGAGTATACCCACACTTCACCCCATTGTGACCTGCGGATAGCTGCCACGCCAGGATTTCAAACCATCGACCTCTTGATTTTAAGTTGTGTGCCGACCATTGCACCACAGCAGATGGCTTGTTTTTTACTCACAAATTAAACAGGATTCGCGGTCCATACTATGTCCCTTTGCATAACTTATTGTAAATGTGAAGTGGCTTTCGTGACATTGTCTTCAAAATTATTTTGGCTGTGTTAAATTAAGCGATACATAGGTAGGAGGTTTGTGAAACCTTTTCAGAACAAGCTTAAAGCATTTTAAAATGTTAAATGTTTTTTACTATCCCAGTAAAATTCGTCATATGCATAGTAGTAGTAGGCATTTGACAATACAAACCTCATCATGGGATCTCCTTTGGCAGTACCACAATGCTTGTGGTCAGAATGCAAACACGCCTCTGGTCTAACGCTGCTTGAGACGAGGCTCAAAAGAAAGCTGTCTCTGGTGTGGACCAATCAGTTTCAAGGACAATGTAAATATTATCAGAGTGTTTTTTGTTTGCATTCTGACCACAAGCATTGTGGTTAATGTAGACATGATTCCTTGTAAAAGGTTTCAGTTTGGTGTTTCAACATCTTAACACCTGTTTTGTTGCCAGAAAAAAGGGGAAAACCCTATTATCAATACATACCTCACCGATTAAATGAATTGTCACGTTTAGGGGTCACAATTCGGTTCAAGAATTGATTGAATTTGGTCCCGTTTTGTTTAGTTTTCTTCATTCCATTAGCCATGTAAAACCGTAATGCTTCAAGTTTGCGGTCCGATGAAATATAAATGTTTTACAGCTTCAGATGTTACATGAACCCCGCATATACAATGCACAATTCGACGCTTGTATTTTGAGCCTAAGAATCAAATTTAATTCTCGCATGCCCTGCGTCAATGCATTGTTGCCTAATATTATAGCATGTTATAACCAACGGACGTCCTTCTTTGCGAATGGCATAATTGAGATGTCCCAGCCTTGGAAGAGCCTCTAATCTGTTTGTTGACATGGCTTCGCATTCCAGGTTGCACGCAAGTGTGCGGTAGCGTGGAGATGAAACCCACACTGACATTGCTGCGACCGGCACGTGTCTTGGCAAACACGTGCCATGGGTCAGCCAGTGCCGGAGTTGTGTGTGTGCAGCTGCGTTCTTGAGATGTAAAGTTACCTCCTGGATCAGTGCTGCACCGAGGAGCACTCTAGGAACAACTTAATCCAATCGTAAAGTTTAAGGAGAGGCACGTTAGATATTTTTGACGAATGAGAGTCAGGTTATGAGCTTAAGTACCTCTGTAAAATGTCATCGAGTTTCTTTTAGCTGGCTGACTCGAGGAGCAGCATCAGTCTGCTCAATGAGGTGCTGTCTTCTTGGAGTGTCTGCGCTGTATGTACAATGTTGTTTGCGTTGGTTCTCATGTTTGTGTTGGCTTTGTCTATTAATTTACAATGCTCGTGTTTATTCCTTCATTTCCATTCAGTAATCAACTTTTTACACTTTTTATTTAGTTTGCTTTCAGTTGCCTATATATAGTTGTTTTGCTCCCAATGTATTTATTTTTTATAAATACATACTGAGTGTCTGCTCCTTTTTTCCATCTCTGCATATGGCATGTTTTTTTCTCTCCTATTTTAGACAATGACATATTTTTGTCATTTCCTCTAAAGGGCCGCACTATTTATACTTGGCTCTAAAATTTAATCCGGAGTGAGGAGGTCACAAGTCCAGTATTTCCACACTCAACCAAGAGTGGGACAAGATTATATTACAAATCACAATCATCCCTCTCTGGGTCATTAAAATAGGTACCACTATGTGGATGAAGTCAACATTGGTCATCCTATGGGGAGACTCGCCCCCCGAATTACGAGTATGCATGCACGTGTCAACTTTTTTCGCTCAACGAAAATAAAATTGTCGTGATCGGTCCGGCGCTCAGGAGAAGCAGTACGCGGAGTGGATGGCAGCGTGCCGCCTGGCCTCCAAGGGCAAGACGATGGCGGACAGCTCCTACGCGGGCGAGGTGAACAGCATCCTCACCTTCCTGAAGATGCAGAACGTGAGCCTGGAGCCACAAAGCATCTCTCCGCAGAACGTGCCCGACATCAACCCCGAGTCGTTCGTGTGCCCTCGCTACATGAAGAAGTACAAGGCCAAGCAGGTGAGCGGAGCGGGTTTCGAGCGGGTCTTGGTTCGTGATGCGCGTCTCGAGGCTGTGTCGCTTCATCAGGAGTTCATCTTCTTGGTTCTTTCGGTAAAGTCACGTGACTTTACCGAAAGAACCAAGAAGATGAATCCCTGCAGTCACGAAAGCTTTAAATCGAAATTCATCAGGAGTGTCGACATTGCACCGTAGTTTTTCTTTGAATGCTCGCAAGTTAAGGTAAGTCCGAGTTTATTTATTTATTACCCAGGTGAGAAGTCAAGGGGCAAGGATAGGGAGTGACATTTGCAGCCGAAACGTGGGACACCAAAAATGACGAGAGCACAACAAATAGAATGAGGGGCAGCAGTCGGGCAAATCGAAGTTGGAGCAAAAACAACTCCGTCGTCACCGTATGAAATTAATATATTGCACAAAATAATGAATCGGTGTTAAATAACACATTCCGTGTACCTGAAGATGACTCGGCAAATTTTGTTTAGACTCATCCGAGTACAATTACAATCATGTTACGGACATTATAGTGTTATAGTGACGATATTGCACTCGTGTGTAAACAGAAGAGGGTATATGTCAAATTCAAATGCAGGATGAATGAACGTAAAATTTTCTCGCACACAACATTGTTGTTGCATTGTTAGAATATCGTGCAATGTCCCATGTTAAACACCGCGACTTCGCTGCTTATTTTTCACAACTGTTGAATGTGACAGCCCATGTCTGTGTGATAAAGTAGAGGCTGCTAGGAGGCCTGACCCCCCAGCCCCTCTTCTCTCGCCTGGGCGGGCCAACCTCAGGAGCCAGGCAGGGGGTCTAGGCAATGAAAGGTGCCTGCTAAATGATGATTACATCTCATCGCAGTCGGTGATTCATACTAAAAAGCACTCCAGTGAACGCCTCCATGGCATCCTGTATATCATTACGTGTTTTGAAGTGCAGGTTAATCAGCATTTGCTTGTTATCACGCACCATATAAATCACTGTAGAATATAGCGGCATACTTTCCCATGATGTAACCTGCTAGTGATATAACAGCATACGGTAACACTTGCACACACATTGAGCTCGTATCTTGGTATCCTCAAAAATAAGACTGCGTCAATGTTGCTGCTTTGTGCTGCCCTGTTGTTTTCACTTTGATCTTTCTATTGGGTCTTTGGGTTCCCTCCTCTCGCTCCTGAACTGCATCTTTCAGACGGTTTCTGTGCGAGACTTGGTAAGTGTGCATGCTTTTGCATGGGTTTAGTCACGCGTGTGGCAGTGTGTTTCCTCCACTAAATACACTGACGGCACCTCTCGTCCCATTGTAACATCTATGACCGCGTCATCCCGAATGCGTGCCCGATCTTGTCAGATAACTTTTGTTTAGGTGACCCATCGTGTGTGTACGTGTGTTGAACTTCTTCTGCACCATACGTGGCCAAACGTGCTAAATTGTCGGTGCGGACAGGTGTGGTAGGAGTTGTGGGCAGGGCAGCAAATCCATTGTTGTGCATTCCACAACCTCCCATCCCCACCTTCACTAACTCACACTGCTGGCCAGTGTGGTGAAGTATGGTCAGATGACTCCCATGACCCCCCACAGCATGGGGTGGGATTGACAACATGGGCTGTAAATGTGCATGTGAATTCTAACGCATTTCTTGCATCGTTTAAAACGTGAGACTAACGCGTGGCCATTGAGTGGCATAACTTTTGTGAGTACTTTTAACCTGGAGGCAATGACTTGTAAAATATTTATTTTAGAATGGAACCTCATTATTGTGTTGCCTTTGATGTTTTGTAATCTTTGAAATGCTGATGTTATCAATACCATCTGTAGCCCCTGGCAGTGACCGTGCAGTGTAAAGGCTTTAGGTTTTTTTTACAAATACCCTTCTTGCGGATGCGTCACAAATATGTTGGAAGTTTTTAGCAGGCAAGAGGGCTTGGCGTTAGCACGCATGCTCGCGAGAATCGGTGATCGCGTCCGTCGGCGTTCCTTTCGCCACGTTATTGGACTTTTTAAATCCTTCCACGGGTTTTTTTTTGTTTTGTTTTCCTGCCCAAAAAGAGTGAAACAGTCCTGGTGAAAATGTGATATCGGTCACGTCGGCGATACGCGAACTCACGATGCTCTGCTGTGCAGCAGCGAGGGCAATACACAAATAAATAAATAAATGCGCAAGCATGCCTCTGTCCATGTCGGCATTCCTTTACTGGACACATTGCGAAGAGGAGAGGGACGTGGTCATGCCAATAACATCTGGCAACCCATCGGTGTTGGTTTCACAAGCCTCACTGCTGATGAGACCCTACAGGTCAAATACCCACAGCTTAAGCGCTCAAAAAGTCGCCGCTGAATAACACAATCCAAGTGGATAATCATCCCCACGCGCGAGAACGTTTGCGTGATCCATCGGCGGCATAGCCGCGCGCCGCCACCAGCCGCAAGGCGCTCACGATTCCCGCCGTTGCTTCCCGCAGCTGACGGCGCGGATCCTGGAGGCTCACCAGAACGTGTCGCACATGAGCCTCGTCGAGGCCAAGATGCGCTTCATCCAGGCGTGGCAGTCGCTACCCGAGTTTGGCATCACGCACTTCGTGGTCAGGTGGGTGTGTGTGGCGTTGGTTGGCGTTTGTTTGGGTTTGTCTGCCGCTGTCGAAGCGGAGCGCGAAGCGTTTGGCTGCGGACGTTCCGGGAGGTGGGGGGGAGGAGGGTCGGGACCGAGACCAAAGGTCCCCACCCACGTTTGCACCCCCCCCACTCCCCCCGGTCTCCTTGTGTGTGGGCCCGCAGGTCGTCCCCCCCCCCCCCCTTAGCTGCGTTCGCACCACCAAAGATGGCAGAAAAGAAAGGTGGTGTTGTTGAGAATAGCGCTGCGTGTGTAGGATATATGCAGGAAGTGAAAGTGCTTTCCCGTTGTCAAAAATGTTTGGAGAGAGGAATGTACCTTTGTGTTGGCATTTACTTTTACATTCCAATATACTCACTTCCAATATGAGTGCAATTAACACTTTAACCAAATACCATTAGAGTGTGGATTATACATTGTCTAAATGCAATCGTTGTAACGAGCAGCAACGATGGATCAAAGGCCTTCCCAAAACCCCACCATCATCTCTCGCTGTCTCTCGTGGTCCTGCAATGTAACAATGTATCTCGCAACCGGCTGCACCCACCGATTCCATCGCTCCATCTGCACGGTGGCCATGGGACACTTTGTTTCGTCCTCAGCCTGCTGCTGCCATTCGTCTCGACCTCCAGGGTCACCGTCGCTGCTCGTGACGCGTCCTTGCCCAAGCCCCGCCGCCCTTTTTTTTGTTTTTCCCCAAAAGTATTTTTGAGTAACAAAACGATTCAGGTACACACCACAGAGGATATGAACGGGAGTTGACACCAGCACATACACATTACGGATTACAGTGCAATGGAAACCTGACTAAACCGCACATTTCAAGAAACTTTCTATAAACTCGACAACCCTCGTTGTATTTCGATTTAAAGCTTTCGTGACTGCAGGGATTCATCTTCTTGGTTCTTTCGGTAAAGTCACGTAGAAGGGAAATAATAAAATAATAAAAATTAAACATAATAAAATACAATTCTCACGAGAGAATTGTACGAGAGAATTGTATTTTATAATGTTTTTATTTATTATTTTATTATTTCCCTTCTATGTGACTTTACTGAAAGAACCAAGAAGATGAACCCTCGTTGTCTTCCCAAACTCTGATGCCTCTGTAGAAGAAGAAAAAAATGTAGGGAGGGGGCGGGGTGCTTAAATGCCGTCATGAATGCTCTTAAGAATCAATTCCCACTGGCGGAGAAGTAGTGAAGGGCTTCCATATTTGGTGGTCAGCTTCCTCCCTGCCCCTTAGTTTTGCACTTAGATGTTCAGCCCTGCCTTTCTTAAAAGTTGTCATGAGATCTCTACTTTGCGTGCATTCGGTCACTGCATTGCTCGCTTTCAGGTGTGCTTCTGCAGCCGTCTGGAACGCTCTTCTGATATTAGCAAGCCACTCGAGCTTTGCACTTTTAAATCCAGATGGAAAACAATTTTTTTTAGAACTGCTTTCGTGTTTAGTTTGTGGTTCTTCCCCCCGCACCTCCGATTAGCACGGTTGGCTACATATGGTGTGAAAGTAGTTCAACATTCATACATTCTCGTGTAATAAAGCTTCAGTTTGGCTTCAATTGTCAGGTGAACGTGCGTGAAGTTTATTTTAATAACCACCCCTTGTAAAAAATATGTAAATATATGGAATGCAGAATTTGAATATACCAGCAAGGTGGCTCTGTTCATGGAATCCCTGCATTGCTTATCTCGTTTTTATGTCTTCATGCGTGATAGACATTGACTCTCTGCATTGCTGCCAGATTTCTTGGCTTTGGGGGATGCGTCTCATAGCGAGCAGGTGGTTCAATTGGCCGTGACTTGTGGGGGGCCACTGGTTTTCCTGCCCTAAGAATCTGTCGTGGGATGTATAGCACGCACACGCGAGACGGAGAGGCAATGTTAACGTCCCTTCATTGTTTATTCTAACGAGCCTCAGCCGTACCCACGTGGCCGCATTCAGGCAACATCACCGTATAATCCGGACAGATCTCTCCAGAACAAACTATGAAAAGACAGGGAATTTTGTATGTTATCGGTGTTGGGGAAGCCAGGTTGATGGGAGAGCAGTAGAAACTGTCTCTCCGACGTGTTTTCAGGTTGTTGCCGCATATTGTTCGGCACGATGCCCGGACGCGGAGAGAAACGCGCCTTCATAGTTTTATTCTGTAAAGTTTTTGTCGTATCCTCAAGGCCCTCTTGCACTGACCTCTCAGCCGCCACCGCCACCACCGGCAAACGTGCTGGAAGGCCTTTCCACAATCACTGAGGCTGCTGGGCCACTTCAAGTCTGCTCTGTGCCTTTGCATGCTGTTTGTTACCGGTGACGGACGTATGCGCCCACCCGGCGGTTTCGATGGAGCCGCTCGTGCCGCTTATGTGGTCGCTTTGAACACCGGCGACGCCAACCGCAACAGGCCGGGCGTCATTATCAAATTCCAAAGCCGCAAGGGGGAAATATCACCAACTGCTTGGGGCAAAATTGAGCCCAAATCAATTTCGATTTTTTCACCGTCCGTGCAGTGGCAGTGACCTTTTCATACCCTCTATCAGAACACCCTTATTTATTCTCGGGCTAATGGGCATATCATTTAAAATTCTCATAATATTGAACTGTGGAGGTCTTTAAAATAATTTCAAAAGATGGGCTGGGTGGTTCCAGAGGTCTAAGTGCTCGGGTGCAGGTACCGTTGAGATCCTGGGTTCAAAGCTAAGCCTGTGATTAAACTGTGTTCTCAAGCATAGTGAATTAATGGTCTCAGCCTGGTCACCAACAACCGTGTAAAAACATCGCCTTAAAAAAAACTGTTTAAACACTTACATTTGACTAAATTCCACCTTCTGAGATTTAAAACGATCAGTTTGATGGCCATGTGTTGAACATCACTAAATAGCAGAGTGGGTGGAAAAGAAAGCGCTGCCCCCCCCCCCCCCCGACTATGTCGAATCTGAGGTCACTTGAAGAAATCTCACCAGGCGGTGGTAGCTCTATGAAATCCGCTTCAGTGGGCCGTTGTCTCACAGAGGATGATCGCACTGCTCTGCGAGAGATCCCAATGGATTCTTGTTCTCAAGTAGTCGAGAAGCATTGCTGCTGTTGTCTTTATTCAACTCCACATTGCAAATGTATATTTATTAATAGTATTTGTCTTTAAAAACATTCCATTGTAGTCACCCACATTTAAAAAAAAATTATAGATGTGCATTACCATATGCATCCTAAAGCTCAGACTGGCATATTTAGATGGCTTGATTGGCTTTGATTTAGCAATGATTGCCTTGCTTATGAAATGGTGGTAACATACTCTGCTAACTAAATGTTCCTTGTTGGTTCCTGAGGGATGAGTTACGATGATGCCCTTCCTTCCTCTGTTCGTAGAGGCATTTCCTCTCGCTTCTCCTCCCACATTTGTACTCGGGAAAATAAAACGATGAATAATGCAGTCACCTCCAGCACCGTGCGTGGGCTCGTATAGAATTCCATATTGATGTTTACAGGTGGATAAAAGGCCCAAAACCTCAAACCAAAACACTTAATCGTACGCGTAATCCATTTCGGTAAACGTTACGTCTAAAAATATATTTTTGAAACTTGAGTACAGTATTCACTTGTTATTCACGAACTTGCTATCCGTTATTTTTGGCTATCCGCGAATCGCATCTGCAACTCTACAAGACTGCATCGAGAGAGAGAGAAAGTTATTAAATAAAGTGACGAGGGAGAACGCATTAATTAATTTATTTAACGTAATTAATGAAATGCTATTCACATCTCTGGAACATATCCCTTGCGAATAACGAGGGAATACTGAATTGTCCGGCAATACAATGCTCACACAACTTAATTTTTTTTAATGAATATTGTGCTCATTGTTGATGCTGGGCCCTGCTTTCTGCGACCTGGGCTATATCACGCTGGTGATGCTGCCTTGCTTTCTCCTCTCTCGTCTCACCATCACAACAACCCCTCTCCTCCTACCCCCAACGCAGCTCTTCATTTTCGAAAAGTGACTTGAGACACAGTCGCATTAACCGTTGTCGATCTGGGTGTTTTTAAAATCAAGAACTAATTTCAAGTTGGGGAGGGAAAAAAATGTGCTTCATCATTTGTGTACAGTCCTTTGCGGCAGGCTGAAGAATGTACGATTCGAGCTCAGCATGTCTCTCCATGTGGTTTCCATAACATCTCCGGCTACATCTGGCAGAAATAAATTCTTATCCTCCCCGCTGCCACATTTTCCAGCAGCGACAAAATGCCCCGTAATTTTCCCAAGACGCACTTTGCTAAATACCAACTTCCTGTTTACCCTGCAAGAGGACACAATGCTGGATGAAGCCTCAATTGTGAATTGCTCCTCTGTGTCGCAGTGACAGGTTTTACCATCGGTGTACTGTACAAAATTCCGCAGCGTGATCGTGCTAAGCAGCTTCACTGCAATGCAAGAGGGACTCTCCTTGCGATTCAACGAGTTTTTCCAGTTCAATTTGTTAATCGATTTTTTTTTACGCATCGTGACGAATGGTTACAGCCTCTCTTGGCTGTGAAGGGTCCCGTGAACCCACTGAATACCAACGAGCTGAATGCGGACCACCCATCTGATGATCCCATCTCGCGTTGAGAGCGTGCATCGCGTGTATTCTCCATCGGGTCGTTTTTTTCTTTTGCGTGCGTGCGCTCGCGCTGGAATTCGGCGAGGCCCGTTCTGGTTGAGGTGACCAGAATGACCGTAAAGTTGATTAATGCTGCATTGGTTGTGGATGGAGTGTGGCAGCTGGGCCTTAAGTTAGAACACGTGCCAACTCCTCCCCCGTGTGCTCGCACACTCGGCAAGAGGGGAGCGGTCTCCTGGTGGGTTACACTTAACTTGACGCCGCCACACCACTGCAGGCCGTGTAAGCGTTTAAAGGTACAGGAACGCCTTCGAGCCAAGAGCGGCTTCGACACAGCCTTCTCTTTAACGGAATACGGATTTTCCCCAGCAAGTCATGGTTGTTGGGTTCGTTGATGGCTGTGCCTTGCGATCATTGTAACAGGCGGAATTGACGTGGTTTGTACGCGTGCTTTTTTTGGGCCTTGAGGCTTGGGTCCAATGATTACCCATGTACGCCATTGGTAATTGCTTGCAGTGTAGCAATTCACTGCAGCTCGCAATTCAACTTATTGTCGCATATGGGGGTCTTGATTTTATAAAAAAATTGAATCTCTTTTTGTATAGTGCATGAATCAGCCTCCTGTGGCTGCATGGGCCACATGAAACCATTGCATACAACATAGGAATATAAATTAAAACATACTTTGATTCTTACACGTGCAATTTGAGAGCTTAAGAATTGTGGGTTAAGAAATCTTGCTAATCAGTGTGTCATTACGACCCTCGGTAAGGAGTCGTTGGCGCTTCAGTGAACTTAGACAGTAAATAGCATTTTGATGCAAACTAACAGGATGTTTTACTACCACTGAGAGGAAATTAAACTTTCATCCGAGTGGATTGCTTTGGTGGAAAATATTGATTGGAATGAGGACCTGGCAGGGCCTCCACCATAAATACTGTCATGCTTGTTTCCAATACTTCCAAAAGCGCTGTGCTGGCCTCTACGTGCTTGCTATAGTTGAGCTTGACCCAACCAGTCTGGAGAGTAAAATGGAGGATTCATATTCTTAGGTTTTTTCGGTAAAGTCACGTAGGTAAAAAATTTAAATTAATAAAAGTAAAATAAGTATTTATGGTGGAGGCCCTGCCAGGTCCTCATTCCAATCAATATTTTCCACCAAAGCAATCCACTCGGATGAAAGTTTAATTTCCTCTCAGTGGTAGTAAAACATCCTGTTAGTTTGCATCAAAATGCTATTTACTGTCTAAGTTCACTGAAGCGCCAACGACTCCTTACCGAGGGTCGTAATGGAGGATATTTGTCATTATTATTCACAGGGTTGGCATTCCCAACTCCTCTGATCAGTTGAACTCGAAGATTGATGGAACTTCTCCGATATTTATAACCTCTTTTTATAATTCGGACACTGTTGTTTTCCAACGTTTGGATACAGGCCACCAATGTCGTAACATGACTGAGTAACGAAGTGGAAATTATACCCTTACAGTATAGTGTGGTTTGAAATAAAAACAATACACTCCTTGTTAAGCACTGTTAGCTCATATTTGATCTAATTATGGGTCGATATTTCTATTTTCAAGGGCATTCACTGCCCTATGCAGTGGGCTGGTCGTGCTTGGTGTAGTTTTTCGTTTTTGTTCCATGTATTGCTGAATGTATTGGTTTCACTCGCTAGTGTTGTACAAAAAAATGTCTCTAAAACAAACTGTTGTGTCTAAACATTGTCTTGTTTCTTTTGTATTTAAATCCCCAAAAATCCCAATACGTTAGGAATGTGCCCGGTAACACATTTAATTGTGATTTAAAAGTAGAGAACAAGAGGTTAAAGAGTTTACTAGCCCGTGACCCCCGATGTATGTTGCACGTTGAACTTCTTTCGTATGTAGCCGACCGTGATAATCTGAGGTGCGGGATGACTCGCGGATCAGAAACATTGACACTGACAAAGAAAATAAAAGAAAGCTGAATAGTCCACAAAGAAGCTGAATGTATGCTGGGAATTCCACGCAGAGACATGAATATGAACACATGGAGCCAGGGAATAAACTGGGGTTTCCAAATCTCCAGGAATTGGCATCGCTGATTGGGGTGGCAGAATTGATTTGAACCGAGCTTCGGTACCGGTATTGTACTAAATTGTATCAAAGTGTAACTGCACAGTATTGACAGACTCGGGCTGACTGAAAACATACGTCCAGGTTTGATCTACAGTAGAAAAGGTGGCAACCGTAGACGAAATACAACATCGTTTTGA
Source organism: Lampetra fluviatilis (assembly GCF_964198595.1). Lineage (NCBI taxonomy): Eukaryota > Metazoa > Chordata > Hyperoartia > Petromyzontiformes > Petromyzontidae > Lampetra > Lampetra fluviatilis. Next base: position 2,217,464 of record NC_136292.1, read on the forward strand.
TGTTTTTTTTTAGATTATTTTTTAAAAAGTTTTCACATTTTAGTTGTATTTCCACATAGCTTATCATTTACGGTAAACATTTTTTATCAGAGCGTAACATTGCTCCGCAAACCAATGTGATTTGAGTGGTATTCAGTGTAAGATTCATGAAGGAATTGGGTTTGTTTAATATCCGATAGCCAATTTGCATTTTTAGATAAAGCTATTGTATTAATGTATCTGTTGGATGAACGGTATGCAGTATGAATATGAGGCAATGCTCTGTTCTTTTGGGGTTTTCACGCCCACCGGAGATCACAGTCACTCCACATGTAGATAGTTATCATTGGAAGCTGCGTTAGTGTTTCAACTTTTTCGTGACCTGGGTTTTCGTGCGGTCGTGTTCTGTGTTGCCACCCAGGTTCCGCGGCGCCAAGAAAGAAGAGATGATGGGCATCGCCTACAACCGGCTCATCCGCATGGACCTGTCCACGGGTGATGCCATCAAGACCTACCGCTTCAGCAACATGAAGCAGTGGAATGTGAACTGGGAGGTCCGGCAGGTAAGGCGGCACCCCCTTAGCGCGCACGCCTGCCGAGGATCGGTCTCCATGGCTTGCCATTCGAACTACGACAAATGCAATGCCACACTTGATTCCTGCCGAACCTTTTGCTGGGGCACGCTGGGCGAGCTTGGCCTCGCCTTGTGGATGTTGCAGGGACCCCTTGACCTCTGCTAGAGTTGGTCATTGTTTGCCCAACTCTGGTGAGGGATCACCTGCCTGCATTAAAGTTCTAAGGACACATGCTTAAGCACACTTGCTTGCAGAGAAATAAGTATCTCATGACTTGCAAAAAAACCGTACAATAGTTAATAGTTCATCTGGGCAATTAACTCTCTGGATTAATCATTAGCCAGTTAATCCAATTGGTATAGGAATGTATGGCGATTTTGAACAATGGCCACATAATCAGGGTGTTGGCAACTGGTCACATCTACGGCGATGTGACTTATCAATGCAGTAGTTAAAACAATGGGCAGGTTTCTTCAATAACCCCCGTCGCACATCCGCACAGCAGTGGATCCACTCGAGACTCTTCCACCAGCAGTGGTACCAGCAAGGAATTGCAGGGCCGCACCTCTAGCCATTTACCTGCACAGTAATGAACACTATCCATTGTGTGTGTGCGTGTCATGTGAGAGAGACATAGGTCTCTGTATTTAGCCTTTTTCTGCCAATGTGTACTTTCGCTGGCCCTTGTAAGGCAATACAATCTGTTACTGTCAGGCAAATAAAGCCATCGGAAGGGCATTACATTTCACAGGAGGGACTTGCAGGGCAGGCAAAATCAATATCAAGGGGACCACCAGGCACGGGCTGATTAAACAAAACCGTGTTGCCTTCCATGTCTCGTTTCTTTTGCTTCAAGGCAAGGAATCCAATACCGTCCGTAAGACTCGTTCTTGTGACATTTTGTACATGGGAGAAATATATATAAAGGCGTTTACGTACCAGTGGTTATGCCCAAAGCAATTAACTGTTTGTAAGATGTTACAACAAAGCAAGACCACATGTCTAATTTTACCAAGGGACCTCTTTAGGCTACTTATCGCTATGCCTGGAAGGTTTTATGTTCTGTCCACATGTTTTCAATAAAATGACACAATCGTGCCATGGAGCAATTGGTACGGAACTTACCGTGCTTGACACACATACTACCCATCTTACTACTGTCCATGTCCAAATGTGAATTATTTTTTGGGCAAGATTTAGCAGTGGTCGTGACCCAGCGGGTTGCTCATTCGCCGCTTGTTTGCAGAGGTTCGCGGTTCGGTTTGAGTGGCCGCCCTGATGAATACCGGCGTTATGTTGTCTATTTGAATGGTTACTGAGTGACATTGTAAACATCGCCCCCTTCGAGTAATAACTTGCCATGAATCTCCCAAAAGAGGAGCCGTGAGACTCTGTGAGGCTTTCCTGGGTAGACAAGCATAACTAAATAATAATAATTATACAGTGAAATATTGACAATACTTAGAACGCATTTTTATTTCACAACACCTCACTGGGTACCAGCACTATTAGCAAGCTTAACTTGGAACGTGGGTGAGTGGGTTTAGGCATGTGCACCTAATGCGTGCATCCCTCTGTATGTCTGTACATGTGTGTGTTAATGTGCACGTATCTCTACACAGTCGAATCCCCTCACTAAATGCAGGACAACTTAGTCCAGCGTTCCTCAACTCCAATCCTCGCGACCGCTAACGGCACGGCTTTCCATGATTGCGAGCACGGTTGGCTACGTACGATGCGGAAGAGGCTCGACGTGCATGCCTACAGCCATCGGAGGCACGCCGTGTGCAGGGGCGTAACCTCGATATGCACGGACAAGGTCGGTGTTCGCCTAAAGGTGCACCGTGGGGGGGGGGGGGGGGTGCCAGGTGTGGAGTTGAGAAATTAATTAGTTAATGGACTGACGCGTGGCAGCTTGTCCTGTTTGTGTCTGTGTTCGCTGCTAATGCTGCTGCTAGTGCATCTGCCGATTTTAGTTTCGCTAGCCGGTCTGCAGTTCCGCCGCTACTGGCAGCCGATGCCCCTGCTGATGGGGGCGTTACCACCGTGGTCTCGGTGCTCGCACCAACGGCGACATCTCTGCACCCGCGCTCCCCTAGGTGGCCGTGGAGTTCGACGACGAGATGCAGATCGCGTTCCACTGCTCGGACGCCGACTGCAAGGTCGTTCACGAGTTCATCGGAGGTTACATCTTCCTGTCGACGCGCGCCAAGGATCAGAACGAGGCGCTGGACGAGGAGCTCTTCCACAAGCTGACCGGCGGCTGGGCCTGAGGACGGACTGAGGTCCCGGGGGGGGGGGGCGGGGGGGGGCGAGGGGGGGGGGGCGGTGGGGGTGACGGGGGGGCCGCGAGGCGTCCCCCAACCGCGTCGGCGGCGGCGGCGTGCGGTGGTGGAGTCGCGCAGAGGCAAAAATCACTACCTTCACAAGAACGTCTGTACTACCGGGACAACCTACGCGTGGTAGTGCTGTGTAGATGTCCGATGCGCATTTTTTTGGGTTGTGCCGTGACGCGCCGCTTGGCGCCTTGTCTGACGTTTCGCCCCCAACGTGCTGCGGGGGAGTGGGTGAGGGGCATTTCAGGAACTGAAATTCAGTGCCGGGAGCTATAATGTCGGGCGCCGTGCCGAAACGCTGCGCGGCACAACCCAAAACAACACATCGGAGAACATTTTCTGTTTTTAATTAAGGCAACATTTCCATAGAAGCATTTATTACTTTTATTCAGGTAATGTATGAGCAGTATTTTGTTGCTTCACTTTCACATTTTCTGCAACAACAGCAAAAGACGAATGAAATTTGGTCAAGGGGAACGTGCATTTTTCTTTTGCCCTGAGAGGTTATATCTAACGACGTTAATGAATTTGCTTTTCAAATAGAACAGATTTCCCGTTCGTTTGCCGCATGGCTGTAGCATTACCTTTGGACTTGTGTTTAAGCGCAATTAGCGCTGTACAGATGCCATAGAATGTTGCGGAAGCCTGAGGCCGTTTTGACAAGGTGAAGCCCAGTAACGTTACACAACTGTCATTGGGATTTCTCGATGGACTATCATCTGTCGTAGATGCCCAGCAACTTTCTGCACCCAGCAGCTGTTAGCGGCGCATTGGCAACAAAACGCGCAGTGACTACCGTCACCGGTGATCTTTGACGGTTGTGTCCTTTGCGTCTGCTGCGTTTGGCCGGCTTATACGCACACACACCTCGTGAGCGAATCAGCCTGGCGTCGTTGTTTTTGCGGGAGGCGCCCGTCCTTTGTTGATTTCTTTAAGCAACAAGGTGGAGTGTGTGCGAGCAACAGTGAGTGTGCGTGCGTCATCAGACGGTCTCGCGCGAGCGCTCGGCACAGCCCCCTCGCCTCCTTAGAGTTTGATTTCACATCCACGCTGCCGAAGCTCATCTCCTGTGCCTCGGCTCTGCACACTACTAATTGCCTCGGATGGTCAAATCTCTTCAGTACTGCTGTGCACTTGCGTGTCCTTGCCCCTGTCTGTGTGTGTGTGTGTCTGTGTCTGTGTGTGTGTGTGTCTGTGTGTGTGCGCACGTACGTGTGGTCTTTATAAGCAGGAGGCCCGCCATAGAATGTTGATCGACAATCACGTTACGCAGCCTCTGGTGCTAATGTTATGGTATGCAATGTACAGTATATAGTGAGTATAAATGAACTGATAAGTGGCGTGTAGTTTTCGCTTAGTGTTATGCAACGATGTGAAGCGGCGTCAATCGGTGAACGCAACAAGACCCTCCACGCAGCAGTTTGTGAAATCTGTCGCTGTCGTCGGTGAGAGACGCATTGTGGAGAACTGCAGGATTTATTTTGTTTCTTGGTTATTTTCATGGTTTACACGATTTATGTTCTAATCGATACAAAACAATTACGAACTAAATGCTCCTGGTACATAACATCACTTTGCAGCAGTCTGTCGTGCTTCTGTAGCAAGGGGTTTGCTCTTTGGTCGAGGTTGGGGCTCGGGTGTGGGTCCCAGCGTGTGTCAGAGTCCGTGAATCGTGAACCACTGGTCCAGAAATTGCATTTACATGTATCCACACGAGTCAATGTGCCCTTTCGTGTTAATGGAATACTTTGTTATTTTGCCACATGCCTGTTGGGGTGGGTGGATTTAAAGATGTCTAATGGCTAAAATGGTGGCTATGAACTTAACCCCGACTCAGTCCTGGTGAGTATCGGAAATGTTTATTTTTTTAATGTTTGTTGCGTGCAGGTCAAAACATACCTTATACTTATTATGGCTGCATATTTCGGAATGTTAACATCAGTAATTCTGTATATCGAAATATTTTTAACTATTGATATAATTTTTTCCTTGATTATTTTTTTGCTGTTAAATTCCGTTTAAAGATTTTTCCTTACATAGATTATTTTTTAATCACGTGTTACATTTTGTGAACAATGGATTGTGGGATGGGCTGAAAGGAGTGGACAAAAACTGTCAACCTAATTTAACGCAATTACCAACTTTACATAAGTGCATGAAACTTTGTATGCGAGTTAAAAGTTAAATATTATTTTTAATTAGCGTGAAAAAAAACCCATAGAAATTCAGAGGCTGGAGTTTTTCTGTTAATACAAGCAGACACAAATATCAATTTACAAGGCTTTTAAAAAAAAAAAACATGATAATTATATAGCAAGTACTGTATTTTTTGTTCGATGAACTATAGCAATGGACAACTGTTACATTGAATACACGTGTGGCATTTCTAACCATCTGAGTAGCTGCGCCACGATATTAAACCTCCGAGCTGCTAAGTCTGCTTGAAGTTATTGTTCAGTGTTTTCAGTGGCGCCATACCAACAATTTTGGACAATGAATCGTGGGCTTCCTCGCTCGTGGTGGGGGTGGTGGCGTTTGGGGTGCCCTTGGATGTGGACGATTTCTCTGGGTGCAATTGTCCAGCTTTGTAAAATGTTGATTTTACGTTCTGCGTTCAAGTTCACACCTTCTCCACAGAAGAGCAAGCAATGTGTATTCATGGAGTTAACGCCGATATAAGGGACTTTGAAAGATTGCCTGAGGAAATAAAATAAAACATGATTATCACATTGCTTTTGGTGCTTAGCAGGTAATGCAGCACAGTTCGAAAGATTTGCTAAAATAAATTTGATTTCGAAGTTACAGAAGTATCAGATTCATCAGATACGATTAGTTTATGTTAGATTTGTAATACATTGCATGCAATTGGGGTCATGTGACTTTTGCTATTCCACTGAAGGCTGCTACATTCACCAAGTTATGATAAAAAACAATCCGTTGGCGACTCAAATGGCAATCCCGAATGGTAACCAATTGATCTCGTCGTGACGAGAGCGAAAGGTACGTTTTTAAAGCTTTAATTCGGCAGGTTTGTTTTTCTTCACGGCTATAGCTTCTGAAGTTATTTGCAAAATGGAAGTCGTTTCCTCTTCTTCACATTTGTTCTTAAGGCAACGCTTGCCACTGCTTTTACCTTGTGACTTCACTTGGCCGTGAACTCGATGAATAATAAGTTGCCTGGTGGGGGCGGCAGTGGAGAGTAATTTTCAGTGGAAACTCGTTATGTGACTTGGGAATAATAGTGGGGGAGGGCCAGAAGCGGATTTGTGAAAATAGAAAAACGAAGGGAATGAGTCAGATGATCCCGGTGGCCTCCTCCTTCATTGTACCTTTGTTATGCTTCTCCGCTTTCGTTCCCCGTCGGGCATGCACCGTCCCCGCCCGCCGGGTTTTTAGGCTTTTGCGATATCTCGCCCGTCTCGGCGGCGATGGATTTAAAGCCCATCCCATTGTTGATCTACCGGGACGAAAAAGCATTTTTAATTTCTCCTACCCGCATCGAAATTGTGTGCCCCGTCCTCGGCAGAGACACTTCGAACTGGCAGTGGATTCTGTCCCACAAACAAAATTGTGCTTTGAGAGAGAGAGTTTGAGTTTAGTCCAAAATTCCACGGAAGAGTTTTTTTTTTTAAATATGCGATTGTTCTACCCCATGCCCGCACAGTGGGATTATATATTAGTCCAAATTTACAACAAGCAGTTAGTCACCAGGCGTCTTTCGATGTTTGTCTTGGCCTGCTTTTGAGGTCCCTTATATTGTTGTTAATTCTGATCTCAAGGCGCCTCTCGCAAGGCTCTCGTACTGCAGCAGCAGCAGCATTGACACGTGTGTGGTGGTCTTTGTATATTTTTATTGTATGATATAATTACATTAACGGTTTTACTGTACTGCACTGCCAATAAAACACTACTTTACACTACGTGGACATTTCCTTTTGGTTTTTGAGTGCATTGGCGATCTTGATTGCAAATGGCTTTTTTTACAGCCCCAAATTACTTATTTGTAATGCTGTATGAAAGATGAGAAAGAGCTGTATGTGTACGTTGTAAGCAATCAACTGATAAATGTTCTTAACAGCTTATGCGCACCGTCGTATGAAATTCGAATAATGTAAGCTATAAAAAATCATCATTAATAACTTTCCATATACATTGCATTCGATAATTGAAAAGATGTTCAACCGGTGTTGTAAATTGCAGCGGTGGTGACGCTGCAGATGGCTTGCACGGAGACGTGAAGCTAAACGTCCGTTCAGTTTTGGTCCCTTGAAGTTCATCGTAAAGGTGTTTATAACATGTTGGTTCATGAAACCTATCTTCGCCAGGCAAACATTTCCAATGAATATAATAATTAACCTGACATGATTTTTTTTTACAATTGTTATATACGATTAGACACTAACAACTACTCTAAAAAATTTAGTTTTTAAACACTGACTTCATTTAACTTCTATTTAAAGACGAATCCATCGGACAAAGATTGCCTTCTTTTTTATTAGAAAGAACAAAGATGTATTAACTTAATACTCTGAGGGGAAGCTCCTATCTTTTACCGGTCTCGAATTATTCAGATTTGAACACCATAAAATGCCTATAGTTCAAAGCCATTTTAATCCGAAATACCTCTTTTCTGTTTAACGCTCTATCAAACGAAAAACCCCGCAATCTTATATTTTGAACGGTTTATGAATGACGCGCACAAACATGTTTATGGGGCACTTAAAATCGAGATTTTGGGGGCTTACAATATAAAATCTCGATTTCCAATTTTGTTCTATTGTTTGTGTCTTAAAAGCTACCGATGCACCACATTTCAGCGTTCTACCTTGCCGAGAAGCCACCCTAGAGGTTTTATTTTGAGACGTACAGATGAAGGTCTTTATTTATATAGATAGCGTGCGTGAGTCGCAAGGAACGCCTTGGGCCCCCCCCATCCCGATGTTCGCTTGCTCACGGCCAGTTTGAGTCTCCGCTGATGGCTGCGAGGCACCTTCGCCGGGTCCAACTCGGACAAGAAACGAGTGGCCTCGTCGTCGCGACCGCTGCAAACGATGCTGCCAAAGGGATGGGGGAGGGGGGGGTGCTACTTCAGGTGGGTGGATGTGGCCGGGGATCGTTGAGTTGAAGCGAGCGCTCGTGGTCCGCGTGAATTATTGGGAGCTCGATGACACCCACGCTGTGTTGTGTTACTGTGCAGGCGCGCATGATAACGGCGGTGGCGGTAGGGGGAGGGGGTGTTGAGTAAATTCCTGACTTTTTTTTTACTTCTTTCCCCGGCTGTACTGCGGCGCTCGCTCTCCTCTCGAACTCCTCCAACCCACAACCACCAAGGGCGTGCAAGGTCAGGCGGCTAAAACAAGTTGCGTCCGTCAATAATTCGGTGACGAGTTTGTAATTCATGGGTTCCTACCCCCCCCACCCCCCGCTTCAATGTGGTCAACATTTCGCACAATTCTAATTTTCGCGTGGTGGCATTTGATAAGCGACAAAAGCCGCATTTGTAAGCGCGTGTGTCGAGTTTTGGGGAGCCGTTCGATGACGCCCGGAGGTCTTCTCCCAGATGGGGGTTGGGTGTGCACCTCCTGTAAACAAAAGAAGAGCGTGCACTGCGCACTGGTTGGTGTTGTTTGCGAGTGATGGATTGCACCCCTCACTCGCATCGCGTGACCCGTGGGTGGACTCGTAGAGATGCGCAGACTCGGAGAGCCCTAGAACACGACGCTATGTGGTGCGGGGGATCGGTGGCACTTGACGTCGAAATTTGGCAACTCCCGAATTCCCCGCTTGCGGAGGAGGAGGTGGTGGTTACTGCACCTCGGAGTATCCTCAACCAGAAGCCGGGATAATTCCTTCGTTGGATGTTCAATCGCATTTTTGGCACTTTCACTTCAGTGCTAGACTATACAAAGTGTGACTATTGAAGGTGGATTGGGATCAAAACGACGAGTTGAAGACGCTCACAGTCTGTATTTATCCTGGAGGAATCCGATGAGCTATGAAGCTCTTTTTCACAGACGTCCAGTAGGGACAGGTCGGCAACAACGTCGAGCAGACGAGAACGCTTTTGGAAATGTTTACTTAATAATGAAAAGTGTCCATCGAGAAAAGTGTTCCATTAGTTCATATTGCTGCTGATATGATCTATGGATCAGAAACATGGACACATAAATAAATTGGATCCAAGAATTCTAGATTTGAAGCTTTCGTGACTGCAAGGATCCATACTCTTAGGTTATTTCGGTAAAGTCACGTAGGTATGTGACTTTACCGAAAGATTAGGGACATCGTATTTGTCTTTGAAGCAAAGTGGGCTTGCACAGCCCACATCGCTTAGAGGGATGATGAGACTGCTGACAAAATCGTGACCAGAGGAGGAAACGCACCAACTAGGACATTCACTGCAGGGACGGAGCAGGAGATCAGTCGCTTGCACGAGCAAGATGGATTGTGGCATTTTAAACCCGTGAGGGAAGACGTCGGTATAATGAGGCCTTAATCCAGCAGTACATAGATCAAAGTGGATGATGAGGATGATTTCATTGATGCCAGGAATTGAATGGCCTCTGGAAGCTGTCCTTGGGAGTTGACAGCTGTTGAGCTGTGTTTAAGTTGCCTTCATCACTTTCGAGGTGTTGTCCTCTGCCTCCAGAACGAGCTGTCAAAGATCAACACTCTTGCTTTGAGAAGCAAGAGAGGTCACATGGTGGCAAACACGGTGAATGAGATTGCGTCAGAGAAATCTCGAGACCGTCAGGGTGGCATGAGTGGGTTATTGTGTTGATCTTCTTTCGTATGGCAAGGCGAAACGAACGGCGTTGTAAGTGTATATCGAGGTTAACAAAATCATTCGTTAGACTCTGTGAAGGATTGTTTTAGTGAGGACACATTTCGTCATACCTCCACATCTTGGGGACACCGTCAACAAATTGTTCCAAAGCAGGTGACAGGCAGAGTACGTCGAGAAAGAGATAGAATTATCTCTGGGCAATTTTAACACAATGCAGTTTTTTTTTTATCATCCCTTGATTTAAATCTTGACTTAAAGCTTTCGTACCCTAACTACTACTACTGTACGTATACATTGGCATTGGATGAGCTGTCGTCTTTGCGGAATCCTGTGCTGGTGTTTTAATTCCATTACGCGTAGTGTTTGTTTTGCTTTGTGCCGCGTCCTTTAATCCTGAGCCTTGTTTTGATTTGGATAATTATTGCATTTTTTGTAATTGAGCAGCTGACCTCGAATGACATTATTTATATTCATAATAACAACGGTCACCCCATTGTCAATACACTGCCGACCCAAGCCTTGTTGGCCATGGGAGTTGTTTGACCATACTTCACCACACTGCTCAGTGCGGGTTGGTGAAGAAAGGGGTCCCAGGATTGGTTCGGATGTTTAACCGGCCACCGATATTAGCCGTTGCCAGGAATGGAACTCAGATTGCCAGGTTTATAAAACAGTGCGTGTCAGCATTTAATGTTCTTTTTGGAAATCGCCAGTTTGGAAAGTTTTATATCTGGTAAGCATTTATCAAAGTTATATTTATGCTGGCTTGTGAAGTTGTGCAATTTTTTTTGAATCACTAATGCACATTTCTGTTGGCTGCCCCTAATGTCCTACTGTTTCGTTGCAAAGTCATCACAGCATGAGATGACCTTCATCTTTCAACCAGCCCTCCAGATTCAAATCCCTTTTGAAATGTTTTGGCCGGCAATGCACATGCATTTCGTCATGAATTATTAAAAAAACCTTCAAATGTCTGCCACGAAGTTTACCTAAATACTTAAAGCCACCACATTTTGCGTGCACATGTGTTCGTGCATGTTTTTATCATGGTCCTACGATGATTGAATCACAATTCAAAAACTCTGTAACAATGTTTTAATTATATGAAAGGTTTGAATTAACGTAGTGACGTATACATGTCCTTTTTAGATGTTATTACCCCACCAATCCCGCACTGCACGTTACCCTTAACACGTCAACATTAAAACTAACTTTCAGTTCAATGCAAATTGAAGCATATGACCAAAATTTTAAGTAAAATAATACATACATACAACTCTACTGTGTAATTGCGTGTGATACATTTTACTGCATGCAATGTTTGAATTACGATTCTCTTAATTTCCCTTACGTATTTAATGAAATTCTTCTCGTGATTTAAAATGCAGGTGTGTGCAGCCGCTTCTGTTTCTCTGGCACGGCTGAGGCACTTTCACGCTTGCGACATTCCTGCTCCGTCAGTGCCAGCTTCGTGGCGTCTGTGAAGGCGATCCAGCGCCATGGAACCTCTGGTGCAGAATTCAGCCCATCCCACGCAAATTCCACCCCCCTTTTTTTTCCTGAGAAAATCTTAATTTTTTAATCCACCGTACAGTTTGCCGGCTGCGTTAATTCAAGCAGGTTACACCCTGTAGGCTCGTTTAAATGTTTTCAATCCTGTCCGTTTGCGATATTTCCCACGCTTAACTTTGGACAACAACCAACCTTTATTGTGTGAAAATAAAAAGTTAGGTTTGGTGAAAAAATATATATAGCTCAGCCCATCATCCCTCCACAGTCAAGAAAATCACTACCATTTTGTGGAGAAGTCAATAATGGTAGTCTCAATGGATAGACTTGCCCCTGTCATAGAAAATGTGGAATTTCCGCCACTGACTCAGGGTTGTATACAGGAGACGGGCATTTCCCCACTGCTCAATTTGAGTAGGAAATCATTATGACTTTTTAAAGGGTCTCATCTCGGAACAATGTGTACTGTATCAATATGGTGATTGCAGATACTCTTGCTTGCACGGCAGTCATTGCAATAACCATTCCGTTACATTTCTGGGGTAATGCGACTTTCTTATCCAAGTCGTTGCATGCACAGAATAAATGTGACCTTTTGCGGCTTTGTGTCTTTGTCAACGCATGATCGCGAAATATACAAAAAGATAAATTTTGTTTGGTTTACATTGGCCTACATATTTTAAGCAGAGTATGATTGAGTGTAGAGCAGCATGCGTACACTCTTTTCACAGCTGCTGCAGCAGCAGCTGTGTGGAAATTGTCCAAGCTTGACAGCTTACAGGGTTACAGGGAAATACGCATCTCGATATGGAAAGGAGCGCGCAACTGTACTGCGCTGTATATAAAAAAATATATAATAATGAAGTGGAACTTTACCAAGGTTTCCATAACAAAGGAGGCCATCTCTGAAATAGATCACCCACCAGATCTGGCGATACGTTGTGGAGCCAAGGTGGCAGTCGCATCTGGCGCTGCCACACAGACACGCCGGCATATCTGGCATCTCGCCTTCGTGCTCGTTCAAACCCACAGTTGCTTCTGATTGAATCGATAACCTCCTGCGGAGATAACTGCTCAATTTAAATAAATAACAACGCCTCACCTTTTCTTTCGCTTGATTGCTACTTCTACCCTTGTCAAGCCTTCATCAAAGTACCCCCCCACCCACCACCACCCCATACTAAACATGCACAGGATGGAACTCTTATCTCCATTGGATGTTCTGGGCCATTGGTGGCCATTCCACATTCCCATGGTGGGGCTCGGCCAGGAACACGGCCACTGTGGCTGATGTGGCTGTCGTCATCCCAGCCACACTTTTAGATATGGCTAAATAAATGCTCACAACACCTGTGCTTGCCTGACACCTTGAAATACACAAACGCGCAACACGTTCACCAATAACACTGCCTTACAGGGAAGGTATGCACATAATAGGTGACATTTCAGGCAATAGCCCATTTTCATAGTCCTTTTTAAAACGATACACAGTAGGCTGAGTACTGCGTAATAATAATTTTAAAAATACTTGTAATGCTCACGTATGTCACGAAACAGACAAATCGTTGATCAATCGCTAACCCGGAGGCGTGGCGTAGCGGGAAGCTGTGTGTATGTCATCTAATAGTAGTGCAGGAGAGCTCTTATTGTCTGTGCTGAGGGACTCGGGGCGAGCTTCGTGGGTCCTGTCTGTAATCTAACCAAGAACCAGCAGGAACCATCCCCTGTTCAGACACCCGCCACATCCACAGTGTGACTGCCGGGCAAGGCTGAGACCAATGTACATGCAATGCGGTGGTTGCATAATGTGCATGGAAGGCATGATCGGAGTCGAGGCGTGTTGTGACCACTGCATTCCCAGAGTGGCGCTAGGCCATCTGTGAAAAAAGAGCTTTCTAGCTCATCGGTTTCCTCCATCACCTCCTTGCGCCCAGTGAGTGTCGCTTTCGTTCTTTCTCGCTTCTTGCCCCGTTGCACCCTGGAACAAACTCCCGCTCCACGTCAGACTCTCGCCTTCGCTTTAAACCTTTCGCTCGGCCCTCAGCTCATTTCTCTTCTCTACTGCGTGTTCTCTTCCACTCCCTCCACCCCTCCCGGTTCCGTCGCCCCCCTTGAACCTACTCCCAGCTCCCCAGTCATCTTCCTCCGACGTCTCACTTTCTGTGTGCACCGAAACACATCTCTCGCCCAGCCCTACGACGTGCTCCTCCATCAGCTCAACTGTCCGGCCACCAGACCTCTGCCCCGACCACTCTTCACCTAACCTCATCCATGCCCATTCCACCACGTCACGCACGTGCCCCATACTCCACCGCCTCTCATCCACGCTGCACCCCACAGACACTGGGATTTTTGCACACAGCGTTGGAGTACCGTGTTTTTTTCTGCAATATTTTGCTGTCTTTTCTTGGATTTTCTGTTTGCACTCAGTCACATTTTCACTTTAAGATGTTTTTTTGTTCATGTTTTTGTATTTTTGTTTGTTGCGGTTGCACCCGATTCAAGAGCCGAATGGCTCACAGGGCTATACCAAATAAATGCACTTGAAATGAAATGAAAATGAACTCTCACTCACCATCACAGTCCACCTTATTCTGCCTTGCCTATCCCAGCAACGTCAGCTTTATCCACAGCCCCTGTCCCTCCATCCGTTCCGTCACCTTCCTCACTGAACGCCGCATTTTAAAGCGCCCTGGAAAGGGCCCTCTATACATTGGAAATAGAATAGAACAATGACAATGCGGACTTACCACGAGGTGGTACCAGGGCCACCCGGATGTTCCTAAAGGCCCATGGGCTGGACGCCCAGGGCAGAATGCCCCATGGGGATCACTTGGTCATTCGGAACAAAAAGCTGGCCCATTGTGGGCCCTCTGGTGTGGGGGCTAGAGATAATGTCTCCCCCCCCCCACATCCCTCTCTACGTGGTTCTTAGAGGCCTCAAAAGCACGATACATGGAATTTACCCGCGATTGAGCTTTGAACCAACTATGGTTAGAGATCGTGAGCTGGGCAGTCTGCCCGCAGTATCCCTCTGCCAGCTTTAAATAAAATAATACATACAATTAAGTATATAGTACTCGACTTCAGCTTTGCCTGACTTTAAAACTTCGAATGGGGAATGGGGACTCAAGCTGTCAAAAAAATAATAATTTTAAAGTCGAGGGGGAAAAAATACAGAAATGAATTGCTTTTCTGCCATATTTTTTGACATATATTTCCTGGATTCCTCAAAGTTTGAGCCATGTGTTTTGAGTTGAAATTACAATAGAGCAAAACGAATATGCACCACGGTCGATTAGACCTGCTAGTTTGACTCGAGCCTACTATAGGTTTTATGAGAAACAAATGTGTTTTTTTTTTTCCATCAATCTTTATGAAGGTAAAAAAACCATCCTGTACTGTCCAAATGAAAAGTGAATGCATGACTGTACGAGGTTTTTTTTGTTCTCTTTCTCCAAAGTGTCACTGTGGTATTCAAAACACAACCCTGAAGATTTGACGGAATTCCTGAGCAGTAAGAAAAAGCCACTTGTCAGGAGTGAAAATTCCAATCATTTTCATCCTCGCAGCTCACTTACCAACTCCTCTGCATTTCGGGTATATATATAAGGAACGTTTTTGGCACTTTGATGCCATGTTTATTTTTTTTCTGTGATTACAACTGTCAGCAAAATAGAAAAAAAAGTGAGCTTCCGAGCGTGAAGATTTACAGTGGGATTCGCCCTGTGCAGTACGCACGCACAGGGTAATGATATGTGCGGCGGTTAGACAAATTACGGTCTCATGCTTTGTGTGAGTTATTACAAATACCTTGGTGTGATAAATTGGTCACTTGATGGATGTGTATTACCTCTTGCTACAAAGTTTCATATTTTGGTGCAATTTTGAACGGTAATTCTTGGAAAAGCACTTCTATCATTTCAGAAAAGTTCAAGGTGCAGTAGGTAAAGATCAACACGTTGGTCAAACACGTTCTTAAGTAAAGGTGGTAAAGGTACAGCCCTGCAGTTTTTCGCTGATGGCACTGCTGGCGGAAGGGCCTCCACTAAGGTGAACTCGAGGGAAACCCCCGTGAGGATATGTGACCGACTCTTCCATACTGGTCAAATACATCTGGGAAGAAGTGGCAGTGCCCACACTTTACCCCACCACACGTGGCCTGCTGATACACTAACATTACTGGACTAAGTGATAGTTGCGCAGTGGATAGAGGCAGAAGGGTGTAAAGAAGTTGGCCATTGTTTCAACTGCCATGCCGGCCGGGAGATCGAACTCACGACCTCTGGATTCCAAGTGCCAAAATTACACTCAGTTGTGGATCAGTCATCTTTTGTACGAGTTTCTAAGCATCAGGGAATTATAATCACCAACTTTTCTTGGTGGCATGAATGACGGTCTTTTCAAGTAGAGGATCGTGTATTTGTTTATTACACTTTAAAACAAAACATTGATGAATGTGGATGGTTCTTATACCTCTCACACCAATGTATATAGGAAAAAGTGCTCACTTACGCACACACACACACACGAGCACAACTGTTGGGATTGTTCTCGTGAGGAATTGCTGAGCCCACGTGCCCTGCAGCTCAGCTCTGTTCTAGCAATGCCCTTAGGCACAAAACTGGACCCTGCCTCCCCAACCCTCTCTGGCATGGCCCAATAGCCAACAAATATACACCGTGACCTTTACATGCTGTGACAAAGACTCATTCAGTGTGCCCTTTCCAGTTTACATTTTTCTCCGGTTAAATGATGAATGCACACGTACTTGTGCAGTTCTTTTTTTGGCAATCCACTGCTGGATGAGGGTCACTGTCCCCACATCGTGTGGGTCGCGTGTGTTATTTGACTGTACTTCACCACGATGGTCAACTGGGCCACCCAGAGGTTGCTATAAGGCACGAGGCTGGAGGCCCGGGACAGATTGCCACTTGCGATCCCACAATTCATTGCGACAACAACAAAAAAACATACGCCCGTTGTGAGGCCCTCTTTAGTCTAAGGCCCTGGGAGAGGAACCTTTTGCCCAGCCGCCTCTTGGTGGGCATGATGGTCAATGCGAGCTGGTTGAGGTTGAGAACCTAGACTGTGGGGGCATAGTACATCAAAATAATGGCTTTACCTTTGCTGGCAATGTTTATTATGTACAGAGTGATACAGATGTCTCGTGACCCCAATTCATTCTCTAAAACTTGCCAATGGGTGTGTAATGTAAAGTAAGCAGGAATTTTTAAAAATATATATATTTATGAGGGGTCAATTAATTGGGGGTCACGAGACATCTGGACTACCCTGTACATAACGACATACGCGTGCCTCGTCAAGATGAAATATAAAGCGACTTAGTTACACATTGTGACATCGATAAACAAAAGCCAAATCTGTTGTTGCCATTGGCATGTCTTGTGCACGCACACATGGGTGTAGAGGCAAACAAAAAAAACAAACTGATTTACGCGAATGGAACGAAATGTTTACGAAATGTTTACGGCTCAAATACCACAGTGTACCTGTGGTTCAATGTGCACCGAATGCTCACTGCGCGATCACGGCTCTGCAATGCAATCGCATCTCTCCTCCTCCTCCTCCTCGACTCGCAGTGTTTGCAAAAAGAGTCCCGGGAACTGGTCGGGTGGCATTTCAACTTGGAGTTTGGGTACACCTCGCCGCGTATCTCACCGTCGAAGTTCAACACGTGAACGTCGACGGCCGGTTTGGCGCAGGGTGGTCAGAGCACTGAGCCCGCTGATCTCGGCCACCACGTGATCAATCCAGCGGTGTTCTCAAGTGCGTTGAGTTGATGGCAGTGGCGTAGCTAGGATATTTTGCGCCCAGGGACGAACTATCAAAATTGGCGCCCCCCCCCCTCGTTTAATCACATACCAAAATGTAATTATATGACATGTAGGCTGTGTGTGGCGGGATATATCAACTTTTAGGTTGAGGTGTAGATTTGTGCAGTAGTTTCAGGCTGCCGCGCCCGCCGCAATAAGTTATAATGTAACGTTGTAAGCCTCATTTTGGCGCCCCTTTACCTTAGCGCCTGGGGACATATGTACCCCCCTGCCCCCCCATAGCTATGCCTCTGGTTGATGGCCTCAGCCCAGTCAACATTTCACTTGGCCACCAGCACTCGCAATGGTTGTTGTTGTTGTTGTTGGCACGCGACGGACACTGTTTGCAGGGCATTATCAGGAAGCCGCTTGAGATATGAACTTTTGAATCTTGATTGAAAACTAATTTGTTTAGAACAGATGTTTGTGTTTAGTTCGTTGTGCTTCTACCCCCACCCCCTCGCAACTCCGATTCGCGCGGTTGGCTACGTACGGTGCGAAGGAAGTTCAACGTACACGTGTCCTGTCGTGGATGACAATAAAACGTCCATTGAAGTGACTTCAGAAGTAGTTCTCTGATGTCATTTTCCGGAGCTCTTCTCTGGCAGAGCGTTCTGAGTTGAAATGCCTTTGTCTCGTGACATGATGCCGATTACACAATTGAAATATAATCGACATCATTGTTCAAACTCTACATCTGATTGTGTCTCCAAAAGCGCATGCCAGATAGAGCTGTGCCTAAGCCATGCCTATTCATCAGATTCATCAGATTCGAGAAAGTCACATTCCTGCTGCCCTTAGAGACAGAGAGGGAGGGTTCAGTGTGAATCGGCCTTTGAAGCTGCTGTTTCTCGTCTTCGCCAACAGGGGTAATCTGTGACCACATCCCACAGCTGCACTGGATCTGTCTTAGCCACGGTGAAAGTAAATTACAACATTTGTGAGCCTCCTCGAACTTTTTATTGGGCAGGGGAAAAAACAATGTGGAAAATACCTGCAACACAGTACGCTACATTGGCCTGGAGTGACAACTTCCAGGCAGCATGCTTAATTTGCATTGTACTGCCCTCTGCTGTCAATGCTGTAACGTTATAGTATCGTGCTGCTCGACGAGTCTATGGCATTTGCCTATCAGATTTATCCGTTTGCTGCTTTGGGTCGTAGAATATACGGGTAAATTACTTCTCAGTTTAATTTGTTAAACGTAATCCCATAAGTAAGGCCCACCAATCCACACTGACCAGAATGGTGAGGAATGGTCAAATTAACTCACGTGACTGACTTTTTGTGAGAAGGCCCTCCATCCAGCCAGTGGGATAAATGTCCGTCTACGGTATATTTATTTTACAAATTCACGTTGAGAAAATCCAATCTCACAGAGACTCGAGAAGTAGGTGGGGCAGTATTGGATTGTGCTAGAAAGCACTGCACATGAATTCACAAGGGCAACATTTTAGCTTGTTTTTGTTTTACTGTTAACATTTGCGTAGCCGTAATCCAGATGACCAAATACTTTCGTTCCACCTACATCTTGTGCTGTATGATTGATACTTGGTTTGTCGGCAAATGAGCGGCCCTGCCTTGTTCCTGTTACACCATTGCTGGCAGAAAAGCCTCCCAGCAAAGGGAGTACCTTGACAAATCTCCTCTCGAGGGTGCTTTGCCAACGCTTCCATGCTGGTCAGACGTCTTGGAAAGTATATGTGTTGAACTTCTTTCGCACCGTACGTAGCCAAGCGTGCTCGTTGGAGGTGCGGGGAAATGACGACAAACTAAACACACAGAGCAGTTCTAAAGAAATTAGTTTATTTTTATTTGGGGTTGAAAAGTGTGTAGCTCCAGTGGCTTCCTAATGTCGGAAAAGCGTTTCATCATCATCATCATGATCAACATCATCAACATCATCAACATCATCATCATCAACATCATCATCAACATCATCATCAACATCATCATCATCAACATCATCATCAACATCATCATCATCAACATCATCAACATCATTATCAACATCATCATCAACATCATCATCAACATCATCATCAACATCATCATTATCATCATCATCAACATCATCATCAACATCATCATCAACATCATCATCATCAACATCATCATCAACATCATCATCAACATCATCATCATCAACATCATCATCAACATCATCATCAACATCATCATCAACATCATCATAAACATCATCATCATAAACATCATCATCATCATTCTTTGGTTCTTTCGGTAAAGTCACGTATAAAGATAAAATAATATATTAAATAATAGCATACTTATTATTTTATCTTTATACGTGACTTTACCGAAAGAACCAAATAATAATTCCTGCAGTCACGAAAGCTCCAAAATTAAGATCATCATCATCAACAACATCATCATCAACATCATCATCACCATCCTCCCACCACCATGCAACCTGCTGATTGACTGCAGAAGGCAAATTATGTTCAAACATTGTGTCTATGACAAGGCTTGTTTATGTTGCTGTCTAATGGAAGGGCATTCAACGATTATTGAAAGGGGTTAGGCTCATTGCTGTTACTACAGATTCCCAAATGCCAATGGAAGTGTCCAGTTAGTCGCTGCGGCATTCCAGAGGGCTTCTGGTTTCACAAAGAGCGACCCTCTAATGCCTGTCGATGCCCTGAGTTCGTACAGGGCGTTATTTTTACCACGCGCTTGATTCCCAGCTGTAATCTAAGAGGCCTCCTTTGTGGCTGAGATCAACTTTCACTGAATCTCACTCATCTCTCAGAGAGTCGATTGATCGTGGGCTTTTTGATGCTGAGGACGTTACACAGACGGTGTAAACTCATTCTGCTATACATTTACAAACAAAGTATTGTTTACTTTCATTGTATGTGAACGTTTAGGCACATTGCATACATACATACATTGAAAACAAATATGTATTTATTCAGAGGTCATACGTAAGGTTAAATAACATTTTTTTCTGATATCTGAGAGGGAGATACAAATGCAGCATCAAAGCGATGTGGCCTGAGAAAAAAAAAAGTATGGTGTTGTGTATATATATAACATCTCTCTTGTTACTGCTGTGATTTAAACTCGCTGAATCTCAATGTCAAATGCTAAGTGCTTAGAATTTTGGCGATAAGAGCCCATCTACCATTGGCAGTGAGACAAAACAATGTGAATGTTTAACGGTGCTTCTAAGTGCACACGTGAGTGAAGAACTGAACTCGGTCCAAGCAAGCAAATTTTTCAGGAGCTACTTTACCGTGCACACATGGGATCCTTGAAATATTCATCGTAATAATGCCCTTGTTGATATACAGATCAGGAACGAAGAAAACCTGAAACAAACGCTGAAAAGTTTGCAAAGAACCGTTGGGGTATGCATGCTTGGAATTACACTATCGTACATGTTGCACACTCGACATGAATGACGTGGGCAGGTGCTCCAAATCGAGGGCAAGCACATTTATTGTTGTTAATCTGTAATCTTGTGAAGAACAGCACCGTCACTCTGTAAAATGCACCAGCACGTGTATTGCAAACAGCATTCCTCCCGAGTCGCCATTAACCACGTGACTGGTATATCCGCGCGGTCATTCAATAACCCTGCCAGCCACCTACAGGCCCGACTCAGTCATCACATGATGCTGCTGTACACACATGCATTGATGCACTGCACAGCACATCAGGACTTTCACAGGACCACACTTTTCTCCCTTGCTGCACAAGGACATAATTAAAAGAGTTGTCCCTTCCTAATGTGCCACATACATATGTGAGAGAACACAGAGACATTGTATTGATTGTTAAAGTTTGTGGAATTGGGTGGAAGACATTTCTGGAATGGATGATGGCCGGTGGTGGAGACTAATGACAGAGTGGCAGCCAAAGGAGAGAAACAAGACGGCCGCTGCAAAGATGTAGCGATGAAACCAGGACGTACATCGATTGTCTCTTCGCGAAACCATAAATGAGTGGATATGTCACCGTGGATGATGATGATGGTGATGGTGGTGATGATGATGATGGTGATGATGATGGTGATGATGATGGTGATGATGATGGTGATGATGGTGATGATGATAATGGTGAAATCCTTCGAATTACCCAAGAACCGAGTCTCGGGACTCGTTTTCGAGCACGGTCGTGCATTGTGATGTTTGGCCACTCCCCGTAATGAGTGGCAGTGGTAAGAAACCAGTGCATCAGTGCCTACCTGGAAAAACAAAAAACCCTCCTCATAAGAGGGCAAAGCACGCCTATCTCCAAAAAGATAAATTCAACTCCACAGACACTGCAGATCCAGCACGACGAATCATCGGTGGACTGAACGACGGCTTCGTGTCGCATGGAATCTGTTCCGACTGCTCCCATGCCCATCCCCCGGTCCCCCACACCCCTCTTGCCAGCAGTGGGGTCGTGGTGGTGGGGGGTGGGGGCATTGGGGAAATCGTTTCCGGAGGTCAGCCCCAGACAGCTCCGGCTGAAATCAAACCCTGGACTGAACGCAGCGTATTTACGGCGACATCCTGGTCACATCGCTGCCCCCCACCACCAACAACAACTGCGTAGGGGTATTCAATACACTGGTGGTCCCCCAATACAGGTCATCACCACGCTGAAATCCACTTCGTTTCCGAGTTACGATGAGATCGGGCGCATTCGGGGTTATTTGGTCAGAGGTTTATGTTCAATTTAAGCCAAACATAAAAAAACTGGCCTGATGGCCCAGTGGTAGCGCGAGTGGTTTGCATTCGAAAATTTGCAAATTCAAATCCTGGTTGGGGGGGGGCTAACTCAGCCTGGGTCGACAAAATGAAAACCACTTTGTGGGGAAGTCAACAGTGGTCGCACTGTGTTGATTCGACCCCCGTCATAGGAATGAGGAATTTACACCACTTGCTCAGGGTCCATTTTAGCAAAAAAAAAATCACTTCTACTTTTTAAAATATAAAAATAAAAACAGTTCGTCTGTGAAATCGGTCAGTCTTCTGGATCAGGAGCACCTGCTGTTCCACAGCAAAGCAAGGGGTTATAACGCTGATCCGTGGTGTACAATTTAGGAATGTGCTGCTTATAAACGGGAGTGTGAGACCACTTGCATTCCTTCTCCACATCCAAACATCAAACTCCCACGCACGACATCTATCGCTTGCCCGGCAGTGTTTGCGTAAACTCTCACTGAGAGAACGTGTTCAAGTGATTGCTTTGCCTGTGCGCTCACGCAAGGTGGCAGTCAGGAGGCAGACTCGAATATAATGGGTCGCACTGGTTATGCACACAAAGTGCTTGCCACAAAATGCACCACAACACCTCGCTGATCACGTCAATGAGCAATGAAACCATCATCACTCGAACTGCGGTCATTCTCGCAGCATCGGTTTTTGGCTGCCCATCGAACAAAGGCGGTCACCGCATCGCGAACTTTCAGGTGCGCTTCTGCTGGGCCGTCTGGAACGCTCTTCCTTCCGATATTCGGAAGCCACTGGAGCTATGCACTTTTAAATCTAGATTGAAAACTCATTTCCTCAGAACTGCTTTTTGTGTTTAGTTTGTTATCCTTCCCACACTCCTCCGATTAGCGCGGTTGGGAAAAACCAAAGGACCTGGAGAAAAATCCATGCAATCACGGGGAGAACATTGAAACTCCAAATATGGAGCAGGCGTCATGGTCGGTATCAAACCCACGACCTCCTGCATAGCAGGCGACGTAGTTAACATCTCGCCACCGTGGCGCCCTCTGTCGTGGGTTCAGGGCTAGGTATCATTATGTGCAGGTTATGCTGTTCCTCTTTGAGGGTTATGCAAGTATGAGTGTTACACAATGAATGGTACAGTATTTGAGTGTGCCTTTCTCATCTCATTGTGTTTGTTAATCAGATACAGAGGTAATATCAGCCCACATTATGAACAATGTTGATATTGCCCTCAAATATAAATGTGCATTTCTTTTTTGCCCATTTGTTCATGTTATTAAGATATTTAATTTTAATTTTAGAAAATTACGTATCCAGTACTCCACATTATAGGTACAATAAGCTGGGGAAGACATCTAATTAAATACATAAGTAGTTTTAACAAATAGATGCAACTGGGAGTATGTATTGACGCGTTCTTGAGTAGTGTCATGGACAGAGCTAAATGGAAGGTTCATGATTACCAACGTCTCTGAGAATGTGGCACATCGAGGGAGAGAGAGAGACAGACTCCAACCTGACATTTGCAAGAGACGAATGTGGATACAAACAAAGATTTGGACTACGTGACGAGGAATGTTTCTTCAGTTGACGAAACTGTTTCCCAACTCTACAACTCAGAAATAAATAAACTACTACCCACGAGTTTGGGACGGTGAACAAGATTGGCCACAGGTGTTTTTGTTCACAGTACTTCAGCAAATAAAATCATGGATTTCACATCATTACTACTTCCTGCTTCCTCATAGTCATAGTGAGCACGTAGGCTTCCCCGTATGCCAGAGGTCGCAAACGGGTTTTGATTCCTTACCCGTACCCGTATCCGGCCGCACCAGGGTCGCAAATGGGTACCCGTACTCGTACCCGGCCGGGTACGGGTACCCGTTCCCTACCCATACCCTACCCGAAATGAGTGACAAACGGTTACTCACCAGTGACTCACGGCCTACCCGTACCCGGCCGCACCAGGGTCGCAAACGGGTACCCGTACCCGTACCTGGCCGGGTACGGGTAGCCGGGTATCGGGTAGGGTACGGGTATCGGGTACCCGGCTGCAACCTCTGCTGTATGCATAAAGATGTACTCAAGCTCGTGCTGTGACAGGCGGACTGACACGCAGACAGGGCAAATGAGACGTCTCATCATGTTAATTGATCACAAGCTAATGAATACATCTCCAACACATTAAACTAAAGCATTTCCTTCAGCCAAGTGTGGTTGACCCATCGCCTAAATTGAAAAGTTCCGTATTTCACAAAATGACACCACGACTGCTTGCTTAACACGGCGACTTCGGCCCGTGTAAATTCATCGTCGTTGGTTGAGTCCTCGCTTTGCACTCAGTTAAATAAACACTTGCCACCGCCGGGTGCAGCCAGGGCAGCTACGGTGTTGGCTCTCCCTGCCGTGTGTGGAAGCACGTTCTATTTCAGGCAGCTTCCAGCGCGCTGTCGTCAGAGACACGTTTTGAGTTCTTGACGCGGCACAGCTGTGGTGGATGTGTGAGGGTGCGCCTGTTTTTGGTACCGTGAAGCTTGTGGCCCTAGCGACGGCGATAATAATAATACTCCGTGATCTATTTGGGCTTCGGCCGTGGCGCAATTCCTCAGATGGATTCGGTTCGAATCCGGTTCGAATCCATCTGCTGGCGGTTGCAGCAATGGTGCACAAATAAGTTCAACATCCAAACCACACGTTCCTGAAATCCCCCCACCTGCCCATATCCAACCAGCGGTATAAATAGGTACACCACAGTAAATAAAAACAAATAATGATAACTTAAATTTATATAGTGGTCATTCATTCTAATTGCATCCCACAACGCTTTACATTCATTATATACAGCTAATACTAAGCAAATGGAAAATAAAAATGAACCAATAAATAAAGGAATGGCACAAAAACTAAAGGCACGAATAACTAAAAACGTTATGACAACAGAGAAATGAGGCCATGGGGTCTCCCATCCAAAACCACAATCCCACATTCTCACCCTCGTTAATTACTTGAAGGACATTTGCTGCGAGCCCGTCAGAAACTGCAGTAAGACGCAAAGACCGAGTGGAAAGTTGATTCAAATCAAATGTATTGAAACTAATATGAATGTGTGTATCATCGGCATAGAAATGGTGTTTCATATCAAAGCTTCGAAATGAGTTTGCTAAGAGGAAGAATATGAATGGTGACTATAAGAGGACCACCTTTGGGGAACACCACAAAGCAGAAGCTTGTGGGAGGATGCGACACCGTTTCTAGTAACGTAACCCCCCCCCCCCGGTCACAGAGATAAGAAGAGAATCAAGTTAGAAAGGTACCGGAGCGGCCGACATGGCTGTGAGAATGTAAATGATCAATCGTGTCAAACGCAGAGAATACTGCCAGGGGAACCAAGCAAGAAAGAGATCCCGAATTAGTAGATAAGAGAAGAAGACCGTTGGAGAGAATGAGTGTTGTTTGTTTTGTGATGTGCTTACCTTTCCTACACTTTACACTCCTGTCGTGTGTTTGTGTATCGTTTCTTTATATTCTTAGGTTTTTTCGGTAAATTCACGTAGGTAAAAAATTAAAATTAATAAAAGTAAAATAAATAAAAAATAAAAATCACGACGCTTGAAGCTTGTGTTGCATCCGAAACGTCGTGATTTTTACTTTACTTTTTATTTTATTTTTATTTTACTTTTATTAATTTTAATTTGTTACCTACGTGACTTTACCGAAAAAACCTAAGAATATGAATCCTTGCAGTCACGAAAGCTTCAAATCTAGAATGTGTATCGTTTGTTGTCACGCTCTGACCCGCCCTTACTGGGCATCTGTGAAAAATAGCTTCATAACCCATTGGATTCCTCCTGCAGTCAAAATACTTATTCTGATTCAGAAAGCAGTTCCAGTTGAGTGATTTTTCCAAAAAACAGATTGGTGGTCATAGAGGTTACGTTGAACAAGATGATTAATTCGATGGCTGTATATGACAAGTCCGATGACCTGCGATAAGAATGGAAATGTTTAAAATAGGGCTGTGGTTTGCAAGCGTGTCAAGATAAAGCAGGGTGATTGGTTCAAGCCCCATTGCATCTTGAGTCGTATTTCAAGTTAAGTCGATCAACAGGTCGTGTGTATTGGGGTAAAGCGGGGCCTCTTCCATAGTGGGGGTACTCCCCCCCCCCCCCACCTCTTCTGAGATGTCTGGCCAGCGTGCAAGAGTTGCCCAGTTATCCCGTAATTGAGGCCTTTCCTCCAGCAGTGGAGTGGGCAAGCAATTGCAGGGTTTAACCTTTACTTTTGAAACAATCGATTTATTCAGGAAAGCCCCGCATTAAGTGTTGAGACATATTTCAAACCCACGGGTGCTAGGGATAGCACTCAAGGGGTAACACTGGACATCGTATCGTCCTGTGCCCGGTCCTCTTGCCACACACGGTGCTATCCATCTGTAACGACTCCGACGACAAAGTAATGAAAAGAGCCACTTTTATTTAAAGACTTTCACCATAAGGGACCCGACTAAAGACTTCCACAATAAGGGACCCTACGCTTCCTGCTTGTATCTTCCTCCGAGCGTCCCCACTCTTCGTGCTCTTCCCTTATATCTCCCTCAGCCCCCTTTCTCGAACCTTCTTGTCCTTGTTTTTTTACCTTTAGCCAGCCCCTGGCCGTTCCCTCTAATGGATATTTTCTGTTTTCCCGTTTTATCGTTCAACCCTTATTCTCAAATCTCTTTAAAAGTCTGCCCTCCCGACCAATCGCCGTGGAGGCCTCTTTCTTCCAATCGGAGACCTTAGTTTATTTTTAAATATCCGTTAGGCTGCATATTGGCTTGGGGTAAAATTTCGGTCATTACACATCTATAAGTGATTCACCAACGCCCCTCTAAGTTATATTTTTTTGACAGACATGTGCAACCGGCCATTTCACTGAAGCAGTGGGTGCAAAAAAGTACCAGATTTTACCTCCTCACGTTGCATCAGTACATTTCTATTTAATTACATTTTTTATTTAAATGACCTGAGTGTTCACGTGGAAACGGTAAGTGATGGGCAATGTTTGGCAAATGTGTCGACATGAACTGTGGTCGGTGGCTGTGATTACAGAGGGTGTGGGTTCTGTATTTTAAATACTGCCCCCATAGGTACAACATCGGGTGAACGAAAGTTTATACACGGACTGCACACCTGAAGAAAAAGCACAGGTGAACACGAAATTCGCTTGCACACAGACTGCACACGAAGCAAGCCGTCGCATGTCCGTTCGTTGTCTCACGAGTGTGTGTGATGTGTGAGCTTGCAAGGGAAATGAATCGTCCCCTTTGGGTTTAATATCATAAAAATAATCAGCACGACTTGAAATTCAAATCTAAAATGCCACATGGGTGCTCTTTGGTTCTTTCGGTAAAGTCACAAAACATTTTCTTGCTGTGGTTTTCCCACCTGATTATGATTGCTTGTGTTGCAATCTAAACGTCGTGATTTGTTTTATTTTAATTTATTTCTACCTACGTGACTTTACCGAAAGAGCCAAAGAGTATGGATTCCTGCAGTCACGAAAGCTTCACATCAAGATTGCCACATGTATGTTTGGTAGTAGACCGTAAAGATGATTATATCAGTCGATTTCCACAAATTTACATTTTCTTCATCATCATCATCAGTGTTTCCTGGCAGATTGGCACAGAAAAATCCCAGTGCACAACAGGAGTATTTACAGTAGTTCCTGTAGAGATCCAAGAACAAAGATGAGTTATTATTAACACGTTATACATATTGGCTATCGTCCACTGGGCTTCCTTTAAGAAGGAGAAAAACACATCAGTACTAATTTGAATCGGTCATCCTGTTTAATTCAAATACATTTTGTAACTTTTACTATTTTCCAAAAAAAAAAAATTGCTTCTGTTTACCAGCCACAGCTGTCGACGTGGTCTGTGATTAATGAGTCCCATTTGTTTTTGCAGTGGCATCCTTATTATAACTGTCTGCAATTGGATGGATTCAGTCACATGTAGCTCATTTTGACCTAAAACCTGTCCTTAAAACATATATTTGATCAAATTCCGTTTCATTCCGTTTCGTGTTTTAAATGTGTTTTCATCCTTAACAACATTTCCCCAATAACTCTCATTGAAATAAACGGCACTTGTTGGAATAAACAGATGAATTGGATACTCTATAACTGTGGCACAATGCGGTCAAGTACACAGCAATTACAATAATGTTATTATAACTGACAACAACAAAAACCCTATTAAGACTGTAACGGTTAATTGAAAGGGAAACGCATTCGGAAGAGACAACAGCCATGCGCGTGTGTGTGTGTGTCAATGTCTCATCGCAGGATGTGAGAAATCTGAGATTTTCACGCGAGTGACGCTTCGCCTACGTGTGTAACACAACGTTGCCCCGTCGGCTCGACAAGGTACCTGGCGGGTCCAGTTCTTATTTGAGAAGGAGGAACAGCGTCTGGGAAATGTACGTAAATTGCATGTCTCAGTACATTCCCAGATTACATGTGACCAAGCCGGTGTTAAAAAAAATACATTATGGACAATTTGGTTTCCATTACTGCACTTAGTTGCTATTACATTATTACTATTCTTTGGTTCTTTCGGTAAAGTCACGTATAAAGATAAAATAATAAATTAAATTAAATACTAGCATACGACGTTTCGATTGCAACACAAGCAATCATCATCAGGTATAAATTAAATAGAAACACAAATCTAGTATACTTAGAAATTTAATGTAATACAACAGAGAGTCGGATAACATAACAGTCAACACCCTATCTGGTCGATTACGTTCTTCCTGAGAATGCTACATTTGAGAGAGAGATTAAACACAGAACCAGAAACATAGACAGCCATATAAGCAGACAGATATCATTATTTTATCCTTATACGTGACTTTACCGAAAGAACCAAAGAATAATTCCTGCAGTCACGAAAGCTCCAAATTACATTATTAATCATTTGCGTTTGCATGTCTCAGTACATTCCCAGATTACATGTGACCAAACCGGTGTAAACAAAAAGCATTATGGCCAATTTGTTTTCGAATACTGTAGTTAGTTTCTATTACATTATTAACAATGTGCGTTTTCTAAAATCTACACATTCCGGATTTTAAAAATATAGATCTATTAGACAAATCGTGTAAAGTACATGTCAGTCCATTGCTTAATGAGGTCTTCCTCCATGCCGTGCGGGTCACAAGGGATTGTGACCGAACTTCACACCGCTGGCCGGTGCAGGTTAGTGAAGGTGGCAGGCGTAGAGATCGTGAAGCATAGAAGTCGAGCACGGCAATGGATGTTGCTGCTGCTCCCCACTAAAAAGGGAAACAACCTCTCACGACGTGTTGTGCAAGGGGTGGGGTTACCAAGAGCAGGGTGCAGGCTGATTGATTGAAAACGTATTTCTTCAGAACTGCTTTTTGTGTTTCGTTTGTTGTCCTTCCCCGCATCTACGTACGGGGCAAAAAAGTTTCAACACACACACACACAAACACATGCAATGCTTTTCCGGAGATCTGACCATGGGCGAGACGCGTCACCTCGGAGTTACTCTTCGCAGTTGGTAGTGGAAACATCGGATTGGTTTTTTTTAACGGTACAAAGAAGAAGACGACGTGGTTTTTTATGAGGAAATCACAAGTCATTTTTTTCCATTTTCGTACAAAGTCACTTCCAATGTAATGCAGAAGGTTTCACATATTTTAGACAGTGGAAAAATTAGATCCCTTTTTTTTTACTAACATTTTTTATTTTGTACGCGCTCCTGCAGGTTACAGACCGAACAAATATCATGGGTTACAATGTACAGAGCTACTTTACTTGCAAGGCGACAGTCCAACGAATGCAGAGCGATGTCACGAGTAATGGTTCCTGTTGTGGTAGCCTCCTTGGCTTTAAGATAACATTACTTTAAACGTGTAAAGACAAGCTTTCGATCAACCAATCAAATTTTATATAATATAGCGCCCTTCACAGTTAAATTGTCACAGAGCGCTTCTCAAGTTAACATGACGTTACATCGATGAAATGCAAGTTACGTAAAACAATTAAAGTAAACATATGCTATCAAATTATATAAAAGACATTATAAAATAAATATTTATCCTGATTCAGCATACCAAAGGTTGCAGTGGTCCAGTGCATTCCATAATTGATTTAATTATTTGTATCAACTTTTATTTTTAAATAGCCAACATATTCAGGCACGATTTAGTGTTAGGGAAATGCTTGTATACTAGTGAAATTGTTATGCTTGGTTTGACAACATTACAATTATTTAATTTATGCTTCCAAATAGGAATGGAATCATGTCATTATCATTTAACTTTTTGTTTGCGAAACTGCATTGGCAGTGGATACATCGAACAAATGATAAAAAAACTCTATTAATCAACAGCAGCTTCTTCGTAGCACATGGAACATCTATGTGCTATGAAGAAGAGCCATTGCCAAATGCATAGCCTATTATCTTTTTACCACAACGGGCGTGCTATCAATGAAGACGTTGTGTTGTTTCAAGTATATGTCAGCATGCACCAAATTATATCTCTAAATATAAGAAGTTATTATTTTATCTTTAATATATTTAACTCTTCTCTCAACAGGTCTTCGATTTCTCTATTTTGAAATGAGTCGTCCCAAAAGATGAGAACAGCACATTTTCAGGATGCAAGCGTATGGTGGGTAGGATCCATCGGACATCTCATGGGGCCACGTTTTTCCACCCTGAGATCACATTACCGCAAGCCATTCACTGGCGAATGAGTCAAGCAAGGGATGCCCTGAATGCTAATTTAAACAGTTTAGACGTTCAGTCTTGGAGACGGCCATCCTAATGCCCCTTATTGACACGATGAGAGCACACTGTGGTATCCATCAGCATAAAACTGGGTCGGGCTTTAGTCACTGGCATACATTTGACCCACGCATTGCTCAGCATTCGCCGCGAAATGCTTCAATGACCTCAATTTCGTTTTTGAGTTACCAATAGTTTTGAAATGCCCTATATATACATTTGACTTATTATTTAAGTCTAATGTGTCCATCAGAATGCACCCTATATCAGAAGCTAAGCAAGATTTAGCGTGCATAGTGCTTGAATGGGTGACCACCATCCACAAACAGATTGTCTTAGGGTCACAGGGAAAAGTGGTGAGCAGTAAAGGGCAGTGCATACAAAATTATGTTTCTCAACTGCTATGCTCCCTGTTGTCACCAACCAACACTGACTAGCGTGATGAAGTATGGTCAAATCATACCCACGAACCAGGAGGTGCTCATCCAGCAGTGGATTTGCCGAAAGGGTTGTATGTGTATAATGTGCCGACCACTTGATTTGCCAAAGTCAAATATAAAGACGCAACTTTAGCATTGTAGACCACGCGGAAAGGTGCTGTTGACAAGTGTATGTCTAAGGCGGAACAGAAGATGAGGGCATGATGTGCCAACATCAAGTCTGGCCACTGCTGTTTCCTGCTGACGTTTATTAATTTCGGACTGAGTTCATGTAAGAGAAGCCCAGGCCAGGTTCATGTATCAACTTCCACGAACAAAAAATGCCAAAGTCGTGTTTCAGTCAATGAAGCGATGGGTGAACACTCATCACATCTTTAAGGCCCTGAACCCGTGGTGGAAATTCCACGTTCTTATGGTGGAGGCAAGTTAAGTTTGTTTTCTCATTGGACAACCGCTGTAGACTTCCCGGAGAGTTTGAATTCCGATGGTTTTCTTTCTGGTATAAGGCATGGTTCCTTTTTTTGTCAGAAACATAAAAAGCACAAAAAACTGTGCATTGCAGGTGTTGAGCACGGGACATGAAGGTTGTATAAGCGCATTGTGCTCAACTTTATAGCACAGCCCCACCGCCCTTGCCGCACGATACGGTGTCCCCGAACAGTTGCGAATGCCCTGCGTCCAAGGCTCTCTCTGTGTGCCGTGGGTACGGTGCGCCCTCCTTCCTCAATCCCCGTCGCGCGCCTTCGCAACGCCGAACAACAGTGAATCAATCGAGCCTTGTTGTTGTGTTGTCCACACAGACCCTGCCGCCTGTAGCGCTGGATGACGCCTGCGGCAGACCTCACCGAGGAAGTATGCCGACTTGCAGAGTCCTGTCCGGGGGGGCTGGGGAGGGTTCAGCAAAGCCCCCGGTCGCACTCGCTGGCATTTTTTTTCTTCAAAGCTGATTGACAGCGCGATTCAAACGTTGCAGAGCGGCACAGTAAGCCATTCTCTCAAGCCTGGCACTGAAAAAATTGGCGAATGAGACAGCTCATGGGCGCAGTCATCCTTTCCCCTTGATCACGGCTGACCGCAGCATAATCCACGAATTTATTAGCAAGCAGCCGAAAGCGCTGGTGGTCCCGGGACATGCCCGTAGGGGTTTCGTGAATGTTTATATTAATGTTGGAAAGGGCTCAATTCGAAACCTAGGCGACAAGACGAACGTTGGAATGAATATACGTTCTCGTAACATGCCGTGAAGTGAAAGGCAGCTTGGTGGCTGGAACGTTAGATGTTTTGCAACTTGATGTAATTCATCATCATACGTACAAAAAAAAACATTTGTTAAGAATACTCTAATTGATTGTATTTCATAATGTATTTGTTATGACAGGCAGATGTAATTTTCCACGAAATCATGAATTAAGTCTGATTGTTATACCAGAAATATTAACAGCCATTGCTCAAATTCCCCGGAATGCACTCGATCTCGTCAGATCTCAGAAGCAAAGCAGGTACGAGCCTGGCTGGTGCTACTTTATCCCAGCGGGCTTTTGTCTAGCCATCAAACAAAGACGGCCAGTGCATCGTGCGCTTTCAGATGCTCTTCTGCGGCCGTCTGGAATGCTCTTTCTTTCGATATTAGGAAGCCACTGAAGCTATGCACTTTTAAAACGTCTCGGTTAAAAACTAATTTATTTAGCACTGATTTTTGTGCTTAGTTTATTGTTCTCCCCCGCACCTCCGAATAGCGCGGTTGGCTTCGTATGGTGCAAAAGAAATCCAACATAGATACGATAGAGATCAATGCAGAATTAATCGAGTTATTTATGAGTATCTGTGCTTCTGCATTGATACTCGTCCACCTTCACCAACCCACACCGACCATGGTATAGGGAGGCCCAATTTCCACAGCGGTATTTATATACACGTATAAATGTAAATGTTCCCTGTACAAAGTACCGCTTTTATCATCTGTAATTTCAAAAAATAGGGCCTAAAAATTCTGAACCTCGTTGACCTGCTACATTAATCTCACGACACGAGGTGCAATTCGTCCAACTATTAACATTCTTTAAATTAAAGCGTAGAGCATTTGCTGAACGTTAACACCAAGAAATGCGTGCACAGCTCCATAGCAAATCACACTGAGCGCCCTCTTGTAGACTCCCAGACACCAACTGTTGTTTACGCGCCCAAGCATTACATTTCAGTGGCTAACCTTGTTCGTCTGAATGGAACTTGAGCGTTGAACTGCTCTGGGACATTGGGCAAGAAGCCCGAGGCACATTGAGGTGCCTAGTTTAACCCCCCCCCCTACTTTACTTCCTTATCCTGATGCTTCCCGTTGACACTGTCTCTAATTCATCCCTTCCTGCTGGCCGTCTAGCACGGCAGCGTGGCAGTGCGCTTGTGGGCAAATTCTTACCTAACACCTTGTAGTGGTCAACAACAGAGATAAAGATCCCCTGCTTAGCCTACGTAAGATGTTGGGGCAAGTGCTGTTAGTGAGCACATGTCTACCAAGGCTACCACGGTACACGAGGGGGTGGTGTGACTGTGGCCACACCTGACCACCTTTGTCTCCCCAGTGCTAATGTTTGCACACTGTACCAGGTACTCATTTAAGGCTGAGTCGACCTAGGGAAGGCCCAGAACCAGTTGCATCTTTTGCCACTTACATGAGCCAGAATAGAAGGCCGGTCTCCAGGTCCGTAGCAGTGTGTGCTGATCACTCCGCTGCTACTCTCTAGACAACAACAATAACCGCCACTCGTCACGAAGTAGTGGTGACATCACCGCAGGACTTGTGCCAGGCTAGGTGCATTTTGAGGCGACGTGAAATGTGGAAGGTTTGATGGCATGAAGTGACCTGAGAAACGCATGCGTTTTGGGTCAACTGACTGAAATGACAGATGCAACGCCTGTTTCCCCCGCTGTGCCACCTCGCTGTGCTTTAACCACGTGTTGGTCCACTCGTTGTTGTGAGCGTTACTCCTCCTCACTTCGTCGTTGTTAGATGGCAACCTCCAACTGTCCAGTAGCATCCTTCGTGAGCCTCCTCTACAGAGATCGATCTTAACACCGCTGGTACCAGTCATCGGCATACATTACGTGCACGAACATCCACATGGAGAAGAGTCTGCATTCGTTTTGAATGTTACTGGAGCCACAGACAACTTCACGCCGTGTCCACTCGACTCACACCATCTCTGCAGAACTGGCGCACCCAGATCTGTTCCTTGTTGGGGTGGCAGAGCCTTGCGTGCCAAGCGTTGCTGATCCCTGCTCTGTGGTGGCAATGGCACGGCGCCCCAGACACATTTTCCATGACTAATGTGCATGGCAGTCGAGATGTATAATTGCAAAGCAATTCAAGCTTTACGAGTATGGGCGGGGGGGGGGTCGTGAACATGTCGATATGTTCTGGCGCATTGTATAAGCGGCAACAGAATGACGTTGAGCCGCTGTGTAAGATGTAGGCCCACGAATGAGCACGGTGTAGATGCGAGTTTTATTTTGACTGCTTGCAGGTGCAACTGCCACCTTTATACTTTGACCAGGTCCGGTCCACGGAAATGTTAAGCTACCCGTAGACCCGAGCCCAAACGACCAGTGACTTGATTCCAAGGAATGTATAACGATCAGGTTAATTTCACAGCCGACAGAATATATCTGTACATTTATTCTAGATTTGAAGCTTTCGTGACTGCAAGGAATCATCTTCTTAGGTTTTTTCGGTAAAGTCACGTAGAAAGTAAAATAAAATAAAAACAAAAATCACGACGTTTCGGAGGCAACACAAGTCTCCGTCCCCTCAACTCGCTTTTAAGGGATTACATCTTGAATCATTGCCTCACTTGATACAGCTAATCTGGCTGTGACGGTCCCACCTGATGACGGAGACTTGTGTTGCCTCCGAAACGTCGTGATTTTTGTTTTTATTTTATTTTACTTTCTACGTGACTTTACCGAAAAAACCTAAGAAGAAGATATCTGTACATGTATGGACCCAGTGTGACTATTTTACGGGAGGGTTGTTCAGTAAGTGGGAATACTGAGTGTCTGGCTTCATGTGGGGCGAAATCAGGTGAACCAGAGACCGACCACCTGTAATGTCATTTTACCGTGAGTGGTTTAAAAAAGCAATTTCGTGAACCAGCTTTCATTACAGGAGTTGTTTTCTTTATTGAATTGTTTCAGTAACAACATTTTTGGGGGGTTCTGATTTCTATACGCTTGTTTTTGCTCCGATTTCTTTTTGCTTGTGTTGGCTCGTGATTTATATTTGCTTGTTTCTACATTGATTCATAGCCGCTTGGTTTTTCTCCGATTTTTGGTGGCTTAATTGCCGTACATTTTACGTGGTCGCGTTTGTCATTTTTGGTGACCCGGTTCACTCTTGCAAATGAGACCTTCCTTGGTCTCTTGGGATCTCACCTAATTGAACAAAATAGACTTGAAGTGTGAAATCCGACCTCAATTAAAAAAAGGGGATAACACTCAAAAGCCCCACGCAAATTAATCAAGAATTCAGCGCTGCACCACAAACGCATGTCCACCCCGTAGCCTAAGCCTACAACACCGGGCAGTCTGCCATCCAAGAAATAGCCAGGCTTAACGCTACTTAGCTTTGGAGATCTGGTGAGATCGGATTTAGGTTGATTTAGTCACAAGAACGCATGTAAGATCATGCCATTCTGGCAGTGTTAATGCAACAGCCCTGCTTGTCACCCATGTCTGAACGAATAGTTTTCTGGGCACCAGTTTTATTGTTTTTGGGCTCCCCTCTCAAAAGGCCCAGCACACATTCCTGCTTGCCTATGTGCTAATTTAGCACTGTCACCACCTCTGAACGTTGATGTTTCCCAGGGCTTCCTCTAAAGTCATTCACCAGCCCCGTGTGTACTGTATGTAGAATTGCTTTTGCACCATATGTAGCCAACCGTGCGGGGTAAGGACAATAAACTGAACAATAATCAGTTCTGAAGAAATGAGTTTCCCATCTATATTTAAAAGTGCATACCTCCAGTAGCTTCCGAATCTTGGAAATAAGAGCGTTCCAGACGACCGCAGAAGCGCATCTGAAAGCGCGTGATGCGGTGACCATCTTTGTTCAATGGCAGCAGCCAAAAGCCGCTGCTGCGAGGATGACTGGAGTTCGCCTGGTGGCTTAGACAGTGATGACAAACATATATTTGTGGAGGTGCTTGAATGGAGGGCTTTGATGTTAAAGCCGTTGTTGAGCTTGATTAAATATGTCTCACTTCCTACCAACATTTATTCAACATGACTCTGCAGAGCCCCTTGCATTTTGTTCTAAACCCACTCAGTCACTTGAGAAATGGAACACGGGTGTGGTCAGTTATGCTGACTCATGACATTGAATTGGCCAGGGTTGAAATAAAGTTTCAATTTAAGCGCCGACGTGATCGACATTTAACTAAGAGCCAATGGCATGGAACGAAATGTTGGTACAATCGTTTTTTATTGTTACTGAGCCATTTGGCATTGGTTTCTCGTACTAATTTAGCAAAGATGGCATGCCCTGCCCAATTACTTTTCTCAACAGTTTGAACACAATGTCTCTAACCTGCACGCGCTGACTAATCTGCGTGTGTCTTTTTCTGTTTCTCAGTGTAATTTGAAGGAGGGACCTAGATACATGCTGCTTTGTGCACTTATCACATTCCCAGCCTCGCTCAACGTATGTGCCATGTTTACAATGCACGTGCCATAGTAGGTAACGCAGACACAAAAATAACAGGTAATGGAAAATGGCAAGAGAAAAGAAAACGACTGTATGTTGAAAAATTTGGGCTCATTGAAAAGCCGTTCGGCTAAGGCAATGCAACCCCACAAGGATGATTCACGGTACTGTGATGAAATAATTACTCAGCATCATCCGTGAGAACTACATTGTCGTTCGATTTTTTTTTTATCATAATCTGACATGTCAGCTTCTTTTGAAACGATCGCATTGCCGTATGTTTGACGGGCAACGCGCGTGGCGTTCTTGTTGTGCATATGCCGCTATTCATTCCCAGTGCTAACGCTGCCAGTCGATAATTAACATGGACTTGAATGAGATGCACGCTGTGTTAGGCTATTGTCATGGCCATCGTTTCTTTCGTCAATGATGACCGTCCCACAATTTACCCTTGTAGACACTGCAATTTGGTGTCCCCATTGTTGTTGCACATGCAAACTGTCATTCTACATTTTCATCGCAGTGGAATTGTTTTCAGTAGCTTCAGAATGCGTTTATAATTCACATCCCAAGTATGTGTTGCCCGACGTTCCTGTGTACTATGCTAACTAAGAATGATAATGTAAAACTCTTGGTCTATCCACTGCTGCATGAAGAGCTTCCCATGTTGTGTCTGTCATGGGCAGGGGTTGGCTCTTTAAGTACCGCTTCGTGACGTTTGTTTTACTAAGGACCACCGTTTCGTATTCACATTGCATTGATGGCTCTTTAAATATTGAGGGATTTTTTTTACGGAAATTATTATTTGGGTTGGGTTCGGCTGCGTGTTGGGCATTTCTTCTCTCAAGCTTTCAGTGCGCACTGCTTGCGGGCATCTTATATGTATGTATGTGTAGTGTCGTAGGTCTCTTCTTCCTTTTGCTCGAGGCTTGTGTGTGTGTGTGCGGGTGGCGTGCATCGCACACACACTCAGTCGGAGACGAGGTAGTCACAGGAGGCACCGTCCTCCCCTTATAATGTTGTTGAGTTCACGCCACCACTCGGGCCCCCTCTCTCTCTCGACCACGCTGCCACATGGCCCGGCCCGGCCTAGACACGACCCTGCCCGCGTTGCATCGACGGCGTCGACCGGGACAGCCAACAGCTGTCCGGCCACGCGACGATCGGGCGAAGGCGGCGGTGGCGACGAAGCGAGTCCACTCCCAGAACCGACAGCCCGGAGCTCCCCGCTCTCCGCTGCTTTTATTCCCCTCGGCGCGGCTTGGCTCCGCCCTAGCCGCGCCTCCCTTCTCGAACCCTCCAGAGGGTTCCAGGGGCTTCCCCACGAGGTCTACCTTGACCTTTGCCCCAGTTCCTCCACCCTGCCGGCACACACACACACACCGTGTATATGCTCAGCGGCGTGTGCACTAAGTATCTACCTGCAGTTGCAGCTGCTGTACAACAGTCAGCGCTATGTCACTACACATGTATGTATGTTGAACTTCTTTCGCACCGTACGTAGCCAACCGTGCTATTCGGAGGTGCAGGGGAAGGACAACAACACTTAACACAAAAAACTGTTGCAAATAATTGTACTTTCACGAGTTGAAATGAAAGCACGTGCGTGTTCAATTGGTCATGGGAGTTGCTTAACCCTACCTCACTACGCTGGCCATATAGTGCGGGTTGACGAAGTTGGTAAGTCCCAGGACTGGTTCAGATATCAGTATTCTATTCCTGCGTTGAAGGAGCGAAGACTTCAGTGCTTTACTATACGGTCCGCACTCCGTGTTACAAGGCCACAGTTTCCTGTTGATGCTCTGATGCGGTTGATCGTTCCACCAGTGTCTCCGAGAAATGTTAAATCCAGGAGGCGCCGTTGTTTGGCTCTCGAATGATAATTCATTACTTGCCACTTACGTTAAGTGTCACAGCCAGGATTGAAACTCAGGACGGTGGGCCTCCGTAGTGCCGTGCGGTGACCGCCAAGCCACCGCTATACAAAAAAACAACTAAAAACGTTTCAGTTGCCGTCACATAGCACCTCCCGTGTGGTGTAATCGCAGGTTGTGCAGGGGTGAGGCATTCCAGAGAGGCCGACATACCAGGCCGCGATATCCCAGCGTGGAAACATGGCATGCTCTCGCGCCCCCTCCATCACTGGAGCGAACTCCCCGGCTCGGCACGCAGTAATAAATCTGCTGGGGAACATTCCCGGCGGGCCAATGCTACCAGGCGAGGAATTAAAACACTGAACCAAAAACGAAGCGTTATGGGAACATATTTAGCAGGCAAATTTCGACATCTGCAGCAGCTCAAATTGTTTAACAGAAAGTTGGGAAAAAAACAGATCACCAAGCAGTGATGTAAATAATACAACAACACGCACGCACAAGAGTCAAACACGTGTTTTCATATTGCAATGAGGGTGACCAAGTAAATGTCTGTTGAGAAATGCTTTGTTATGGTGTTGTTTTGGGATTATATAAATAATGCCAATCATTTATATAAGGGAAGTCTCACTGAGCCTCGCAGAGTCTCCACACTCAGTGAGCTTGAGACTCGGTGAGTCTAGCAATCGGCGTCAGGAGCACCCTGCGTTGGGATGTCTGGTCGATCCTATTCATGAGTATTTTGCTTCAAGTAGTAGGAGGGAACTTTGAGCACCAGGAGAACGAGGAGGGTGACACTCACCACAGCCCCACGCCTACAACACCTGGCAAGCCCCGGTGGTCACCCAGCCCACAATGCACGTGGCGAATACGGGATGGTGGTCCCTTAATAAATAAACGTCACAAAGCAGTCCCTCAAAGAGCCGCACGCGGCTGCGGAGACGCAGGGTGCCGAGAAATGGTGACGGGGGAAACATAAATAATAATATTATATATTCTGACTGAATAAACAATTGTGTAACAATAGCCATGAAGACTATGTAAAACATAAGCGCTCTAAGAGTTGAAAGGATGGTTCTGTGAAAGGGGTGTTCGGTAATTGGCATGGTAATATCCCTGAGTAAGTGGGGAAAGCCGATAGAATGCGCCGACATGGAAAAGGAATAATTCCTATAGATTATTTAAGCAGCGTGTTCCCTGTTGTCGACAACATTTATTTATTACATAACTCGCTTTGTGAAGTCCCGTTGTGTATCCTCATCCATTCCCCTTCAACACAGAAGCACATCTGTACGAGGTGGTCAGCATCAGCACTTGTTATATGAGCCTCACTCACTAAACATTGACGATGCTTTACGCAATCTCATTTTGTAAGCCGGGGTCATTTCAAAGGATTTCCTTCCACCGCAGTAATTTTCACCAGTTTGGCAATGCGTGCATGTCTGCAGTTATCGATACGGAGACCGCAGTCTGCCGTGCCCTCCTTCCTCCACCCTGCCACATGCACGCGTCTCAAGAAGCCCACAGATATGTCTCACATTCCAAGACGAATTCCACCCTGCTTGCCATCCATACGCTCGCTAATGTGCAGGAATGCACAGTGATCGCTTATCCGCGTACCATTAATTTCCCAGCAAGCTGTTCGTTTCGTGCAAAGGGGCGTGGAGAGATGAACGCTCGGAGATAACTCGAAAAAGGGGAACGTGGATTCAGAGCCGGCCCAGCCACTAAGCGACCCTTGCAATTGCAAAGGGCCCCGTGGCCAGCAGAGGGCCCCCCTAGAGTCACTGCTAGCTAGTGGGTGAAAAAAAATCATACATCAAAGGGGCCTCCAACCAAATTTTGCTTAGGGCCCCCAAAGGTCTAGGGCCGGTTCTGCGTGGATTCAAAGAACGTGTAGTGCCGTCTGTTCGTGCGGGTGGCGTGCGTCGGCCACACAGTCAGCCGGAGACGAGGTGGTCACAGGGGGGCTCCGCTCTGCCCTCTTTATTCGTTGTTGCCGGGCTCACGCCACCACTCGGGCCCCCTCTCTCTCTCCCACCCACGACCCATCCAAATGATGATGATGATACCTAAGATATCCTAGTAAAACAATTGTGTGATACATATCCTGCGATATATAATTCACAATCCTGTGTTAAGCTATTACAAGAGGAAAACCTTCCCATATCGTGTCAGTTAAGAGGTTGTTCGACCATAGTTAATCACGTTATTCATTGCGGATAAATATAATTTTGACATTTTTACTTAAGAATGTACAATTTTTTTTTACTCAACTTTACTTGAAATGTTACTTATAACTCCAAGTTCATTGCTGTAGTTATATATTTTTGATTATCCGTCGCCTGGACAAAGTGCAAACTGCATGCAGTTTTCAGATAACATTCAAAAACTGGCTGTCGTGGGCAGGGCCGAGGGAGTCATGGCCAAGGGG
The DNA here is from genome assembly GCF_964198595.1 of Lampetra fluviatilis. NCBI lineage: Eukaryota > Metazoa > Chordata > Hyperoartia > Petromyzontiformes > Petromyzontidae > Lampetra > Lampetra fluviatilis. Next base: position 2,258,424 of record NC_136292.1, read on the forward strand.
AATCAAAGTCAAGTCGCTCGAGTTATAGCACGGTGCCAGCTGTAGTGTAAACACCAAACCGCAGCACAACATCGCATACCCGACTCGCTGGGGAGGTATCGGCGAATACGTGAAAAGGTTGGATGTGTGATCGTCTCGAGAGAATGCCGGTTACACCACCATGCACAAAAAATTTTACCGGGAAAAAAAAATAAGCAAACGCAAAACTGATTTAAACTTGGACAGAATGCCTTTTTGCAATTTAGAAGTGGGTGAATGTCGACGAGATTAAGAAAAACAATAACTGCGCGTGAAAATGTGTGATTTGTGAACTCGCTCAGGAAAGGAAAGTTTACACAATCGGGCCCTTGGCGTGGTAGGTCAGTTGGTCAACGTGGATATGCGACGGTCGGATTTGGAACATCTTACTGTGACTTTCTTAGTAAAACTCAAATCGTGCAAGAGGTGAGTCAGAAGTGAATCTCAAAAATAGATTTTTAAAAAAGTTTTCAACATTTCAACGGCTAAGAAACATTATTGCTGTTAAATAATTATATATAGTTATATATTCTTGGTTCTTTAGATTTTTTTCATTGTTTTATATATTTTTTATTTTATTATTTCCCTTCTACGTGACTTTACCGAAAGAACCAAGAATATGAATCCCTGCAGTCACGAAAGCTTTCAATCAAAATATAGTTATATAATTAATTAAGTATTTTTTTGCAATTATCATAGCAGTGAATTCACACCGCGTGCCTGAGTAGGCGCATGAGAGCGCGCCTTGGTCTCGTAATGTTGCGTTTGATTCATCGTGCAAATTGCGCAATCACGCAATCGTTGTCATCTCCCCCCCCCCCCCACCAGATTAGACTGTGCACCTGGGTGCAGTCTGCTCGGACACTGCCCGGGCGCTTCCGCGCCTCTGCGGTCGGGAGGGATGCGGGTGCTTCACCTGCTGCTCGCAGCCCAGAGGGAGTGGTCCGTCCCTGCATTCCAACGGCGCCACCGGCTGCGACTGCCCATGTAAGGACACGAAGCAGGTTGGTCTCCACTGAAGCGCGTGCGTGTGTGTCATTGGCCATCGCAAAGCAAATCGGTGGCTGAAATGTATGTGCCGTGTGTTGAACCTCTTTCGCACCGTACGGAGGTGCGGGTGAAGGACGGTAGACTAAACACACACAAAAAAAGTAGTTCTAAAGAAATGAGTTTGCAATATAGATGATTGAAAAGTGCATAACTTCAGTGGTTTCCTAATATCAGAAGGAAGAACATTCCAGACGGCCGCAGAAGCGCATTTGAAAGCATGTGTGTGGATAACAATCTTTGTCTCTTCGAAGTGTTTTTTTTTCCACTGCGTAGGGGCGTGCGGAATAACACATGTATAACGTTTCATGAATTCAGCCTTAAATCGGGGAACTGGGACAATTTAGGCGAGTAAAGGGTGCACAGGTCCAGAGACCATCGCTGCATTTTGAGTGGAGTAGAGAAAGCTTTGATCCAAAAAGTGAACACATGAATGGTGATGGTGTTGACTATGATAATTTTGCTGCTGATTGGGGAGGATTTCATCCAGAAGTGAGTTAACTCACCTCTGTAAGACGTAAGAGGTGGGTTATTACTGGGCTTCTTAGTGGCACAACTGCCAGTGTGCACAAAAAAACTTGAAAAAATATGCGCAATTTGTTTTCTAACATTAACCGTTTTTTTTTTGCTCCAAAATAAAATTTTCGCTTGGATTATCCCTTGAGATGGAACATCTCGTTTGCAGGTGGGTCCAAGTTGTCCAGAGTGTCAAGTAACCCACACATAGCAAACACGTAAAATGTACTACATATTGAGTATTTGTTTATACAATGTCATATACGTTTGACAGTGTTAAGAATGGGATATATTTGCAACCATCGAGGTTGAGCGGTGGCAAAGTGGTTAGCGCACTGTGCTATGAACCTGATGACCCGTAGTTAAATTCCAGGCCACGGCTAACATTGGGGGCGAGTGAAATATGAAATGGTCTTGCTTCCCGTACTCTTCACCCATTCACCAAACCGCACTTCTTCTTTCGTATGGATGATGTCGACGCAGAGCATCAACTACAAACCAACCACACTGACCAGCGAGGTAGACTCTGCTCAAAACAATCCCCATCAAATGTAGAATTAATCCACATTTACTGACACGAGTGTGTGAAGGTCTTTGTCCCTCCGTGTGCATTGACAAAGTTCCATGCGTAGGCGGAGTGGCTGCATTGGAACATCATGATGGATATACTCTTCATATTGTGTGTTCACGCATTTAAAAAAGCATGGATCAAAGTGCATATGCAAATCTGTCTACACACGCGCAAAGTTTGATTATACATTTTAAACGTGACTTTATTTGGTTTGTGTATCGCGTTAGCGTTGGTTTTGGATGTGTTCCATGTTTGTGGCGTTCGTGGCTGGAATGTTAAAGCCTATGGATTGACATCATAAAAGCTCCTTTATTACAATTGTGCTAAACGGCCAGGAACGCACTCGGCATACAATGCGGGTACTGTTACCATATAAGGGCAGTGGATTATGCTGACTAATCCTGAGAGGGGCACGAAGCACAGCTTCTGTTAACAATTACGCCTACAGAGGCAACTATGGCCCCACTGCTTTCAAAAGCCAACCACCCACTGCAACAAATGTTTTGTAGAAAAAAAAAATCAGTTTCCATGAGTGTGTGCGCGTGGTGTTTTTTTAATTCGGAATTAAAAACTCATACGCGTAGCTGCTGCGGTTTTGTGTTTCTTAAAGTTTATATAGAAAAAAAAACATCTATCTTTTAAAATGATCTCTTTAGAGTTAATTTTGTCATTGTAAAAAATATAAATTTAAGCTCATTGACAATTGAAACGGATAGCGCACGCAAGTTTGTTTTGCAGCCTGTTTTATAATCCAAGTGCAATTTGTCGGGCGTGAGCTGCGTGTTGAACATTTCTTCTCGCAGGTGATTGCCACCCATGTCTACGGGCATCATCAGGAAGATGACATCAACTGCTGTAGATTCCCGCAGTAGTGCGTGGTGAAAATAGTGTGCAAAATCAATGCTCGGCACGCAGCTTAAGCCTGGAAAACCGCACTTTGTACAAATTAAATAACTTGATCGTCGGCATAGAGTAGATTCACACCCCTGTTAGACACCTGTGGTTTTTCTTTGACTGAGCCAAAGTACACTCACGTCTTGATATTTAGTAACATTTTCCGAAGTAACTTGGTCATTATTGTATTCATGCTTGAAGCGTTGTGCTTCTCTCCATCACACCTACCCCTTCCATTATTTCCCTCTCCTCTGTTGCCAAGCCCACGAATGTCATATCAATTAAAAATTTCCGAAGTAACTTGGTCAATATTGTATTTATGCTTGAAGCGTTGTGCTTCTCTCCATCACCCCTACCCCTTCCATGATTTTCCTCTCCTCTGTTGCCAAACCCACGAATGTCATATCAATTAAAAATTTCCGAAGTAACTTGGTCAAAATTGTATTTATGCTTGAAGCGTTGTGCTTCTCTCCATCACCCCTACCCCTTCCATTATTTTCCTCTCCTCTGTTGCCAAGCCCACGAATGTCATATCAGACAGACACAAGCCACACCCGAAGGCTCGGTGTGCAGGCGGCCACGCTTGACGGATCTGCGGGGAGACAGGTATGCACAGGTTGTGAGTGCGCTGGGATTGTGCCGTGCACCAAGCGACTTGCGGGGGTGAAAGGCGTCGTTACACGCTGACGCATTCTGAAAACCACCCGGCAGTTTCCATGAGTGTGGAAATACGGTACCAGTGGTGGGTTTTTTTTTGTGGGTGTTTTGCTGAATCACGTTACGTAAAAATTGTATCTTACAATGTCCTCGAGTGTATCTGGCGGCAACGGTATACACGTGGATACTTTGTTACGTTGTATTTTTTAAAGAGTGAATGTAGGATTTCGTTTTTATTTTCTATGGCCTTTTCACCTCTCTTCTCGTTGCATTGCCATTTCTTCTGCTTCTCGTTGCATTCCCATTTCTTCTGCTTTTCTTTGCCTGACTGCGAGCGCACCTCGGATTGCCTTCAGATCCAATCGTTTTCACTGGAAGTGGTCATCCTCCGAATGCTCTTTCTGATTTTCTACGTTTCCGTTGTTAAAAATAGTAATAACATTCGTATAAAGCACGTTTAAGATAACATTGGTGGTGCCGCAAATTAACTAGAGGCAGATATTAATATATTTATTGATTAGTTTAACTACTTCTTTTGGGGAAATGGTACACTGACCAACATTTTATTGTTATTAAACTTTTCTCACATAAGCCCTACCGAATTGTTAGCTACTCCTTCGTCGATCTGGCTCATCTGCTAGATCTTATAGATAGAGCTCTGATTAATAGAGCATTTAAAACTAGCTGACAGTTTAATTTGGCTGAATATTTGAAACATCTATTCACAATTAAACTTCGGATAGTGTGCCACATCGCCTTGATTATGCTTTCGGACTGCAATCAGTGTGCCAAAAGTTGTACATTATTGCTTGCAGGTGCAGTGAACAAACCACTGAATCGCATAAATCATACGAAAAAAAGACGATTAATTGTACGTAAACTAATATATATATTTTTTTTTTCATGCAATAAACTGCTTTAGCCATGAGTCTTCCTTCCTACTACAGCTGGAGAAAGTGCAGACTAACTGTGATGACGTTATTTAACTTGGCCTCGTTTTCCGAAAGGCAAGCTGCGTGGTTGTTCCCAGAGGGCTCATTTTGGCATGGCCATCCAGAGCGCGAGCGAGCCACGTGGCCACAGGAAGAGCCCGCTGAGTGAAACTCGAGGCAGCGATGAGACAACTACGCTGTGTCCTGGTGTTTGAGATGAAACCACTGCTGCAAGCGTTAGAAAATAAAATCAGCTGCCAATAGTTCCATTGGTCGTGTCGATAGGTTATGCCAGGGAACCTGCCGTGGAGTAATGGTTCGCATTACTCTCAATCCAGAGGTCACCGGTTTGGTCTCCAAGTTGTTTTTCAATCCCACGTCTTTTTCCCCTGCAGCATAAATGGGTTCACCACAATTAGTCCATTGGCAGGTCAAGTGTGGTGGGGCGATGTGTGGGTACTTCCACCTCTTCCAAGACATCTGGCCAGCGTGAAAGGTTTGGCCAAAATACCCTCCACTCGAGGGAGCTTTAGTAGAGCCCCTGTAGTTGAGGCCCTTCTGCCGGCAGTGGCAGCAGAATTATACATGTGTGGGAGTGTGTGCTTATGTCCCCAAAGAAAAGCAATTGATGAAGAATTTCCACACAGCAGGAGAATTTGGATATGGACAATATCCTGTTTCGTTCTTTAGAGCAGCTGCAAGTGCTGCACAAGGACAAACCTAAAACAATGTAAAAAAAGAATTCGAATTTTTATTTGCGAAATTAATCCAAAAGTAAATTACGAACATATGAAACGCTGAATGACACAACGGTAGGTGCGTATGTCAGCGCGCAACTGAGAGCTAGGAGCTGAAGCAATTGTCACGACGTACCTGTGACATTGAGTTAAACAGGGCGCATTCTCGTGCAGTTGCACCGCCGTCGATGCACCCTTAGCATCAATAACACTGGTCAACACACTTTTTCTGGCATAAGGTATTCCAACGGTTTAAATGTAATTTTGTGGTGCTGATTCCAAATTTGGCATCCGTTTTTGTCTATTGCATCAGGTTTTTGAGATATCAAATATTGCATTTTCAATAAAAACTGCAGAAGAAAAATATTAAATAATTGTGGATATCTACATAAAATGATATTATAAACACACTATCCTAAAAATACAGCACCATATTTTAACACTAAAGCAGTCACTGACTCGCAACAACTTACAATCATAAGTGACAGAGTTAATTTCCGGTAAAATCAATGAAAAGGGGGTATGCCGATAGCATAAAAATGAGATGTGATAGAGAAAATCTGAGATCAGATTTGGAATCAGTACCCTGAAATTAGTCTAAAACAGCTGCAAAAGTCGAGGCCACAATTTTTTTTTTTGTTGACCAGTGTAAGCAGTCGAGGACCCGCGCGCTTGTTAGAAGCGCGCCATTCAACAGTGGAGCGCTCCAAAAATATCACTGCCCTTTTGAAATTCGGCACTGGGGACAACAGCCTCTGTTGAGAGCGCAGCTTGTGTTTATTTGCTTTCACCATTTTACCAAGGACACGAGACAAAATGGCTTCAGCTTTTAAGTATTCGGATGTAAAAAAAATGTGGACATCGTGCTTTGGAGACAGTGGCAATATTTAGCAAGGATTAGCGTGTGCAAGTGTTGAAATATTGCCGCTCATGAATACGTTGTTAAACTTGGAGTTTGCTGAACATTTATAAGGTGTTTTTCAAGTTCCGTGATTTAGAAAATAGGAGGAAAAGCAAGTGGCCAACAATTATATAATCAATAGCAGCTGTAGCCATGTTCTTCCGACAGTTGGATGAAAGGCTCCCGATGTTGTTGCAATTCCTGGTTCTGTGATGCCAAAATCCATCTCAATCTTGCATATGAACTCATTTCATTAATCCTCTCCATTGTGATAGTTGTCTAAGGTATGTTCTCTCCTTTCGCTGGCCATTTGTTACCAGTTTCCTCCATTAATTATCATACAATACTGCATAGGTCCACTTACATTTCTCCATCAGTCAACATAACATCCCTAATTTTCATTTGTTCGCTGATGTAGGTCAGTGCATCTCTCTCCCAATACGTATTGATGCGTATTTGAATCTTTAGTTCAATGTTTTCAGATCAATTTGTCAAAGCAGGTAATGTGTACTAGTTGAATACCTTCTTAATGGCCATTGATATCTTTCTTTCAATATTCAAATGCAATCTTCTAAAACCACTTCGTCATACTCTTCCTTATACAGGAGACTCGTTTATCCGCACTAATGACGGGGAGGACGGCCGTGAATAATTCAAAATCACGGATAATCCCAAAAAATATACCATTTTCGCTGATCTCTGTGCTAAAACCCACAAATATAGGGAAAAAGTATGTTTGAGTTAAAAAAAAATTAGTTTGTTAATGAACAAAACTAAAAATATAACAAGGAATGTATTGATCTTGTTTTTATCACTGAGTACGTGCTCAGTGAGAACAATTTCCTGCTCCCGAATAGAAGACTCGGCCCTCGAAGTGGATCGCAGAGCCACGCCAATCAACATCAATCAAACTCCGCCCACTGTTGTTAAGATATGCAACCACTGTACTGTAGAGGCGATCACGTGGATTTCGGATTTAAGCACGTGACTTGTTATACACATTTCCAAGAACAGCAATGTATAACTGTTTTAGATGATTAATTTGAGCTTAATGGGAAATCTAGTCATTATTAATGTATGTCAATATTTCAGGTGCACGATTAATCTGCAAATCGGATCAACTGCATGTGGATAATTAAGTCTACTGTATCTTCATTTAATCGTTTTGATCCTGGTTCACTTTCAAGAATTGCCATAGATATACACACCCTGTTTTTAGACCCTGTGTTGTTTCCAACCCCTCTTGCATGAATATCCGTGTTTTCAGCAAACCCGTTGTACTGTACAAGGTGTTGTATGTTGCTCGTACGCATGCTTATCCTCCCCGTGGTTTATTACAATGTTGTGTTTTCATGGCTTCGTCTTCGACATATCTGGATTGGTTCATATTTTTACGATTTATTATTAATGCCTTTATGTCTTCAATCCAAGTTTTCAGAAATAGTTTTTCTAGTTTAGCTGTGGATCGCCTTTTGAGAGAGAATATCTTTTTGCCTGTTTTCTCTTGCAGTTTCTATTTTGCTCCTTTATATAATCTCAGGGTAGCTGTTCCACTTTCATAATTTCTACACGCTTCATGAAGGCCTTGGTTTGTTAGAGTTATATTGACGATACTATTACACAGAATCACATACATTTTCCAAATCTGCAAAGGCTATGCATAACTTTGTATTTGAAATACCTTCGTCGTTTCTATAATCTGATCCAATAGTCCAGTATGTTTATTATGGTTGAAAACCCTCTGCTAAAACCATCTTCTTCAAATGGTGAGTCAGGCTCCAAACTTATTTTTTTCTCTGTAATCGTGGTGAGAAGTTGATATATGTGTGTCATTGTGGATTTCCCATCCTTGGTCCATTAGGGGAATCTGAGTCGGTTGCACTTTTTTAATATCGTCTTAAAACTCACCTGTTCTTCCAGGATGTCTCTGTCACATAAGCTTCATGTGAAGCACGTTGAGGCCCTGTACAAATTGCGAAAGAGAAAAACTGAAAACTAACCATAGGTTTTACCCTTTCTGGCAATAAAATAGGTGTTAAGATGTTCAAACACCAAATAGACACCTTTAGCACATGTTTTATTGCCAGAAAGGGTGAAAACCGATTCTTATTCTACATACTTTGGTACTGGGAAAAAAGGTCCTATAGATAGAAAACTTACTTTATTATTTATTATTAGAAAGGAATGAGTCTGCAATTTTTCAAATAAGTGTTGGATCCATTTTTTTAATAGATTATTTAGCTTTAGCTACAATTCATTATTTGTGTTTGCCTTTGGTCAATTTAGACAAACGCTCTCCGGGTTAATTGTAGATATATGTTCATACAATGGAACCTAACTCAGTACCGGTTCTTGTGAACAGGGTAAATGTAATGCACTATACCAAAGCCGTTTTCGGTATCCTACTAAGCACGTTAAATACATTTCATTATTTTTATTAATTTCATTAATTTAATGCACCGCTGAATTGTATCATATGCTTATAGCGGAGTTCATGGCCATGCTGGAGGCAAGTGCTAAAATATGAATAGAGTAACTTTTCAATGCCATTGTGTGTGTTTTTTAAGGAAGTAATTAATTACAACTTATAGCTGTCATCGCCACCGAGCAGACAAACTGCTGTAATAGATTGAGGAAATTCCCGAACACTTACTGCAGTGGCCTGCGGCGTTAAGTCTGGCGCCATCGATACTCGCCCTCATCGCGGAGATTGTTTTCTTTGCTCAAAGCTCAATATCTCTCTTATCCATCGCTTCATCGTCTGAAATATCTTACCCCAAGTGTGGGACATTTCCTGGTACATTTACGATGACTTCAATCCAGCCTAAATACCCCGTCTGTCTGTGTTGTTTTGACCGCAGGGTTACCTTGTATTTGTTTCAGCTCACAATTGCTTTTGTTATATATGGCATCAATGCATTGTAAACTGAAATAAAGATAATGCCGGCAGGGTTGACCTTGTGTGCATGGGATGGTTTTTCTTGGCAAAATGAGCATATTATTCTTTGAATATATATAGAAAGTGAATGAGTAATCGAGACCAAAAGGAAGCACCGATTTAGAGTGTCTGTCTGCACAGCTCTCACCCGTGGCAGTGACTCAAATCAGACGCACACCAAACAATACATCGGATTTGCTTCAATGGCCAGTGGATGAGCACATGTAATTTGCTTAAACAAATAAGAACAGATTACCCCCATGATTGTATTTATCTCTTAAGGAAATGAGTATTGTTTCAAAACACAACTTTGCTGACACCCGTTGACATACTGTACATTTATATAATCCGGGGTGGGGGAGGGTGCCCAGTCATGGTTCATAGATCACGCGCTATAAATGTTAGCCATGGCCGGCACAACAACTCAGATGTATCAGTTTAAAGGGCAGTGCGTTAACCACTGCGCCACGATCCTACCTACAGTACCTCCCATTGAGCTACTCATCCCATGTTCATTGTCGAGGTCAATGCCTGCAATGCATCTGATTGACAAAGAGGGGCAATTGTTTTCAGAGACATTCATTTCACAACAGGTGCCTATTGTCATGTTCAAGACAATTGGGACGAATTCCTTGTCTTTGAAAATTAGCGGTAAAGCAGAGTTCACTTGCTCACCATATCTTTGCTCATTATATCTAATTTCTAACTATATATTTTCCGGAAACTTGCACTATCCCTAGAGCGAAAGGTAGACCTAGAAAAAAAAAACTTGTAATCATATTAACACGTTTATTGACTACTATACGTACCCAAGAATGTCAGTGTATCGTGCGTGACGTCACTCCAAGTCGACCAGCTGCCCTCATTAATAATCATGAACAGGTGACGTCCTCCAAATGGACACCCAATCATAATAATTAGTGGCTGACGTCACTCCACATGGGGGGCCGAGGCGCCCCCCCCCCTCCTCGGCGTCAACTTACAACCCTCACCACAAAGGCAGAACCCTCACGTCACGTGATCTCCGTGACGCTATGGAGACATCAAAGTAAATAGGACGTCGTGATGAACAAGGGATTATAACCTTTAAATGAAACAGGTCTGTGTCACCGCGCCCTTACAAATTGCACACTGATCTATGCAATGAATATCACGTCGCGGTCTGCTTTTCGCTTGCAAGTTTAAGATTTGCTGCAATACACCCGTCCTTGGACGGGCAAACGGCTCGTCAATATATATTCACACATGAACTCACCGTCGTTGTCAATGTGGTGTTAACGAAACACTGAATGAGTATCACGAGTACAAAGCGAGGCAATAACGGATGTGGCATGTTCAAAATAATTGCGGCACAGCATTCCGGACAGTTATTTTTTTCTCTTGCTAAAATTAGGCATCGTGGGTTTTGAGTAATGCAGTGGACACAACCCACAAACCTTTAATAGTTGTGAATGTTTACATGCGTTTGTAGCGCAGGGGAGGAGGCATCGGTGGCTCTCTGAAGCGCGTGTTGCAATAACGGAGCCCTCTTGCCAGATGGTTGGCATCCATTACGCTTTGGTTCTTTCGGTAAAGGCACGTATAAAGATAAAATCATAAATTAAATACTATGCTAGTAATACTATGCTAGTATTTAATTTATTATTTTATCTTTATACGTGACTTTACCGAAAGAACCAAAGCGTAATGGATGCCAATTAAATACTAGCATAGTATTACTATGCTAGTAATACTATGCTAGTATTTAATGTATTATTTTATCTTTATACGTGACTTTACCGAAAGAACCAAAGAGTAATTCCTGCAGTCACGAAAGCTCCAACTTATGTTTGGTTGGCATCCAGTTAAGCCACCGGAAGAACAGATCTGTGGCTGGGGCACAGATGAAAACACGTCCGACCCATTAGCTCTCCAGTCACGTAGAAAGTAGCTTAGTCGACTACTTTAAATTAGTATGTGGATCAGCACATGTTGGTAAACCACCGAATCTGTAGCCTTGTTTGTTTTTCTCGTGCTTGGTAAAAAAAAAATGTTTATCCGTGTCTTCGTTAGTCGTTTATTCAGATCACAGTACGGTAAAAACATATTTGCACCAGTTTTGATACGTGACCCGGATAGATTATACTGCATTTGCCGAGCTAGTGTGAAGGCTCGCAAAATAACTAACCAAGCGTAACTTGTAACTTATTTGCAGCGGTGGTGGCCTTTTGTGTTTTTAATTCAAGTTAAGCTGATAAGCATCTTTATAAAATTCACGCAAAATACGACAAGAAGATTCGAAACACAATCGAACGCGTCAATGTCAAAATCACAGTGCACGATACATTCTTCAAACACACGCTGCAAGCCTATGCCCGCATCGTACGGTTTTGTTTTACCGCTCTTTGAGAGCCGCGAGGTGCCGCCGGTGACTCATGCACCTGGCCAGACGACTCCGAGTGTCCGTGGCCAGACGAGTGGGTGGTGGTGTCATGCTGCCCGGCGGGCGGGCGGGCGGAGCGAGTGGGTGGCCACGAGCAGTGGAATTAGCGGCATGGGTTTTTTTTGGGTCCGGGCCGTGCCTCTGTTGCTGCTGCCCCCCCCCTCTCTCTCTCCGTCATCCTTGAACCTCCCCCATCTACGACTCCCACAACTCTCCCCCGAAGCCTCCTCCATCCAGACGCTCCTCCGGATGCTCGTGTGACAGCCACCCCCACCTTTGCCCGGCGCTATATAATGATGGCAGAGCCGTGCTCGCTCAGGCGATGAGAGTTACGTTTGCGATTACGGCCTCTGAGACGGGGCTCCGGAGAGAAGGAGAGAGACATCTGTGATATTGAACAACGCCGGTCTACATTCGTCTCATCCAACTCAACACAACTATTGAACGTTGTTTTATTTTCTATATCTTGAGCTGTCATACACACAGGTAAGAAAGCGGTGCTTGTTACAAAACGTCACTCAGACCAACTATGTTGCTGACATTAAACTTTGCAGAAATACATGTTTAAACATTCTCGATTACTCTTTCATTTATTGAGTATCCTTTAAGAAAAATACGTTAACAAAAAATAAACGTTTAATTCTGTATGTGTAGCCGAATTGAAATTCTTAGAGTTGACCGATAATATAATTGACAACTGGAGTACGAGTGTTTTTTTAATGTCATAAGCGTCTTGTCATAAATAGTTCACAGTTTATGACTTTTGCAGGTGTTATTTACGACAGGAAAGGCACACTCGTACATCAAATGCACACAAGACCAGCGGATATTTGTTAAACTAACGAACGCGGAATCACCCGGCCGCTACAAATACAAGAGAGCGAGCCATGTGTAATTAAACTTTGGGTTAATTTGCTACGTTGTTGATAAAACAATCATTGAACATACTGAATGCTCCTTACAATATTGTACATCTGCAATGGAACACATATTTAAGCTCATAAAAAAAACTGTCCACACATTGAACGATTACTGCTCAGTAATATTTTGCTGTCAGTACAAGTTGACCATTTACTTTTTTTTAAATGTTGTTTGGTCATTTTACGATACTGCTAAATTTAATTTAACATATATATGCTCCTGTAAATGAGTGCGGTATGTTTCCAATCGGAGACACACAGTCAAGCGCTTGGGTATGAAACACGCTTTGAGTGCCCATGACTACGTGACACAGACCTCGTCAGACCTCCTACGGGTATCAAGGCTTGAGCCTGCTCAGTGCTTGGATGGGCGACCACCATGCGTAACAGGTGCTATCGGCTGTTGAAAGCAGAGAGCGGTGCAGTAAAATGCACTATTGTCGTGCACCTCCTTATCCATGTTAATCGCCTTGACCAACTTGCACTGCCCAGTGTGGTGAAGTATGGTCAAATAAGCCCCCGCAATCCACACGGTGCGAGGAGGCCCCCGCGCGTGCATGCGAGTACTTTGAGTATCGGCAGCCTGTAAAACGTCTCCGCATGTCCGACTTGATCCCCGCAGATCTAAAAGTCCCGAAGCGACGATGCTGCTGCTGCTGCCCACTCCTCTTCTGCTGGCGACCTTCTGCCTCCTGGTGGGCACGTCCGGGACTGCGTCGGGCAGCCCCACGACCTCTCTCTCCAGCGTCGGCCAGAGGGGAGCCCTGCACGGAGCGTCAGAACAGCCGCCACCCCGGACCTTGGGAGCGACTCGGATCACGGGCACCCATCGCTCGAGCCGTCTCCTCCCTCTGAGCGGCGGTCCGCGTGCGGAGGACGCTCCTCCGGCTTCTCGGCCACCGCCACCGCCGCCGGGCAGCGCCAGGTTGAGCTCGCGAGGGCGCAGCAACAAGCCCAAGCTGGTCTTGTTCGAGCTCGAAGACGATGAAGACGACCAAGAAGATGCTACTCCAATCCCGGCGAGAAGCCCGCCCCCCGTCGTGGCGACGGAGAAACCGCCCCGGGTGAAGCCGGAGCCGCCCCGTCCGCCGAAAACGCCGATCGTCATCGAAACGGTCGACGACCCCGACGACGACGGAGACGACGTCGACGGCGGAGCCACCGGCGACGGAAAGAAAGCGCCTCTCGTCCCACCGCGCCGAGGCGACGCGATTTGCGACTACGACCCGTGCCGGCACGGCCAGAAGCCCTGCCACGTCCTGCAGCAGGAGACCGGCTGCCGCTGCGCCGGCGTCGTCGAGAACAAGAAGCCCCAGGCGCCGCGACTCCGCAAGGTGGACTTTGCGGACGACCTGACCGTGGAGGTGCAGTGGTGCGCGCCGGAGTCGCAGGTCCTCGACTATTACCTGCGGTACCACGAGGAAGGCGACGTGAGGGATCACCGCACGCACCAGATCCACCCGACGTGGCGGCGCTTCACGCTGCGCGACCTGGTGCCCTCAAGCCGGTACAACGTGTGCGTGGTGGCGGTCAACGCCGTCGGGGAGAGCGAGTGCGTGCGGGTGCCGTTCGAGATGCCGCGGGCGTACCGGGAGGTGGTCATGGCCTGCGCCCTCGCCGCTTTCTTCGCGCTGCTCGTGGTCATCGCCGTGCTGGCCGCCTGCCTGTGCCGCAGGAGGTACAGGGAGAAGAACCGCGTGCTCATTACGCGCTACAACAGCGAGGACCTGGTCAGCGCCCAGAATCCCGTGTTCACGGACGATTTTGCAAAGGTGGATCAGGTGGTGCACCTGGATTTCAGCACGTACGGCAAGGCGTGACGACTGCCCGACGGCACAAATGACATTGAGCAAGAAACACTGTCTGTTACATGTTCTGAATACACTGTACTCTTATTCCTCTTTGAGTTGACTGCTCAAATGGCAGGCCCCTGCATCAAGTTCCCTCCATCTCATCCAATCGTTGGTCGCACATCTCCGTACAGGACAGAATGTAGGTGGCACCATCATCCGATGCAGATTAATGTCAAAACCAAGATAACTTATTTTTATGGTTCGGTTCTTAATGGTGGTGGATGGGTAGGCTTATTATTTCACCTAATTGCATTCAATTACTCAAGTAACTGTGCGTTTGGTTTCTCCAATGTAACTACTACCACAGAGACGACGGTGATGATCTACTTACACTTTAACTATGTGTGCATTCCAACGTTTTCACTGAAAATGCTTTGTTGCACGATTATGTCGTGTCTGTCTTTTTTAATGGTGTGGGTGTAATTTAAAACATGTTTGGAAAGAAAAAATCGAAAACATATTTTGAAAAATGGTCAATGAACATATCTTTTACTTGCGTGGTGGTGGTGAATTATGCTGTATATTTGATTTTTAAATGATGCCACGACTGCTTACTGGATTTGTATATATGGTACTTACTTAGCAGCTTATGAGTTCTAAACAGAAGGTGTAACGGTTATTGAAAGATGTAAGTTATATTTCATCGTTTGTATTTATTTGGAGAATTGACCCCATTCAATAAATGTTCTAATATTTATTGTATTTAGTTTCGTGTGTTTTAAAGTGTTGCACAAACCATACAGTCCAGTACTATTAAACGTGATGCTACAGTGGAGTGACGGTCAGCACAATGGACTTGGAATGCAGAGGTCGCCAATTCAATTCGATGTCCCGGCGCGGCAGTTGAAACAATGGGGCAGGTTTCTTAAATCACCCCACCTCTGTCCACCCAGCAGCACAAATGGGTTCACTACAATTAGCGACTGGCAGGTCGCGTGCGGTGGGATAAAGTGTGGGTACTCCCACTTGTTTCAAAATGTGTGGATGAGCAGACCAAAACGCCCTCTTAAAGAGGCTATCGAGAGCTCCCTATAGATAGAGGGCCTTCTTCCAGCGTACCGCCACCATCGCCCGGCTAACACAATGCTGCAAGTTTGTTAAATCTCTCCCACCACCTCTGTCCACCCAGCAGTGTCGATGAGTGGCGCACCACAATCAATCGGCAGGTAGCGTGTTGTGGGGTAAAGTGTGTGCGCGCTCTGCTCTTCAAAAGCATCTGGCCAGGATGGAAGAGAAGGCTACATACACTCTCGAGGGGCTCTATGGAGCTTTCTTCAGTGAAGACTATTGTGCCAGCATTGGTGTCAGCAAGCGATTGCAGACCTGCACCTTTATCCTTTTACACATGAGTAAATGGTAGCCAATTTCTCCTGCTTTTTACTCAAAATCTGACAAAAAGTTTTGGTCAGCAACGCTGCACTTAATTTGCCAACATTCAAACTTTGAGATTTAAAAACATAAGTTTGACTATCATGCGACGAACATTACTGTCATGTGGCGGAGCGGATGAGAAAGTGCTGCCCCCTGCCGTATGGACCAGAAGTACCTTGAAGGGATTTCAGCAGTCGCTCTGTGATATCCACTTATGTGGGCATTTCTCCAACACGAATGGTTGCACTGCTCTGCTAGAAATCCCAATGAAATTTTCGCCTCATTTCATGACGCCAATTTGCACAATTGGGATAAAATTGTGGAAAATTATTTTTCGAATCGTTGAAAAAATGTCACAGGTCTTCAAATCCCCCACAACAATTTTATTGTTTTATATTTTATTTATTTATTATTTTATTGTTTACCTTCTACGTGACTTTACCGAAAGAACCAAGAATATGAATCCCTGCAGTCACGAAAGCTTTAAATCAAAATTTATAGACAACACGTTCTACTTAATTAAATAAACTTTTTAACAAATGTTTTCTCCTACAACATCAGAGTGCAGCGCCACATTAAATACGCACTACAACGATAATAGTTTAAAGCGATTTGAAGCATGTTTTTTTTGGGGGTGGCAAGAGCTTTGTGACGTCATATTTGAGGGGGGGTCTGACTTTTCGTAAAGCCGTGTGACAAAGGGGGGGGGGGGTCAAAAATCGTCCAAAATCGCGTGACGTCATTTATGGACGGCCCCAAACGATTCCACGTGTGCAATGACGTCAATGGGAACACGCCAAGTATGCGGCACCTGCTGAGGTGTGTAAACATCGGTATTGGGGAGATAAAGGCGGCCGGCCGTGGTACTGGCGACCCATCCCCTCGTGTGCTTTGATGGGCTTCATAGGTGCTCGCTAACAGCACTTGCCCCAACCGTCTATTGAGGCTATACGGGTCTATGTGTTTCTAATTTTACACGAAAGTGCTGTGAGTGTACGGTCCGCAAACATTCACGCATACGTTTTTTTTCCCCTCCTGATTATTTGTACCGGTCGTCAACAATAGGTTCACACGCAAACTACAAGCTGCCAAATCCAACACATTAAGGGAGCACTCGATTCTGTTGGAGGATTCCTGGGGCAATTAGGAACCGCATTGGGCACACGACACATGGATGCAGGGGTGAAAACAATCGCGAGCAGGTCGAGTGGTGGTGTTGATACCGGCGTTGTTGATGCCCTCTGGCGTCGAATGAGAGTCGAGGGCACTGCGCGACTTTGCAGTGGACGTGAAATCGAGGCTGATTCTCCACATTGCGCATGGTCTTGAGTCAGCTATGATTTCGTCACTGCTGGATTCTGTTAGATACTTGCGTACGAACGTTTGTGGAGTTTTGCCATTCCTCCTCGCCCTCCTCTGCTGAAGGAGCTCACGCTACACAGCACTGCGTTCCATCGTTTGAGTTGCATGGCCACAATCGCTTATCTTTCAAGAAAGAGACGGTGCACTGCTGAATGAAGGCATTGGATACTTCATGAACGCGATCTACTGTATTATTATTATTATTTTTCACAAAACGGGAGCGTTATTATTCACGCGTGTGTTGGTTTAACCCACGTGTCCTTCCTTATGCCACGCTAGGTTCGAGCATGTGAACATGTTTTCGATTTAAAGCTTTCGTGACTGCAGGGATTCATATTCTTGGTTCTTTCGGTAAAATTCACGTAGAAGGGAAATAAAAAATAAAAATAAAACATGATAAAAATTGTCACGACGTTTCGATTGCAACATAAGCAATCTTCTTGGTTCTTTCGGTAAAGTCACGAAGAAGATGAATCCCTGCAGTCACGAAAGCTTTAAATCGCAACATAAGCAATCATCATCAGGTGTGAAAACTACAGCAAGAAAATGTTACCTCAAAATTGCTTGTGTTGCAATCGAAACGTCGTGAGAATTTTTATTGTTTTTATTTTTATTATTTTATTATTTCCCTTCTACGTAACTTTACCGAAAGAACCAAGAATATAAATGTGAACATTTTTAAACACTTCAAAAAAAAGTATAATCCCTCGGTATAATTCTGTCGTTACCAATAACTATCCAGATATGGACATTCTTGTTGGTGAAGTTTCGGAGCGATTCGATCTAGAGGGGGGTAGGAGGAGGTTGTAGTTTACGTGAAAACTTTGGACGCATTCATGGAACGTAGTAAATAAAATGGGTTGTAGTTGATAACAAGATAAAAAAACGGGCCTTTCTCACTCCACTGCTGGTCAACAAAGGATTATCTCCTCTCCGTATCGATCTTGGAAGGGGTTTTTGTTGCTGTTGCACACTTCACTATGAGCAGTGAAGGGTTGGCAAAGAGTAAGGGGGTGTGACGTGATTGGTTCAGCTATTACTTGCCACTGATGTTAGCCGTGGCCGGGAATGGAACTCGGGGGTCGTTGAACGAATATCGCTGCGGTTGAAAAGCAGACTTGGCCACAGAACAGCTATGAGAGTCATGGTCCAGGAGAGGGCGCAACTACATCAGAACAAGTCAGTGTGCCTGCTGTCAACATGTGATGATGAGCTCCGCTAACACACACGCACCTGGTCATGGGTGTAACTCATCCTCTCGATAAAATATTTAACAAACCCGCGTTTAATGTTACAGTGCAGTATTGCTGCTGCTGCCACAAGACGTCGTGTAGCGACACGCAGGAAATGGCTAATAACCAGCAGATGAGTGATGTCGCAGCGTAGGTAAAAACGTTGAGTTTTGTTTAATGAAAAGGTCAGAGACACGACTCAATTTCATCATTATAGTCATCGGCCATGCTTAATCCACTGCTGGATAAATGACTCATCCGAGCTGTCGCAGTGCATCACGGTAGCCGAGATGCAACAAATCACCCAGAAGCCACCCCACGGGATGGTTACGATCTTAGAGCTCCGTCTATTCTCCACCGCTCGCTGTCCTTTTCGAGCGACGTGCCCTACCTCAGCTCAACTTTTGCTAACATTTAAATGTGTATCAACTGTGTATATTCGCCAATCAAGCACGTGCTCTTCTCTCTGTCTCACAGTGTAATCCCGAGGATGGCATCTCTCCACGCTTCGTTGTGTGTGTGTGTGTTTAAGGGGTTGTTCCCTTCGTGTGGATTTGGCGATGACCGGTAACCAGCGGTGTCAAGATCTACCTCTGTGGAGGAGGCTCGTGAAGGACGTTGCTGGGCAGTTGGGGGCAGTCGCCCTCCAACAACAACGGAGGGCGGAGGAGGAAAGCTCACAACAACGAGCGGAGCGCCGGGCGGTTAAAATCCAGCAATTTGGCACAATAGGGGGCACACGCCGGGACATCTATCGGTCATCTCAGTCAGTCAACCCATGGCACCTGGGTCTGTCCCGTGACTTGTCAGCGAGCTGTCAACACTTCACCTCATCAACTCCAGCTTCTCAGTCGCTCTCCAACCCATCCATGGTCACCCGCCACTTTATTCCACCCTTTATGGTTCTGATTTGCCTGCCAATAGCTGTGCAAGGTGTACACATTATGTGATTCTCCAATCGCGTCCTTTTCCTACCCTCCTCACGTGCTGTGTACTCGATGAGAACTGTGTGTAATTATGTAAGTAATCATTTGCAGTCTTTTCCAATACACTGCCAGATCAAAGTCTCCCCATGCCGTGTCGATCGTGGGGGGGGGGTTGGGCCATACTTCACCACGTTTGTCAGTGTGGGGTTTGTGGAGGGGTAGGGGCGGGGTGTGGTGTAGGCCAACACAAATATCACAGAAATGTTTCAGACATCACCCTCCAATGACGTTATCCTTGGCCAAGTATTGAACTCAGGTGGTCGGGTTCATAGTGCAATGGCTAAACCACTTTGTCATCATTCATTGTCTTTACCAGTCCGCTTCATCCAGCAGTGGATTTAGAAAAAAAACGTCTGTGATTGGATGGAATTCGTCACGTGTTGTTTGCGAAATACGACTTAAAACTTAATGATGGCATTCTAAGTGCATTGATTCCACAGGATGTATATACATTCCCATCCTGTTTGTGAGCAGGATGAGTTTTTTTGGGGGGAGGACGCATACATTTAGTTTAATCCTTCCTCGCAATTGTTTTAAATTCAAATAAACGGCACTTGAATTGCATAGCCGGTCATTTCGACGTAGAGTCATTACCGAACATGAAAGTTGTTGGGCGTGTGCATGCCTCATGACACCATCGGAAAACAGAATGACGCGGTTTACTCAAGAGCTGCCGTTAAATGTGTAAATTAATGTATACCTGTTGATCCTATCATAGGTGCCGTGACGAGCACATTGCCCTTTGAACTCCGCGACAGATTTCTTTCCCCTCCCACGAATAACATTTAGCCAATGATCACTGATGTTGTGTTTAGTTTGTTGTCCTTCTGCATCTCCGATTGGCACGGTTAGCAACGTACGGTGTGAAAGAAGTTCAACATATCTGAACTGTTCCTCTGCCTCCCCTTCACCAACCCACATTGACCAGCATGCCGAAGTATGGCCAAACAACCACTGTGACCGATAAACAACATGGGGAGACCTTCCATCTGCTCATGGATTAACAAAGGGTGGCTGCTGTACACTAAATCACATTCTAAATTCACCAATATTTTTTGCGATGATGCAAGCCGTTTATGAAAATGTGTTTGATAGCTAACGGTAAGTGGCAATAACGCATTGCCATTGCAATTACCCAAAAAGTGGCAATGGCTAAATTTGTCAGCGAATGTTAAATGGTTGACAATTACCTGAGTCCTGCACTAAATAGCCAGCAGGTGTGGACATGTGCAACCGGGATTACGTCAGAAAACGTGTTAAATCAATACAAATGTCGAATTTGTAGGGATTATTATCCGTGCAATGTCTCCAAATTTTCCAGAGTTTGAACAGCAGTGAACATTAAATCTTGTTTAGCGGACTAAACATGCAACAGAAGGAAAAGGGGGGGGGGGCTGTATTATTGTAGAGATGAACAAACATCCACACCGATATTAACTTAAGCAAACCCCTACAGTGGGTGCTTCCGTGGTGTGATGGTGAGCATACACCTCGGACTTGCAGTCCGGAGGTCATCGCTTTGAAATTGAAATAATAATTACTTATCTATCCAGGAACGTCATACTGATTTTACATTTTAAGCTTTCGTGACTGCAAGGATTCATACTCTTAGGTTTTTTTCGGTAAAGTCACGTAAGTAAAAATAAATAATAAAAATTATATAAATAATAAAACAAATAAAATAATAAATTGTTTTATTTCTATTATTATTTCTATAAATAATGATTTATTTTATTTCTATTATTATTTCTATTATTTTTATTACTTATTTTTACCTACGTGACTTTACCGAAAAAAACCTAAGAGTACGTCATACTGAGCCAAATTTCTCGAATTCAGGGAGTTTCACAACATTCGTGTGATCCACCAACCATGGCTGCAGGCGCGCGTAGCCACCACCGCGCGGCTAAGACAGCGATGCTAGTTCCTGAAACCTCCCCCGCCGCCTCTGTCCACCCAGCAGTATAAATGGGTGGTGCACCACAACCAATCAGCAGCTTGCGTGCGGTGGGGTAAAGTGTGGGTACGCCCTCCTCTTCAAAGGACGTCCGGCCAGCATGGAAGAGAAGGCCGAAGACCCTCTTTCGGGGCTCTCTGGAGCTTTCGCCAGTGAAGACCCTTCTCCCAGCAGTGGTGTGAGCAAGCAATTGTCGGGCTGCACCTTTGCCTCACATCGTGTTAATGATTTCAGAGGATGCCGTCTGTGGGCGGCGAATGGGGTTGTTTTTGTTGAATTGTCTTCCTGTGCCCCATGGGCTTCATAAGGCTGCTCTACAACCCTACAACTGAGACACTCTACAGCTGCAAAGAGTTGTTTAGTGTTTGAACTGTCTCCTCTACAAGCAGCCATAAGCGCGTGGTGGATGCAGAGTAATTTGATCACAAGCTGGGGTCGGGTGGCCTGTGTGTGTGTGGATTTGTGTGTTTGCCTGCCTGTGTGTGGGTTCGTGTGCATGTGTCTACGTGTGGGGAGCGGTAGGGTAGTGGTTTGCGAACCCAGTAACCGAGTTGGATTGCCGCACTCGGCCAACACCAGTGACGATTACCTGAACCGGTCCTGAGCCTCACCCTAGGTCGACTCAACCTCAAATGAGTACCTGGTGTGGTGTGTAAACATCGCCACTAGGGAACCAAAGGCGGCCGGGCGTGTTGTTGGCCACCGAACACCCTGCCAGGTAATATGGCGGATCTTTGGACTCACATGGTAAACTGGAATCCCATGGTGAACTGGGCTTCCATGGTAAACTGGAATCCCATGGTAAACTGGGATTCCATGGTGAGCTGGACTTCCATGGTGAACTAGACTTCGAAGGTAAACTGGACTTCCATGGTGAACTGGACCCCATGGTCGGCATTCAAAAGAACAAGATGAAAAGTCCCCTGTACTTCAATGCACGTGGCGAATACGAGACGGCGGGGTCCTTCCTAAAGGACGGTCACGAAGCGGTCCTTGAAGAGCCGCGTGCAGGTTGCCGACCCCTGGGTTAGCGTGTGTCGCCGTGTGTGTGTGTGTCACCGTGCCTGTGTGTGTGTCACCGTGTGTGTGCCAACCCGTGTGTGTGTGTGTGTCACCGTGTCTGTGGGGAGCGGTGGTGTAGCGGTTAGCGCGCTGCGCTACGAACCCGGCGACACGGGTTCGATTCCCGCTCACGGCCAACATCAGTGACGATTATCTGAACCGGTCCTGGGCCTCCCCTAGGTCGACTCAGCCTCAAATGAGTACCTGGTGCGGTGTGTAAACATCGCTACTGGGGAGACAAAGGCGGTCGGGCGTGGTGCTGGCCACCCACCCCCTCGTGTACCGTTCCGGTCTTCATAGGTGCTCGCTAACAGCACTTGCCCCTACAGTCTGTTAAGGCTATATGGGGGATCTTTGTCCTTGTGTCCTTGTGTCCTTGTGTGTGCGTGTCACCGTGTCACCGTGTCTATGTGCGTGGGGCTGGCCACACACACACGGTGACACACACACACAGCACCCGATTATTCGGGCCAGTTCAAGCCCTCAATAGGTGCTCGCTAACAGCACTTGTTCCTACATTCTGTCAAGGCTATATGGGGGATCTTTGTCTTTGTGTCCTTGTGTCCTTGTGTGTGTGTGTCACCGTGTCACCGTGTCTATGTGTGTGGGGCTGGCCTCACACACACGGTGACACACACACACACAGCACCCGATTATTCGGGCCAGTTCAAGCCCTCAATAGGTGCTCGCTAACCGGCACTTGCCCCAACAGCCTGTGTGGTCTATATGGGGAAGCTCTCTTGTGCATCTCTAAATGTGAGTGTCTGGCTGTGGGGGTGAGTGGCTGCGAGCCGTGTGTGCTGGGCGGGTCTGCCTCTGGGATAATTGGCAACTGGTTTCCACTTTGCAGGGTAGGGCTTTTGGGACAGTGCAGAGGCAAGTTTGGATTGCTGCTGGTAAGGGGAGCACACACACACGCATATCAACACACACACAGGCCACTACGAAGTTGTTAATAATACATAGCCGCTTGCTGTCCGCGTGGCACTATATACTGGCGGGAATATTCAATGGCAGGATTGTGGAGAGCGTAACTGAGTTTGAACTTTAGAAATGGGGAACTTGATAATCGGAGTGTAAGTTTATTGTTATGGCCGGCTTAGTCATATATATTTATCACTTTCTCAGGTGATACATCCAGGAACGGCGCCGTGTGCCGGTAAGCATCTGTACAAAGTGCGTTCGTGGTGCTGTTTGTGTAACTCGTGATGTGCAGCATGCTCGCATAGTTTAGCGTTCACGACGCTATCTCTACTATGGTTGTAGTGCACGTTTCGCTGTTGAATGTGTTTTGATGTACGTGCATGTTAATTGACATTGCTTTATTAGCTCTTGCGATGCTCATGTGCGACGTGCATACATATAGACTGGTACTGCGTGTATTGGTATGTCAGTAACAATCGTTTACGGGTTATATAACGCCAATGCACTAGACCTGCCAATAACTCGCCTGGCTTTTGGAGCAGCCATATGTGTGCGTTGTAACCTATTTTTAAATCCTTTAAATAAAGTTCGCTTGCTTGCTTGCATGCTTGCGTGCTTGCTTGCTTACGACCGTGCAATCTTTCGGTCGTTTTTTAACCCACTTTCCGTGATCCAATCGAGCTGACATTTTCCACACAGACTCGTTGTGCGAGACAATTAATGTTCGTGAAAAAAAATTCCCAAAATTTTACACTTTTTAGGCAAATTTTTTTTATTTTACATATATTCAAATAGAGCTCATTCATGGCTTTGGCTGAACGTCACAGTGTAAGAGCCCAGAGCGTAACCCCTCCACAGGCCGTGGTGGAGTAGCGCAGTTGGTAGCGCCCTCGCTTCCCATGCCAAAGGTCGTGGGATCGATCCCCGCGTCCTCCACAGGCGAATATATTTTAAATCCTTTATATTAAGTTCGCTGCCACGCATATAAAGGATTTATAGTGAAAAACTTTGTTTTTACGGGTTATACTTATTTTACGTCAAAACAATCCGGTTGTAAGATGTTTGTCGCTAGATCTGGCTAACTGAGTAACCCCACCTGCCCGAGAGCGGAGTGGATGGGACAGGTGTGTGCGCGCGGTACGTTCGTCGCTTGCCAACGCCATCCCTGCGACGCGCGTGCACTCCGTGCTGCCACTCTCGTTATTGAACTCCACTCGAAGAGAGGGCCCTGCTCATGCTGTGCTGCCCCCTGCTCATGCTGTGCTGCCCCTTGCACGGACTCGTCACGCTCTCCCCAACGATGGCAGTAAACCAGACGGCCAGACTTTCCTTCCCTCTCTTTCTCCACCTCGTTACAAGGCGCGTGCGTGCGCGTGTGTGTGGTTACTCTTGAGTCTTGCCACACACAGTCACTGCCACTTAGCCACTCACATCTTGTGTTATCAGTCTAAATAAATCATTGTAAAAAACGAATAAAAGTCCATTGAGACTGAAAGCTTTTGTTTTTAGAGGAGACCTCGATTAGAAACGAGTAATAGGCGACGCGGGCAGCCGAGGGTGGTGCAACAAAATCCACTGATGTTCTGCACCCCCCCCTCCCCCGCCACCTTAAACCCGCACTGACCAGCGTGGTGAAGTATGGTCAGTCACGTCCCATAACCACAAGGTAAGGTCAGGCCGTCATCCAGCAGTGGATTGACGCCACGGGTGCTGTAGATCTACGCGTGCTACCTTAACTAACGGCTGATCCTGAAGGCCGTTTTGTGCATTGTTGCTGGGACAAGATTTCCCCAGGAAATGTCTGCAGTGTTTTGTCCATTCTCCTTGGGGGGGGGGGGGGCTGTCTTCCAGGGGCACAGGCGCCCGAGCATTGTCCCTTTGTTGGAAAGAATAACTTGAGCGCTATTGTTAGCACAACCTTTAACCATTGTACACAAGGGACATTTATTTTACATCCAATTCTGCTTAGGGTTAGTGTTTTTTTTTGTTTCACTGGCTGCCACTTAAGGATACGGGGTGGGATGAAATTCTAGTACTGTCCTGGGGCTATTGAATGTCTTGTTTACATCCCGTGTTTTATAGGTTTCATGCTGAAATTCTCTTTCTGGGAAAGGCAAAACATTTTGCATTACGTTTATTGGTGTTTGGTGAGAGAGAGAGAGCAGGGGAGCAATGGTGAGCGCACTTCACTGTGAATGCTGCAACCTCAGTTTGATTACGGCTAACAACTCGCACTAACCGACATGGTGATGTACGGTCAAACAAATACAAAGATCCCCCGTATAGCCCTCACAGACTGTTGGGGCAAGTGCTGTTAGCGAGCATCTTATGAAGGCTGGCACGGCAGACAAGGAGGTGGGTGGGTGGCCAGCACCACGCCCGACCGCCTTTGTGGCGATGTTTACGCACCACACCAGGTACTCATTTGAGACTGAGTCGACCTATATTGTTTGACCTGAATGGTCAAACGACCTCCCATGACACACGACGGGCAGTGAGTGGTCTTCATCCATCGGTGGATTGGCTGCAACTTGTCATTGGTGTGTTGTTGTTTTATTCACTTTTGGGTGGCTGGTAAGTGTTGCCGCTTGTAGTGGAACATTAAAACCCAGTGCTTCATCTTGGATCTTTAAATACCGCTTTGCCACATTATTACCACCACTGTGGTATTTTCTTAGCACGTGTGTTGCATGGCTCAGACACAACTACACTTGCCAGTTGCCTTGAACCTTTTAGAATGAGCTCTGGATTATTGTCCTGCCCCATCGCAGCGCTGTATTAAAAAATTACAAAACGTGCCTGAAAATATCAGAATCAGAATATTTATTCTCACTGGAGGAATCCGATGAGCACAAAAGCTCCTTTTTCGCAGATGTCCAGTAGATATCTTTTTCACAGATATCTATCTTATAGAGTGAGGGGGGCCCTCCCCCTCCCCCACTGATGAAGGCTGCAGGCCACCCATCATTCATTCTTCTTGTCGACGTTTGTTGTTTAATGTTGACTGTGTCAAGTGCCCCCCTGGGTTTCTGTTCATGCCTCCCGTCTACAACAACAACAACAAAAACGGTGACGCTTACAGGATTGCTGTATACTGTACTGTATTCTGGTATATTATTTGAAGCTGTATTTCACAGATAAAAAAAACAAATTCACATGAGAATGTTCGTAAATTAAACGGAGATTGATGCAATGGCATATTGGAAGTGAGGCACCAAAACAACATAGAGTGGGGATTGTCCGTTATTGCTTTACGTTGTTGCGGCTAGACGGGTGAAAACACTGCACTGAATTGGGCACAAACACCGAGAAATGCGAATTAAATTCGCGGGACATTTTTTTTTCGTATTTAAAAAAAATATATCATATACGCCCATGAAATTTCAGCGGACATCTGCAGGAGTACTTTTACCATACTTGGTCGTGATTCTGGTGCACATATGGAGAGTGTTTTAGCTGCTTGCCTGGTTCCGGATGGAATGCCAGGGTTGTGTGTGGGTGGGACTGGCACTGCGTTGGCCAAACACCAAACCTTGTACACTAAACCTGCCGAGTGGGTTCCATGAACGGGGGGCTGAAAACTGTGCCCGTGGAATCGTTTCAATGGCAGATTGCTTTGCCCCAAAGTTAGCGGAGCCACGTTTGAATGACTGTTTTGTTGGCTCCTATGTCTGCAACCTTTACATTCATTTGTAATAATTGTATCCCTTTAACGACACCAGATTATGTGCTATTATAATATAGATCATGAGCAAAGCATTTTCTTTTCCGGTATTTTCCGCATGCCGTATTTGACCTCGATGTGACATCCTAGGCATGTATGTAACAAAAACTCAACACATTGGTCAGTAACACTGTGGCCTCA
Source organism: Lampetra fluviatilis (assembly GCF_964198595.1). Lineage (NCBI taxonomy): Eukaryota > Metazoa > Chordata > Hyperoartia > Petromyzontiformes > Petromyzontidae > Lampetra > Lampetra fluviatilis. The sequence continues at coordinate 2,285,589 of NC_136292.1, forward strand.
AAAAATACAAAAGTAGATACTAGGCAATGTTTGGGACATATAGAGAGCCCAGAGAGCTAGAATGGAGTCTTGGGCATTTGACGACTAACATTCTTAAAGGGTCTGTCAGAAACAACTATTTATTGTGTAGGTGTGTAGGGTGACGTGAGTGCTTGACTACAGTGAGATGCTTTATTTAATGTGGGGGTGCTAGTGGGAAAATATTAGTCACTTGTATATTGCGCAAATTACAAGTTATCTTTTGACTTCAAACTTTTGTGACTGCGGGAATTCATATTCTATGGTTCTTTCGGTAAAGTCACGTGACTTTACCGAAATAACCATGCTGACATTACTTGCTCATGGTGGAAGTGCCGCCGCTAGAGAAAGCTCAAAAGAGCCTCCCGAGAGGTAGAAATTAGCCCCCTCTGCCATGCTGGCCAGATGTCTTAAAAGTGGTGGGCGTACCCACACTTTACCCCACAATACATGACCTGTACAGATGCAGGTGAATTTCAGAAACTTTCCCAATTGTTTCAGCAGCCACGCCAGGCACAGCGACCTATTGATCTCAAGTCCAGAGTCCTCACATTTACACCAGGGTAACATTCATTATCCTCAGTAACTACCCACACTCAAACGCAAGAACTCAGTGCTATGAGATCTCTGATGCCTGGTTTCCTCGGGAAGTGTTAACTGGCCTGGCTCAGTGCTGGACCCAAGAGTTTACGTTCACCACAGGAACCGGACTGGGCGGAACCAATCGCATGGAGGCACGTCACGACACCGCATGCCATGGGCTCCCTTCGTGACCTGTGCCACGCTCTTACAACTGGGCCGACCCCACGTAACCAGTTGTGACATCACGGGGTCAACAAGGGAGTGACTGATGAGCGTGTTCGGAACGCAACTCGCTCAGCCTGACTTCTCAGCTGTGCTTGTTTTAAGAGCGCACTCGTGAATTGCATAACCAACACATTTCGGCTAAATTTAGTTCAAGAGTTTAGTCTAATTCATTTGTGCATTGTGTTTTCTTTAAAAAAAAAAAGCAGCGCATTTGTTATTGGTTCCTAAATAGCGTGTCCTTAAACAAATTACAGCTTTGATTGGTCCAACAATGACTCTAATAAGAGGCGAAATTAATGAAAATAATAATACATTTTAACTTGAATTAGTTTAAAGTGATTCATTTAATGTTAAGCATACGAACTACGTTGTAAGATTTTTTTTCTGACCACATTCCAAACAATACGCCGTACAACACGTGCCCTCGGGAGCTACACAGCACAACAGCAAAAACCTACGAAGTCTTGTGACTTGCGCAACCTTCTGTGCTCGACCTCCTTGTGAGTGAAGGAGGCCATAGGCATTGACCTCCTGGCTGCAGCGGATTGACAGCTGCTCACAAGAGCGAGGAATTGGGAAGGAAACTCAAGTGTGAGATTGTGGCAAACCCTTTGCATTGGCATAAGCAGTGGGCTCTTTCAGCGTATGTTCCAATAACCTGTTTACATTTCAAGTAGGACCAACATCTTGCCGCAGCGTTTGACATCGTTGTTTCTCAATGCTGCGTCAATGTGCATGGAAAATTCGCCAACAACAGCCACCTGCGTTTTAGTGAGAGCTCTAGAACTCAAGCAGTCAGGAGTAAAAGTACGCTACGCACCGTATTGTATGCAAGCAGTACTTCTGTCATCACTGTACCTGGTCAAGTCAACCCCCCCACCCCTACTCACATGAGCAATGCGGTGGCACTCAATGTAGTATCACGAAAAAAGTTAGATTTTCCCACAAAGTGGTAGTCATTTTATTGGTCATAGACAGATGATGAGCTGACCAGGATTTGGGCCCCACAAACTTTGTGTGTAAACGAACAGTGCCACCCCAGCCAGGGCTGCACGCATGAACGTGCCAACTTTTTTTTTGCTGCACGTACCGTAATTGCCACCGTGCTTAGGAGAGGGGAGGGTCACAAATGGTGCGTACATTTTAAACACAAAATTATCTTACCCCGTTGCACTTAATGGCTTATTGTGGGTGCAGCCGCCGTAACGTGACGCAATTGATTGAGGTGGGGCTGCGCAGGCTCGGTGAGCTGCCACTATGTTCGAGAAATAAGAACTAGTTTATTGATGGCAATGATAAGGCATGCCATACTCTGGCATTGTTTTTGGCTCGATTGAATGAATGCTTTGCAGTTGTGTGTGAAATGTGTTTGCATAATGACCGGTCCCACTCCTAAGAAGAATACTGTAGCTCTAAGAACCATCATTTGTTGTGATAATGGACCCCGAAGAACAACATTTTAACACAATTTCCAGGGCTATAAAGTGGCCAGTGAGGCTTGGCTCTCCAACACACCGGTGTGCTGTACTAGTGACGAATTGGCATTTTCTGTTTATGTGACGACCCTTACTAGTTGGCTGTGTCGGGTGGTGGCGGGTTTAACGACACATTCTTATATTTACGCGATTTAACCCAAAAAAAACCTGTATTTTGGTGGCCAGTACGTAGCAATACAAAAACATAGATCCCTTATAAACTCCTGTCGATGTTTTTAGTGTTCTGTATTCACTTCCATGTGTCAGTTGTCTGGACACATGCACTGATTTTCTTACAAAAAACTCCAACAGGAATTTTCCGAGCATTCCCTACACGAACTCGTTGAGACACTAGGTGAACAATGTTACCGGCCTTTAAACAGTGTCAGATTAAGCTAGTGCGGGGCCTGTACGCAAATTTTATAAAGGGGCTCCAAAAAAAGCATAAATGTTACAACACAAACTTGAACTTGCATAGTAAAGTAATTGTATTTTTTTATTTGCTATACAGCCAGATAATACGACAAATCGCTAACCTTAAACACCCAGTCGTTCATACAAGTTGAAGGCAGTATAGTACTATAGTAATTACTAGAGCAAGTGCAGAATCACTGAACCGGAATTGATAGCTTGAAAGCATTTAGCGCGGGGCCCTTGAAAGTGCGGGGCCCATAGCATATGTAGCTACTTTTGCTACTAGGATAATCCGGCACTGCCTTTAAATAGTAGATTCTATTCGAGCTGGGCTCTCTAATTGATTTTGGTGACGCGGCCCAACGGCAGCGCGTCCGCCGCTTGCTGCAGATGTTCGCGGTTTGCATCCAGCGGCGGCCCTGGTGAATACTGCGGGGGTGTAAGAAGCACAGCAACATGCCGTTTGTGAACGTTTAAGATCCTCTGACATAATTCAAAAGAGTAGGCCAAGGTGTATCGGCATCAGAGTCAAACATAATTCAATTGGAATTTACATGTCAATCATTGTCCCCCCCCCACACACACACCTGTGATAACTTGATGGACTTAGTGAGGCTTTACTGGGTAAACAAGGAGAAAATACACTCTACTATTTAGCTCTTCCTTTCTACAGGTACTCGAAAAATCGGAAAATAACACAAAAGCCTCGGGTGCCGCTGGAAAGGCGGTGATAGGCGGGGCTTGGAGACTAATTTGCATGATTGCTCTGGGCGTGGGTTCAAGGGGGTTTCCCGTCCCAGCTCTAGATCGTATTTAACGTTAAACTCATGTCGCAGTACAGGGCAACGAAACTCCACGTTTATCCGTCTTCTTAATATTGTCATCTGTGACAGCATTTTGAAAGCAAACCCACTATCCAAGATGTGTGACTTCAAGTTTCACAGTACTGTAATATTCGTGTTTTTGCTTGGGTAAACCGTAAACGAGTGACCCGAGAAATGGGTGCAAATGAATGCTATGGTTTATTTCACGTGTTCGCACTCGGATAAAAAAAAAGAAATGTTCAGTAATTTTTCGCAGATAAACACGTTTCACAGGGAGGTTGGAGTGTTGAATTAGCTCGGCTGAGAATCTGGGGTTGGAATCTGGATAGCCAACTGCAATCAATCCGGGCTCTCGATTGTCTGTGAGGTGTTGTGGTCTCCGCACAGTCGCGAACGACTGCAGACAAAAAAAAAATTCACGTGAAATTTGGTTTGGCATTTAATTTGTCTACATTCCAGGTGTAATAATTACTGTCATGCTATGAACATAACATAAGAGTGTAAAACATGTGTTCGTGCCAATATTAATTAGGCTCGTGTGACGTTAAACCGTGTTATTTGCCATCAAAAAGAGAATTTAAATGTTTGTTGTGAATTGAAAGTGCGCAGACTTGATTCTGAGCCATGTTGTTGGATAAGAAAGATAACACAATTTGGATTGATAAATCCAACCACATCTAAAGACACTCTACAGAGCAATGGGACATGGACATCCAGGGAGTAGAAGGCATATTCTTTATTTACATATCACAAGAGTCAGTCATAGGCAGAGGAATATTTAGCTTCACTCACTGGGCTGATCTGCTCTCATGCAATGAAGATTATTATTTGTAAAATGTGATGCGTATGTGCGTTGCATTTTTAAGAATCCAGTAGGCAGCCAGGCATAAATGTGTTGTGATCCTTGTCACCATGAATCACTTCCCGTTGTGATATGTTGTAAATGTAATCACGGTGAAAACCCCGAGATGGAAATGTGTCGCCTGGGATTCTCATCAAATTTAACGCCGCATTACAAGTGGCGAGCAGATGGTGGTCCAGCAGCAGCAGCAGGTCTTCACCGTGACTTAAAATTTGAACCACGTGGGAGCAAAATGCCTTGAGTAGAATGCGTACAGATCGGTTTTTAACGTTCAAGGGACGTATTAAAAGTGAGACTGGAAAAAAAAACTACACCCAAATTTTGAACGGGTCGGGTTTTCAAAATTCGAACAATGCAAAGGAAATCCACGGCGCTTGGCGAGTCAAAATAACACGCCCTCACATAAATTTAATACTAAAATGCTTACAGAACACAGCACTGTTCTGCATTGTGATCACGCCGAATGCAGCGGTCAATGCAGAGCATATGCGAATTATTCCGTTGTAAATACTGTACGATGTATGTTGAAATAATTTCGCACCGTACGTAGCCAAACGTGCTAATCGGAGGTGTTATTTTGAGTGGCACACTTTGCTCTCAACCCCCGATGACCTGCGTTGGATTCCCGGCCACAGCAAACATCAGTGGCGTGTGATATCTCAACTGTTCATGGGCGCTGCCTTTCGCCCATCCGCACTGACCGGCGTGGGGAAGTATGACCTCAACAACTCCCACGACTGACACGGTGTGGGAACTGACACGGTGTGTGTGCGAACTCGTAACGAATTGACACGTTTTGTTTACGTGACAAATCTTACTAATTTTCTGTATCCTGTGGTGGTGGGTTATCGACACATTATATTTACGCGATATAACCCAACAGAACCTTTATGATGAACGGTGTGGGGGGGGGGGGCTCTTCGTCCAGCAATGGGTTAATGGCTGTAAATTATTTTCTGATTATAAATATTGTATAATGATTATTTTCATAAGAAAAAAAAAGCTGCAGGGAAGGGCCACAGAGGCGTTGACGGCTGTGGAGATCATTTTCTGGTTTTGTACCCCACACCCCCTACCCCACACCGCCACCCTCCCTGTCTCTCCTCCCTTGCTCCCCACTCGCCCCGTCTCTTGCCTATATGGCCTCTTGTTGCAGCAGCCCTTTTGCCCACTTCAGCAATTGTTTCTTGCTGTTGGTTGTCCCACCTGATGACGGACGCTTGTGTTGCGCCCGAAACGTCGTGATTTAATTTATTTTATTTTATACCTACTTGACTTTACCGAAGGAACCAAAGAGTATGAAAAGAACACCTTTATATACTTTTTTTATAATTCGAAATTTCCAAAGACTAATGAGTATAGAAAGTTTCATAGATGGAAGAACTACGCATCAAAGTAATTATTTATACTGATCGTTGGTTTTCAAATTGATTAAAGGTATCTGTGTAATGATCCACCCCATGCTCACCCGCCGATTTGGTGTGCAATTTGGTTGTGATTCAAATGAGGAATAATAGCAACCTCTTATCGCCGGCAGTGATTCTGTAATATCCATAAAATAGAACACAGACGATTTGAAAAACACAACTTCAGAAAAACGCAAATTCACCGCACATATCGTGAGATTACGAATCGATATTGCGGAAACAATGCATCATTGAGATCTCTAATAAAGGTTGTTTTAAGGACTGATCAGTATTATTAGAAAGCCACTAGAGCTGTGGCACTTTTAAATCTAGATTGAAAACGAATTTCTTTAGAACTGCTTCTTGTGTTTAGTTTGTTGTCTTTCTCCCGCACATCCGATTAGCACATACATTCATTATACCATGATAATTAGTGGACTTATTCACATGGGCCTTACCTTCATTCCATTGTATTGAGCAGTCGAGGCTAGTGATTGATTCGGCTACGCATGTTCGTCTTTAGCTGCTTACGTTCGTCTTGCCAGCATAAGTCTGTCCGGCTCAATGAAATGACACACAGCTTACAAATGTGCTTGGCCAACTTATAAAACACACGACCACATTCGCCATTCCTACTCCCTTACAAACGAAAACAATATATAGCAGGGTTATGTTTCAGGCAATACCCCTTCTTCAGAGTGAGAGGGTAAAGCGATTGGCTGACTTGGAGTTGAAGATGTCACTTTACAATGTGGAGGCTTTGAGAAATGTGGGAAATTTTAAGGAAGTTCACAGACAGTTTTGTATTGACTTTCAGAAATCGTTTGGCGATGCTGCTGCATTGTATGTATGTATATTGAACTTCTTTCGCACCATTTGTAGCCAACTGTGACAATCGGAGGAGTGGGGGAAGGACAACAAACTAAACCAAAAATAAGTTCGAAAGAAATGAGTTTTAAATCTATATTTAAAAGTGGCTTCCTAATGTCGGAAAGAAGAGCATTCCAGACGGCCGCAGAAGCACATCAGAAAGCGTGCGATGCAGTGACCGTCTTTGTTCGATGGGTCACCAAAATCTGCTGCGAGGATGACGGAATGTCGCGTGATGGTTTACGCTCCTTGACGAGATCCGCGTTGGCAGTGGTGCACACGCACAATTAACAAAAAAAACTCAACACAGTCGTCAACAACACTCTTTTACGTGCTATGTGAATAAGGACTCTTGCCCCAAATGGCACCTATTCTAAAAAAGTGCTTTAAGTCCACATGATTAACAAGCGTTAAGAGTGTTTTTGTGACTTGATTTATGCTTATTTTTCTACTAGTAGGCGATGAGAATGAAACCCTTATGAAATCAAGAACACGTGTATAAATTGATGTAGCCACATATATAACGAGATGTGTCAAATTATGTGCATTAAGAACTATATCAGAATGAATGAACACAAATGAGCTGTGCACTATGTGAAGCCATACCCAGCTACAATGATCACTAGCATTGGGAAATGTATATAACTGGGAGGGTTAATTGTATTGACAGAAAATTGTAATGGACTTCTTGTTTTGTGGTCGAATACACTTGGCAGGCTAAGATATGCACGGGGTGACCAGCCCCTCCCCACCCAGCCCCACCCCTCCCACCCCCCACCCAGCCCCACCCTCCCCACCCAGCCCCACCCTCCCCACCCAGCCCCTCCCCACCCTCCCCTCCCCACCCAGCCCCTCCCCACCCTCCCCACCCAGCCCCTCACCACCCTCCCCTCTCCACCCAGCCCACCCCTCCCATTTTTGGATGCACGACGGACGGACACAATAATCCCCTGTGGGCTGGTGTAACCAGGAGGTTCCTACCAGTATAAGATTTGTGTATCTTTAACATCCGCTACTCTGTTGTATTTTTACACGAGTTTCTCATGATGTCCATCTATTAATTGGGTTGATTTGTCATGTTTACTTATACATAAAACGTATATGCGCTGTGTCTTCAGTACATTTATTCAACAAAATAATCATGCTTTTGCTTTGTTCACGTATATTCCATTCACAAGCTGATACATTAATTTGGAAGAACGCAGCAGTTTGTGTTTCACACTGCCAATCTCCCAAACACGTAGTTTTTGTTTATAATCAAATAAGCATCAAAAGTTCGTAACTAAACAAGTACTCCGGAGGCATCTTGATCGTCTTTTCTTTCAGCAGTAGACACGGTGAAGTCATGTGTCTCCAACAAACCTTTCCCTACATTATTAGGAATTCTTCAGAGTTTGAAATGGCAGCTGCCTCCCACATGCCGGGTCTGAGAGCAGGGACATTTATTCGTTCTGAAGGGTGGAAGTGCGAGCCGGCTTGCCGCACGCTGCGAAATAACAAGCGTGAACGACTCCTGTTGAGTCTCATAGATAAGGTGCTTTGTGAATGGCCAGGAATGCGCCTCTCGGCCAGAGGGATTGGCTCATAAATCCATTCTGATGTCTGGCCCTTCAGACGAAGTTGTCTGTGCGCAGTGGCTGCAGCCACACAGTTGTGGTTGTTCTGTGGTTCGGCGCAATTGTAAGTGAACACGAGCTGTGATTTATTTTGTTCGCTTGAAATGAACGTATATCGCGCTGTCGAAGGTGGACATCTCACTGCGTGATACCTGAGAGCGTCATAGACATGCTGACGCGCGTAACCAATGCACGCTGAGATGCTGTGAGAAAATCAAAGGCATTCGAGGTAATGATGGGAAACAACACAGGGGATGCTCTTCACTGCTGCTGTTACAATGCATCGCGTTGCATTGTGTGTAAAGGTACAATTTTATTATACATTACATCAATTGCCCCCTGAGAGAAAGAAACGCACGCTCATCATGCTCACTTTGCAGGTGATAGCTTGCCATTGTATGTTGCACTATGAAGTAAGCACACATTTGACCACTTAGCTCGGCCATTATGGTTCGTGGGTTGCTTTCCACAACGTCTTTCGGCGTTGGACCGTGTATTTTTTAGTTCCTGACGAAGCTCGCAGCAAAACGTGGAGCGAAATGTCAGACGAACATCACGGCGAAACAACGGCACGGATGGTACGACCCCGACGACACATCGGAGGGCTACTATGCGGCATGGCCGCGGAAAGCCTGCGCAGTCAGGCGACAGTGTCGTCTGTTCCTGAATGCAGATGTTGCTGCAGCCTTCAGTTGCAATGCAGAGGTGACCTCTAGGAGTGAGAAGATTCATCCATTAATCGATTAACATCCGTTTTTAAGTTCACAGATGCATGCTTTGAAATTCACGTGTAAGAATCTACGTAAAAAAATGTATACATTTGTTGATCTTTTTGGGATTTTGTTATTCATGTTGCAATCCATAATGGAGTTTTTTTGGGTTAGATCGCGTAAATATGTGTCGTTAAACCCGCCACCACCCAACACAGCCAATTAGTAAGGTTTGTCACGTAAACAGAACATGCCAATTCGTCACTAGTACAGCACACCGGTGTGTTGGAGAGCAAAGCCACAAATTTACAATCTGAGTACGACGTTTCGCCAGTAATTACAACTAACTTCATTAGGCGACAGCCAGATTTGGTGCAATATTTGCTTCGTGTCATGAGGTGTAGAATATATTTGGAGAAAAAAAAAGTGCACATCATTGTGAACTCATGTGTATGAGAACAGCTGCACCAGAGATACTCACAAAACTCTTTCTAACAAACCCTCCAAGTGGCCTGTTTATCCACTGCTTTTTGTGTTTGGTTTGATGTCCTTCCCCGACATCTCCGCACCTCCGATTAACACGGTTGACTACGTACGGTGTGAAATACGTTCAACTCACCCAAGTACATTACATGCTCGGGGAATAACTTTTCCACACCATCTGCTCTGCGATTGGTGTTTTCCACATGTGGGTCAAACCGATATTAAAAAAAAACATACGAATTAAATATGAGATGACTATCTTTTGAAAAATTGTCACACGGGCTGAGACCGTTAGTTTAACGAACACGTAGGCTTTCGGGGACAATATTATCCATAATAGAAGTTTTTATTGGGTTTGATTGTGTAAATATTAATGTGAGACAATCAACTTGCTACACTTGACAGATTGCTTTAATCACGGGCAACTCTTAATATTTTAATCCTAACTTAGTCATTACCTTAGTCACCTTAATCTTAGTGTATTTGACGAGAACATATGGAATTCTAGCCAAGTCTTAGTCCGTTGAATATATTTTGTCATTAAAATAAACATATTCTTGGGTCTTTCGGTAAAGTCACGTAGATAGGTTAAAATACAATTACATCTACATGACTTTACCGAAAGACCCAATAATATGAATTCCTGCAGTCACGAAAGCTTTAAGTCAAGATTTAAAATAAACATGTTTTAGCTGTAATGTGAGTTTATAAATGAAATCCACAGATTAAGACTAGGCTCAGCTTCCACAGGTTGTCATTAACTCGACTTATGGCTAAAATAACTGAAATGCTGACCCAATTAACACTGCCAGATTGGAACCCTGGATCTTGGCAGTGCCATATCGGCCCTCTGACTTCTGAGCAACTCGGCCACAATAAAATATAGCATTTTAAATGTGCATACGTTGCATGTAATCAGTTACTTTGACACGTGCAGTCGCTAGGAAATTACCACGGTGTAAATGAAAGAAAACAACAATATTTGAGACTTAAGGAAAAAAACAAAAATCGACTCCGGAATCGATGCACGGACACAATGAATTGCGAGTGAGCACGCCACTCATTTGTTTGGAGAGAGCCCCCCTGCACAGCCTATTCGGGCGAAGTGAAACACAATCCCAAGTGTCAAAATAGCATCCCACGTAAACCTGAAATGGGGTCAGCTTGACCCGGATTGCCCACGCTCGCTTGATTGTACCACAATAGGCACAGAAGAGCCAACACGCAGCGTTCTAGGCTGCAGTTTCCGCATGCAGAGGCGGGGAACTTGCAATTCGCAATTGGTTTTGCGGCTGGGTGCTTGAGCCCTGTTCAGGGCCTGTGGTTGAGCTGTGTCAGACAAAGCGGCGCATTTGACCAACAGAATATCGAGCGTGACGCCACACCGCACAGCACGGCGAGTGACCGTCCGCCTGCAGGGGCATTGATTCGCTTCCGAACTGCACCCCGAGTCGGAATGTCGTATCACGAACTCCGCGTGCACCCCAAATGCTGACGACCACCATTTAATGCGGGGAAGGCAAATGAGATGCTTTTAAATTTGTTTTAGGGGCCGTCCATGAATGACGTCACGCGATTGTGGACGATTTTTGACCCCCCCCCCCCCTTGTCACACGACGTCACAAAAATTCAGACCCCCCCCCTCAAATATGACGTCACAAAGCTCTGCACCCCCCCCCCCCCACAAAAACATGCTTCAAATCGCTTTAGACTATTGTCATTGTAGTGCGTATTTAATGCGGCGCTGCACTCTGATGTTGTAGGAGAAAACATTTATTAAAAAGTATATTTAATTAAGTAGAACGTGTTGTCTATATTTATTAAAAGTTGCGCATTTTGATGTGACGTCACATTTCTCAAAACCCCCTCGTCACACATCGTCACAAATGTCTGACCCCCCCTCCCCCCTAGTTGCGTGACGTCATTTATGGACGGCCCCGTAATAGTTTTATACATTTTTATTCAAATTGGGCTATTGGCGTCGAGTTGTCCAGTTGACATGAGACTGTCATTTTCATGATTTGAATTATAACTAAATTTTTTTTCAGATTTTACGTGAACATTTTTTTGGTGACATAGCTGAGACCATATAAGAATAGGTTTTACCCTTTCTGGAAATAAAACAGCTGTGTTAAGATGTTAAAACACCAAACTGAAACTTGTTTCAAGGAATCATGTCTGCATTAACCACATATACTTGTGAACATGCAAAAAAATCCGTGCTCTGATATTCTATGCATTGTCTTCGAAACTGATTGGTCCACACCAGAGACAGCTATCGTTAGAGCCTAGTCTCAAACAGTGTCAGACCAGAGGACGCCAAAAGGCGAACAGTACAAAGACAATGCCACTCTCAGGACATTGAGAGCGAGGGGTAAGCAGCTACATCACGGAACCTCCCTTGCCATTATCAAAATATAAGAATACTTTGCATGTTCACCACAAGTATATGTGGTTAATGCAGACATGATTCCTTGCAAACGGTTTCTGTTTGATGTTTCAACATCCTAACACCTGTTTTATTACTAGAAAGGGTAAAACCTATTCTTATATTTTGATAATAGCAAAGGAGGTCCCAGGATATAGCTTTGCTTGAAAATCCAGTTTAAAGCTAAATGGCCTGAGACCCAGACTCAAACCCAGCGTCCAACCATTTCCATCAAATGATAAAGATACATTCAGAAGACCCAGTTTGATAGCTAAAATCGGCATACTTTATTAAATATACGACATACATTTTTACTTAAATTTTTTATATGTTGTATAAGTCTTGGGGTCTAAACATGTGTCTAATTTTATAAGTACTATACCTTTTTTTTTAATCCAAGTAATGAAAGCCATTAAATCAATGAACTTGGCTGAAACGGCTGCTGTGTGGGAGTGGAAATTTGGTTGCGATTGTTGTTTCTGTTTATTTACCTCTTTTTTTAAATCCTTTATATTAAGTTCGCTTGCTTGCTTAGGACCGTGCAAATCTTTCGGTCGTTTTTTAACCCACTTCCCGTGATCCAATCGAGCTGACATTTTGCACACAGACTCGTTGTACGTGGCAACGCATTTTCGCGAAAAAAAATTCCAAAATTTTACGCTGTTTAGGGAATTTTTTAAAAATATTTAATTACCAATTGTTTAATGCTGCCAGACAATCATCTGATCCATAGGTCGCAGCCATCTCAAGCCAGAGGACGAGAGGACTCTAGCCGCCACGCATATAAAGGATTTATAGTGAAAAACTTTGTTTTTACGGGTTATACTTGTTTCCAATGAATTGATGCACGATGCGTGGGGAATAGGAGCCGCCGGTGAAAATGTAAACATTGCAAAGGATTCAGAGCGGCTTTCGGGTTGGGTGGAAGCCTTGGCAGGACTGTGTCTTGTCACTCAGCCACAGGCACTAAGCAGCTTCCACGGGCAGCTGGAATTTCTGAGTCTCTTCCTCCCCCCTCTTTCTCACAGCGGTAATTAAAACCAGAGGTGGTGGTGGCGGCGTCCAATTTCAGACCAACGGTTCGTAAGTGACTTTGTAAAGTTTAACAAACGGCGTCTAAAAAGGTCCGCGAAGCAATTTCTTACAGATGACTTCTTCTTTCGTGTGGCTTGTTGCGGAGATGGGCAACTGATTTTTGGAACAGCAACCCGATGTTCTGAATCAATGTCTACAGGTCCATTAACCTTTCAACGGCGTTGCTTTTAAGTTGATGAATTAATGACTTGGTCCCAGTAAACACGGAACATTGGTCCAACCCAACGTTGAGCCAACATTGGACCAACAGTTGCAGCCACATGCCAATGTCGGCCGAGCATGTTTACCGGGCTGCCTTCGATCAATGGTCTTGATAGATGTTTTCTTAAAAAAAAAATCTTGTTACTGTATGGATAACTTGGCCGTACGTGTATTTTGTTGGTGTTGTTTCTGCCAGGTTATATTTTGTTAGCCGCGTACACTTAATTACTGTTGAGCGCAAAAGGCACTCAGAAGTGAAACGGGCCTTTCTGTGCACGGGACGACAGCCTTGACTTAATAACCGCTCTCGGCTCTGACTGTGTGAGTGTGAAAGGCACCTCTTGAGCTCTTGATGTTGCTGGCTTGCAAGCTGACCCAGCCTGCGCTTTGCCTTGGCATTGACACAAGAATGCCCTGTGCACGCACGGCTCAGCATCCACAGCGCAGCACTGCTAACTGGTGCCTGCTGAGCGTGGCCCAGAAGCACACAGAGAAGTAGGCCAGTAAGAGACAGAGTGCGCGCGTGTGTGTGTTAGATGCATGGGGAGCGGTGGTGTAGTGGTTAGCGCTACGCTGCGCTACGAACCCGGCGACCAGTGCTCGATTCCCGCTCACGGCCAACACCGGTGACGATTATCTGAACCGGTCCAGGGCCTCCCCTAGGTCGACTCAGCCTCAAATTAATACCCGGTGCGGTGTGTAGTAAACATCGCCACTGGGGAGACAAAGGCGGTCGGGCGTGGTGTGCTGGCCACCCACCCCCTCGTGTACCGTTCCGGCCTTCGTAGGTGCTCGCTAACAGCACTTGCCCCGAAAGTCTGTGCAGGCTATACGCGGGGAGCTGTGACTTTGTCTTTGTTACATGCCCGAGAGAGAATGGAGAGAGACTTGGCCGGGAAGTGTCGTGGCGAGAGAAGGGGATGGAGGACGAAGGAAGGGGCGTGTGGGGTGGGGGAGGAGAGTTGTGGGGTGTGCAAGGGAGAGAGAGAGAATTGACTTAAGGGCGCCCCACCTGTGCTGAAACAAGCCGTGCAAGTCAGAGGCCCAAGCGAGTTGTTTGGGGTCCCCACCCACTCCACCCGACTTCAATCGTCTGTGACGTAGCGGAGTTTGTGTGTGTGTGGGGGTGGTGGTGGTGGAGACTGCAACCCAGCCACTGCTCTCTCTCTCTCGCTCCGGTGTGTGTGTTGTTGCTGTACCGTGGTCGTCTCCTCTCAGGCAGCAGCAGCAGCGGCAGCAGCGTCGTCGGCTTCTTCGTCTCAGTTTTGGCAGCGCCCGAGGATTTAAGGAGAGAGAGGAGGAGGAGGGGGGGCCCTGCTCGGCTCGGCTCGCGAGAGGGGAAACGAAACGCGCCAGAAGCCGAGGGTCGACGGATTTCTCCCTCCCGCCGTCACTTTTGCCCGAGAGCCATGGTCCAGAGCTAGGGGTGGGGGAGCCCAGAGAGCTTGGGCGGCGGCGGCGGAGAGAGGAGGAGGAGGAAGAAGAAGATCGTCTGGTCGTGTTGAAGTTGACGGGGAGGCGCTGCTGCTGCTGTCGTCAGGTGAGGCTCGGGGTTGACGGGTGACAACTTTCCTCCACGTTGTCCACAATGAGCTCGCTTCTCGTGGCTCACCCGAGTAGATTGGACGCGACTCTGTACTCAATGAGAACAATACTCGGCAATGGGCCAAAGTCGAAGACTTGTTTATGGTTTAAATATTGACTGAAAAATTTCGTGACTGCAGGAATTCGTATCCTTGGTTCTTTCGGAAAAGTCACGGAGATAGAAAATACAAATATTAAAATAAAAGTTGAAAAGTCTAAATATAAATAATAAATTTAAAATAATAAATTATGTTTTATTGTATTATTAGTATTTTCTATCTACGTGACTTTACTGAAAGAACCAAGAATATTTGTTTTTGTTTTCCCTCTTAGGGCATTTCATTTCCTTTCCTTCTTACACTTTCTGTCCGTTGAGTGTTGAGTGCCGCGCCATCGATCTCATTGGTTGTTCATTACTCACTGAACTCGCTTTAAAGTGTCACTCTCACAGACCTATATACACACACGCGCGCATGCACACGTTGTAAACCGTCGCGTTTGTACAAGCCGCCTGCCGTTGTTGGGAGAGATCTGTTTCTTCAGCTTGTTTAACGGAGAGGTTCGCTTGTAAATGTGGCCGCTAGTAAAAGCAGCTGGCATGTTGCGGATTTCGCGTTTTGGGGCCGTACATAAATGACGTCACGCACCTGGGGGAAGGGGGTCAGACATTTGTGACGATGTGTGACGAGGGGGGGGGGGGTTTGAGAAATGTGACGTTACATCAAAATGCGCAACTTTAAATGAATAAAGACAAACACGTTCTACTTAATTAAATAGACTTTTTTAATAAATGTTTTCTCCTACAACATCAGAGTGAAGCGCCACATTAAATACGCACTACAATGACAATCATTTAAAGCGATTTGAAGCATGTTTTATTTTTTTTGGGGGGGCAGAGCTTTGTGACGTCATATTTTAGGGGGGCGGGTCTGACTTTTTGTGACGCCGTGTGACGAGGGAGGGGGGGTCAAAAATCGTCCAAAATCGCGTGACGTAATTTATGGACGGCCCCTTTCCTGAAGAAGCTCCCAGCACGTGGAACGAAACGTCGGACACTGCGCCGACGACCTGAGAACGCATCGGAGAGATGGCGTGTGAAGGGGTGCATCAGGGACACGGAACAATTTAAATGATGCAGTACCACAAGGGGCATCTGTGCTCACTTCTCTAAACGCCAGCGCGGCACCTTACCAAATGTAGCGGATATTACGTTTTTTGTTGTCAAGGAAAATACAAATTTTTTTGATTTTTATACAGTGTTTGCTTTATCCCCAAAATTGCGTTCTGTTCCATGACGGGCCGTTTTGCCCTTTGGCATCAAGTTTAATAGAGCGGTACCACCTGTGCTTAAATTCCATACACCACCTACGCGCGCATTGCCACAGGTAAGACGTGAGTGCGTAAAGTATTCATGCGTTAGTTGTCCGGACAAAAAATTCTGGGTTAATTAAGGTCCCTTCACCTGTTGGCTATATTCCATCGCCTCAGCATTACTTAAGTGGGGAAAAACCAATCCTTTCAGAGAACTGAAGCTATTAGCTGTATAGTGTGGACGAGTACGGTAGGCTGTCCTCTGGAGGGGCCCTCTCGAGCTCTCTGAGTGGAGGGACTTCTGCCAGCAGTGGCCATGAGTAAAGCGATTTTAGGGATGCACTTTTACACTTCTCATACACACGGTGTCAATGTATGTATGTTGAACTTCTTTCGCACTGTACATATACAACCGCGCTAATCGGCGGTGCGGGCAAAGGACAACAAACTAAACACAAACCGCAGTTCTAAAGAAATTAGTTTTACACTACATGGCTTAAAAGTGCATAGCTCCAGTGGCTTCATAATATCCGAAGGAAGAGCATTCCAGACGGCCGCAGAAGCGCATCTGAAAGTGCACGATGCAGGGACCGTCTTTGTTCGTTGGCTGAGCCAAAAGTCGCTGCGAGACCAGATCGGCAAGATATTATGGTTCACTGTCGAGATATTGTCAGAATTAAATCATTGTGATCTGACAACGGTTTGAGTTGGGTTCAACAACACCACGCACACTCACTTGGTGGTATGAGGGTTTTATTGTAATTTTTTTGTCATCACTGGAAACATCCACATATCCGCTATGATGTTGGGGACACATAATATTGAGACCTCAGAGGCCCGGGTGTTTGCAAACATCTCAATTGTGATTGTTTCAAATTATATTTTTTTCATATGCTGTTTAAGACCCCTGAAGCTTTTCAGTAAATAAAAAAACCCTTAAGTATACAATACTTGTATAAGGAATAGGTTGCCAAACGTTAACCATGTTTTTCAAACCTCTATTTACCATTCATTAATAATGAATTGTACCTCCATGGACACTGCTATATTTTTGAGTGGCATCCCATCACATGTTTTGCCTTTTTCCAGGACCACTGGTGTGACCCCCACATACAAATAAAAATACCCATAATCTTCAAAACTTAACTTCGCCTTGGATATATTTGACTGCACAGTACAGTATTATAATCACCTTTTTCACCAAACCAACAAACAATGCCATAGAAAGTATAAACAGACGTAAGTTAATCGACACTTTCGTGGGTAAATAGAGGATTGTTAGTTATACAGATTTGTAATATTGATGCAGTAATTTTAGCTGTTACGGTCCCACCTGATGACGGAGACTTGTGTTGCCTCCGAAACGTCGTGATTTATTATTTTATTTCCATTATTACTTTCATTAACTTTTAATTGTAATGTTTTACCTACGTGACTTTACCGAAAAAACCTAAGAGTATGAATCCTTGCAGTCACGAAAGCTTCAAATCTAGAATTTGTAATACATATTCAACTGCACGTTATAGGCTATGCAATTGCATTCAAACTGTGGCTGGTAAATAATAATAATAATGTGTAAAGCACAAGTTATTGGCGGGGGGTTCGGTTTCAACTGTGAAGGGGAATTCTTCCTGCGTTCTTCTTGCTTGCACATTCTTTGCGTACCCACGAGTCTCCGCACGTCGGCCTCGCTGTTGCTGCTCTTTGCCCGAGCAGGCGCCTGACCCAATCGTTTCTCATCCTCGGCATTGCCCCAGGGGTCAAACGTCGATCTCATTTTTGGTTAAATCATGTCCGTTTTGCTCGCTCGACAGCATCAAAGCGAAGGAGCCTAGAGTCGTCAGGGTGGTCGTCATACGTGTGCCTGACACAATGGATGTTTACTTTTAAGAGATGAGCGTAACAAGAATTAATTCATCGTTCTCATCATCATCATCACAAGCCATGGTCACTTCCCTGCTGAATGAAGGCCACACCAAGCAATATCTCGCGATCCTGCGAATTAATAATCCATCTAGTACCTGCTCACATACCGAGTTCTTTGCTCCGTCTCCTAGATTAATGTCCCCTCGGACGCATTTGTAGTTTCTTAAATGTGTAATTAAATAGATAATCCGTAGCTTATATTGAATGTTGGTATATATGTTCTTAGGTACATACTCGGCATTTAACAATGTACCCCTACACCACCCCTTGCAATCAAATTAATTGTATAGATTCCGGTGCAAAATAAGTTAAACATACATACGGTTAGATTCAAGAATATGTTTCTTTTTATTATTGTGAATGTAGCAGCCTCCAGTGGCAGTAGGCATCACGTGAATCCATTACATACAAGGCATACACATCTAGTCAAGCATGTCGCATGATTCTATGCATGTATTGTGCACGCTAGGACCAGTTTTAATTGATAAATCAATGCATTGTTACATGCCTGGTATATACAACGTGAAGTGGAGCTCTTGTGCAGCGGTTTCATGCTGCACTTCAAAACTGGCAACCTAAGTTCGATTCGTGGCCAAGGCTGACATCAGTAGCGGGTACAATCTTCATCATTCCTCGGTACCCGTGAACCTCCACCAACATGCACCTACTAGCATGTTGAAGTGTGGTAAATAAATGCTCCCCATGACTGAAATCGTATGGGGTAGGCCTTCCTCCCGGAGTGGGTTGATGAAGGGCTGAAAGCTATTATTATCATAGGAAGGAGGGCAGTGTTGTTGGTTAGTTAAAAATAAAATCGTTTGGTGAGATCATATCCTGTTTAAAATGAAACAAAACATTTTGCCCAATAACTTGTGTTAAGATTTCCCCATCCAGTTTTTTGCGAATTCCATTTGAGATGTATTTCAACTTGGCATTTTATCTTCAGTTTTTTCTTGGTTCACTGTGTTGTACCCTCATCTGTTTTAAGAAATGCTAATGCTGTTGCTATCTTTAGCCATGTGACAATGTGTTCATTGATGTCACAATGTAAAGCGCTGTATTTTGAAGATAACATAGTTGTTTTCGAAGATAACATATGAATTAGCAGGGGGTTGTGGTGGCTCATTAGGTAGGACTTGGAACACTCCACTATGAAACTGGTAACCTAAGTTCCATTGCGGGCCACGGTCAACATCAATTGTGAGTGATAACTGGTCCTGGGCCAACCCCTGCACCAACCAGCACTGACCAGTGTCGTGAAGAATAGGAAAACACATTCCTGCGGAGGGAGCTGGTAGGAACGTTGGGTTGCTCGGTCAATGGCCTGCAGGGTCAACGGCGGCGTGGTGTATTCCGCAAATATGCCCGACTGTGAGGGCGGGCACAAGCCGGCGTGAGTAGGTTAAACGTTGAGTTTTATAAGGGCACCACGGGGTGACCAGCCCCTCCCCACCCTCCCCACCCTCCCCACCCAGCCCTTCCCTACACGACGGACACAATAATCCCCTGTGGGCTGGTGTAACCAGGAGGTTCCTACCAGTAACAACTGCCATGACTCGCACTATCTGGAGACATCTTCATCCAGCGGTGGGTTTACAAACTGCTATAAAAAAAAAATATATGAATGAGCACATTGTCCTTCCCACCCCCTCACCTCCGATTAGCACGGCTGGCTACGCACGGTGCAAAGCAAGTTCTACATACATACAGCACATACATGTTTGTTGGTGGATAGCATGATTTTTAAGTTGGGATAAGTAGCCATGGGGCCCTGTATTTGGTAGCCAAGGGGGTTCATGAAGGCGAGAGGGGGGTGGGTAAAGAATATGCCCTCTGTCCTGACGTTGAGTGAAAAACTTCCCCAAATGCCCCCTAAACTGTATTCCCACACCCATGCACGTAGTGTGTGTGCATCGTACAGTATTTCGGTAGGTAGAAACGGTAAACTGGAACTCAATTGGAAGAAGTTACTGAAAGTACTCCTAATAGATGTAAATGAAACTTGCTCGTTGATAGAATGTATCGCGTTTGTATAGTCCAGTTCCTATAGAGTTGTGAGTTTGCTTTGGCATTGACTTTCACAGCAATGTACATAAGTATCCTGAACATCTTTCACACCGTACGTAACCAACCATGCTCATCGGAGGTACGGTGGGAAGGACATCAAACTTAACACAAAAAGCAGTTCTAACGAAATGAGTTTTAAATCTAGATTTAAAAGTGCCATAGCTCCATTGGCTTCCTAATATCGGAAGCAAGAGCGTTCCAGACGGCCACAGGAACGCAAAACTGACAGCTTTCAGTAAGAGCAGCGGCGAGGCGATCATCGCTGCTCTTGACACGAGACAACCACATCGTTTACACGTTAAACGCGTCTGGCGTTCTTAGCCCCACGTCACTGGAATGATTTAACATTTGGTCTTTTACCCTTTAACCCCTTATAAGCAGCCCTAATAATGTATGGAGGAGCGTCACGAGGGAGGTGGTCTGCACGAGGGTTATTGGCACTTTACGAGGCATAATCGACTCTTTTTTGCGGATTCTTTTCCATGATAAAATCTCTTGGTGGGCGGTTAATGTGTGACTGTTAAATCTCGTCGTGTTGACTCTGGCCCCACCAATGAGACGTGTGTGTGTGCACGCGCTCGTTGCATACCTTGACATTGTGGAACGTCAATAAACCATGGAAACCACATTTTCGGGAGTGAGCCATTGTCAGGGCAAATGTGGGTGGCGGAACTTGTCTTGGTTGCGATGCAGCTCTGAAAGCCAGACGCAAGTGGTAGCCATAATTAATATCCGTTTTGCAGTCGTGTGACTTCATTTTCCAAGAGGCGATTGAAATGCACTTCAGCTGAAACGTAACAAGTCGGCGCAGAACTACGTCGCTAAATAAAACTGCTCGTGAACAACTAGAAAACGTATTCTTTGGGTCTTTCGGTAAAGCCACGTAGATATAAAAAATAATAACAATATCACGACTAATCTACTGCTGGATGTGTGTATGTATGTTGAACTTGTTTTGCACCGTACTTAGCCAACAGTGCTTATCGGAGGTATGGGAAAGATTTCCGGATGAAGACTTCTTCCTCATACCGTGTCAGTCATGGTTGCTGTGTGGCCATTCGCACCTCCATTTAGCACGGTTGCCTATGTATGGCGCAAAAGAAGTTCAACATGCATACATTCTTCACCACGTTAGCCACAGTGCGGGTTGGTGGTTGGTGAACACAGGGTCTCAGGACCGGTTCAGACAACCCTCGCCATTGTAAAGTACAAGAGAAGAACTCTTCATCTGCAGTGATGTGATGAGCCACTATTGCAGATCGTATTATCCACAAGTTTGCGCCTCTTTGCGGCAGAAAAACCACGAGTATTAGGAAGCCGCTTTGCGATGCATTATGGGTAAATTTGCAGATACTAGGAAGTAATAAGGCTTCAGGAAATAGGACTTTTTGCGGCCCCATTGCCGCGGACAAGAGGACTTATATGTAGGTTGGACTTCTTTTGTACCATACATAGCCAACCGCCCTAATAAGAGGTGCAGGGGAAGGACAACAAACTAAACGTGAAAAGCAGTTCGAAAGAAATTAGTTTTCAATCTATGTTTAAAAGAGCTTAGCTCCAGTGCGATCCTAATATCGGGAGGAAAAGCATTCCTAACGGCCACAGAAGCGCACACGAGACAGTGATCGTCTTTGCTCAACTGTTAGCCCAAAAGTCGGTGCGAGGATGACCGGAGTTCGCGTAATGGTTTATGCACCTCGGCGAGATCAACAAGGTACTGTGGTTCACTTGTGAGAAGCACTTGTGTATGTATTGAGTGCGACCTATTACCTATATCCCGAGTTACGGGTTATAGGTCCGCGTATGGTCGAACTGTCATGACCGACACAGCCCTGCGTAGATGGGCACAGGGCTATAAAGTGTAAAACATTTTTATTTTATATTCTTCAAAGAAAGCCCCAGTTCCAGCGATTCAATCTGTGAGTCATGCAACCTGGTATTAGGACTTAGGTGTTGAACTTGCTGTTATGGCTAAACATTACCAGTAAATTTTAGTGACTCATGATGGTATCTCTAGATGCTATCTTTAACTTCGTAGCTGGAACGTGTGTAAGGTGACATTGGTGACGAGAACGTATTCTTATTGTTATGAAAACCAGCCCAAGCTGAAATGGGCTGCTTGCAATGTTGTTTTGCTATTATTTCTATCTTTCTGCTCGCATGCCACGAATTCTGACGTTGGTTTTCTTGTTCCACAAAAGGACCGTAACATACGGAGTGGAACATGTTCATGTGAGGACATAGCATCTGCTACTTTTGTTATTCGTGCCCCCAAACGATCCTTGGGACATCCTAGTAACTTCTGCAGGCGTCAAGAATCAACAATTAATATGGATCCTTCGGTTCACGATGCATGCATGGAACTGTGTATGTAAGAATCGATTCTTTACGATTTGTACGTGGTCTACGTAATGGGTTCCTGATTCCTCTAGCCACTAGAGGCCGACAGATTTACCACAGTGTTTCAAAAACTGATTCTTTAATCGATACGTACACTTGAATGATGACAATTTATTGGACCGCAAGGGAAGACAATTGTTACACCCCTGTTATGTGAGGCTGGATTCTTCCTGTTACCTGAAAATGTCTTCAAATAATGGGAGTGACCTGGAAGCAGTGGCACATTCATCCCGTAATCCACATTTCTCCACCGAGGATTCGCCCTTAAGTGGTCTTCTGGAAGAGCTCAATTCCTATTATCCGAGGCTTTGCGCAGATAAGCAGTCAACCCTGATGTGGCAGAAAAACATCCTTTTTTTCTGTGTTTATTTGCATTTCAACACACGTGTCGGCGTGGGAGTAATTTCTGCGGATGAAAACAGATACTGAAATGGGTCCTCCAATACTGTGCCCTGCCATCGCCACTGGTAATAGGTGTTTCCGCAGTGTTCATTTTCTTAAACCATGAAAACCAACTCCGTTGAGCGATGTATTAAGCTCACTTGCAAAGAGCGATAGTCCACGTTCTGGATTCTACGAGCATTGTGTGAGTTTTTCAGTCTTATTTTTAGTTTTCCGTTGAAGATTTTGCCTAACACTGCCGCGCACACAATGGCTTGCTCTTATATAGAAATATATACAAATACAACATGGGCTCTTTTACTTCTACAACTTCACAGAGAGGACGGCCCACACAAAGGTCATGTTTACGCCGCACATTATTGTACTGTGTGGCATTAGGGTGGCTGAGATAGGGATTATTACAGTGGTTATCCAGACTGGTGAGCCGAAGGATTGGAGGTGAGTGCTTTGTCGCATCGGTGTTCCGACGCGGCACGTATTCAAATGGGCCTGCTAAAGCACTCCTTTTTTGACTTGTAAAAAAACTTTCGTGGAGTTCATGGCGTTGCCCCAAACACGACAGTGTGCCAGAATATATGACCCTTGAAGTGTTGGTCAGCAACTTTTAGTGCTATCTCCGTCTGCGTTTTGTGGAAATCACGGGTGGCACCCTTAACATCCATGACTCAACCAGATGGACCAGCGAGAGCGAGAGCTGTGTTCACCGACACTCTAACGGGGGTGGGGGGGGGACACCCTCGTCATAGCGTGGGCATGACAGCTCATAGGCGTTCATCGCAGTAAGAAGGTTAAGGTTACATAGCCCTGCAATTACCTGTTAACGCACCACTGCTGGCAGCTCTGGAAGCAGCTTCGAGAGAGAGAGCACTCATCTAGAAGGATCGTTGGCCTACTCTTCAACATTGGCCAGATATCCCACCACAGGCAATCCTGCTGTGGCGTAGCCCATTTATACTGCCGGGTGGACTCAAGAAACTTGTTCATTATTTCAACGCTCAAAGATCGGACCTCCGGATTGCAAGGCCATGTGCTGATCATGGCACCATGGCAGATCTTTCGTAGCATTGCAGTACAGTATTTGACTTGTGGCGGTTTGTATTCGGAACTTGATTTTCTAGGAGACACACCCTTACACATACTGTAACACACAGTGTGTAGTGCCCTGTGGTTTGTGTGGTAGGTGTGTATCATGCGTGCATTTGTGGGTGATTCATACCACTACAGAATATTAACAAAACATGTCCAGGTGTACTCCGTACTATCGGAGAGAAAGTTTGCAAAGTTAATTTTAGGTCGCAAACTATAGGCCCAGAGTAAGCATTGGGTAAAGCACATTGTTGATGTTCAGTGTTTTACTGTAGAGAGTTTCGTATTTATATTGTTGAGGAAGGACCTGGTAGTGGTCTAGCTTGTATAATGTTTTGTTACTCTAAATACTCTCACCGCTGTACTCTATAGATGAGCTCGCTTTCGGGTCCCTTGCGCAGAGTTTCTGCCAGCGGTGGCATGAACAGGACATTTTAGAGCCTCACCTTTACCATGTTTAACTTTTTGGTGGTCCAGATGTCTTGTGACCCCAATTAATTGACCATGAAAATGTTTTTTTCCTTTGCAAATTCATTACTGTTTGAATTAAACCTTACTTAAAAAAAATATGTACTCTTTGAGAATTAAATGGGTGGTCACAAGACATCTGGACCAGCCCTGTATAATAACGTGAGTATAAACAGAACAGGACTCTCTACTCGAGGTTTAATGATTCACCCCACTTGTTAGTCATTGAATTGTAACAATTGCAGGATGGTAATCGAATTCATGAATTGATTTTATTTTACATGCAGGTGAAAAGCATCGGCTTTAAGTGGCTGGTGGGGTTGTGTGGACTCATGGCTTACACCAAATTAATAAAAAAAGCATGAATTCCTAAACGTTCGATTATATGCATGTATTGTGTGAGCATGTGAATTGATTTTAATCGAATAAACTATTGAATTGGTACATTCCTAATAATTACTGTAATGTATTTGGGAGGATATTGGGCAGTTCGGTGATTCTGAATGTTGCTTTTATTTAAACAGAAGTGTACAATACGTATGTGTTGCCTTACAATATTAGTATTACTCTGACATTTGTTTAATATTATGCTCCGATGTGCAGTGTGCATGGGCTTAAGTCAATATTCGAGTTGAGAAAAATCGTCTTTCGTGAAAAGCAATGCACAAAGCACAGTACAGCCCTGTCTAAAAATGTCAGCCCATCGCATTAGTCTGCAGATGTTCCTGTCCTTCGTGACAAGTGTGTGCGCATCTCACCATGGTTTGAACAAGACAAGCAACGTCGAGTTTGCTACAATTCCCATTCATGACGCCACATTTCACCGTAGAAGTCCTTTGGTCAGTCCACTGCTAGATGAGGGTCTTCCGACACTGTGTGGGTTGTGGGGCGTTATCTTCAACCATACTTCACCACGCTGGTCAGTGTGCGCTGGTGAAGGTGGGAAGCACATATGTGTAAGCATAGCGAGCACGGAACAACAATAGATGTTGCTGTGCTGCCCTCATCGCCCCACAGCAGCAACGTGGCGGTTGTCAGTTGAAGCGCTATCCACGATCAAGCCTGCTTATAGTTCGAGATCTGATGAGATCAGGTGATATGGCCACACGTGAGGACACGTGTTGGATCTGTTGACAAGACGGGAGGCAGACCTAACCTGAGGAGTTCATAATTCCTTCTGTTGAACTTTCCTAGATATAAAGAAGTTTTGGTGAACGAGCGTTTTCAGTGGCTGTGCCCCTATTCTCTAGAACAATATTGCCACAAAACTTGGTCTGCAGCCGTTACCTGCCTAGCTGCCAATGTATAAAGAATTAGACGAACTATTATTTGCCTGTTAGCGGCCACTTTTTGTGTGTTGTTTACACTGTTTTTTATGGATGCTGTGTTTTTTAATTTTTCACTAAAATGCCACCGTGTTTGAGGCTGTATCTGCATTATAATTACTATGGCAGATCAAAATTAGTATTTCTTTTAGATACAGTGTGGTATTTTATGATAACCTATATTTAACTTCATTTTTCTTAATAAAAACTTTTTTTTATTGCGATTACGATTTGCTAGCAATTTGTTTATTTCTCTTATCTGTTATTGTTTTTATTATCGATTTATTTAATCGTGACTTGTTGCATTTGTTGGAGAAGCGACCGTGTTGTTTTTGTTGATGAAACCCGATTTAAGAGATTTTTGGCTCACAGGGTACTTCAAAATAAACTGAATTGATCGCGAGTGCCCAGAAAATAAATAAAGTAGCAGCCGTGGTTTGTAGATATATTCCCAATGGCACCAGGCGTCCAAACTGGGTGACTCAACCTCACAGCCATAAATATGGATGTGGAGCGATGACTCGTTTCCCCAGGTGCAATACAGATCCGTCTTATCTTAGCTAGGGACATGACCTTCATGTTCTCAAACATAACCAGGCTGGGGTGGTAACTAGTGTCTTCAGAAGATAGTAATGAATTACATTTTGCGACATTCGCATAAACATAGACTCCTCTACTTACGAACATTCGACTTACGAACTTTCAGAGATACGAACAAATCTGTCTGTGTGTCCAGTTGCCCGTTCGGACCGAGAGTCGTAAGTTTAACCGCTGCGCAATAGATGGCGGTGGTGGCGGCATCTACATCTGCAGAACATGAAGAATCAGTGGCATCTATAGGAGATTATTCAACTTGTAGAGCCATTTCCCGTGTTTAGTGTACATTCTGTACAACACGTTTGGAATCGACAGGAGTAAAGTTGGACTTCCAAACAAATTCTGCATTGTGTATCACACAAATCCCTGAGCATATTTACAGCTGTTCAGCCTTAATGTATTTCACATTGCCAAAACATGTTGACTGCTGTAAAAAAAAGTATGTTTACATCTCTCATTGACAAGAGTAAAGGATTTGTCGGCCAAGCCATCCACCCAAACCACGAATTTGGAGATATCCTGATATTCAATTAAGAGAAACAGATTTAATTTCAATTGACAGGGTTATAAGTAACAATATGATTATGTCATGGAGATCACAATCGTCATGGAAATCGTGAATTCAGGTATGGTCTGTAAATGGGAATTGCTGTTGAAACACATTAGATTAGGTAACCAGTGGCCAACTGGTGTCTCCTGAGCCACACGAGTTTCTTTAATAATAATGAATGTCTTCCGTGCTGTGCTGAAAACTGTCAATATATAAACTTGGTTCTTTGCAGAACTCACGGGTACTGTTTGGCTCTTGGTCTGTTACAGGTTGGCCACGCCTGGAGTAGGTGCTTCCAGGGTCATACAGTGGGAAAAATATCAGCCATGGCTACCACGAGCAATCTGCCCATAGAACTACAGATAGTATAAAACACCGAGAGGGAGGGGTACGGAGAGAGAGAGTAATGGAGATGCAGAGAGAGAGATACACAGATACCAGCAGACATCCTAATAGACACACACACATGCAGCAAAACGGTAATACATATAAAGACATGGCGACACACACATGGTGATACATGTAGAGAGACAGATACACATGCACACACACAGATACAGAGATGCACATATGGAGACACGAAAAAGAAGCACAGCGATTTATTACTTATTAAATGCCATGCGTTGGGCAAAGGTGGGGTGGAGGGGGAAGGGTGTGCCACCCCATCTGAGTCTGTGACCTTGAAAGGGATTTCCGGCTTTTTTCCTGCCTTACCTTGTTCGAGAATTTCGCTAAAACTGATGGTGACAAAATCGACAAAATCGTCCTTTGCTGGTACAGGTGCCGTGTTGCACCACAAAGCGTTCCTGTGGTCACGGTTTAACTTGAATCATGTAATACGTGATACCGAACACTGCTATTATTTTTTTCAAATCTGTCAGATTTTCACATTCTCAGCTGACACCAAGAAAAAAATGTGTAGCTCAAAAGTTAAGCGGGTTGTTGAGATTTGACGGTTACATCGTTATAAGTTTGATGTGAGCTGATTTAATAATTCATGGTTAGATGTGAGACATCCGTACAAGATGCAATTGTGGTCATTGGTATTCGGTATTAAGATACAGCAGTAGCATTTAATTTGTTTATAGTAGCTAGGCAGCGGCGGTGTACACATTGAGTCATGTTTAAATAAAAAAGTTGCTTCTTGCTAAACTTTATAATTGAACACGGAGATGGCATCACGCACAAGGCCCTACATTTATGCATGAGCGTACGAAGCATACATCTCAGAATGATGTAAGCCTCGCCTATTTCTTTTCATTTCAGAGTTGAGCGTGAATATCTCCGCAAAATATTAACGAGTCTCTCTGTGGCTGAAAAGACTGTAATATGTAACAGCATTTGGCATGCTTCAAAGTGCATGAATGTAACAATGATTAACATCCTGTATACTTGTATGCCATTGCCATTATCAATCTTGCTATCTGCAATGTTCTGTCAGGTGGTAATTTAGTGGCGACAGAGTTTACAGCTTTGACCTATGACCTTTGTATGTTGCGTTCGAATGACATATCTCCATTTTATTTTCTTGAGAAAAATAAATCTAGATTCATTTTTTTATGGTCAAACTATTGGGGGGAAAACAAGGGCTTTACCAACTCTTCGACTGAAGCCGTAGGACAGTACTTTAACTTCAATTGAGTGGATAATGGAAACCACCGCTTTGATTTGGATGTGGTTTTACCGGTGGTGTTTTAACAGCGCAGTTGACTTGAACAAAGGTTAGTTTTTTTTTGGAGCGTTACAGCTCAAATCTTTGGACATTTACCTCAAGTGATATTGGCCGATAGTCGTTTCACTTCTACACTGATTGACTTTTGTGTTTGAAAATGCAGCAGGATTTCCGTAAAATGCCACACAACCGAATTCACAAGTTGATTTCAACTTTTTACGGTGACCAAATCTATCAAATGGCCTCTACAAGTCCAGGCATGGTGAGCATACAGTGCAAGACATGTCATCGGCTGTGAAATAGATAATGCTGTTGGCGGATAAGCAATTTCACGAATGAGAATTGCTCTTATCCTATTATCCGTGAAAATAACTACTTATCTTAAAAAAATAATAATACGTGAATAAATGAAAACTAAACTTTTTTTCTTTTAAGGCCCACTGAGTTACATAGCTCTTTTACAGAAGCTACCTGACCACAAATGATAGCTCAACGAAGTGGCTTATCGCGTGGAAATTTATAGCAGTAAAATACTCTCAACGCATGTTGATTCTAAAAGTGGGGGGGGGGGGGGAGAAACCGGAGAAATCCGGAGAAATATCAACGCGACCACGGGGAGAACATGCAAACTCCAAATATACAGGGTCGGGATGGAACCCGCGACCTCCTGTGTATCAGGCGAGATAGTTAACATCTCGCCACCGGGGCACCCCAATGCGGATAGGAAGGCGAACTTGTCGTGTAACTGCTCTTATGTACGAATATTTGCGGATAATAGGAGGGGTTTAGCACCACTGGAAACCACTTTTCAGTGACTTCCCTTTTCCGTATGAAATGCACACAATGGGATTTTTTTGAATGCACGTGGTGACCACCGCTGCATGAATCCTCTTATCTGCAGAAAAATATGAATAATAGGGAGAATCCATCCAATTCAGAATTACGAATAAAGGGTCACACAGAAAGCACCGGGCGTTTCACTGCACTTGATGTTGAGTTTCCATGTCCAGTTCCGTATACGCCTGCTCATACGTTGAAGTTAATCGACAGCCCGTTACGAATCCACTGCTGGAGGATGGCATCACCACACGCTATTGCAGCGATGGGGGTTGTTCCACCAATTCACCAATGCGGGTTGGTGAAGGGGAGCGCTGAACCAACTCGGATTTCACTCGTCACTGACGCTAGCCGTGGCTGGACATGCAAGCCAGCTCGCGGGGTTCATCATGCGATGCTTGAACCACGGCACCGCCACTCCACCCACACCAGTGATTCCCTCCCCACTTTAGCAGTTTAGACTTTTGATGTCATTGGATTGGCATGCTGGACGTTTAAAAAAAAAAAACCTCTGGAACACTTGTTGGACTTTTTTCGTACGTGAATAGTAAATTGAAGCTTAAGGAGCTGAAAGGAGTCTGGGCACTGAGATAATGAAGATGAAGAGCAGCGAAAGGGAAGACGTCATCAATTGACAACGTGCAGGACAAGACATCGAGCAGAGAGATGTAAGACCAGGTGAATGCAGCGATAAGACGCAGAACCAGACGTGTAAAGCAAACAAAGTTCTGGTTACACGATGCATCACTCTGCTGGTTAGCCGGTCTCGGATATTCTGATGTACAGTGATCCCTCGTTTATCGCGGTTAATGGGGACCGGAACCCCTCGCGATAGGTGAAAATCCGCGAAGTAGGATTGGCCCCCTAGGAATTTCCGTATATGTGTGTGTGGGTACCAGAATGTTTAAAACATGTATATTTATACTTTATATATATATTTTATTTAAATCTATTTAATTATAAAACCTTAATATTATACATTCACTCTCTCTCTCTCTCATACGATACGTATCATGGTGTTCTACACTCACCAATGACAGTAGCATCTTGAGACTTGACTCCAGTAATGACGACGACGACGATGACAATGACGATGACAATGACGACGATGACAGACCTGTGCAGTTCCATGAATGTGATGATGAATGGTGATGATGATGGTGTTACTGCACAGGTATAATGAGGCCTTTAAATCAGTTCGAAAAATCCGCGATGCACTGAGGCCGCGAAACTTGAACCGCGAAGTGGCGAGGGATTACTGTATCTGTTTAAAGACATTCCTCTTGTATGCCATCTTCACTGCCGTGATGTGATCGGTTACACACTGGACTCGCACTCAGCAGGCCGCCACTTCAATTCGATCTCTCGGTGTGGCAGTTGGAATGATCGCAGAGTTCCTAAACCCCCTCCCGCCTCTCTTCCCCCAGCAGTATAAATGGGTTCACCAGTCAGTCGATTGGAAGGTCGTGTGTGGTGGGGTAAAGTGTGGGTACTACCACCTCTTCACAGTTGTCTGGCCAACGTGGAAGAGTAGGCCAAATGCTTTCTAGAAGATATATTTTAGAGCGCCCTCCGATATCGTTCCCCCGCACGTCCGATTAGCATGGTTGGCTATGTACGTTGCGAAAAAGTTGAACAAACATACATACATTCTCCCTCTAGTTGAGACCCTTCTGCCACCAGGGCCGCACCTTAACCTTTAAGTTTGATTATTTTGGTTTATGTTTGGGATGTTAGGCAGCCTGTCTTCATAAATAAAACCTTTTTTGGTTCGTGTTGTCACTTGTTTATCCAGGTCACGTGAGTAGAATAGCTTCGTGTTGCCTGAATGGGTTCTCGCTTCCTAAGATCATGATCATAATAATCATCAGCCATAACCTCTCCACTGCTGGATGAAGGCCTCCTTACGATCTCATGGTCTTGCAATGTAACGATGTATCTCCCGCCTGCATACGAGCTGATGTCATCCTCTTGGGTGTGTTCCCTCCCCTGGCTTCCACTCCGTGTGGTTGCTCTCTGTCCTGCCCCAAGCCATGTACATGTTTTCCATCAGTCGTTATAATGTCACTAATTTGCGTATACAGGCAGACCTTGCCGGTTATGTTCCTGGAATATTCTGGTTTTGGACAAATAATTTACCTAATCGGAAACATGGGGTTGCATTCCTGGGTCCGAAATGATAATCCCCTCACTATTTGTTTAACTAATTCTACAAGGTTTTCTGCCCTTGTTATTGCTGACTCGCTCTCCATTTCTTGTTTGTGTGTGTGTACACTTTATTTTTCAATTTAAGCTCAACACAAAACCCCCGTCTCCATTATTATTATTATTATTTTCACACACCGTGCCACTCACACCCAATGCTCGCCAACTGACGCTGTCCCTTCAATGTCAATGATTCGCCATCTAGGCATCCGTCATCTAGGCATCCGTCTAACGTGCTCAACGACCGGACGACGAGATGCATGCGGCGTTGTGTGAACATTTGCGTTGTGCGGCTGCGCGTGGAGAGTGTGATACATTGTCACACAAAAAACCTTTATATATAAATAAATCGTTCTCACAGTCGATTGATTCACAGATTCCTCCGGATGCATCCCTCTCTCACGGCACGACTTTTCAACGCTGAGATGAGAATATTAGCAGCGTCAAATCGCGTACAGCCGAAACATCCATCACCCCCCTCCACTCCCCGGAAAACGGACCTCATTAGGTGAACCGTGTGTAGCCGAAACACGCGTTCTGTAAAGACACGTTGGGCAAGGTTTTCCTGTATTATGCAATCCATGTGTTGCTCTTCCTGTCTCTCAGTGTCATTGAAAGCATCCACCTCTCCAAGCCTAGTTTTAGGGTCAGATCGCGTAAGTAAAACAAAACGTGCAAGTGACAATATCTACACGATCTGACCCTGAAAGCAATTTTGAAGAGGTGCATGCTTTAAATGACATCGAGAGATAGGAATAAATTACGAATGCATTTTTTTTTATCAATAGAGGAAGAACTGCAGTGTATACACAGTATCTAAATTAACAGGTATTTCCATTTCTCAAGTAATAACGTGTTAATTACTGCAATTATGATCTACGTAATGTAAGACGCTAATGAGTTAATACGACAAATGTCCATGTCATAGGAGTTGTATGGATATTCAGGAGGTAAACATTTTGGTGTTACCCACGCAGCTGAGCAATGCAGTAATACAACAATGCAGAACATTATTCTCCTGGATGCCGTCATTCTGATAAATGATCAATGATCCAGGACTCACCGTATTCAGGTTCAGAATATGTATTTATATTGGAGGAATCCGATGAGTTCTAAAAGCTCTTTTTCACAGATGTACAGTCGGGGTGGGTCAGAACGTTACAAAAACAAACGATACAAAAATAGCATTGGGGTCCAAAGTATAGGAATGGTAAGCAATTCACACGAAAAACATTGTTTTATTTTACTAGGTAAAGCCCACTGAACAGATTATTTTTTCAGAAGCGACCTGGCCACAAATGATAACTCAACGAAGTGGTTTATCATGTGGAAATTGAGAGTAGGCAAATCATCTAAATAATCCGAACGCATCTGATTATAGCCCTCTTATCGCCCTTGTTTTGCTACTGTCCTGATTAATGTTCACTCAAATTTCACTCTTTGATTCCTCCACCCATGTAGAAGATTCGGTCTGCCAAACATTGACCGCTTCGTTTCATCCATACCTTGCTCGACCACCACACGGCAGGTCACAACATTTCTCTTTCTGCTCCTTTCTTCGCACTGATAGCTAGACTTTGTAAAATCAATCGCATCGTCTCCTTCCCCAAGTCGTTATGTCAGGCCAGATTTAACAAGGTGAGAGAATTTGTTACAACCAAACAAACACACGTCCACTTAAACCTGGAGTGCTCACAGCCAGATGTGAGTGGCAATTTCACCCAATACGAGAAATTATATTTAATTACACTGGTCAACAAAAAAACACACTTTTTTCTGGCCTGGACTTGTGCAGCTGTTTTAGACTAATTTAAGGGTGCTGATTCCAAATCTGATCTCAGATTTGCTCTATCACATCTCATTTTTATGCTATCGGCATACCCCATTTTCATTGATTTTACCCGAAATTGACTCTGTCACTTATGATTGCAAGTTGTTGCGAGTCAGTGACTGCTTTAGTGTTAAAATATGGTGCTGTATTTTTAGGATAGTGTGTTTATAATATCATTTTATGTAGATATCCACATTTATTTAATATTTTTCTTCTGCAGTTTTAATTGAAAATGCAATATTTGATGTCTCAAAAACCTGATGTGATAGACAAAAACTGATGCCAGATTTGGAATCAGCACCCCAAAATTACCTTAAAACCGTTGGAATACCTTATGCCAGAAAAGTGTGTTGACTAGTGTTATCTCAAGCGAGAATCTAGAAAATAAACCCATAAGTGCTGTCAGCCACATTAAGTATTCTGATGCCAGCATAATGGCCTTTTAGAGTCACCCAAACACCTCTGCTGTGTGGTAATTATTTTATAAAAATACCAGACTGACCTGATAGACTGTTTCGTAGTGTTGTATCCCTTTGCTCGAGTACATCTGCCGTAAGTGAGGCAAGTCAACTTGACAGACTGCGAGTGTCGCAACTTTGGTGTGCTCCCTAATCTACTGCTGTAGGATGTGCTATACAGTTGGTTTTTCCTCGAGATGTGGAATGAGACAAATTGTTCCTGGATACCATTCGGCACCTGCGTACTGAGTTAAGATGGTGGCAAGATGTTAACTCCCTCGCCTGGTATACAGGAGGGCTTGGGTTCGATCCCGATCCTGACGCCTGTTGTATATTTGGAGTTTGAATGTCTCTCTCCCCGTGGTCGCGTGGATTTTTCTCCAGGTCCTCCGGTTGATTCCTCCACGTTAAAAAAACGCATGTGTTTAGAGTATTTGGCTGCTATAAATTTCCACGCGATAAGCCACTTTATTGGGCCGTCTTTTGTGGCCAGGTCGCTTCCGAAAAAGAGCTTTATAGCTCAGTGGGCTTTACCTGGAAAAATAAAAAAACATAGTTTCGTCACATACACCCCCTGATGCAGTGCTCCGTTGAGGATATTCCATGATAAAGTGCAAAGTAGACCTTGTGAATACCATTGCAGGTCTAACATAGTTTATCGCCCGTAATAGTTAAACGTTTCCCCAACGTTTGTTTGAAGTATCCAGATAGAAAACACAAAGCAATCTCGCCCTTGATCTCTCCAAACAACCCACCACGGCTAAGTGGTGAACATTTATTTCTCAGTAAAGAAAGGCTCAAGCAGCAATTCATTGACTCTCAACTGTTTTTAATTAGAAGGTAAAAAGGTACTACTCTGCGTTTATTGTACATGAATGCCCTGAGCAAAAAGAGTTATTTTTAGGGCTGGATGGGTTTTTACAGGCTTTATTTTGTCAGTAACTACGTGTTATTTTGAAACCATTTTGCTTCCAGGACGATAATCCCAAAGCTTTTAATGAGAGCTGTGTTTGAGGTAGACTTGATATAATACTATAGTTCGATGTAAGTTATTAAACATCTAGACTTTGTCCAATATTATCCAATACTGTACCCGGTGTATATAACTTTCCGCATTTGATTGCATTAGCTGTTTAGCTTAATTCAAGTGTGAGCACTACAAGCCCGCGCTAAAGGACAGATTGGTATTAAATTAATAGCGAGCTACTGTGACGCTACGTGTTATGTTTAACGTGCAAACATTGAATGAATAAGCGTCCCATTGAAGATGCTGAGCCTGCCAAATCTTGGACATGACAAAATCGAGAATACGCGACGCCATATTTGTTTTACAACACTCAACTTGCTTGTCCAATAGAAGCAAACAGAGGCATCTATTTACAGTGCAACAATGCAGAACCCCACCGCAGTAATGTGTGTGCAGCGTGAAGTGAAGGAGCAAAGGTTAGATTGTGCAAAATGGACATGTTTCACGGCTTACAAAAGAACAACGTATTTTAGCCTGCGTAGGTTAATAATGTACCATTGTTTCTTGTCTGTGCTCCACATATGCGGTAGTTGTGTGCATGTTACAGCTGAGCGATTCTCAGCATCCCTAAGCCTCAAGCCGTGATTCAGTTCTTAGAATCAAATACAATTTCTAAAGGATCGTGATGGTGGTAGAATCGTGAGATTGTGCATTCATTTGTGAAGGGTAGATTCACGGGGACTTCGACCAACCGCGTGGAATTACCGTTGAGCTGCATTGCCAATTCCGAGTGCGAGGAATTGTCCTCACCATACCCCGATTCCATTGTGGTGTTTCAGGCAAGGGGGGAAGGCCCCGTGGGGTTGGGATGGCCCATTGGGGAGGCCAGCATGAGCACAGCCCTTACCTGTGCCACTGTGTGGACAGAATGCGGATTAGCTAAGCCTAAAGACATAAAAATGTTTTACCAAGTAAGGCTCACCGAGCTATTTAGCTCTTTTTCAGAAGTGACCTGGCCACATGATAGCTCGACGAAGTGGCTTATCATGTGGTAATTTATAGCAGCCAAATACTCTGAACGAATGTTGATTCTAAATGTGGATGGAAAAACCGGAGGATCCGGTGAAAAATCCACACGACCATGGGGGAGAACACGTAAACTACAAATATACAACAGGCATCAGGGTCTGGATCAAACCCACAACCTCCTGTATACCAGGCGAGGTAGTCAACATCTTGCCACTGCTGCGGCCCCGTTGAATAACGTTACAGTGGGACTCCAGTTGCAACGACGCTCTAAGCGAAACTTCACAACATAAGATTCCCAATAGAATTCCAATAGAATCCCATTGCATTGCACGCATCTTCCATTACACAATCCCTTTGAAATTCCCATTGATTGGATTGTTTATTTTTACATGGGAATCATTCATAGAATGTTTGTTATTCCTACAAATATCATCTACGGTGGAATTATATAAACTGAATCTGATTCCTGCATCAATCTCCCAACTCCAAAAAACATTAATGTCATCATCCCTGAAGGTGACATTATAGTAGGGATGGCCAACCTTTTCGGCATGTCCTAGTTTTCGTTTTTTTCATTCACTTCATATGAAGTCCTGCACTGTGGCAGCGCATAAAATGCTGGGATGGAAGGTGACCCAACGATTGTTGCTGGCCAAAGGCTTCTCTTGGCACAGAAAAGGCACCCTGGCAGCTTTAGAATGCACGCGTGAACCACCTTGATGGAGAGATTTCTCAGATAGTACACATGCACATATGTGATGGACTGGACTCATACGAGTGCGCAATAACAAATGTTCTTACTTACTTGCATGTTATTTTTGTCGTTCCCTGGTTTCAGTCGTACAACGTTCAGGCCAGTTAATGTGGTGCTCCCACATTTCATTCTTCTGCCATTATGACGCACAGTTTTATTTGTTGGGGATTTCGGTGCAAATGTGTGCTCAAGGTAAAATGAATTGTCTTGGTAATAGTTCCTCCACTAATTAATATTTCAACTCTTGTTTACCATATTACAACTTTGAATGGTGCTGTTGGCGCCTTGGCATTTGGGCCTGTGCTCAACAACTGTGATTTGGGAAATAAATAATAATCAAAAGCAGATAATTATCCGTCCGTCTCCACCACAGGTAATCACGTTTTGTGCAGTGTTATGTTGCCATGCCATGGAGCATAACAGATGTTTACTGCAGCCTATTGAACTACATGAGCAGAATAGACTCTCAGTGCTCTGTCATGTGTAGGCCATGCTCACTTAAAGTCAAGTGTACATTTCACAGTGAGCTAACACTGGCTTTCAGTTTCAAACAGCCAGCTCAAATATCTAACTGTATACAGGACTCAGTTTCATAATTTACGTGTATTGAGTACAAACATCGCTTTCGTCACTCCACTGCTCGATGAGGTGTCTCACTGTCGAGGATATTTAACCCTACTTTGCCACGCTCGTCAGACCAAGTATATTTTCTTTAGCCAGGTGAGAACTCAACAGACCAGGTGAGTCTCATTTGTCAGTCACCTGGGTCACAAAAATGAGAAAAGCAAAACAAATGAGGCACATCAACAAAGCAACTCGCAATTTGATCTAAAACAGCTGTGTCGCGTAAGAAATCGAAAATGTTGGTACAAATGTAAATCATTGTTAAATAATAAATTCCCTGTAGCGCAAGTTGGCTCGGGCAGATTCATGCAGGATGGTGAAGCAGAGGTAAAAATACATGGGAGGATAGCACAGTACAATGTTATTCTACTGCACTACCCTCTGCTGCTCACAACATTAGCCCCCCCCCATAGCAGCTTAAAACACCGTCTTTGTGCGTGTGTAGGCAACATACTGTAAAGGTACAGCCCCGCAATTGCTTCATCGCGCCACTGCTAACTGAAGCGCTTCCATTCGAGGGAGCTCTAGAGAGGCCCTCTTGAGGGTATTTGACCTCTTCTTCCACGATGGCCAGACATGTCGAAAGGGTTGGCAGCATCCACAATTTACCCCACCACACGTCACATGCCCATCGACGAACTGTCGTGTAACTCGTACCGCTGTGCGGAAACAGGCGGGGGGAAGGGGGGGGGCTTAAAAAACCAAAAGCGTGTGCCCATCTTTTGAAACGGTCATGTCCGAGAGATGGAATCGAACTGGAGACCTCTGGATTTGCAGGTCCGGCGTGCTAACCATCACACCACAGGCAGCGTCCCTAGCATTCTATATGTGGGCAACATTTATTTTTCGCGAGGTGCCCTTTGAAGACGAGATTGTGGGGAAATGGTTCTTGACCGTGTCAGCGTGGGGCGATGCTTTGAAAAGGCGGCCAAGCCTGCCGTGACTGCGGGCAGATGCTGGAGCACTGCAAAGGTCAGAGATCTGTGGGCACGATTGGTTGGTCGGCGCTGGCAGAGAACGAACACGATTTAAAATATATATACGCGCGCCCGGGTTCCACGGAGGTTGAGAGAGGTGTGCAGAGAGACCCCCTCCCCTTCATCCTGCTGAGTACAAAGCCTCTTGTGAAACAGCCGTTTTGACCCGGGTCTGGCCTGTCATGTCGAGCTCTGACGTCTTTGTTCGATTGCAAAATCAATGCCCCCTCTGGCCGGTCAGGCGGGAGCTTAACAAAAATAGCCTCGTACGGAGTCTCGAGATGATAGGCGTGAATTTGCGTGACTTGTGTCGTACAGAAATCTAAAATATGCAAAGAATGTCTTCTCTTTTGCTATCTATCGTGTGGGATCTTTCAAGGAACGAAACATGTATGGTTCATAATACTACCTTGTCCCAAACACACGTCACGTATTGTTTGGTATGTGGCACCGTCTTTTCATGTTTTGTTATCTGTTTGTGTAATCACCGGGTGGCTAAGGATGTAAAAAGTGAACATCACCGCTTATACATTACAATTTGAATGTACAGTATTAAGTATATAGCGTCCAAATGCCATATGCCAACCACATTCAAGATATATAACATACGTTGCATTCAGTACGTGAGAATGCATTGTTCTGTTTATGATGTTTGTTTTTAAGCTAATGCAATGCCAATGGAGCAAACTAAATCTGGGCAAATGAAGACTCAAGAAATGACAAACCATACTAACGAGATGATAAAACGAGACAAACACAAATCGATTCTTCTTGAATCTAATCTTTGATTTCATTGGGGAAGCTGGTGAGGGGTGATGTGGGAAGGGTTAATTGATCCATGTTTAATAATCATCTTACAGAACTCTCTCTTGGGAGGAAGAGTGACACAGTGGTTAGCATTCTGGAGGGTGATCACCGTGTTAAAGATGGTTGTGTAATTATTTAGTATCATTACCCACTCAACTGTTATACTTAACCTCTAATGTGAGATTGGATGGTGGGTCGGTAGGTAGGGTGTTTAGTTAGGTACCATGGCCCAAGTTCGATACCTGACCGTGGCGAACGTCAGTGGCGAATGATATCCGTTCCGATCTTGTGTCCACCTCCACAAACCCACACGGACTGGCATGGCGAAGTTTAGTAAAAACAAACCCAACATGACTAAACACGGCATGGGGGGTGGGGGGGGCTTTATCCAGTAGTGGATTGGCAAAAGGGCTGTAAATTCTACCTGTGGATTTTTGTAACAGTCTTAACATGACTGTCGTTCCCGTTTCATGCAAGTTCAACGCTAGGCCCTGCTATCACACGTTCGGTGGAGAGCGTGAGGTTGGCATCAACAATGGCGCCAGGACATGTTTGACAAGGCACTTAGCGGAGAGGTTTACCAATAGGTGTGACCAACGTGTGCTACAAAGGTTAAGTTTAATGATGCTTACGTTGCCACAGCAACGGCCTGTATTTTTGCACACGTTAGCAAGTTTACGTTCACTGCCTGTATTTACACGTACCGGCATTTTAATTTAAAGAGTCGGTTTGAATCTGCCTTCGTGTGTGTGTGTGTTTCGACATGCCTGCCATTAACAGTGGGGACATTGATGAGAGCAGGAGGCAGTGATTTATGGGAATACTTCCTGAGACAACCTTATTGTCAAAAGCTGCACCCGCCTTGGCATTCTGTTTGTTTGTGTGTGTTTATTCACAGATGCCTGTATAGCGTCATTGTTGTGGTTGCTGCTGCTTTGTTTCCTACAATGACGGCCTGGGTTTTTTTTTGCTTGCTGTCGTTTTTTCACAAGGCCGTTTGATAAGAAACAACAAGCGTTTGTTGTGAAAATATTGAGATTGTGCACCCGTGGATCTGCTGCGATGTGTGTACACTGTAATAAAGGCACAGACATCGCACACTCGTGATAACCTGGGTTGTGAGAGTTGCGCGATGACAAATATGCTTTCCTAAAATAATGTCGTTATTTATTCAGAGAGGGAAAAATAAACGAAAGTCTCCTAAGCTTTTTCAGGAAGGTCCTACGCTTTTGTGCATGATATCTAATCGTACATATGATGCCACCGATTGTTTTTAGAATTTAACGACTGATCACATTTAAAAACGTATTTCTATCAACAAGCAGTAAGGAGTCTTGTGTGCAAACAACGGTGTTGCTTTTACATGACAATTAATATTTTTCCTTTCCCCGCCCCCTCTCCGTCATGCCCTTTCACACATCGGCAGGGTCACATGGTCGGCACGTGGACGTGATGGTTTGACTGGCGCGGGAGAGCATGCTGTCCCGTAATAACCCGGGTGGCGGCGGTGGCGGTAGGCGGACCAACCCACGGACGACCACGAACCCCCCCGTCGCCCGGCCCTCCTCCTCCGACCGGGATGGTGGCAAAATGCCTTCCAGCAACGGCGGCCCAAAGTCGCCGGTGGGCCGGGTTCCCGACAGCGGCGGCGGTGACGGCGCGGCCGCCGGAGCCGAGTGGCTCACGCCGCGGCGGGTCAGCCACCGGCGCGCGGGCGCCGCAGAGCGGAGCGACGTGCGTGATTCGGGGACGTCTCCCATTGCCGCCAAGGTGCTCACGTCAGCCAACCCAAAGCTGTCGTACGTGGACCGCGTGGTGCTGGAGATCTTGGAGACGGAGCGTATGTACGTCAGGCACCTGAAGAGCATCGTGGAGGTGAGATGCAGGTTGGGGGTGCGGGGAGGTGGAGGGAAGGGGGGGGGCACGTGCCTTGCCGCTCTCTAGTTGCGGAGGGACGTCTTGGTCGTTCGAGGGTGAAGGGTGAAGGGTGGTCAGAGCGGCCGGGTAACCTTCCAACATTGCCCAGTGAACAACTCCACTTCTGGAGTGCACGGTTCAAGGGCTTGGACAATCGACTCCTGGTTTCCCTGTGCTGCTTTTAAAAGCCTTACGAGCACCTTTCCTTCATGAGTAATGCTGGAAAGAACGCTGTTCCCATCCCAAGTCCCGTGCCTTGTGGATGTTTCCAAACCTAGTATCACCCCATTAATCAATTCTCCGAATTACCTTGTGTTTCTTAAAGCAGGTAACATGCACAGGCTTGTTCTGCTGTTACGCTTCATTTACCTATCGTGCTGCATGACAGTGTCTCCACGTTTCATAAAAGAAATGTATACAAATGAATGGGTCTAGAAAGGTGGTGCAGTGCTTGGCACACTTTGCTGTAAAAAATCGTGACCTGGGTTTGTTTCCTGGCCATGGCTGACATCGGTGTGGTGAAGTATGGTCAAAAAGCCCTCACGACCAAAGCGGTGTGGGGTGGCCGTCATCCAGCAGTGGATTGACAAAGGTCAAAGAATAATAACTAATTCCTTATTTGCAGAGAAAGTGCCGTTGTGAAATCTGAGTTGGTTTCTTTAGTTAATGAAACACTGATGTAATGATTGTAGTTTTATATTGTTGAAGTATAAGTTCACGAAGTTAAACGCTGCATGTGGAGGAAGGAAACGTAATCCAGTGAGCAAATGGAACTTGTCTTGTTGACATTTCTCTGTGCTGCTTGGCCAGGAGCCACGAATTGATGTTGAGAATTGAATCCTCGTAACTTGGTGGTACAGTGCTGCTTACCATTTCACGTGAATTGGAATTAGGTTTCGTTGAGTGTCTCATGAATTTAGACTTAACACACGAGAAGACCACTGTGTAAGGACCACATGAGCGCAATCATCTGTGGAAGGGGGAGGCACAACTAACTCTAACCTCACGTAACAAGATAAATAAGTACCCTACTCCTGCAGCTAATTTCATTCCAAAATAAAACCATTAAATGTGTGTATATACTTCACACTGGCATACCACCTGTTTAAATGTTTTTTGCCTTATTACCCCAATTCATTCTAACTTGTGCTGTCAGTTTCCGATCATGAGACTAAGCATCCATTTGGAACTCTCCTAGAGCAAGGTGCAAAACCAACCCCCCCCAACCCCCGTGAGAGAACGGCATAGGTGATATCGCAAAACCACAGCACTTCTGAAATTCCATCAAGTGACCTCCTGTCTGCAATGGAGGCACTGGACTTTTCTACGTGTGTTGTAGAGATGTTCATCACATGGCGATAAAACCTACTTTTTTTTACTTAAACATTTCGTGAGTTCATGGAAATCATATTCTTGGTTCTTTCGGTAAAGTCACGTAGATAGAAAATACAAATAAATTAAAATAAAAAGTAAAAGCAAAAAACCACTACGTTTCGATCG
Organism: Lampetra fluviatilis; assembly: GCF_964198595.1. Lineage (NCBI taxonomy): Eukaryota > Metazoa > Chordata > Hyperoartia > Petromyzontiformes > Petromyzontidae > Lampetra > Lampetra fluviatilis. The sequence continues at coordinate 2,328,092 of NC_136292.1, forward strand.
GAAAAACAAGCGGTCTTCATCAGCTGGAGAGAAAAGAGGGGGGGGCAAGCCTCCAAATGCGACTGCTTCTCGGGGCTTTCAGAGGTTGAGCAAAGCCGTGCGGTGTAAACGGCACGGGCAGGGCAGCCAGCGCCAATGTCGGAGCAAAGCCCCGCAAGTACATATTTTTGGTATTTATTCTGAAAGCTGAAATGTTCGCACAATGTATGAATACCAATGTTTAATATTACGACATTTGTTATAAGGTCTTTGGTGACTAGGCTTAAATCCATGAACTCGCTGCGCTTGAGAACCTAATTTAATCACAAGCAGTTCAAACCCAGATTTGAACCCAGGATCTCAGTACTTTTTGTAATGCTGGAAATTTCAATGATGTTTGATTTGACAAATGCTTATGTGAAGTGTGAAATGTAAAGGGGTTGGTCTTAAGCCATCATCATTGAGTGTGTGGTGCACTGTGGGTAGTGAGTGTCGGTGTCTGGAAAGTGGTGTCACGTGAGTGGTGTAACATGCGTGGTGTGATGTGAGTGGTCAGCAACTGGTGAGTGGGAGTTGTCAGTGTGGGGAGAGTGAGTGTTATGCGAGTGTGTGGTGAATCTCAGGTATTAGGTTGGTGGTGAGTGTCTGGTGAGTGGTTAGCGTAACTAGATGAGCAAAGAAAACCATTTGTTATTGTGCAATATCTAACACGTGGCAGCAACATTTTTCAGAAGAACCTTAACTGCAGATTACGTGACCAGATCTCGACTGGTATCTCACCGGTTCATGCGACTGCCCTCTTCGCGTGGACCGAATACTTTGTGTACATTTTACACAAACTCTTGAGGACAAGTGACAATTGATTGATGTGGAAGACACACCGTGTCAGGCCTGTGTGAATATCTTGTCCCCGTTTGAAGGCATATTCTTGTGTGTGTGTGTGTGGCCCGATGAAACATAGCACAGCGGTGGCCTGTGTATTTCATTCATGGTTTACATAAATTCTCCATTATAAAGAAGCACCTTGGAAACGCAATTTTGTCGCCCAGAATTGTCCTCATTTATTTATCCATTTGTTTTCATATTTTCCAGTCGCATCAGTCAAATATTTAACCATTAAAAGCACTCTTTATGACAGTTAAGCTATGTCATTTGCATACAGTTTTCGCTTACCACTGCTGTGCTGTCAAGTTTATAAAGAATGATTACCTCACTTGAAAGCTCTTGAGCGTAAATATAGTGACATGCATCACACTAGGATTATACAGAACACATAAGAGTGGTTTGTGATTACTTATATTCTACCAACATCTACATCACATGGACAATGTTTTGATGATCAAGATCATTTGGAATTTGTACGTGCATGGATATATAATTGGTAAAAGACAATTGTAACAACGGAACCATACAAGACCATGTTCTTAGAAAGTTATGCGGTGTGGGAACACAGCCCTAAAACATCGTGCAATATTTTCGAGGTTTAATTTACGTGCTATTTAAAAAAAAAAGCTTTCTTTATTTTGCGAAAGGCAAACTCCAAGAAATGCCCATGTAAAACACAAAGTGGGATCTGCAGCTGTGTACAATTGTGCCAAGCTCGTCAGCTGCGCGCATTTTTTTTACTCTGACTTTTGAAAACAAACAGATTCTGTGAAGTACAATGCCGTCAGCTGACATTTTAAAGCCTGGTTCCGAGGCCACGCAAAAAAAAAGATTGAAAGGAAATGAGAAAAAAACGAGAACCAAAAATGGTAGTGCGAGAAAATAATGGCGCTGGGCATAGAGCAGAAGCAGGAAACCGTGAGCTCGTGCGATGGTGACGTTATAAAGCAACGTGGGGTGAGAGTCCAGGTGAAAGAGAGGCAACAAGCAAAGCAACTAAAGAATATGAAGGCTGTAGAACAAAGCTACTATGGGACATTGCCTCAATCATTTTGACAGTGACGCATTGTGTTGTGTTGCTTTGAACAGTGCCCTGTTATTATTGGTACACTCCCATCCCTATCAGAAACTATACTATTTTTAATTTTACAATAAGAGGCCCACTGAGCTAGATAGCTCTTTTTCAAAAGCGACTTGACCGCAAATGAATGCTTATCGAAGTGGCTTATCAATTGCAAATTTATAGCAGCCAAATACTCTAAACGCACGTTTCTAAATATTGAGGGGGAAACTGGAGGACCCAGAGAAAAATCCACGTGACCACGGGGAGAACACGCAATCTCCAAATATACAGGTGTCAGGGTTGGGATCGAACCCAAGACCTCCTGCATACCAGGCGAGGTAGTTAACATCTCCTAGCCACCGTGATGATGATGACAAGAGAGAGAGACGCAAACTCTAAATATACAGCAGGCGTCGTCAGGCTCGGGATCGAACCCACGACCTCCTGCACACTAGGCGAGGTAGTTACCATCTCCTAGCCACCGTGATGATGACATGAGAGAGAGAGACGCAAACTCCAAATATACAGCAGGCGTCGTCAGGGTCGGGATCGAACCCATGACCTCCTGCACACCAGGCGAGGTAGTTAACATCTCTCCACTGCGGGACCTCTATAGACCTGCATCTAGTTGTCTTGAGGTGGTTTGCCATTTCCCCTGTGATGCTGTGTCATACAACATTTACACCGATAACAATAGGCGTGGGTCATACGTATTGCAGATACAATTATCTTGTTTTTGTTAACTTATTACTTTGATCAATTTACTGTCTTTTCTCTCTGTTCGCTGTTAACATCCCACCACTTTCGGGTTGTGGCCTCTCCCTATGTCTTTCTTCACTCTCTCTTGCCACCTCCCATCCAGTGGACTCCTCCAATTCTTTTAATCTTGTCCGGTCATCTCATTCTCTGGTGGCCTGTCTTTCGCTTTCACTGCAACAGGCTCCACTCCATTGTTACGTGTGCCCATCTGTTATCCGCTGTTTGAGCTGGATGCCCTCCCAAAACTCCTTTTGAAGCTCTAACTCAATGTGTAAGTTTCGATTTAAAGCTTTCGTGACTGCAGGGATTCATCTTCTTGGTTCTTTTGGGAAAGTCACGTAGAAGGGAAATAATAAAATAATTAAAATAAAACATAATAAAATAATTCTCACAACGTTGCGGCCACAACGCAAGCAGCCGTCCTCAGGTGAAGAACAGGTCTGTTGGAAAGACAGTGTCTGAATGTCTGAATGTCTGTCTTTCTGACAGACCTGTTCTTCACCTGAGGACGGCTGCTTGCGTTGTGGCCGAAACATCGTGAGAATTATTTTATTATGTTTTATTTTTATTATCTTATTACTTCCCTTCTACGTGACTTTACCGAAAGAACCAAGAAGATCAATGTGTAGGTTTTTACCAACTCTATTCAATACTCTGACTTAAATATAAACCTGTTTTATATATATATGTTGTCTTAATATTGTGCTAAAGGTAAGGATGCAGCCCTGCAATGATTTGTTGAGGCCACTGCTAGTGGATGGACCTCCGCTAGAGGAAGCTCTCAGGCCCATTCAGACAGTATTTGGCCTCCTCTTTTAGGCTCTCCAGACATCTTGAAAGATAAGGGCGTATCAACACCTTACCCCACAACACTCAACCTGCTCTTCGACTAGCTGTTGTTATTTTAACTTGCCATTTGGAGTTTTGTCTATAACTGTAACGACATATATGGTATGCCAATCTCTTGACAAAAAAATAACATTTAGAAGTTGTTTCCGTATACGTTGCCTCTTTTGTGTGCAGTGTTTCCACAAAAGAGCCAATCCACGCTTCAATGATTCACATTTTTTTAATTCACAGTGGGGTATTTTACCCAGAATGCATTAAAACTGCACGAACACGCACTGACTAGCGTGGTGAAGTACAGTCTCGGGAAACAATACTCATGAAAATACACGGCATGGGGAGCCCCGTCGTCCAGTAGTTGATTAACAAAGAGTGTCGAATGATAATTGATGTGTTTCTTAAACGTAACACCAGTGGCATAGCGCATTTGTCATGGGCCATGAAGAATGGAATGTCATGAGGCAGCCTCTCTCTGCCTTCCCCTCCCCCCTCGTCATAGCCCAGCACGTGGGCCCCCCTCAGCCACTTGGGCCCCCTCAGGCACCTGGGCCTTCCCTCAGGCCCCCCTCAGGCACCTGGGCCTTCCCTCAGGCCCCCCTCAGGCCCCCTTCAGGCCCCCCTCAGGCACCTGGGCCTTCCCTCAGGCCCCCCTCAGGCACCTGGGCCTTCCCTCAGGCCCCCCTCAGGCCCTCCTCAGGCCCCCCTCAGGCACCTGGGCCTTCCCTCAGGCCCCCCTCAGGCACCTGGGCCTTCCCTCAGGCCCCCCTCAGGCCCCCCTCAGGCCCCCCTCAGGCACCTGGGCCTTTCCTCAGGCCCCCCTCAGGCCCCCCTCAGGCCCCCCTCAGGCCCCCCTCAGGCACCTGGGCCTTCCCTCAGGCCCCCCTCAGGCACCTGGGCCTTCCCTCAGGCCCCCCTCAGGCGCCTAGGCCCCCCTAAGGCACCTGGGCCCTCTTCAAGCCCCACTCAAGCTCCACTCAAGCTCCACTCAGGCCAATGGGCCTGCACACTTGATGGCCGTGCAACTGCTTAACGCTTATGTTTAAATTCACCAAAAATAAATTACTCGTGTTTGTATACGTTCTTTTTAGTTTTTTTAGGATTTACTGAGTGTTTTTTTTCAAACTTAAACATAGTACTGTATCTGAAATAAACCAACACTATACATTCCCATGATCTAAAATACAATATTTTTAAATAAGAGTTTTATTTGTCAAAAGGCCCAAAAGTCCAGCATTTTATTAGGAATGATATTTAAAGATACTGTATTACTTTTGGTAGTCCTCTGTGTTAAGTCCGTGTGTTCGTGAGTGTGATGAAGGGTCACGACTCAGTACATTCTATATCGGGCTTGGGGTGATGATCGTTACATCCTTTGTCTTCCCTGGAGGTGAAATCGAGCTAAAACAATGGAGCAGTGTTTCATCTTGCACAGTGAACGTCCAAGGATACCCTGGCTTCCCCCAGTCAATACAGTACTATGTGACCCGCATGCTTTTAGCAACTTCTTGCATTAGCTTTGTCCAAGAGGGGTTTTTTTTTTACACAGCTATGTGAAGTATGCTACAGTCTGCAAAAGAATTTCACGGGGCTAAATGCACAGATCTCTAGGGGAGGTGAATTTCACAGATTTAAATGCACATTTTTTTTCAATCCAGCGATTTTCAACCCACCCGTAGATGAAGGCCTGCTCACGCCATGCCAGTCATGTGTTTATTTTTAATACATACTTCACCATTGCTGGCCAGCGTGGGTTAGCGAGGGGGGTTGGGGAACAGGACAGGTTCTGATATCACTTGCCACTGATGTTCGCTGTGGCTGGGAAGCAAACTTGGATTGCTGGGTTCATAGCACATCATGCTAACCACTGCAACCACCACTCCACCCAATACGTTATTAATGGAGAAAAGGTTTTCATCATTTTCCTTAATTGGATTCAAGTAAAAAAAATAATTAAAATGTGTTACTGTCAGATATGATATGAAACAATAAAGCTGAACAACAGGTTTCTGTAAATGACATTAATGGTAACATTTACTTATCAATGTTTTACGAATGAAAGTGGTAATATTAATGACAAATACAGACATGACACGGAAGTTGAAAAGTGCGCAAGAAGCATGGAGAGACACATACTTGGAATTGCACAGACATAAGGAGGGACACATGGATTCATTAGAGAATATGGACAATTTGGAAGACATGATATTGACTTTGGACAGGTATGATCACCGGTGGTCAAGGCTGACGATGAAATCAGCTCGTTTGGGGGAGCTAGATGGATTGTTACATTGCAGGACTGCGCGAAATGACCACAGACCATGACTGCTGATAATGAATGGTGAAAAAATGAATCGGTCCAGCACAGTCATTGTTAAATCTACTTTGAGAGTACAATTTTATTAGAATTTTCAAAAAGACATGAGTCAACTTTTACTACATAAATGAATGTACAAAACAATTTACTTTTCAATAATCATCTAGGCTACACGTGCAGTCTTTAGTTTCAAGCATGCTCTGCATTGCCTGCAATATGTGATACGTTTTATTCCTGCACAAAGATTTACAAATACGTAATGTATGCTTTTGAAATGTGACCGGTCTTTGTGACACAAACATTATCGTCATTTCTTCTGATAAGAAAAGAACCTAATGTACGTGCAGAGACACGAAGGTATGATTTCGGTGTCAACCGCTGTACAGCAGGGTGTGCCTTCACAGTGTGACCTGACCCGGACATTCTTCATTACGTGTATCTTGCTTGTCCGGTTTTATTTCAGAGCTTGCTATTATAAAACATTTTTAAGAATGTTTTTTTTAAAAGACAAAAATAGCCGGGCCCTCGGCTTAAAAAGTACAGTTGATCTGCCAGAATCCACAACTTTTGAAATTTGGACCTATTTTTATTTCATTCTAAGTTGTGTATAATGAAGAATGCCTTTGACCAAATCACGCATAATGGGTGCAGTCTCAAGTAAGGAAGATGAACCTGGTTAGTGTTTATGGATGGGTGACGACAATGCAAAAACAAGGTGTTATCGACTGCTTCGGGTCCTCGTTGTCGACAAAAGATCACATTTTAATACAATCCTTGGTTGTGCTGTGCGATGTTCCCTTGCTTGCACTTCCCGCTGTCACCAACAAGGGCTGACCAGCATGAGGAGTAATGGTCATACAGCCCCATGACTCAGAGTATGGGCAGGCCGTCATCCAGCAGTGGACTGGCAGAGGGGGTGTATGTACACGCACCTTGATATGTGCGCCTGAATGCAGTTATTGGTCGTACTCGCAGCTTTTTTGCAATTCCTAGGCACTACGATCTGTTGCGATTGTTTAGAATTGCTCATATAAAACGAAAATACAATGCACTGTACGCCGTAATTGTATCATGACGTTAACATTTAAGAATTTCATCTATGAATGAGAAAAAAAATAACAACAGCAAAGCCAATTGTTTTATTTTCTCTAAAACAAAATCTTAATTCGTGTAAATGTAAAAAATTGTATCTGGTCGATTGTTAATTACAACTCGGTTGTTGCAGGCCATGCAATACCAAAGCATAATTGACTGTGCTTTTCAATTTAATTGAACAGGATTACCTGACAGCCATCAGCCAAAAGCTCCCAAATGATGACGTCAACACCCTGTTTGGAAACATCAAGGAGATATTCAAGTTTAACAGGTACGTGCGTGCATGGCATTATTACTTACCTGTTATTTTTTTAAATTAATATTTCAAAATTATCACACATGTGAGACATGTCTTGACATACCAATTCAGTCCATAAATCAACCCATGATCTTTGTTGAGAGCCATGAATACGCTTATAGCAATGGTGTAATTCCTTCTACGCTCGTTTAGACGCGCACGTTATGTCACTCACGTTGTTGTATAGCTGAACAGTGATTGGGTCCTGTGGCTTTGATTGACTCGGTGTTGGATTGGACACGCAACTGACCTACCCTGACTGGACATCTGTTAAAAAGAGCTTTATAGCTCATCGAATTCCTCCAGTATATATAAAAAAAAAACATTTTGATTCTGACTGCAAGGAATAGACTTCACCGCACACGACAAGGCCTCACTTCCTTCACAAACCACAGGCAGTGTAGATTTATCTCGATCTTTATATATCGCACTGGTTTGCTCCTCCAGAATGCACCTGGTGGTCAGGAGAAGTAGGCTTCTGTCAGTCTAGTTGAGTCTGAATCAATCTAGATGTTAAAGTGCACGGCTCCAGTGGCTTCCTAATATCTAAACTATTCTAAACTATTTTTTATTTTACCAGGTAAGGCCCACTGAGCTATATAGCTCTTTTTTTAGAAGCGACCCGGACACAAATTATAGCTCAACAAAGTGGCTCATCGCGTGAAAGTGTATTGCAGTCAAATACTTAAAACGCATGTTTCTAAATGTGAAGGGAAAACCCAAGGACCTGGAGAAAAATCCACGCAACCATGGGGAGAACATTCAAACTCGAAATATACATGCACTAGGGTCGGAATCTAACAGACGACTTCCAAATGTAATGTAATACAACATTTAATTTATTATTTTATCTTTATACGTGACTTTACCGAAAGAACCAAAGAGTAATTCCTGCAGTCACGAAAGCTCCAAATTAAGTTTGAACGACTTCCTGTATACCAGGCGAGGTAGTTAACAGGTAGTTAACATTACTTCGCTGGTAGTAAACATATCGGAAGGAAGAGCATTCCAGACAGCAGCAGAAGCGTGCGATGCAGTGACCGTCTGTGTTGGATGATAGGTCAAAAACTGCTGCGAGGATGACCGGAGTTTGCAAGATGGTTTATGCACCTCAACGACATCAGCAAGGTGTTGTGGTTGATTTATGGCAAGCAATTTGGGTGTGCACATGTAAGCAAACACCTGTTTAATGCCAGAGAGGGTAAAATCCTATTATTTTTCTCACGTTTATTTTTGCTTTTGCTGATGATGTCACTTGCTTCCATATTGTTGGTTTCTGGAAGCCACCATCATAAAGCAACACAATTGGCTGGCTGCCACAAACCTCTCATGGAGATCACAGTTGGTGTGGCCGTGTGATGACTGCCGCCACCACCACAGAGGCAAAGCGAAGCACAAACTAAGCGTAAACTTAGCGTGCTACAATCTCTGTAAATATGCTGATTATGTGCGTGTGTGTGTGCGTGTGTGTTGGTTGCAGTGAGCTGCTGGGAGAGTTGGAGGATTGTGGCAGTGATCCCGTCGCCATAGCGGAATGCTTTGTCGAAAAGGCAGGTTCAGACACCACTCCGTTTTAAACCTGGTGGCGAGTCCGATTGTGTCTGCCAAGTTGTCTGCTCTGCACGAGTTTCTTTCCTGCCATGCGATTTGAAACTATGAACCTTGCTCACCCCTGGTATCGAAAGTGCAGTTATGGAGTGCGTTGTAATCGAGAGACTGTATTGTCTTGGTGTTGTGTTGGATTGCTGTGGGTTTGCTGCCTTGCCCAAGCTTGCATTTGGTCTTAACAAATCTGCAATAATAAATGCTCAAGGGCAATTTGTACTTTCATGCTATATATTTATTCATTATTGACTTGCTTAACTTTTCTCTATCCTACTCTTGTATCCATTCTTGTATTTATTTATTGATGTAACTTGCTGACCCTCCCTTGATTCTCCCAGGATAAATACAGATTCTGAATCTGATGTGGCTTCCTCTTGAATCAACGTGAAGTTAATTACAATAGAAACACGATCGTAAATTATAAAGTAAGATAGTCCATCTTCTTGGTTCTTTCGGGAAAGTCACGTAGAATGGAAATAATAAAATAATAAAAATAAAACATAATAAAATAATTCTCACGACGTTTCGGCCACAATGCAAGCAGCCGTCCTCAGGTGGAGAACAGGCATGTCGAGGAGACAGAGTCTGAATGACAAGCCCCAGGCGTGACTTTACCGAAAGAACCAAGAAGATGAATCCCTGCAGTCACGAAAGCTTTAAATCGAAATTTAAGATAGTCCAAATAGGTCGTGAATCTTTCATGGATATTCCACTTATCTTTGGTGCCAATCATTTTACGCTGTGACAATACATTGTAATAACAGATTAATTCAAATCAAATGCTTCCAATTTCATATTTCATGCTGTAGAGTTGCTTTACATTGTGGTGATGTTTTTTTGTTTTGCAGAGCGGAGGATTTGAGATATATACACAGTACTGCACAAACTTTCCCAGGTATTAATATGAAAGAAAAAAAACAGATCTATCCCAGCGATAAAATCAATACACCTTGATTACTATCACAAAACCACGCGCTGTTGCGAGTGCTGATTGAGTAGTCTGTGCAATGCTGCCACACTGTGGAAGTTTGTAAGAGTGTCCATGCAGAACATTGCGCACGAGATAGGGGGGGAAACTCGAAGATAACGTCTGTTAAACCCTGCAGAATGTAACGCGACTGACTCTGCTGACGCACCCAAGGATGGCGAAACCGGGTCACAGTTTGCATGCTTGAACACATGCTGCAGGTTACTCTAAGTTTCTAAGGCCCAAAAGGTTGATAGATAATACATTTCCACGCTGGAACACGGAATTCATTTTCTTGATTTATGTTTGTATTATTTATCACACAGAATGCTCAGCTACAGCAGTCGATGAGGGTTATATACTGATATTTACATGTGTCAGCTGAGGGAAATATTGCCGCAAAGTCTGTAAGCCTTTGTTTTTCATTCATTTGTAGCCCTTGACGCATGCCACCGATGTGTTCTGTGGTGCATTGAGCACACGATGGACACGGTTTCCACACACAGGACAGGAATATGAAAAATATTTTTCTTGCGCAGAGTTCTCTACAAAGAGCCAATGCCATATTTGCCTGACAATGATCTGGGGAGAGCAGTGGTGCATTTCTTACAGTGCTATAAGTTTGGCAATCTAAGTTCAATTCCCGGTATCTGACACAGTCCTGGGCTTCACCGATCTGCACTGACCAACCCTTTTTGGAGAAGTATGCTCAAATCATACGTAAACACATGCGGTGAATTGTCCCAACACACAGGACCATCCTGAAGCATTCCACTCATCTTCTGTTTACAGCCATAATATAGTTTTTTTTAGGTAGATCGCTTAAATATAAACGTGTTTGTAAACCCACCACCACCCGACATAGCCAATCAGCAAGGTTTGTCACACACCGGTGTGTTGGAAAGCAAATCCACAATATTTACAATCTGTTTACAGCTTGAACTAGCGGCTAAAATTTCATATTCTTGTGACGGGGGTGGTCTGCTCCACTCGTACTCATATGGAGGTCCGTCAATCAATACCGCTGGTATCCCGCCCCCCTCCCCCCACTTCTCTCCTAGATTAACTAAGGCCACAAAACACAAGTCAGCCGGGATTGTGGAGAAGTCCACAGCTGTGGTCCTATCGATAGACACACCACAGCCGTAGGAATGTGTAATTTCCACCACCTCAATGCTCATTTGGGCAGCACATCACTCCGAAGAACTAGGCGATGACAGATCACCATTACCACATTGAGGACTTTTAACATTTGTTTGCAAACTTCTCTCGCCGGCGGGTGTCATCCGTTCAATTGGTCCCATTTAGAACATTTAGTCAACAAATTCGTACTGCGCTGAAGTGCCCACGTTGAGCCGCCGTTCCAGCGCCTGGCCCAACGTCCCTCACCTCTGCGTCGATGCCCCCCCCCCCGCTCCGCTCGCGGGATGTGCGCACGCAGCTCCATGGAGCTCCTGACCAAGTGCATGCGGACAAAGAGCACAGCCAAATTCTTCCGCGACCACCAAGCGGCCCTGAAGCACAACCTCCCGCTTGGCTCCTTCCTGCTCAAGCCTGTGCAGAGAATACTCAAGTACCACTTGCTGCTGCAGGTCAGTGAGTCCAGGGGCCCTTCACACTACGGTAACTGCTCTCAAGATGCGTGTGTGTTGTGTGCGTTCAGTGCACGCGATGTAATAACGGTTGCAGTTGTGTTTATAAAGCGTCGCAATGCAGCTGCTTTTGAGACATTCCGCAGTGTTATGGATGCGACTTCCCATCCGTGACAGTGTGGGCTCTTTACCTGGAGTTATTTAAAAGGTTTAAGGAATGTTTTTTTACAGGAAAGGTGCAGCTTTTGTTCATGCCACTGCTAGCATAAGAGCGTTCAACTGGAGCAGTGTTTAACACGTAGGCTTTCGCGACCAATATCATCCATAATAGAGGTTTTTTGGGTTAGATCGTGTAAATATATTAATGTGTCGTTAAAACCCGCCACCAATCTGGCTGTCGCCTGATGAAGCAAGTTGTAATTACTGGCGAAACGTCGTACTCAGATTGTAAATGTTGTGGCTTGGCTCTCCAACACATCAGTGTCATGTACTAGTGATGAATTGGCATGTTCTGTTTACGTGACAACCCTTACTAGTTGGCTTTATAGAGCAGTGTTCTTCTTTGCAAGGCCCCTGACGTGAGACCCCTGGAAACACACAACGAGTGAAAACACCACCCCATCATCATCATCATCATCGTGCTGCTGTCAAACCCCCCAATGGTTTCAAATGTGTGGCGGCCCTCACACTGATGCCTTATCGGGGAAAGTGGCCTCACTGAAAATTAGTGAAGAACAGTGAACGAGAGGGAGCTCTACAATGCTCTATAGAGCTCCCTCTAGGGGATATGTGGCCTGCTTCTACATGCTGGATAGACGTCTTGGAAGAGATGCGAATACCCACGCTTTACCCCACCACATGCATCTATGATGTGGCCATTCTACTGGTCGGTGGACAGCGGAAGGGAGTTTTAAAAAAAACTCGTACCATTGTCTCTACGGCTGCCGTCCCGGGGAGATTGAACTGGTGGCTTCTGGATTGCAAGTCCAGTTTGCTCACCATTACACCACGGTAGCATCCCAAAGCATATTTGTGCTTTTTTACGACTTAATTTCTGGCATGTTTCATTTAAACTCACATTTGTTTGTTTAGATTTACTTTGAGGCTATAAGCTCCTTTTGTTAAAGTCTCGTGCATGTCAGATACAATCCTGGTGATTTAAAAAGGGGTTTATTGAGTGTATGTTGATGATTACATGTAGTTCAGTTCACAGTTATTTATGAATAAGGCAATTGTGAATATTGCCCGGAAGTTTAAGAAGAGTTGGATAACGATTTCTCCCTGTCCGAATGCCCTTTCTGTACAAGAAGAAAACAGACATCAAATTTGAGTTAAAAAAATAGAATCCTTGTTGGCAGTGCTTCTCAGGCACAAAACAAAAACTACCACATCTGTCATAAACTCTACCTTTTAATGGAAAAAAAAATACATGGTGGGGATGGAAAGTGGATTGGTCTGGAAAGAAAATGTACAGTAGGGTAACATGAGAAATGTATACAGAGGAGGGATTATACATAGCACGATCGTTAAGGTTATTATACCCAGCAGAGAGAATGTACGTGAGGGTTATAAATGTGGTTGTTTGCGCGTCTGTAGAGAGCTGAGATTATGCGTGGCATGGGCATAAGGCTATGTGGTATGTAGCGAGGAGGGATTACGCGTGAGAATGTCACTTAAGGACCCTCCTGGAAATCTTGGCGCTTGGAGAGGCTTTCCTGGATAAATGAAATAATCATCAGTGGGGAGTAATGGGTGCAGAGGGTTAGCACAATGTGCTCTGAACCCGGTCAACTTGAGTTCGATTCCTGGCCGTGGATGACATTTGGTGGTGAGAAAATGTTATCTGAACTGGTCCAGCCCCCACCAACGTGGTGAAGTATGGTCAAACATCCCTGTGACTAGTCCACCTTGGGCAGAGGTTCATCTGGCAGTGGATTGAGAATGGGTAGTTTTTTTTACATATATACATTTAATTTGCATATGTAAATAATCAATATGATGTACATAGAGCAGGGCATTAGCATTATTAGGTCATTGAGGATGATTTCTTTATTTTAAAGGGAATGGGGAAACATTGGAGGGAGGATGAAGGGGTTTGTGAGGGAGGAGAGGAGAAGGAGGGGAGAAGGAGGAGGGGGGGAGAATATTATAACATTTGCTTCTATATTTTTGTAATTTACCCCCCAAAATGTGTCCTGATTGTCCTCTCGGCATCGTATCACGAGACGAAGCATCCTTTCGGACATCTCGTAGAGCAGTGCAACACTTGGCGGAGAACAACACGCAGAAGCGGACACCACAGAGCAACCTCTGAGATCTCTTTAAAGTCACCTCTGGTCTGCACTGTCCCACTCGCGTTGCATATTAGAGGAGAGTGAGGTTTGTTGCGTGACAGTCAAACCCATATTTTTCAAAACATTTTATGCAGAGCTGGCATTTAGCCAAAGGAAGGGCAGCACCAAATTTAATGTGACGGATCTGTTTTGTTGTGGGGAGACCATCGACTCACTATACTTGAGGACCCGGTTTAATCACAGGCAGCCGCCAGGATTCTCAAACCCAGGGGGTCTCAGCGGTGCCAAGCTCAGTGCCCTGAACCTCCGAGCCTCCCGTGCCACCGCCAGCACATTTGCACCGACGCCGTAGTAGAAGACGGCTGGATGCTTGAGCCAAGTAAACGAAGCCCGTGCCGGGATACCGGAGCAAACGCTTGACTCGTCATGCGGAGGGCGATGAGAGGTTGATGGAGTAGATGGCGTTTGCCGGGGCAGAGGGAGAGGACATAAGAAGAGGGGGAAATGGGTTCAAAGAGCTGCTTAAGAGCAAGGCCATGAGGGACTGTCTATATCATTGCATTACTGTGTAACCTTTTCATGCGGGCTGCTCACTTGTGCGTCAGTGACTCCGCAGTCAATAATTATAATGCAATCTGTTTTCTTTTTTTACGTCTCGAGTGTGTATTTACAGCATAGAAAGCCGGCTCGTTGCGCTGTTCCTTCCCTCCTCTCACAGGTCACTGGGTGTAAAGCATTAAAATCATGAATCATGTTTTATGGTCTTGGGTCGTTGCCTCGTGTGGCACACGAGCAAAATTTGTTTTCCTCCACGTGTCTTTTGTTGCCGACATCAAGAGGCCAGCCCGAGATTCGAGTGACCCTTTGCAGAAATAGATGAGACAGCGTTTGCTGCAAATGAGCAAAGGTGTTGTAGGAGAGTGCTGCACGCATGGAGATTTGGCTGAAAGCATTCTTTGAAGTAATTTCGTTGCACCCTGATGAGCTGAAATGAGTCGTCTTGCTCTTGTTCAAGGTGCTCACATTGTAGGCGTGGTCAGTGAATTCAGGTAGGCTCTACCAACAGCCAGAATTCATTAAATTAATAAAACACACCTAGTTATTTGTGCTGCCCCGGAGAGGGTGGAGTAAGTTGGGTCATTTCTTCTGCCCTCCGGGAACAGAAAGGTACGGCCCCCTCCCAGCCTCCCCCTCCCACCCACCTTGATTGCTACGGAATGAATCGGCAGTACAAGTCCAATACACTGGTGCTGCCGAAAGACCCACAGAGTCTTCCTGCCAGGCACCCGGGCTGAGCGGGCTACATGTGTCTGCACGTGCGTGCCTCGTTTGGTACCTGAAATCGGTGGCGCCAGCGGTTGGCGCGCTGCGCCTTGAACCCGACAACCTGGGTTCGATTGCCAGGCACGGCGAACATCAGTGGCTGTGTAATATATGTGAACCAACCCTTGGCCTCCCTGGGGAGACGAAGTGGAGTGGGCGTGTGTGCTGCAAGTCACGCTACTCCCGTCGTGAGCTCTGACACTCTAAACGAAACTATTTTTATTTATTTTACCAGGTAAGGCCCACTGAGTCATATAGCTCTTTTTTTCAGAAGCGACCGGGCCACAAATGGTAGCTCAACGAAGTGGCTTATCACGTGGGAATTTATAGTAGCAGCCAAATACTCTAAATGAATGTTCATTCTAAATGTGGAGGGAAAAACCAGAGGACCCGGAGAAAAATCCACACGACCACGGGGAGAGAGCGAGAGACACGCAAACTCCAAATATACAACCAGCGCCAGGGTTGGGGTCGAACCCGCGACCTCCTGCATACCAGGCGAGGGAGATAACATCTCACTTGATACAGCTATCGTGCTGTGACTGTTCCACCTGAAGATGGAAGCTTGTGTTGCCTCCGAAACGTCGTGATTTTTATTTTATTTTTATTTTACTTTTATTAATTTAAATTTTTTACCTACGTGACTTTACCGAAAAAACCTAAGAATATGAAGATAACATCCCGCCGCCACCCCTCAGTCCCATAACCGTGAATCCTCACCGGTGATGCGACCGTGTCTCCCCCGTTGCAGGAAATCGAGAAGCGGCTGGACAAGAGCACGGACGGCTACGAGGTGGTGCAGGATGCTCTGTCGGCAATGCACGGCGTCGCCTGGCACATCAATGAGATGAAACGCAAGCACGAGCACGCCATCAGGATCCAGGTGCGCACACGCACACGCGCGCACGTGCCGTTTTATTACGAGTATGCCCGTGAGGGCTTGTGGATGCACATCGCAGTATGCATTAGGGATGAGTTTCAGATGTATATAAACAAAAATAATCAAGCTCATTTTGGTATTTAACATAGACAATGGCAGATTTGTGTTTAGGCGTTCGGGTTTATTTGCTATAGTCACAATGGTTGAACATGCATCCGTAAAGAAGTGCAGGGATGACGTCATGGTCGTGATATACATTTTTTCGGACCGATCTGAAACAAAGATGAAAAAAACTAAGATGGGCCAAAATATTGTCTTTTTGCCCACTGTTTGGATTTTTGGAATGAATCCACGGTTGTGCTGTATTTTATGGCCTCCAAAATTCTACACTGCCCACCTTCATCAACCCAGCACTGACCAGCGTGGTGATTTTTGTCAAAAAACCCCTGTGAACCACAAGGTGTGGGGAGGCCTTCATCCAGCAGTGGATTGACAAGATGGTGGTACACGTGAATGTAAACAGACACTGATGTAATTGCTTTACAGGCTGGGTTAATGTGCACACGTTTTTGAAAAACGTACGCAGTGAGTCAACTGGAATTGTTGAACATTGTCCTCTAAACCAATTCTATAAACACATCGTTAAATGCAGCAGACAACCTCATTATGCTCCATTGTGGCGCAGTACAGCAAACAGATGAAATGGCAGATGCAAGTGGGTTTCTCTGCATAACTGCATATGTAAATACAAACATCTTGTCAGTCAAGCCAATGGGCCTTTCAGATAAATGTTTCGTGATTGCCTGGACTGATTGTAATATTTATGAAACATTTGTCCGGAAAGCCCGTCACCTGATTGACTCGGGAACAAAACAAGCGAGTCCTTAAGTGGATCTGCGAATGGGCATTAAACAAACATCAGCACTGGGCAGAAGACAACGATGGACAGGAACGGTCACACTGCGCTCCCATGTGCCGGTGACAGCCTTAACAGATGCTCATCGCCTTTAAACAGCTCTTGCTCCAAAGGCTACACAGAGGACCTTTGTCTTTGTGGTGTTTCGTGGCCAGGAGTTGCGTGGATTGCTCATCAACCTCAAGCAGGACCTGAGCATGCTGGGAGATCTGGCGCTGGAGGGGTCTTTCCGCTTGCACCGGACGCGCAAGGAGCGAGCCCTCTTCCTCTTCGACAGCTCTCTGCTCATCGCCAAGAAGCGCGACGACGGGCAGTTCGTGTTCAAGACCGAGATCAAGGTTGGACTGCGCGAGAAGATTAAAACACCACCCCATCATCATCATCATCATCGTGCTGCTGTCAACCCCCCCAATGGTTTCAAATGTGTGGCGGCCCTCACACTAGTGATGTCTTATCGGGGAAAGTGGCCTCACTGAAAATTAGTGAAGAACACTGAACGAGAGGGAGCTCTGTGATGCTCTATAGAGCTCCCTCTAGGGGATATGTGGCCTACTTTTACATACTGGGTAGACGTCTTGGAAGAGATGTGAATACCCACGCTTTATCACCAAGAAGCGCGACGACGGGCAGTTCGAATGACAAGGACCGCTACATTAAAAACAAATTTAAAACACCAAGATGTATTTCCCCTCCCATTTCATTGTGATGTACTCAATTATCGCACCACCAATTAGCACGGTTGACTACCTACGGTTCGAAAAAAGTTCAACATACATTATTAACGCATATTATATATGCATGAATGTGTATATATGCATGCATTCGAATATCTATTATTAATTAATATTGTGTCAATAATATCAGCCTTAATATTGTTTTTTCGGAATTAATATTACAATTCTGTGCTTATATATTTTTCTAAAATCACTTTTATAACATAGTTCTGTTAATTCATTCTTTTGTAAAGGAACATTTCACCGTTGATTAGGTAAAGAATGTATATTTATACACCAGTGGTTTTTAAGGTGTGAACCTGTGTTTGTAATAAATCTATCATGGTATTTGCCTAAAATCATGCAGTTGCATATTTCATTGTGTAATAAATACAAATCATTGAAGTTAAATGCATTGTGTTGACATTCTCAATTCATATCATTTCAGTGCCGAAACCTCATGATTTTGGAACAACCCAGGGAGCTTGAGTTCTGTGTGTGGCATTACAAAAATGAAAAGCCACGGTACACGTTTCAGGTCAGTTTCTAATTATAATAATAATGATCACGTCCTGTGTATTTCTGGGATAATATCAACTGAGTTATGAGTTTCTCTTTCAGGAGTGTTCCAACTTTTCAGATGTTTGACATATTTCTAATTTTAGTACTTTTTGTGTGGGAAGAAACTCTAATACACAAATTATATAGATAGGCAAACATCTACTTGCTGTACTGCTTATATGTCGCCTTGTAACCATGCAGATGGGGTCCTCATTCATGTGACAAATAAAAAATATAATTTTCAACATTCATAAATAACACTGCATATATATGTACTGGGTTGTCGGATATCTTGGCCAGTGGCCCTTAATCCGATAATGTTTGTGTGATACACCAACCACCACCTCTTAATGTATTGCATTTTAACCGCCCCTTCTGTTTTCCCTAAAAGTTCCACTCTAAAGTAGACTCGCTGCGCAGTACGACTGAACACATCTATGCGATGACATTCTATCCAGTTTCACACGTAGGCTTTCGCGACCAATATTATCCAAAATAAAGGTTTTGTGGGTTAGTTCGCATAAATATAAGCGTGTCGTTAAACCCGCCACCACCCGACAGCCAATTAGTAAGGTTTGTCACGGAAACAAAACGTGCCAATTCGTTGCTAGTTCAGCACACCGGTGTGTTGGAGAGTAAACCCACAACGTTTCCAATTCTAGTTGTTTACGTAACAAACCCTACTAATTGGCTGTGTCGGGTGGTGGCAGGTTTAACGACACATTTATGTTTACGCGACCTAACCCAAAAGCCTCTATTATGGACATCCTATCCAGTTGGGGGTTTGTGCCACGGTCTGTAGAGACCTGCCAGTAGATGGTGCCCTTCAGTATCATATCACGGTGTGCCCCTTTCACTTGACAGGCGAAGACTCAAGAGGAGAAGAGTCAGTGGATTCACCACATCAAGAGGCTGATTCTCGAGAACCATCCATCCACTGTGCCAGACAAGGTGAGTGCAGCCGGCTGTCTGTCAACTTGCTGCCTGCTACTCGAACAAATATTATTGTCCCCATGACCTTTGGGCAGTTACGAGCCAAATATAGAAATGTTCTCTGGTGGGGGGCTAGTTTATTCGTAGGGGAACTTGTTTGGCTTCCGTACAGTTGGCAGTCATCTGGAAGGATGATGGTTGAGTTGGTCCTCACTGGGATTCGTTAAGAATTTAGTGATTTGATTATATGGGATTTGTTTCGTTCATCCCACATTGGAAACCTTGGAAAATGTATTTTAAGGAGTGTTTTGCGTGAAGTGGAAAGGTGGCTCAGAGGTTGGAGCACTGAACCAGCAGTGCTGAAATACTGAATGTTAATCTGGGTTACAGCCACCCATAGTTGTGAGTTCATGGTCTCATTCCAGTCACCAATGACATCACAAAATCTAGTTTTTTTTTTTAATGACTGTACTTTGACAAGATTGCAACGAATAGCTTTTTTTTTAAATATCAGTTTCACAAAAATATCTTCATCTAAGTTCTGTGTGGGTAAAGAGTATCACTTTGAGGGGCTTTCAGAAGTAGATCTGAGATCTCACCTTCCACAAGCCATTCTCTTGCATGTGGGTAATTGACTATCCTGTACGAGTTTTGAATGGACACTGCCAGAAGGCATAATGACATCACTCGTGGAACTGGGATAAAATTGGCGGGGATTTTTTTTTTTTACAAAATAAAAAAAAGTTAATTTGGCACGTGCGAGATTAGTATTCAAAGTAACCGGAGAAAAACTCACGCATATGAGGGGTAATCACTAAAAGGTCAAACGCAAGCTTACAACCCACTCGCAGATCACCATCCCTTGTCTCAAAAGTGCTGGACTATAGGCCTAGCACAGCTCGATTTGAACTTGTTGCAGCAATCACAGTCTTAATGAACCACTTACTTTTATAGCAGCCAATATTGCTGCCACGTATTATTATTATTCTCTGATGTTATGGAGAAAAGGGATTACCTATTCAAAGCATTAAACATGAACAGACCTGTGCTATAAATAAGGTGGAATGAGTACCCCGTGTTCTGTTTTATCGATGAATAATTTAAGCCCCAAAAGGCATTTTGGATTTAGGCCCACAGCCAATTCATGGTGAGAAGCTCTTTTACGTTTAAAATTCACGTCTTTTTAAAAATGTTGTTTATTATTCCATCTGAGATTTTAACAAAAATACAATTATGGAAAATCCCAATGATGTTATCACAAACCCGTAGGCTGAGATAACCTTTGAAGGTACTTTGTTGCACATTGCGGGAGCTTTTGAAGTTAAGTGTACAAAATACACATCCTTAACAATCACCTCCTTACGACGCGACGTAAAAAGACACGTGCTAATTGAAATGTTATTGATGCACTTCCACTGGTTTATTTTGCCAATAAAGCCTGCGTTGTGTTTTGTTCACAGGCAAAGAACATCATTCTTGAAATGGATCCGGCGTGTAAGTATCCACACACTGCAGCACCTGATATAATTTGTGCACGATGTGTTTTTTTTCAGAGGGCACATGCCGCATCATGCGTTTTGAATAAAAAAAAAATTGCGTCACATTTCAATTTCTAGGAAAAATACTTTTCAAGCATTTGTCAATCCATTGCTTGACGAAGAGCTCCCCAACACGGCGAGATTCATGGGGGTTGTTTGGCCATGCATCACCACACTCGTCAATGCAGGCCGGTGAATAGGGGGGGAGGCCAAGCAATGGTTCAAATGTCACTTGCTACTGATGATAGCCATGGGCGGGAATCAAACTCGGGTGGCCAAGCTTCGCGTAGTGCAGTGCTATCACGACTGTACGCCCAAATGTATGTACTGTAGTGTCTAAATATCACAAGCATCTCAAAATGCTGTCCAGTACGAAGCATACAAAGGACATTAAAACTAAGTAAATAGTAAATAAACAATAAATGCTCTGTCCTAGGTTTTTTGCAGTTGTGCTTTACAGCTCCCCTGCACGTTGTTCCCCAAGATGTCCGACGTTTTAGAGCTTTTCCAGTTCCTAAAGAAACTTTCAGCGCGCGATGTGAAATGTCGGACATCATGACGAACGACACCGAATCAGAATTTGTATTTAGACTTGGAAGAATCCGATGAGCTAAGAAGCTATCTTTCACAGATGTCCAGTAGGTTTATAGGTGTCCAGTAGGACACACAGTCCAACCCGAAAAACGCTTAAGGGAGCAATAAATAAATGATGAACGCCAAACCAAATAAAAACAAAACACGAGTTGGGCAGATTGATCGGTGGAAAAACACAACGTGCGCAAGCCGTCTCCACCACTAGTGACCCCTGCGCAGGCGGTGAATCGTCCCGTAATGCGTGTCGGTTGAGGCAGCAACATCTCTAATTCATTCAGCCTGGAGAAGAACCGGGGGGCGGTATCGGTAGCTTGTAAATGGAAGGGAAGCAACGAGTAAGTGGCAGACGAGAGAATGAAGAGTTCTTAACTGTATATTTATAGGGGATGATAGGAATTGGCACTGGGGATAACGTGTGGATTTTGTCCATCGAATCGCAAGAACTTTCCTGCAGACATGCGCATCGGGCCTTTGATCTCACTTGGTGTCCACATTTTAAAGTGACTAAACATTATCTGAATAACCGCTGTCGACTGCTGAGTGCATACAAATGTTCTACCGCATTTGTGATGTTACATTTTTAAGAATACATTTTAACCAGTTTTCTAAATATAAAGGGGATGCAAATGTGAATGTGAGGTTAAAGTGTATTGCCATCCATCATTTTGACATCGGTATGGCCATAAATTGAAATTGGACCCATTGCCTTTAATAGCAGTGAACCAATAATTGCCCATTTCGCTTGTCAAGTAATTGTTCTATAGGAGTGCAAATGGGTATTCCTAATGGCAATTCTTGTTTCCTTAAAATGGAGTGGTGAGATCTGAAAGGTTAAAGAAAATGAGCAGTGAGCCAAACTAAATTGTTTACTATTGATTTTTGTTTCTATTTGGATTAAATACATCTGCATGCAAAATCTATACACGTCCAACATATACATGCTTATTGCATACCACACAGTTACACATTATGTAATATATGCAGTTAGTTCAAGTTCAAGTTCATTTATTAGGTATAGCCCTGTGAGCCATTCGGCTCTTGAATTGGGTGCAACCGCAACAAACAAAAAACAAAAACATGAACAAGAAAACATCTTAAAGTGAATATGTGACTAAGTGCAAACAGAAAATCCAAGAAAAGACAGCAAAATATTGCAGAAAAAAACACTGTACACCAACGCTGTGTGCAAAAATCCCAGTGGGATGCAAGTCAAACAACAACAACAACAACCATAAGACAACTTAGATTAAGGCCATCATTTTAACTCTGTACTACAACAAACAAACATGGCTAAACCAATACACTTTTTGAAATCACCAAAATAAAGCCATGAAAGCAATGAAAAAGCAATCGTAGGAACTGTGACGGAATTTTCACAATAAATGGCATAAACATGTACTACCAAAACCTTGCAGCCATAGCTGGCTGCATGAGCCACTCCACAACAGCAGGAGCATGAATAGGAGTATTATAATTTGTCAATGCACCTTTAAGATCAGCACACTAAATCAAAACACAGGTCATACTTTGCTGCGATCATCCGGAGCGAAACATTTTATTTTAGGCCACTGAATAGCACTGGCAGCTATGGGTGTACAACTCCTCTAGAGCAATTTTGAGTGAAGATCTCATAGGTAGTGACTCAAGTTTAAATTTATTGGCAACAGCATTCCAGACCCTGGGGGCATCAATAGCAAAGGCCCTTCCTCCAGTATATGTACGGCAATAGGGAATGTTAAGCTGGTAAATGAGTGTAGACCTTAGGTCAAATTTGTTCTTTGAAACAGAGATGAGATCCAGCAGGTAATCTGCGGATTTTTTTGCAAGTACATCATGAATAAATAAGATCTGGTGCACAAGCCGTCGAACATTCAGAGATGTTAAGTTTGACCCAATGTAGAGATCACAGTGGTGAGTCCTATATGGGCAGTTCAATGCAAATCTTAAGGCCGAGTGATACATTGAGTCAAGCTTCTTCAGTACAGTACTTGGGGCTGAGTTAGAATGATGCTGTCCTACTCAAAGGAACTGATGGATTAGCTCACCAAACTAGCTGTCCAGAAACAACTCGCCATCACCTTGAGCCAACTACCGCAAGCAACATAATTAATGAGACTGTCCACCATCGCTGACGTGGCCCTCTCAGGACCACAACATCCAACAAGGCACTGTGATATGATGACCTGTGTCTCCTGAGTTCCTAAAGAACTTGGGAACACGTGCAAAAAATGGCTTTCAAAACCTCTTCACCATCATACACAAGGCAGGTAAAATCCCATAACCATTGTATCAAACCAAAGTCATTGCCATTCTGAAACCCTGAAAGCCATGATAATCACCTTCCAGCTACAGGCCAATATCCCTCCATGCTTCCCAGACATTCCCCCATGATCGATCCTCAACTGCCTCCCGAACAATCCAGATTTCGAACTGCCTGTAGCTGCTGCTGCGAACACATCATTGCCTTCACCACCCTCCATAGAAGCTCGTTTCCAACATCAACAGAAAACCGGCACAGCAATGGTTGATCTCTCTGCTGCCTCTCATACTGTTTGGCATCATGGGCTACTGCTGAAGATGGCCAACATCATCAGATGCCATTCTCCTGTATACCTCATCGACACGATCCTCGGCAACTGTACACTCAGGTTGAACACCTCGCTGGTGAACACAGCCGCAAGAAAATTGTGAACAATGGCCTCCCAAGGCTTGTTACTCGTTACAATGTAACGTAGATATATATATATATATGTGACCTGCTGTGTACATCATCAGGCAAGTTCATATGTGCAGATGACATAGTCCTTGCTGTACAGGGCACAAACCTTTACGCGAAGAGCTGATTTCATGTAACTGGAAGCATATTTGCGTCACTGGAGACTCCAACCAAATGTCTCTAAATCCACCGCAAGCACTTTCCACCTGAATAATCATGCAGCAGATGCCACCCTTGATGTGTCCTTCAGTGGTAGCCCAGTGCACAGCAGACGTCTGTCCAGTCTACTCAGT
This sequence comes from Lampetra fluviatilis, assembly GCF_964198595.1. Lineage (NCBI taxonomy): Eukaryota > Metazoa > Chordata > Hyperoartia > Petromyzontiformes > Petromyzontidae > Lampetra > Lampetra fluviatilis. The sequence continues at coordinate 2,352,256 of NC_136292.1, forward strand.
GGCAGAGTACGGCGCTCCAGCCTGGTCCTGGAAATCTCACACGAAACTTTTAGATGCGCAATAAATAATGTGATGCGCATCACAACCAGAACAATGAACCCGACACCAATTCTCTGGCTCCTTGTCCTGGTGATCATTGGGCCACCAAATATCAGCGGAGACTTGCAAACTGCAAGGGAGTATACACGTTTTCTGACCAACGACAGCGTACCCATCAATCGAGACCTCTGCAATGTACCTCACCGCTAACGAAAGTCCCGATTTCCCTTCTGTGATCGCACTGATGCTGTCACTGTCCTAGAATCTCTCCCAGATCCAGAGAAGAGCGCTGTCGAAGAGAATGGAACAACGCAGAGGTCCAGAATAAACACCTCCTGGCTCTGATATTCCTCGAGGACACCAATAGTGTGACCATCACGGCATTGGAACATCAACAGGCCGATGCGCACATCTCCTTAGAGACACGGCCACAGTAGTGCAACTGTGGCCATGCAACCCAAACTATGGACCTGATAGTAAACCACTTCCGTCTGCGCTCCTTCAAACGGAGGAGGAATCGCAAAACTACATCAGATCTCTCCTGAAGCCCTCTCTTGGCTAACAGACCTCTTGTAGTTTAACACGTAGGCTTTCGCGACCAATATTCATAATCACCGTTTTTGGGTTTAGATCGCGTTATTTATAAATGTGTCGTAACCCTCCACCACCCGACACGGCCAATCAGTAAAAAAGTGTCACGTTGACAAAAGACAAATAGTTCACTGCTTTAGCCCACCGGTGTGTTGAAGCGTGAAACCACAACATTTACAATTTTCTTTGAGTACGACGTTTCACTGTGAGGCTGTACACACTGATATATGAATCTGGCCACCAAACGGAGTGTCGTGGGATTTTAAATACATCTATATATATAAAATCGCAAATCTGTCTGTCTGTCTGTGTGTGTGTCTGTGTGTCGCCGGACCATACGCAGTTTCATTGGACGAAATGTGAGGGATTTGCGAGACACGATTGGTCCGTTTGGTTTTCCACGGCGGTTGCCCCTGGCAACGGGTAGCGACGCATTCGCTGCGGGGTGGACGCCATTTTTAATTCCCGTTAAAAATATGCGCACGCATTAACACGCGACTCTGAGGTAAATTCATCAAAGTTTCACATCCTCTTCACTCCCCCCCCACCCCAATGTGTGCAATTACTATTATAGGGTCGGTAGATAATAAAATTATAGCGATTAAACAGTATTATTGTAGCGCGGGGGGGGGGGTAACGGCCCCAGTACCCAGCCTCAGCCGGGTGGGCAATTTAGGCGAGGCCGGAGGCTCTGCACGGTACTAGGCCTCGACACCCCACCACACTATAGGCCGTACATATTACTGCACAGCGGCCGAGGAGATCGTGGCTGGGGGGGGGGGGGCAGGGGTAGCAGCCCATCTGTGTATATATGTAAGGTTATTAAGAAATATATTTTTCACCCGGGCAACGCCGGGTACTTCTGCTAGTATGTGTATATAAGTCGTACTCAAATTGTAAATGTTGTGGTTTCACGCTTCAACACACCGGTGGGCTAAAGCAGTGAACTATTTGTCTTTTGTCAACGTGACACTTTTTTACTGATTGACCGTGTCGGGTGGTGGAGGGTTACGACACATTTATAGACCTCTTGTAGCTAACAGACCTCGACATTGGCATTTATCCCCTGAACTCTTTGATATATGCCAGAATATAACAGCGGTGAGTTAATTCTAAATTGATTAGTTTCTAATCGATTTTAACAGATGAATTAACGCATTCTTACAAACCTACCATTTACAAATCTTTGCAAATTTATGTAGTATTTGCATATGGTTGGCATACATTTCAAGCGATTAATTTCTATATGCACAATTCGATGCAAGAATCGATTTTTAGGTTTGAATTAAATTAACAAATGACTCATTAATTACCTACAGTTTGCACAGCAGTGTACACAGGCTCGATAAAGCCAACTTTTTAAAAATATAACCACAATCCTGGCTCTTGAGAGTGTATTAGCAGTTCAAACATTAATCATTATTTTTTGTTCAGACTGTGCTGAATAGGACCTCATTAATTATCTTGGCCTTCCAAAGCAGTTTAAATTAATTCATGATACATGAAAGGATCTTTTTTTTCTGATCAGACGTTAACCTTTCTGATTTTAAAATACCTTTTAAGCTCAGTGGGTTGTTGATAGCAGTCATTTGCGGGACAAGGCAAACCTCTGTCTGTCTGACTAACTTCAATGCTCGCCGCGCTCAATTCCATTGATGTCAAGAGGGAAGCGGCTGGCTCCTAAGTGGCGGTGGTGCATAATTAAGGATGTGGCTTACTGCCAAATCAATAACTGGATGTACATCTGTCAGGGCGGATACAGAGCTACCGTTGCCATCTCTATCTGCCTCATCACAAACCCCGTCGTACACGCCGCACTAAGATATCTGGAAAATGCTTTTTCGTGGCGTTCTTTCTTGTCGGGACATGTCTTGGCTCGGACACTCTCGCTCGTACCAGGCGGAACATGGATGTGTGACTTGACTCAAGCCCCGCGCATTGTCGGTGACTGGTGGGAGGGAAGATCCAGACGATGAAGGAGAATGAGCAAGTCCACAGTGGTGGTGGTCCTGAGGAGAAACTGGGCCCTGAAATGAAGCATTGATTTATCGATTAAAATTGATTCTTACGTATTCTAAGGTTTTCGGTAAAGTCACGTAGGTAAAATATTTCAATTTAAATTAATAAAAAAAATCACGACGTTTCGGAGGCAACACAAGCTTCCGTCTTCAGGTGGAACCGTCACAGCACGATAGCTGTATCAAATAATACAGCTATCAAGTGATACAGCAATCAAGTGATACAGCTATCGTGCTGTGACGGTTCCACCTGAAGACGGAAGCTTGTGTTGCCTCAGAAACATCGTGATTTTTATTTTATTTTTATTTTACTTTTATTAATTTTAATTTTTTACCTACATGACTTTACCGAAAACCTTAGAATATGAATCCTTGCAGTCACGAAAGCTTCAAATCTAGAATTGATTCTTACGCTCGCAGTACCCGCATCGAGTTGTCCGGTAGAGTTTAGATTAATGAAAATGTATGCAATCGTACGCAAATAATTTGCCCATGTTAAATTTAGAGTAAGTAAGATAATGAAAGTTCATCAATGAGGCAAATAAAGCAAGGAACAGTGCCAATGATGCAATGAAAATGACACTTTTAATTATTTCAGATTCTTTAATTGAATGATTGAATGTATGCAGTTGTGAATCATTATTTGCCTACCCATGATATACGTCATACGCCACAATTATTTTACAGATATTGTACGCTATCTATATTTAAAATACGTAACAAATGTGGGGGTGGACACGCTAGTTTCACATATAAATTTGAGCTACTTCATTCCATTTTGCTATTGTCATCCAATTAAAAGATAACGATATGTGTTCACTTACAGAAACCATTTTAATAACTATTAAATGCACAGTGTTCGGCGCTCGAGTGGTTTTAGGAGTGTGCGTTGGGACATTCACTTTTCGTTAAGACAGCATTCTATCGCGCGATGCGTTGAAGTGGGTTACTCTGTAGAGATAGAAAACGTAAAAGAGACCACGACTGGGTTATAACGACAGTGAAGCCTCGCTAAGCAAATGCTGAACCTCCAGTTGTAGGGTGTGCTTCTTGAGTAAACAAGCATTGTTATATATTTCCTTTTGTAAATGTACATTTTTAAACACCGGTACAAAGAGATGTAAAGAACTGAGGTGCACATCTTGCAAGTGACCCGGTGTTTCCCAGACTAATCGTGACATAACCGTGGCATAACCGTGGCGAGATCTCAGAAGCGAGGGAGAGCGAGATGGGACAGAGGATGAGAGAAAGTGTTTAGAAGGAGATCGAAAGGGCACAGAAGAAAGAGCGGAATAATTGATGGGGAAAAAAAAACACAATGGGGGGGGGGGGGGGGTTATATTTTCCCGTTTGTAACTAGCCAAGCCTTGCCAGAGACATTCTCAAGCAAACGCAAAGAACACCACGTTTAATTCCCACTTACAGAAATGGCACATTTGTTTATATTAAACACACATCAAACTTTTTCATCAGTGGTTGAGTGCTTCGTCGGGGCTTCAAAACTAAAAGCTTGATTTTTCTGGGCTGGTCCTGGCTCCGTGATATTATACTGAGTTCCGTGTCGTTAACTTTGAGGCGCAAATGCGCCCCACATAAATCACACGGCGAATATTGTCAGCTTACTTTATTTTTCGTGCTCGTCATGTAACATTGACTACAGAAACTCCCCCGTCTGTGAGTTATGCAATATTGCTGAAGAACCCTGTAACTCGTTCTTTGCGACGTTGATGTTTTTTGTCTTTGGTTTTCGTTGCTGCAGTGATCACGGCACCACGGGTTTCTCGTGTAAAATAGGGAGGCAACTGGCTTAACGGCATCATCCATGTAGCAAATAAAATAAACTCTTAACTCAAAATTTGAAACTTACTTTTCATCAAAATCTTTTTTACGTAACTTAACGTTGAATTGTCTCTCTCTTCAAACGAGTAATGCCGTACCAGTGGTGGAAGTTCCACATTCTCTTGGCAGAGGCCTGTCTGTTGACTTGCTACAAAGTGGTATACATGTTATTGACCTCCCTCTTGGCTTAAAAAATAAATGTATTTTTAGACATTCACTGAGGCGCTTGACCTTCTAGGATTCCATCGTATCAGAGGCATTGGTTGAATACAATCAAACTCTGGACCATTTTTGCCATTCAGTCTCTTAATTAGTTTATTTAACTGAAACTTGGTGAACTGACCGATAGTATATTTAGTGTCCCTCATAGCTGGAGGTTTAACCTTCCCATTGCTAAATGTACCCTCTGCCACTACCTTCAAATGTAATCATACATAATTGAGCCCTTTGCCGAGAGAGCAATCAACGTGATTAACCAATCCCAGTGACATTAAACCGACTGTTGTATTTGTAATTTGTACAGATCCCTCCGGTATCTATAGCCCCAACCGGAACAGGAGGCCCGAGTACCACGAGCTCAAGGAGCGGAAACGTCGGGGGCAGGGTGAGTACCGTCGGAGACTGATGGCCAAGACGATGCGATTGTGCACAGTGACCGCTGACCGTTTCTGAATGAATAACCTTTTATGTGGCAGGAGTAACAAAAACTCAACACGTCCGTCAATAACACTGCCTTAAAGAGGACACATGATGAAGACCGCTTGTGTTGCGATCGAAACGTCGTGGGTTTTTTGCTTTTATTATAATTTTATATATATTTATTTATTTCTTTTCTATCTTCGTGGCGTTTTGAGAAATTGTCCTTTTTCTTGAGCTCCCTGCTATAAGCTTTCTGACCAGATCGGATTCCTCCAGTATAAATACAGTAAATATATAATTCTTGACTTTAAGCTTTCGTGACTGCAGGAATTCCTATTATTTGGGTCTTTCGGTAAAGTCACGTAGATAGAAAAATTATAAATAATTAATAAAAAATCACGACTTTTCGATCACAACACAAACAATCGTCCTCAGGTGAAAAAAATGAATTCACCTGAGGATGATTGCGTCTGTTGATATCGAAACGTCGTGATTTTTTTTTCTTTCTATCTACGTGACTTTACCGAAAGAATATTTTTATTCTATTTTGACTCTGCTGATGAGACCAAAAAATGTGAAAACCAGTCCAGATTTTATTGGCTTAGATGAATGCTGCTCAATAATATTGGTCTGGAACGACAATAGGCTGAAAGACTAAAATATATACGTGGAAAAACAGTGGGGTTCTGTTTACATTTGCTTTGGCTTCCGCGATACAGCAATATCAATTAAAAGAGATGCGCGCAACTTTGAATTCGATTTTTTTACAAAAAATGTCGATGAAAAAGCAGCCATCGATAGCTCGCATCTGAAATACCGCAGACTGACAGCATTTCGAAGAACAAGCCAAACATATAACACTTTAAATGTGTTCCTTTGGGTCCTTCAAAACCGGCAGACTTGTGATCAATGCCGTTGTCTTTAGAGAGCGTCATTTGGCAGCTCCACAAAATATATTTGGTGAGAAAGTCAGGACCGGGCAATTTCAAGGAATAAAATACGGTCCCATTGCCCAGCAGATTAAAAAGAGTTGTTTATTGCAGAAGCGATTGATGTTCAATGGAAATTATCCCATGTTCTCGTTGGAATGGAGTTCTGTGCAACCCATTTGTGCCACACTGGCATTTCTGACATAATGCATGGGAAGGTCATGCAATTTTCCAAATGTCAAGATGGCATTATGCGGTTAGGTAAGATTAGAATCCAACGGGAGAAGAAGAAAAAAAAGTGAAAAAGAAGGTCTCTGTGTATCCTTTTACTACAAAAAAAAATCAAATGGTTTTTGATAAATGTTTGAGGCTGGATTGAAGGCTCAATATTGAACCACAATACAGTGCGTAGTAGATAATTCTCTCACCGTTTGGGCTCAGTGGTGGAGAAATGTAGGTTGGGATTAATGGTCACGGTTCGAACACACGTGCTGTGACAATTTGGCAGGGCAGGCCATTTGTAAATGTTACGCGTGGCAGCCAGAGCTTTGCATGAGCAAACATAGGCGTCCAAGCATTGCAGAAATGACTCAAATGAGGGATCAGTGTCAAGCATGTCACGCTGCTGTGCAAACAGAGAATGTGTTATTATCACCCACCGTTTGTCATGTCTCGTTCGTATTGCTAAATTACACTTTGACAGAGCATGCAGACAAGGTGACCACCTCTTGGCAAGGTTGTCTTTAGATGGCGGTACAGCAGTAGATTCTTGGGGTTTCTCTTGGTATGCAAGTTTCCCTTCACATGTGCAAGGCACTCGCTAATGGCATTGGCCAACATATCAAATTCAGGGCTCTGAGTCTCAGAGAGGCTTTCCTGGCTAAAGGATCTTGTGATTATTATTGTTATAATATAACTGCAGGTGTTGGTTATAAACAGTAACGATTGCAGAGCATGGTTAAGTAAGCAAAGGGATCATTTATGACTTGCCTTCTGTCACACCATGTGCAGGTGTTTAAATACGTGGTAAACACCACAAGCACTGCACGGTCGTTAAAACGTCAAGCATGCTTGAAATAAAATGGAAAAGGCACAACAGTAATCCCTGGGCAATGGTCATTTGTGGTTGTAGCACAATAAATCAGGTGCTCTATATAAAAGTGAGAACATGTCCGTGTTTTCCTTTGGTTTGCTGTTCACAAGCACGAACGTTACTTTTGGTGTAATTCAGTACAGTGCATCTGTACGATGATGTGATGTTGATGCTATGGCACTCACCTTTGACCGCATTTAATGCACCTGTGTCTTTTTGCCATGCTTGCCTCTGGTTTTCCTGTAGCCCAATTTTAATGTGGCGCTTATTCATGCATTGTTGACTGGTATGGCTCGCCTATGGTGAAAGGTCACAGAGTGGTAATGGAGGTCACATAGTATTCTTTAATTAAGGGATGTTTGATGTTGCTCATAGACCACGTAGAATGAATGGGTCATTATTCACAATTCTCTCAGGGAAAGGGATTGCTAAAAATCTACCACCATTGCTACACTATTAGTGTGTTTTAATAGCCTATTAAGGATACAAATTATTTTATGATTTAGACCAAAATTCAAATGTGACAATTTTTATGGAAAAAGTTCACATTTTCACAATTTCTGTCTTATGTTAAATTTTTTTTACATTCATGTTTATTTAACGCATTCAAAGAGAGATGGTTTCTGCAAGGTGTCCATGTTATATTGACACATCGTTCAAGTTGTCTATAGGAAAAGGCTAAATGTACGAAAATGAAATTGTACAATGAATTCTTGATGCGGTTTTCCGTTCAGTGGAAGCATTGGCCCCATTGTCTCATTGCCTCTGGGCTTCACATTTTTCCACAAACCGATTCATCAACTGATTGTCAGGTGTATCCCAGAGTTGAATCTTCGACCTGTAATCTATCCAGCTGATTATTTCTCAGGTCCCAACTTAATGTGACAGAAAAGCGTTGCTGTGAGCACAATGTGTGGGTCTTATTTCATCTCCTGCTGAGATTTCTGCCAGAGATGATATATATACGCCTGTGCTAAAAGGCAGTGAATAGAAGATCCATGCTATTTGTGTATAATATGACACTAGAGGCTTTTTTTTTCATGCACAAAGATATCTCACATCAAGTACTTACTCCCAGACAACTAAAAGGCTTGTAATAGAAACGACACTTAAATGTTAAAATGTTATCACAGTTATGGAACTTTTTTCTTGCCATTGGTGAGCCAGACATTGGCTTTTGTGGCTTTTATTATTGAATTAAACGAAATATGAGTTGTTTAAAAGCAGGTTTTAGAGAACATTGTAATAACTTTCAACTGTCAACCTTGGGGGTGCCTGTAAGGCTGCATGTTGATAATGGACAGTTTTTTGGTTATGATCCTTACCTTATGGTGCCTCTATGCCCTGAATGTCACGTATTTAGAGGTAGATGTGAAAAATGAGCACTCCCTTGGCCCACAAGCATTTCTTTGCACGGGATGTTGTTGTTGTGTATACATCAGATTGGAATCGGCCTCTGAGATTGCACATTGAGCTTTCGGCGGTGAAATTCATTTTAAGAGGTGTTCTTAACGATCTCATGACCGATGAATCATCGTGCATCTGGGGAGTTACTTTAGGTTGTTTCTTGAAGCCAGTGTCAGGATTCAGGATTTAAGTTTATGTTGTTCAAATGGCCAACAGTAAACAGGTTCCAACCTTCGGCCAACAAAATCAATATTTACTACTGAGCCTGCCTCTTAACTGCCTGCTCTTCCCATGTGGCGTTTGGCCACTGCTGGAAATGTTTTCTTGGAAATCCTTCTTCATTAGCATGGAACCGGGGCCCCCGTAATTACAAATATTCAGAATAAATTAATATATATACAGAACACACAAACAAATACAAAACACTCATATCCAATATCCCAGCCATGCAGTAAATGAATAAAACACTCCCTGTTTAACTGAGACCCATCGAGGCAGAACCCCTGACATCCGTGCGCACAAATTGTCATCTGTTGAGCACTACTCCTGGGACGATATCACTGTTACAGAGCGAGAGTAAATGCAGGGACATTTCTCAAGGGCAAACAATTACATTTTTGCATTAAGGCCGAGTCTAAATTGATAACTAACCCTCTGGGTCTGCCAACAGTTATAGATGTGCAGTTAAAATATTCACGTTTTTACGTGCATGCACGCCCAATTTTTTTGGCAATCCGCTGCTGGACGCTGTGCCTTAGGCCACGAGGTCTACTTGATCATCCTTCACCATGCCGGTCGGCCTGGGTTGGTGAAGGTGGGTTGGTGAAGAGCAACATCAGTGGATTTTCCTGCACTGCCCTCCACTGCCCACGACACATTTTTTCTGCACGGTAGTGGTCACCTCATCCAAGAGCTATCCAGGCTACAGCCTGCTTAACTTCCGAGGTCGAGTACAGAGGTAGTGTATTAAGTATATATATACACACTGTGGGAAATATGAGAATAATTATTATTAAATGGAAATGTAATGCAATTTTGAAACGTTGCCACTAGTGTATCCGATTGTAATTTGTTACGTGAACTGCTCAATCAGGGGAGCAAGAGGGCCCACGTGGGTTCTCGTAATTGTTTTGCAAAATCAATTTGGCTGCTGTTTGTCTCCGGGAAAATGGATAAATTGATTTGACAAGAGTTTACAGGAATAGCTTTGCCTCTTGTCCCCCCTTGTGTCCCTTCTCATGCATCATGCATTTAGCTAATGTGATCAGGCGCTCGCTATAGGTCAGTTATTGTGGTTGTACTCATTGATTAGATTTTCTCCGTGGCCTGCACATGCAGACCTTGACCAAACAGGCTTGAGGCCTTTGGTCTGTATTTAGTATTATTTATGATGATGATTCCACTTGTTTATCCAGGAAGCCTCACTGAGTCCCGAAAACTTTTTTTCAGAATGGTGCTGCTAAATTCGAACAGAGTGACTCGGCATCACATTAAGTCACAGGATCTGTAAGGTTTGATTTTGGAATGGACATCACCCATAGTTCACGGCTGATACACACCCGTCGTGTTTAGTTTGTTGCCCTTCCCCCGCACCTCCGATGAACATAGTTCGCTACGTACGGTGCGAAAGAAGTTCAACGTACGTGCATTAATAGACCCGCAGTGTTCAGCTTGGTTGGTCAGTCGCTATCCCATTTGAGACGCGTGAAGCAGCGTTGCCTCTTTTGCCAGGGTGACCCGGGTCGTGGGATTTTAGGGGTTAAGCCTCCAGAACTTCAAGGGGGTCCTTACCAAATAAATTTGCTTTGATAGTTAGTCGGTGTAACTCACGTACATAGCCACATTAGCATGGATTTGAATTATAAAAAAAAATCGTGATACTAATAAGCATAATGCATGATTTATTTAGAGTACTTGAAGGCTATAAACAGTGCAGCTTATGAATAGGGTTGGAACAAGATATTGGCTTCTCATTACCGATTCGTAAGCGCATGATGATGATGATGCACATATCGAATCGTATGTGTAAAAGGTGATGTTACTTAGATTCGTACTTGCTGGATATAATTCGTTTGCATCACCCCTGCAGCCTGTGGCGGGGGCTACTGTTTGCAGCAATGTTTAAAAAAAGCTTTGATTCTAAAATCGAATCGCGAATCTGAATTGCCATGGCAGAGTGAATCGTCCCACCCTGATTAGGCACAGAAGGTCGGTGTTTGGTGCTTTACCTGTTTTAGTCATAGCAGCTCAAAGGGCTTGCAGTTCTATTTATTTTACATACACTATTGTTAATATATATAACACAAGATACCAAAGGAGTCATTTGTTCATGTTTTATTTTAGAAATGCTTGAGAAAATACCCATTTACTCATCTGATACAGGTTTTTAAAATCATGTACCACGACGTTTGCCCCCTATCGTCCCTTTTTGCAAAGTTATTATACCATGCTCAGTTCAAGAAACATTAACTCTTTTCAAGTAAGCCTTCATTAGTGCTGTTTGTTACTGGCCATTTGGCATGTTGGGGGCCTATGGACCTGCACCTAGCAACTGTGAGCACACTCGACGTTTAAAAACACCCGACGAGACGAGGCAGCTGGTCAATAAATACATTTTAAAAACTCTGGGTGTGCTCATTCTGGTTAATGTGAGAGCCATCGTCGTGATGTTCTTACGAGCAGTGCGCTTAGCAATGGGGCAGTGCATCACCAGGACTGCCGATGGCTTGAATAGTCACCGACGACTGTTTAGCAGCAAGGTGTGAGATTGTAGCTGTTCGCATTAACAGCCGTCTTAATGATTTAGAGTGGGCCGCCTTCACCAGCGAAGGTATTGCGGAATCAATGTTTCTCTAGATTAATGTACTTAGAGAGGGGAGCCACTTGCTTGCATTATCTAAAGAAGATAAAAAAACATCCTTACAGGAAAAATTGTGATAAATGCGGTGAATACAAAAAAAGCCTGATTTTTTTTTTACAGAACAAGCCACTTTTAAACAAAACAAATACTCTGTGTGCGTGTGGCCTCTTTTATGTCCTGCTTATTTGATCTAAAATTGAATGGATGTATTTTTATGAGCCAAGAAATGATATATTTGAACAATTTATGCCCTAAAAAATCGCACAGGTCCACAAACTTCACTCGCGTCTATGAAAATGGTGTGCTTTAAGTAGCAATGATGCAACTAGGCCTCCCGGAGGTATGATCATTTGAGGGGCTGCTTGAGAATCTCTAATGCTGCTTTGAATATCGGGACCGCTCGTTCGTGCCTCTGTTTGACTGTTGGGTTGCAAATGAGAGCATTCGCCGTTTCATCTTCATGGAATCTGCGACACACACACACAATCAGAATATTGAAAGCCGTCTAATTAAAATGCTAACCTGAGTCTTGCCAAGGTCAGTGGCCTAAGGCGCATGCGTGTTTGTGTGTGTGTGTGCTTGGTTGGCTCGGCAGGGATGTGGTAGCAGGCAGGTAACACGGCAAACACAACCACACTCACACGCACAGTTGCTCCTCCGGAAATCCTGCTTTATGTGCTCGACTCGGACCAATGGAAATATTGACAAAAGCCAATTACGTGATGGCTACAGCAGATCAAAAGTGCATCACTTTTATAGGTAGGATCTTATGGTGTTTTTCAGATTGCAAAATGCTAGCAATTGTTTCCAGCATCTGAATATTATACAATGTGCATAATGTGTTACACATATGTCTTCTACAAGTATATTATGCTCTTCATTTCATCATCATCATCATCAGCCATGATCAATCCGCTGCTGGGTGCAAGCCCCTCCAAGCCACCGCCACCTAACGCAAATTCTTTGCTCACTTTTCAGTTCTCTGTTATATATATTTGTAATGAATGACGATATTTCTGAACTACGCGTCACAGACGGGTAGTATGCATCGACGAGAAATTTTATTTTGGCTAATTTCTACGTTACTTTGCATTGTCAGTTTTAACTCCCCCCCCCACCCCCCAGAAAATACTAAAACTATTCTTGGATTTTTTTTGGAAACATATTTGCAATTGCGTTTTTTTTGAACACAAGGATCAAGAGTAGCAGAGGGGATCGGCAATAACCAAAAATCCGTCACGCAAAAAATCATCCCCTTTACAAAAAACGTAAGTTCTCAGTTGCCGTGACGCGCAGAGCGAGAAACATTTTAAATCGAGTAATCATTTGGTTGCGATTGCTCGCGAGAGATATCCATTTTCAGATGGCCGAATTACAATATTTAAAACATCGTTATTATTATACTAGTGAAAGGTGTTTGTTTCCTTCATTATCGCACTGCTAATGATGTATTGGTAGTTTTTTGTCCATCATTCCGCTTTCAGCTAATTCACTTAGACGTGGTAACAAGAAGAGCGTGTACACAGTTAGCTTCCTGTGTCCCACGGCTTTGATGTCAGACATCCTAAACGTGAAAAATATGAAAATACGGTCATTGTGATTATCAGGGGATGGGATCGGTGGCGCAGTGGTTAGTGCACTACTCTACGCTATCAATCCGTTGACATCCAGTTTGATGCTTGGTCACAGCTCACATCGGTGGTCCTGGGCACCCCCCGCCCTCCCTATTTACCAATTTGCCAATCTGCACACACCAGCATGGTGAAGTATGGTCAAACAAACAACATGGCATTGGTAAGCCTTCCTGCAGCGGTGCATTGACAAAAGAGGGCTGTAAAATACTTGATTATGATTTTTTTTAGTTTGCAACGTTGTCAACACTTATTATTAGTTCAACATGGAGAACAGAAAGTGCAGAAAACGAATTCCCACTTGAGACACCGGTGAATATTATTTTCCAAACATCCAAGGATATTCCTTTCTTTATGGGTAACACACTAAGTTATTCATAATAAAGATTTTTGGGTTAGATCGCGTTATTTAGAAATGTGTCGCAACCCTTCACCACCCGACACGTCCAATCAGTAACAAAGTGTCACGTTGACAAAAGACAAATAGTTCACTACTTTAGCCAACCGGTGTGTTGAAGAGTGAATCCACAACGACGTCTCGCTGGTAATTACATCCAGCAACGTTTAGTATGAATAATATTGGTCGCGAATGCCTACGTGTTGAACTGCCAGGAGTGGGGAATAATTACGCAAGGTCGGTGGATCACAAATCCTAGCATAATAATAGCAATGCTAATTAATTCTATAGGAGAGCCTCACTGAGTCTCAACACTTTTGATACTTTGGAGTCGTGCATTGGGATATTTGGCCAGTTCCGATAGTGAGTGTTTGTGCTTCACGAAGAATACATTTTAGTACCTGGAGAAAACCAATGCGAAAGAGGCAATAACACTCAAAGGTCCTTACAGATAGATTTTACAACGAATTGTTCTACTCCTGTCGCCTGGCCACCTCGAAGCCCCACACCTATAACGCCTGGTAGGGCTCTGGTGGTCACCCATCCAAGTGTGGCCAGGAAGGCGTAATTTATTATATTAAGATTTCCGATGGGCGGTACATACTTGCTTAGCTTCTGAGGTCCAATATAATCGAGCACATTTAGGGTGAGTATGCCTCCTTAAGACATTCAACTTCAATGACAGCACCTGTGGGAGGCACTAGAGGCAGTGGGTTGTTGTTGTTTTGAGAGTTCACCCCTCAGAGGGGGCTTTTCTCTGGGCACTCCAGTTTATTCATACAGCAGGCACAAATACTCGGAAGGAATTGACCAAATATTTTAAGGCATAACATAACAATATGGAAAAAGAACAATATTGTTCTGCATTGGTGGGCCTTGGCCAGTGTCATTTATCATGAGGTATTTGCATTTGGGAGGAAAACCGAGTACAGTACATGGCGAAAAGCCACACGCGCGCGGGAGATAACACTGGAAATTAGTTTTGAGACTCAAATGAAGCCTATTCTGAGGAAAAATAACATATTTCAGTCCCCTGATACACGTTATCACTACGCATACGCATTGGCCAGGAAGGCGTTTTTTTTAAAAAAGATTTTCTGAATTCGCATTACCGACGGGTGGTACATTCCAACAATAAATGCACCGCCAGACGTTACTAGTCGTTGGCGGCCATCTTTACAGAGCTCATTGTTGAGATTTTACAGGGTTTGTTGCTGTGATCATTTCTTAAAATAAACAGTTGAGAGGTGGGAAAAGGGGGGTGGAGGGATGGGGGCATAATTTATTTTAAAAATACTTAATACAATTTTGTTTTAATGAATGGCCATGGCCGGTATATTGGGAACAAACTGTGAATATGGAAGCATGGGCGCTCAATTGTGTCGTTAAACTCGCTGCGTTGGAACACTTTTTCGCGGTTGCTTGTTCACCCCCCCCCCACCACCATGGTGAGATATTGTGTGGCTGAGCGTGGGTGTGTCCGGATCTCTTATCTTCTTCTGGGGATACCTTGATTAGCTCCATACAAAGCTACGGCAGGAAATCGGCGCTTTCTGAATGGCTGGTGGAATACAATAAGCCCATCCGTAAGGCTGCACTTTCCCCATCTCATCCCGCTGCACCATCGGTGGAATACATCCGGGCCAGTGTGGTGTCGAAATAACATTTTAATACTGTTACATTGTGCTATTATTACAATGTATTAGACGTGTATAATAACCAACTATCCAGTTTAACGGAGGTAAATTGTTGCATAAATGCAATATTGTATCGTGACATTTGTGAATTAATTAGGTTCATTTCAGCATGCATACATACTAGATATGCTGCTATTGGTACTGCTAAAAAGTTAACGTGATTTCCTGCTCAAATGAGCATCGAGGCAGTGATCATCTTATGCTAATGACCCTGAGAGAGTAGTGAAAACTACACAATCCTGTGACAGAGGCATGCCTGTCAATAAAGAAAACCCCCCACTGTTGACCTCCCCACAAAGTAATTATCATCATAATTACAATCCATGGGCAAATAGCCCTCAGGTAATGTATTTCAACTTTCCTCTGTCTCGTGCCAAGATGCTCAAGTAGTGCACTTCTTTCTGGCACCACAATCTCTTATGTGAAGCCATTCTCTGTTAAGTCTTCCTCGATTTCCGGTTCCTTCCATGTTTACTTGAAATGTTGTTGTCCATCCTATATGTGTCCCCACAAAGTCTTACTTATTTGACTGACACTGGGGGGTGGGGGTTATGGGTGGTGATGGGCTATGTCAACCCCCCAAGCAGGGCTTCAACTTGTGACCTTCTCATTGCGAGCCACTCCCTCTCCCGCCGACCCAGCTGGCCGGTTCTATATTTCGGTTCTAAAATAAATCGGTTTTATATTGTTTACTACACTATGTAAATAACCCCGTGGGTGGAGATGTGTGGAAAATAGCTTCATCCCCTGGAATATTTGTTCACCTGTGTGCATGCGAATGTCCTGTACATCTTATCAGGATTACATTCATTGTAATGAAAGCGGCAGTTAGGTAAACATTGCATTTCATGTCCAATAACGTATTATTATTATGATATTTTGCAATCCTGCGATCGTCGAAAAATCGATATAAAAAGCGGAAAAACAAAAATATATAACGCAAAAAACAATTTTCAGAGTGAATTGCAAAAAATGACAGGCTGTGGTGCCATGAAGGTTATAATTTGTCTTCAATTTTGTAAAAGACAAGCCACCTCTTGCCAAAACATTGGATCAATGTAAACAGTGCTCTCTTGGGGGTTTTACTGTGGATGCCGAGGCCTTAGAACACCTTTTCCTTGAACATGCACAAAGCAAGATTTCACACATTAATGAAGCCACCGCAGCGCTCCCCTCTGTGTGTTTATTTACACTTCTACATTCCCAGTGTGATTCCCAGCAGCAAATAGAGGCATGACCCGGATCTGACACTTTTTTTGCGGAATGGGCTTTCATCATCGTCTAGGCAAGCTGTCAGTCACAGCTTAATTGGAATGGGACAACAAAGGG
This sequence comes from Lampetra fluviatilis, assembly GCF_964198595.1. Classification (NCBI taxonomy): domain Eukaryota; kingdom Metazoa; phylum Chordata; class Hyperoartia; order Petromyzontiformes; family Petromyzontidae; genus Lampetra; species Lampetra fluviatilis. The sequence goes on from NC_136292.1 coordinate 2,368,725, forward strand.
ACCGCCGTTGCCCTCTGGTCGTGGGATCATGGGATGGTAGACAAACTCCTCGTGAAGGTGCCGTGCTGCAATTACCTGCTCACACCACCGCTTCGGGGAGCGCGAGGAAGCCTACACATTCCACAAAGAGTGACTAACCCCATATCTGCATTTGTCATCAATATGCTAAATTCCTCTGTTGATATGTTAACTTCTTTGTCAAGGCGCTCTCCTCCGACCCAGCGTAAAATACGCTGCCAAGCTTAGCAGTGTTCATTAGGACGCTGTCTTTCCGACAGCTGTTTCTTCACCTTAGGGACGGCTGTTTGCGCTGTGGCCGAAACGTCGTGAGAATTTAATTTTATTATGTTTTATTTTTTATTATTTCATTATTTCCCTTCTACGTGACTTTACCGAAAGAACCAAGAAGATGAATCCCTGCAGTCACGAAAACTTTAAATCGAAGTACAATCTATGTCATGGCTAGAAAACAGAAAACATATATCTCTATATAAACAAACATATGCTCTATGTGCGCGTAATGAGTAACTAAATGGATATGGAGTCAGATTTGTCCTATAGCAGCGGGACCACAAATATAGGTAAATCCAGGTCAACTTTTTGACCTTTCCTCTGCCTCATAATCTTTAATAGCCGGCGTATAGTGCATATTATATTTGCATACATACATGCCATATAAATATATGTTTATAATTATGGTATTAAAAAACATATATATGTAAAAAATCAGCTAACGTTTTTAGATTTGAGTAGATTTCATTTATTTCCACGAGGCATTCTTGGCCCGCAGCTCAACAGCGAGCAATGGGATGAGATTCACACTGAAGTGTTCCGAGTGAATGCATATTTCTACGTATATATACATAACATTAGACTGCAAATAAGTTGTGATGTGTCCAGTGCCCTTGAAGATATTTCCATTTTCAGTCGAGGAGTGTCAAATCCCGTGGCTAATTTGAGAAATAGTTCAAGGAAGATGCTCATGGGAAGTGATTTAAGGAACATTTTTAGCATTTATTTAAGTGACTCCTTAAATATTTCAAAAGAAAACTGTAGTCTCAGCTTACATTGAGCTTTAGATGAGATTATATAAATATAAAAAGAAGAATGGAAATATAAAATGGTTATATATTCCTTTTAGCTTCTAATGCCAGGACTCTTTTGCTTGTTATTTTTCTACTTTGAAATGGTGGCTTATGTTTGATCACTCATATGAAAAGTCTCGGATTTCTGGCTCGTGAAAACGAACGAAAGGCAGAGGCATAGGCGCAGCCCTGCAATTACAGGATCATACCACTGCTGGCGGAAGGGCCTCCGCTCAAAAAAGCTCTCGGGAGACCCCTATACATTGTATGCTGGCCCACCCTTCCATGCTGTCCAAACGGTTTAGAAATGGTGGGAGTTCCCACACTTTACCCCACCAAAAGCAAAAGTGATTTCCTGCTCAAATGAGCACTGTGAGGCGGTGCTCATCTCCTGTTTAAGGCCCTGAGCCAATGGCAAAATTCCCCATTCCTATGACGGGGGCAAGTCTTATCAAATGACAACCACTGTTGACTTCTCCACAACGTGGTACTCGTTTTATTGACATCAGTGGGATGATGTGCAGAGGCAATAGCAGATGCCTCAAATGCCATTTTTTTTCAGCCATCTTCTATTAATGAGACAAGAAGTAGCTGAACGGGCATTGGCCATCACATAATGCTCCAAGACATTTTTTTACGGGCTGTTTATGCATTGATTTCAGTTAAGTTATAAGCAAGATTTGATTTGTCTAAAAGCTCACATAGTCTGCCACACGGTTAACTGAACACCCCCCACCATACCCCTCCACCCCCCACATCTACAGAACCTTTGGTTCATGCCTAAGCTATGTGTAATTGTGAAATACAGCAACATTTGCCTGTGCTGGTACTTTGTAGCTAAAACGTGCATACTATGCACGTGAATTATGGCCTTTTGGCCAAACTGTCCTCATTAGTGTCATTCTTTATGCTAAAACCGAACTCCGAGTCGCTCCGATTAGCACAGTTGGCTACGTATGGTGCGAAACAAGTTCAACATACATACCCCTCTTTGGTGTATAATTAGGCATATATTTGACTTCTGGGGTTCATGTGTGAAGAGAGCAGGCATTTTCACTAATTGAGTGTCCGTACGTCTGAGTGTAACCCATTCCCCTACGCCATAATTAGGTCTGCTTTATGGACTGTTTCATCAACTTAAGTCGACATCATGCTCAAATGTGCCCCAACCTTTAAACCCATGGCCTCCCCGCTGCTGAGGTGACGTCAGGCACCATGCGCTGTCGTGCATCGCCCTGTTAACTTGAGTCCTGTCTGCCGCAGCAGCGCGGTGGCCCACGGGGAGATTGTTACGCCAGCGGTGTCACCCGTATACTTGCGGACGGCATATTGTATGAATGTCTGTTGAACTTCTTTTGCACCGTACTTGGCCAACCGTGCTGAACGGAGGTGTGTTGCAAGGACAACAAATTAAACAAAAAACAATCGGTTATCAAGGAATTCGTTTACAATCTAGATTTAAAGGAACATAGTTCCGGTGGCTTCCTCAGATTGGAAGGAAGAGCGTTCCAGACGACCGGAGAAGCCGATGTGAAAGCGACACGCGATGCAGTGTTTGATGGTTAGCCAAAAGCCGCTGCGAGGATGACCGCAGTTTGCATGATGGTTTACGCTCCTTGATGAGATCAGCAAGGTTTGTTAATGTCTATATTTATAGACACATATGTATTTAAAATCCCACGACACTCCGTTTGGTGGCCAGATTCACCCCCCAGGCCCACCGAAAAAGTCGATGAGTCCATCACACTTTAGAGTCACGATTCTGCCGGGCGCTCGGATTTGATCCCCGCATCTCAGCCCTGCGCCAGCTTATTACCACTCTGGCCACTGAGCCTCGCGGTCATTTCCGTTAAATCGCTCGTTTTATAAACAACTGTTCATGATAATAATGACAGTTTCTATAGTGACATCGCATGGCAAGCTGTTACCGATGGAGCACTAAGTGAGGTTATATTACTTTTTGGTTCTTTTGGTAAAGTCACGTAGGTATCAAATGAAATAAAATAAATCACGACGTTTCGGGCACAACACAAGCGTCTGTCATCAGGTGGGAAAGCTTTGCCTGATGACAGACGCTTGTGTTGCGCCCGAAACGTCGTGGTTTATTTTATTTTATTTGATACCTACGTGACTTTACCGAAAGAACCAAAGAGTATGGATTCCTGCAGTCACGAAAGCTTCAAATCAAGATTGAGGTTTTTTTGTTTAAAGATGTCCGTCACATATAATGTGGCAATGTCCCTTAGGGAATCTTTGGTGGCCGAGCATTTCCAACTGTGCCATGTGATGCCTATGGTAACACAATGGAAATTATTTCTTAAATAATTATAATTGTCATCTTCGTCTCGCATTTGGTTGCAATGGCATAGTGTGCTGTATTCGTGAATTGTTAAACACATCTCTTTACAATGTCAGTGTCATGCTCCGTCAGTCCTGCGTCAACTCTTTATAGGAAACTCGCGGGTGTCAAGACCGGAGATGGGATTTTTCTGCCTCTTTATAAGCTAATCCATCTGTGCGAGAGAAGAGATAAATAATGAAACAAGTAGATGTAGGTTATTTCGTTAAATGATATGGCCAATCTATTTTAAGAATAACATGCGAACACACGATGCTAATTGCGTGTGCAAATATTCATTCTATTTTCATCGTTCGATATTGTGTCAACTGAATATCCAACAATTACATTAGTATGGATTTTTATTTGCAATTATACACTCTCTCACTACATAATCACATTGCGTTTATACAGGCGTGTGTGTAGAATACTTTAAATGGTTACATCGCTGTGTGACGGAGTTCCTTCCGTTCGAGATCGACGTTCATGTGAACTTGATGACACTGCTGGATGTAATAATCTCCAGTAAAGCCTTGTGCCCTTTAAGTATTGTGAGATTATTCTCCAACAACACCGGTGCTGTGGTCACCGAAGCAGCAAGAGATTAGGCACGTTTGGTTCACACGTTTGTTTACACGACCTAACCCAAAAAAGAAACCAGTTGTTGAGTTCCTTATGTTACTGACTAATTAAATGTGCCTGTTTTTTTTCCAGCCGGAGATGATGCAACGCGAAACAAGGTAATGGCTACTTGAGACGAATCTTTCCTTTTGTTTTATAAAAGACACATGGCACAATAGCATGGCACGTAAAAAAAAAAGAACTGATTTCTTGGCAGCCAGTCCGCCGTCACATCGCGTGCATTCGTAACGGATGCTGTTAGCGGAGTGCGAGAACATGAATGTGATGTATGACGGCCCTTGACGTTAAACAAGTGCCAACCACAGAGCCAATCAATGCACTTATCCCCGAGTCCACATTTGCTGAATGCTCGTGCACCCAACGAGCGCAGGATATTAAGCAACGACACAACATTGTGGCGGCGACGTGGCCCAGCGGTAGCGCGTTCGCCCTGGTTTTTACTGCTGGTGTAATAACCGCAGTAAAGATAAAAATAATGCTACTACGTGCCATCTGCTTCACAATAAACACTAAATAATGCCTGAGTAAGGCCGTTATGTGCTGGCATGAGGGTCCAATCGAAAATGACACCGCAAGTTACTCAATTGGGATTACACATAGCAATAATCTCCCCCTACTGGGAGAAAAATGTCTGTTTGTAGGCCAGATGTTGAATCACCGCTACACTCGCGCTTCTCCATTCGTAGCACAGTATGGCCGATTCACCACCGCTGCCACTCTTATAAGAATCAACACGACGAATCGATGCAGCCGTTAGACTTCCAACACGTCTGATAATTTCTGCGGCTATACCTGTTTCTCTCCGTGTTAAACTGACCTCTCTCTCTGTCTGCATGCCCAGCGCGTGCCACAGGAAGGTTCGCGAGCCACGGAGGCCCACGGTGATGAAGCCCTCTCTCCGGCGCCCAGCGTGGAGATGTTGGATGAGGAGAGGGGGGAGCCCAGCGAGTCGTCATTCAGCGACCGCTCGGTCCCATCAACCCCAGACACGAGCCTGACCCCAGACAAGGCTCAGAATGTGGCCGGAAAGGACTCCGACGTGGAAAATGGACCTGCTGGAGTTAGATCCATTAAGGTTTTTTGATGATTTTATTTATTTGCACTTCGAATAATTTTTGTTCAGTGTCTTGAGCATTTTTTGTTGATTACGTTTTTATAATAAGATCATTTTGTTTCGTTGCAGAGGGAGAGGCCGAACTTTGACGCCCCCATTCCGTTTGAGCGGCAGCCCTCGTGGAAACGCGTGAACAGGGGCTCGGTTGGACACAAGACCAAAAAATCGAATTATTCAGATTTCTCAGAAGATGTAAGTAAACCAAAAAAAAAAGTGTAGCATTTGTATTGTATACATTTTTCGCAGTATCACACTCATTGGGCCTTGACCCAGAATGCACCGGGATTTGTCCAATCTCAGAAGCTAAGCATGTTTTCAGTGCATGGAAAGTGCTTGGAAGGGGGACTGCCACGCATAAAGCAGGCAGTGTAAACACTGGGGGCAGCAGCAGAGGGCACCACAGCAAAATCCACTGTTGTACTTTCTATGCTTCCCACAACCTGTGTTTGATCCACGGCCACGGCTCGTGGGTGATTTCTGAACTGGTGCCGGGGTCCTCACCCCTTCGCCAAACCCTCAACGACCCGCGCGGTGAATTAAAATCACGAATCCTCCTCCCCACTTCGCTCAAGAAGGGCTCAAAAATGATGTCATAGGAGCGAAACAGGAGGATTTATTCACAAATCTGGCTGTCGCCTGATCAAGCTAGTTGTAATTGCTGGTGAAACGTCGTACTTCAGATTGTAAATGTTGTGGCCTTGCTCTCCAACACACCGGTGTGCTGTACTAGTGACGAATTGGTATGTTCTGTTTACGTGACAAACTTTACTTATTGGTTGTGTTGGGTGATGGCGGGTTTAACGACACATATTTACGTGATCTAATCCAAAAAACCTGTATTGTGAATTGAAGTCTCAATAACCTGCGTGGATCACGGAAGCGCCTCGACAAAAAAAAAAAAAGGCGGTTACGTGCAAGCGTACGTGCCCGCAGCGAAGCGACGTTACTTTTCTCTGCTTCGCTTCCATTTCAGCCGCCTCCGGAGCCGATGAACGAGAGCGCGTCGTCCGCGGAGAACCTGGCGCGTTACGAGGTCTCCATTTGGGATCTCAAAAAGGGCGAGGGCGGCATCGGCGGTGAAGGAATCCGAAGCCAGCCTCCGTCGCTCTGCTCGGAGAGCACGCTGGACGACACGGCCAGCAAGTTCTCGGACCTCGATCCTCCGGCCATCGACACGTCGGCCGACGAGCTGGACGACGACACGCAGACCGAGTGCAGCAGCGGCGACTCGCCCCGCCTCTCCAAGGCGTCGGGCGGCCTCGACTTGAGGCGCGGCTCGTCGTTCGCCGACATCATGCAGCAGGAGCGCGCCGAGTGCCAGGTGCGGGCGATGCTGAGCAAGCCGGCGAGGCGCAGCACGCAGGAGCTGGTGTCCAACTCCTCCGCGACCCAGAGCCAGGACGGCAGCGCCGACGAGGAGATGACCGTGTGCAGCAGCCCAGTTCGGCAGCTCGCTGACGGCGCGGTCGACAGGAGCTCCGGGGAAGACACCGTCTGCACGAGCCCGGTGTTGGTGAGCTCTCGGGTCGGCAGGACCGAGTGCTCGAGGGAAGACGCTGCCATCGCTCCGGGCTTTTTCCCCATCGGGTCCCCAAGCAGGAAGAACAGCACAGACGACGAAGAGTTCTTCAACGTTCTGATTCGCACGCCCTCGAGGCGAGTCAGCAGGAGGAAGAGCAGCTTCAGGGTTGAGAATGCGGCGCCGTTAAATTCTCCGACGAGTGAACTCGGCGTGACCGTCAGCAGAGCTACCAGCGTCGAAAGTCAGAACTCGTCCTCGGTGGTCAGTAGCAGCAGTGGCGGCAGCAGCGGCAACGATGTGGAGCTTCATTCTAAGGTGCTGCCAGGCAATGCTGAACATTTGTCAAAGGGTCCGAGTGCAGAAATTAGTCTGGATTTTCCCGCTGCAAACAAGGAAGAGCCCTTGACCTCTGAGAGTGAAATTACAGACAAGGTGCGTTCCAGTTCACCAAAAGTTGCTCGTGCATCTTCCTTCTCGAAGCAAGACAGCTTTCCCTTAGAGGAAACAAAGAATGATTACAGGTGGAAAGACCGCGTCGGCTCTGGCGTTAACAAAAGAGACAGTGTGGCAAACATACCCCAAGGTTTGGTGCGGGATTCTGTTTTTGCGAAAAGAAAAGCCGAAAGCCACAACTTTGAGAATTTCCCCACTCAAAAGTCAGTTTCAGAATCGCTTGATCGACGCGTTTCATCTCCGTCAGTGGAGAGAGCCTCAGGCAGTTTCAGCCGTAGGCGCAAGTCCGAGAATCCCAGAGAAAAATCTGACAAAAATCAGACATTTGTAGAAGAGACCAAAAACTTCGATCCATCTGAAGCTGCGAGTGAATCGCACGCCGAAAACGTTGCCAAACGAACCTACGGCGTGACCGTGTTTTCTGGAAGCGTTGTGAAGCTGGCAGCGGCCAACCAGTCCCCTGAACCCAGCCAAGACTCATTGAACTCGAGCTCCAGCGCATTGAGCGACGCCGCGAGCTTCGATGAGGGAAATTCAGACCGGGAGCCGCCCAAAACGCCAGGCCCTCTCTTGCCGGTCGTGCCTTTCGGCAACGAGGAATCTCACGGCGGCACGGGCAAATACGACAGGGCGACCTCGCGCACAGAGCCGCGTTCGCCGTCCAAAGAGCCGTGCGATGAGTCGCGCATGCAATCTGCCGGTCGCTCGTCCAAGACATCCACCCTGTCCCGGCCCACGACCTTGCCCAGCCGGCCGAGGGTAACCTTCACCGCCATGTCCCATTCCGTCCACTTCAGCGAGTCGAATGACAAGTCCAAGTCGCGGGTGTTCAACATGGCGCGACAGTACAGCATGAGGATTAAGAAACCCAAGTCCCCGACCGACCCTATTGCTGGGGTCTTGGAGCAGCTGCAGAGGAGTGACGCGCTGGAGGAGAAGCTGAAGTGGTTGAACGCCGAAGGTAGGCGCTTTGTGCTCGTTCGCCGTTGCTTGTTTGTTTGTTCGGCCTCTTTTTGGGCTGTTCCCTGCCTTTTAAAAGTGACAGAGAACGGTCGCAGGCAAGAAAAGTGGCTGATCTACAGCAGCAGCAGCAGAGGCAGCAGCGGCAGCATCAGAGGAAATTGTCACGAAGTGTGCCGCATGGAGTTTTGCGTTGATATGGATTTGCCACATGAGGATATGAAGTAAAGCGGCATGGGCTCATGGGCTTCATTTCGTCTCACCCCACGAACTAAAGTATTAGCTGCCCACGTGACCAGTTGCTCATGAGACTGTATCTGTAACAGCATGCTCCCAGCAAGTATTTAGGTTTTTGTTTTCTTTGCTTTTTTTTGCCACAGGGCTGTTTTGAGAAACTGAATAGTCTACACTATGGGAACCTAATTTGCCAGTAAAAATATGATAATTGGTTCTTTACCCTTCTATCTGGCAACAAAACTGACACCTTTTTACAAGGAGTCATGTTTGCATAGACCGCAATACCTGCAGTCATAATACAAACAAAAGAACATAACAAAAGAACATAACTCTGATAATGTGCACTGTCCTTAATATGAGACTAGAGCCTAGTCTCATATTAGCCATATGAGACTAGGCTCTAAGGAAAGCTGTCTCGGGTGTGGATCAATCAACTTTAAGGACAGTGCACATTATCAGAGTTATGTTCTTTTGTTTGTATTTTGACTGCAGGTATTGCGGTCTATGCAAACATGACTCCTTGTAAAAAGGTGTCAGTTTTGTTGCCAGATAGAAGGGTAAAGAACCAATTATCAAACTGAATAGTGTTGTTGTGTCTTGGAGAACGCTTTGATGACTTATGGTTGAAAGAGCCCTGGAAAGTATTTTTTGCAGTATTCATTTAACCTACACTCGGATACAGACTGGTTTGTGCATAAAATTAGAATAAGCGTGCCCCCGTACTTTGCATATTGATGTGTATTTTTAATATAGTGTGGATATTGCGTGATTTTTATGTTGGAGGTTATGCCTCATTATTTAAATTTATTTCTGAAAAATAGGAATGCCATCCTTAATTTACAACCAGATACTAAACATAATATGAAATGCATTTATGAATATAATGAAGGTACCCTTGGCCAGCGATATTTCAGAGAAAGAGATTACAAAGAGACTGCGTTTGAAATATTAAACCATAGTTCATGTGCAGGTAATCTAGGAAATTGAAAACATACTCTTTCATTTATCAGTGACTTCTGAGCTATGAAAAATTATTCATGCCTATGAAACGTTTGGTGGCAAATTAATGTATAGTAAATTGCAAAATAATAACCTCATGTTAATATATTTCAAGATATTTCCTTTAATCTTCAAAGACAGATTGCTTTTACCGAATAGTATAAAATCTTAATAATAACAACGTTAAGGCATTGGTTAATCTACTCATGGATGAAGGCCTTCCCACCCCATGTCAGTGATGGGCGGCTGTTTAACCAAACTTCACCATGCCAGTTCGTGTGGGTTGGTGAAGGGGGGCCCAGGACAAGTTCAGACAACACTCACCACAGATAGTACGTGTGTATGTTGATCTTCTTTCGCACCGCACGTAGCCAACCATGCTAATCGTTGTTGTGTCCGCTATTATCCATACCCGGGAGCCAAACTTAGGCTGCCGAGTTCACGGTGCTGCAAAAAAGACTTTCCTTAAATGTGTAACAAAGCACGTGTGGTGTGTGTGTCCTTCCTTTCCCCCCCCCCCCAATTTATTTATTGTCCGCTTCAGAAAACAAGCTGGGCTTTGATAAAGCGGTCAGCGCCGAAAATGTCGTCTATCCCAAGGTCCGGGACAGCGGCGTCAACAAAAGGTCAAGCGTGTTGAGCGACACGTCGATAACGGCCGCTGCAGAGCAGGCCGGGTCGGACAGATCGAGCACGGCATCGCTTCCCCCGTCTCCAGGCTCCTTCACGAGCTACTCGCCCAGATGTTTGTCTCCCACCTACGTGACGAACAGGTTCTTTCCGGAACCGAGTTACTTCTCCCCGAAAGGGGGGATCAACTGGCCGACCGTCAAGGAGCTACGGTGTCGCTATCTGCGGCTGCTGACGAGCGACGGTGGCGGCGGCGACAGCGGTGGCGCTCGAGCCAAAACGCTGGAGCGTCATTCGGACGGCCAAAGACACGGGTGTCAGCAGATAAGAAGAATCAGCTCCGAGACCGGCACGGCCTCCACAGGCACGGGTGAGCCGAGGTCGGAGAGCAAGCGTCTCCCGCGGACGAGAGAGGACTTGGGCCTTGCGGATGAGACCAAAGACGAATCACGGAGCCGCGGGGGCAACTCCTCCGGCAGCAGGGCGCACCCAGAGTCGGAGAATAACGGCGCCGACATGGCGGCGATTCACCTCGGCAAAAACTTCCCTTACATCGTCACCGACGACATCCCCGTCTTCGACTCTGACGTGACGCTGCAGGACAGTCCCGGCGTGGTCGTCGTCAACGGCACGTCCTGCGTCGGCGGTCGCCCGACCAGCAGCCCCGCGGAGCGTCCCGGGACCCCCCTCCTCCTCTGCGGCGTCGAAGACGACGGCGACGACGACGACGAGGACGAGGGAGAAGAGAACGCTTCTCCAGCCGGTGCCTCCACGAGGGAGCGCAAGCAGATCTCGATTAAGCCAGCAGCGGAGAGGTGGGGCCCCCGCGAAGGAGGGGCCTTGGGCCCCGAAGTGGCAGCGTGGCAGCGCGATGGGAACAAGCGGAGGGGCATCGCGTTCGGAGGCAGCAGGGCACTGTCTGCCGGGGAGGGCATTGGCATCGTCAAACAGCTGAGGGATATGTTCCAGAGATTGAGCACTTCCAGTCACGTCTAGGGAAGGTGGCGTGATGGTCTGACGTGGAAATGTTGTCTGCCCGTTGTTGTGAACGAAAATGTACAGGTGGATGTATGTATGTTCAAGTTCTTTCGCACCGTACGTAGCCAACCGTACCAATCTGAGGTGCAGATGCCTGCTATGAGTGGATTGATTTTGTATATTGGAACTTAATTCCACATTATTGTTTTATAGGTTCTGGTTGTTTTAGATGTTTTTTTTAATAGTCCTACAGAGAGGGACAAAAAAAAACATTATACAAATAAACTGCCAAATATATTAAGATGTAAAATATCAAAGTAAACCCCACGTTTTTGGGCAAGGAATACATTTAGCAACGATAAGTTTCATTACATGTATGGTGTGTAATTCTGTAAAGTTTGAGTGGTGGTATGTTTCCTTTAAATTAATGGTCGCAACTGTAGATGCTTTAATGGTGTCTTGCCAAAATTATATAGATGCCCATTTCTACTATTACACAATCAGGAAGCAATATGTAAACGAAGCAACAAAAAAGCAATATGCCAGTGATAATTGCTACATCTTAAACATACAAACACGTTCTTAACTTATTTACATTAATTAAGAAACAAACCAAAGACTGTTCATCAACATACTAAGGACCAAATTGCCTTTCATGAAATGATTTGCCGCTGCTGGCTTTAATCGCAGCAATTGCAGTAAGCTTGTATTGTGCTCCAAGCTCCATCGTAAAGCAGCGTGGCTTCTTTACGCGTTTACCTGCATCGTCATAATTAAGTGTTGCACTATGCAAATGACTTGGGGTTGATTCCGAGTCACGTGACGACGGCGGCATCACGCGCGTCAGTGTCGCCTCGAGTGTCCACACGAGTTGCGCATCATTTGAGCGACTTCTTCTCCGCAGAACCTCTGGCCCACGCGGTTGTGCACGGTGGGGAAAGCGAGATGGCTGTTGTGAGGCGGAGGAAGCGATGTCTTCGCTGTTGGCAGCAGTTTCCAAATGGGTTGACACGTCTCAGACCGAAAGCCGGTGATTCTGTGAGCGCGAAAGCTCTTCCATTCTGTGACGTCCAAGCGTCACAGTCAATAGCACCGCCCCACCGCCACGCACCCAATGCTGTTGGCATTTTGCTGTCATTCTTACAGGGCCCTTTATTGCAGAATCCCACGGAGAGCGCCGGGTTTTATATTTATTTCTTAAACATACGCTCTTGTTAACGCTGCTCACACAATGAAAAAGCAGCCTCATTCGTGATTCCACACGCGGTATATATTGGCAGGTTTTTTCTTTTTTTGCACTGCACGACGCGTAAATGGTTCGACACGCAGCAGCTTTTTTTGGCAGAGGTGAGGGCAGGTGATTATCAAACGCGTGGACTGTGTTTTGTCTTCTCCAGTGCAGACCTCAATTTACCAATAAAATGGCGCTTATCCTCTGTTTTTAAACAGCAATGCAAGATGAGGCAGAAAAGGAGAGAAGAGGTTGAAATTATCCGGCTTTTGTCCATTAACGAAAAATACACAGCTCCCTCACAAATTTGCTCAATCACAGCGAAAAGAAAATGTCACTTTTTATTATTTACAGAGAATAATCTCAATTTCGTTCACAGCGATTAACCTGCGCGCGATTTTTTTTTATTTTGCCTGATTCTGAATAATAGGCTCCAAGTAAAACACTGGGATAGTGGAATTTAGTTTTAGAGCGAGCAAGTCCTGGTAAATGTCACAGCCTCGTCAGTTGGATGGCGTGTGTGTGTGTGTGTGGTATTAAATGGCGTTTGTCAGTCACAAAAATGTCCTGCACAGGGTGTGGCAGCCAATTGCAAGCGAATTGAACGGTAAATAAGCGAGACGGAAGTTTAAACGTGACCATCGTTTGCCATTTCCATCGCGACAACAAGCTGTTCACCAGCTCCAGATAACAACGTGGCCACCTGCTTTCTGGCCCGCTGCTTGAAGGTTGCCAAACCTTCCCATCGCCATTGTTGTGCTCGAATGTTTCAATCGGTGCAGCTGCGCTACCGCCTCGCCAGCATGATTACTTCTTGAAACATTCACGTCAATTACGCTGTGCGAAAAAAAATAATGTATTAGCCCAGCTGTGTAATGTACGATCGAAGAACCGCCCCGTCTGTCAAAGGAGATAAATTATGGTTATGTTCGGCCAAAAGAGCGTTCGCGTGACGTTAGCCAACGCGTTTATAAATGACCACTATACGTGCGCCGACCACACCGGGCCGGGTGTCGGTGTGTGTTTGTGCGTACGTTCGTTCGCTGTTTTCCACGTTGTGCAAGAGATATTAGGTTGCATAATTGTTTTTTTTTAATCGACCTGTTGTTTTTTTTTTTGGTGTAACATAAATTAACAGAACATAATCATGTTTAATTAGAAAGAAGCATATGAAAAATGTAAGCAATAATGAATTTTCTTATCAGCTGGTTTTTCCTAGTTTAATATTTGTGGGGTATCTGTATACGTTACTCTAAATGGTGCAATAATAACAGAATCATGTATAATATAAAACAAGATCTTTTCGGGTAAATTCTTTTGTACGCTGTCACTTTTAACAGAACCTAGGCAGCTGTTTGAAGTCTGTGGTATCATTTAATATCTTTACACATACGACAGATTATGGTCAGGTGGAGGTTGTAGCCTGACGATGAGAAGGTGCAGTTTAAATACATAATTGGGCCCTATTTCTTTTTGTTTTAGGGAAGCAATCATCCGCCATTGCTTGCTTTGCCCAATTAGCACTCTGGGACGGATCGTTTAGGTGTGGCTCGCGAGCATTTACGTAATAAGTTAATTTTAAATAGCGTCATTCATGCAATTACATCCCACAACGCTGCAAAACAATTCGCCAGTCCCTTACATACATAATACAAAAAAAACCCCCACTACTTAAAAAACAATGAATATGTAAATAACGAGGAAAGAATTACAAGAAAATTATCATCACAGAGAAAATGTATTTAAATAAATAAATTCGTTGGGTCTCATTACCCCAGATCACAATCTCAACATTTTTCCGGATTTAGGAGAACCTTCACAGGAGGGATGGTGGAGTGGCCAAGGAGTTATGAGCCAGTTTGAATCAGTTAATTGATTTGATTTGTCGGATGCGTAGCGGAAGAATGTCCCAGCCTGTGGGGCTGCACATGTGAACGCTCGTCCACCAATTAAATTTTTTTTGGGGTGGACAGCAAACCTAGTGAAGCAGAGCAGAGAACCTGACGTGGAGAATAAACTGCCTCCCACATGTTCTCCTGGCACAAATTGTATTCCATTACAGAGTGGGCTTTACAAAATAAAGAGAGAGGGCCAACGACCACCGTCACGCCATTTGGTGGTGTCGCCAGAATTATCGCGGGAATTTTACGACAACGGCAAGAAAAAACATAACGCCGTTCGCGTTTGCCTGTTGGCCTGCGTCACACCGTCACTGCTGTCGCGTTGACCCTGGCAGTCGGGTCAAGGTGAACTGGGTGCCGCGGTGGTGAGGTGTTAACTACCTCGCCTGGTATACAGGAGGTCGTGGGTTTAATCCCGACCCTAACGCCTGTTGTATATTTGGAGTTTGCGTATCTCTCTCCCCGTGGTTGCGCGTGGATTTTTCTCCGCGTCCTCTGGTTTTTTCCTCCTCCACATTTAGAAACGCGTTTAGAGTATTTGGCTGCTGTAAATGTCCACGCGATAAGCCACTTTGTTGAGCTGTCATTTGTGGCCAGGTCACTTCTGAAAAAGAGCTACATAGCTCAGTGGGCCTTACCGGGTCATAAAAAATAGTCTTAGTTTAGATGAAACTGCAATGCACTGAGGGAGCTTTGTTATCTGCATTGGCCTGAGTTGTAAATACTACTGTTGCATTTATTGTGGCAATGCGTTTCCTTCATAATTCCATTGCACGGTGATGTAACAGCCAGCACTAATGAGACAGCCGCACTCTCGTTGTGTTGGCCCGTTTGAACGCAGATGCCGGCCCAGACTCAATAATAAGGCGATCGAACTTCCGCCGTTGCGTTCATACAGCTGTAAGCATTACATATTAGTTCTATACCAAGCGGAGGGGAATCAATTGAGGAAGTTGTCAAAAGCAATAATGAGAATTGTATGTGCAGCAGTGCATACCTGCAGGATCGTGTTTTAATATTAACGCTGCAGGGACTGTCGCTTTTGTCGGAAAGAAAGGCATGCTGTACACTGTCAACATCAGATATGTCCAAGAATAAATTGTAAAAAAAAAATGGTTCATAACTTCATATGCTGTTGGTGCATGGTGTCGGCTGACCATTCTCTTGATCTTGTGTAATAAAATGGCTCGCAAACAGCAATGAGCAGTTTGGTTAATTCGGATGTGAATTAATATTGCTTCAATCCAACCACGAGGTTCAGCTATGTTGCCTGACTTTGACATGTTTAATTAGGTCAGTTTAAAATCCATCTTCAACTATGTACAGCGGGCAAAGTACTAGTTTGAGGCAAATATCAACGCTGCTGCGATGAGCACAGTCGGCTGCGTACTGTGCAAAGGAAGTTCAACATAAGTGGCCGAACGCGATGGTCGGGTGAAAGGAATTCCTGCTCCAATGAGCATCGAGGTGGTGCTCGCCTCCTGTTTGTGGTCCTGAGGCAGTGGTGGACATTTCTGAGGCGGGCGGATGTGGATTGATCCCAGAGGACAACAATCAGTGTTGGCTTCCTTTAAAAGTGGTACTCGATTTGATCTACCTTGGAGCGATGATGGGCCGTGTCAACCTCCACCCCAGGATTTGAACACGCAATCCTCCGATTGCAAGCGGCTCGCTCTTCCGCTGAGCATCCCGGCCATCTATAATTAGTGACGATGCCATTCTCATTAATTTAGAAAAGCCTCTTGAGACTTGAGGTTTTTTTTTTGTCAGTTAAAGAAAACCGAAACACCCAAAGAAAATTCACACATACGAGATGTGAACACTCAGCAACCACAATCTCCTAGTCACCTCGCGAGCCACAGCACCTGGCAAGCTCTAGCGGTCTCCCGTGCAAATATTATCCAGGCTCGGTTTGTGAGGTCAGGCACATTCAGGGTGATGTCATGGACACATGAATGGCAGAATATCAGCAAACATAAATGTAAGATTTAATATTTTTATTACACTAATGATGTGTGGCATGGAAAAATATCAAATGCAAGTACTTAATTATGCGTACTGCATACTAAGAATGTAACGAAAAGCCCTTTGTCAAACCACTATTGGATAAAAGGCTGTGTTCGTCTTGGGGCCGTTCCATACTTCACCCCAATCATCCGTGCAGGTTGGTGGAAGTGCAGACCTGGACCATGTGATCTCTCGCTGGCCACTGATGTTAGCCGTGACCAGCAATCAAAACTCCAGTTGACAGGTTCATTGCACAGCGCACTCAAAGCCGCCGTGCCATTTACACCCTTGCATTCGCGGTCAATAAGACCCATTGGTCATTTAAGTACGATAAACGTCAACTGCAATGTGTGTTAATCCGTCACGCAATTAGCATAGATGAAATATCCTGAAGATGTTCCTTTGAGATGGGCGTGTCTGTGTTATCACGGAATGCTTGTCATTGTTATTCTTATTTAAAGCTACGCCGTGAATGGCATTTTATCTCGGGGAAAACAGAAAGAGATTGTTGGGCTCAGATAAGACATAGAGGCGCATGTGCATTAATAAAAATGTTAAGCGCCTCCAAATGTATCGACTGAAAACAAGTAATGTATGCATAGTGACATCGTTTGTAACAGTGACTGAAAATAGACATCAGCATGAGTGAAGGGCACACGGGCGCTTTAATAGAACTCATTTGTCGCAATTTCCCGACAAGGCAATCTGTTGTGCCGCTCAAAATGGCTTTTCAAGGTGGCCTAACGTCGCTTTAGTAAGACGGGAATTTGTTTGCGACGTCGGATCTTCCTTCGACGATATCCACCTGGACAATCAGTCTTGTCAGGAGGATGGAGCGCAGAGTGTGTACCGTGGGTGATGAGCGAATCGCGATTGAAATGATGAAATATAGGGGCGGACGAGAGTAGGGTAGAGCGATAATGGACTTGGTCACGGAGAGCAGCACAAAAATATGCCTGAAAATTCCAGTTTTCAATCGGCGCATCTTACCTGCAATGACATGGATCAGACTCATGGAATCTAACATAGAGAATGTAACCGAAGCTGAAAGGTCCACCGAAGAGGTATTGAGAGACGCAATTAGCTCGTGACAACACGGAGAGGCGAAGAAAGGAGCACATTTATCGGGGGACAAATGCAAATTAGAGACATCGTATGCATTCATTGCTGGGGGAAGTAATTGGACTTGGAAGGTACACATTGCTCGAAAGGTTGATGGCCTTCTAGCAGCGAGAGACATTACGGATCAGACTGGGAGACAGAATGGCAGCCCAGGGGAGAGAAGAGCGTACCCAAGAGGACGTCCATCGTGGTGCCATCAGTTCATGTGCACGGGTAGAGATGGATTATGGCATGGCACGACCATGACGGATGGCACACGGCACGGTGAGACCTTTATCCGGCAGTAGCTGGAGCGGTGAACTCTTTTGAATTGAGGTTCCTCCAATCAAAAACACCGTAGGTGGCATGTGGTCAATCCAATTTACGTGAGCAATGCACGCTGTTTCCTTTATTAATCACACTGGGGGTGTAACATGTACAGCAATAGTAGTTTTCAATGAATACCATTGGTGAACGTGTTCAATGAATACCATTAAAATCACGACTGTCTTTCGGAAACGTGGTCTCGTTCATTGTTAGCATTCAGATTAGAATTGTCTTTTTTATCATTTATAAATGCTGCATTGCATTCTACGTCAATTAATCTTATTGCAAGTGTGCAGTGGCCGGTGGATGCTGCCTCGCTGAATGCATCTTAATGACTGTAGTTTGTGAGCAATGCAGTAAACTAAGATTTAATGCGGGGGGAATGTGCATTGCAGCTGCAGAAAAAAGGTATTCAGATTTTGCGGAACCCAGCACAATTAGTACTTTTTGAAGCAAGAACGTCTCTGAAGGAGCAACACTTCATAAATGAATACAATGACAATTAACGGTTTTTGTAAAAGCGTGAATTTTCGCTCACCAAAACAACACATTATAACCACCTTATAAACATCCCACGAGCCTTTATGAATACAAGGACACAAATTAACTTCCTCTGATTAATAATGCTTTTTTAACAGCTTATGAGTGTCTCTATCTTTTTCTCTAATACCCTGCCTGCACAAACCCCTAACATATTTTTAATGACTCTTAGGTGGAGACCTTTCGCGTGCATGGCACAGTAATTAAGAGCGTGTGCATGGCAGGGCACTACAATGCGTTGTGTCAAAGGGAGGGCTCCATGGATTTTGAGGAGCAGACATGGGTGATTTAAACATTCTATACTTTTTTCCTGCACGACCACTGATTTTTTTTTTTGCACTGGGCCAGTCACGCCGCTAGGCATGGCCAGTGGTCCTTTTGTTTAAGCGTGCAGCCGAGATTGCAGCTGCAATCTATAGATCAAGTCCCAGCGTCTCTGTGGTGATTCATCACTGCTAGGGTTGGCCTTCAAGTGGCTTTCGCCCAACTGAGGAATCACGGTAACCCACTATAGACCGCTTTTAAAAAAAAAACATTTACTTTGTGACTTTATTCAGCATCATTGGCCAGCGTTCATGGTGACCCGCTAATTTTCAGACACCTCAGATGTCACACTATGCGTGGTGAATTGCTACATGGTGATATGTTGTCCGTTTTGAATGACCCACGTATTGCGTGCTGCAAAGTGGTAATTGGATTAGGATACGGCGTGGCTAAAGTCACCGGAGGCTTAACCTCTCCGAGTCAAATGGCCCACTTGAAACAACGCTGTAATGTGCGTGTCGATGTGTAGGCTGGCGGGTGGGGTATTGCGTGTTGCCTGGCTCAGTGATCCGTGACACGCAGGGAAATATCACCACTTTGGGCACTTGTTTCAGGGAAAGGCATGGCAATATCAGCCTTGCCCCCACTGTGACGGCTAAATAACTATTGGCATGAAGCCAAATATTGTGTAGTTATAGCGCTCAATTATGAACTGTCATTGCCCATCATTGTAAGATAAACAGCCGTGTTAAATCGAATGTGTATTCCCTAAATTTATCGCCTTCAGTATCATGAGTGCAAGATACTCATTCGTGGAAATTGGCCAAATATTCCAATGTATGAACCTCCTGAAGAAAAACAAGTCTTGAGAATGCACGAGGCTTCCCTGTGTAAATCGAGCGCATTATTGCAAATGTTTCGTATGCATTATTCATTGTAGCTTGAAGCTAATATTTCTCAATGCATGTTATTATTTGGCAATATCATCACCATCGTCACGTGATGCGCATCGCATTCTTCCTTGTAATTTAATTAGCGAATCAGTCGTCCTTCCGAAATAAGATGAACAGCTGAAAATAGGCTCTCACCTGATTATATAAAGGGCCTGAATTGAACGATCTTACACCCTTCCCCGAAGGGAGAGAATAGGACAATTCCTGGTGCAAATAGAGACTTGCATAGGCGTGACGAGGAAGACCCGTGCCGTTTTTTGTTTACTTTGGGTCGTGCGAATGAAATAATGAAATGGCCAGCAGCTGGGTTATCTCACGCCCCGTGTGGGGCTGGAGGGGGTTGCTGGTTGGGTGGGTGGGTTAGTTGGTTCGTTGTGTACAGGGACTACTCTACTTACGAACACTCGACTTACGAACTTTCAGAGATACGAACAATCCAGTCCGTATGTAACAGTCGCCCGTTCGGACCGAGAGTCGTAAGTTCAACTGCAGCGCAATAGATGGCGGTGGTGGCATCTACGTCTGCAGACCATGAAGAACCCAGCGGCATCTACATCTGCAGAAGGTGATACAACTTTAAAAAACATTACCCGTGTTTAGTGTACACGCCGCACAACGTGTTTGGAATCGACAGGAGTAACGTTGGGACTTACGGACAAATCAGTTGACGAACAGAAACCTCTAGAACCGAACGTGTTCGTAAGTAGAGGAGTCCCTGTTTCGACCACAAGGGCCGGCAACAGAAATAACAAGAAGAGCGATGTGTTTGGAACTCTGTAACAAAAAACAACCTCAATATTTCAAGAGCTCCCAATGCACGTGAATACGAGACGGTGGCTCTTCATAAACAACGTTACGAAGCAGTCCTTAAAGAACCCGCAGGCTTGCCGACACCCTGGCATCGACGGTGAGTCGTCGTTTGGGTGGGTGGAGGTCGTTGAGTGGATTGTTGAGCGAGTTAGAGGTCGGGAGGTTAGTTGGGAGCGTGCTTGGTTAGGTGTGTGGGTTCTGATTCGTTGGTTGTGAGTGGATATGCTAAGGGGTGGTTGATGAGGGGTTGGTTGTCTGAGTGGCTGGGTAGGTGTGTGGTGAGTTGTGTGAGTGGCTGGGTAGGTGTGTGGTTAGTTGTGTGAGTGGGTGTTTGGTTGGTTGGGTGAGTGGATGGGTAGGTGTGTGGTTAATTGTGTGGGTGGGTGTTTGTTTGGTTGGGTGAGTGCTTTCGTGGGTGCGTGGTTGATGGATGGCTTTGCTGGTTGTTGGTGTGTGACTGGTTAGGTAGATGTGTAATTAGTTTGTTCAGTTGTTGATTTCGTTGATTTCGTGAGCGTTGTTGATTTCGTGATTGGTGGTCGTTTTCGTGAGTGAGCGGGTGATAGGTTGGGTGTCGATCGGCTGGGTAGAGGTAGTGCTGGTGGGGAGGAGGCGAGATAGTTGATCAATGGGCGGTGGATGGAGTGTGGAAGGGGGTGGATGAGGCTGTGTGTGGTGCCCGGACATCACATCTCACTTATCGGTGGATGATGGCTGGTTGCGAGAAAATTTCGGCTGAATCATCCATTCCGCTTTGGGGGACGTGCGGGGAGGGGTTTTACGGGGCACACGCACTGCGGAAAACGGGCACGCGGCTCGCTCCACGGAGTCTCTCGCCTTTAATTGTTGGGCGCTGTTGATTTAAGCGCGTGTTCATTTACATCCCACAGCGGTGACTTGGTGTTGACGATTCGCTACCGCGCGCGTTCTCGATGTTGTTGTCAGTGAGCGCCACGCTGCGCTACGAACCCGGCGACCCGAGTTGGATTTCCGCTCACGGCCAACAGCAGTGACTATTATCTGAACCGGTCCTGGACCTCCGCTAGGTCGACTCAGCCTTAAAAGGTTATCCGTTGCGGAGACAAAGGCGGCCGGGCGTGGCGCTGGCCACCCACCCCCTCGTGTGCCGTGCCGGCCTTCAGAGGGGCTCGCTAACAGCACTTGCCCCAACAGTCTGTTAAGGGCTATACGGGGGATCTTTGTCCCTTCATTATAGAGCAGCAGCAGCATCATCCCGCATCTGCGTTGTTGCGCAACGGGCAACAACGCACGCTGCGCTGGGTTGCTGTGTATAGAAGGTGGCGACGAGGTGGGTGGGGGGTGGGTGGACGAGCGGAGGGAGGCACTGGGTGAGCTGAGACGCAAACAGAACGCGCTGCGTTACACACGGAGCGGAGGGAGCGAGTGGAGAGAGAGAGAGCGAGGGAGGGAGGCAGTGCAAGATCCACACGGGCATACTAAAGTGACACCGCGTACCCCGTGCGAAGACTCTCACTAAAGCGCCGTCGGACCAAACTTGATCGGGATCGAGTTTGATTATTGTTTTGCACGAGGCAAGCGGGGCTATCGGGATAAGAGGAATGAACTTTTTGAGGCTGTGGGGTCGGAGGAAGATGGGTTGCACCGTGTCGACGGATGAGCACACGGGAGCGCAGAGCAGCTCGGAGGGGCAGTCGCAGCCTTCGCGCAAGCAGCAGCCGCAGCAGCAGCAGCATGCAGCAGCAGCAGGAGAAGAGGGCCACCAGCCACCTGGGCCACCACAAGCTCCATCCGAGAGCCAGAGGCGGCTGGTTCGCGACTCGTGGATGGCTCTGCAGGGTGACATCGCGCGCGTTGGGGTCATCATGTTCGTGAGGTGAGAATGGTCTCGGGTTGTTATCGCTGCCCAGTGGAGGTGTTTGTTTGTCTCCCGGCTGTGATGTGTGGAGCTGGTCAGCACTCGTGTGCCGTGCCGGACTTCATAGGTGCTCGCTAGCAGCATTTGCCACAAAAGTGTGTCAGGATGT
Organism: Lampetra fluviatilis; assembly: GCF_964198595.1. Lineage (NCBI taxonomy): Eukaryota > Metazoa > Chordata > Hyperoartia > Petromyzontiformes > Petromyzontidae > Lampetra > Lampetra fluviatilis. Next base: position 2,390,823 of record NC_136292.1, read on the forward strand.
TTGTCTTGGGTGGTTTTTGTTTGTGGATTGCTTTGTGAGCGGTGTTCGCGCTGTTCCTTGTTCGGAATGATGTCCAACGTTTCGCTTCACGTTGCTGAGAGCTTCTTCTGAAACTGAACTCGGAAATTAAACACGAAAGCGCACCGGGGACCCGATATTCGAGTTGTTCTCGAATCGGTTGTTTAGGAATTGTGATTGGACATCAAGGTTGACCTGCGTTTGTGTTTTGTGGATTTTTTTGAACATTTGGAAACACGTGGCGTAGTGTACTGCGCTCCTTACGAGCCCGGCTAACATCAGTGGCAAAGTGGTAGCTCAAACCGGTCCGTCCTTCTCCCCTCTAACCAAGTCGCGCTGGCCAGGGTGGTCACCTTGAAACTTGTGGTGAAGTATGGTCGAATAACCCGCATGATCGAAAGGGCGTTATGAGAGGTCTTCAAATCAACCGTGGGATGAATATGCCGTGCATTTTATGACATTATATTGCAATGCATTTCTGATGCAGAAATTTAATTTGTCAAAATATATGTTGAAAAACCAAATCAGTTGGCATATTTGCCCACGTGACAACTTTATTTAATTGCCTCTGTCGTGTGGTTGAGAGTTATAGTATTTTAAAATTATATACCCACACGATCTAACCCCAAAGAAACCAGTTATTAATCATAGTGATCGTGAGAGCCCTCCGAATAAAACGAATCATACATTATTGTTGTTTTGAATGTTATCACTTAAGTATTTTTTTTGCAAAAATTGCGCAAGCTTCAAACGACTCCATGCTTAAAAGGGATGAGACTCACAAGAGGACATCTTAATACCAACACGCTTGTGTACGTTTATGTGATTAACATGGCTCAAACTGCTTTGTAAATATTAAATATAATCTATTAAGAGTGCTCGATACCTTTTTTTATGGACACTCTGTGATGTTACTGGAATTTGTTTAGCTGAGGAAGACCCATTGAGTCTCAAGGTTCGCTTTTATAAACTAAACATTTTATATTATTTTACAAGGTAAGACGCATTGAGCTATAAAGCTCTTTATCAAAAGCGACCTGGCCATAAATGATAGCTCAACAAAGTAGGTTATCACGTGGTAATCTATAGCAGCCAAATACTCCAAACTCACATTTCTAAATGTGGTGGGGAAAAAACTGGAGGACCCAGAGAAAAATCCACGCGACCAAATATACAGCAGGCGTCGGGTTTGACCTCCACGACCTCCTGCGTACCAGGCGAGGGAGACACCATCTCGTCATCACGGCACAATCCAGGCTCCTGCAGCTGGGAATTGTGTATTTGATGATAGTTTTTGTATTTGCCTGTGGAAGGAAACTGGAGAATTACCCGATAACCCAGAAGCCCCATCATGCATTGAGGGGGGAGGGGGGTGGGGGAACTTCTGAAAGCGTTTGTCATTAACCCACTTGCTGTACTGCCATCTACTGTTGACCTTTTGATGATTGTCTCACGTGCTTAACCTCAGCATAGATCCACCACCCTCGCCTCCTTATCTCTCGTTTACAGGTTTGAAACAATGACTTTGCATTCAATGCATTTTTACATATGGGCTGAACACAACACCCAGTTGAATACGTATGCCGTTAATTCGCTTATATTGCAATATATTTCTGATACATATGACATGGGAATTGCATGAAAGAGCTTTTGAGTCAGCGTTTATCAAACTAGATTTTTAAAACAAAATGCAATATTTCCTCTATCAGGGAGCTTGTGTTTGCAAAGTCAGCACTAAATGTGTGCTGACACTCTTGACTGTTAAGGGGCCATTCGTTTAGTACACACGCATGCAGGGGGGAGGGGGGGTTAACCCAAATGCGTACGCTTGCGTATGGGGGGTCTACTGACAATGTACGCATAGGAATTGGGGGTGGGGGGTGGTGAAGCCTCGATAATAATTTGTCTACATTGGCCTTCAAATGAGTTAGATAGTCCGACGGTGGACTATCTGTTTGCTTAAACACGTTAATATTATTAATCCTTGATCGTTTCTGCGTGGATTAAACATCGGCCGTTCTATAAGAATCGGGGGAGGGGGGTGTAAAAAGTCCGCGTGCGGACAGGGAGGGGTAAAGTTTTGACAGATTTTTTCGTACCTACTAAATGGATGGCCCCTAAATAAACTGTTGTGGTAATTGTCCTGAGGTCTGTTTGGCCTCCTTCCCACTGATTAATGTTACAAGCGCTATCCCTGATAACGAAAAAATAAATCACTGCTGCAATTTGCAGAAGCACAATGCAATTTGTGAATTTGATCAAGGCCAAGGAAGGACATATGGGTAATTATTATGAACACTGCATTCAACATTTGTGTCCCTTGTTGTGCATACCAAGGGTTGCAACGGTTAGCTTATTTATGAAAATGTAAGGAATCCAATGTACGGAGAAAATTACCTCCCTCGAATAGGCAACAACTCACTCTTCAAAATCACAATTGATGGAATTATATAATAAAGTGCCTTAGCTTCCGAAGTCAACTCAGGCCTGCTCAGCAGTTCAAATTACCAGGCTGATGTAGGAGCCATAGTGGCAGTGATATAATGTCGGGTGTTTATTTCTTTTTTTTAAAGCGGTGCTGAATGTCATGCAGAACATTCCAGAATACTGTTGTGGGAATTACTTTGGCACTCCACATCAATCTTGCCTTATTTTGTCCTCATTGCACCCTCTATTCCTATAAAGCTGCTCATCGGATTTTAGAATTGTAAGATACAGTCATACAGGGCAGTGGCACAGTGGTAACACTGCGGTAACACTGTGGGAAGCACTTTGTCACCTGCAGTAGTGTATGGCGAAAGCCTGGGAGAAGAGATAAGTTCAATACGTGGCCCTAGCCAGAAACCCACACTTTGAAGTACCAGTGGCTGAGAAAACCCCTGCGTTCAGACGTACCTTTGGTGGTCATAGGTCTTCATCAGAAAGTGATAATAGATGTGTGTTTTGAATGGTGGCATCTAAGCGTGTAGTGACGCACTGATTAATTGATTATAAGATGGATTTTTTAAGCTCAAAATCAGATTGTGCAGATGAGAATCGATTATATTTGATTTGTGAATAGTGTGATGTGTTTATTGTGAATCATGCAGCCACTGGAGGTGCTTCAATCACGAGAATAGAAAAATAAGATGGGTTTTTTAATCGAATCGCAACCTTGACTTTGTGACAAGTCATCGATTTGCGAGTGAAACAAATTGATGTCCAACCATTCCTCTTATTGACCTGGCTTATTATATACATATTTGGGGAGGGGGGCACACACGGCAACATTTTATGAGGGGCCTTGTGCGACTTTGGGTCCACATTCAAAATTAGATCAGCGTGTGCAATTTAAGCCATGCGTGTGCTGACAATTATTTAATGTTTTGTTAATATGGTCCTGCTAGTTTGACATTAGGAGGGTGTGTAATTGATAATCACGACTGTTATGCGAAAAATATAAATAATCTCGTGGCAATTTTATTTTAGTCACAGACATAATAGGAATGCTAATTGGCCCAACGTTGCTCATCACTTCTGAAGGCCCCTTCCATTCATCCGATCCCCATGGGGGTAACGTTTATGGGACATAATTCTGTCATGTTTTAAACAAATGTTTATATATTTGTTTTCAATGACTAGACCTACGTTCATCTCACCGCATCAAATTTAAATTATTTTGGTGCATCATCCTATGGGCGTTCCAGACAAATATAATTCAGCCGCATTTGCCAAAAACAAGCAAATTCAACCTGTTCAACCGTTCAGGCCTTATTCGCAAGTTTAACAAGACTTTGCTGATGAGACCCTGAAAGTAGAAACCAATGCAGATCTGCTTGTTTGGACATATGTTGCTGGAAAATATTCGTTTTTTAAATACCATACACTGGTGGATGAATACGTAATGCGGAGAAATTAACACATGTTGATTTAACCATAACACTCCCCAGCAATGCTTACGTTTTTTAACATCACTGTGGCCAATAGAAAATCTGTTGGCATCTAATTAGGTTTTCTTAGGACCAGCGTAAGTCTGTCTGCAGCACTTTTAATCCGCTGCTGAATGAAAGCTTTTCCACGCCCTGTCGGTCATGGGGATGTTGACCACGCTTTATGCTCGCTGGTTAGCGCGTGTTCAGATATCACACAGCAGTCTTTTGTCGTGATTATTTTGCATGTTTATCCAGGAAAGCTGCACTGAGTCTCAAGACTTTTTTTTCAAAAGGGTCCTGCCAGGTTTTTGCAGTCAGATGCTATGTGGCTATGTGTCACCCCAATGGAGCCGTTTGCAGGTAACATTTCAACAATGTGACGTTTAGGCAATCCCAGTTAGGTAATATTTGTTTTAGCTACGTGAAGAAACTGGAGAACCAGGAGGAAATCCGTGCAGAACAAGAGGGGAAGATATAAGCTCCGTACAGAAAGGCCCCCAAGTCAGGAATCGAACCCAGTACCTCCTTGCTGTGAGGCACAAATGTTACCACTGTGCTACCTTGCAGCCATAGACGTTAACCATGACCAGGAATGTAACTCAGGTCACCGGGTTCATGGCGCAGTGCACACAAACCACTGTGCCACCGCTCCCCATCACGGTATGTATTACTGGGGATGTCAACGGCTCCTCTCCGAAATTAATTAAAAACACCCTTAAATCAGCAAAATGTGAGACTTGAGCCGTGTTCATAATAATTCACACTTGTAACGCACCTTTCACCCAGAGGTCACAAAGTGCTGTATAGAGTTAAACATAAATAAAATGTATTAAGGAAAGAGCAGTAACAACCAAATGAAAACACGCAGACGAGTGATAAGAACAGCAGACCAAATAAAGAAAACACCCCATGGGAAATATGAAAGAAGTAAAAATACATTTAAGAACGGATGTTTCTGAAGGTGGGATTTGAATAGGCCGAGAGACTTGGCACGCACACCGAATGTCTGGTGGAAGTGATTTTCACAGCCTAGGGGCCACGCGAGAAAAAAAAAACTTGCTCGTGTTTTTGTTCGTTGCGGTTGCACCCGATTCAAGAGCCGAATGGCGCACAGGACTATGCCTAATAAATAAACTGAAAGCTGAAACTTTAACTGAACTTTTTTTTCTTTTACCAGGTAAGTTCCATTGGCCAATGTAGCTATTTTTGAGAGGCGACCTGGCCACAAATAATAGCTTGACGAAGTGGCTTGTCACGTGGGAATTTATCGCAGCCGAATTCTCCAAACGCATGATCCTAAATGTTGAGGGAAAAACTGGAGGACCCGGAGAAAAACCCACGCGACCACGGGGAGATAGACCAGGCAAACTCCACGACCTTCTGTAGACCAGGCGTGGTAGTTAACATCTCGCCACCGTGGTGACGTTTACCCATCAAGTGGAGGTTTGTTGGGCTTGGCACGTTGAGCCGTCATTGTGCAAAACTTCCTGTGTACAACAATACAATCATCTGAAAACTAGGAAAAGTGGACAATTAGCTGGCCTCTCGGGAATCCTGCAGTGTTCTTAAATAAATAACTAGTCAAGTCAGCGCATCGCATGCACAGGGATACAGAGAGCACAGCTTGAAAAGTCGGCTTGCTGCCGTTGTGTGGCGGTTAGCACACTGGGCTTGTCATCTGGAGGTCATCAGTTTGATTTCCTGGCACAGCAGGTTAAACGTTTGTATAAGTTTACTTGAATCTCACCGTCTGTGTCTACTCCCCACCTCTTTCAAGATTTTTCTCCGGCATGGAAAAGTATGGCAAATACCATCTAGAGGGACTCTTTAGAGTTCCCTTTAGCGGAATGCCCTTCTGCCATCAGTGGTATGAGATGGCAGTTGCAGAGCTGCACCTCTTATCTTGTTCTCCAAGCGAAGATTACGGCTATCCGCTCCGGCAATTATATTTGATGACCGCGTGTCTCACCTGCCCTGCAGAAATGTTCCATTGTTGGCAAACAGTCTTGTTCCAGCTGCTCGTCACTTAACTCGGCCGATGACAAAAGATGCAGGGCTTGGCTACCAGGCGTTTATTCATTGCATAAATGTCAGTAAGATCTTTAAATCAGGTCGCAAATGTCAGCTATATGGATTCATCAATCTCACTCACGCGCTCAGCAATATAAAATCCATCAACTGTAATATGGTCTCCCTTATTTATGTTATTATTTTTATTATTAATATTTCATGTGACACATAGTTTGAATTCTGGAAGGTGGGCGGGGGGGGGATAAACCGGTTTATTCATAAACGTTCCGCAACTGCTAATCACTTGGGTTAATTTAACTCTCGAGAAAGATTGACGTTGGCTTTGTTTTTATTTCTGAGCGTTATTTATTTGATGTCTAGAGCTAATATTCACCTAGGGAGGTGCCACGTGAAGCCGCGCATCGTAAGCAGGTAATTAACACGATAAATTGTGTGTCGGTGCAAAAAAAATGCCCTCGCAGAAATTATGGACCAATAAAACCACATACTTATGAAATATAGTTAATCAATGAGGCAGGGTGCAAATTGTCTTATACACAAATGACCTTTGTGTGAGCACATATTTAGGAAATTATGACATAGCCACTTAATCTTTTCAACATCTCATTTGTTTTATCTTGCAAGTTCTCATTCTCACGCGGTGTATTACTGATCATACTCCGTGCGCAGCGGCATTTATTGGCATCAAAGTTTTCACGAGTAGTGTTGTCCTGCTCTTCGTGCGAAACTCTTGTCTTTTTGAAACAGTAGCTTCGTTGCACACAGTACGCTGTGAGGATCTGATCCTGAATCAGCTGGAAGGCTCTATTAAATTACCCATTATTCATTCATCAGGGCAGCAGCTTGGAGGGCTGTTTTGGGTGATGGTCCACATGGGTGGTTTTAATTGCCTGAAAATGTCATTCCAATTCACGGACTCCGCTTCGTTCGCTGCAGACCGCACAGACGTCGGATGGGCGAGACTTGCGTTGATTGCATGACCACGTGAGGTGAGCTAAACAGAGCAGGGGTTTAACGATGCAACACATTCATTGTCTAATATCGGCTTTTCAGCTCAAGATGTGTGCATCGAGTAACGCGCACGTTGTAAGAACCGGCGTTTTTCAATTCACGTGTGTCAAACATGTACGGCATTGGGTGTACGTGACCCTTGCCGTCTGTAGAGGCTGCTGCATTCGCCACAATGTTAACAAACAAAAAAACCTGATTCGATTCTTGAATTTGAATCGCCAGCCTCAATCGTGATCATTCAACCAGTCGTTCAATTCGTCAAAGTCCTATAAATAGACGGCTGGTTACATGCCACGAAATATACGTTAACATGCGTGATAAAAAAAAACTGAAATGGTTTTATCTTCTTGGTTCTTTCGGTAAAGTCACGTAGAAGGGAAATAATAAAATAAGAAAAATAAAACATGATAAAATATTTTTATTATTTTATTATTTCCCTTCTACGTGACTTTACTGAAAGAACCAAGAAGATTAATCCCTGCAGTCACGAAAGCTTTAAATCGAAATGAAATGGTTATATTCAAATTTTTATACATTACTGCCAAAAATCACATTGTAACGTTGCGTGTTACTGAGGGACGAATTCCCACATGCAGTCTGATGTCGCATACTGCTTGTGCCTCACAGGGACAGCTGCCATTGGGGGTCCCCTTGGCTAGACTGCAACAGGGCATTGGAATGGTTGAGGTTAAATGTGATGCAAGGCACTTTGAGTTACCGAGGCATTTAAGCACCTATAAATGCAAATTATTGTCATAATTGAAGATTTGTATGAGCACTGCTCATGCAAGAGCTGCTATATTGCGCTAGAGGTTCGATCTGGTACCTCTATTGGCCAGAGTAAAATGCACAAATGAATACAATTGTGCATGCCAAATCATCTATTCTCACCACACAATTCAATGCATTTGTTGTGAGTTTTAGAATACATTTTCATGCCCCTATTTTCCACCCAGTAGCACAAAGGTCAATGCCCAGAATAGACACGTACTTGTATCCACTAAAAGAAGAAATTCCGTTTTATGTGTACAATACAACCTGGATTTACATAGCGTCTATGTGCGACCACATCTCAAGAATGTATGTATGACCTTTTGTCGCACCGTACGTAGCCAACTGTGATAACAATCAGAGGTGCGGGGGGAAGCACAACAAACTTAACACAGAAAGCAGTTCTCAAGAAATTACTTTTCAACCTCGCAGATTTACAAGTGCAAAGCTCCAGTGGCTCCCTAATATCGGAAGGAAGAGCGTTCCAGACGGCCGCAGCGCACACACATTTATGTTTGCAGAGAGACGCGGTTGCCCACGAGCGGAGGGAAATAGGAAAGGTCTTAAGTCTGTATTTGAATGGGGGGTGGGGGGGGGGGCAAAGGAACCCACAGCATGGGCGTCCGAGGGAAGGGAGTTCCAAGCTATGGGGACCAACAGGGGGGGGGGGGGGGACGAGTGACCTTCAGCCGAGACAAAGGTCGACCGGTCGCTGGAGCGGAAGGGGCTGTGTGTGTCGAGGGGATTCAAGTGAAGGTGAGTGGGAGAGGTCGACAGGGGGCAAGTCCATAGAGCAGTGTTCTTCACACAAATCAGAGGGGGGGGAGGTGGGGGGCACTCACACCGATGAGACATCATCAGTGTAAGGGCCGCTACACATTTGACAGCCGCACAACGACGACATGGGGTGTATTGTCAGGGGGGGGGGGGGGGTTTGCACGCGTCAAGGGCTGCCGGTGTCCGCGGGGGCCTTGCGATGAAGAGCGGTGCCGTGGGGGCTCTTGATGACGGGGGAGTGCAGGGTCGTGGAATTGATCCACGGTTGGACCGGGAGTTGGCGGAGTGATCGGAGCGCCGTGCTGGTGGTACAGCTTTGCTCAAGACCCTTTGACGTTGTCCTCCGATGTGCCCGCAGTCTACGGTGCATGCTGACTGTGAATCGTGCTCGACAGGAGGCTGGCAACAGCCCTCTCTCCAATAGCCGTAATCGCTATCGCAGTGGTTGGTTGACCGAGTATGAAGCTGCCTTCCATTGTGATTGATCCGAGGGCACATTAGCCCGGTTCTCATGGCCCATTGGACTGCGCGCAGTTTAAATTGCGTGCCATTTACTTTCAATCAATTCATCTATCAAGCGTTGTCCTTTTTATCAATCCAGGCAAGGGCCCCATTAAAATGCATTACCCATTTGCATGTATGTTTAACTTCCTTCGCACCGTACTTAACCAACCGTGCTAATCGGAGGTGCAGGAGAAGGACAACAAGCTAAACCTGAAAAGCAGTTCTCAAGAAATTAATATTCAATTTAGATTTAAAAGTGCATAGCTCCAGTGGCTTTCAAATATCGGAGAGAAGAGCAAATCTGATGACCGCAGAAGCGCATCTGAAAGCGCGCGATGCAGTGACCACCTTTGTTCGATGGCTGGGCCAGAGATACCTGGGCAATTATAATGACTGTATCTTCTAGATTATAAGACTCACTTTTTAGCCTCTGTTTTAAAGCAAAAAGTGAGATTGCATCTTGTCATTCGGTAGCTGTGTGTGTCTGTGTGACAAGATTTGTATCACTTTATTAACACCGGGCACAACGTTTTGGGTGCGTCTTACTTTCCGGAGCGTCATATAATCTAGAGAATATGTATGCAGGAGCCGTCGTAGATTAAACGAAATTTTTTTTAAAAAATGCCGATTCTTGTGGAAGATCACCAAAGCGAGCAGTGTGTCCCCTCGCAATTGTGGGTCACAGTCGAGACGAAGATTTGCTGCTCGTGATCACTCGCCAAATCGTTTTTGTTGTCAGTTTTTCGCCCCCATAATACTTTCTTCCGTGTGTGAAAATGACTCGTAGAGGGCAACAGACCAATACAGTATTCCTTTTTTATTTTCTTTACAAATAAATGTTTCAATTGTGCTGTTGATATCGTGCCATGAGATTTTTAAAACAATCCATTCTAAACAATTGTAGCAAGCAGTGCATCTCATTGTGCCACAGAATGACCCTGGAAGATGTCACAATTACTCAAAGGGGTCTCTTTGTCCACAACAAGCTTCACATGGTGAACTTGGGAATGAGATTGATTCGATTCTAATGGACAAACCCCATATCGTCACTTTGTCTTGAACAACTTTAACACGGGAAGCGACAGCAGACTGTAACGATGCTGTACTTAAGCACGGGCAAAGATATGAGAGAAAAAAACACATTGCCGGCTAAATACATTTTCAAAACTAATTGCCGGAAAAAAACAAAATGGTTAACATCAAAAGACGATGCTCGCAGGTGCCTGATCGTAGGCTGACTCTGAGTGACGGGTTCAAATATCTAGAGGCTCGAATTGATTAAGTGGATGCCACCCTACTTTAATTCAGTAAAACATTTAACATGTCATACAAACAGTGTTCTTCATGTAATAATCACACCAATAATGTGTATTCTCAAAGCTGGAATATGCCCATCCGAGTGAAGAACTAATCAATGATAATGTTTTATCGTGTGCTACCAGTTGAGACTGGAATGAGACCATAAAACTCACCACACTCGAGAAGTGTGTTTGATCCCAAACCAATTTTGGAAATCCAGCATTATCAAATATCATAGCTCTCACACATTTGCTATCTGAGCCACCCGGTCATCTCCAAATGGGTGATTCTCAACACAACCTCCAATTAACAACATTCACATGCTATGACATAAACAATAACATTTTCACACCGCGGCTATTTCTGTCTATGTTGTGTGTGCGCGTGTGGATCATGGTGACTCACAAATACATGTTTGGGTATTGTAAGATTCCACACCAACAGGTTCATGTGTCCTGAATAAAGTTTAGAATTATCTTGTATAATGATCTTAGCGGAACACGTAAAAACGCAGAAAAAAATGAATTAACAATAAAATGGGATGTAGCGATGGAAACCAGGTTAACGCAATGTGCTATGGACCCAGCTTCCTGTGTTCAATTTGCAGCCAGAGCTGACGTCAGTGATGAAGGTTGCATGCCCCACTCCCTCCGCCACTCCCCTACTTGACCAACTCGCATGATGTACCAGCTTGGTGATGTATGGCAAAACAACCCCATGGCCAAATATGGAGTGGGGAAGCCTTCATCCAGCATTGCAATTTTTTGTGTTTGAACATTCGCTTACTATTGTTATGTTTACAAGGGCACCCAATATCCCGGGAGGTCTTTGTATTGAAGGAATGGGTTGTTGTATCAGATCGTTTGGTCTTTGTTGTTGCACATAATAACCTGTGGAAGCCCATAATTGGATTTTTGGTCAAACATTTCGTGTGTGTATATATATACAATTGCTTATTTGTTAAGAAAGTGAATAATTGGCTGAGTGACAAAGATGCATTCTATTGTGAGGACACAAATACACAATTGAAGGGCTCGAGAAAGCATCGAATTTGTATGGCATATGATTTGGGCTTCACTGTGAGCAGCACGGTGCAATTGGTAAACATAATTCTGAAAGTATCGTGATATTTGTTAGACAAACACCACGCGTGGCCTAACCGTATGCTCAAGAATGGATATGACTCTGCTGTCACCGGCAATCTCCGTGTTCGCTAAAGGATTTTAGTCCTGATCTGACCTTTCCCTAAAAGAAAAAACCCATTCCCTTGTGAGATATGTTGGTCATGAAAATTCACTCACAGACATAGATCCCACGTATCCCATACACAGCCTTATGGGCTTTTGGAGCGCGTTCCATTTTGCGAGCATGGTGCATGAGTGGGGCTGTGTGAAGAGCATGCCAGAGTGCCTTTGGCAAACTCAGGGACAGGTTTTGATATCGCTTACCATTGATGTCAGCTGTGGCCAGCAATCGAACTGGGGTTACCGAGTGTATTGTGCCGTGGGGGCCACCACTGCCCCACCTCCGATGAGCACGGTTGGCTACGTACGGTGCAAAAGACGTTCAGCATGCATACATATACACCCGTACAAACATGTGCACTCGTACGCGCACTCGCTTACTATACTTAATACACTAACGTCACCTAAATTAACAGACTGGCCATGCTGATTATGTTATTGACAGTGTGGGTGATAAATGTACTTGGAAAAATGTACTGTCGAGTTGCAGGATGGCTTTGTTCCACACAGAACACTGAACACACCATTTAATTAAGCATATTCGTTACTATCTTGCAATAAAATTCATTTTTTTTTAAATCGCAAAACACTGCACGAACTTATTTTTTATAAAATAACCAAATGGCTGTAATTGGCGTGACCACCTGCCGTTTGTTTTAATGTGTCAATTGTACAGTGCTGCAGGTGTAAATGTTATATATATATGTGTGTGTATATTCCTGCGGACGACTGCATTGCTGTTGAATGTTGATTCGATGTCTCAAGATTGCCTCAATATCTTCTCACAGAGCTGACTGCAATTCCCTTATAAATGGCATTTCCAGAGTATATTCCATACGTATTATTATAGGCATAATCTGTCTTCCCCATATCATCGTCATCATCGAGCATGATCTATCGACTGCCGGATGAAGGCCTCCCCAAGTCACTGTCTTGTGATGGAGCGAGCGGTCTGCTGTCTAGTTCAGGGATCTGCAACCTGTAGCTTCGCAGCGGCGTGCGGCTCTTTAAGGACCGCTTAGTGACTTTTTCATTATTATTAAGGTCCCCATCATCTCGTATTCACCACAGCGCATTGTGGCTATTGAAATATTGACGGGTTTTTTTGTTACCAAAATCGAACAAAAAATGTCTCTTCTTGTTATTTTGGTTGCCGACCCTTCATCGAGTTCCTCCGCCCTAGCTGTTTCATCGCTCCATATCGGTACAAATAAAATTGAAATTATATTTTGCGGCACTATGTCAATCCACTGCTGGATAAAGACCTCCCAATGCTGAGTTAATCATGGGGTGGATTTGGCCAGTGCAGGTTGGCAAAGGGCGCTAAGGGCTCTGGTTCAGTTATCACTCTGGGCTGATGTGAGCCATGGACGCTATTTAAAATCAGTAGCCATCTTCAGAATGCTGTCCATCAACCACTGCGTTGCCGCTCCTGCGCACATAGGTAGCATGCATCTTCACAGAAGGTCAGTTCTGTTTGTATAACATAGGCAACCACAAATCGTAGATACCATAGAAATACCAAGAAAATCCACAACAAGATTCGTTCTCTCTCTCTCCCTCCATCACCTCTGATGCCCCCACAGTCTGGAACTCGCTTCCTCTTGTCACGTGTGCTGTCGACTCCCTAAATGGTCAAGTCCAGGCTCCACTGCCTCCGCCTATGACTGACTGCCTCTACAAAATACATATCCACACTGTTCCCGTACAAGCGTCTTGAAATGTTATCACGTGTTAATGCGCTATAGATCCACGTACTGCTGTATTGCAATCGTGACACTTCTTGACATTTAAAATTTGTCGTTTACATTTTCTTAAATCCATCGCTTAAAAAAATCCATAAAGAGGGGGAAATGCTTGCAGGCGGGACACAAACAGAAACAACGACATGTCACAGTGTGCTCACAGAATGCAGCAATGCACGAATCTCAACATGCCTTGCAAGCATGACATGCATGTCATTCGTTGACCGCTTTGCAGGTACAGTACAATGCTATCGGCCTCGCCTCTAAAGAGAACTGAAAGTTTGTCCGTATTTTTATTTCAGTTTAGCACGTAGGGCTTTCGCGGCCAATATCATCCATAATGCAGGTTTTTTGGGTTAGATCGCGTTGGCTGTGTCGGGTGTTGGCGGGTTTAACGACGCATTAAAATCTGTATTATGGATTATTATTTGACACAAATTGTTTGCTGATCCTGCGTCGGCAGTAGTGCACAGGCACAAATAATAATTAACAAAAACACCCCTGAACACATTCATCAAAAAACATTTGACTTCAAAGGACGTTTTGGGCAGTGGTCCATTTTCATAGCATATTATTGTTTGGACCACCCGACTCAAAAGAGGAAATTGAAAGTGTTGCCCGTTCCATTGACACAGCGTTAACCCAAAATGTCTTGCACGTTGTTGATGCTTTGTTAATTTACTGTCTTCGATGTTGGCGATGTTTCGACGCTGGCGTTTCACCCCACGCAGGCTGTTCGAAACCCATCCAGAATGCAAGGATGTGTTTTATCAGTTCCGAGATTGCGAGGACCTCCAGAAACTGAAGATGAACAAGCAACTGCAGGCACATGGGCTGAGGTAAAGTGCTTGCGGCAACGCTTTTTTGCAAAACATTTGATCAGAAATTAGGAAAGACTTTGGTAAAACGCACAGATTAATTGCATTTGCGTACGTTCAGTATTTTCTAAAGAACGTCCTGGACTATTTGTTTTCACCCGTTTTTTTCATGTTCAACACGCTTTATTTCTACACCACATTAATTGCACTTTTGTTTTCGCCTTTGAATAATTCATTCATATTTAATGCTTATTAAAGGCCATATATTAAATTGCCTAGTTTCGTGAGCCAAGTAATTTCTCTTTATTTATTTATGTACGAATCACCGTCTGAAGTGTAAGCCGATGAAGCTTGGTGCAGCGTGAATGCTGTTTATATCACATTGACAAACGACCTCTGTCAGGAGGCAGTAAAGTGTGCACCCTATCCGTGATTGTCACGTGTCATTTGTCAATGTAATGGCCCATTTCTCTGTTGGGTGTTGATTGAGATTGTGTGGGGAGTTTATTTTACATTTGTTATAAACATTTATCCCAATGACGGCTACAATAAATCTGATGGCATAGATAACTCCATTGATTGTCTTAGTTACACACACAAAAGTAGCAATTATGATTTCACACGGGTTTCCTTGCTAATTCCCGTCAGTGGAAAATTGGAAATCCTCCTTATAATTGAATTTAAATGAAATTTGAGTACGGCTCGGTCGTGAAATTTGCATTCAACCCTTTGCTCACCTTGATGTTTATTCTGATGAAGGCAAACACCATCTTCCTTGGTGTCCAAACGGAATGCATTATCGCCTCGTGTCTGTGCACACGACCTTACGCTCTATTCCAGGGTCACCAATATTAAATAGTAAAGGTATCCTCAGATGTTCCGCAATGTTTGCAAAAAAATGTATTCGAAGTCATGCGAACCTACTGCTTCTGCCAGAACATGAACAAATGTCGGTAGCCACGAAGGACTGATGTCGTTCTGCATATGCCTGTGTAAAGGTAGCTACCCAGCAATGTCGTTCTCATGATACGTCTGGCGGCAGGGCCTTCTGTTGAGGCTATTTTGGCCAAGTTTTCTCTGCTGGCCAGACATCTCAGACTAGGTGGGAGCACCCACACTATACTCTTAGTTTTTTCGGTAAAGTCACGTAGGTAAAAAATTTAATTAAAATTGATAAAAATAAAATAATAAAAATCATGACGTTTCGGAGGCAACACAAGTCTCCGTCATCAGGTGGGACCGTCACAGCCAGATTTGCTGTATCAAGTGAGGCAGAGATTCCAAGATGCAAGTTCTTAAATACAAGTTAAGGGGGAGGGGGGGGGAGCTTATCAGAATGTGGTAGCCAATGAATGGAACGTACTGGGAGGGGGGCGGGGCTAAAAGAGGTGTGCGTAGACGTGGACGTGTTTGTACGCAAGCCCCTGTTGGTGCACATGATAACGTATTGGAAGCACCCACACTTTACCCCACCACACACAATCTGCAGATTGACTAACAATGGCACGCCCATTCATAACTGCTGGGTGGACAGAGGCAGGGAAGATTTGAGAAACTTGCCCATTGCTTCAACTGCCGCACCAGGAGACGTGGGGTGCCGCCGTGGTGAGATGTTAACTATCTCGCCTGGTATGAAGGAGGTCGTGGGTTCGATCCCGAACCTGATGCCTGTATATTTGAAGTTTGCATGCTTTCTCCGTGGCCGTGTGGATTTTTCTCTGGGTCCTCAGGTTTTTCCTTCCACATTAAAAAAAAACACGCGTTCAGATTATTTGGCTGCTATACATTTCCACGTGATAAAGCCGCTTCGACTAGCTATCATTTGTGGGCAGGTCGCTTATGAAAAACAGTTATGTAGCTCAGTGGACCTACGCTGGTAAAATTTGTTTAGAATAAATAAAGTTTTTAAAAATACTTGAATCAGCGACCTTTGGATTAGTGTGCCAACCATTACACCGATGTAGCATCTTATGAACATACATGAACAAAATTATTCATAATGGACAATTGCCATTGTTATTAACTTTGGGGAAAGTCAATTAGATACTTATTGGTCTAGCCAAGGAAGCACTTGCCACGTGATGAATGTTCCCAACGTAAGATAAACATTTGTGGAATCACCATATTTAGTGTAACGAGTGACGGGTTAAATATGCCGATTGCCCGTACAGCAAAATTAACAAGGAAAGTTCATGGTCAGATAGAGGAGCTATCTTGAGACTTCCTATCTTGCAGAGGATCAACGAGAACACCGTGTAGCATTTCCCTCAAGCATCTTGTGCAGCCAGATTCCAGGCTGTGCTCTCTATTGGGCCGGTTGAAAATTAACTTGCCCATTGCAAAAATCCTGATAAAGTGAAACATCTCCTAACATTCTGTTGGTCGCCATTGTCACCTTCCGCTTA
Organism: Lampetra fluviatilis; assembly: GCF_964198595.1. NCBI lineage: Eukaryota > Metazoa > Chordata > Hyperoartia > Petromyzontiformes > Petromyzontidae > Lampetra > Lampetra fluviatilis. Next base: position 2,407,357 of record NC_136292.1, read on the forward strand.
CCAAAGAACAACCTGATTGGTGCTTCTCAGCATTTTCACTTCAGGGAAAGCACATTTCTCGTTTGCGCTGTTACAAATTACTGCTGGGGAAGCTGTGGTGGGAAATAAATGCGCAATCAATAAATGCGTTCAATGGAAGTGGCAGCTCTAATCACCACGGACTTTAACACACGCTAACTCATGTAAATGTGCACACGAGAACCTTTTTTAAAGCATCTCGTTGGCTACTTTTGTCGATTTAAGATCCATAATAATACTGTTGCCAGATGAGCGCTTTTAACGGCCAATTTATTAGCTGTGTAATTAAGCCATTGATTAATCGATTCATTTGAATCCTTACACTCACGACACACGCGTTGAATTGTGCGTGAAAACGTATTGCGTATTCATATTCTTGGTTCTTTCGGTAAAGTCACGTAGAAGCGAAATAATAAAATAATACAAATATAAAACAATAAAATTCCACAGCAAGAAAATTTGAAATGTTCTTGCTTTGGAATTTTTTTTTAAAAAATTTAAATTTTCTTGCTGTGCATTTCACACCTTATGATGATTGCGTGTGTTGCAGTCGAAACGTCGTGAGAATTTTATTGTTTCATATTTTTATTATTTTATTATTTCCCTTCTACGTGACTTTACCGAAAGAACCAAGAATATGAATCCCTGCAGTCACGAAAGCTTTAAATCAAAAGTATTACGTATTACTTAGGAAATGACATGCAGAAGCGTGGACGTTGACAAAAAGGGGGAACAAAAATCTGAAAAAGGTGCACAAAGCAGCATGGAAAGGGCAGATGCCTTGAATTGCAATGAGAGACACGAAGGGAGAATGGCGTGGATTAGAGAACGTAGTGCAAATTAGAGGTATCGCATGGACTGTTGTGAAATGTGCGTGGACTTTGGGCAGGATGCGTCGCTCAAAGGATGGTGGCAGGTAGTCGAGACTAATAATGGGGTGGCAGCCAAAGGAGGAGAGTTGGGATCGATTGTTGCCTCGCAAGATCAATTGAGATATTTTTGGATTTGCCTTTATCAAGCAGTGAATATACCACGATTGATTATGGTGACAATATCCGTATGATATCCCAAAGTTGCATTCAGGATACAGTGAATATGATTACACAAATGGAATAAGACGAACAAGAAATGGTGGAAATGAGTTGGCAAAAATAACACAAAAACAAATATAGTCTCGAATCAAATCATGACCCTGCAATCAAGATAATCATCGACTAGTTGGGCATGTAAATTGTCGCATGTCTAATTTATGTGCAACCACATGCGCATTAGAATTACACACATACATGAAGCCTGTTATATGAGTTTGATTCCTGGCAATAGGTAAGTTAAATGGTGAGTGGTATCTAAACAAGTTATCGGCCCTCCTTTACCAATAAGCATTGACCTGTGTGGTGGTGATATAACGTGAGACCTTCATCTAGAAGTGCATTGACAAAGGGTTATTCTACACATCTATACATGCACTGGGAAACACAAATGGGTGTGTGTACAAAGTAACAGTTACATTTTCAACGGCAAACATCATTGATGCTTTTGAACGTTGTATCTCCAGGGTGATGTCGTTCATCGAGAAAAGCGTGGCTCGGCTGGAGCAGGAGTGCGTGTTGGAACAGCTGATCGTGGAGATGGGCAGGAAACACTACAAGTACAACGCGTCCCCAAAATACTACTCGGTACGGAACTCACTCATCCCGCAGCAGCAAGTCGCTGTGCGTTGTCGGTGAATCCTGACGCGTATTCAAAAACCTGACGCCCTTTGCTTTTCTTGGCAATTTTACAAAAGCAACCGCATTCGTCGGCGTCCTGTGTAAATGTATCGCTGGCACACTATATTTACCTCGATGACCAAATTACCCAGAGAGCACTCGACCTAATTGGATCTCAGAAGCTAAGCAGAATTTAGCCTGGATAGTGCTCATATGGGCAATTATCATATGCAAAACATGGAGTTATAAGCCGCTGTTAGGCTATGTTGTCAGCAGAGGGCAGTCCAGAAAAATCCATTGTTGTACTGTACTATGCTTGAACGTCTATGCTCTTCGCATTCACCAACCCGCACTGACCAGCGTGGTGAAGTATGGTCAAATGACAACCACTCACAGCATGGGGAGGCTCACATTCAGCAGTAAGATTACAAAAAGGCACATACACGTGCGATAAATATTCAAAAACAGTGATGTATTATATTCAACCAGAAAAAAAACCTTGAGATTTGCATCTAATTTGCAAGAGGGTCCTGAAAATAGCAGCAATACGTCACTTACACGTAAACATTAATACAATTTAACAACATTAATTTTGCACACAAACAAATACATTTATTATATTTAGGCATTGCAAATATTAGTTATGAAGGCAACGTATTAAGATGAAATATAGAAACCAAAAACAGTACAAAATGTCGTTACATTTTGTTAAAATGTTCATATGCACCAATGCAGATTGCCTAAAGTGGGACAATAATTTTTCGTGGTGTATCGTTCACATACATCCAGGCTCACAGCGCCGTTTCATAGCAAAGTTTAAACCAACTATTTTCTAGAACTGCATTGGCCGTTGTGCACAGGTGAAATATAGCAAAAACCTCAACTCGTTTGTCAATAACACTGTGGCCTTAAAAAGATAAATATATGTAACACGCAACGTTTCAAGCAGCACGTAAAAGGACACCATTATTGACGACTGGTGTTTGTTCGTTTTACAGCAGTGTCACCTTCCGCGACGCAATTTGCACGTCACGTCTGATTTGACTGAAGCACAAGGTTTGGAGAAAACTCACTCGCAGCGGCGTTTTGTGGTGCAGTCTGTCGAAGATTTGTTGAAGCAGGAACATAAAAAATGTTGCTGCCAACATAATATATGTCGCATGCAATTCAAATGTTGAATGCCTTGAAGGAGTCGATGATTGTGCAGCCGTGCTGTCTATTGGGCATTCTCCACAATGCGTCAAAATCAAACATCCATGCCAGACTGCGGGATGTCAATGATGATGTCAAACAACTAGAGCTGTTTTCCCCAATTATTTTTTTCCGAAGTGCACTTCACAGCACACAATAACTGCCCAAATTGGACTGCAGGGACAGAATGTAAAAGGTGGCCAGTGTTACCTTTTGTTGATTCCTGCTATAAAATAATTACTCAAGTATTTCTGATGGGTGAATTGAAGTTGTGCATTTTCCAAGGACTGCAACATCCACAGTTGCGTGCGCTTGGGCAGCCGGCTATGCGTGTGACGTTTGTGTCTGCCGTGCCTATGACTCATTGTGATGTCGCTTGCAGTTTGTGGGCATCGAGTTCATCGCTACGGTTCAACCTTTCCTGCAGGAGAAGTGGACTAATGAGGTAGAAGATGCCTGGCAGGTAAGGCTGTTTTTTGCCCACCTGCTGATCAAGAGAAGTGTGGCTGTGAAGGGGTCAGACCACTGGGTCAAACACTGCTGAGATTCTCGGCTCGAGTCTGGGCAGCCTATTGTGATAATCAAACAAAAAATTGTCTCCGCTTGGTCACTAAAGAATATAGGAAAACAAAATATCCCATGAAATAGTTTTTTTGCAATAAATTATGTTTTTGTTCCAGCTCAGAGATTTAAATGTTTTAATTTACATGCTGTGATGAGCTTTTCTCCGGAGCAGGGAATGTGGGAAAGTGGCACCTCTGGGTGTGTGTGCAGAAAAGGTCACTTGAAAGGATTTCAGAAGTAGTTCTATGAAATGTCATTCTGTGGGCCATTATGTAATTAATGAGGCTGCAACTGCTCTGTGAAAGTTCCAAATGGATACTTGGTCTCATGAGATGATACCGAGAGAGCAATTGGAATAAAGTTGGGAAAATAAGTGTGTGGGTAAGAAAGTGGGGAGAATTGGTGACCTGGGTTCAATTACTAACCATGGCTCATATCAGTAACAATCAATAGCTGAACCTGCCTTTGACCTTCCCTATGTCAACCAAACATAGAATGTGTGCCTGGTGTGATGTGCAAACATCAACATTGTGGAGACAATGCTAGGAACAGTTGTGCTAGCCACGTACAACTGTTCTAAAAGGGCCTTAATAGGCACTCATGTACATCACCTTCCCCTGTGGTCATTCATGCTAAACGTAGGATCTTTGTCTTTTTCGTGCAAGTGAACAAAACCTAAAACATTTCTCTCATGAACCAAAATAAATCTCTTGATTATATTTTGGTTATCCTGATATTTCGCATGTTAGATGCCTGGTTTCACCATTGGAATTCCTTGGCTGAAATTGCCATCGTGCTACGATGTTGTGAACGTCCATGAAAAAGCCAGTTAATTAATTTCCGTCGATGTTGTCCTGACTGGACATTTGTGAAAAAGAGCTTCATAGCTCATCGGATTTCTTCAGTTTAAATACAAATTCTGATTATATAGGCAGCATTAAGCTTTAACAGTGGATAGCACCGTCCTGTTCTCTCGTAATGTCGTTGTTCCCTTTACGCCACGCCGTGGGAGCAGGAACTAAGAGGGCTGAGGCCTGATTTGAACCCGCAAATCCCAGACCAACAAAACAACAAGCGTATTTGGCCTTTAATTTGTATAGGCACCCCAGAGAATAAGGATTTATATATAAAGTGACGTGAGATTCGTTTTATGATCCAGTTTTCCAATCCTAGCAGGGGATTCCCCCCGAAAGCTTGGGGTTGAGAGTGTTTCACATGGCTCCTGACAGCCTCCCACAGTGGAGAGTGTTTCCAATTGGATTTCCGTGGAAAGGGATCCATACAAGTGAATCTGTTTTTTTTACATTGTCAAAATCCACAGGCTATGAGAAATCCTATTTTGTGGCCACTTATTAAACAGGGGGATTGGTTTCGAACGAGATGTTGTCCGATTTACAGTCGGGTGTTGCAGTTATCGTCTTTGAGGACGGTATGAGTTATGTGTTTGTGTGCGTGTGCCTCCATGTGGTCCTTGTCAGTGTCTCTTCCGCTACATTGCGGCCGTAATGAAACGAGGCTACCTGGAGGAAGAGGCGGCCAGCAATGGAGTGAACACCGCCAACTACGACCGTGGCCAGGGAAACCATGGGGCCACCGCAATGTGACTCGTGAGCTGCTGCTGCTTCTTCTTCTTCTTGACGGCTGAAGATGCCGCTGTGATGAGACTCCAATTCGTCCTCCTATCAACAATTGAGTGGAGTTTCAGATTTAAAAAATTTTGATCGTTTTCTCCCAAGTTGTTTTGTTTTTACACCCCCTCCCCCCCCCCCAATTGCGTTATCGGTGTCATGTCCCCTGCTTCTGGAATTCTCGCAGAGCAGGGCACCGCGTGCGAGAGAACGGCATGCAGGAGGAGATTCGCAAATGAGATCCCATCAAGCGGTGGCGAGACGCGATATGTTAACTGGCACACTGAGATCCCTGGATGAATTGCGCCTTATAAATGTAAATGATTACCTCCATCGCCTGCTATGCAGGAGGCCGTGGGTTCGACCCCGACCCTGACAATGCCTGTACAATATATTTGGAGTTTTCATGTTCTCCATGAAGTTGCGTGGATTTTTCTCCGGTTTTTCACTCCACATTTAGAAACAGGTACTTAGATTGTTTGGCTGTTTCTATAAATTTCCACATTTGATTATGATGATGATATAAGCCACTTAGCTGAACTGTCATGTAAGGCCAGGTCACCTTTGACAATATCTCGGTGAGTTGTACCTGCTAAATAAAATAGTTTAGTTTTCGCCACACGCGAGTTGGTGCTGCTCTTTCCCACATGGCCTGTTTGTCACGTGGAAGTCAAATCTATATATTGTTTTTATTTCACAGCTGAAATTTTGATACATTATATTTGAACCTGATTTAATTTGATTCCATCTTGTGCAGTGATTGGTGACCAGGGTAAGCCTACAAACCTTATTACACTGGAGAACCTGATTTGATCAGTTTAACACATCGGCTTTCACGATCAATATTATCTAAAATAATTATTTTGGGTTATATCACCTAAATATAAATGTTTCGTTACACCCGCCACCACCCGACACAGCCAATTTGTAAGGTTTTGTCACATAGGCAGTTTTGTTTACGTAAATGTGTTGTTTACGTGACAAATCTTACTCATTGGCTGTGTCTGGGTGATTGCGGGTTGAACGACACATTCATATTTACGTGCTCTAACCCAAAAAAGAAAAACCCTGAATCAACCATGGGCGACTGAAACCTGATTTCCAACCCAGGATCTTAGTGATGCTGTCTCGTTGCTCTGACCTCCAAGCTACCTGACCACCTCCATTATTGGTCATGAAATGTAACCCAGGGTGGGTGGTCTGGCTTGTGTTTCTGCATTTATCAATTAACAATAATCACGGTGTGACTCTCGTTCTGCAATGCCGGCGGATGTTGTGGAGATCAGCAGGAAGGAACTGCTGCTGTGCGACATTTAAAACGTCGCTTACAACTGTGCCCTTCCTGCATATTTAAACGTCGCGATACGTCGACGGGATCTGCCAAGTGTACTCTTGTGTGAAAGTTAGTTTTGTTGGGCATCAAACGTACACTTATGTATATACAGCATAAACTCTAAACGAATCATTTCAATCCTACGAATAAAATAATACATCGTTTTTTGTCAATCCACTGCTGGACGAAGGCTTTCCAATACCACGTGGGTCGTGGGGATTGTACGACTCGACTGAAGCATGCTGGTAAGTGCATGTAGGTCAAGTCTTGGTGAGCAGAGGCCTAGAACAGTTCTGATCTCGCCCACCACTGATGCTCTCCGTGGTCAGGAATTCAACCCAGGTCTACTGGGTTTATAAAGCAGTGTGCTCACCACTGTACCACTGCTCTACCCAAAAATCAATTAGCCATATATCTGAATGTGAAGAACAAAAAACACTCCAACCAAAGTTTAAGTTCAGTTGGCTTCCAGGCTGAGATAACTCCATTTGTTTGGTGAGACTTGGATGAGAAGAAACCGATAGCATTCACTGTAAGTGTGAATACACCCGAGCACATTCATTACAGCTTTGCCCACAAATTATCTTGTGTGCTCAATGCGCATTTTGTACAATACCACATCGTGCACGCGCGTGTATAGGAAACTACCGCAGGAGTTCATCACTAATTTTCAGAGGGGAGGCCACTTTCACCGATAAGACATGTGAGGGCCGCCACGCATTTGAAACCATTGGTGGCCTGCGGCCCTTGCATTGAAGAACACTGCTCTAGTGAGTTATAACATCATGAACAACGACCATTCCAGTGAAGGATTTTCATCCAGTGCAGCCCTCGTAGTTAAAAAGTGCTCACAGCCGCTGACGACAACAATAATTGACCTTTACCACGTGCTAGCCCCACGCTGCTCCGCTCAGCTGGCAAAACGGTTGCAATCGTTATTGGCTCATGAACAAAGGGCGCTGATTAAAAGTGCATAATGATCTTCAGTCCTGATAATATAAATGATCACAGAATGTGTATTGGAGCTTTCAATTACCACACTGGGTGAGTCCTACCTGCTGCAGTATCTATATATGTGGTGTGTGTCTAATGTAAACAAGTACTAGAACATTAAGTAGAAGGAGAAAACACCCCAATATTTACATGTACAAATAAACACATTTTTTTTCTCACTTCCAGTGGCCTATAGGTTTTCCACGCCAATGTTTTCCAACAGCAATGTTGTTACAGCAACAAACGTGTTACCAGCGTTGACTTTCTGAGTCTCATCAGATTGGCTGACCCCAGTGTCTGTGGCCATCCCGAAGGCTTCGTTCGTCTCTTCGGTGGCCAGCGGTGCCAGTGGAGCATTGCCCGGACGCGGCTCCTCCGCACACCGGGTGCTTCATGAGCCTTGTCCCTTGCGATGCTCCCCGGCTGTGGAACGAGCACATTGCCCCAGGGTGGTCAATCGCGGTGTTTGGAAGCCCACCTCGAGACGCAATTCTATTCTCTCTTTGCTTTCGGCTCTCACAATTAGCTCCTCTACTTCTTAAGTTTGCTCTCCCCCCTTTGCCAACACGTTATTTATTTATGTGTCATGTACAGCGCCTTGTGTATCTTGTAGGAAGGTGCTTTATACATGTACTTTATTATTATCAGCAGCAAAGCTGTAAATATTAGTCCTGAATCCCCACTCACGGTTGTGTATCATTGCGCATCGCGAGATTATGTATACGAGTACTAAATGCATCTAACAATGTTTAGTGGGCCCGACGAGTCGCAGACGTACTTCTTCGAGGCAACACATTTATTACACCAACACGAATACACAAAGGGGTAGCTGCCCCTTTACCAGATCACAGCCTAGGGTGGTGGGCCACCCGGCTCACTACACCAACACACTGGGACCAGACCCTGGCTCGGGTCCGGGACCACGTGTTGGAGACTCTTCTCTACGTAGAACGTAGATCTTCAGATGATGGTAGCAACGCAGAACCCCAGTCCCTGCTGGGGACCCCGCTTATATGCTCCTGGGCCGGCCCCGCCCTTGGCCCCGCCCTTGGCCCCGCCCTTGGCCCCGCCCTTGGCCCCGCCCACCTTCGAGAGAGAGCTCTGGCGCTCTCTCTCGACTCTTCTTGAGACAACTTTCCCGGACACGTGACCACCCCTTCGCCCCCACCTGGGGGCCCCCCTGTAGACTTTACCGGTCACGTGCCTTCGGGGTCAACCAGAGTGCCATGGCCCAGGGTAACAACCCTGTCCCTGGGCTGACACTCTCCCGCTCCCTCCGGTGGGAGCCCGCACTGCGTGTCACGCGTGGTGCCACTGCTGTATCCCAGCGCTCACCAAGCCCTCGCCAGGGCTGGTACGACACCCACCCACGGGGTGTCCGCGATGACGGTGCATCGCACTCCGTGCCTTGCTGGAGCCGGCAATACTCGGTGACATGCACGATGCTGCCGCATCCGTGATGTACATCGCACGCCATGCACCTCTAGGGCTGGCACCATAGAGTGACTTTCTTGATGTCACTACAAATGTAATCCATCCACAGCGCTAAACACGAGTCTTCAGGTGTGTTTGGCAACACGCACCTCTTGCTAATCACAACCGGTGTTGACAACCTCCAGCGGCACTCGATCATATCTAACAATTAATTAGCTTTGCAATTTGCAAAGGGGTGCAGTCCACGAGTGGATGGAATGGAAACGAAGCATATCCACCCTTTGTTTTTTCTTGTCAACTGCACAATGATGCTTACGTTAACCAAGAATAATAGTGACGTCGGCCCTTTGTCGATGCACCACCCGATGAAACCCACCCACGTGCCGTGCTCGTCATGTGGAGGTTGTTTCAGCAAATTTGACCATCGTGGTCTGTGCTGGTTGGTGAAGGTGGAGGGCCCATGACTGATTACGATACCACTCACGTGTGCTGTACAGACATAATTAGCGTTCTCACGCGATTGATGTAGAAGAGAAAATTGGCCTGAAAGTGATCTCCTCTGGAGAATGCTGTGGTTGTTTATCAAATGATTTCTTGTTTTCGTGCCTATTTGCGGCGAAATTAATTCTTCAGGATTGTAGCCGATTGATTTCCTTCAGAAAACCGTTAATACACTTGTGCGAAGGTTCAATTGAGGTCAATAGTAGGGAAATGGCATTCGTTAACATCTTATTTTAACATATAATATAAAGTGAGAGACCCGTCTACTGGATGATGAACCAGCTCATTGTATGTCTATTGAGTGTATCGACGAGCTTACATAATTGTGAATGTCAATTATTTTCTATGATTTGGACAGGTGACAAACGTAAGTGTTTCGCCAAGAAATGTTTCGGGCATGGACGACTTCGCTCAGCCTCTCGTAGCAGACACCCAATGCCCATGTTTACCACTGCAACGTGTCACAGTGTGTCAGCAGTAAATTACATTTCAGTGGAATTGGGCCATGCGAGCAAATGCAAAGCAACAATGTGTCCCCTTTTGAAGTGTGGACACTTGTATTGCACTTGCTGTTTGCAAATCACTTTACTTCCACTGTTACAGGAGCTACCCACCCGGGGGTTGAAAGTGCCCTGGGAAATCCTGCATTCCATTAAGTTCTACTTAGGTCTCAGCAGAACTCTACTCAACACAATTTATGGGTTTTTTTTTTAGACAACTAGCAGCCGGCACGACCTTCGGACGTGTCCACCCATCCCTCGCTAACTCCCACCCGCCAGTCAACGTTATTCTAACGTAGTTTGTGTGATAGCGGGGTGGAGGGTGGGTGGGGTGGAAGCGTGACGTCGGGACGCACGAACCTGGCCCAACGCTGTGGGATGCGGATGACGTCATCGCGTCGATGTGCACGGTGAGGTCACCACCGCGTAATTTGCCCGCCCGTGAGCACGCCAGCCAGCAAAACTTTTTTTCTTCTTCTAATGTAGTATAAAGGTGTACAAAATGAAATGGTGTGTATCCATGCTTCCATCTAAAGTTTATTCAACATCTGTGATATGTGATTTTACAAATGTCATATTAATATTTAATTAAATCCTAAACGCATGGGCGTTTAGGGTTTAATTAAAAACAAAAAAGGCACGTTCTTTTTCGCAATTGAGCAAACGTAATGTATTTAATGGAGCCGTTAAACGATCCAGATGATGGTTTTTCGTGTTTTTTTCCCCGCACGTGTCTGTAACAAGCTCCTTTTTTATTTTTATTTCACCAGGAATGGCCCAATAAGCTGTTTGGCTTCATTTCACGGCCGCCCTCTGTCATAGCTAAATTTTTCTGCTTTGTAAAAATAAAACAACTTTTCTTTACTTAAGATTGAATGTATAGCTGTATAATTGTTTTTTCAACACATCAAGCTACCAATTCATAAAAGCGTCTGTTTTCCATTGGATAGAAAAAAAACATATTTTAGCATACTATTTTTGGTTTTTATGCATTGCTTTGCCTTGTGTTGTCTACTGCAGTGTACAGTTTTTGTTTATTCCAACAAATCTGCACACAGTCGTAAACGATTAGTGGTGTAACGATTCACCCTCTACCCCCAGTGATTTGTTGAATTATCCCGATTCATGCTCGCAATTCTATTCAATAACCATAATTGTTTTGCAATGAACGGTAACGCCACTAGTAGCTGCAGGGGTCATTTGAAACCATTACATGCAACACATATAAACTGAAAAATAGACATTCCTATGGGCGCGATTGAATGCACGTAGCTTCCAAATCGGATTGTTTTTTTTACGAATCAATGCATCTTTAAACGTCTGGTTACAATACACACACCACTTGTGTTTTTTTACCGGCTTAAATGTCAGTTTATTAAGTGGTAAATAAAACACAATATTGTTGGTACGGTTCCTGTGATGGTCTGAGCTGGTAAATCACTTCGGTGCGGGGGTCTCATCTGTATAAAAGTGTTGGGAGATTCATCTGAAACGCAAGAGCAACAAGTCATATTGCTTTAATGACTGAACAGAAATCTGAGCACGCGCATGAAAGAGCTTCATGCCATTAATTTTTTTGGAACAAAAAAAATGCACTTTGATGTGCAAGCCTGCGATAATAGTACATTCCAAAAGCATTTTGAGTTGGCCTAAGTGAATCCATTGTGTCCACCCACTTTCATCTCCTGCTGCTCGCATGACACCGGGAGACGCTGATGAGGTGCTCGTGCCACAAGCCACTATTATACCTCCCGTAACATTAGCCGCGCTGGTGCATTGTGCGCGAAATAAGTCAATATCTCAGGCGCGACTAATTGCACGTGTAAAGAGAGCGTGTTCTTAACGCGCATCTGCACGCCGTTCTTGGTTATTGAGTTCTTTAACATTTCAGCTCGATTAATGCGTTTAGAATTCGTTGCTTTATTAGTTTTCCATTTTCTGTTTGGTTTGGTAAAACGATTTAACCATTTGGTTTGTATTTTGCTAAATCGGTGTTGTTTTGTTGTTACGGCTGCCGACTCATGCATGCACGTGTACTTTGTTGTGCTGCTATTTTCCCTGTCCGCGTTATTTATCGTTCGCACCGATTCGAGTGACTGCACATACTTTGCTGCAGGCATCTGCTCTCGCTCCACCACAACACCTGGTGCCCACGTAGTCTTTTTGTTGGCTCACAACAGCGGAATCTCACAGCCTCCCTATTCCCCCAGGCCCCCCTCAAGGTTAGTGACCCCGGCGTGAGTCTCTGAACTCGAGGTCATGACTCAATGGTGTTTGGGTCGGTGCCCCGTTTGGGCGAAACGTGCCTTTGAGTCGCTCTGAAATAAAAAATAAAATCACTATAAGCTAATTGTTGCTGGGAAAGCTAATATGCTCTGAATAAATAAATACAAACCTCAAGTTGCATGTAATCTCTGTCAACAAGTACTGCCCTAGCAATGAAAAATTACACTCGCAAAAAATCGTGTGATGTTTGGAGAATTATTTCTTTTGTTTGGTGCCGTCCATTTGTGCTGTCTTAGGATGCCTGCCATTTTTCAAGTGCCTTACATTTAGGCTTGCTGTCTGAACTTTGGTTACTTTCGTGATATTCCAAGACCTGACCAGGCAACTGAGTTATGGGCATACAACATATTAAATGGACAACCTTCATTCCTGAGTTTATTAAGTAATTTGTCATTTGCTAAACGGCATTAGTTTCAGAGTAAAGGCGCAAATGAGCCAATGATCTAATTTCATTCTATAAATATATTATAGAAATGTTGTCATGTAACAAATTGCTTTTTAGTTAATCGTTACATTTGCGTGTAAAAAACAAGGTATTATTCAAAACTATATTTTGGGAAAGAAAATAAATCATGTAATCATATACACTTTCTAACATTGGTGAGTGGTGGTATCCAGTGTATTACTGTTGCAGAATGTAAATAGTGCGCACACTAACACACTCCACCACCGCGTGTGTGATTTTAATAAGGGAGCATTAACGGGAGGGCTAGTTGATTAACCCTATTTTCCTGCCATTACACCAATACAAACTCCGTGCATTGTTTCAGCTTTAATGAGAACCGGTAAGCAGATTTCAATAGATACAAACTCTTGGTGGCCTATTTTAGTGCTATGCTAATGTAAAAAAAACATACAAATATTGTACAAAGTCAAATGTGTAATATGTGCATGCACGTGTATGTTTTTTCCCCTTGAGTTCAATTGAAAACAGATGTGTACATTTGTTCTTGTGTTCGCTTTTATGTTAAGAATCTGAATGTCATCTTCAGAATGACTGTGATTTGTTGAAACTTACCCTTGAGCCTTTGTATTTTTATGTTAGATGTAATACAATGTCCTTTAAATGGAAAACGTCATTGTGCCGAGTGAATTTGTGCTGAGCTTTCATGCAGAAAATAATTAAGTTACGTCTGTCCCTGCAAAATTTCTGAAATTCTGGAAATGAAATACTCTGTAAAATATTAATGTATGTATAGTGTAATGACAAGATCACCCAGAATTCAACGGATTTCGTCAGATCTTGGAAGCTAAGCAGGACTTGAGCCTGGATAGTGCTTATCCACCAAATAAAACACGTCACCAAGCTTGCGATTGTAAAACTAAACTAAACTATTTTTACGTTTACCAGGTAAGGCCCACTGTGCAAACATGAATCCCATTGTTGCACTGTGCAATAACAAAATCCATTGTTACACCGTGCAATAACACAATCAATTGTTGAACTGTGCAATAACACAATCAATTGTTGAACTGTGCAATAACACAATCAATTGTTGCACTGTGCAATAACAAATTCCATTGTTGCACCGTGCAATAACACAATCAGTTGTTGAACTGTGCAATAACAAATTCCATTGTTGCACCGTGCAATAACAAAATCCATTGTTGAACTGTGCAATAACACAATCAATTGTTGAACTGTGCAATAACACAATCAATTGTTACACTGTGCAATAACAAATTCCATTGTTGCACCGTGCAATAACACAATCAGTTGTTGAACTGTGCAATAACAAATTCCATTGTTGCACCGTGCAATAACAAAATCCATTGTTGAACTGTGCAATAACACAATCAATTGTTACACTGTGCAATAACAAATTCCATTGTTGCACCGTGCAATAACACAATCAGTTGTTGAACTGTGCAATAACAAATTCCATTGTTGCACTGTGCAATAACACAATCAATTGCTGAACTGTGCAATAACAAAATCCATTGCTGCAATGTATATAATAACACAATGCATTGTTGCAAGAACAAAATCCATTGTTGCACTGTGCAATAACACAATCAATTGCTGAACTGTGCAATAACAAAATCCATTGCTGCAATGTATATAATAACACAATGCATTGTTGCAAGAACAAAATCCATTGTTGCACTGTGCAATAACAAATGCAATTGTTGAACTCTGCAATAACACAATCCATTGTTGCACTGTGCAATAACACAATCCATTGTTGCACTGTGCAATAACAAAATCCATTGCTGCAATGTATATAATAACACAATGCATTGTTGCAAGAACAAAATCCATTGTTGCACTCTGCAATAACAAATACAATTGTTGAACTTTGCAATAACACAATCCATTGTTGCACTGTGCAATAACACAATCCATTGTTGCACTGTGCAATAACAAATGCAATTGTTGAACTCTGCAATAACACAATGCATTGTTTCACCGTGCAATAAAAAAAATCCAGGTACTGTATATGCTCCCCCACATTTTTCAATCCGCACTGACCAGCGTGGTGAAGTATGGTCAAATAACCTTCGCAATCCATGCAGGTGTGGGGGGGGGGGGCACTCAACCAGCAGTACATTAACAAAACGGCTATACAGGTTAAATGCTACATTGTAATAATAGCGTCTCAATATGAATGAATTATTTAATATAAAATCAAGGTTATGGCTTTTATTATCGTTATTGTTCTACTGTTTGACTCGCTGTGGGACGTAACCCAACTCAAAAAATATTCCTCGCTGCTCGATTGCCAAACTCCTTTGTCTCGTTATTTTTTGTTTGCCTAGGCTCACCGAACTTTTATTGCACATGATCGAAGGCACATTGGTTCATAACCAGCCCTTTTTAAAGGATCAATCAAATGAGAGCGATTCCTGCATATGAATTAGGTGGCATTAAGTGGCCAGAATCGACATCATTTAGACGTCCCTTATCGCGCTCCATTTCATTCTCTCTACCCCATTTTTGTTTGACAAATTGGTCGCTCTCTTTGTGGCAGTTCCATTCGAATTTGCATTATTATCGAATGCAGCGAAAAAAAAGTACGAACCACGTTCTACCTTCCAGAAATGCATGGAAGGTTGTATTTTACATGCGATGTCTTGTTTTATCACACTGTAAATAGGATGAGACAATCATATACGTAATATAATAAGCAGATGAAATGTATCAAGGTGTGTTTGATATGCATCTTCGTCTGATTTTTTACATTTTACCCGATAATTCTGCTTATCGGCCCTGTTGCGGCGTATCTGACCCATCAATTAAAATAATACCCCCACTACCCCACATCCTCATTTTAAAATAACACAATGGATAGGCATGTGCCGGTGGGTGAGGTGGGAGCCGTTTCATCTCGACTGGCGCGCCGAACTCTCTACACAGCATTGTCTACACTGGTGAGGAACAGGTGAGTTGACTGGTGGTTGGCATCATGTGTGTCTTATGTCACCCTTGCGGTAGGTAGGGCTGCAAACTGGTAATGCATAAGATATGAAGAACAGAATGAGCTCTCAGAATAAAAGACACGGAAGAGGCCAATGCATCGGGGAGTGGCTGCACCGAGCCACCACCACTGAGATCCTGGGTACAAATCCAGGTTTTAGCAAGGGGTGGCACAGTCGGGTTTTTTACAATCGGGTTTAATTGTCTTTTTATATTAAACCCGATCATCTGAGATTGGGAGAAATCCGGTTTAATTGGTTCTAATTGCAGAACCGCACTTCTCAACGATGGGCTTCATCCATTCCAAGCGAAGGAACTCACTGGCGCCCACGATTGTGGAGGAGAAGCTCCTCGTGTTCATCACGACCAACCTGCCCGCCGCATTCTACGACTACCCCGTGCCCGACGGCCCCGAGTACGATGATAGCAGCACCGACGAGGAAGCAGCCTAAGCCTTGGATCAGAGTTTCGTATTCATTAAACCAGGTTTTAATTCCCCGAAATCGGGTTTAATTGTATTAAAGAAAAACCCCGATGCCTGCCGCTGGAAAAATCGTTTTTTTTTCACCCAATGGGTTTTAGCCACCAGCGGTTGAACTGGGTTCTCGAGTGAGGCAAAGTGGTGGTCCCGGTGCGGCCACAGATGACTGCACACGAAACAAACATCTCATTAGCTCTTTGAATGTGGTTCCATTTCTGATGAGTGTGTGAGAAAGTGTTCCCCCCTGAGTCCGGATTAAAAATAAACAGGTCACTTCTGATAAGTGCTTGTGTTGTATATCTTCCTGTGGGCCCTTCTGTAACATAATAGGAAGATGTAATGCACTAACCCGAGAGAATTCTGAATGGATACGTTGCCTTGTGAAACTATAATGAAAACACAACTGGAATGAAATTGGGGGAAATACATCGGACTACATATGAAACAAACTAGATTTGAAGCTTTCGTGACTGCAGGAATTACTCTTTGGTTATTTCGGTAAAGTCACAGAAAGAAAATAAATTACACATGAAACAATTATGTATGCCTCCAGTTTCATGGCTGGCTGCTGGCTGGTTTCCTCTCCACCCCACCAATAACTCTGTTAGTGGCTGCCAGCCGTTGCCACCAAAACGTAAGAAAAGTTTGGAAAACAATAAAGTGACACCGAAGAAGTGAGAGTAACAAACAGAGGTGTGGACTCGAGTCATGTGACTTGGACTCGAGTCAGACTCGAGTCATGAATTTGATGACTTGCGACTCGACTTGGACTTGCATAACAATGACTTTGTCCCACCTATGAGATGTGGACTCGAGTCATGTGACTTGGACTCGAGTCAGACTCGAGTCATGAATTTGATGACTTGCGACTCGACTTGGACTTGCATAACAATGACTTTGTCCCACCTCTGGTAACAAATACCGAAGACTGACACGGCTCATTTAAAATTGCTCTTAATGTAATTCTTGTGCGGTATGAAAAACCTCACAATATATATTGTTGGCATTTTATTGCATAGATTACTTTTAGTGCTCCGAAGTACAGGGTTGTGAGAAGAGTATAAAAAGGACAGATGTCTCTTATTTTCCATTGCAGACCGATGGGTTCTCTCCGAGTTCTATTAAAAAGCGAATATCGAGGTTATGGGTTGTGTCCACCTGCACCGACATGACAGATAACCAAGCATTCACCACACTGGAGTTCCAGTGTAGGTAAATCAGGCCACACCAAATTCAAAATATCTGGAGGTGGCTCTGGTAAAGCGAGCGGCTAGTGCACATCCTGGAGGAGGCTTGACTTGAGTCCATCATCTCTCCGGGGTCAATAAAACGAGTACCATTTTGTGGGGAAGTCAACAGTTGTTTATTCGACGGACAAACATACCTCTGCCATATGGATGTGGAATGTTCACTGCTGGCTCGGGCAGGACTGAGAACGTGATGACCACCGCCTCAATGCTCATTTGAAAACAAAATTATCATTGAATGATTAATTTTTTTATGGCGTCATTCGTGAAAATGTCATCATAATTGCCAAAGGAGCAACATGCGAGCTGAAAATCTGCTTCGGCGGCCCCAACAAGTGCGCTGCAGTTCTTTATATATTGAGATGTTTGTAGCCAATTACTGTCTATTATAAATGTCGGCGTAAACCGGAGCACCTGGAAAAACCCCACACATGCAAGGCAGTGGCGGGTTAAGCTCGTGCGGGGCCTGTAGCATATGTTATAAAGGGGCCCTAAATGAAAAAAAAACCCCATTAAAACACAGATTGTTTACTTGCATAGTAAAGTAATTGTATTTTTTAATTTGCTATAGAGCCAGATAATACGACAAATCGCTAACCTTAAACACTAGTCGTTCATACAAGTTGAAGGCGGTATAGTACTATAGTAATAGAGCAATTGCAGAATCACTGAACCGGAATTGAGAGCTTGAAAGCATTTAGCGCTGGGCCCTTGAAAGTGCGGGGCCCGAAGCATGTGTAGCTACTTTTGCTACGAGGATAATCCGGCACTGATGTAAGGGCGACAACACTCTATCCCATACACAAGGCACAGATGATATCAGTCCACATTTTGCTGTGCTGCATTCTGCCGGCAAGCCACGGTATTGTACTTCGATACCAACAGATAGGGAGTCTCGCACGGCATGGAATTTGTCCTATCCACCCAACCCTCGCTCCCTTATGACTGGACTACAGGCATGGCACCTCCGGCCGCCACAATAAATCCACACATTAAGGCTTCTCTGGAAAAAGTGAGAGTTCCCATAGCAGAGGCTGCCGCTGTAGCAACCAAGTGCCCCTTAGATGTGCGATGTGATTTCTGGAGCTTCTCGGAGTGCCAAACTTCGAGTGCATTGGAGAACAACCTCACATTACCGTGAAATATTACAATCGACTCACATTTATTTCAAAGGAAACGGTCACAATTGAGTTTTGCTCCCTCTATAGTTACTGTCACGTGTGATAAAATGGATGTCTTATTAAAATTCGCAAGTAGGCTATACGTCAAACCAAAAGGAACATGCATCAGTGCACACAAAGAGAACACATTTTAAAAGCCCGTGTGTGCACTAGATAAGGACATTGTTATTTTTCTTGCTGATGTTTAATCAATGCAATGTTCTTTTTGCAATGATTGCCCTGCTTATTCAAGTGAATTTTTTGCACGATTAATTTTGTTGAACAATTACCAAAGAAATGTTTGGTGTGTTATTGTGGCATTATAGAGTACCTCCTAAATATTGTGACATTTTAAAAGTCTTGCTAATGATGTTTCTGATCGTGTAGTTGTACACAAAGTCCAGTTACAAAATGTAAATACAATTGCCCAAAACCACTCGTAATTGAAATTTATACAATCCAATTTTAAATGTGATTTGTATAAAAATTGAAAGTTGTAGCATAGCAGTTTGCAATGCAGACTTACATTTAAAATTTCAGTGCTGTATTCTAATCTTGTCACACATTAACCTTTCAATGGGTGCACACTGCCACTTATGGAAGTGCCAATTTCTCTACGACACAATATGATTTTAAGTGTCTGCCGGAGGCACGCATATTAACTTGTCATGCCTTATCACAGTGTGAAGACTATAAAGGATGTATTTAATGAGTTTAACCTCACTTAAACAATAACAAGTTCAATAAGCTATAGCCATTAACATAATATCTAGACAAAATTCATAACTCGGCTTTTCTAGTCAGACTGGGAATGTATCTGGCGATAACACAACCAATACCAACGCATTAATAACGGTGTCCTTATCATTGAGACTGTTGCAATATTACAAGACATCATTCAAGTGAAATTTCAAGCTGCTTTGTTTGAACAGATGCATACTTTCAGGGAAAGCGACTCAAGGTCTTACACATTTTATTCTAATGATGAAAGCACATTTCTCTCCGTTATTGTCTCACCTTGGCACAGGGTGAGAGGCACGAGACAAAAGACGACCATTTTGTTCATTTTATCAAACCTTGTTAAACCCAGAGAGTGAGATCACGTTGGAGCAAATACGTCAAACAGTAATATTCGAGACCTGCAGAGACATTATAAACATGCGTTTAGAGTATATGGCTACTATAAATTTCCATAAGTCGTCACTTCGTTGAGCTATCATGTGGCTAGGTCGCTTTTGAAAAAGAGCTTTAACAGCTCAGTGGGCCCTACCTGCTAAAATGAAAAAAGTCGTCAAGATGTCATGTGCTTCATGACCAGGCACACTTGCCGCTGGTGTTCTCCAATTTCAACGTCCCACAGCTCGGACAAAAAAAAATAAACCAAACCCTCTAACACAATCTATAAGTAAATGCAGTCATGACCACTTGAAGTCCTTGAAGTACAGAGCTTGCTCTTAAAATAGAAAACAATCCCCTTGCAAACATTTACCATTTGTTCTTTTTGACATTCGCTTATACAAGGCATATAACCAAGCAATAGCTAATTGCTGCAATTACCCTGCCATGGAGAGAACATGAAATTATCTGGGTTTCCCAGCCTGTCTTTCAACGTTAAATCGAATTGTGATCATGCTGTAGCCCATTATAAGGTACTTTTAGCACACAAGCAAACCCTTCAAATGTGTCACTGAATACCCGTCACAAGTCAGCGGCAAAACAGGGTTGTGAAAGTTATTAAAATAAGACCAATACGAATATATTAACACGTATAAAAGACGATACTATACTGCAAAGGGCCGTGTTGTTAGAACTTGCATTTGTAACCACCAGAGGGCGTGTGGATATCCTCATTCCAGGAACAGCATGGTTATGCCAGATAACAAAGAGGAATTAAAACATTCACCTTCCGGTTTGTCAGCAAATATTGATTCCCCTTTTCTGTTATTGGGACAATGCTGATACAGCAACTGCAAGGCATGTTTGGAACAGCTTCTGACAATTTTATTCAAGTAGTGCTGGTCTGTAAACATGTGACGACATATTTAGCGCAAGGAATGCACAGTATGGGTTTGGGCTTTGACGTCGGTTCAATGAAATGCATCCTTGCATAGGGTCTTCATACTGAAATAAGTTAGAGCTACCGGAGGTCGTATCTGTGATGTTAATCTAGTTGATTCACTCATCTTGTTTCCATTCATCCCCAAATGAGAAAAAAACTTTTTCATCTCCATCCTCTTCCAATACCTTGTTTTGTAATACAGCAACACTGTGCGAACCAAACCACTTTCATGTTGTCCAGAAACTGTCTCCCTTTCACATCTCGTCTCCAAAATACAAAAAATGCACAAATTTACCAGGCCCTCAAAACACAACCTTAACATTTTGCCTTACCGCGATAGCCTTTTATAAGCTGACCTTATTTTACTCTTTGTTAATACATTACTGTAGTGCTTATCCGTGATGAGTGGGTGCAAAGAATTGAAGATTGGTGTCAAAAGTTCTGTGGTCGATAAGTATAAATAACCTCTTGGCAATATCAGGTGCAATTTTGAGCATCATGAATAAAAACACAATTCACGAAGTACTACTTTTGATTATAATGTATTTGTGAACATGGGGCAAAGAAAACAAATACAAATGACAGTACATGTGATAATTACTTTATACAACAAGACAAAATTTTAAACTTAAAATTGCTTTTAAAATGTTAACTTAATTGTATACGCAAAATTAATACAATGGATGCATCAGAGGGGGCACATTTCCAATTCAGACCTCTACTTTAAAATGAAAGTATTGAGCAGAGGTAAGACGGAAAAGTTTGCCAACAAAAGGTTTGTATGTATACAATGCATGGGATTAATGGAAAAAGCTGTAAGTTGAGCATAAAACAGCTTCAAACTGTATTGACACCAACAAAAGCTTTAACCGATTTGAAAACAAGCAAATAATTGTTCGGATAACAGTCGAGTTTGTAAACTTATACAACTAAGTTGCCTTCGTCTTTTTGGTTTTGTTCTTTTTGTCTTTCTTCTTGAGTCCATCCATGTTGGCACGTAGAAGGCTGGAGTATGCCTGAAATAGTATAACATCAATACAGATTAAACTCAAAGCACTTTATCAGGCAATATATGCATTCCCTGGACTGTTTATTCAGAGCAGTGTTCCATATGCATCACAACTGACATCAATTTGATCTTGCATCTGGTAAATGAAAGTCTTTGTCATATACTAAAATTACAGTGAATGACTTGATAGTTGATCTACAATTATAATTGAATAGCACATACATACAACCAACCAGAACAAGCTTTACAAAGACTGAAATTCTGTTGAAAGCAATTAAAGTCTTGACTTACCATTTGGAATTTGTTGACTTCTTTGGAGCTTATCTAGAAACAAATGAAATGAGATTACTTAAGATTCTCAGTGTATCTCAATGAAAATATTAACTACTTCATTTTTCACTTTAACATAAAATCACGAATGTCACTATAACTGCCTTCAACTGCATAGCCAGCCAACTTCTCAGGTATTGGTCCTCCTTCAGGGAAGGTGGTAGAAAGATTGACTCATTTGTCAACTTTCTTAAAATCTCCAATTTTTCTCAAAGGCTCCGTTTGAATTGTCATTTGACATACATGTTCCCATGTGCTTTTGGTAAAAACAATCCACACATTTGACAGATTTAAGTCAACCTACTTCAGCTCTTTTCAAACACATCATGGTAAACTATACACTCGTACACAAAGCTACAAGTTCAAACCACTCTGGATTATTCTCCGTATGACGCTTTGCTGCAAAGACATTACAAATGTGGGCTGGATAAGTTTTACATAAGATTACTTTGCAACGGACCTAGGAGCAACTCCTAGTCATTTTAAAATTACATTTTATACTGCACCACATTTCTCACCACTGTGCTGATTTTCTTCTTTCCATCCGATGCTCGAAGGAGACACTTGTTTTCTGCCGGTTCTTGTACAGAATCGAGTGTGCCCTTTTTGGGAATGGGCTTGGTCCTGCCGTCATCTGTGGACAAAGGATATGGTGGTGTTTAAGCAAAGCAACTGGCACTTACCAAGAGAACACAATTGCTACCAGTACAAGGACTTGTGATGCTTTGCAACTACTCCATTTAAAAATCACAGATGCTGAGCACAGGCCCAACAGCCTATATAACCACCCAAGTAGCCAAAGACTAAGGGCACAAATAATAGTATAAGAGGATATGTTTCTTGAATTGAGCAAGGTTATTGCAAATTGGGAAACAGGCGATGGGAGCTTCAAATTCAAGCAGTGTGAGGAAAGGAGAAATATGAATGTATCCTGCAGTGGAATGGTCGAAACGGTATGACATTACATTACATTTAGTTTAACAAGTCCTCGACAGGGCCAGAGTAATCAATTTGTGAAGTTTATGGAAACAATGACTGTGGTAGTTTCTATGAGCAAGTGACAAAGAAGAAAATGAATGATAATTAATGGGTGACTGCATTGGGTCGGTGAACACAAGAGCATCACTAAACTGAGCGGCTTGAAGTTGGTTGTAATAGGGCATATGTGGCTGTTTAAATTACATATATCAAATGCACTCTCGTCAAAGTCCTCGAGTACAAGATTTTGGAGACAAAGACTTACTTGGTTGCTGCCAATTTAGTTACTAATAACCTAAGCAGTTGTATGGAACGCAAGAGTAATGGTGAAGTCCAGGAGGAGAAAAGTCTTAATTGAAACTGGGAGAATAAAACGATCTAGATGGGGCATATTGTAAGAGATCAATGCTTGCAGAAGGAAGCTCAAGAAAGACGTTGAGGAAAAGAGGTAAAGAAGATGAAGGGGCACGGTTTACCGAGGTGAAGAGGGTCAATATCACAAAATTAAAGTATGAAATTGAACAGTTTAACTCGTAGACTTTCACGACCAATATCATCCATAATCGTTTTTTTTGGGTTAGATCGCGTCAATATATAAATGTGTCGTTACAACCCGCCACCACCCGACACAGCCAACTAGTAAGGGTTGTCACGTAAACAGAACGTGCCAATTCGTCACTAGTACAGCACACCGGTTGTGTTGGAGAGCCAAACCACAATATTTACAATCTGAGTACGACGTTTCGCCAGTACATTACAACTTGCTTCATCAGGCGACAGCCAGATTTGTGGAGAAGTCTAACTGTTTCATTCCTTATATAGAGGCGTATATGTGGTGAACAGCACGGAGTACTTTGCAATGCTCTACTTAGGCAGAAAACCCGAGTCCTCAATAGAGTTGATGGAATCCAGGAGTGAGGTTCATGGGAACAGTAACCAGAGCAGAAGGAACAGAATATTATTTAGGAGGCAAATGACCACCAGTAAATGACATATAAATCAACAAGTGCTGGTTCATCAACCAACCTGCTTTAGTTTTCATTCAGACGCTGTCGCCTCGACAGACCTGGTTTTCACCTGAGGACGGCTACTTGCGTTGTGGCCGAAACGTCGTGAGAATAATTTTATTATGTTTTATTTTTATTATTTTATTACTTCCCTTCTACGTGACTTTACCGAAAGAACAAAGAAGATAAACCTGCTTTAGGTTGAATTCGATTCTTCAGTGAAGTAGGAACTGGGTGTTCTACCCCAGATATGGCAATAGTATTCCAACTTTGGCCTAATTTGTATCGCTTTTGCAGGAGAAAGAACATAAACGTTACTTGCCAGTTGCCAGTACTGGGACCCGTGATGCAAAGTGTGGCTGTAGCCAGCGAGACGTGCAAATGCTCTGTCAACCCGAGTTAAATCCCAACAAAGGTGACCGACAGCGCCCCAAACTCCATTGCCACGTTAATTTTGGACTTCAAAGGAGATCACAAAGCCACTCACATTTCTTCATGGTCATGTAGACGCTGCCAGACGAACGGCACTTTTGGAACAGCCTGGTGAGCTCGTTAAGAAACTGTAACAAGAGCATTTGAAGTTTTCGTCACTGCAGGAATTCATAATCTTTGGTTCTTTCGGTAAAGTCACGGAGGAGAAAAGAATAATAGATCACGACGTTTCGATCGCCACACAAGCGGCCGTCCTCAGGTGGGAGAGGACCTCGAAACGTCGTGATCTATGATTATTTTTCTATGTGACTTTGCCGAAAGAAGCACGGAGTATGTAAAAAGAGGAGAACACGCATTTTCAGTCGACAGATTACTTCGCATTTTTAATGTCACGTTTTACGTTCTGTCCCAATTTATGGCATTTATGTCAATCCACTGCTCGACGATAGCTTGCCCACGCAGGGGAGGATATCTGACCATACTTCACCAAACTGACCACACTTCACCAAACTGACCACACTTCACCAAACTGACCACACTTCACCAAACTGGTCATACTTCACCACACTGACCACACTTCACCAAACAGGCCACACTTCACCAAACTGACCACACCTCACCAAACTGGTCACACTTCACCAAACTGACCATACTTCACCAAACTGGTCATACTTCACCAAACTGGTCATACTTCACCGAACTGACCATACTTCACCAAACTGCTAAGGGCGGGGTTTGTGAATGCGGCAAGTACAGATGTTATCACGTAGCACAGCAACAAACGATGTGGCTCTACTTCTCTTTGCTGCCCAACAACAATGTTGCTTTTGGTGCGACCTATTGCACATCTTTGAAGCATGGCCGGTCTCCCATCGAAGGACTATCCGGGCTCAACTCTGCTTAGTTTCGGAGATCTGACGAGAGGACGACATTTCGTCGAAAGGCAACAAAAAAGTTCGTGGCTTCCTCTTTAAACTCACGTCGAGCGGCGCTAAAATCCCTCTTCACGCCAGACACGTGGGTGGTAAATCCACGCTGTTACGTCCGGAGCGAGCCATTACACAGTTTAACTCTTGTTTTAAAACGAAGGTGGTAAAAGCACACGGAACCAAATGTTTCCCAGGTTCAATTCCCAGTGACCCGTGTGGTCCAGTATGGTACAATACAAGCGATTAACAACGGATATGGCAACAGCTTTGGTGTGGCGGGGGGGGGGGGCTCCATCCAGCAGTGGATTGTTTAAGGCCGCTGCTGAGGCCGAGTTGTAAGCACACCACACGGAACCAAACAAAGGTCGTCCATTGCAACGAATCGCCGGCTTCACGCGCTCAAGTTAAGCCATTCTAAGGCCACGTAAGCAGTCACAGCAGATCGCATTTACCACGTCGTTCTCCAGAAGAACCATGGTCCCCGCGGCGACTTGACGCACTGTCTAAACGAACGCAAGGACTCTCTCCCCCCTCGGAGCTCGCTATTTCTGCTTTAGCGTGACAACAGCGGCAAGTCCACGTTGACCACCACCTCGAGTCGTTCGTATTCGAGTAACGCAACACGCACCGCCGCCTGTAAGTTAGCATCCCCAACATCCGGCGTGGAACGTGAGTCGCACGGCGGCCATCTTACTAAGGTGAAGGGTGACCCCCTCTCTCCCCACCCCCACGTCTTTCATGCAAACGTGAACGCCTCATGACGTCATTGTCACGCGTTCTCGCAGCCCCCACCACCAACCCACAGAGCCGGGGCTCGCGACTCCCCCCCCACCTACACCCCCCTCACCAACACCCCCCCACCAACACCCCCCCCACCTACACCCCCCCCACCTACACCCCCTCACCAACACCCCCCCACCAACACCCCCCCCACCTACACCCCCCCACCTACACCCTCCCACCTACACCCCCACCTACACCTCCCCCACCTACACCCCCCCCACCTACACATCACTCCCTACCCAACATGTCCGCCCCAATTACAACTCGCGCCCTCCCCAACCGGCGACGTCACGACGACGCCGGACGTGACGCGCCACGCCTGCAACACAAAAAGAGACAAAACGGACCACCAAATCGGAACGGTCCACCACGTGCTCTCCGGCGGACCAATCGCGCGCGGCGATCACCGCGGCACGGGCAACCCCCCCCCCTCCCTCCCCCCCTCGGCCGCCGCCTTATGCGCTGTACGGAATTTGTGGCGAGATCGCGTGTTCGCCGGCGGGAAAGGAGGAAAAAAATCTTCTTGTTGTGTGGCACAAGCAGCGGTGATAAAGCCGCGTCGGGCCACCACCACCATTCATTCTCTTCTTGTCTTTTGTTGAGATAACCCTCAACCTCGCGGCGACCATGGTGGAGAACGAGACGGCCATCAGCGAGGAGGAGGCGGCTCAGTACGACCGCCAGATTCGCCTTTGGGGTCTCGAGGCCCAGAAGAGGTGAGCGGTGGACCTCACAAGGGGCCTGGGGTGGGGGACGAGGACGAGGACTTCCACTGGGTTTGGCCACAAAAGTCCCACGTCTTTTTTTCTTTGCGAGCGGCTGAAACGCAAGCAACGCGTGTTGGTGGTGGCTAGATTTTCCACGCTTCGAGGCAGCGCTCTCATTCATACGGTGAAAATTCCACGTTTCGTGACCAACTTCTGAGGCTTGTTGGCAAAATGCCACGTTTTTGGGTGGGGGGGGGGCATGTAGCACAATTCTTGGAGCCGAAATACAATGCCCTTTTATCAAAGTCCCACATTCTGATCGTCAAAACATCACGGTTCTGGTCTCGCTTGCCCAGAGCTTTTGACCAAAAATACCACATTGAAAGAATTCTGCAGATTGCGGCCAAAATCCCACGGTTTAGGACCAAATTCAACTTATTGTGCCAACATCTCATGGTTTTTTAGGTGGCCTTGAGATGTTTGTGACTATCTTTGCTTGGACCTGATCTAAAGGGCCTTTTGCAAACATTGCTACTGCTGTGCGCAGAGGAATGAATGAATGAATGGGTGGATATCCAGTTAGTTGATGGCGTTAGCTGATGTTTGTTTATATTAGTCTGGTGTATAAACAACACATGTTTAAACAGGTAGACACTTGCATTATTTCAGATAAACTTTCAGCATCTATATATACACATACAGCTTAAACTTTTAATTGACATAACTCGTGTTAAGGCCCTTGAAGTCTGCTCTAGTCAGATTTATTTGGTGTCCCTATTTCGGTTTGTGTGCCAGTTATGTGACTCAATTTTACATCAACAATGACCTTTTTGGTCTGCCACGTGATTCAGCCTTAGTTCACAACCACACAAAAGTAGTTACAGCCAGCCACATGTGATGCATGCGTTACGTTTTACTATTTACTGGTCACTACATTGGCAAAACACTTAATGGTACATTAAGCCGTTTACAAATAACTTTCATGCAGAGGAAAATACACAAAAATGTCATGCATGAAGGCATATATACAAGAGTAGTAAATCGTCTTCTGCAGGCTGAGGGCTTCCAAGCTGCTGATCGTGGGGATGAAAGGGCTTGGAGCTGAGGTTGCGAAGAACCTCATTCTGGCTGGAGTGAAGTCCGTGACGTTTTTAGATCACAACAAGGTATGGTACCAAAATAAAGCTTTATTCCAAGCACTACTTACAAATATTTTTCATTATAACTGCTATATGTGCACACACTCAGTTCTTCTCGGTGGTCTGGATAAGGCCTCGGAGCTTTTGTAAAATACATGCACACGTTTACGTGTTGTTAAATGTTATGTTGTGGAGTCACACTTTGTGTAATACTCTGGCTGTGTTGGTCATATATGTGGAACCGGCATTAAATTACACGCGACTTATTTTGTATGTAAACAGGTTTTTGTGCCCTTTTCTAAGCATTCATTGCCAGTGCATTACTGGAGGTTGAATGTTTTTAGAATCGTTTGTCACTTTACAAATGGACAAGTCCACAAATTCGGCAACCTCTCTCAAATTCATGCAAATTGGTATGAAAGTGGCTTTATTATTTAACAGGTCAATGTTATGACACATACACAAGACTCAATGCAACATCACCATTTCAGCATGGAATTTAAACGTACACAATCCTGTGCGGTATTTTAGGAACATTTCTCTCTTCCCAAGAAAGTTACAGACAATATCGATCTCTACTAATTGGTTGACATACTATGCCCAAGTAAATTGCTACTTCATGGTTATGATAAGAATTGCCTAAATCTTTAAAGTATCAGTAAACTATATCCCAAATCGTGGAACTGCCTAGGAGTAGGTTTCCTTGTTTGCATGTTGAAAATTTAATTATGTGTCCACTGTCTGTGTAGGCAACAGAAGAGAGCACCCGCGCTCAGTTTCTGGTTCCACAGAGCCGGCTTGGAGAGAACTTGGCTGAAGCCTCGTTGGAGCGGGCCCAGAACCTCAACCCAATGGTTGATGTGCGGACGGACAAGAGTGACATCGCTAGCAAGCCCGAAGAGTTCTTCACCCAGTTTGACTCGGTGATTTCTACGTTCCTACCTGTTAACTCAAAGAAAAAAGTCACCGAACAGAGCTTGTTGATGTTTCGTATTGTTTTGGTCATCACAAGCGCAACTGGGTTAAATGTTAAATGACCAAGTCACCAGGAATGTGTCCGATCTCACGAGATCTCGGAAGCTCAGCACGGTTGAGTCTGGATCGTGCATCGATCGTTGACCACCATGCACACCAGCTTAGTGTAGGCTGCTGTTATGCTATGTGGTGGGCAGCGCTATCATATTTATGCTCCTCTTCTCACCATAATCCTCACAACTCGCATGGTGGAAAGCCATAATTCAGTGGTGAATTAATAAAGTGATGTACAAATATAAGACAACGGTCTGATTTGCTCCCCAAAAAGGTAACGTTAAATCACATTAATAAACTTAACAAGCAATGTTTAAACAACCAAACTGGTAATTTGTTTTATTTATGGGGAATATTACTGGGGAGGTGCTTTAGTATTATTGCTAGCCATGCTATCTAAATTTTTTACAGCCGTAATCCTCTTGTTATATCTGCATTGCATCAATACATTGAGAAATATTCAGATAATTAGCACTGTAAATGCCACCGATGCCCATTTCAGTTACCAAATATCATTTCAGGTAAGAATATGAGGAATAAGAAGTGTGTTTAGTATAGAACATGCCGTGCAGTTGCTATCCATGTTAATGGTAACCACAGGAGGGCAGCAGCATGTATACACTGTTGATTAAAACCTTCCAGTCTTAGACCGAAAGCTGTTGTATAAGCTGACTTGAGGATAATGTTAGAGTAACGTGCGTATAATATGTTTTTAACATAATTTTTTTAATTATACAACTAATTTCTAAATGTTCCAAGTATAATAAAATGAAATTAGACGTAACACAAGACGATTGCTTGTGTTGCGATCGAAACGTCGTGATATTGTTATTATTTAGATTATTTTTTCTATCTACGCTGCTTTACCAAAAAACCCAAAGAATATAGAAATTACATTTTGCATGACATAAGCTAGATGTACTGTAATTTAACATTTGTCTTGTTTTTTTGTTTCTGTCCGTGCAGATATGCCTGACCGGGTGCCCTCAGGATGTCATGATTAAGATTAATAGCATCTGTCACGAGCGTAAGATCAAGTTCTTTGCAGGAGATGTGTTTGGTTATCACGGCTACATGTTTGCCGATTTGGGGATTCATGACTATGTGGAGTAAGTCGCTGTGAACCTGTTGATTGTGTAAATGCTTCTATGATTCATAATATTTGCATTGGTTAAAAAAATCTATATTTTTGAACATATTCTCAGAAAATAGATGACAAGTTCATTCAGAAATACTATAATTTAAAGAACGGAATATTTTGCAATGGATATTTATTGGTTATGATGTAGTTAGTTGTGTTTCTATAACATGTGGGTATAGTTTATACACTCGTCTGCATTTTAAACAAGGGTACTAGATTTCGATTTAAAGCTTTCGTGACTGCAGGGATTCATATTCTTGTTTCTTTCGTGACTTTTCCGAAAGAACCAAGATTAAAGGTACTAGAATCACATTTAGTACAGTCAATAATAATGACCAAATGAGCTGAGATAAGCTCGATGGAGCCACATCTTGGAAGCTAACTATGGTTGAGCCTAGATAGTGCTTGGATGTGCGATCACCATGCACACCCAGGGTGTTGTAGACTACTTTGGGGGTGTGCTACTTTTTGGGCAGCAGAGGGATGCTCTCTCCCTTCATGTATCCGCACGCATCAGCTTGGTGACGAATGGTCCGTTAACTTTAAGGACCTGTACGATGTGGGAGGCCATCATTCAGCATTGCCTTTAAACACGGGCATGTACATTCTGAATGACATCTGGATGTTCTGCACTGTAATATTAAAATAACTTTTACATCCTGTTAGAGAAACACAATTTTAAGCACTTGCAGAATTTTCAGTTTTTTTATGCTCAAGTTATTTCTTAATGAAAATGTCCCAAATGTTGCCGTTAAGAGTGGGCGGGCATGTTGCTTGCCTCATGCTCTGCGGGCTAAAGCGTGTGCGGCTATTTGCTGTCGTTGTGCTTTTGAAGGGAAAAACCCAAGAAGGTGGAGGTGGAGAGTGCGGAGGACGGCCCTGCGGCAAAGAAGCGCAAAGTAATCTCGTCGGAATCGACCATGGTCAAGAAGGTGAACGGGAGGAATTACCTCAGTCGCTGAGTCGGTCAAATCCTGTATCGCCTACATTGCAATCGTGTACCGCCCTTGTGCATTGTAAGCCCTCCATGTCCTTGGGCTAAAAAAAAAAACCCCACATTTTCTTAATTTGCCTTATTTAGGCACATCGTGTTGGCACACATTTCTTGGCAAGCACACAATTCCCTTATATTAAATTATAGGGGTTGTCATCTTAGCCATGTAAGTGCTTTCACAGTGCTGGCGAATGCATCATATACGATGCGCGCATATTGAAATACAGTTATTTAAACTGCACAAAACAGGATTACTAGTGTTTCAGTAAGTTACCGTTCACTGTTTGCAGTTGTCCTAACAAAAAAGTTTACAAAAAATATTCCATTTGAAAAAGCAATGCTTCAAATTTACTTTTGGGATGCTTACAATTTGCTTGCTAGATATTGTTAATTCTTAACCGTATTAGGATTTAAAGTTTACGGAATTTAGTGTAATAGTTTGGAATATGTTTAAATAACATAAATGATGTGCACTACTGAATTATATGATAAAACCCATTAATGTATACATCGGTTTTAGGATTATTGGCAAACTTTTGCAATGCAATGGACTGGATTGTATACAGTATACATTATCGTCAGAATAAAATGTAACGTATTTGTGTTATAATGAGCATTGGTATGGTGTCCATCTGTTAGTCACTGTAAATATTAACTCAATATCAATGGTTGTGTAAATATAGGTTTATACTCTACATCAGGGAGTGGGGGAAACCTTTTCCTTACTAATGACTAAATTGGACTTTAAAATACTTTGTGGGCTACACATTAGCACACGCACCTTGGCGCGATGTGATGATTAATAACACGAAAGAGAATGTGGGTGTTGACCAAGTATCAAATAGACCCATGCAGTGAAAGAAGTGAGTGAGCTTGCTGAACTTAGAAGCAGTGTTGGCAGGGAAAATGTGTTCCCCTTTGATTAGTGTGGGTAAGGTGCTTGCAATGATGGATCAACATTGCCTGTGGGCCTTGTTGAAGTGGCCAGTCTCATGTGTCTCCAGGTCATAGATTCCCCCGTGCCTGCTGTCCAGAGAGGAATCTATGCATTACATGCGGACACGTTTTAAATAAGAATTATGTTTAATATTATGGTATGATTGTCTAATAATAATAGTGGAGACCTAAATTGGTATATTATATTCAGAAGGCAATGTCATCAAATGTAATACTTGGCTAAATGATGTAATAAAAGATTACTTGAGTTTTATGTAGCATGAATGAGTAGTGGGAGGTCGGTTTGGTTCTTAACAAAAGTGTGAGTTCCTGAATATTGTGGCTTTATAAATCACGTAACTATGCATCAGCATTAATCAGCAATTTTTTGTAAAAGCCCAAGGAGTGCATTTGTCGCACTGCCTTAGTTCAGTAATAGCTGCAGCCCTTGCCGTTTAACGCGAAAGAATGGCTTCTTTACAATGAGACTTTGCCTGCAGTTAACGGAAAATATCTTGTGCACGGTAATAATACTGCTTTATATAGAACGATTTGTGTTTACAGCTAATATTTAACAGCATGAGATTATTATTTTCTTGTTTTTATTCAGCAGTAATTGTCATTTGTTACATTATATTCTGCAAAATTGGTTTAAAATTATGTATTGTGCTTTGTATATAATGTTATTTTCAAAAGTGGTATAGATTAATGATAACGCTTATTTTCGGCAAATCCTAAAATGTTGTTTCAATTTTTTTAAACATTCAATGTATATAAAGTGTATTATTGATAATGCTTTTGTATATTTTTTTTAAATCTGGAATTGTAGTTTTTTTTTAATTAATATTTAAGATATGTTACAAGTATTATAAAATAATGTGTAATTTATAACCATGCACAGTTATTTGTATGCAATCTTTAATCTTTGATGTGTAATTTTTGTGTTAGGAATTTCTGTAAAAATGTTTTGGAAAGTCTAATCAATTAATTTGTATTAATCTGTGGACAACATTCAAATACATTGCCTAAATTAAATATATTTATGTAGAATGTTATATGTTGTAATTATTAATTGCAATCTATTGCGTTATATTCTGGAAAATTGGTTTTAAATAATGTATTTTGTTTGGTATATAATGTTATTTGCAAAGGTGGTATTATGGTTTAATGTTAACACTTATTTTTGCCAAATCCTAAAAATATAAGCATTATTTTTTCGATGCATGTTCTTTTAGAGAAAAAAAGTTGCTTTTGAGGTCATTTTCATATCATGTATTATATTCTTAATTTTAGACTGTAGAGTTTTGCACCTTGGCGGAAGCACTTGATGCAGACTGGACAACGGACCAAGCTAAGAAAATCATTAAAAAAACACCTGCTGGCTACTTTCTTACAAAAGGTATGTACCTCATAGCATCTTTTTTTTTAAGTGAACAATTAACGTGCGTGTTTTTTTAGTATCTGTAGAGCATTGACAACTTCTTTATTCAATAACTTTACCAGGAAACAAAAACTATCGCAGTTAATTCGTGAGAAATGTATCCAATATGCCCCAGCTTGTCCCGAACATCCAGCAGCTTGTACTCTGACATGGCTTGTGTGGTTTACTGGCATGTCATGTCATTATGCGTAGGTTTATCGTCGCCCCAAATATGTAGTGAAATAGTAGCCTTGGCGATAAAGGGCACTTAGCAACTTTGAGGCGGGAGTGACTCATTGGGCTCATTGCTTCCTTGATAAAAACGGCTGGAGTTTTTGACATTTGCCGCCTATGCTGTGGACTGAAGATCGCAGTGTGTGGCGGTCTGAGAGCACCTTGTAGGATGGAGAAGGTAGGCTGCTGTATCCGCTTTGTGATCGCACAGCCGACCGCAAGGTCGGTGGGCGTCTGCTATTTGTGTGAAAATGTGTGCTCCCCCCCCCCCCCTTTCTAAATGCCATCATCCCAGCCGCATGCCAGGGTTATACCCCCATGAGCTGTTATCCTGTTATTTTTGGTTTCAACAAAGAGGCGTTCAGGGGCTCGGCGGTCGATTGTTATTTAGGTCAAGGCAGTGCAAAAACTTCAAATTGGGAGTTTAAAAAAACATTTATGTTTTCTTAAAAAACTTTGTAGCTGGGTGATTCTGGACAGAATGTTGAACCTTTACAAGCTTGGATCATATTACCTTTGTCATATGCAAGAACAGGCATTCTTTTATAGTACCAGATGTGGTGACATTTTCTATGGCTGTGTGTAGTATGCTTGTCCAAGGTGTTTGGCTTTTGGCTATCTGGGATATTCTATTGTGAGTGATGCTAAGTTAAGAAAATAAACCATAAATAGCACTTGTTTGAATTCGTAATAAAATTATTGTTATTAAATACAATATAATATCACAGTACACAGTGGACTGTTACAAATTAATCTGTTGCATTCTTCAAAATGAATAGAATAACGTATCCATGTGCTAAGTTTTTCTTTTGCTTTGCAAAGAACGTGTTTTAAAAAAAAAAAAATCTCCTTACACTTATCAATTTCTCAAATGTTGTGCCATAGTTTTTGCCAACAATTATTTTCCCCAAGATGGCCTGCAAAAGAGCATGCAACGGTGTGAGAAAGCCAACATTTTGGATGCTGTTTGTATGTGTTGCGAAAGTCTTGCACATCGGTACTTATTGCACTGGGAATCTGATCTAATGAAATGGGGAAATGGTGGGGTAGGCTTTGCAGCAGCGATAGTGTACAAAAAGAGAGGGGTGACTTCTTTTTTTTGTTACCAATAGTGCGGTAGGCAATTAGTCATCAGTTAGTCAAACTTTCCACGGCTCAGTCCCACGCAGGGCCCAAAATTAGTGTGGTTAGGCAGAATAATGTTCTAAACTATAAAAAAAAGAGTTCAAATGTATGAAATATATGATGTTGATTTTTGATGGGGTTTTTTTCTTTGTTATGCTCCTTTTATTTTTGATGTTTCATTTTTAAATAGTTTCAGAAAATTATGTATTTACTAATAATTGGGATGTGTGATAGGCTGATATATTTTATGGGGCAATTCTTTTCAAGTTCTGAACTTGCACATTATTTGACCTGCTAATGTTATTTCTTTAAGTATTAAATACAAAAGCAATTATTCAGTAACGTAATTATTCCTTTATATTATACACTGTAGTTGAACATATTTCGAGTTGACAAACATACGTATATGTATATATATACATTTTAGATACGTATTATACGTTGCAGTTAAAGTATTTTGAACGAAATTTCTAAAAGCTTACATATGGAGAAAACCGTATACGGATTTTCACATAAGCATGCTTTAGACGGTGCAGCGTAGAGCACATGATCAGGGGTGGTGATCTTTAGAGGGGACTGCCGCTGAGTAACGGGTGACATTTTCACTCAGACGGTGAGCCCTCGTACGGCAACACGGGTGACCTCATGGGCATGATGTCACCCGGGACGGGGAGGACTACGATACGGTGTCGCATGCCTGCGGCCGAGCTTATGCAAACCTTTCTGGGAATTCGGCCGTAAAAAATAAAACCCCCATGAGTTAACATGATGCCGTCTGTTTAAATACACCCATGCGCGTTTGTAACAGTGGGAACGTATTTAACGTCTAGGGGAAACGTGGTATAATTATTTCGTCAACTTTTCAAGGAAAGTACAAATGTTAATACTGAGTAATCGTACCATGATTCGGAGTTTTTATATGACAACGAAATAACGTTTTCCGCGTTTATTTTATACATTTGCGCCGCTTGTATTCACTTGGTTGTCACTTTTCATAATAAATGCGAGGTGTTTGCAACTTAAATTTTGGGCGTATTTCAAATGATCGTTTGAACATTTATTTGTACAGTACTATAATTCAACGTTTTCATAGTTTATTTCAATATCTTTAAATCTTTTTCTTTCGTTTATATCAAGGTTACATAGCAATTATATTTTAGGCTGATATAGTAATTATGGACTACAGAAAACATACATTTAAAACAAACAATATTTAGCTGTTATTTTATTACTGGACTTCCTATAACTGCTTTGTAATGTAAAAATGAATCTTAATTTTAGAACTTTCGTGACTGCAGGAATTATTATTTGGTTCTTTCGGTTAAGTCACGTCTTTAGACGTGACTTAACCGAAAGAACCAAATAGTAAAAATGAATTTCCTTGAACAAAATATATCACGAGAGAAGAGACGTGGCAGACCTTTTTCACTTTTCTAATTCACTTGTAGAAATAAGCCCTTCAACTGAAAATGTTTGCCTGCATGCGTTTGATAATTTTGGAAAGTTACAAATGGAACAAGGTGTGCGCTAAAACTAGTCGGAACAACAACAGGGCATTCGGTACAGGCTGTCTGCGAGACGACAAGTTAGTGGCATTTCACCTTCCTTCCCTTCCGCCGTGTTGGCGGTGTTGTTTACTCCGTCCGTTGCCTTCTCTCCTTATCTCGCATGAGGGCTGTGCAAGAGAGCCGCTGAGCGAGTGTTAGGGTGTCGCTCGTCCGCACTGGGGAATTTCCACTTGCCACTGCTTTTCTGTGATAACGAGCTGGCCAAATTAGCGGTGCATCTGATCATTGCCTGGGGTCGGCCTCATTTGATTATGCATCTCATCTCGCATAGCGAGAATTTTGCGTGAGAAATTAAAATTATAAGCATACCTCCGATGCCAACCTCAAATGCAGCTGCTGATTGAAATGTATTATTAGTTTTTACATGAACGTTCGTGCTAATTTTCTTATTGTAAACATTAATTCAGTGTTAAATAGCTTGCTAGCAGAAGAAACATTGTCTTAGAAAAACGTTGGAAAACGTTTTAACGTTTTTCTAACGTTTTTCTGTTTCGTTAACAATGTGTATTGTCACAGGCTAAGCAGAGAACGAGAATCACAGCAGTCCCCTTTAACTGTGCTGTATTAGTGACTGCAATGGACAGGGGTGGCCGTGGCATATGATTGACTAAATTCTCAGAAGTGAGCCTTTAAAAAAACTGCTGACACTGACCACCGCAGTCATGGAGCTTAAAAATCTAAAAACATGCCCTTGCTGATTCACATGGAGCCGGTGTTTGTGGTCACGCCAGAGTGGGAGATGCAGGCTGAGCCTAATTTTCCCGTAAAAACCCCGTGTATAAAGCAATAACGTGACAAATGACCTTAAAGAACGGCGAGAAAAAGTCCCCAAACGTTTAATGAGTTTAATTATTTTTATACTTTTCTAATGATGTCATTTCCTAATGGTGGGATTTTTTTTGTTTAAAAAGTATATTCAATTTAAAAACATTTTATAAAAGATCTTTAAAATGTCAGACTTGCTATGTAGTGCATGTTAACAGTGTAATTGCAGCTCATAAAACAAATAGATTTTTACAACACTTGCGTATAATTATTGAATGGTTAATTTAACACAATCAACACATTGTTTTTTTTGTGTGGTTCATTTGTTATTTGCTCATGTACAGTAATTATAATGTAACTTAAAAAAACGTGGTACTATTTTTACATTTAAATGTAGCATGAAGAGTGCTATATTTTCCCTAAAACAACTGCTTATTATGGTACACAGTCCCTAGAAGTAATACGATGATGTCCTTTGAAATGGTGTAAGTGTTCATATATATACGCACACTTCCTTATTCCATTGCTTTATGAAGACCTTCCCATACCATGCAAGTCACAGGAATTATTTGGCCATAATTCACCACTGGTCAGTGCGTGTTGGTGAAGACAGCATAGACGTGGGTGAGCACAGTACATGACAACAATTGACAGGGCTGCACTGCCCTCTGCTATGTACAATTTAAACCCGCAGCTTGAATACTGGTCACCCATCCAAGCTCAACCACGTTTATCTTCCGAGTTCTGATGAGATTGGGCACGTTCCACATGATTTGGTCATCGGCTGGGCGCGATGTGCATGTGTATATGATCTATGCTAAAGGCATTTTCCAGCTATAACATTGCAGTCGTTACACCTCTTCTGTAACAGGTATAGGTGGCAGTAGGGTGATGTTTACATGTATTTAGGTGTGGACGCTCTACAGATGGTTGAGTGGAGTAGTGGTTCGTGCACTGCGCTATGAACCCAGAGTCGCAAGCTCAATTCCCGGTAATGGCAAGCATCTGTGACAATTTCTGATCTGGACCTGAGCCCCCCCATTGACTTGCAGTCAAACAACATGCATGGGAAGTCATCATCCAGCAGTAGATTGACAGTGCTGAAAATGATCGTTGTTATTTTGCTATTCATGACAATGACTTTTAGTCCAAACTACACTGCTTCTTACCTCAAAATTCATCATTGGCCAAAAGTAAAGCAAGCATTTGTGGAAAAAAATGTCATGCGTGACGTAAAAATAAAGCAAAAGAGGCCTCATGAATCAAGCGTCCTTTTGAACTCGCACTGTCACATGCACCGTCACATGCACCGTCACGTGCTGCGATAGCTTTGGTTACAAAGGTTGTAACATCTTTATTGGAAGCTCGCAGAAGTTATACTAATTGTTGCATTCTGAAAATAGTACTTGGGTTTTTTATGTAATTAGACTTGTTAGACCACATTGTAGAGTAGTTATGAGAAATGAGTTTTAAGTGATAATTGTCAAACTGTAAACGATTAAGAGAAATGCACCACATTTCCTGCTCTTGAGATTGCAGGGTGTGTATTTAATTAGATTAAGTTGATCTATTTTAGTTGATCTGATGTGACAGGTTAATGCTCTTCGTCGTTACTGATTGCACGCCTTTTAAAATCTCTCAGATTCAAGCTTCTGAGAAGTAAGCCGTATGCACAATTGTTAAGCATACCGTAGTGTGTAAACCAATTTCTGGCAGGTGTAATTCAGCCTGGGTTTAATTAGTGAAGTGCCTTTTAGTTGTATTATTCCTGCCTCAGCGTTAAATTATATGCATGTCTTTGTTGTATTTTTCAAATTATTGCTTCAAGTTCTGAATCACAAACAGGCATATTTCACTTTAATAGGCCTGCCTCTGTTTTGTAAAATAAAAATAGTTCATTGTGGATTATTCACTGTGGCTGTTCGTGAGTAAACAATATGGTAAATTTTACTCAAATGGTCATGTTCTAAATTTATGAGCATTTTTTGTTTACCTTGCCGTCGAATTTTTCTCTTACACCACATCCTGTTGACTGACATTTGTGTGCCGGAGCGTAGTTAACAAATAAGGTAAATAATCTGTTTCATATGTAGCAGCAATCCACACGTTTTTTTATTGGTTATTGTCCAGTTAACCTTGTTGTGGAACCATTTGTACCAACCAAGTCACCAGTTCTTTATTACCCGATATGAATATAAAAAAAAACATTTTGTTTTTGCACAATAGATCTCAGATCGGGCACTATACCATTGTGGAAAAGCCACAGTGTTAGATGTTGCTACGATGGAGACTGTGTAAAGGGCATTGGGCTGCAGTTTGACCAGTAACGGGAGCTGTTTATAACTCGGACTCATAAAGGCCACATGCAGGGACCACACGTGCCGCCTCGTGTTGCTTCCTCTCCAAGGCCCTTTCAATTTCCCTCTCATTGTACGTTTCTTCTTCTTCCTCCTTGCGATCTCTTCTCTGCCTTGTAATTCTTTATCCATGGAAAGCCACCCTTCCTGTGCTTTCTTCCACTGCCACGTAGCATTTTCTATTCTATAAACCACCTCCATTAGTTTGAGCGTTTGAAGTAAAAGCCCTGCCCCCCTGCCTGGAAAACTGAAAAATAAATTAAATTGATTTGCATACACGTAACATCTCTGGGATTGTTTTTAAATTAGGCTTGCTATGAGGTGAGGACAAAATGTGCGAGTTAGTTTCAAATCCAGAATAAGTTAAACCAATGCATCGCTTTGTTTACTACGCCTCTCGGTAAGGAGCGGTGGTGGTGGAAAGGGCCTGTGGGAAATACATAAAAAAAACGAAAGTAATAGTTTCGCCTGAATTCCAGTTAATTTGCATGTTGTCATCAGTCGATGTCTGGGAAGGGAGCTGGCTGCCCGTGGTGTGACGCACTCTTGCGTGCACTCTCTCGGTATACACCTGTCCTTCTCTTCCGGTTGTGTCGTGTGACTTGGCCACGAGCATTATCGAGGCATCTGTGGCTGACCTCCGCTGGAGTAGCGGGCTGCATGCCTCACTGGAACAGTTGCTGGTTAGATGTGTGCCACGATTTCCCCGTATCTGCATGCGCGCGCTGTGTGTCTTGTGGTGCGAGATTTTTTTTTTGGAGGGGGAGGGTGAGAGGGACGCTATGCGGACATGGAGTTATTTTAATTCCTAAATGTTTAGTTTTTGTAGTCGTTTCACACATTTTGTAGATTAAACCAAGTTGGATTTTTGTGATCGGACGATCTGTTTGGTCTAGTCATAACATGATTTTAATTGCTTTGTCAGTGAAATGCAATATTGTTAGTGTTATAATGTAGCGTTCGTAGTTTTTAATAAATTGAAGCCCTGCACATTGCCAGTCATGGGAGTTGTTTAATGCCACACCATCCTTCCAGCTTGTCAGTGCATGCTGGTGAAGGATGCAGGAGGGAGGTGTCAAAGGTCAGTTCCGGCATGCCTTGTACTCGCCATTAATGTTAGCCCTGGTGGCCTCAAATCGAACTTGGGTTGTGCCAGGTTCTTAGCAGAGTATTGTAAATCACTGTACCACCGCTCCTTTTAGTATACAGACAAATAACTATAGGGAATTGGCCATATGGTATAACGTTAACAGCCCTCTTCTGAATAAGAGTCTTGAGACTTAAGTGAAGCTTTCCTATGTAAACAAGTATTTTACTTATTAACTGTATTGTAATATAGAGATAACTAAATTAGCATTTAAAATAAAGAATGGTATATCATATAAACCCATCGATGCGTCTGCAATGAAACATTTCTACAGTTGTCCATGTTACAGCGCTGGTTCTGTGTTTGTGTATGTGACTTATACACCGCTGTCATTGAATGGGAAAAATAGAGCTCTGAAATTATTTGCACGACTGGGTCCTGACACAAAGCCAAGTCGTTTCAGTTCAGGATGTTTTGATTCTCTTAACCGGATAATCTTATGAAGCGGAACCTAGCCTCAATCGATAATTTTAGTTCAGTGCAACATGTTCAAATCCAGTGAAGCATAATATAGTTTCTATGCAACATGCTCAAATCCAGTGAAACATTTGACTACGTGTAAACACATGGAAGTGTAATGAACATGAACAATAACCCTCTGAATGAAATAAATGAGAATGAAAACAATGATTGCACAATTAGTCATGAATGGGTTAAGACGTCACAGGGTAGTTAATAGTTGTGCATTTTTATGACCTAAACTCTGCAGT
Source organism: Lampetra fluviatilis (assembly GCF_964198595.1). Classification (NCBI taxonomy): domain Eukaryota; kingdom Metazoa; phylum Chordata; class Hyperoartia; order Petromyzontiformes; family Petromyzontidae; genus Lampetra; species Lampetra fluviatilis. Next base: position 2,448,619 of record NC_136292.1, read on the forward strand.
GATAAAAACAACGTTATTTGGTATTTTAGTGTAGCAGGATGATGGATGCTTGAATAAGATAAATGTTTCCGTAGCCTTGGTCACATCATTCCGTTGTGCTACTCTATTGCTTTTAGATAAGGGTTCTAATGTTTTCACATTACGTGCTTGCTTATTGGCCTTTGCGTTTTAGTGTCAATCGATGTCACAAATAGCCTTTGAAGCTGTCTACCTATGTATTGAGTGGGCCACATTTAATCAGTGGCCTATTTGTTGTTTCCTTTGAGCCTTGGAACGCCAGTGTATATTTACATCTGCAAATACAGGGCAGCAGTAATTATATTTTTGTTCAAGTTATTTCAGTGTAAAGGTGGTGGGAAATATTTTTTTAGCTTGTCTGCAATGAACTGTAATATTTAAATACTGGAAAACGTAATGGTGCAGCCCTGCAATTACTCTTTCATGGCTCTGCTGGTGGAATGTCCTTCACTAGAGGAAAGCTCTGAAGAGCCCCTGTAGATGAATATTGTCCTACTCTTCCATGCTGACCTGACATCTTGGAAGAGGTGGGAGAACCCACACATTGCACCACCATACGCAATCGTCTGACCATGGTGTCCTCACTTATTCTGCTGGATGGACAGGCGGGTGGATTGAAAGAAAGTTGCCATTCTTTAAATTAGAAAATTCCGATGAAATTTCATGGTTTACATTGTATCTCCTCCAACCTCGAAATACTCAAATTCTCCCCCACTCGTTCCTTGGATTTTTTTTTTTTACAAAACCGTTACAATCAACTGAAAAACAACATTTGGAAGATTTTGGAAGATTCCAAATCCTAAAATTAGGACAGATCCACACTTTCAGTCGCGTTTTTTATACAGTTAAAAAAAACCCTGATTTTGTACAACAAACTATCCAAGTAAGTGTTGTCACTTATGGACTGACTAACAAACTGTCAAAGAAAGTGTCTTATAATGTACATAAATCCATGTAAGGGCATATTTGTGTGTTTTGTTTTATTCGGGCTATGTACACCAGCACAAACATTACGTAAGCATGATGCAGTGTGTTTCTTTTGAATACAGAAATTGTGAACAACTTTCACACACACTTGCATCTCCGGCTAGATGACTCATAGATGATTCATCCTATATCCTGTTGGGACATCATTTGCATGAAGTCATATATTACACTGCAAGATGAAAGATATGGTTCAGGTTAAGCCTTGTAGTTTTTCAAATCGTAGGATAAAATGTGTTACTTTTTGAATTTGTTTGTGCTTGTCATTTCCACAATCAAAATTTCGATTTTGTGATGGATTTATAATATATTGTTTCCTGTTGGACATTAATAATTAGTTTGTTGTCAAAGTTTTACCATCCTGAACAAATGTGCAATTGTTAATATAAAATTTCTCACCAGCACTGCTAAGAGTTGTTAATGTGAACATTTTAAAGCTGTGTATCGCTGCATTACTTAAACTCATAAATGTTTTCACGTCATTATTGTTGTTTAAAAAAAATATAAACAGCCATGTGAATTTTTGTGGTCTGGACAGCGTAATGCATTATTCCGGCTTAAAGTAAATGTATTAAAGAAGACGTTACATGAGCTTTCATTATTAATATTGGGCCTCTCACAATTTCACAACGTGTTTATTTTGTGATTGATTATCGCGAAGTGGATGGAGCTCATTTAGCTTCCCTTGCAGAGCGACACGTATGTATGTTGAACTTATTTCGCTCTTTATCTAGCCAACCGTGCTAATCGGAGGTACGTGGGAAGGACAACAAACAAGCAGTTATACAGAAAGGAGTTTTCAATTTCTATTTAAACGTGCGTTGCTCCAGTGGCTTCCGAATATCAGAAGGAAGAGCGTTCCAGACAGCCGCAGAAGCGCTTCTAAAAGCGCACGATGCAGTCACCGTCTTTGTTTTATGGCCAGCCAAAAGCCCCTGCGAGGATGACTGGTTTATGCTCCTCGACGAGATCGGCAAGGTATTGTGTGTGGTTAATTTGTTTAAGTAAACACTCAAGTGTCACTATCAAAAGTGTTACCATTTTAAAGAAGTTTTTCGTGAGTTATACAAGGCCGCACAAAACCTATGCACGCTAATGAATGATGCGGATGTATTTGGTTCTAGCTTTCTGTGGGAGTGCACAATTTGTTAGCGCGTATCTATTATGTTTCATTACCAAGACCAAAGAGTTGCGTTATTATGTCTTCCAGTGCCGCCATTCCCAGCTTGTTATGTGAATATTGCCCACTCGAACACATGTTGAGTCATTACGACTTTATCTTAGCATAATCGTACAGGCTTCAAAAGTGTGGAGCCATCTATGATTATATGAATGTTTTAAATACATTGTTTAGGCTGTAAAGGCAGCGAGACCTTGTGAAAATGATAATGCTCCCTCGCTGATATTCTTACTTTTAAAGTACGTGTTTTGGTAATGTTTATTCATATTACACTTTAAAATGTGACAACATCAATTGCACTTAAAAGTGAAATTTAAGTTGCGTTTGATTCTTAGAAAGCTGAGTTTTCCCCAAACATTCACGGTTTTAATTATGCTCTTTAATCCCTTCAAGTAAAAAGATCAAAACGGTTTTGGATCATTATACCGATATTTGTCGCGATTATGGTCCGTTTTGCTATGTTAGGAAATAATGTTACTTTGGAGTAAAGCAATTTATTAACCAATAAATATGATGTTGCAGAACACTGCAAGTAAAGCATGACTTGCTATATTCTCAAACTAACATGCAAAATTATTGCATTATGAGCAATAACAACAGTCAAAGTTATAGACAGAAAATAGGGAAATACAAAACAGTATCTAAAACTGTATTAAGTGTAATATTGGTACAAAGCAAACACTTTACCGATGGAACTCAAGAATGTAGAAAGTTGTCCTTATAAAATGCCGATGGGAAAACCTTGCTCAAGAATCCCCGCACGGATCGATGCCCCGGGATGTAAATTGTTGTTTCTCTGTCTGCCACGCTTTCGGCAAAAAAAAGTTTCGGAGCGCGGGCTTTTTATGTCCTTGCCCCTCAGATTTGGAACTCTGCCTGAAGAACTGCACATGACCACTGAGATTCTCCCATTTGTAAAGAAGCTAAAAACTTGGTTATTTCCTATGGTATGTTAGATAAAGTATGTTTTTTTACTGTACGGCGCTCTGAATCCCTTTGTGTGTGAGTCTGTTGCGCCTGAAAAATACATAAATAATAATTCACTTAATATAAATTTGTCTCTAGCTACAGTATGTTGCAGCCTTCTGCCTGCCACCTCCCAACTCTGATTAAGATGTATTTCAAGGATCATTGACTTGCACATTTGACTCTTACCAGCATGTTTTATATATGATGGAAATAGCAATGTATTTTCACGATAGAATCAATCATAAATCATACCACGATTCATTCCCCCCTCCCAGAAATTTGAGCATTATGATCTTCTTCATACGAATATTATTTTTTGTTTGCGTTGTATCCTCAACTGTCTCGTTTGTGGTGTTATTGTTTTTTGTCTTGTACAGTTTTGTTGACATCATTAGCATATACGTAGCAGCGAATTAATTGCAAAACTCTGTTCTCACATACTTTGATGCGGGTATTGTGAGTGTAAGAATAGATTTTAATGAGAATACCCTTCCATGCATTGTGTGTGTACTAATAGGTTCTTAAGGCTCGATACATGCATAAAATCACGTGTTAATGTTGGTTTTTCAATGCTTATGAATTATGTGCAGGCAATATCCCAGCCTTAAAATTGAGCTAGTGTGCCGAGACACACACAAAACAGGAAATAATATGAACAAGGCCTTAAGGTACAGGACGAAAAAACAAAGCATTTTTTTGTATCAAAACGCTGCCCTGAATCTCAACAATTCATCCATTGTGAGTCATCGGGGGTGGGTGGGGGGGAGGGAGGGATGAATTGTTACATTTCTACAAAGTTATCACATCTTCACTCCACTGCGCCTCGTCCCGCAGTGTTGCTGCGGTTCCGAATGGAGCAGGGCCGTGACCCGGCGCCACAAACCCAGACGGAGGACACGGAGCTGCTGCGGCAGCTTCGCGACGCCGTGATTGAGGAGAGCGGCGCCGGTGGCGACATGATTCCCGACGGATTCGCGAGGTGAGCCGAGAGCGGCGGGGAGTGGCGGAGAGCGGTTGCCCCCCCCCCTGCTCTCATCGCCGGGGATGGATTCCTCAACAGTGAAAAGCTGGAAATGGCTTCTTCCTGTTTTTTAAGCTTGGGGGGATATTTTCCCACACGAGTGAGCAGCGTCGCAAAATGTTGACTCCCTTGGGCTGTTTCTGAGTAATCGTACACAGCACAAAAGTTATTTTTGAATTGCGCTCGTTGCTCGTTATTGTCTGTGCCCCCCCCCCTTGCTGTCACTGTATGCATCGAAGCAAATCGCTTTCCCTTAAGTCAAAACACATGTTGGTGTGTGAAAGTAGCTGATAAAAAAAATATTTCGGATGGTCTGTGTCGCGTCTTTGGCCAATTGTGAACGGTGCTGTTTTTAAACAGATTTAAATTGTTCCAGCAAACCTTGTGGTCGCTTAAACAATGTGGCTTCTGGGTTCACATGCTGTTGTGGCGGGGGTCAAGACGCTTGCAGAGGCACCATAATAACCGAGTGCCGCCATGTGGGTGCTTCGGCAGAGATTTGGCCGAGTTAATGTGTCGCTTGAAGGCTGCTCAAGCGTAGATTCGGCCCGGTGCAGGCACTCGACATCTGTGGAGGAGCTCAGCATCTCGAGATGACGTGGGATGTTTTTCTGCAGATGTCTCCGTCCAGGAGATAGCAAAATAGCATAATGTGCTGAATTGTGCGTGCATCTTCAAAGGCAACGTAAAAAAACGGTATCTGTGTCGTAATGAAAATAGTATAGAATTGTAAATGTGTATCCCCCATGTGTGATTATTTAATTATGTTTGCGGTTTTGTTTTTATAGTTCCTGTTTCTCGGAGCTGAGCCCAATTTGTGCAGTGGTGGGTGGTGTCCTCGGTCAAGAGATAGTGAAGGTGACAAATGTTAAATTTTTTGTTGTTTTTAAAGTTTCTTACTTAAAGAAAAAAAACATAGCATGTACCATGTATCAACACACAATATGGCGTCAAAACGATCTGAAAAGAGGGTAATTAAAGTGTTCAAGAAATCGCACCTAAACTTGAAATACATTCATGCATGTAAATATAATGATTTGTGTTTATAACATTATGACTTTATTTATGAACAAATTGGGCTTCGAAAAAGACCAGTGATATATTGTTTCTTATTTTCAGTTAGCACTGTTTGGCTTCTTTTTCCTATTACACATGCTGTATGATAATACTAAAGTAACTAAATGGAGGGTCTTTCCAACTGCAATATATAACGGTCCTTTTTGGAAATTGTGTTGTCCTACAGCAGTGTGTGTGTGACGTGTTAATGGTTATGGTTAGGTTGGTGGCTATGGCTCGGGCGCCTTCTATCACAGTTCAAACAGGCATGATTTTATCTGTAGCATGTTAGTTACAGCACACACCCTTAAGGTAAACAACAGGGAATGATGAAAAATTAGCTTGCCTGGGTTGCAGGCTGTTTGAAAATGTAGTTGTTAAAAGTTTTTTTTTCACTGGTTATAATCCAAATGGTTAATAATCTGGATTGCAAGTAGTTAAAATTGCAATACATATCGTATTTGTTGCCTATAAAAACAAATGGGTACAGTTGTGTGTGCATATAATTAGGTTAGTGCTATCCATCCATTGTTGTAATTTTCTTCACGTTTAGACGAGTGTTATTACGTGTTATTACTTCATGAACTTTTTCTTACGAAGAGCTTAACAATACAATTTAAGATTTCAATAACTCGTCAAACATTAAATGTTAAGCTTCACTAACGTGTTAACATGTAGTGTTTTAAAGATACGCAGCAGTGGAAAAACAACAAACAGCCAAAGGTGATAACACCTCGTGGCTTGGCTATCAAGTGTGCCGGAATTTGCAATTGCACGGGGTGGTCCAGAGGCCAGGGGGGGACCCATGCCCACGTCGAGTTGCGTAAAAGGGTGGAATTTGTACAGGGGGGGGCGAGGGGGGGGCATGTGATTCCTGCACCAGGAATCAACTCAAAAATTAAGAGTCCTGGTGGTGGTTGTGATTGTTGTTTTACCATTAGGAAAAACATTTGCACGTTTATTATGTCAACGGTAACATTTCTGTGAATTTTTTGCAATTTAGAAACTTTCGTACACCTTTTGAACAGCCCTTTTATGAATCCGCTCCTGGATGTGAGTCTCGTCATGCTGTGGGGTTAGTGGAGGTTAAATTGACATCTTTACACCACACTGGTTGGTCCGGAATAAAACAGACTATGCTTGGAAGCATAATCAAGAACAATGTATTTGGCTGCCTTGTCCTCTGCTGCTCGCAAAGTAACCCCACAACATCCTTATATAATCTGTTTTGTATGCATGGTAGTCACCCATCCATATACTATCCAAGTTATCTGATGGGATGGGGGGTGCATTCTGAGTGGTTGGTGAGCAGGTCAGTGGTAATCTGACCATTGGAATGTTTTACACTTCAATATATTGGCATACTCTGTATTATACATGGCTGTGTGGTTGTCTTTGTACTCCATAGGCACTTTCTGGAAGGGATGAGCCAAGCAATAATTTTTTCTTCTTCGATGGACTGGCTGGAAATGGAATGGTGGATTGTATTGGGAAGGAGTAAGTGGTAAGGCACGTGTCAGAAGAAGGCTTGGTCACGTCGTTTATTCCAAAAAAAACACTTTAATTTATGTTTTGTACCTGCCACAGATTTTGCCGCTGTGCGTCGGCATCGGAAAATGAGCGGTCACTTTTCTGAAAATATCATGACTCGTCTCGATTGTGATACTTCGTTGGTGTTCTTTGTCTTTTGAGTTAACTGATGAAGTATTGTGGTTATGTTTAAAAGTGTCCAAAAACATCCACAGGAGTTTAAATAAGTTTGCGACAATTGTTTTGTTTTTTGCCTTTTTTCACCTTAGAAGAACTGTCCCATTTTAGGTGAACTTGAATATTACTTCTCAGTTTTCAATGCTCATTTAAATCCTTTCATATACTGTAATGTAATGTCCAAACCACTTATAAACATCGCTTATATTAATTGATACTAAAATATAAATAGAAAACTTTTTTCCAAATAGTTTTTAGAATCAATTTTACCATCTAGATTTGTGTATGTTGAACTTCTTTTGCGCACCGCATGTCACCAACCGTGCTAATCGTAGGTGCGATGTCAAATACTTTTTTCAAATTAAATTGACAAGTTAATTACCGTTCATGGTATAAGTAAATCATAGTGTAAATTTTTCTTTAAGTGTTAATCCTGGGTGTGTTTATATATATAAATACGTGAACTATGCCTAACAAATATTTTAAAAAGCAATTATGTTTACCATGCCTCCACAACTAATGGCAGTGCGGAGCCAACGGCACATTTAAACCCAGGGGAAGGGTGTGGAGATGCTAAAATTGGCGTTCTTTATTGTGGCTTCGTGCAAAATCGCAACCGCATGCACACGCAAGCAAAAAATAATAAACAAATAACGTATGGGAGTTTATACTCACTAAATTAGACCTCTGTGTGTGCTGCCTTACAAACGTAAATGATCAACCAAAAAAAATGTGCTGGTTTACGTGAGAAAACATTTTGGAAGGCCACATTTTCAGCAATTGGGTTCCACTCCCACTCGCAGCTCAAGCAGCCCGAGTACCCTTGCTCGAGATAAACGTCATCTTCCCACACACACACTGTGGCTGTACCCACGAAAAGCACCATTTTGTGTACAACATTCTTTTTCAGCCTGTTCATAAGGACAGTTACTGCGAGGGCAAATCTTTAAGGCCACGCGTCAGCTGTGCAGCATCCATGGCATCTGGCAGAAGGTTGAATAATATCCTTTTCGAGGTGTGATGGCATCGACAGCTTTGGGCCATCATTATATCGAGAAGTTGATCGATTCAATATACTAAAGCCTAATAAAACAGTGACCATCCTTGCGTTGTCTATGGAAACGAAATTTCCACTCTTAAGACATGCCACTGTTGCTGACTAAATGTCATGGGATGTATTCACTGCCATTTAAAGAAAAAATACTATTTAAGTGGTAAGTAATATACAACATGTGTGTCTTTAGGAATTGTCAGTAATGTAGACTTTTTTTCCCTGTATATAAATCGAAGTGGTGTAATTTGCATTCCCAGTAGTTTCTTTCGATTTTTGGCTATAGTAGCTAATTCTTGATCTCACAGGTGTGGAGTTTTATGATGTCTCTAGGGTATTTGCATACTATGCAAGCCTTCTTTATTAATTGATGTGTCATTAATACCTCAAAAACGAATATTTTAAGAAGAAAAAAAGCGTTTCACTAACTGCAGTCTTAGCCATTTCCCATGGTTAGTATTTGTAAATTTTTTCAATAATATCTAAGTAATGTTTTTAATGTTACTTTGAAAGGATGTGCAAAGTAGTGAACATCAAACAGCCTTGGGGGATTCGTGCTTGTAAACTGTTGTTTAAACAACATCGAAAAATATTCAGTCACCGAAACCAGCAGTAACTGCTTTAAAGAGATATTTTACATGTGTTTTGTCTGTGTGGTGCTTAACTTGAAGTTCAATATTTCATATTTGAAAAGTGGGTTCGGTTTGGATAATCTTGGAGTTATATAAATAATGGACAGTTATCAATTTGTGTTTTGTAATGCATTCAGCTGGACAGCAACAATTTATACTGTTTGTACTTACATTAAACTATCTTCTTTAAAGGTCCTGTCTGGACATTCTTTTTTTCATTGTGCCATCAGCAATGCATGTATGAAAGTCATTATCATTGCTCATTCAATATCAAAGGAAGTCTGACCACCAGTAATTCAAGTATATATAGGACCAATGTGACTGTTGGAGTGTATTCGTTATCTTGGCCAGTGCAACTTTCTTGACTTGCCATCGAACAAAGACGGTCACTTCATCGCGCACTTTCAGGTGCATTTCTGCGGCCATCTGGAACGCTCTTCCTTCAGATATTAGGAAGCCCCTGGAGCGATGCGCTTTTTAAATCATCTGGATTGACAACTCGTCTCTTCAGAATTGCTTTTGTGTTTAGTTTTGTCGCCCTTCCCCCGCACCTCCGATTAGCGCGGTTGACTGCACACGGTGCGAAAGAAGTTCACCATCCAACAAGGATACCCGTCCAATTCCCCTTAAACCACCTCGTCAACATCTGCCTCTCACTTGGGCTGCCAAGCTTCTGTCGGCAAATTGAAGTTAGTAACACCGTCTGTGCCTCATTTACTTACACCTCGCGTAACTTGTTTTCTCTGCTGCTGCTGCTGCTGCTGTACCTTTTTAATGTCTCCTTTCCATTTCCGCAAGCCCTTTCAAAGTATGAATTGAATATTGCACCCAAGGGTAAATGGATGCTTATGTTACCACTGATACTGGCATAGTGGGTACGTTTTTAGGCTTGCATTAAGTAATGGGTTGACATGCAAGAGTCAAGGTTTGGCATGTCCAAAGTTCCTGGTCATTTAGTAGAGCATTTGTTAAACTATTTAGAATGCAGTTTGCAATAATGAATATTGTAACGTTCATAAAACAATGCATGCTAGAGCACAAACCAAAGCTCACAGCTTTCCTGAAAGATCATTGTTGTAGTAACTATAATTCTTTAAAGGGACACAGATTTACTGTGCGTGTGTGTACCCGTCTCCTTTGCCTCTTGTTCTGTTGTCCCAAGTGAAACAATCTCGGTGGTATTCGCAAGATAGTAGTCCCGTCGTTCATGGGACATAACAAAACAAAGGTTATCAAAAAAAGATAACTGGATTGTTTGCATGTACGTGTCTATCAGTGTGCAAACAAGTCATATGACTTTTAAAATTAGTTTTACACTCAGGCTGGAAAAATAAAGTCTGGCATAACGCCCTTTAGCATGTTGCGTTTGACAGTTTACCATCACAGCCTTGTTAAAGCTTGTTTAGTTTAGACAACAGAGCTGTCGTCCAAGCACACATGCGTGCACGTGGTCGGTTGCATAATAAACGTCGACCTGTAAATTAAATACATACACCTGATAGGTTCTGCTCGTGTCCCCAGATAATGAGAATCATTGATAAGATTTTAAGTGTAATTTTTTTATTTCATTCTTCATGGTTATGTTTTTTTTATTTGTTCTTAAATAAAAGTAATTGTTTTAGCGATAGGTCAAGTCTGCTCTCTGGTTGAGAAGTGCTCAATCCTGGCCAGCTGGCTCAAAACATTCTGGGCTAACCTCCGATGAGCACGGTTGGCTTTGTACGGTGCGAAAGAAGGTCAACATGCATCCAACATAAACATATAGGTTGTAGGAAATCGATAGAACAATTCGCATGTTTTGTGGAAGTAGCACGGGTTTTCAACCTTAACGCTTTCAACTGGGGTGTAACGTGTGAATGGACGATCTCTGTCCGTCTTTCTGTAACATGGGCTCATTACAATTGAGGATTCGCCCTTTAGAAAACTGGCCAAATTGATCAAAGCGTTCCCCATTGACGCAGTTGCATTGGACATCACGTCACGATGTCACACGTAATGCGCTCACCTCAGCACTCGGTTAAGTTATTGGGCATGACGTCATCTCGCAATTCGTGTGCATCATTTTTCTTCCTTGCTCTTTAAATCCCATGGGGGGACCCCCCATTGAGTAATATTGCATAGATGTAAATTCGCCCATGCAACGATGATCATTGCCATTGGTGTAGAATGGTGTGTTGTATTCCAGCATGAACACCCCCTTTGTCTTTGTAAAGGTTATTTAAATCTGATGGTAAGGGGCGGGTAGGGGCAACCTTGTGACGTTTTAGGCCCAATAACTGCACACTGATTGACATCCTCTTCTATATGCTACAATATGATTGATTGTTCTGCACTAGGCATGCGAGGATGCATAACTGTCAACGCAGTACTTACTGATGTCATCCAGCCATTCCCTCCATGGTCGTCAATCACCTCCTTATCACTCTTGTTATGAGCTTGCTTACTATACCCATGAACTTAACTCGTAGCTTCCCGCACCCGGACTGTTTCGTCTCATCCATACTATGCTCAACTACCACACTGCAGGTCACAACCGTTCTCATTCTGGGGTGCCACAGTGGCGATATTTTAAATACCTCGCCTCGTATGCACGTCGTGGGTTCAATCCTGACCCTGACTGACGCCTTTTATATTTGGAGTGTGCATGGTCTCCCCGTGGTCGTGAGGATTTTTCTCCGGGCCCTCCCGAGTTTTCCCTCCACACATTTAGAAACATGCGTTTCGAGTATTTGACTGCAAAAACTTTCCACACGATGAGCCACCAGCTATATCACTCAGTGGGCCTGACCTGGTAAAATAAAATGTTTGGTTTAAGTTTAATTTTGCTCATTCCCTCGCGGCGATCGACTGTATTGCTTTGCATTGTTTCTTTTTTTCCACCCCAGTTCTTATGGACTTGCTCAATTTACGAGATGTATAAACTATTATTTCTTGCAATCTTAATTCTACCGATTGTTACCGGCCACAACATTGATTTTAAAACATGAAAGTCTATGGTGCACGTGACACATCAAATAATGTGACAGAATTTAGTACTCATGATTTACACAAAGCATATGCAAATTGTTTATTAGGTTAATGGAACAAGCAAAACAACGGTGATGATTAACATGAGACCCGACGAGTTAAACAAACTGTTGTTTTTATCGAATGGCGACATCGCATCACGACAATTTATCCAATCGCTGGGTGGATTATTCCATACCTACAGATGATAGTAAATATTGTATCGTAGGGAAAACTATTTAAATTGTATTGTCAAATGTAGGTATGTATGTTGAGCTTCTTTCACACCGTACTTACCCAACGGTGCAAATCAGGGGTGTGTGGTAAGGACAATAAACACAAAAAAGCAGTTCCAAACAAATGAGTTTTCAATCTCGATTTCAAAACACAATTTCTACGCAAGTGTTGACCACATTTTAATTTCTCTTTTGTAGCGTCATTTAATTTCTTTTTATTTCTTTGCTGACATTTCCTGCTGCCTCATCCCTTTCCACTAACTTGGGTTGAGGTTCGGATGATTGCGAGGGATTTCTTTTTAAAGCTCCCTTTCTTGAGATTACAACAATGTGGGTGTGTGGAGGCAGTCTTGCATGCTAAGTTCCGGATAATAACTCGGACATTGACTGAGTCACACATGCGGTGATGACTTATCAGGCAGCAGTGACGAGTGGCACTTGACCAAGAGTAACGCACAAGTCGACGAAACACAAGGCACTCAAAAGTTTATTTAAAAAGTATTTACACATTCAGTACAAAAATTAACGCTCAATCGAAAATGTCCGCATGTCTAGTTGCCACTGGCAAAAACATTAAATAAGCATTTCACATATGTACTACAAAAAAAGATGTGCAAGAAATTTTGGGTTTGGAAGAGATGCTACATGCAATCTGGGTACAAACAGTGCAATTTTATGACAGGTTATTCGTTTGCTGGGAAACATTGAGTCGTTTTTTTCTACAACTAGTCCAAAAATATTTGTACGGCTTTATTCTGTAAAGTGTAAACCAAAACTGCATTTTGACTAAGGATATTTACGGTATTCACCACTAGTTGACAATGCAACAATATTTCAACATTACCTGCTTATGTAAATGTCTGTTAACATTTAATCAGACCTTTTTTTTACTTAAATAACGTGTTAGGTACTTTTTTAACATTTAAAAAAGTGCATTTAGAACAACAATTGTGTTCCTGACATGATCATAAGAAATGGCGGGTGTTAGTTAAATACGTATCATACAAACGGGCATGTTGCAATTAAATGCAACATCAATAAACTTTAGCACACAACCACATACCTCTCACTCGCTCAAGCATCCCTCTCTCTGATCCACTCTTTTTTTTTAGTTTTGCAAAAAAATAAATATTTCGCAAGCTTTCAATGAAAACCAAGCTTTCTGAAATAACTCCGGGTACATTTTCAACACTGAACCACAATCCATGAAATTCAAAGTGCCAGCTTGCACAGTTACTCACAAATGCCCTGCCGATGAACCTTTGAATTCAAAGCCAGCCCATTGTCTTACTCTTTAAAATATTGCTGAGATACATCGACCAGCAGATTCTACTGGACAGTGGATATAATTATTTAATTTCAGCAATTAAATTGTCTTTGCGGGTTGATTTTGTTTGTACTTAAAATCCAACAAGTGTAATATTACAAACTTTTGTTTGTCATTTTGTAAAAGGTCTTTTTTTTTATCCTGCCACCTCTTCCTCCTCGCCAACTGATTACTGCACAGATTGGTGAGCTAAAAGAGCATTGCCAACTAGCGGTGATGATAAGTGCTCAATGTTGGGTCTGCTGCACTTGTGTAACCAGCAACATTGGCAAAGTGGACTTTGGACCCAGGATAACACATCGATGGGGAAGAAAAGTCGCTCAACGCAAACCGGCCGACAATCGTGCAACCTGAAGAGAGCCTCGCCTCCTGCTATCGCCATTTGTTACCAACACTGACTAAATCATTTAAATCTGTACATGCGCACACAGTTTATTTACAGGCAGCTACTTTAAAATGCAATTACAAAAAAAGTTTTACATCAATGTCCTGAGACATTTCATTACTGATGGAAAAAAAATTCAAACGACATCAAATTTAAGAAAACCCTAATTAAAAAAATAATTACTTCCCAGTCTAAACTAAAGGCTACATTTTTTTAATTACAAGGAAAACAGTATACCACCATCAAGAACTATTTTCAAACATGTTTAAGGAATGTATAGTACACTGACTGACAATATAAAACAGATTCATATATATTTTTTAACCTACAAAGTGCACAGTTTGCAAAGAAAAGTATCAAATTTGAACATATAAACTCCGCCCATGCCACCATTAGAGTCAATTCACATTTGCCTTCAATTAATGCTTTGTAAGGCAGCAAGGTAATGTTAGCTGGCTCAGATTTAGTGCACTGCACAAACTTTGAAGACAAACCCCTCTCAAAGCATATACCGTCCCCAACTAGCCTCGATTGTGCTTACAAAAGGAATTTCATTGTATTATTTGGTCAATGTACAGTATATACAGTTTCGTGGTTGGTGTACCAAACCTTATTTGATTGGAAGAAACCTAGGAATGTAATACAATTGTTAAATAGCTGTTGTGGCGTCAGAGTAACTCGCCTGACTTGAGGTACTGTAGGTGAATTATAAATTCAGTTTAAAACGATGAAGGAATGGTGATCTCAGTTAATGGCTTGAACCTTTTGCTAAACATTTTCGCCAGTGTTCTAGAAGAGACATCTTACGCAATGCTAAATGTTCCTCGCCATTGACCAACAAGATAAGAGTGAGCAGGCATCTGATCATCATGGTCTGTATTCTTCCGGGGTGGTGTCAATTAGACCCAAGTAGCTCAGGGACCGATGGATCCAACTCCGTCTCTCGACGCCACGCTCGTTCTCTCGTGCATTGCTTGTCGAGTTGCTGCGGCGCCTTTGATTTCTTAGAATCTGTGATGTGCAGAGAAGATCACAGGTCAATGTCAGTCGAATACACTTAACCGCTGATGTAATATTTGAGCTCTCACAATGCCCATTGTGTGATGCTGGCACCTTCTGTTGCTGGGGGTTCAACACAACTTACACAAGTATAACAGTATAAAGTGCTTTTTCACTTATTTTTCTGGGTAAGTAAATGATTCCTTGTACTTAATCTACTCGTGTTCACTCTTATCTTTCCCCAGCACCTCCGATTAGCATGGTTGGCTATGTACGGTGCAAAAGAAGTTCAAAATACATAATGAATATGCGTGGCGTTTTGAGAAACTAAACGTAGCATAAACAACTTTGTCAGCCTTAATAAAGGCTGGCATTTAAAGTGCCCTATTCAAAATGGTCTGCAAGTCTTGACAAAAATTGGTTATTGAACATTATCTCTGATTAAATGTGCACTTTAAAAAAAGTGAAATGCGTGGAAATGTTTTCATTATTGGTTGATAGGAAAAAAACCATCTTGAAATCGGAGCAGCTTACAGCGGTAATGGTTGGAATTTTCCCAGCTGTGGTGTAAACCTATCTGATGGTCTTCGCCACCCCACACATGTTCCAGTTTTGCCCCCTCCCCACAACCATAAACGAAAGCCACTGGCCTTATTGCTGCCAGATCTCTGATTTTGACATGACTTCATGCACATTAGGAGATGATGCATGGTCACATTGGGGTGCTAATAACCAAAGTGTCGGCATGTATAATTTGTTGTGTTTTTTTTTAATCATCTTGTCTCTTCAGAAACGTGCACTGCAGGACTCCGCTGGTGACCCATCCTGTTTTTCGTGTTGCATCTTTGCATTGGCCTCTTTCCAATGAAAGCAGAACACAGCTAATATCCATTTATTTCTTACAAGTTCCAGACCCATTCATCAGCTGTCAGTTCTTCGAATCAGAGCCAACAGCTATTTTACAAAAATATATTGTTGAAAGGGCACAATTCACGAGATTACCCACACGCTTTAACTGAACGATACACTGCCGAGCCCACAAAACACCCGATTGTCCAAATTTGAAATGAGACGTTGTTGTTCAAAACATGATGGTCCTGATTCGCATGCTGTTCAATGTTCATTGTGAGCTTTGGAGAAAATGCGTCTTTGTCTCCATAACAAGCAGTGGGTAAAATTTCCAAAGTGACATATTTCGGCTGTTTTATCCAGATGTGCATGTGGGCACCACGGTGGTGCGATGTTAACTACCTCGCCTGGTATACACAAGGTTGTGGATGCAATCCCGACCCTAACGCTTGCTGTTTATTTGGAGTTTGCATGTCTCTCTTCCCGTGGTTGTGTGGATGTTTCTCCGGGTCCTCCGGATTTTCCCTCCACGTTTAGAATCAACATCAACATGCGTTTAGAGTATTTGGCTGCCATAAATGTCCACGTGATAAGCCACTTCTTTGAGCTATTATTTGTGGCAAAGGTCTCTTCTGAAAAAGAGCTACATAGCTCAGTGGGCCTTACCTTAATTTTTTAAAATAGTTTAGTTTTTTAGTTTAGTTTGTAGTGCTATTATTTTTGTGCTTATAGCCTCCTAAGAGTAGATATGCCACTGCTGTATGCCATCTGATGCACATCAGAAGATAGTCATCTGTGCATTTGCTTGCAGAACTTTGGACGAGAGGAGTCTTATCCTTACAAGCATTCAGAATGTGCCAGGTTAAGTCATTGGTAGTGAATATCACTGAAAAGTGGATTTCTATACCAATACTCCTTAACAACCCACAGCTTCTTCATGTACAGGATTAAGACCTTGTCATCTGCAAGTGAGCATTTCCATTTATATCCAAAGGTTTTCTTCAATACAAGTCATCTTTCCTCTGTATACTAAGTTACCTGTTCTTAAAAGCAGAAATCCCTCTTTTCTATGATCTCAATGCTGATATGTTCTTGCATTTTCTTGAGATGCAGTTTCATTTACAATATTCAGACAATAAAACTTGTCGGTTTAATAGCCATTTGCTTTACGCAAGTGCATCATACTCTTACACACAGCATTACGCTGCCCTCGACATTCGCACGACGCCGACAGTTGCTCACGATAAACGTTTTTGACAGCAGTAGCCGCACTCGCCACCGTCACGGCAACAACCCCCCAACGAGGAACAACACGAGCGCAGCCGGAGAGAGAGAGAGAGAGTCGGGTTTCACCTGAGCTTGATGCTCGATGTGGAACTGGTCGCTAAGCCGGCGCAGCTCGCGTCCCACCAGCATGGAAGCGTCCGATTGCGAGCGCTCGCGAGGCTGAGCCTCGGCCTCGGGCCAGTGGCACGCCGCACCGCCCTGCCTCTCCGCCTCCGCCGCCGCCGCCACCACCGCCGCCTCCCGCCCTGGACCTGCCGAAGATTGCCGCAACCTCGGTGTGAGTGTCCCTGAAAAAGTGACGGGTCGTCGAAGCTATAATAAGCGCTTGGCGGAGCCGCCTGCATGTTTTTCCCCAACTTTGTTTCGCCAGATTTGTCTTCGTTGAAACTCTGTTTCAGGAGACTCGGTTTTGCACTGTGGCAGCGTTCTTCACTAATTTTCAGAGGTGGGGGGGGGGGGGGCACTTTCAACGATAAGACATCGTATCGGTGTGAGAGCCGCCACACATTTGAAACCGTTGTGTTTTACAACATGATGGGGCATTTTCACATTTGTGTACTGTCGGGAGCTGCACGTCAGGGGCTGCATTAAAGGCCCCACCAGGGGCTGCCTTTGGCTGCCAGTGGCCCCTAGGCCTCGCAATGAAGAACACTGCACTATGGCATGGGGACACAAGGATGCATGTAGTTGTGTCAAAGCAACATTGGATGAACCGTGTTTTAGATCACTGTATGAAGTGTAGCATAACAGCCCTTTTATCAACCGCTACTGGATGTAGGCCTTCCACACTGCCAGTCAAGGGGTTTTGTCCGACTGCACTACCGCACTTGTTATTGGGTTGGTGACAAGGATTACAGTTCAGGCCCTGGATCTGTTCACATGAATTGCTACTGATGTTAGCCATAGTTACGAATAGAACTCGGGTCAAGTTCATAGCGGAGTGCGATAACCACGCTGCACACAGGAACCACTTGCAATGATATAAAATGTCCATGCAAACTTGTTTTGTAATGTTTGACGGATAGTGATATAACAATGTATACAGTGATACAGAAACCCAAAACACAAAGTCTTTGTAGATACGTACTTGCGCTATGTGTTACAGGTTGTCTGACATGCCATTATAGCTTTTATCTTAAATATATTTCAAAGTTAAGACCAGTCATTCCATCGTATCGCTCGTGATAGTTAAAGCAGTGGTATCACTTAAATAACCATGCCTGCGTGAATGACCATCGTTTTAAAAAAAAGTTCTTTATCAAGCTGTAAACCATGTACAAATGCTCAGAATACACAGCCTAGATAGTGAATATCTATATAACAGGTTTACAGATACTGGTTAAAATTACATCTTTCTTTAACGTGTACCCCCACCTGCAAGGGTTTAATATGATCCGTTAATCTAAGCGGGATCCATTGAAGTTTTGTACTTTGGTGTGGATTTGTCTAAGAACTGCTTGGCGCCACTTTTTGTGTGCAACCCCAGGTGTGTTGGCATTGTGCATAATTAAGGTTCTCCACATGGATCGATATTGATTCGCAACCAATGTGATCCACCAGGATAATAAAAGGTGAACCTGAGTGTCAAGCTACGCACGTGAATGTGTTACAGGTTGACATGCCACGTGGGGTAAATGTTGCTGCACGTTATCTGCAACGTGCTTAATGCGACTTGGAGGCCCCCCCCCCCCCCATGTGAAAAGCAACATGCAGTGTGTGCGTCTAAGTAGATGCTATCAAACTATAACTTTTGTTAAACCCTCAATTATATTCACCAATGTCCAACCCTGAGCATTGGTGACTAATGATGAGTCCTAATAAGGTTGAATCAAGTCTACAGTTTGTCTTAGTGCCACCTTTCAGGGAGTCTCATTTCCCTACATTTATTTTGATGGTGACCTAGGTCAAGAGGACCACACTGCAGTTCTTCAAGGGGGGCGGCGGGGGGGGAAAGCCCTTGGACTGTATTGGACCCCTTTTTTTTGTTAAGTCTACGATTGTGTTGATCAGCAACAACCCACTTAACCAAGGGGCGTCCCTTGAGGGGCCTGTGGTTACATAATGGGGAAGGGGGAGGTTAAGACCAGCAGTGGGTGGGTGGTGGGGCCTCTTAATCTGACATCGTTTCACATAACTTATCAAGCAGGATTGTTCACCGAGATCACAGAGCGATTGTGGTGGCACACTGTGTTCCTCGGTTTGGAGAAGTGCATGCGTTGTACGGTGGCACAATTTGAGAGAACTTTCCAGCATGAGCCAGCCAATTAAGGCAGGAATTTATTTGA
This sequence comes from Lampetra fluviatilis, assembly GCF_964198595.1. Taxonomy (NCBI): domain Eukaryota; kingdom Metazoa; phylum Chordata; class Hyperoartia; order Petromyzontiformes; family Petromyzontidae; genus Lampetra; species Lampetra fluviatilis. The sequence goes on from NC_136292.1 coordinate 2,467,611, forward strand.
TTCGTTTCAATTGAAGCTGTGGCAATTTCATTGCATTTGATCTGCTCGAGCCCTGCAGAAATAACAATATAAGTCTAGAACAAACAGAAATAAAGGCATAATCTTTATTTTAATAAATGTAAACACTCCGTAAAGTAATGGCACGATCCCAGCTGCAAAGGCTTATAATTAGACTGGAAGCGAGGTCATCCTAACCTTTTGAGAACGTCCCTCTCCACTCTGGTAGCCTGCCAAACCCGAAACCCACAAGGGTATGCTTATTATTTTGTAAGAATACGTTTTAATGTCAACATTTAAAGCAGGCATTTTGTTTTACACAGCTGGACAAATGCAAGATGTTATTTTGAATGCGTCGGCATGCTGCATGCGCGAGTGTTACGCGCCGCGCGTACACGCAGCGGTAGCCTATTGTGAAAACAATCGACGTCTCTGCACGTTAGCCGATGTGGTCTGGGGCAATGCTGTTGAAGGGACGTTATAGACTGGCCAGCAGCCAGACCTCTGTGTAAAGTTCGTGTTGGTGAGAGAGGCCTGGGGCTCCAAGGGAGTTGGTGGTATGGGGCAGCGGTGGGGGGGGGGTCTCTCCTTCCCGGGGTGAGGTTTTGGCCGGAGTAGTAAGTTTGGCACAGTGGAACGGCCTGGCTGCACTGGGTTTTGGTGGCGGTGGTGGTGGTGGGGGGTGGAAGAACGAACGGTTGTTTACAAACACTGGAATTGTTAGCCGTTCCCAGAGCTACACGAGACGGAAGCGGTTCGAGTTTGGCAGCACGGAGCAGGTGGCTGATGAAATCTCGCAGCCGAGAGCGCACGACTGCGACCAAATCATGAAACGCGTCAAATACCAACACTCCCACCCAAAACCGCGGAGAACACAGGCTGGGAAGCAGAGACAATCTCATCTCGTGCACACAGCCTGGGCTCTCGCGTGTTTGTGTGTGTGTGTCTTTGTATTTTGTGTGGTGTGGGGTTTTATATATATATGCTGCTATACAAGCTCCCACAGAATTCAACAAAATGCGCAAATGTGACTGATATTGACAGACGCAAAAATTTCCTTAAGTTCATGTCTCTAGGAAACAAATCCACTCTTACAAGTGTTTCGAATTGTGGGGAGAAACCCCACAATTTCGTGGGGTTATCTACTCTGTGTAGATACATTCAAGCCGCATTTTGAATGTTCCGCGTTTGACAAATGGGTGCGATTTTTGTATGACCTGTGAGATGTTAAGACGTTACGTTTATCAATAACAACAACAAGAAAGAAAAGAGTGCTTTGAACGGATGGATGAATCCAGTTCGCGTTTTTCGGGATCGAACACTCAAACTTGTTTTCGCAGCTCTGTCGAGCAGAACGCTGAGAAATCCGCAGGCATTAAACGACTGCGCAGTGCACGCCCAAGCCAAACGGAGCGCTAGAAGGTTGAGCTGCATTGTGTACGGGGCCCTCATTAAAAATGCGATGAACTACATGACAAAAAGTCTACATGACACGCACTTCGCCGTGACGGGATTAACTCCCCGCCCAAATGTTGCATACACCTGCATTCTTAATAACCGTTTAATCAATTCTATAGGGCACGCGTGTTATTGTTAGGTTTGGGGTGGAGAGGTGGACACACTGGTTAGAGTTAATAGTGTTAACCCCGAACCTCAGATTGGCACGGTTGGCTACGTACGGTGCGAAAGAAGTTCAGCATACATGCATGTATACGTACATACGCTGCATAAAACAACACGGCTACCCTGAGTTTAATTACTCCTTTCTACAATCCGCAGCCAAACGGCGTGGTAAAGTGTGGTCGGAACAATCTCCCATTGGACGATTTGGCGTGTGGGAGACTTTCATTCAAAAGTGTTTTCAGAACGACGGGCTCTCCAATCTACACGCTCTGTAATGTCTGCGTGTCTCGTTGGCCTTCGAGCGGCTGCGATTAATCTACTGAATCCGACACAAGTCAACTGCGCTATCATCTGTGTCACCCGGCTCTGGCAGCAGCAGCAGCAAGCGGCCTTGTATCACACAAGAGGCAGCCGGGCAGGTGTCGGTGACAAGTTCACCCTCCCCTCCACTCCACCTCGCCGACCACAAAGTTAAATGTTAACCCACAAAAACAACACTGCCAGTCAGGGCCGCCACGCGCTCCCAACGTAACCCGAGTGTGCAACGGCCCAAAACGGGTGTCCTTCATTTATTTCAATGTAACGGTTGGACTGTAATGGCAATAGCCGTGATAATTGTTTATCCATTGTATAAAGCCTGCGCCGCGCACCAACAAGACTCGTCGTCACGAGGGCCCCGCAACGTTGGGACGTCTCGTTTGTCTTGGTACGAGAGAAACCCGGAGGAAAAGCCACCACGCTTTGGAGGGGGGGTGACGCTTCGCACTGCCATCACCTGGCCACACCTCTCATCCCCGCACCTACAGCACCTGGCAAGCCCTGTTGATCACCAATGGAAGTCCTAACTCGGGTGAAAATGCTTAAGATTCCGAGATCTGTCGAACATTTTGGGTGATGTTGGTAGCATTTTGGTAAAGGTGCGGCCCTGCAATTGCTTGCTCACGACACTGCAAGCAGAAAGGCCTCGACAGGATAGAACCTCATTGCCTCAATACAGGGCAGGGTATTTGGCCTACTCTTCCACGTTGGTTATGAAGATTGTACAGGGTGGTCCAGACGTTTTGTGACCCCCCCCAATTAATTAACCCCGAACATGTTTATCCTTTGCATATTCATTTATGTAAAAAAAAACATTACAAAAATATTAAGTTTTAGAAAATTAAAGGAGGGTCACGACACCTCGAGACCATCATGTACAATGATCCATCGCCCTTTCTAATAATGCGAGTGTGTGTGTGCGAGTGTGTGTGTGCGCGAGTGTGTGTGTGTGTGCGAGTGTGTGCGCGTGTGTAACCTCCACCAAACGGGGGCGTCGGAGTAGGCAAGTCAACACGGCCCGTCGTAGCGTAGCAGTTCGTTTTATAATCGGAAAAGTCGTGTTGCGCGCGCGCGCGCGCGCGTGTGTGTGTGTTTTCCCCCTCGCAAGAACGCCGATGTTGGCTCGCAGAGTGTACAGTGCTCGCATTGTTCTGGGGGCTTGCCCGGACTTGTACCGAGAGGCGGACGAGGCGCGTCTCGTTAATTACCATCGAGCCTGGAAAGAAGAGGCCCCTGCCGCAGAGCGCGTGTGGCTGGCAACACGCAACGCACTTTTGTTTTGTATCGCCGATGGTGACAGTTCCACGACAGACGAGGGACAGACTTGATTTGTGGCCACGCGTGGACTATAAGTGGCCATACGCGGGTCCGTGGCATCGTGCAAAACTTGTTGGGATAAAGCGGGGCTTGGGCAGGTCGCGTCAAAGTCTACACAGGATGGTCCAGATGTCTTGTTACCCCCCCCCACTCCATTTGATCCTCTGAAACGTATATTTGTTTTAAAGTAAGGTTTAGTTAAAAGAGAAATGTTGGGGGGGGGGTCGATTAGGGAGTCACAAGCCATCTGGACCACCCTGTTGAAGGAGATTGTGGTGGCCGAAACCCGATTGCCCACTCTTGGTGGATTCTCTGACATTTTAAAGATCGTGAGCGATGGTGGCGTCGGCAACTTTGGGAGAACTTCGCACAACAATGGATTGAACGTGGCTGAAAGATTACACATTTTCCGCAGTCGTCTTGTTGAGTTTTGTGCGTGCGTGTGTGTTCTTTTGTTTTCAGCCATAACCTCGGCCGTGTGCGTTCCTGACTTCAAGAAAATCGCGGTTACCTCTTCGCATGAATGAGCGCGTGCTCATGAGTAGTTTATGTTAATGCGAAGCGCGTTGCTGGGGATTGCCAATTGCCACAAAACCTGTCGGGAACCGCATCACTGCAGTGGCAACACCGCTCACGCGGCGGCAATCCCTGAGGCACACACACACACACGCGCGCGCGCGGTGTTGTGGCGTTTGAGTTCTAAGAAATGTGATGAACGCCATTCCCACGTATTTGCACTTTCACACCACACCACACCAAAGCAATGAGCCCTAAAATCCTGCCTCGATTACGCCTTGACAATGCTCATGAATGCCAGCCCCGATGCAGCAATGAGTGCTACGTGCCAGTTAAATGATCGTGTCACCGCTCCTGACTTAACGTGATAACCCCTTGCGCAACTTGCGATAACGCGGCTCTAAACACGCAGAGCTTGTAATCGTCACACGTCACCTGAGTGAACTCACCGATGTGATCAGGTTACCCGTGTAGCCTTCACAGACTGTTGGGGCAAGTGCTGTGAGTGAGCACCTATGAAGGCCGGCACGGCACACGTGGGTGACCAGCACCACGCCCGACTGCCTTTGTCTCCCCCAGTGGCGATGATTTTACACTACAAACCAGGTGCTATTTTGAAGCTGAGGCAACCTAGGCGAGGCCCAGGACCGGTTCAGATAATTGTCACTGGTGTTGGCCGTGAGCGAGAATTGAATCGAATGGGTTTGTAGCGCTGCGTGCTAACCGCTACACTACCGCTCCCCCCAACACACACGCACATGGGGTGCTGGGGCATGAACGCTAACAATGGTGGTAATTTCACGCTCATTTCACAGGGGCAAGTATGTCCAGATACTAGAATGGCTCCTCACACACAACGTGGTGATAGAGTACTCGCTTTATCGTGACTTTAGAGTCGATATTTTCACGGTGATGGTGGATGAGTCGGTACAGATATGAAGAAATAAACTGCGCTGATGTGATATTTGGTGCTCATGACGACGATGAATTGTCGATCTTGCGTCGCGGTGGTGATAACGAGTATTGATTATATCGGGCTGAGTCGATGCACACGCACACAGACACGCGCTGTGCTCATGCTGCCGCTTCAGCCTCCGCACACGTGTTCGGAACGTGTCACCACTTCACAGCTTGAGAACGCGCGCGCGCGTAATTGTCTGCAGTCAATTGTTTAATGCGCGCGCGTTCCAACGTGCAGTGGGGGTTCTGATACTCGCCGCCCACCCGGCCTCCTTGTTTCCAGTGCCCCGCGAACTTCCTCCCCGTCTGCGCACGAGACCCAGAGACGTCGACACTTGCGCAAGGGCCCCCGCGAGTTGCGTTTTCGCAAGGGAAGCGCAATCCTGAAGGCGGCTGGATAACGCGCGACTTGCCCAAACTAGAATGCGCAAGCGAGGCTTGTGTGCGCGAGTGCGTGTGTGGAGGTGGTGGTGTAACTGCCCCACGCCAACGCGGCAACGGTTCGTTCACTTGCTAAAAAAGCCTCCCTCGCTCGCTGCCACGGGACACTGTTTTGTGTTTGCTCCTTTGCTTCGGCTCGTTATCATTAACTCATTGTTTTTTAAAGCAGCCTACAGTGTCGACATGAAACGTGCTCGCCGGACTGAAAGCTCCCACCGACCACGCGCAAGTGAGTGGCGCGCATCTCCGGCGTGTGTGTGTGTGTACGTGTGCGCACTTTGTATATATACATATGTGCTTGCGTGTATCGTGTGCGCGCAGTGAATATTCACGTGCGCGCGTGTGTGTGGACGCAGTTTGGCTGGGCTCCCACGCTCGGGGACTTTCCTGTTGTAGAGACGTAAGCGCTTGGCTGGTTCGCTCCGCTCTTGCGATACGAATCCGTCGACCACTCGCGTCAGTGTGGCAAGTGGTATCATAATAAACCTGCTCTGGGCTTCCCCCTAGGTAAACTCGGCCCTTAGAAACGAGTTGCCTACATCTGGTGCGGTACACAAATCGAACACTCGGGAGACAACGGCAGTCGAGTCTGGTTTCAGGCCACAACGCCACTTGTTGGTGTGCTATCCCGAGTGGGTGACTCGCTCCAACATCATCTCCGTCTGTATACGTCTGTCCGTGGGTGTCCTCGCGCGCGAGTATAGATAATCATCCCCCGTCCGCTATGATCAGTTGACCGCTGGATGTGGAGACATCGCCAATCCGTTACGACCTCTCACGATAGTTCGATATTCACGATCAAGCTCGCGCCTGCGCGCAGATCGGCGGATTTCATCGCTCCGTCTCGTTTGGTGGAAGGCTCCTCTCGGGACGCGTCAGTGAGTGCCACCGGTACACATCATATACGCATATCTATTATATACAGATATGCACAGACGTACTGTCTAGGCAGTGTGCGCGTCTCCGAAATAGGCGCTTGCCTAGAATTGCGAAACACCGAGTGAGTCGGGGTTAGGGTGGCGGAGCTCTGCGCCGGGGTGGTTTGGGCGCACGCCCTCCCCGCAGCGCAACGCGCGTGACACGAGCCGCTGACTCGGCGCAGAAGGCGATGAAAGCCGAGACGCCCAAGACCCGAGCCAGTGCATCGTGACTCACCTGTCATTAGGGCCGGCGTGCTCGGTGCGCTGCGTGTGACCGCTGCCACGCACTTGATTAGGATGACGACGACGCTGACGACGATTATTTGACCCGGATTCGCGTCCTCCCGACACTCAGGAAACGTGATGGGTGACTGGAACAACAGCGAGAGGGGCACAATGTAGCATCGCGCGCGGGCCACCACCTGTATGTACACTCGGAGAACGCCACAGGACGTCAATAAAACTCGGCCATCCCGTGTCTGATCATTCGAAGAGTCGAGAGACTCAGGCATTTGGCGGAGAGGGCGGGGGGAGGCGCTTGGGGCGCGATTGAAATGCGGCGAGGCGAGCGAGGTTAAGTCCTCGACTGTAAGCGGCCGAGGCTCATTGGACTCGGGAGGATGGAGGAGGAGGAGTTAGTCACTCGGCAACACCGCCGCCCTCTGTGTGTGTACGCGCGCACGTGGCGAGTAGCGAAGCCACTCTCATTGACTCTGGACTCGCATCTTCAATAAGCATGGCCGAGTTGCGGTCGGCGGGACTTGCTGTTGACCGGCCGAGGCGTTATATGAGTTGTACATTTACGCACATGCTTAAGTATGCTGCCCATTGTAATGGTTATGGAAACACAATCTCCGACGTCACCGCGCAATGATTTACAGCAAGCGGCTTCACTGTGCTTGGGTTTATAGATGCGGTGCGGTCCCGTTGACGCAGAGACTGACGTTCTGCATCCTGTCGTAGTTGAGTCATGCGCTGACGTTACCCCGGAGCGAGAACGGATCATCGCCGTGGTGTCGTGCCGCTGCACCTTCATAACACGCGCGGAGCTGCCGTGCCATCACAAGAGGGCACCGTGCAGTCCTCCCATCAATTTACTGCCGCACGAAGGCCTTCCCCACGCCGCGTCGGACGTAGGGAGTTGTTTGACCATACTTCACCACGCCGGTCAGTGCGTATCGGTGAAAGGGAGTGGGGTGGGGGCGCTGTGTTGGTTCACGATTACCCGCTCGCCCGCTGAGTGTTCGCCGTGGCCTGGAATCGAACTTGAGCGGTGTGTGGCCGAGTTCATGACGCGGTGCGCAAACCACAACGCCGCAACCCCCACCAGAAAGTGGGCGTTATCGGTGAGAAATTCGTGTCGGCAGCTTACGGGAGTGCTGCCATAGAGGTGGAAGGGGTCCACCACGTGTTGCGAGATCGCTCGCCGTTATCTGGCCGCAGCAGCATCGCGTCTGAATGTGCGTCAAAGGTGCGTCAAAGTGCGCGTCAAAGGTGCGCGTGGATGGGCGCCGCATGGGAGCGAACCCGTTCCGTTCGTTACGAGTTCAACGTCTTTCGCGCGCGCCGTGCCGTGTCCACCGCGCTAATCGGAGGGGCGCACATTGCACATCCATCCTGTGCAAATGTCAAACGATGCCGGATGAAAGCCGAAACCATGCCGTGTCTGCCCTGGGCCTGTGGAGACGAGGATGGGGGGTGGGGGGAGTTGGCCATACTTCACCACTGTAGCCAATGCGGTTTGGGTGAAAAGCGGTTCTTCTCCAGGACCGGTTAAAATGCTTCTGATGTTAGCCGTGGCCGGGAATCGAACTCTGCTCCGCCGGGTGTATGGCGCAGTGTTCGCTAACCGCGCCGCCGCCGGTGAATATATATATCGGCGAGACCCACATACTTACTCATCCTTGTCGCGTCTATTGTATCACCGCATGGGAACGCTGGTCCACGTTTTGTTTTTTAAACCACCACGAACTTTGTCAACAGCACAACGGCGGCGCGCCACCGTGCGCGAGTCGGTTACTCAGCACGCCGGCTCCGATGGGCATCGCCTGAAAGCCCCCCCACCCCCACCCACCCACATGTCTGTCGAGCGCTTCGGAGAAGACTTGAAACTAAACTTCTACTCTTACAAAACATGGATCGTTGGCGCAGGCTCGTGGAGGCCTTCATCCAGCAGTGGATTTACCATGACTGCTGCTGATTATGATGATGACGAAACTAAACTTCACAAACATTGTGAGCGCTGTAATAACCACACAGACAAACAACAACAACAACCGCCATTCGCCACTAAGTGGCGGTGACGTCACCACGACGCTTGTGCCAGGCCATGTGCACCTTGAGGCCACGTGAAGTGTCGAACGCCCGCTGGCAGGAGGTCACGGGGCATACCCAGCAGGTGCCACGGGTCAACTGACTGAGATGACTGAGATTACTGGCTGATGCACCACCTGTGCCCCCTACTGTGCCAACTTTCTGTGCTTTAGCCACCCGGCACTCCGCTCGTTGTTGTGAGCGTCGCTCCTCCGCGCTCCGTTGTTGCTGGAGGGCGACTGCCTCCAACTGCCCAGTAGCGTCCTTCACGAGCCTCCTCCACTGAGGTCGATCTTGACACCGCTGGTACCAGTCATCAGCAAGTCCACTCAGCTCCACGTCCTCCTGTACCACATCACTCCATCTCTTCTCTAGCCCGTGCCGCGCCCGTTTAGCCCCCTCGATCCGGCCGAACAAAAGCTGCTTGGCCATGCGGTGGCTGGGCATGCGGGCTACATGACCCAGCCACCGCAGCCTTGCCTGCCGGAGGAGCTCACCGATGGGACTTTGCCCAGATCTTTCAAGGATTTGTGAGCTCACACAGAGATATACAGACACACACAGACAGACACACAGACACACACAGACACACACACAGACACACACATACACACACAGGCATACACACAGGCACACACACACAGACACACAGATACACACACAGACACACACAGGCACGCTGCCCTTCACTGCTGTTTGCGAGCGCGTAGTCTGGAACGGCGCGCATGTAATGGGAGCCAGCATGGCCAGCACCTCGCCCGGCGGCCTTTGTCTTCCCCTAGTGGTTCACAGCTTGTTCACACACCCCGGGAAGCCTTCTCATTCAAGTCGACCTCGGGGAAGCGCCAGGGACACGCTGAAGCCAAACGCGTGCTACTGATGCGACCCCAGGTCGCCGGCATCACGAACAGCGCTTCGCTCGTCTCAGCAACAAGCGCGCGCTCTCGGGTATAAATAAATACCCCCACACACACACAGACATACCCCCCACACCACACACACACATACCAGAAGCTGTCGATGTGGGTACAGCAGCACCGCCCAGTCCCCTCTGAAACCCCGCGCAGAGGAACCCCGCGTCGCCCTCCGCGCTCGCGAGTTGCGGCCTCAGCCGTGGCCGCGAAGCGCCGGCACACGCAGCGACGACGCGGTTAAAAGCCGACGTTTCGGGCGATTACGCTCTTCCACGGCTCTTGAAAAAGTGGTGGTGGATGGGTGGTGGTGGTGGTGGTGGTGGTAAGGCGATCACGGTTTGCAGGCAGGCGTCGCCGCTACCAGGGATGAACGCTTTACGTCCGCAGCAGGCAAAGACCTCGACTGCCTATTCCATTCTCGCCAGCCGTGTCATTGAGGCACTGCGCGGGACAGACCCCGCTCTTTGTAGTTTTGATCGCGGATGGAGCGGCAGTGGTGGGGGGGGGGCGATGGAGGGGAGGGAGAGACGCGGAAGGAGGCGGCGTGAGAGGCGTAGGGATGGAGGTGGAGGAGGAGGCTCCGGTCACTTACCCCGAACGCGTGGGTGCCGGACGAGACCGTGAGCTGTCACCCACACACGCGCCACGCCGCTCCACTCCTCTCTCTCTCTCCTCGCTGTGGTTGTCCCGGCGTCCGCGACGATGTTGACGTCTCCCACGCAGCTCCCCCCCCACCACCACCAACAACAAGACGCCACCAGCCAATCGCCTTCTGACTTCCAACGTAGCAGCTCCTCCCCTCGACCCCCCAACCCACCCACAACTCTTCCCTCCCACCCGCGTGCCCCCGTACCTGGACAGGTAACTCGAGTTCAGAAGTATGCACAATAATGGGACATCCTGTGCCCGATATTATTAAACGTCGCACCTTCTTAACAGTGCGGGGGGGGGTCTATTGTGGTTTGGGGGAGCGGTGGTGTTCGTGACTGGCGTACTGAGCGAAGAACCCGGTGACACGAGTTCGTTTCCCGCTCACGACCCAAAAAAAAAAACAGCGACGACAATCTGAACTAGTCCTGGGCCACCCCTAGGTCGATTCGGCCTCAAATGAGTGACTCGCTGCGGTGTGTAAACATCAACATTGGTGAGAGAGGCGGCCGGGCGTGGTGTTGGCCACCCACCACCCCCTCGTGTGCCTCGCCGACCTTCATAGGTGCTCACTAACAGCACTTGCCCCAAGGCTATACGGGGGATCTTTGTCTTTGTATGGTTTGAGCCGTCGTCTTGGTGTTTTGTTTGTGTCTGTGTGCCGAATTCACGTCCGTGTCATCGTGTTGCGCGTGTAACTGTTCCCGTTTGTAGTTTAAAGTAGTTTGCGCGATCGCCGTGGGCTGACGAAGGGGGCTTTGAACAACGCATGCAGTGTAACCTTACCGCTATCTCTCCTCGAGTGTTTACAATATTAGGGTACGTCCTTGTTGACGCGTATTACCTAACGATGTTTTAAACACGTGTACGTATACTGGGTGATGATAGCGTCAGAGAGAGAGAGAACAGTTCAAAGTGCTTGAGATCTGTTTTTGTAGATGGTGGACGAGATTCCTGCTCACAAATTGAGAAGTTATTTTGACACTGATGTCCTCTTGAACCAGAATCTTTAAACAGTTCTGCCTCGTGTATGTCCACCACACCGTGGGTCCTGTTGCGTCAATTGTTATCCCGAGTTTCCAATCAAAGAGGAAAAACAACCCGGTCTCGATGGGTTCTTACCTGGTTCGAAAAATATTGTTTGTGTCAGAATTGGCGATCACTTGGACTCGTGGCTCCAATTTAGTCGAGTGTTTGTTGAGTCCCACTTGGTAGGAAAGTCAACAGCGGCTGTCCTGCGGGATGGACTCGGCACCCGCGATAGTAATGTGGACTTGTCATCACTGACCTCGGCTTTGTAAACGAGGGGAAACCCCATCTCAGCCGTGACATTTCTGTGTCGCTTAGATGCACAACATTGCCTTGTAGGGCTGAATCTCTCTCACAAGGTGTGGTGATCATCATATACAAACGGAGTAACGTGTGCTATAGGTCATACTCTTTCGGATATTAAGCGACTCGTAACGTTACTGTTGACCATAAAATGTTGCGCTTGATGTTTACGCAAAACCGCACATCCTTACGTATGTGTACCTGTATGTGTGTGTGTAATGTACAGTATGGTGCTGGCCACTCACCCCCTCGTGTACCGTTCCGGCCTTCATAGGTGCTCGCTAACAGCACTTGCCCCTACAGTCTGTTCAGGCTATACGGGGATCTAATGTACAGTTTATATGTGTAGGGGAGCGATAGAGTAGCGAGCGGTTAGCGCGTTGCGCTATGAACCCGTGACCCGAGTTCGATTCTCATTTACGGCCAACACAAGTGACGATTGTCCGAACCGGTGTTGGACCTCCCCTAGGTTGACTCAGCCTCAAATGAGTATCTGGCGCGGTGTTTAAACATCGTTACTAGGGATACAAAGGAGGCCGGGCAAGGTGCTGGCCACCCAACCCCTTCGTGTGCCCTACCGGCCTTCATAGGTGTTCGCTAACAACACTTGCCCCAGGCGTCTGTTAAGGCGAAACGTGTACAGGGGATCTTTGTTTTCTAGTAATATTGACAGGTGATACGATATCAAGATGACTCTGGGAATTGTCTAGCAAGCTAGTCTCTATCTCGCCAGCCGCCACCCCCCTTGCATAATCGCCCGGTTATATAATGTCACACTCGCTGCCGAAGCGTTTGATACAACAATAGGGGAGCGCACCTGAAAGTATAAACACTGAGACCCATCCCGTAGCCACGCGCAGAGAGCGTCCCATTCCGCATCGCGCCGCGCACGGGCGCTTGGAACTTTTCTCGGAATCGCGTTGTGGACACGACAAGACCCACGTCACCCACCCCCCCATCCCACCTCGGGACGGGCCCTGCCCTCTGTGGGTCAATGAACCCGCGCGCACGCTGCTGCCTGCGCCGCACGCATCCCACGTGTGAACGACTTGAGCCGTTTCTCGCGTGATCCAAGTGAACATTTTGTTTGGGGGGGAGGGGGGAGTTTGCGAGTGTTATTTACATGAACCGCGCGCGTCACGTGGGTCATGTGAATGAACACGAGCCGTGTTCGGGTCACGTTCCGCGTGGCTTCGTTTGGGTGTGAACGTTTTGTTGTGTGTGTGTGTGTTAATATGCTGTTCATGAACTGCGTAGCGTCGCGGGATCCAGGTGTTTCGCGTTAACGTGTGTGTGTGTTTGTTCGTGAGCAGCCCGCATCGCGTGGTTCTTATGGGTACTTATTCATGAGCTGAATGCGTAACATGGTCCTTGTAAAAATAAAGAGTATGCGCCACTTGTGACGTTTGTCCATGAGAGGTCACGTGCTTCGCGTGAACGCATGTCCATGGGAGGTCACGTGCTTTGTGTGACCGTTGTCCATGAGAGGTCACGTGCTTTGTGTGACCGTTGTCCATGAGAGGTCACGTGCTTTGTGTGACCGTTGTCCATGAGAGGTCACGTGCTTTGTGTGAACGCATGTCCGTGAGCCGTCGCGTGCCTCGTTTCGTGTGAACATTTCACGAACGGCGTGCTTCGAACGACATTCGCGAGTCGGGCTGCGTTTATTTTGAGGAAGCGACGTCAGCAGGGGACGCACGACTGTGGAAACTTCGCGAGCACGCCGACACGGGCGGACGTGAGGCGATGGCAACTTCCTCAGCAAAAAAAACGAAATCGTGCATCGCCTCGTTGTGCCGTAGAACATTGACCGCGGGGGTGGGATGTGCACTAAATCGTTCTGACCACATTTTTCTGCGTCTCGTGTTTGGAAAATCGTGTTGGTTCGGTGTTAATGCGTCGAACGAATTTTGTCTCAAGTTCGTGTTCAGAGAGCACGTGCCCTTTCGGATGTATAAATGCGCACGTAATATGATTCTAGATTTGAAGCTTTCGTGACTGCAAGGAATCATCTTCTTAGGTTTTTTCGGTAAAGTCACGTAGAAAGTAAAATAAAATAAAAACAAAAATCACGACGTTTCGGAGGCAACACAAGTCTCCGTCATCAGGTGGGACCGTCACAGCCAGATTAGCTGTATCAAGTGATTAGCTGTATCAAGATACAGCTAATCTGGCTGTGACGGTCCCACCTGATGACGGAGACTTGACGGAGACTTGTGTTGCCTCCGAAACGTCGTGATTTTTGTTTTTATTTTATTTTACTTTCTACGTGACTTTACCGAAAAAAACCTAAGAAGACGTAATATGATATTTGTGTAATCCTGAATGGGTTAATTTTGGTTTGTAGGTTTTTGTGCGGGGGGGGGGGGGGCAAGAGCTAATGTGTCAAGATAATTCTCGACAAAATCCGCTCGACTCTGAACTGTGATTATTGCGGACAAGATACGTGGGTGTCTGACCGACGTAGATTTGCACGAGTAAAACGTGAAGTTCTTAAAGTCGGAAGCGTTTTGCAAGACGCTTTACGTAATTTGTTCAGAACGTTGAGTGTATATACTCCAGTTGGCGTAAGGCTTAAAGTCAGTAGGGTGTTTTGATGTACAACTAGAGATCATACAGTATGGACAATACTGAAGAGTATATGCTCTTTTATGTATTTATTTTATTTCTAACTACGTGACTTTACCGAAAGAACCAAAGAGTATGGATTCCTGCAGTCACGAAAGCTTCAAATCAAGATTAGTAAAAATCTAGCAAGTTGCACCCTTGATTATTCCGAGTCAACCGCTATCTGAACAAACACGCAACTCTTAAATCCCACAATGTTTGCTGATTTTCACTTCTTTTGGGAATTCTGAATAACAGTATACTTATGCGGATTATAATCCGATTAGCTATGAAGCTATTTTTCACTGATGTCCAGTAGAGGCGGGTCAGAAGGATGCAAAACAACAAACAGTACACACAAACACGGGAGGAGTGGAAAGTATAGGAGAGGTAAACACATCACTAAACATAAAAAAAATTACTTTTATTGTATTTTACCAGGTAACGTCCACTGAGCTATTAGCTTATTTTTCAGAAGCGACCTGGCCACAAATTAAAGCTCAGCGAAGTGGCTTATCAGGTGGAAATCTATAGCGGACAAATCATCTAAATGTATGCGCATCGCTATATACTAGGCATTCCTACACACGATTGTAAACTGCTTCGCATGCACTCACTATTTGCTAAACAAATAACAGTGCATATTTACGAGCGAGAGAGAAAAAACATCTCTAAGTATATATAATACACTGTTTTAAAAATAAACAATCTTGGCTAGAATTAGGATTAAATAGCACATTATTCCAGCGGTTTATGGGACTTGCAACGCAATGTTTCCAGCAGCATGCGTTTCAGCAAGGCATGTGTGCACCGGTTTCGACTTTCTCAGACTCATCAGCAGGGTCGGGCTTGTTGAACACAACGCGCTGTTGGGTTGACTGATGATGCACACAAAGAGGACACAGAGTTCGTTGAGTTTTTGTAGCAAACATCGTCGTCGTGTTGAGTGCACCGTGCGTGACAAGTGTGCGTTTTATGCAAACTCTGCTTTTCCCCTTTAAAATCGTTGTTTCATTGTAACAATAAGCCAGCGGATAACACTTGCATCACCGTGATGATATGTAAGCTTGTACAACACGTCCCCGTATAGAGTCATCACTCCGCAGAGGCATCGTCAGGAACGTTTGATCGTTGCCGTTGCGTTTACTGAAGGTGTGACCGCCATGCAGCTGAATGCGTCCCAATATATCGGCAGCTCTTTGTGCACGCACAATCGTGTTGTCGATCCACGCCGTACAGGTCGCTGGGGTTATTTCACCACGCGTCACCACGCTGGTCAGCGCGGGGAGCATACACGGTGGGAGCACAGAGAGTACGGTACAATAGTGAAAATTGCTGCACCGCCAACTGCATGGTGGTTCACCATACAGCCAGCCCGGCAAGCTATAAGGCAAAGACAAAGATCCCCCGTATAGCCTAAACAGGCTGTTAGGGCAAGCGCTGTTAGCGAGCACCTATTGAAGGCCGAAACGGCGCACGAGGGGGTGGGTGGCCAGCACCACGCCCGACCGCCTTTGTCTCCCCAGTGGCGATGTTTACACACCGCACCAGGTATTGATTTGAGGCATGCCACATAACAATCGTTACCGGTGTTGGCCGTGAGTGGGAATCGAACTCCTCGGGTCGCCGGGTCTCGCAGCGCACCGCAGGCTATAACAACCCCCTGCGCATACACTCACTATCCAGACTCAAGCTGAGCTGAGCTCACGAGTTCGGACACGCGCATTCCAGATTCGTTGCTCATAGGCTCACCGCTAATAGCTAATCTATGCGTGTACGTTAATCACTCGTTCGGCAGCGGGGTTTTTTCCCATTGTAGTAAAAAACACAAAGTAAGTAACCATGAGACGCAAATGCGTTGTGACGAATCCTCAAATATGTTTCGCTCCGGGGTTGGGGCCAGTATTATCTGCCGCTGTGATTTCGGTGCAGGACCTGTCCTTGCCTGCATGCATGAGTGCATTGTCGAGTGATTCCGTCACAGGTGTAGAGAGGTAGGTGTGCGTGTTTTGTGTCTGCGCGTCACGGAAGCGTGTGTGTTCCACGGCTGATATGCGCCACGGTGTCAATTATATTACGAAGTCAACTGGCGCCAATGTGAGCGTTATGAGTTTGCCCATTTAAAATAATTGGACTCACATGCGCGCCACTCCACGTAAAAAAAATACCTGTGTTAGTTCATCATTATTGAGAACCCCCCCTCCCCCACCCTCCACCAAAATGCTGCCGTATAATAGTGCACGTATGGCGAACTTCTTTCGTACCGTACGTAGCCAACCGTGCTGATAATCGCAGGTGCGATCTGCCTGTGCAGGGGTCCACATGGGCTGATCTCACAACCCCATGCTTGACACGTGCAGTGTATTATTAAGGTTGGTGGTTGTGGTGTCTGCAGACACCTTCCATGGCTCTGGTCTATATATGTATATGTGTGTGTGTGGGTGTATGTGTGTGTGTGGGTGTGGGTGTGTGTGTGTGGGTGTGTGTGTGTGTGGGTGTAGTGGGAAAATCGTCACTGGGAAGACAAAAGCGGCCTGGGGTGGTTCTTGCCATCATCCCTCCTCGTTTCCTGTGCCGGCAATTCGTAGGTGCTCGCTGGTCGTACTTGTCTCAAAAGTCTGTTTAAGCGATACGGGGGTGGGGGGGGATCTTTGTCTCTGTACTCGTTTGTGTGTCCGTGTTTAACACGTGTGCACCGTGTGTGTGCGTGTTTAACACGTGTGTGCACAGTGTGTGCGCGTGTTTAACACGTGTGTGTCCGTGTGTGTGCGTGTTTAACACGTGTGTGTCCGTGTGTGTGCGTGTTTAACACGTGTGCACCGTGTGTGTGCGTGTTTAACACGTGTGCACCGTGTGTGTGTGCGTGTTTAACACGTGTGCACCGTGTGTGTGCGTGTTTAACACGTGTGTGTCCGTGTGTGTGCGTGTTTAACACGTGTGCACCGTGTGTGTGCGTGTTTAACACGTGCGTGTGCGTGTTTAACACGTGCGCACCGTGTGTGTGCGTGTTTCTACGCGCGCGTGTCCCTACGTTTTGTGCGTTTGTGGTACGTGTGTGTTCACGTGTCTATGTATGTATATGTCATTGGTGCGATTGTACGTGGGGATCGATAGTGTAGCCGTTAGCGCACTGCGCTACGAAGCTGGCGACCCGAGTTCGATTCCCGCTCACGGCCAACACCAGTGACGATTATCTGAGCCGGTCCTGGGCCTCCCCTAGACCGACTCAGCCTCAAATGAATATCTGGTGCAGTGTGTCGTAAATATCGCCACTTGGGAGACAAATGCGGCCGGGCGTGGTGCTGGCCACCCACCCCCTCGTGTTCCGTGCTGGCCTTCATAAGTGCTCGCTAACAGCACTTGCCCTAGCAGTCTGTTCAGGCTACACGTGGGATTATTATTTTTTATCTTCTACGTGTGCGTTCATTTGCGCGCGCGCGCGTGTGTGTTGTGTGCGTGCGCGCGTGTTGTGTGTGTTTTTTTTGTCCACCTGTGCGCGCGCGCGTGCGTTCGGTGTGCGCGCGTGTGTGTGTGTGTGCACGTGTGTGTGTGTTGTGTGCGTGTTGTGTGTGTTTTTTTGTCCACCTGTGCGCGCGCGTGTGTGTGTGCGCGCGCGCGCGCGCGCGTGCGTTCCGTGTGGGCGCCTGTGTTGTGTGCGCGCGCGTGTGTGTGTGTGTGCGTGTGTTTGCTTGCGCGTGTGTGTGTGTGTGTTGTGTGCGCGTGTGTGTGCGTGCGAGTCCTACGCCACGCGCACACAAAGCGCTCTCGCGTGCAGACAGCGATCGGGAGGGCCACGCGAGGCGAGCGCGCATCGCGCCTCTGTGGTTACGGTGACTCACGCGCAAAAGCGAAATCTGCGCCGTGCCCGCCGCACTTTTGCGTGCCCGATTATCGGCGTCGCTACCTACGCATCGGGTCGTGTTAACCGAGAATTGCGGTTAAAAATCGCAATGTTTTACCTTGAAACTAAACCGAGCCGCTTGCAACACACACACACATTATAAATACGCGCGTGTGTGTGTGTGTACATGTGTGTGTGTACATGTGTGTGTGTGTACATGTGTGTGTGTGTACATGTGTGTGTGTGTACATGTGTGTGTGTGTACATGTGGGGAGCGGTAGTGTAGCGGTTAGCGCGCTGCGCTATGAACCTGGCGACCCGGGTTCGATTCCCGCTCACGGCTAACACCAGTGACGATTATCTGAACCGGTCCTGGGCCTCCCCTAGGTCGACTCAGCCTTAAATGAGTACCTGGTGCGGTGTGTAAACATCGCCACTGGGGCGACAAAGGCGGTCGGGCGTGGTGCTGGCCACCCACCCCCTCGTGTACCGTTCCGGCCTTCATAGGTGCTCGCTAACAGCACTTGCCCCTACAGTCTGTTAAGGCTATACGGGGGATCTTTTTGTGTGTACATGTATGCAGAACGGCTCGGACCGTTTGATTGGGAACTATGTTGGCACGCCACATCCATCTCGTCCCATTTTGTCGTCGTAATAGCGCGGTGGTGAGCATTATAGGGTGTACAATAATATCGGAGTGTTATGGGTCTAGAGGTGCCTTGTCCTTGTCGATGATCCTGTACTCCCAAGCCCAGCCTTATATCAGAGTTCTGGACAATATCGAATGAGACATCATGCCCCGTGCAGTATAGAGGTTTGTCGTCTGACGATTCGGGGTTCTAGCGAGTGTTGCTCTTCTGCATGATATTCAAGCTCCGACTGATGTTAAATGAGGGATTGTGAATCGGTGAATTGAGAATGCAAAATTATTCAAACTTTAGACGCTTAACTCCTGCCCTAACTTCTGCCTTCAATATACACAACATAATAAAACATAGCGCCTAAGCGAAATGAGTAATTGTGCGAACCACATCATAATTAGTATTCCTGTGATGTGTTCGGAGTGTGTGTGTGGATGATTACTCACCTGAAGACGGCCGCTTGTGTTGCGATCGAAACGTCGTGTTTTCTGTTATTATGTTTGCTATCTACGTGACTTTATCGAAGACGCAGAGAGTATTGATGATTGCTGTTTGGAAGGTTGTTTTATGAGTGGTGTTTATAAAAGCAAGATATGTTCGAGTTTTGGCAGCCGTCGCTATATTATATGCGTGTTTTATTTCATCTTCTGGAGTTGGCACAAACGATTATAGTTTCTATATTTTCAGTCACATGCAGTGTGTGCGTGTGTGTGTGGAAGAAAGTCGCACTTTTAAAACTGTCACAATCTGCAGTTGACTAATAGGAAGCCCCCTATTCTCATACGTTGAACTTTTTCACATAATTGAAGTAAAGAAAGCGATTAAATTTAATAAGATAAAGTATCCTCGTCAAACATTTGCGCAGTCCTAATTTTCCATCATAAAGTAACATGACAGAGAAGGCTTTTTCTTACTTGCAATACAAATTCTCTAAAAGAAATTCTTGAACTTCACACAAGCTGTGGCTTTTTATACACTTCATGACATTAATTTTGATCACATGATTTGTGTTATTTTGAGTGATACCACCAAAATAACACCACGTGATGTTAAATGCGTTTATTTAAATCTGATTTCCTTGTATTGTTTAGGTGGATAACATCACTGCTATTTGCGGTTGCATTATATTCATGCGTATCACAATTTGTTCGGCAGCTAAATGCCAATGTTGAGGTCTGCTAGCCACGAGAGGACTTAAGGAGATAGTGCGTGTAGTTTTGCTATTTTCCCCTCCGTTGAAGGAACGCAGACTACAGTCGTTTACTATAATGTCCATAGTGTGAGTTGCATGGCCACAATCGCACTGCGACGTGTCTTTCAATTTCCATCTATGAAGATGTGTACATCGGTTTGTTGATGTTCTGATGCCGTTGATGGTTCCACGAGTATCCTTCGAGGAGGAATGTCAAAGCCAGGAGATGCGATGATTGGGTCTCGAACGAGGTATTTATTCTGGACGTATGCCTTGTCCACTCTGTTCGCCAGCGTTCGTCCAGAACGACACGCTTACCAGCTACAATAAGAGGAGTAATCAGCAAAGTAATATATGTGTGCATGCATACATCAAACAGAATGATCATCTTTAGCAGAATTTGTATCCTGGAGAAAGCCAATGAGCGAAGACGCTTTTTTTCTCCACATGTCCAGTAGTTATCACAGATGTCCAGCAGATGAGTGTCACTTATGTTTAACAACCTTTGTAAAAACCATGTTTAGTTATCCAAGAAAACGTCAATGAAGATTAAGTTTGCTGTTTTTTAAAGAAGAGATCTTGCGTTAGAATGCTCTTCCCGATTCGACGATTTGAGTGTTTTGGTTGCACGCATTTGAGATGCGAAACGGACATTATATTTTCAAACAAGACAGTCTTCGTGCGCATCGTATCGCTGGTGTCACAACTGATTTGACAATTTACCTGGGTTGCAGTATATATATATAAAACGCAAACTCTCATCGACGAACGTATTTATTTTAAGTCGAGGTGAGTCATTGTCACTCCGTTTGATATGAATACGTTATACACCTGCTTGCATTTGCATGCTGACACGTTGTAACTTTGACCTAGATTTTTCCGCTGTGCCCCAATGGTCAATATTCACGATGACCCATACACGAGAAGGGGGAATTCCCGAGTGCAAGGCACCAAAACAAATCAATTTAATGCTTTTCCACTATTTGCACAAGAGTCAAACACAATAAAAAAAAAATCTTGCCGCTGTGCTGTGGACAATAAATGCACATTCATGAAAGAAAGGCTCACCCACGGATGAACTTTTTGGAGATATTTATTTTACGGCCAATTTTTATGGCCATTCAAGGACTGTTTGCTGCATGCAAATGGAAAATTGTGCGTGTGCCGCGATGAGTAATGAATTTCCTTGCTTTTAGGTGAAGCGCTGAGGTGTCATTGGGTTAGGACATTTGGATTTTTTAAAAGCCACCTGAATGCAAGTGTTCAATGCAGCTTGTTGTGTATTGATTCCTAATCCTGTGCATACACGCCGTGGTTTGTGTGTGTGTGTGTCCATATAGAGCAAATGAATAACAGCCACTCTGTCTGGTTATTAGAGAGTTGATACCTATCCACATCTTTTGGGGCTTATGTGTTGAGAAAGAAATATTGTACGTGGTAGCGATTCAGGGTGGAAAGATCACCGCCACCACACCCACGCTTTCCACTGGCAAGATGTTAACTACCTCGCCTGGTTTACAGGAGGTCGTGAATTCGATCCCACGTGGATTTTTCTCCAGGTCTTCCGGTTTTTACCTCTACGTTTAAAGATGTGCGTGTAGAGGATCTGGCTGCTATACGTTTTCCACTCGATGAGCCACTTTATTGAGCTCTCACTTGTGGCTCGGTCGCTTTGAAAAAGAAAGATAGAACTCAGCGGGCCTTACCTGGTAAAATAAAAAAAAATAGTTCCCTTACGAATCAATACATTGATGCGATTCAGGCTAGAGATTGGATTCAATGGTTGAGTGTTAACGCTGATGGCTCCAGAGGGTTACACGAACTAATTACAGCGTGAATGAATCAAACAACGTTGATTCGTACGCGTGCGCACACACGATTGGATGCACGTGTTGTGAGCTTATCAATACAAATCCATAAATATGCTAAATTTCTCTTGATATGCAAATTATTTTGTCAAGGCGCCCTTTTCCCCCCTTCCAACCCAGCTTAATTATATGCTCCAAGCATGGTGCTGTTTCATTCAGACGCTGTCGCCTCGACAGACCTGGTTTTCACCTGAGGACGGCTGCTTGCGTTGTGGCCGAAACGTCGTGAGAATTATTTTATTATGTTTTATTTTTATTATTTTATTACTTCCCTTCTACGTGACTTTACCGAAAGAACCAAGAAGATGAATACAAATCCACGTTAAGCTATTTAAATCGATGCATTGTTCCACTACTAGCAGCGATGAAAAGTAATTCAAGAACATTTCAACAAACAGTTATTATGTGGACCACTCTAACAAAACGTTCAGATCAATCACGTTGGTAAAAAGAAATGTCATCTAAAAATATATTTGTGCAAGACCAAAACGGTGCGAGATGTTAATGTCATATCTATTCGTTTAAATCCCCGTGTCTCGTTTACATGCTGTCTCGTTTTTTTTTGTGTCCATCGCCCTCCGAAGAATACAAACAAAACATCAGCCGTGAGATTCAAGGGCGGCCTGCAGCAAGAGTCGCCTTTGACGCCAATAGATTTTAGCTAAAACGCCCACGAGCAGTTAAAGTCCCAGGAAAGCATGTTGCAGATGTACACAATGTTATGCACGTGCGTGTGGGTGGGAGGGTGGTGTGTGCGCGCGCGTGTGTGTGTGTGTGTCGAACCCGGCGACCCGGGTTCGATTCCCGCTCACGGCCAACACCAGTGACGATTATCTGAACCGGTCCCGGGCCTCCCCTAGGTCGACTCAGCCTCAAATGAGGACCCGGTGCGGTGTGTAAACATCGCCACTGGGGAGACAAAGGCGGTCGGGCGTGGTGTTGGCCGCCCACCCCCTCGTGTCCCGTTCCAGCCTTCATAGGTGCTCGCTAACAGCACTTGCCCCAACAGTCTGTTAAGGCTTTACGGGGGATCTTTGTTTGTGTACGCGACGCGTAATTAAGTTTGCTTACGAAAATACAATCCGTTTCAGAGTTGCCCAAAAACAGGTCCAAATGTTATCTCGTAATCGCCGAAAACTGGAAGCTTGATGAGTGAAAATCTCGCTTTCATAATTTGGTGGCATTAAGCAAAACTTGCCGTATGCAGTTAATGCCTGCTGATCCAGGATGCGGATTAACCACGCGTGAGAATAAATAACAACGTGTGTGTGTGTGTGTACACTGGTTTAATCATTAGCTGCTCTTACCTCCTTAATGGTCACTGTCTGGGTGGCCGCGTGACCTTGAACTATGTCGTCAAGTGAACCGATTACCAGAAACGACAACACAGATGACGCGTTTCGACATCTTCGTGCTCCATCATTCCCTCTTAGGTGAGCAATGCCCACGTTTGTTATCGCTTCATTGACATGTGTTCTGTATTCTCGATGGGTTTTTTTGTTGTTCTATCAAAAGCCAAGCTCCTCACTATCCCCCCTTGCCCCGTCGACCGGCCCTCCCTTTCTGTCATTTACCGAAATAATCGAGACTTTACCGAAAGAACCAAAGAGGATTGACTGTATAATTTTGAGGAGAGGTGGCACCAGCGGTTAGCCAACTCACGCAATGAAAAACAAGAATAGGTTTTTACCCTTTCTGGCAATAAAAACGGGTGTTAAGACGTTCAAACACCAAAATCGATCACTTTTTCCGAGGCATCAAGTCTGCATTAATCACCCATCTTCTTGCACGTGTTTGTCCTACTCATGTCCTTGCCAATCTTCTCCACGCTGCCTTGTCCTGCACCATCTCTCGTCCCGCTCCTCTTGATCTCTTTCTTTCAACTTCCACCTTCTGACCCCCGTAATTTTCCTATTGTCTCTTTTCACATAGACCGAACCACACCCACCGCCTTTTATCTCTCATCTTCTTTAATCATACATACTTGTGGCGAAACATGCAAACATGCATGTTCTGGTAAGATACCGGCAAAAGGGTCCCACATAGTTACGCTCTGAACTCGACGACCCAAATTTCGATTTAAAGCTTTCGTGACTGCAGGGATTCATCTTCTTGGTTCTTTCGGTAAAGTCACGTAGAATGGAAATAATAAAATAATAAAAATAAAACATAATCAAATAATTCTCACGACGTTTCGGCCACAACGCAAGCAGCCGTCCTCAGGTGGAGAGCAGGTCACGCAAACGCGTGGCATCGTTCAGACTGTCTTCTCGACAGACCTGTTCTCCACCTGAGGACGGCTGCTTGCGTTGTGGCCGAAACGTCGTGAGAATTGTTTTATTATGTTTTATTTTTATTATTTTATTATTTCCATTCTACGTGACTTTACCGAAAGAACCAAGAAGATCGCCGACCCAAGTTTGGTTCCAGGCCACGGCTTCCATCGTTGGCGAGTAACATCTCAAATCGATGCGTGGCTCCCCCGCCCCCACTTCACCACCTACTCTCACTGACCAGCGTGCTGAAGTATGGTCAAACAACCTGCGTGACTGGCAGCGTTTGGGAAGATGCCGATATCCAGCAATGGATTGCCAGTGGGGCTTACAGCTATTGTAGTAATTTGTTTTTGCCTATTTACCAAGTGAGTAATTTATTGCATGTTTCCATACATTTTGTTAAATTTTGTTTAGTTCACTGATAATAATAATAACCTTGTTTCATCGCAGGATGATGAGATACGATGGCATTCGGTGCAGCTGTGGACTGATCAAGAATAATAATAAATAAAACCGTGACAGATCTTTGTCAATCTCCTGCGAGACATAGACCTCCCCACACCGTGTCAGGCATGGGGAGTTGCTTGACCATACGTCACCACACTGGACCATACTTCACCACACTGGACCATACTTCACCACACTGGACCATACTTCACCACACTGGACCATACTTCACCACGCTGGGTTGGTGAAGCGCAGAGCAGGTTGGAGACCAGTTTTATGTTTATAGATATCACTCGTCACTGATGTTCACTGTGGCTGCGAGTTGAACCGAGGTCGCTGGGTTAATGAACCTATGTCCTAGCTGCTGTTGCTGCTGCTGCTGCGTCACCACTAATCCACACACCTCTGATTAGTATGTATGGCTACGTACGGTGCGATAGAAGTTCAACATAAATACAAACTCCACCCGAAAAGTGACGAGTTGTGTGTGGCACGCTGCGCTGCCTAAATAAGTGGCGATTAAGAGCGGAGGTCGACACGACATTTGGCTTGGGCGCTCACCGCATCTTGGCAAAGTTTGTGTGCGTTTTTCTGTCATGCAGACCCAAATGCATTGTAAGCTAACGGTAACAACACATTGTTACACTTGCAAGTAGAGTATTTAAGCAATTAGCATTAAACATTGTCCCTAAGTTTAAGTATTCTATGTACTGTACAGTACTTGTATTTGAATATAGCTTAAATTGTTTAAACATCTACTGTGGAAGAGATGTTTGTGATGGTTGTCCTTTTATAAATCGTATGCTTTTTCAATGGCTGTGCGTTTCGTGTAAAATCCTGCAAGTCCTGTATCTAATTCTGAAGGAAAAGCACGAAAAAAACCATTTCCTTGTGGTGTTGCATTGTGCGAGCTGCATTCAGTGTGATTTGTTACTCGTTCCACATTCACGCCGTGTGTTCCAACGCCATTTTATTAATTTTCCACGTGCCCGCTTCATTTGCCGTGTACTGTCAGTGATGGTCTACAGGAGTCGTGAACGACTCCCGACCCCTTTACAGACGGTTACGTCGATGACAGCAAACGCGTGGCATCGTTGACACAAGTCTAAGATGTACGTGTGTCCACGTGTTTTTACGGTGGTATTGCGTTTTACAAAACGTGAAAGCCACACGCTTCCTGATCAGCTCATTTTTGATACACGGTGAATACTAAACTATATGCCTGACACCACTGCACGTGTTGTGTCTAGGGGGTTAATGTCTAGTACTGTAGTGCCTAACACTACCCACAGGCAGGTGTTGTGGTGTCTGGTAGTTAATGACTGGCAGTGGCTAACACTACCCACAGCCACGTGTTGTGTCTAGGGGGTTAATGTCTGGCAGTGCCTAACACTACCAACAGGCACATGTAGTGCCTGGTAGTTAATGACTGGCGGTGACTAACACTACCAACAGGCACGTGTTGTGTCTAGGGGGTTAATGACTATCAGTGGCTAACACTACCCACAGCCACGTGTTGTGTCTGGTAGTTAATGACTGGCGGTGACTAACACTACCCACAGCCACGTGTTGTGTCTGGTAGTTAATGACTGGCGGTGACTAACACTACCCACAGCCACGTGTTGTCTGGTAGTTAATGTCTAGCAGTGCCTCACACTGCCAACAGGCACCTGTTGTGGTGTCTGGTAGTTAATGTCTAGTAGTGGCTAACACTACCCACAGCCACGTGTTGTGCCTGGTAGTTAATGACTGGCAGTGCCTAACACTACCCATAGCCACGTGTTGTGTCTAGGGGGTTAATGACTGGCGGTGACTAACACTACCCACAGCCACGTGTTGTGTCTAGGGGGTTAATGTCTGTCAGTGACTAACACTACCCACAGCCACGTGTTGTGGTGCCTGGTAGTTAATGACTGACAGCGCCTAACACTACCAACAGGGAACATGCCACGCAGTTCACGTCGAGGTTTTGTTGGACATAAACATTCGGCGATAACTCTACGCCGAGCGGTTACCGCCACGTCGCTTCAAGACGCATTGCCTCGACACCCAGGTGCTCTGTTAGAGGATGATAGTGGTGGTGGTGGGGGCCTTCAAGATAATCTCGCAGTTTTGCCCCCAACGCGGAAACAAGCGCATCGCTCGGCTGGGACGCAAGCCCCGTGGACTCTGTGGCGTAAGCACGTACGGCTCTAGGAGCTCGCTCAGCAACAACCTCCCTTAATAATCATTCTATTTATAGCACGTGACGTCCCCCCCCCTCCTCCACCTTGCATTAGGTAAGCAGCCACCATTGCCATTGGCCGTGGACGTGATGACGAGTGACACTGCGGTGACAACGTCACAGCTCGGGTGGTCGGTTCCCCCGCCCCCCTTCGTCGGCTTTTCTCGGTTGATCGACCACGCGCGCACAGGCGGCGCCTGAGTGACTTTATTTAGGCGTTCGATCCGTCGTTTTTATGGCCCCAATTGATCCGTTTCAGACACCTAATTAGCATAGCCCTACGCAGTGTCGACGCAATTTCCATTTGCAAGTTGCTTAAATCAGGTATTTTGCGATGGGTTATTTAATTGTTATTAAGGCTAATAAAGGTTGATTTATAGTTAGTAAATTAATTTAATAATGGTAATAATACAATGTTTCTCTCATACATGGCAATGGCAGCAGTGGAAATTATGTTAATGTGTGTCTTGTTAAGGCTGTTATTTGACCACACTTTCCATGATTTAAAAAGCAACAATATAAATGGGTAGACAGATGCGTATATATTGCGGTTTGTGACATGGATAAGACACATGTACACTGTCAAATAACAGAATGTAACGTTATCTGTAAAAACGTGAGAAAAAACAATTATGGCAACATAAGTGTTAGCTGGAATGCTGTAGGTTTTGAATACGACGCAAAAAAGTGGAAATGGTGCACACCATCTGTGCATAAGTAAACACGGACTTGAGGCAAATGCTGATCTTCTTGGTTCTTTCTGTAAAGTCACGTAGAAGGGAAATAATAAAATAATAAAAATAAAACATAATAAAATACAATTATCACGGCGTTTCGGCCACAAAGACAGATGCTGTCTTTCCGACAGCCCTGTTCTTCACATGAGGACGGCTGCTTGCGTTGTGGCCGAAACGTCGTGAGAATTGTATTTTATAATGTTTTACTTTTATTATTTTATTATTTCCCTTCTACGTGACTTTACCGAAAGAACCAAGAAGATGAATCCCTGCAGTCACGAAAGCTTTAAATCGCAAATACTGATGTTTTTTTGCACATGCGCAAGGGATGTGTGTGTATGGCTTGTTTTAAAAAAAAATGGAACAAAAGCTAAAAAAAGTACGTGACGAAGCATGGAGAGATTCATTTTTAGAATTGAGTAAAGATACAGAAAGGGGAACGTATGGATCAGGGAACAAACGCAAATCGGAGACATCCTATTGACTGTTTGGGAAAATGGGCTTTGG
Organism: Lampetra fluviatilis; assembly: GCF_964198595.1. Lineage (NCBI taxonomy): Eukaryota > Metazoa > Chordata > Hyperoartia > Petromyzontiformes > Petromyzontidae > Lampetra > Lampetra fluviatilis. Next base: position 2,495,250 of record NC_136292.1, read on the forward strand.
CATTAAACATTGCCAGAAGGGATGATGATGGTGGTGATGGTGGCCATTCAACGAGGCTTGTGGTGAAATGGCAGCCAAAGGATAGAATGCACCACAGAGAATGAGCACTGTGAAGATGCAGCAGTGATGTCGATTCACGCCTCGTTGTGAGATAGATTGTGGTCGCACAGAACCACGAGGTATCGAAATATATGGTAGCGGAGTGGGGAGTCCTTCGTCTGGCAGTGTAGTTGGGACAAGGAGTCATGCTCTCAGCAAGGATTTTCACAGCGACACTTGAAGATATATTTAGGGAGGGGGGGGAATGGGTTCGAGAAACGAACGCATAATAACAACAAATGGCAATGAACTATAATAACATTTATAATAACACGGACTATTCACTCGCTAACATCGCGAGTGAACAACTCGCAGGCACGAGGAACCACGAACAGGATGAGCTGGCACCAACAATTGCCTTAGCTCTGAGGTCCTCTAGATATGAATGTGTTGTCGGTCCATTAATAATGGTTTTCTTACTCATTTGGCCGATAACATGCATACAGGGAATGATTTAGAACTTAACAAAGGAGGCTGCAAAGTGGCTTAAGATAAATTTGAGCCTTACGAGTCGTTTACAACATGTTTACTGAACAAAGGAAATCAATGTGGCGGGACACAACTGGAAAACACAAAGGGATATGTATTTTGAGGGTAATTACATCACTAATGGCAGATCTAAATAACAACCATGAAGTGGAGGAGAACAAGTGCAGTGTGTAGTACTTGTGGATATATTTTTAAGTGAAAAGCAACAAGCCAACGTGCTTAAAGAAGAAAATGTACTAATGGCACATTACACAATATGGATCATAAAAATGACGTGGAATAAAACTTAAAAAGTGGACCGATAATTGAGAAGAGATGTATGCTGGGAAATACGCCAAGATCGAAAGAGAAGCACTTCGCTCTCAGGGGGGGGGGGGGCCTAATTGAAAACCTCACATTCACTTGCTCAAGAAAAGTGAGTGGGCTTGTGCAGGACACGTCACCGAAAGTGACGATTTCCAATCGACGTGACTCGTGATGGACTGGCAGCCAAAGGATGGAACAAGATCGGAGCGGCTAATCGCTGCAGAGATGATGGCGTGAAGAGATCAGCTCGTGCATAGGAGATGGGATGGCTTCTGGCATCTTGGGACCGTGGGAGATAGAGATGTGTGGAGACCTTCATCCAGCAGTGGACATACCACGACTGATGATGATAGATGCCTTCTTCAGCATTTGTTTCTTGCTGTGGTTGTCCCACCTGATGACGGACGCTTGTGTTGCGCCCGAAACGTTGTGATTTATTATTTTATTTCTATTATTATTTATATTATTTTATTTATTATTATTATTATTATTTATTTTTACCTACGTGACTTTACCGAAAAAACCTAAGAGTATGATAGATACCCTTTGGCTACATAGCATGGGCCTAATGAGCACACGACACTGATGCATGAAACCCCACGTTAGTGCGTGCATGCACCTGTGGTATGCAAATGTGCGCAATGGATGCGATGCTTATTCTAACGCAACATGCCAGCACGTACAGTGTGGAGAGAAAAATAACACATTGTGTGCAAATGCATGCACACTGATCTGTGTGTGCCTGCTGTGTCATATGTAGAAATCAACCTCGCGCCTGCACACAAACTGACTTCATTGTTCACACTTCTCGGTGGGCGTACCCTCGCAGGAGACCCAGTATTGGGCTACCGCTCCATCATTCTTCTTATTGACCATCGTCTCGTCGACATACCTTTTTTCAGACTACATAAAAATGATGTATTCAGTTTTCTTCATGTTATAGGTTGGGTTGGGGTTGGGCGGGGGTGATTTTAAATCGATGGCTCAATTTAAAATCACATTACTCCCCTCTCGTGCCATAAAGTGAATGTCACTACATCGTAACGTCGTCATATTTTATCAATTGATCAGCATCGGTCTATCATTCAAAAGCAAAACATTTCAGCTCTGGTTTCATCGTTCTGTTTTTTTTATTGACGTTATTTAATACCGCATTGAGAGACAGCAAGATGAGCACGTGGACTAGAGGGCGCGTGCTGGTTAATGCCGTCACTTAAACTGTTCAGAAGAGCACGTGGGCTTGGGCAGGACATTTCGCTCGAAGGGATATGAGTTCCGATGGTCAAGGCTAATGACTGAGTGACAGCCAAGGAATGGAACGCGAGAGAGTACATCCGCGAAAGAGACAGCGATGAAATCTGCTCGTGGGCACGTGTTTTATGTGGATTTTATCGGAGTATCGTGTCAGATGGCAACACTATGGTGTGGAGAGGCCTGCATCCAGCAGTGGATTGGACATCGGCGAAAATAGCTTTACGGTTCCTCGGATTCCTCCAGTGTAAAAACATATTCCGATGAATCAAGACATGATGTCGCCGATGATGAATAAATACCTTGGTGCGTAAAATAGACGCGTGGCAAGAAGACATACGACCTTAAGACTCGCGCAGCGTTTTGCCGACTCCTTCCTTCACCCAGTTTAAACCCCCGTCGTAACCGGCTGGACCAACGACAACAACAACAAAAAACGAAACCTGAAGTGGCGCTGCGTTTCGTGTGGCCAGCGCCCACCGAGATGGGACCGCTGCCAGCGCACGCCGCACATGCGGTGGCACGAGAGGGCACGTGGGCACGTGGAGGAGGAGGAGGTGGAGGAAGAGGTGGAGTTGGTGGCAGCAGCCCGTTTCGTGACCTTGCTGCAGGTGCAGCTCAAGAGGTTTGGGGAGGCGGGGGGGCGAGTGTGGTCAGGCGGTGGGCGCGATAGGCGATGCTTTTCTGCGGATAGAGCGCGCGCGCGCGCGGCTCGTTTGCACGCCCACAGAGTTTTCCACAAAAACGCCCACAGTCGACCATCGTCCACAGTCGACCATCGCCCACAACCACGGTCGCCCCGTCCCAGGCAACAGTGGGAACCCTGCATTCGGCTGTGACCTTAAGGCTCGCGTTCGGTCCTTGATTATAATCACCACTGCCGCCGTCGTCGTCGTCAGACGTGGTCAATCCACTGCTACGTGAAGACCTCCGAGCGACACGCTCCGCTATTCCTGACGCAATTGTCTGGCGCGGCCACCACCTCGGTGTAAGGTTATAGTTGATAGTTGTTGCTCTGCATCAACATCAGCCGTACGCGAAAGGGGAAGACCCCTCTCCAAGCCGCCACCACCACGCAGGATCCTGCAAATGCAACAATCCACCCATACACCTGCACTCAAACTGATTTCATCCCTTCATATCCACCCGGTCCAAGTCCTTTCTGACACGTTCCATTCCTTGGCTGCCACTTTATTATTGTTCTGGACCGGTATCCCATAATCCCTGCTAACTCTGTGTCCTGCGCAAGCCCACTAATATTTATTTCATGATCAAGTCTTAGATTATTAAATGCATGACTCCAAAGTCCAAGGTACTTTTCAAGTGACATATTTAATTCATTTGAATAGTTGTGATAAATATACAGTAGCCTTCATTGTTATGAATTAACCTTTTTAAGTGGCATATTTAATTCATTTGAATAGTTGTGATAAATATACAATAGTTTGTGGACTCCATTTGTGCAAAAGGTTTCTCAAAAGCAGAACATGATTTAAATTCTGGAAAAAAGTGCAATAAATGCTTGTGTTGATTGAATAAAGTAATCACACAAACTCCATATGTTTACCTAATACTGTTGTTGTGAAAGTCTATGAGCTTTATTTACTTAATTAGCCTACGGTTTATTGACCACAAAGATGATAACATAAATACAAAATGTGATTATAAATGCGCATTTATGCGTCTCCACCCACGGTGTGTAGCTGGACGTCTGATAAACTCTTGTTTATTTTCCAAGCTCCCATTCCTGTTGGAAGTCCGGGAATGGCGGGTTTATTTAAATGTAAAGGTCAAATGAAACCGCATCCACAGCAAAGAGGAACACAAACAATGTCCGCATAAACAATGCCTTCCAACGGGCGCTATATGAGGAACGGAGAAATCGACGGAGGCTACGCGTTCGCTATTCGTGTCAAACCTGCAGTATCCACAGGGCCGCTGGAACATACATTCGCACCGCGTAAAAACAGCTGGGAGCCGCTGCCTAGCAAGCGAAGGTCGTTATAACGCCTACCTGGAAAAAAAAACCTCACCTCACCTCTCTTACGCCACGCGCGGCAGGTGCCTGGACCTGTTGGTTTTAAAATTAGCCCTGGCTAATTTAGGCGACTTGCCCCAAACTTTGATAAGTGTGCGATATAAATTAAGAACAACTGAAATAGACGTGCGTAGTTTTTTTTTCTTTCCTTGTGCAGAAATAAATATATCTGCCTTCCAAGTTAGTTTGACATTCACTTTACAACGCAGGTGTATAATGACGATATCCATTGGGTGTTTTTTTTTGTAATATGCATAATTGAATGTATTCACGCATAAAAAAAAACACTGTCAATAAAACAAAAACATGCCAAAGCGTATGCGACGAATCAAACCACCGCACAGTATTTGTAAAAAACAAGAAGAAGAAACCCCAGCGTATTCAACCTTGTGTACACATTGCATTGCGGCATAGCATAGAGCGGCGCGCTGCCGTCTGCGCGTGTTGATGTGCTCCGGTGGCTGTGTGCTTTGTCGCGTGCGGGCCAGTCGTATACCCCGAGGGCCGTCTGGCTCACGTGTCTCGCTCAGACATAATAGGATTAGCATCTACTGTTTTGTCTCACGTGAGAGGACGCCTGTCTGCGCCGCCCCCACCGCCGCCGCCTCTTGTTTGTGTGTTCGCCTCCTCGCTGGCTCTGTGCCCGAACCTTGGCGCTTCCTTTTGCCGAAACAGTAAGAGGGGCGCTGCGGGGGGTGGGTGTCTCTGTGCATAGACCAGAGGTCGCAAACGGGTTTTGATTCCTTACCCGTACCCGTACCCGGCCGCACCACGGTACCCTACCCGAAATGAGTGACAAACGGTTACTCACCAGTGACTCACGGCCTACCCTTACCCGTATCCGGCCGGGTACGGGTAGCCGGGTATCGGGTAGGGTACGGGTATCGGGTACCCGGTTGCGACCTCTGGCATAGACTCGCATCCCTCTATTGGGTACTCTACCACGGTGACTTGAGGTGCATTTGGACACGTGTATGCTTTGACAGTTAAAGGCTTAAGGTGCACCCCTGAAATTGCTTGTTGATGCCACTGGAGGATATTTGGCCGAATTTTTCATGCCGAAAACCAGACCTATCGGAAGAGGTGGGAATACTTTCACTTGACTCCACCACACGTGATGTGCCCATCGACTGCAGCGTACTCATTCAGAGGCCTCGGGATCAAACCCGCAACTGCGGGAGTGCAAGTCCAGTGTGTGAGCCATTCCGCCATGTCAGCATTCTCTGTTCGGAGAGTACAGCGAGTATAAAGAAACACATTGTCTGGTTTTCAACTTTGACTTGAGATATTCAAGGTGTGCTAGTTGACGCATAAACCCCCATACATCAGTGTTCTTCATTGCAAGGCCCATGGGCCACTGGCGGCCCCTGGATGGCCTGTATTGCGGCCCCTGGAAATACACAACGAGTGAAAACACCATCTCATCATCATCATCATCGTGCTGCTGTCAAACCCCCCAATAGTTTCAAATGTGTGGCGGCCTTCATCACACTGGGGATGTCTTATCGGCGAAAGTCACCCCCCTCCCCTCTGAAAATTAGTAAAGAACACTGCCATGCATTTCAATTAAGCTTGAGCTCTCCCTTGGCAATACGATATTGCGTCTTGATGTGCTCTCCTGTGCTTTATAACAAATCCACCCGAATGTTGTTTCCTTTTCAAGTAAAGTTGAATATCTTATATACATAAACAACCCACAAAAACAAACTCCCTTGATTTAAAATGAAACTGCTGTGTATACCAAAAGTGAGGTAATGTTCTTTCTCTCCAATAGTGTCGTGGCATCCCCGACGTTGTTTTTCCAAGACGATGCTGAAAACACTGGACGTGCAACCTCAGCGTCTATCTCATTTGCACGCCAAGTTCTAGAAATATCACACAAACACAGCCCAATGTTATTGTTGACTCGTCGCTCTTTGAGATCACTGACCGAGATAAGGGATTCGCTGTTATCAGACAAGACACATGGCCAAGTAGGTCCCATTTAGGCAAACAATGCAGGTATGAGTTGGTAAATGAGTCAACGGGAAGCCTATTTTAATCTAGTGACATCGAGTGATTTCCTCATTAACCAGGTTATTGCAATTATTGTTGTTGTTGTGGTTTGAAATGGATAGCACAGTTATATAACAGCCTTTTTACTTTGTACAATTGTATCTGTGTGCATTCTTCAGCTCCACCGGTTGGGCTATGACACCAGTGCTACACAAAGGTGTACTCTTGAAACTCTTGTCACAGGGTCTGTAATGTTCACTTCTTAATGGCGTCTTGAAGTGGGTTATTGAGACAGTGTTACACGCTGAACTGCGCATATATGGGAATTCTGCCATGATGTCATGGTGAGAACATTGGTTATGCAATCCAGTGGCCACTGGATTAAATCTCCAGGCAATGGGCAGGTTTCTTAAATCGCCACGACTGTCCACCCAGCACCACAAATGGGCACACCGCAGATTCTCGATCGGCAGGTCCTGTGTGTGGTGGAGTACAGTGTGCGTATTCCCACCCCTTCATAGACGTATAGCCAATGCGGAAGAGTAGACCAAATTCTCTCTGGAGGGACTGTCGAGAGGTCCTTCTAGTGGAGGGCCTTCAGGCAGCATCGGTGATAGCAAATAATTGTAGGTATTGAACCTTTACATTGTTATTATCGGATGGATAAAACGCAGTACAGAATACCGCCTGTGTAACAGCGCTTAACGATTCGATTTAATTACCAATTGCAGTGCAATGCAGCATCAAACATATATCTCGAGGGTCTTTTCGCGATGTGTGTATTTATATATATTTGGTTATGGTTATTTTGCAACTTGCACAACCACCTAACCACACCCAGTGGTAATGCGGTGGGAACACAATGTTCCAGATTTAAACTTTGCGTTGTTTCGTAAAATGTTGGGGATCCCCTCGTGTTGATGTAAAAAAAAGAGACGTGTTCAAGTAAAAAGGGGAAGCCCCCTTTAAAGTTGGTAACAAACGGCGGTTAATACTGCCGCTTTGTTTCGACATTGCTTTGCACGCGAGCAGTAGTGAGTTGCAAATATGAATACGCGCCATTCGCCACGAAGTGATGGTGACGGTGCATGTGCCAGGCTAGGTGCACTGAGGCCACGCGAAGTGTCGAAGGCTCGCTGGCAGGAGGTCTCGGAACAGACCCAGGTGCTATAGGTTGGCATACTGAGATGACTGGTAGATGCACCAGCTGTACCCCCTACTGTGCTAACTTGCTTCATTTTTTCCACCCGGCGCTCCACTCGTTGCTGTGAGCGTCGCTCCTCCGCCCTCAGTTGTTGCTGGAGGGCGACTGCCTCCAACTGCCCAGTATCATCCTTCACGAGCCCCCTCCATAGAGATTGATTTTGACACCGCTGGTACCAGTCGTCGGCAAGTCCACTCAGCTCCACATCCTCCCGTCTCTTTTACAGCCCATGTCGTGCCCGCTTAGACCCGTAGCTTCGTGCAGAGCGACAGACCAGGTAGCTTCCACACAGCATTGCGCAACCGATGAAAAGATAATGCCGCCCGACTGATTCGGAGTGAGACCTCTGCTGTAAAACCGGAGCTGGTCATAAGCACACTGCCCAGGTATGGGAAACTCCCCTCTCTCCACAACTACTCTATCACCAATGAGGAGCTGAGGGGGTGGAGTGTTTGGTGGCACAAAATATCCAGGCAGGTGCTTAGTTTTGGTGGGGCTGATGGTAAGACCCCACCTCTTAGTGGTATACGCTCCAGGTTCAGCAGAAGCGCCTCCAACTCTGAGTAAGCAGCAACCATCAGATCATCAGCATACATAACATGGTTGACCAATAGGGACCAATCCCTCGACTGCACCCGGGCATCGAACAGCCTCTCGTTGTATATGTACCGGTGCAGCCATGGAAAGCTTCTCGAACTACGTGGTCAAAGATGATGTGAAATAATGTGGGCGCCAGAGGACATTCCTGTCGCACCCCAAGGTGAAGAGGGAATGGCTCCGACTCCTAGCCACGTAGCTTGTTGGAATTCCCTACATCTCTGCTGTAGAAGACAGACAGAGAATATGGTATCTGTGAGAGAACCGCCCTGGTCTGAACCCACATTGGGGCTCTGCAAGCCTCTCCTTAGCGTGCCTGGCAAGGCAATGTTGAATAATCCTTGCCAGGACCTCTCCCGGCACACTTAGAAGAGAGATGCCTCTATAGTTGTTACAATCTGTGCGGTCCCCTCCTCTTAAAGAGGGGGCACCACCAGGGTATCCTTCCATGCACAGAACTAGACACGACACGTCATCAATATAATGCACGTGGTTGCTCTGTGAAGTGATCAATCACTTGCATAACGGTTAATAAATGCGACGTTCAAATTGTTTGCTCTTTTCCAGGAAGTTCAAGTTGATTAAGCGTGACATTTGTGCAGGTGGCAAAACGGCGAGGCATTATGCCAGAACTCCAAAGTACACATACACATATACGTCTATATGTATACTGGTGAATGATAACTTTAATAACAGCAATTGTGATAAAAAAAAATATAACGATGGTTAACTTACGTGAGTGTGTTTATGGGTGTTTTGGAAAAACAACGTATGATCGTCCATTTAGTGATGTAATACATTTAGCATTGGCACGCCACCCTACATTTGTAGATGATTATAAACTATTTATGCCAGTGGGTGAAAGCATTTGTATCGTGAACAATGCATAGTTTTACAACGTTCGTGTGACAGTAGCAGCACGCTGTTATTAGAGAGCTTCAGCATGAACTCTAACCCCGGTGCATCTCACGTATGTATGTCACATGCGTGCAACACACATTGCAGCTCGTGGACACGCACCACAGAGATAATCATGTAGTGCACGTGCTACGGTTTACAAGATATGGAACGCTACAAGAATACGAATAACACGATGGTTATCTGTTGCCACTCAACCCAATATAACACTTGTTATGCAATCCATCAGAGGCACTGATCAGGGCAGTGCAAAGATATACGAAAAAAAAATTGGTATCACATTCGCGTCGTCTCATATAATCCCCATGTAATACCCTAGGATTATATACAGTGCCACGTCGGATTATCTTGACAGCAGTGTTGAATAGCAGTTAACCACTCATGACATCGCTCATGTTTGCATCTGTTGAACAATGGCGTGCTCACAAAAGAACGCACGATTGACATTGGCAGGCATGTTTGTCGGGTAACATGTTTCATTTCAATCCCAAGTTTGGAAAGTGTTAACTAAGCAATATTTTCGCCCTGGTAGTAGGTTCAAGCAGTTGCGGTGTCTTTATCAACTCTTTTGATTTGATAGTGGTCTAAAGAATGACACAGGCACACGTTCAGCTCTTCTTATTTTGAGATGGTGGTCTCGACAAGGCTGCGATCATTGGTACCTGCAACGTGGCGGTCACATGACATGCAAAACATTGCCATGGTTGTCCTCTGTTCTGCTGTTTGTGAGCAGCAAACCTTTGCACCCTGTTTAATGTACGGCCTGCTATGTCCATATTCTCGAACAGTTCTTGTATAACGATAACATATATTTGCAAGTGCTGTGTGTAACGTAGAAAATAATCAAAATTCACCTTGCATCGGACGCACCTGGCAAAGTCCCTTCGGAAAATCTGAGTCGTCTTTGGGTTGTTTTTAGTTGTTGTTGCACATGTCGCCTGAAAGCTGATCCGTGCTTATGTAAATAATGTCTGGCCGAATCCCGTTTCTTAGTCGGCTGCATAAGCCATATTACGTCTACCGCATTGCTGCTGTTACACAACCTACATGTTCGTGGAAATATCAAGCACACAGACAATACCGGGGCTATTGTCACTTCTCTTCTTATTCACATAAGTGGATGATGTTGCAGACTTGCTACCCGGGCGTGTGCACCCTATTCGTGAAAAGTAAACAAATATGGACGAGAAGCAGTCAAACATTAACATGCCTCCGGCAATCGCTCATCAAGGTCACATTCCTTGACGTAATTGAGGTTGCAAGTTTGAAAGCCAAGCAATGTCGACCGTGCGTCCGACGACACGCGTTATTGGTTGTACACAGGTGGGAAACGGTGCGATGTTTCTCATGCTGATGAATATAAAACAATAAGTGGGTAAGAGTGGGGGCGAGAGAGATCTGGAGCAGTGGCGCTTTGTGTTTTGACCCATGGCCGGAATCTGCGGCGAGTGATATCTGCAGAGGCCCTGTGCACTCCCTCCAACATCTTAACGAGGCCGGAATCAAACCATACCAACCCGTGCCGACCAGTAGAGAACTGTGTAGTTAAACAACCCATCTATGCTCTTTGGTTCTTTCGGTAAAGTCACGTAGAAAGAAAATAAATGTAATAATAGAAAACGACGTTTCGATTGCAGCACAAGCAACCGTCGTCAGGTAGAACTAAACTTGAGAGAGAGACAAAACACAGACACGGAGTCACACAGACAGACACACAAGCAGAGAGAGACACACAGAGACACACAGAAATGATCGACGAGGTGTAGGAGAGGCCTTCGTCCAGCAGCGGAGTGACAAAGAGTTTTTAATTATTAGTAGTAGGGGGCGTCCATAAATGACGTCACGCGATTTTGGACGATTTTTGACCCCCCCCCCCTTAGTCACAAAAAAAAAGTCAGAACCCCCCTCAAATATGACGTCACAAAGCTCTGCCCCCCTCAAAAAAATAAAAAAAACATGCTTCAAATCGCTTTAAACTATTGTCATTGTAGTGCGTATTTAATGTGGCACTGAACTCTGATGTTGTAGGAGAAACATTTATTAAAACGTCTATTTAATTAAGTAGAACGTGTTGTCTATATTTATGTAAAGTTGCATATTTTGATGTGACGTCACATTTCTCTAACACCCCCCCCCGTCGTCACACATCGTCACAAATGTCTGACCCCCCCCCCCCCGCGCTAGGTGCGTGACGTCATTTATGGACGGTCCCGTACAGGGCGAGGGTTGAAAGATACGACGCCATTGAATCTGTTTTCATATTAAGTAATAAAATATTTGGCGGTGCTGTTGGCGTGTTGGCAGTGGTGCACAGTTAACGAACGCGAAACATCAACGCACTCGTCAAAAAAATTCGGTGACTTTTTTTCTTGCCAGTGGCCCTAGTGCTATGATGAAGGGCCGTTGTTCGAAACGTCGCCGATAATATATATCAAATCATGTTAAGGCAGTTGTTTTAACGTGAGTTATCATTTCTTTGACATACGTTATTTTCCTTGTGCAAGAACTTGACGAGACAATACGTGAACATTGATCATAGCAGTGTCAAAAGTCTCACAAAGCAGAACTGTGATATTATCTTGGTCCTGTGACCACCCATTTAATTATCTAACACCCAATTTTTTTAAAGAAAGGTTTATTTAAAACAGAAATGAATATGCAAAGAAAAAACAATGTTAGGGGTAAATTAATTGGGGGGGAGGGGGGGGAGTCACAAGACATCTGGAACCCCCTGTACAGTGCGAGAACTGGGTGTTATGGGAGATTAGTTTAAATTGAGTTTGCGTTCAACGATTGTCCCGGCGTGCACGTGGCCTCTACCCACGTGTTTTGTTGATCTTATCTTACCTAGCCACTGCAGGTGTTCTCATTGACCATGGAGGCATGATTGGGCAATCTTCATGTCTGCTTTGAGCACCAACATAACTTCATTTGAGTATCCATCCACAGATAAAGGCAATATATTCTGATTGGCATTGCTCCGTGTGTACGTATGTTGAACTTCTTTCGCACCGTACGTAGCCGTGCTAATCGAAGGTGCTCTACTCTTGGATAACTTAATAACTTGTTATTCGCTGAAAGCAATCTGAATATCCCGTTAAGCCCTGAGGGTTTCAAACAGAAATTAATATGCCAAGGGGGAAAAAATGTGGAGGTCACAATACATCTGGACCACGCTGTACATTATTGCAATATGGATGTCATCCCAGAGGAATGTGGAATTTCCACCACTGACTGAGGGCTGTAAACAAGAGATGAACACCTCCCCACGTGCGTTTTAGCTGGAAACCACTTGAACTTTTTGAGTAACAATATCGTTTTTTAAAATTTTCATCACCTAAAAACAACCCTCACCGAGGCTCGAGACGTATTCAGGAGCCTAGTCAGAATGTTTGGTTTATTACATGGCAGTGTATGTTTGGAGGGATTCCAGAAAACCCCCACCACACAATATTAAAGGGAATAACTACTTAACCCCACAGATAGGGGAGGGTAGACCAAGTTGAGCCGACCATAAATCCTCCGCTGCCCAAAGTTTACAAGTTTGTGGAAATCCAAAAAAAGTTTTAAAACAATATATCAACAGTTGGTGGTGTCACGTTTCACCATCAAATTATTAACATTGATTATTAAGTCTCAAGTCTGAGATGCATGTATTCAATTATGAAAATGTAATGCTATTGTTATACGTATTTAGGCTCATGGATTCAGCAACAGTTACAATTGAGAGAGAAACAATACAAACCAGACGGTGGAAACAAAACAAAAATAATAAATAGTATAACCAATCACAGCCCTTCATCATAATCCGTCTAATTAGTCGGGGTAGGTAGCGCTAAATAATTAGACTCCCAATTGTGGGTGCCTTTTGTTATCTCAGTACTATTAGCCAGCGTAGAGCAGCAGATTGGCAGTCAAGGCTACATATGGGCAATGTTGACACCTGCGCTCAATCTCGTCCTGTCCTCAGTATCCCCGGCACACCAAAGTCTCTTTTTTGTCTCAAGACAAATACAGCTGCTGGTCTGCATCTGGCCTGACTACAGAATGATGACAGGAGGCTGTGGGCCCCGTCGCCAGTAATTGGCATCACGCTAATAACGTGTAATATGTTGACCTCACCCACACCTGTGCAACCCATTTCGTTAATTGTCAGGTGTATTGTCGTCCTTCGATTCGTCGACATTACATTCACTGTTATGAATGTCATCTCGCAGAGTTTCCATTAAGAATTAGGATAAATAACTCGGCGTATTCATATCGAAATGAATTGTGTAAGGTGAGTCACTTTTGGTTTCCACAAAGAAACAATCGTTCCCTTTAAACTGCCACGCCTGCCATTGTTTATTTTAATGTATTGTTTTTTTACAGTATGCTCCTGATTAATCACTGTGATTGGTGAAATCAGTTAAGTAGTGTATAGCTTATTTTAAACTGAAATTGTTTCCTCTCCGTCCTACATGCATTTATTTGACAAAATAATCGAGGGACTACTGGATACATGTTTTCCTGCTTGTGAGTGGGATACATGTTTGGAAGGCTGCACTGTGTATTTTGATTTTAATTTGCCAAACAGATTTTTACAGACCAGTTTTGATTGACTAATTACTATAGATTCTGTATTGTAATGCTTCTGACTTGTATCAGGATAAGTGTAAAGTAATGGAATGCACTGTCCGATATGTTTATCAACTGTTCCGACAAGAGCTCTGCTTTTTACCGGCTGCATTGGGTCAATGCTGTAATGCACCACATGTGGGCATTGTTACGTAATTTACTGTACAGAATTTACCTCCAGTATTTGTTCTATGTGACCGTGCAATCGTAAGTATGTGCATGCTGTACTCTACTGCGGTGTGTATTGTATACAGTACAGTAGTGTTTGAATACTGTTACGTGTACAGACACTGTCCCAATTATATGCATGTGGGGTGGCAGTCAGTGGTGGAAATTCCACATTCCTTTGGTATGAACGAGCCTTTCCATACGCCAATTTCCTCACAAAACGATGCCCATATATGCAGTAAACGTGCACACACATTACGGCATGCCTGCATTCATAGGAATGGACGAACATTCAAAAGGTCATATTTTCTGCTTGTCGCTTACTGTACAGTATCTAATAGACTGATTCACCAATACTCTTGAAAGAGTATATAGTCATTGTGAACGAGGTGGACATATCGATACCAAAAATATTAACTTTTCATCTCAATCATTTGACTTTCCCGCGTTGGTCATCGGGTTGTTTGATCATTCTCCGTGCCGTTGAATGCTGTGGTGGAACTCGCTGCTTGATGTTCACGGTGGCTGGGAGTGAAACTCGGGTTGTTGGGGTTCATTGCTTTCATGGCTTTATTTTGGTGATTTCGAAAAGTATATTGATTTAGCCATGTTTGTTTGTTGTCGTACAGAGTTAGACTGATGGCCTTAATCTAAGTTGTCTTGTGGTTGTTGTTGGTTGTTTGACTTGCATCCCACTGGGATTTTTGCACACAGCGTTGGTGTGCGGTGATTTTTTTCTGCAATATTTTGCTGTCTTTTCTTGGATTTCTGTTTGCACTTAGTCACATATTCACTTTAAGATGTTTTTTGTTCATGTTTTTTTGTTTGTTGCGGTTGCACCCGATTCAAGAGCCGAATGGCTCACAGGGCTATACCAAATAAATGAACTTGAACTTGAACTCTAGAGAGAGAATTCTGCCTGATCATTAATCACAGGGTGCTAACACACACGCCCACTGCAAGCCTGGACGATTCTTTACTCTTATCGAGTTTGAACGGCGTCCTTTAAGAACTTCCTTTGGTGCTCGTGAAATCGATTGACCACTTCGCAGCTATATTTTAATAGAGACACAAATAGAGAGTTGTGTGTGTGTGTATATAAGGGTTTAACCACGCGTTAATCACTCTGACGATGTTTTACTAAACTACTGAATTGTGGCATCGCCAGCCTGTGAGGGATGGTGCGACACAGTAGAGAGTGTTCATCCTCCAGTGGATAGACCATGGCTGATGGTGAACATATATTGATTGAACGTGTGCATCGATAACCACATCTGCTCACGTTTTTATTGGTGTTATTGCTGTGTAGTAAGCAACTTACGAACATTACATCGAGTTTTAAAGGGGCTTTTATTGAGTTGGCAGAGAGTTCAGGTCATGCCATATTGAAGTTATGTGCTGCTGTACACACTGCAGAATTGCCACGTTAATTATAGGTGTGTGTGTGTAAAGAAAACGCCTATGCCCTATGACCACACCACTTGGAAATGCGCCCAATCTCATCAGATCTCCGAAGCCAGGGAGTTTTGACATTGGATATTGCTTGGATGGGTGACACGAGATACACAGCAGGTTGCTATAGGCACTGCAGATGCTCCTGGGTGGGCAGCAGATGGCCACGATGTAACATTCATCCACTTGTACCGCTATACACCGTGTGCGTGCGCTCTCTGCCTGTACCAACACACACTGGCCAGCATGGTGCAGTGTGTGGTGTTGTTGTTGTTGTAGCAGTGTGATCAAATAACCTCCATGACCCACGCACACTCCATGGGGAGGCCTTTATCCAGCATTGGATTGAATAACGGCTGTAAATTGCTTAAAGTTGTTTTTTACTTTAGACGTGTCACTATTGTAGCCTAGTGATGCCTATTTAGTGCGTCTGCCGTGCCTTTTAATACATCGCTGTAGTGATAGGTCACTGCCGTGTGATAGTTGTATGTATGTATGCATGCCTTAAAAGTCGCTGAAGTCTTTATTTTCATATTAACAAACGCTTCAACTTGTGTTGGGCTGCCCAGGAAACGAACCAGTAATGCATCTACAAGATGAGTTGTCTTTTTGGGGGGTGGGGGGGGGGTGTTGTCCATCATGTCACTTGGGTTGTAAGTTGTTGATATATCTTGCCTGCCTTGAGCTCAACAAAATGTTAAGGGCTTAACTACTGTGGAAAGCTAAACTGATACGGTCATATACAACGGCTTACATTTAAATGATTGCTATATGCGGGACCTATCACTGCAGTGCTGTTATTATGACTGCAGATTGTGATTCTTTCGGGTTTATGTTTGCGTTGTCGATCATTTAAATTTGACAAGGATGTGAAAGTTCTTCCAAAAGGTATAGCATCAATATAGAGTTTTTTTTTAAATCACTTTTGGTGTCAGCTATTAAGTATGTTTTGTTTGTGCCTATTTTCCATCAACATTTTTGTTTAAATGCCTGTGGTGTACAACGCAGTATATGCAGCGTGAGTGATGTCAGTGTGCAGGCCTTTGTCAATCCACTGCCGGATGACGGCCTGCCACGTGGGACTGATTTCGATGGCTGTCTACCGATGTCAGTGGTTGCCGTCACTAGGATTGCCACCTGTTTTATCAGGATTGCCCTCTTGTTTAAGGAGCTGTTATGGGAAATCTGTTAGTCTTCCCGGAACATTAAAAGTCCCGGTTTGTGGTAGTTGCAGAACAATTTAGCACTCAAGACAACGCATGTGCTGTAGTGCTCATCTTTTCCGGTGTTTAGATTTTTTAGTTTTTTGTACCTCAGAGGTAACAAGCCTAGCCATGAGTGATGAATGCATCCACATGTCGCGTGAGTTATCAGGTTTTTATTTCACCGTATTTCACCGTAATAGTCAATTGTGGATTGGTAAATGAGGGGCCCAAGACCATTTCAGGCATCGCCGTGGCAGGAGTTGAACGTTTTTTTGCGCTTTGCGTTTGCCACAGCTCCACCGCTTCATGCCTAGCAACAGCATGTGGTGCTTCAAAGGTGCGGTGAGGTGTGGCCATTGCTAGACGGCACCAAGGTGGGAAAACCCACAACTTTACCCCCAAAAGTCAGCAGGGTACACTTGCCACAGTTCTCTATGCCAACAATTGGCACGACTAGATGTCAATGTTTGCAATTGGCACTGTCCAATCACTCACTCCAGACACTTATTATTTCCCTGTTGATCACCTAAAATGAATCTTAATGTACCCAAGCGTACAAAGTACGTAAGTAAACTATGTAAATTCTGCCAACATTGGGCAAATATATATATTTTAGTGAGTGGCCGGGTGCCACTGTGGTAACACTTGTGCCACACAGGAAGAAGGGTCTGGTTGTGTTCTGTTTAATTCCCGACTCGGGTGCCTTTCCACGTGGAGTTTGAATGCTCTCTCTCTATTTTGCGTGGGTATCTTCTGCATCCTCCGGTTTCTCCACATATATATAAAAAAACAAGCGACTCAATGTCGAAAAACTTACCTACAAATTCATCAGTTGGGATTGCACATAGCAGCATTGACACCTGCTGTGAAAACTTGGCAGGAGCCTCCTGAAAACGATTCTTGAGACTCGGTGAGGTTTTCCTGGGTAAAAAAAAACCCATGGCAGATACACAAATGTAAAACTCTCCAGTGTGCGACTGTGGCCATCCAGAACAGACGCAATGCCCGATCCACAAAGACGAAGGAGACGTCACAGCGGCACACTCCACTGCCCCTGACACAGTCGTCTGGCTTGACCACCTGAATTGTAAAATTGCAGTTGTTGCTCTGCATCTACATCAGCCATCCGAAAGAAGACGCGTAATAATGTGTGTGGTGGTAAAGAATAACAAAGCATATCCAACAAAATTAAGGTCCTGGCTCGGACAGAATGCAGGGGGAGTTGTAGCACAGTGGTTAGCCACTGTGCTATGAACCCCGTTACCTGAGATCAAATCTGGCCAACAGCTAACATCGGTGCAAAGTGATATTTTGAACCGTTTCTGGGCCCCCTGTCACCAACCCGTGGTAGATGTGTGGTACAAACAACCCTCGTGACACAGCGTGGTGAGGCCTTCATCCAGCGGTGGATTAACAAAAGGGTGTTTATTGGATGTTATTAAGGTGAAAATCAAATGCACATACATAGTACCATGAAACTCCTCTGGTCTGAGTGATGTTGGGGGGACACGATTCGTGGATCATATTATCTTCCTTTATTCACTCGGTTATCTGCAGATATACGTGGAAAATAACATGGATCTGTTGCCACTTCCATGCGACTTCTCGTGAGTGCAAAGTCTTCCTTGAACGGGTGACGCACCTCCAAGAGACAAGTGACATGCGATTCATTGACAGGTAGAAGCAGGTAATAGGGTGAATTTACAGCCACTTGATGGTGACGTATTACCTGCAGAAAAATGTGAATAACAGAAAACATCCGTAGGATTAACCGTAGATTGAGGCTCCGATCATAATAGTTTTGGCTATTAGGGACTCAAATAAGTGTAGTTTTATTGTACAGTATGTTTTTTGGAGGCCACTTTTAAATTGTCAAACTGTGGCTTTTTGTAAACTATTGAGAAAAAAACAACCGTTTACTACGTCAGTTTCTTAGACATTGTCTCTGTTTTAGAGGGCTATTTGTGTCGCATATTCATGAAGCAATATCAATGACTATTTTTTCCAAATTATTTTTCCATTGATACACGATCACGGTTGTCATAGGATAGGTGTTGTGTATTCCAGCTATTACAATTGTCTCGCCCGAGCAAGCTCGTAATGCCCATGAATGAGTCACCGTATCAGAAAACATCTCCAGAAGAGGCTGACGCAAACTTGAGTTGTTATTTCAAATCTCCCTCTGCCCGTCCGTCCATCAGAGACGCAATGAGTCATCTGTGACCACAAGGGCTGTATAAGGGAGAAGATGCTATTTTTAGACCAGATACAATTGAGCGGGACACGTTGCCTTCAAAACAAGAGGCGATAATATATAAAAGGCGAGATTATATATTTACATAAAGTTGCGAAGTAGCCTACAGCCAATGGCAATAATCATTCCCCCCTAACCTCAAATGTTCATCATGTTATAACAATGGAGGCATTCTGATCTGCCGTGTTCTTGTTATTGTGGCGTTCGTGTTTTATTTTTGACGATTCTCTAATTTTCGCCGTAACCGTTCACACGTCCTGCCTGTCGCTGAGAAGGAGACACGTTCGTCTGCGTGGCGAAACTCGCCTCCTTGCCAATGGCACTGTTCATTAAGGCAGGGGGCTATGGCGGAGGAGGGTGATGGGCATGATGTCCTGATGGTGGTAATGGTGGACCAAGTGGCTGTGTTGTTGGTAGCGGCGGGCGGTTGTTGGTGGTGGGTCGCAGGAGTTATTGAGGAGGAGGAGGCGGGGAAGGCTACGGAGGGAGGAGGGGGATCAGGACGTTGTGGAGGGGGGTGGTAGGGGAGGTGACATCATTGTGGCGGTCTACTCGTAAACAACGGGCGCGGCCACGGCTGGCTGGCTGGCGTGTGCGTGCGTGTGTCTGTGAGGACCCCGAGATAGCATCAGCTGCAACTCAAGTGACGCCTCCTCGGCAGAGTGGCGTGTGTACGGGAGTGCCGAAGCAAGCTTTTGTTCCTGGCACGGCTGCACCCGAGGCCATGGACGACCCTGTTAATGAGTTCTCCGAATCGGTGCAGGTTGACACGGAAGGGAGTGGGGGCGAGTCAGATTTGTCCTTAAGCCTCCCCGCAATGTGTTCGTTAAAAAAATAAAAAATGGGATTAAACTAAACAACTTTTGAATACAGGATTTAAACACGGGTTCACGTCTCTGCATTATGTACTCGTGTCTTTTTTTCGCCACATTATGCCGGGTGTGTAATGGTCAGCACGCTGGAACTTGGAATCTAGAGGGCTGCTCGTTTGATTCGATTTTTCGGCGAGGCAGTCGAAAACATTGGTGGGAAAGTTGGTTAACACCCTGAACCTTAACACCCTGTACCATGCAGGATGATACATGGGAATACCACAGTCGATCGGGAGGTTGTTTGTGGCGGGGTAAAGTACTCCCATCTCTTCCGAGACATCTGGTGAGCGTGTGAAATATTCTTAGGTTTTTTCGGTAAAATCACGTAGGTAAAAAAATTAAATTGATAAAAGTAAAATAAAATAAAAATCACGACGTTTCGGAGGAAACACAAGCTTCCGTCTTCAGGTGGAACCATCACAGCACGACAGCTGTATCAAGTGATACTTTTATCAATTTTATTTTTTTACCTACGTGACTTTACCGAAAAAACCTAAGAATATGAATCATTGCAGTCACGAAAGCTTCAAATCTAGAGCGTGTGAAAGTGGGCCGATGTGGCCGTAGAGGGCCTGTCAAGAGCTCGCTTTTTGCGGAGGCTCTTCTGCCAGCAGTGGTGTGAACAAGCAATTGCAGGGCTGGGCCTTTTACATTCCCAGTACTTGTAGAAGCTACATTGAAAACGAAAGTTTTAATCACTAGTTTTTGTGTTCAGTTGGGCTTCCCCCGCACCTCCGGTTAGCGATTAACTAAAAAAACCTCTTATGGATAATATTGGTTGCGAAAGCCGTCGTGTTCAACTGACTATTTAGATTGTTTTGCTGCTATAAATGTCCAAATGATAAGCCACTTTGTTCAGCTATCAATTGTGACCAGGTCGCTTTTGAGTAACAAGTTAATACCTCCGTGAGCTTTGCCAGGTAGGATGGGGATGGTTTAGTTTATTGTGTTTGGGTGATTTGTTTACCTTTCTTGTACTTTACACTTCCATCGTGTTTGTGTATTGTTCGTTGTTGTGGCGTTCTTACCCCGTGCCACTACTGGACATCTGTGAAAAAGAGCTTAATAGCTCATCGGATTCCTCCATGATAAATATATATTCTGAATATAAGCTCTGGATAGCTGAACTCTCTACAAATATCACGACCTATTTTTACATGCAACATTCCTTACAGAGGGAACTCGAGAGGAGGTTCTCCCGCAATAACTTATCTGAGCAAGTAATTGCATGGCTGCACCTTTGGCCTGAAGCTGTGATGCTTAATAACGTCAGTACGTTACACAACTCAACTGATCAGGTTCACTGCCTTGGCTGTGATCGAATTTGTGGTTAACACGACTTCAGTACCACGCAACACTGGAGCTGTGGTTGGACACGGGTGCGTATGTCAGCTATACGCGTGTCAAACTGTACAGTAGTCGTATTTTGAACATAAACCCATTCGTAATATCGTTCAGTTTTGTTTAACACACTACAAAGTTGAACACTTTTAAGGATGGTCATTGTTACGAAATGGCTAATTATATCACATGTTGAATGTCTCTGTTGTATATTGATGGCCATCTGTGAAAAAGAGCTTCATGGTTCAACGGATTCCTCCAGCATAAATAAATATTATGATGATCATGATGAAAGCTTCACTTAGTCTTAAGACTCTTTTTCAAGAGGTTCTCAGATTGTAATGTTTCGCCAACGCTACCGATTATTATTAAATACGTTTAGCTTCACGTGCAAGGAAACTTGAGTATTTGACACACAAAATACTAAACGTTGTTTTCTCCTGGCCACCTCATAGCCCCACACCTACAACACCTCGCAAGCCCCGGTGGTCACTCACCTACTACACGAGAACGAACTGTACTCAACCCTGATTTGCTTCCGAAATCTGACAAGATGGAGCAAAAAGGTTTGCCATCTTTTTTTTCACAGACCTAAGCCAAGGTCTGTCAAAACTCTGCGGTATTCTATCAAAAGTTCGGCACAATTCCACCGTGCATCAGTACCAATCAATTGCTGCCATCCAAACATTATGGCAGCAATTCCCAGCAGACCGTCGAGACCAGGGGTCACAACGTGTGACACCCCCAGAGCCGCACGCGGCTCTTTGAGGACAGCTTCGTGACCGTCATTCACCACGTGCGTGCATTGCCGATCTTGAAATATCGAGGTTTGTTTTGGTTTGCCTAATTCGAAAAAAAAATGCTCCAAACCCAAACAGGTGGCACCTCCGATAAGCACGGTTGGCAACGTAGGGTGCGAAAGAAATTCAACATTCATACATACAACCATAATTCTGTGCATGGAGGGTAATTTTATCATAAGCACGTACACCTGCATCTATTTAAATTATTGATCCTGTTTATTGTTTTAATTAGCAAATTTCCAAAAATCATAAACGTTACCTTTCTTGTACAATTTTACATGGCATGGTAACGTGCTATCTTGCATTAGCCTATACAGGATATGCCTATGACCACCGCATTATCTAGAGCGTGCTCGATTAGTCCTCTCTCAGAAGCTAAGCGAGTTTTGAGCCTGGATAATAATACCAGCGTAGTGGTTGGATGAATGTCCACCATCTATTCAACATGTTTTGGAGGCTACTTCAGAGGACATTGAAGCAAACACCACTAGGTTTATTAATTTTAATTTCATTTTTTACCTACGTGACTTTACCGAAAGAACTAAGAGTATACACCACTAGGTTGTTCTGTACAATGCACCGACGTCCCTGCGTTCACTAACCCGCACTCACCAGCACGGTGAAGTATGGTCAAATAACCTCCACGGCACGCAGGGGAGACACTCATCCAGCAGTGGAGTTACAAAGGGATGGCACTGAACACGTGCACGCAGTATATGGTTATCGCTATTGCACATGTTGCTCTCTAGATGGCAGCATGAACCGCCCGACTCGTGTAGTCTGGATGCATTAGAGTAGCACACACCCCATGTGGACAACACTCGTACACACACACTGCACGTGAACACTCACACACTGCACGTGAACACACACACTGCACGTGAACACACACGCACACTGGGTGAACCGCACTACTCATGGTGTGTGTGTGTGGGAATAACACAATCCATGTGGACAACACTCACACACTGCGCGTGAACACTCACACACTGCATGTGAACACACACACAGGCACCACGTGAACCACACACTGAGTACAACACACACGCACACTCCATTAACCACACTATTCATGGGGTGTGCGCGCGCGCGCGCGTGTGTGTATTTTGATGCACTTTCAATATTAAAATGTTGCCTATTAAACATGCAAAATACACTGTTCAATGCATTCTCGGTCACAATAACTACCGTTGTTTAATTAATTAACACTGTCAGTGAAAGGCACCACTAGGCATAATGAACTGTCGTCACCCCCGCCCTCCCCCCTCCCCAATTTCACCAACATCTGTTGTTCCGCTTGAAGGTAAGTAATTGTACATTGAAAGGCAGTCTATACATATGAGAAAGTTTATCATTATTTTGCTGCTGCTTGTTTACCCAGGAAAGCCTTAGTGAGCCTCATGACTTTTTTTCAGGAGGGTCCTGCCAAGTTTTCACGGTAGGGGTAGATAATTTCTACCACGCATATTCCAATTTAGTAATTTGCTGATTTTTTTTCAAATGTGTCAAATTGGGACCATTCATCCTTACGTGGAAGATTTTGCTCCAGTCTACAACATGATAACATTTCCAGCGCATATGGGTTTGTTATATTTGTGTACAAATTGTTTTAATAAGTCAAAGTGATTTCTTGGTCAAATAAGCATCTCTCATCTCCCGTTTACAGCCCTGAGGCCCAGGGGTGAGTGAATATACGACATCATTATGGAGGTGCGAGTCTCTACATAGGACTTCCCCACTAAGTGGTACAAATTGTATCGACCCTGGGGGGATGATTGGCTGAGTAAACCTCCAACCAGGATTTGAACTCGCAACCAAGCCACCTTGAGCCACCTTGGCCACTTTTGGCACATCCTTTGTTCAAACTATTTTAACAACTTTGAAAAAATGTACTTCGCGGGCGTGACGTCATATTTCGCTTTAGCATTTGCACGCAGAGACCGAATGAATCGTCGAAGGTGTTTGGCAGCGGGCAGCTGTTGCCTGGTGACTGCTGAAAAACATTAACAAAACAAGGGCTCAAAGCCAGTCACTGCTGGGAGCGAGCCCTTCACGATTGCGCACCTGAAAAAGTGGGTCAAGGGCAAGTCATCTCTCATTCACCCCACGTCCGTTCTGTTTTAATTCGTGGATATATTTGCTTGTATCAAGACCTCGGTTCGAGAGGACGCGGAATGACTCGCATCAGGTGCCACTGAATCACACAAGCCAATCGTAATGGTGTTTGATATGCATTTGTCTTCATTAGAATCCGACTGACAGTACGTAAAAACTGTCAGAAAGCAGAACAGTATGTAACGAAGCACGTGGAGATGCTTTGGGAATTACACCGAGAGACAGAACGTGGAACGCATGGAGCAGAGAACAAACACATTGCAGTACAGCCATAATATGGACTCCATACTCTTTGGCTCTTTTGGTAAAGTCACGTACAGTGTAGATAGAAATAAAACAAAATAAATCACGACGTTTCGGACGCAACACAAGCGCCCGTCTTCAGGTGAAATTCGCGAATTGTGTTTTATTTCTACCGACGTGACTTTACCGAAAGAACCAAAGAGTATGGATTCCTGCAGTCACGAAAGCTTCAAATCAAGAATAATACGGACTGTTAAGAAATGTGTGGGCTTGGGAAGGAGACATTGCTATAAGGGGTGACAGCAGATGGACTCGACTGATGACAGAATTGCAGCCAAAGGCGAGAGCATGCCCGAGGTGATGCCAACCCCGGTGATTGGACAGGGCATGACAGCGAGCCAGAACGCAATATCGCAGGTCTGTCAGAGATGGTGACGTCGTGGGAAGGCCTTCACCTAGCAGTGGATAGAGCATGGCTGCTGCGGATGATGATGATGGTGGGTTTGCACTTAAAAGGGTTCAATTTCCTGCACTGCCTGTGCGTAGTAACGAACACCACAAAGTAACCTACTTTTGCCACCTGATGTGTTGCTGTGTGGGTGTATTATTCCAAAGCGTTGTACAGTGATCAACGCTGGAAATATTAAATCCTCCTTGTTCAGACCATGTTTTTGAATAAACGCCTTGAAACGCGTGCGTTGTTTTTTTTCTTTCAATACTCTGCTCTTAAACACGCATCCTTTGCTAGACAACTGTTATTGCAGGGAAATTGCCTAACCCCCCCTCTCCCTCCACAACGTCTGTTAAGGAAATACAAAGCGAATGAAAAAGGAAGGAAAAACGATCCCAGAGTGGTGAACTTTAGACCCATCTTATCGCCGTTGCAATAATGTGTCCGGACAGCCCTGATGGATTTCTAATGCCGTATCACGTTGCGTTGTCTTGTTGTGTGTTCTTTGCTAGCTTGGCCCTATTTAATGGCTTGGTATTTTTTTTTCGCTGCTAATTGTTAAAAGCACCATTTCCACAGCAGAGGCAATGTGTTTTTCACATGCGGGCAGCCAGCAATTTTCGTCGCTAAGGCAATAGAAGATCGGCAATTGGCACTTGGTGGCAGCTGAGGTCATCAGCGGGTATCGATCACCGGTCAGATGCCTCACTGGGCACGGTAATGATTTTGTTAATTAATTTTGTTGTGCCGCAAAAAACACATTTTGACCAGCTACCAAATCACAAATGTTTATATTATACATAGACTGCGTTCGGGATATTGCACATGAGAACTTAAACAGATGCGTAATTGTATGCTAATAAATACAGACGTCAAAAAAATGTATTGTCGACATTTCTGTAGTTTCACCAAATATATCGGTTTTTAAAAAACATGAAATAAATCTCCAAATTTTTAGTGTAGATTAAAGGAACATAAGTGTTTCTATGAATATACAGAAAATTCAAATAAATAAATAAAATCCTAGCTGTTATGAATCCACCAGCGGAAGGTCTATTCACACCATGTCAGCGATCAGGGTTTTGACCATACTTCACCATGCTGGTCAGCGCGGGTTGGTGAACGGTGCGAGGGCAAGACCAGTTCTTATATATCACTGGCCGCTGATGTTAGCCGTGGCTGGGAATTGAGCTTGGGTCTCTGGGTTCGTAGTGTATCGAGCCAACCACTGTACCACCAAATCCTCCCTGAATAGAATAGTTTTTGTATATATTAGTGGCAGCCTACAGCAATGTCTGAATCGTATTAGCTGACAGTGTAATTTGTGCATGACAACAGACAATCCTAATGCAGTTTATCAATTGACAATCTGCTCTATATTAATCTTTATAGCTAAGCCGGGAATTTGTATTTTTTTTATGACAACCGGTGCTCTTCAAGGAAGAACAATACAATAACCTTCATGCCGCATGCATATGTACAAATGACCTCTGTTGACAGAAAACACTTTTTCAATCACGCAATCATGGGGACAGTGCATTTGGCGCAGCCTCGTGGGAGCTGCCGTCAGCGGACGTAAATGTGTGTGTTGGGGCCACATTGAGCGCACGTGCTTTGGTGCATTCGTTGTGAAAGAGCTGCCTGCTGTTAACATTAACAGAGGGAAGGAAATGGATGCCAACGAAGGCCGATGGAGCGGCCCATGCTGCTCGTTGTTTGTGTCTGCTGCGAGAGTGCCGTGGCATGTCGTTGACTGGCCCACACGGACATCCCCTCGCAGCAACGCATTCTGCATTGGCAGAGCGGCTGGACCGTTTCCTTCGTACGAATATTTCCACGATCGTTGGGACTGCTTCATGGTGATGATTAACTTGGGCACTGTGGTTGGTGCAACGGGCCTCTGTCGCCTACGTGTTTCTGGTAATGATGATGGTTATACCCCCCCCCCCCCTTTGAATCATGCCGTAAAATAGATAAATCAAACTCTATTTTCGTGGCTATTTTTAACTCTGCTCGACTTGGCCAGGGGTTGGGGCGGTGACCTCATTTATGGTCTGTTGTGTGTCGCGCATTTAGGAACGGTGCCTTTGGCTTGATCCACAGTTTCATGCAATTGCGCCAGAGTCAAGCTGCCAAATGTCCCGGTTTGGCCAGAACGGAATTGTTGGTTCCGCAAAGGCCGTCCCAGTGTTGCATTTCCTAAATTTGCATTTCCTAAATGTTTGGCCTCGTGCTGGACTCACCAAGGTGGCTAGGAGATGTTAACTACCTCGCCTGTTATACAGGAGGTCGTGGGTTCGACCCGGACCCTGATGCCTGCTGTATATTTGGAGTTTGCATGTCTCTCTCTCCATGGTCACGTGGATTTTCCTCCAGGTCCTCCGGGGTTTCCTTCCACATTTAGAATGAACATGCGTTTAGTATATTTGATTGCTACAAATGTCCACGTGATAAGCCACTTCGTTGAGTTATCACTTTTCCCAGGTCGCCTCTGAAAAAGAGCTGTATAGCTCAGTGGGCCTTACCTGTTAGCAACAAAAAAGGTTAGTTTTAGTTAATATGTGAAACCGGCGGGCCTACCCGAGTTGTAGGTGAGTTTGTCAGTGGAGTCGACCAATACGGCAAGCGTTAGGTGAGGCCAATGTTCTAGAGCAGCAAGACCACTCACTGTGTGGACGGGGCTCGTGATGGCAGTGGGCACGCCTCAGTAAAGGTGGGCGGGGCTGCCGGAGGAAAGGGCCGTCACCTCTCCATGTGTCCTGGTTGAAGTTGCCAGAAATGTGGCATCATTATGGATTGGAGGGGGTTGTGCAGGGAATTCGTGCTCTTTGCTGTGTATTCACGGAGAAGAGGGAATCTGAAAGTGATTGCCAATGATGCTGAATGTAATACTATTAAGGATTCACCCAGACGTGCTAGATTTATCCTAGTGTCAGTGTATATTTTACCACAAGAGGGATGCACAAGAGGAATTACGCAGCAACATATATCCCGTTGTATCCCGTTATCCGCCAATAATTTGTTCGGATATGAGGAGTTATTTCTGCAAATGTTTACGTACATATCATAGGATACACCAATAGTACCCTCAACATCGACGTGAGCGAGAGGAGCTTAACTATCAATAAAATAAAAGAGTGCAGGATTATCCGCTGTCATCACTAAATCTGTTGATCCCCCCTTCCCTGCTGTTTATTACAGCGTTGTTAGAGCATGAATAATGCAAAATAGGCTGGATAGCCAGATGGTGAACTTTAAACTGTCCTCGGCTCAATAGTTACCATGTTGGGCATTTCATGATGCTCGGTAAACTATTCCATCAAATTTATGAATGCGGTTTGAAAGCATTATTTATCAGTTGGCGTGTTTAGTGGCGGTAGTAGTGGTGTGTCCAATTTGAGTTCATTCTGATGCAATTTTGTATGCGCTCACTAAATTTGATGCATATCATTGATTGGGAAAGTGGCTAATGGATTTTTAAAAGAGTTTTTAATTGGTGACCTGAGTCTGATTCCTGGCCATGGCTCCAGCTCCCATCGATGGCGAGTAATATCTAAACCAGCAATGCCCCCCCATTCCCCTCCATTTTACAACAACGTATGCTCACCAGGGTGGTGAAGTATGATCACAAACCCACCATGACTGATAGACGTGGGGAGGCCTTCATCCAGCTTTGGATTGACAAAGGGCTGGAGATTATTCCGAAATTAAATGCACAATTACTTGGAACAATGACTGCCACTGTGCCAATGTTTACAAACGTGTCATTTTTAATACATCAGATTACGTTTTGTCTGTATTCTGATGCTACGGTCGAACAATGATCCACTTTAGATACACATGTCCCATGGAATCGAAACAATTGTATCGTTAATTTTATTCTACTATATTTCATATCGTGTTTGTGATAATTATATGGACGGTTTAATATTTTGGCTGGAAGTGTTTATTGTTTTCATGTTGGAAGCCCTTGCATTGGCTCCACGTCACACACTCGGTTCATCCTTCGCTTATTTCAACAGGACTTCTCGTCACAGTTTAATCTTCGCTGGCAGAGGCCAGAGCAACATTAAAAAAAGACAGTTCCCGCACAATTGTGACAGGCTTAAATGTAACTTTCCAGCTCTGTACTAAACCTCTCACTATTCTCGAAAGGTTTTGTGTCTCTGGCCAATGAGATTGTGGCGGATTTTCAAACTGATGATGACTGGGGGCTCCTCGCGCTGTCGTCAAAACGTCTCGCTTCGTAAATAAAATGGATCCAGTTTTTTTCCCCCAATGGCTGTCACCCACATTGTTGTTCCAAAACATCGCCCTGCGTGTAATTACTATAAAAGCTGCCGTCGTTGCAAGATAATAATGATGATAAAACACGATCTCGAAAGGGCACTTGAGCTAACTTGCCGTGACAACGTCATATTTTATGTCACGTTTGATGTTTATTGTCTTCTCCTGCGCTCTCGCTGCGGTACAGTACACTTCTGTAAATGGGCGAGAGAGGACAAAAAAAAAACATCGCAACGGGAAAAATTAGCGGAGGCCGAAAAAAAGAATTGCGTTAACAACGCACAAAGATATGCGTCGTGTGCGTACAAGAGCGCTTGAGGACTAAAGCTCTCGGCTCTGAACCCCGTGGAGTCTGCAATTCCCAATTGTTTTTGAGTTGCTGGTGTAAAACAACACGATGTTCAAAACAAGCTGTGTTTTTTTTGGGGGGGGGTCTGCAAAAGGCTGAGAGGTTTTGTTGTTGTACGAGCAGTGCAAGTCGTTGTGCGTCGTTGAAGCTAGCAGCAGGATATGGCGATCACTTTGGTGACTGATATTGAACATTGTTCTCGGTCGGGGGTTGTGCTTCGGTTGCGGGCCCAGCAACTGAATTTTCGCTGTTGTAGTTAATTGAGATGCTGCTCGATGTCTGCCAGCCTGCTTAGGAGCTGGAGATGACTAATGAGGTAGAAATTAGACTAATGTGGCCAAGGACACGGATCTCAGCTGGATTCTCACCGAGTGCCAGATTTTGTCTGATCCCCCCTCTGTCCTTTCAGCGGTGTCTTGATCATGCATCAACCCAGTGGCCAGGCTTACTGATGGTTCGTGGATAGTACGTAACATTATTAAGTTAGGCTTTCAGAAAGCACTCTAACCTGCTCTCGCTTGCCTCTTAATTGTATCGTTGTGTTTTCGGGTCACCCTTCATAACTGCCATAGATATACACACTCTGATGTGATTTCCAGTAGTGCATCTTCAATAATATATTGTTTAAATATATAAATATAGCGAACCTGTACATGTTACTTTTGTCTTACTCATGTTTATCTTGAACGCAAAATTTGCAGCCTTCTCAATGAAGGTCTTCTTCAACCTTTTGGCAACATGGGACACTGACAAATGAAATGGAACAAATGCTGAATGGTGAGGACAGAGGCACGGAGAGCCGCTTGCTTGGAATTACAGTGAGAGAATGAGGAACACATGGATTACAGAAAGAAACATGCCAATTGCAGACAGATTGACTGTTCAGGAAAGTCGGTTTGGGCATTGTCCTTGGCCAATGAAGGAGTCTTGTGATGGAATTGCAAACAAAAGAGAGCACTGCCGAACGTGGAGCAATGAGATGAGTTCATGCAACGGGAGTAGTGAAATAGACTGTGACAGTGCGGGGCTGAGAGAGATGGCGCAAACCGGAGACGTTACTGATCGTTGATGAAAGTGAGCGGCGCTTGGACAGGACACAGCACTGGAAGGGATTGTTAAGGAGTGGAAGCCAAAGGGGACGGCACGCCCGAGAAGACGACTGCCAAGGAGATGGAGCGATAAGAACATGTGCAGGAGCTAGATGGTTTGTTGGATCATGATTATGTAAGGAATACAGGTGACTTGAGAAGGCCTTCATCTGGCAGTGGATACAGCCTCACTGCTGCTACTGCTGATGATATAAGCAGCATGTTTGTAAATGTATACGCTCTGGATTAGCGTTTACAACTATGTTTTGGGAGGGAGAGAAGATGAGTTTGTCGATAGGGAGTCTGATTAGTTACTCCCCACGGTGCTGGCCACGGTAAACATCGCAAACACCCCCCCCCCCCCCCGACATCATGCCTCCCCCGAAGAGTGTCACCATCTAAAGTTCCCAGCCTCAGCCGGTTTCACAAAACGGTGGCGAAGATTTGCTCCACGTTCACAATAGTTCTTTTGTATAACCGCCGTTAAAACACACAGATGCTAGATAAGATGTTGAAGCTTGTTGTTGCGATTCATTATTATCATCATCAGCATCGGAGTGCTGTTTGACACTTCCTTTCATTTCGTGCGCAGTTGCTTTGTGGTGTTTTTTTCTGTATACTCGATCTTCCCGGATGAAACTTGCGCAACTCTCTAGCCCCGATGAGGGCCGAGCGAGATTTGGCTGCGGTCGTAGGAGCCACGCTGAGACTGTATTGCAAGGAATTACATAATCAGGTTGCTGAATCAGCCTAAGCCAGTTTTCTTTACTAATTTTCAGAGGGGGGGGACACTTTAGCCGACAAAACGTCATCAGTGTGGGGGCCGCCACACGTTTGAAACCATTGTGGGGTTTGACAGGGGCACGACGACGATGATGGGGGGGACGGGAGGTGTCACTCTTTGTGTATTGTCGGGGGCCAAACGTCAGGGGCCGCACTAAAGGCCACGAGGGTGCGTCAGTGGCCAGCAGGCCTTGCAACGAAAAACACTGGCCTCAGCTGTCAAGGTCTTGTGCTGGTCCTATTAAATCTGGCGAATATAAGCGAAACCATCGGATGTAATTTCTGGTTGTGCCGCGCGATGTGCAGCACGATGTTTGTGACGTTTGGCTCCACGTGTGTATTTCGAACTTCTATTGCACCGTATGTAGCCAACCGTGCTAAACGGAGGTGCGGGAGCTTCTTCTCGTGTGCCCCAGTGCGTCTGCATTCGGCACACGTTACCCCCATGCGCGAACAGCACACACATGGCTCTCCAATGTCTCTTATATTATTCCCATATTTTTTCACCCTGATTATTATCGCTTGAGATGGAAGGTCTCGTTTGTATGGGTGTCCACGGTGTCAATTGGCACATACGCTCTCGGATGTGTCTTTTGGTTGTACCACGTGTTGTCAAATAACTGAACAATTCAGTTCCTTAAGAAGCCCCAGGCACGTTGAGCTGAAACGTCGGACATCGTGCCGTACAACACGCGGTACAACTCGAAAATACACCAGAGAGCTTGACAAGAGCAACCTCTTCAACGCCTCCATCTCTGCATTTTAACCCCGACTTAGCAGCAGAGACTGTTTTAGCAACAGAGACTGGTTTGTTTCATGAGCAGAGGACACTGGGTGGCAGGAGGCCCCCGCACCTGATCACACTCAGTGTGGTGACCTTCGAGTTTACACGTTTCCCCTGGAAGCCTGGAGTGGTTTTGCTGTGAAATCGTGCTCGCTCTACCAGTCGCTTTAGAGCAGAGAAGAGGCTTATTGACCGTGTTATTGTCCCAGGGCTGGCCATAATGATTGCGGTGTCCATAGGGGCCAGAACAGACTCCAGAGATGGCCTTGATAAAAGCTTTTGTGTGGAAGCTTTGTGGCCGTGGACATGTTGTGTCTTCAGACATGTGTGCGACGTTTTTGGTTTTGGGGCAATGAATTGGATATTCCTTGCATACGGAACTATAAAATGGATGCCACACTTCTTTTAAGTTTAGATTATGTTTTATTATTATTGCAGCAGCACACATTTCCACTCACTTGTTATTAGAATAAACACTTTGCAATGCCATTTTGTCCAAAATGCTTGCTTACTCTATACCGTTAATTACCTTTCAAGGTACAATTTAAAAAAAGTTTTAGAAAATAGCTACGTTTATATGGAACCAAAGTATAATGCGTAAGAGATTAGTCAGTAGTGTAGTTTAGTTTATTTCTTCATCGTTCAAAAGTCGATTCTAAAAGGCTCTTACTTCGTACAACTTACAGCTTAAGCATGCCTGACGGATGAGATGTATAATACACGCACCCACGTGAACCCTTTCGGCTTCTCATTACACTTGCCTGAGTAATGTTAGTTAAACCAATTGAGTGAAGGACAAACACACTCTTTAATCTATTGTGGCAGTACAGTGCTTGAGCATGGTTTCAACATTAAATCAAAACATTTCGGGGCAGAGTGTGGATAGTGCAACACAAGCACGGTATAACCAAAAAAACACCCTCACAACATTCGTCATTAACACTGTCTGTCCTTGAACAAAAATACAAGGTGCTTCAAAAAAATGTTGACACGTCTGAGAATTTGCAACAATACCACAAGACATGTGTCGCCTCCGGGCTCTGGAGACCATCTGGAGAAGATTCCAGGCAACGTGTTGACAATGATGGCGAACAAGTGGAGACTTTTAAACTTTTTGAAGCTATTAACATCACATTTGTTATCATGTTAAAACGATAGTCCCATGTCAGTGTTGACTTTTTGTCGAAGCACCCTGTATATAGAGTAAGCTGTCTTCGGAGCATGTGGAGAGGGCATGAAGACGCACAGTATGCAGAGGTTTTTTTCTCCCAGTTGGAGATCACACTTTTACCATGCGTTGCCCTGAGCTACTACATGTACCTACGAATATCTATAACTGGGAAATGAGATCCTGAATGTCCACTGATATAAAAAAAAACTACTCGTCAAAATTAAAAAACCATTCGTTTGATCAATTTTGTAAAAATAATTAAATAGTTATCGGTTGTCTCAGAGCTCCAGAGGACAACTTTCTTTGCCCAAAACATCAGCCTGCGTTGTGTTTGCAATTTTAAGGCAGTGTTAATGATCGATTAATTCTGGGAGTTTTTTTTCTCTTCGCTCGTTCCACTGTGAAAGTCGATCCGATGCCGCTGCGAGTTTACAATCGTAAAATCGGCCACGTGTTCCAGTCTTTGAAACCGCGCAGAGCTGCTTTACAGACGCCGGGTTTTCGATGGGGGCTCTCTCATTGCCACGTGGTCCAAACGGGCAACGCATCGCACGTGGCTTGCCGATCAGCTTTTACCAACAAGTTCAGAAGCTCTGCCTCTAGAGATGTCGAGCGTGACAATCGAGAAGAGATTACCGCAGCGATTGCAACTTAAAGCACTTACAGTAGGAAAGCATTGCCGCCACTTTGGAGTAATCTGTGCCACATGCAGCAAGCCTATCCTCATTTTAGCAGGTATTTTTTTTTCATTAGAATCGTGCTGGTTAATAAAAAAATTTTTTTAACCTTGTTCAGAAAATCAATAAGGAAGGATAAACATACTCTTAGGTTGTTTTCGGTAAAGTCACGTAGGAATAAATAAATAATAAAGCAGCTTTTGCTTGAATAATTAATTTATATTATTATTTCTATCAGTTGCATTATTTATGTTTATTATGTATTTATTTTGACCTACGTGACTTTACCGAAAAAACCTAAGAGTATGAATCCTTGCAGTCACGAAAGCTTCAAATATAGAATTAAGGATAAACAAGTTTTATTTATTTATTTCTACTGTCATCGCAAATGGTCCTGGAAACCCTAAATCCCTCTTCATTTCCAGTCAACTCCCTCTGGCTTTCATGGAACTCAGTTTCCTCATTTACTCCATCAGTGGCCAAGTACGAAAAACTCTGGCCCTGTTTCCATGGCAAAGTCAGAAAAATCACGAATGGCATCGTGGTGTCTGCCTCTGCTCCTCCTAGTGCCTTTCCCGTCTCGAAAGCACATACCCTTGACATCTGTCAACATTTCATCATAAATATCACACAAAAAAACACAACCCAACAAAAAACTTCATCCATCCTCAGTAATGTGTCTACCAAACGCATCCCTCACCCACCCTGGCCCCGTATATCACCAGCTTTGTCAATGCCTCCATCTCATCTGTGTATATTCCCCCAGCTCCCAAGCCTGCTGCTGCTGCTATTCCCAACCTGAAATAAAACCACACTGGATGCCAACATCATTGCCAATTTCCACCCCGTCTCAAAACCCGCCTTTTCTTAAAAAAGTGTCAGATAGGGTTTTCTTTCATATCTCTCCAAACACTTCTCCTCCCGAGGTCTCCACGACTCAGGGAACTCTGCTTTCACCAAGGCGATTCTCTAGAGACTGTTCTCCTACATGTGGTAAGCGGACGTCTTCTCTCCTCGGACCGTGGATCATTCTCTCTGCTAGTCTTTTTATTCTGCTTTTTACATCATGGACTGCTCCATCCTCCTTGAGTGTCTTCACACAACAATGCAGGCATCTCTGACACACTTCGTCTCCTGGGTCCATTCTCGCCTCTCAAACGGCTACTTTTACATTTTCATACGAATACTGTCTTCCTACTCTTTGGTTTCTTCGGTAAAGTCACGTAGGTAGAAAAATAATAGATCACGACGTTTCGATCGCAACACAAGCAATCGTCATCAGGTGGGACAACCACAGCAAGAAAAAACTGCTGAAGTAGGCGATTGCTTGTGTTTTGATCGAAACGTCGTGATCTATTATTTTTCTACCTACGTGACTTTACCGAAAGAACCAAAGAGTATGGATTCCTGCAGTCACGAAAGCTTCAAATCAACTGTCTTCCTCTCTAAAATCCCTGTGCTTATGCATCCACGCAAGACTCCATCCTAGGCCCCCTGCTCATTTCAGGCAAGATCATATCCAGTTTTAATGTCGGCCCTCCCTTGCATTGGTAATTGTAATCTGTACATCTAACTCCACGTATCGGACTTCACTGTCCACTCTCACATTCTGCTTTGACATGGTCTCGTGTTGAATATGTTCTAACGTTCTCCAAATAAACGCTGCCGAATTGATGTCCTCCTCATCGGACAAAAATGTTCACTTTCAGTGGACTCCAGTTTTAGTGTGCACCTCTCAAATCCTTGACATTAAATTGGCAAAGAGTGCACAGCCTTGGAGTTGTTATAGATCCTGAGCTGCTATTATTCTCATTCCACATATCTCAACTCTCCAGGATCTCACGCATCCATTTGCGTCACCTCTCCGGCACCCACTATTTATTTCCTTAACCCAGCTAGCGCCGAGACCCGACCCCCGTCACGTGACTGATCTCCAAACTCCACACGATCTACAATATTACTGCCAGGCTCCTCGCTATAATCTGCAAGTGAGACGTCACACGTATATTCTAATCACCCCACCGGCTCCTAAAGCAGTACTGGATCAATTTCAAGGTCACACTCAACATCTCTGTGGGCTCGCTCCCTACCTACCTCGACCGTTGCGTCTCACTCCCCTCTCCTCCACACACGCACTGCTCCAGTCACCAATGTGTTCCGTCAAATCCCCCCGTGAACCATCACTCAGTGGGAAGTTGCTCACTGTCCTCCGCTAACCCCATAGTCTGCAACTCTCTTTCCCAGGCCGTCCGTTCTATCGATTCCCTCCTACCCCTGTTCAAGTCCAGGCTCAAAATCATCCTCTTTTTGTCTCTGCCTATGACTGACTTCCTCTTTATCTCGACACAATAAACACACCCACTTGTTCTGTCCAGCACCTCGAGATGTGGTTGCATTTGGGTGATAAAAT
Source organism: Lampetra fluviatilis (assembly GCF_964198595.1). Lineage (NCBI taxonomy): Eukaryota > Metazoa > Chordata > Hyperoartia > Petromyzontiformes > Petromyzontidae > Lampetra > Lampetra fluviatilis. Next base: position 2,531,217 of record NC_136292.1, read on the forward strand.
ACATAGATAAACGTTGCCTTTCATTGTGTTCTTCCGAAGAGACCCACCCAGCTCACAAACGGGAAACAACATGGACACGTGCTCGATATATGAACGAATAAATGCATTCGGGATGCAGTGAATAAGTTCGAAGTTTAAATAGGCTACACTTGACAAAATTCCATTCAATAATAGACAGTTATAATCAGGGTGCTAATGTAAACAGAAATCATTAATTGCAGTACAGTACACGAGACAAGCAGTGGCTGATTGGGAGAAACACATCCATCCATCCATAAGGCGTAAATATATGTGTCGTTAAAACCCGCCACCACCCGACACAGCCAACTAGTAAGGGTTGGCACGTAAACAGAACGTGCCAAAAACCTCTGTTAGAGGATGATATTGGTCGCGAAAGCCTACGTGTTAAACTGTGAAACATCCATCCATCTTGCAAAACATATTTGAATAAAAACAGCAAGTTTAAAATTCGAATAAACTGAGATATTTCTACGGATTATTTTTATGGAAATCCAGCGTATCTCCAACAGGGCCTTGCAAGACAATGCTAGTTGTCTCTAAGTCACAAGTAAGATTTCACTCTTTATTCATTTCAAGAGCTAGTGTTGTTTACGACGAATATTCTGAATGGCTATTTTGGCAAATAAACTTTAAATTGGCTAAAGTTTTTGTTTGCCATTTGTCAAAATACACTTGGGTTTAATTGAGACTGGTTGGGTCAAAGTGTGTCGAAGTGTGAAACAGTCACTAGATTTGACAGGCTGCACATGTATGCAGTTGGTCACAGATGATACAGTTATAAAGGCGGAAAATGTCAGATACTTTCTCAGAAAAGGTCCACTTTGTGATGTTAATACTTCCACTACTTATACCATTCAGATTAATGTACTCTGTTATTAATTTGATGGAATGTAATGTTATTATAAACCAATGTGGACGTATGTTGTTTACCATGTTTTAATCTATTAACACCCTATGGAAATAAGCTACAATTTCTTAAACATCCGTAAATGCAACAAAAATACTACATTTGCAACATTCTTGGTAATTTTACTTACGTCAGTACATGCAGATATTCTGCTTTTTAAAATGAATGTTGAATGGAGTTAGGAGAAATCAAATACAGTATTACAATATGTCATGGATTATACTAGGTTAGTAAGAACCTGGAATACATTCTGAAGGAACTAAAATACTGGACAATACTTAGGAACCATTCTGTAGATATGGAGTTCAGCAATATTTAAAATGAGCACTACGTCGGCAATACCCAGTCACCATTCTGTTCTTGCGCATGGCATTGTGTTTGGGAGCTAAATGCCAAATGTCGAAGTCTGCTCGCCACGACAAGAAGGCTTCAGGAAAGAGTTCGTGTCGTTTTGCTATTCCTCCGTTGAAGTCGCGCAGACTACTGTGGGTTTGATAATTGTTTTTTTACCCTTTTATCTGGCAACAAAACTGACACCTTTTTTTTTACAAGGAGTCATGTTTGCATAAACCACAATGCCTGCATAATGCAAACAAAAAACATAACTCTGATAATGTCTGCACTGTCCCTGAAGTTGATTGGTCCACACCCGAGACAGCTTTCCTTAGAGCCTAGTCTCACTAGGCGCAATACGCCTTTAGGCTCTAAGGAAAGCTGTCTCGGGTGTGGACCAATCAACTTCAAGGACAGTGCATACATTATCAGAGTTATGTTTTTTGTTTGCATTATGACTGCAGGTATTGTGGTCTATGCAAACATGACTCCTTGTAAAAAAAAGGTGTTAGTTTTGTTGCCAGATAAAAGGGTAAAAAAACAATTATCATTTTTTTAACTGGCAAATGAGGTTCCAATGGTGTAAATACTGTGGGTTTCTATATGGCCCGTAGTTTTGGTTGCATGGCCACAATCGCACTGTGGTTCATCTTTTATTTCCTGTTATTGAAGGATATACCCGGTTACCATCATTAACACTGTTTTGCTACATTACGTCATCCAGTCGGGTCTTTGCTTAGATGTCTTCAACACACTTCCTTGTGGCTTGAAGCTATTTTTAGTTTTAATGGCTTTCTGACAAAATTCAGGTCCCATAACAATGAATTCCAGGTCATATACTGCACACAACCACAACTCTATATATTTATATTTGGACAAACGTTTTAAGTGTATCTTTGTTACATACATTTTATTGAAGAAAACCTTACGTTATTTTCGAGATGTTTGCTCCCATATCCCAATGACCAATGACATCTTGATTTGACTGTTTATCATGGGTCGCTTTCTGGAGAGGCTTGTGAGACAGGCAGGAGAACTCGAACACGATGATCGACATTCAAAGTGTTGTGTTGTTTGGTAAACTTGTGAAACGCAGACAGGGGAAACACGTTGTTACTTGGTAAAGGAAGCAAGGACAAACGAGTGACATTCATCTACTAAAGTTATTGAAAATGTTTTCTTCAGGTTGTTTTCTAGACATACACATTTTAAAAAAGTAACAGTAAATATTTTGCCCTTTTTAATGATCACGCATTTTGCCGCGCCCATTCCCAGATTATGGGTTTCTACTTGAGAAAGCACTTCCACATGCGCTTAGAGCACATCCACAACCCGGTTGCCGCAGATGGCCCCCGCACTCTGGCGTGTGTCTGCGCCGTGTTTGTACCTGTGACATATGAGATCACGGGCTCACCAAAGCCATGTGATGGGGGCCCTTTTGCTTACCAGGAAAAAAAATCAAGCGAAGCATCGTTGTACGCTGACTTTATGGGTAACACCGTGTTAAATGTAGCGCACACCATGCCGAAATTTCTAGCTTTGTCGTTGAGCTACAGGCAACGCGAAGCATGGGCCCAAACCAAGATAGAAGCCAAATGGTAGTCTTTGTGTTAGCCCAGGTGTGTTGGTTAATTATAGTCGTTCTTCTTCCCACTTGACCAATGCGGCTCCGTGCTGTAACGCTGCTCTGCGGCCGCGTCCTCCAAGGGCAACGGAGACGTGTAGTAATCCAAGAGGGTGCTCTTTCCGAAGTGATCAGACCTTGCTTCCGTGTCCTCGCCGTGCAAGTGCCGGCGCTCCGTTCGAGTCCCGGCGGACGTCTCTGCGACGCTGGGCGGGCCGACTACCGGCGGCGCGACGCGGGACGTCTCCCCGCGACCGTCGATGACCGACGCGCTCGGCAAGACGGTGCTCGCGACGCCGACCGGTGCCGCCGCGGTGACTTTGGGGATGACCGCCCCGTCCGCCGGGACGTTGACGGGCTTCCAGAAGATGCAGTAGTAAACGGCCAGCACGATCGCAGCCGACGAGACGGAGAGGACGTAGGCGAAAACCGTCGCCAGCCGCACCCACTTGCGGTTCGTCTTGGCGGCGAGCTTGGCTTTCTTGTCGCCCGTGTAGGTGGGGGCCTTGCCTGGCCGCTCGCCGGCGGGCCGAGAGCCCATGGCGTCGCGCTCGTTCATCGGTGGGTTTCGCAGCGCCACTCTGAGATGTCTCGATTCCCTTTGCGCCACGGGTTTATGCCCCCCTGCCGCACCTATACTGGGCTGCACCGATGACCTCTCCGCGCACACAATTCTCTCTCCTGTGCAAGTGAGAATTTAAAGAAAGAAAAAACTTTGTTGTTGGTGAACTTTGACATGGTTTCACTGCACATTACACGGCTGGCAGCCTTTTGAATAGCATTGCTCCCCCATGAGACTGTATAATAGCACCTGTTTTGACAGTTTTGAGATGTGGCAGTTCGGGCCGTATCCCATAATTATGAATTATTTCACGCTAGATGAAGTACTGCCGATATAATAATGCAGATTGCTTAATTGCATAGATGTAATGTACAGTCCACGTGCAGCCCTTTGTCAACCCACTGCTATAGGATAGCCACCCTACGCCACGTGGGTCATCGGGGTCGATTGGCCATACCTCTCCACGCTGGTCAGTGCAGTGCGGAGAAGGCAGCGAGCGAGGATTGAGGCGAGGACATATAAGTACAGTACAACGATTGACTTTTGTTCACTTTACATACAGTATTGCATATTCGTCTTTAAATACAGATATATAAAAAAAAAAACTATAGCATTGAAATTAACTTGTATTCATGAGCTGTTTAAAAGTTGGATAGATTTAGCAGTTAACTGAGAATGCAAAACAATTACATTCCTAAAGACTGTTCATGTATATCCGCACAGAGCCAAGGCGTGCATTGAGCGTCAATTGAATAATGCTGGACCGAGCGGTCTCAGTGCAAGTTATTTGCTACGCCATCCACACGGCATACATACAGTACAGATGAGTGTAAGCCACAGCAGAAGACAAATGGACAATACAAATCCATTTGACACAGACGTGCGCGTACCCGGCATGCTATCTAGCCACATGGCACGTCCACGTTATTTACCGTACAGCACATACATACCACCGCTTGTGTTTTTGTTGTTGTTGTTGTTGTTACCTTCAAAGGGATATTTCGCCTTTCATTTCCGCGAATCTTGACCTTAGACGAGACTGCTGGGTCCGCGAAGCTTCCACAACTGGCTGAGCTCCTCGTCAAGTTGAGACGCAGGCCACCGCCGCCAAGGCAGCGGCATTGTCGTTCAACATGAGGGGCACCTCCGCCCGGGCTGGCACCGTTGCGCCTGCTGTCCGGGGTGCTGAATCTGTGGGCGGGACTCCGAGCAGGTCGGACGGGCCCCGTTTATTCGGGAGCCAGCCCCGTTGCGTTGTGACGCACGACTACGGGCGGCCGAAACGGCTGGAAAGAAATCTGCAGCTGATACAGTGCGACTCGAGCATCAGGGCCGCCTTGCTGGCAATTTCCTCTTGTCACCGCTTGCCATATCTTACCGTAAGTATTGTAACGAAAGCGCACTCGTCCCCCCCCCTCCCGCCGTCGCCCCAACACGCATAGCAGCTGCAGCTGCACTAGCAGCTTCAGCTTCAGCAATGTGGCAGCCAGTTTATTACAGTAGTTGGGCAGTCGTGGTGGTTGGTGTGGGTTGTCATTGAACAGCTGCTGCAATTCCCACGGGAAGGTTTCAGGGCTGGTCTGCTCCCCCATCCCTCTCCGCCATCCCTCTCCGCCTCAGCTTGTGAGATGCTAAAATAAACACGCAGTTTCAGATTGCGGTTACATTCCGGCAAGAATTGCTGGGTTTTTTTCCGGGTGTACAACGCCGCATACCACGGGTGGCAAATAACTGAGCACTGTGTAGGTGCACAACTGTGTTTCACTCTGTTAATCCCTGCGTCTTTTAATAGTAAGCTACAGAAAACGAATTGGTTTGTTGTACAAAGATATCTCCCATGATATTAGTTCTCGTTTGACGGCAGAAAGATTTGCCTTGCGATTATAATTAACTGTTTAATACTCTTTTTGTCATATTGTCATTGTGTTAAATTTTCCTCAACAGGTAAATTAAATAGCATCAAATACATTTGCCACGGTTTTTAGGATGGCATTATCTATAAAACCGATAACAGCTTGTACGATGCTTGTCCAATCTCATTTAAACATAACCCATTTGATAATTAACACATCTTAATTGGTTTCTGTTCATGTCTTATGTTTAGCGAAGTTAAAATTTTAAAAGAAATGTAAAGTTACTTGTTTTAAAATCATAAACCAAATTACATTTCAGATGAAGAGAAACATGTACCAGAGGGATAATGCTTGAAAAATGTAACACTGCCCCTTGTAGTAATAAGAAATGAAAGCTCCTGGACTATTTTGGAATAACTGTGGACACCAACAAAGAATTGACCAGCTTTTTGATAAAAAAAATTGCGGACATATTTACTAGACGTTGGGATATAAATGCAATATCTCAATCATGTAATAATCTCCCATTCTTCTTCAACAATGGAGGTAAACTAACTTGAACAATTACAGAATCACTCGTCTCCTATATAAATTGTTCACGGAGATCATTTGGGAACAATGAATGGGCAATTTACTGGCCAATGAGCCACGTGAGTAAGCCGAAGTTATGTTTCCCACATATATACTATCAATCAGACTATGAGACTTTATTTGATTGAGTATAAATTGATGAAGTAATCAGAGCTGTCACAAACCGATTCTTAAAGAAAATATATTTTATAAAGGCTTGACAAAATGGATTTATATAATGGAACACGAAGATTGCCTAAAGTAACATTACATATCAGAGCGAGAGTCCGGAAAAAGGAATCAGATTGAAAAAAAAGAAATACGGTAAATATGAATGATCAACCATCTCAGTTTTGCTGGTGACATCGTCGTTATGATTACAAATGAAAATATAATTATAGAAACTGAAACACGTAATGAAGAAACTGCAAGTTCAGCTCAAGATAAACACAAGTAAAATTAACATCAGGTGTAAGAAGTTCGCTAACCAAATGGGCACATGTTGTTAACGGTGACACCACTGGAAGCCACATCCTAGTATCTATACCTCGGGCAATTACTGGCGGACTGGGTTCAAAGGATGAAATGAAGCTGGAGTGAGAACAGGGTTGAGTGCTTTTGGAAAATAGAACTTGATAATGACAAAAGACCTTAATGTGCCTACAGGATAAAGGTTGCAATCAGCTGGAAATACGGACATCGACAAGAATAATGGAAGAAAAGCTGACAAATACGCAAGGATGCATGTCAATGCTTGGATTTAGACTGTTAGACAGGCGAGGAACACGTGGATGAGAGAACAAATGCAACTTTGAGGTCTCTTGTTGACTTAAGAGAAGTGTGATCGGGCAGGACACGTAACTCGACGGGGTGATGGACAACAGTCAGGACTGACAACGGAGTGGCAACCGAAGCAGAGGGCACGCACGACCCAGAGGACGTACACCGCAGAGAGGGGGTGACGAAATCATCTCTGGTGTGTGACAGATGGACGGATTGTGTGACCACGAGGTCGTGTGAGATGGTCATTTATACATGATGACTGTACTGAACTCAGGGCACACTGCTGTTAATGTCCAACCCATCACTATGAAACAAGCTATCCCAAAAAAAAATTTTCGTGAACATTTACGTCCAATGAAGAGCTTTGCCTCTGATGGAGTCATGTGAATATGCACAATAATTATCAATTAACGAATCGATTACAACAGATATAACGGACACGATACATGCATGAAATTCTGCGCATCAGATTCTGATAGTGCTCTTAATTTCAGCAAATTATATTCATAAGTCAATGTTACTCATGCTAAATTCAACCTGTAACGCAACACAGTATCCACCTGCTCGCAGAGATACCGACTCGGAGACGTGAGGAATCACAGACAAGCAGGAACGCAGCCACGCGTTGAGCAGGCTGCCAAACTTGCCCAAGTTCTGTGTTTCTCTATATATCAAGGTGTTTGTCGGCCATTTAATGGGTGTTTCACATGTGGGCGGAAACTGGAGCATCTGGAGAACACACACGCGTGCGAGAGGGAAACACTCGAGCCCATACAGACGGAGCAGGTGGATATTCTTAGGTTTTTTCCGTAAAGTCACGTAGGTAAAAAATAAAAATTAATAAAAGTAAAATAAAAATAAAAATCACGACGTTTCGGAGGCAACACAAGCTTCCGTCTTCAGGTGGAACAGTCACAGCACGATAGCTGTATTGATACAGTCACAGCACGATAGCTGTATTGATACAGTCACAGCACGATAGCTGTATTGATACAGTCACAGCACGATAGCTGTATTGATACAGTCACAGCACGATAGCTGTATTGATACAGCTATCGTGCTGTGACTGTTCCACCTGAAGACGGAAGCTTGTGTTGCCTCCGAAACGTCGTGATTTTTATTTTATTTTTTATTTTACTTTTATTAATTTTAATTTTTTACCTACGTGACTTCACCGAAAAAAACCTAAGAATATGAATCCTTGCAGTCACGAAAGCTTCAAATCTGGAGCAGATGGAGTCCACATTGTAGCTGTACCGCCGTCTCCTGGCGGACCAGGGTTATGACAACTTCCTCGATGCCCGCGAGCAGAGAGAGTTTCTCAACATTTTTGCGACCCACCAACCCCTTGCCTCCACAGTGCTGGGTCACCGGGCTGACATAAGTCGGGCGTCACGATGGCGAGATGTTCACTACCTCACCCGGTGTGCAGGAGGTCGTGGGTCCGATCCTGCCTGCTGTGTTTTTGGAGTTTGAATGTTCTCTCTCTCTCCCCGTGGCTCGTGTGGATTTGTCTTTGGGTCCTCTGGTTCCCCCCCCTACATTTATAATCAACATGCTTTTAGAGTATTTGGCTGCTATAAGCTTCTACCCGATAAACCACTTAATTGAGCTTTCATTTTTGACCAACAAAACGTTTTATAGCTCAGTGGGCCTTAGCTGGTAAAATAAAAAGTTGAGTTTTAGGGAACGAGACTGAACTCAAGGACAGAAACAAAAGCCGAGGAAATATAAATGAGCGAGTGAAACGAGACAATAGGAATTCATCATTGAATCGAGTCATTGGAGTGGAGAGAGGAGGTGGGGTTACACGCCTCACAACACCGCGCAGGGCGATAAATCTCTGATGTTAAATGTGAATTCGTCAAATTACCCTATGCAGTACTGCCATCTGCCGACCCGATTACGAAACAGAATTTCAAAATCAATGTCTAATTTACATCAGTACCATTAACCACAATACTTGTGGTCAAAATACAAACAAAAAGCATACTCTGGTAATATGATGCATTGGCTTAGAAATTGATTGGTCCACACCAGAGATAGCTTTCTTTCGAGCATAGTCTCAAACGGTGTTAAATGCAGACATGATTCCTCGTAAAAGGTTTCAGTTTGCTGTTTTAACATCTTAACACCTGTTTTGTTGCCAGAAAAAAAGGGGAAAACCTATTCTCAATGTGTAACTGGCTAAAATACAGGCGATCCATTTATAGACACCCCACTAAAACAGTGGCAGCGGGGATTGCACGCAGACATTGTTACATTTTATTTCAAAGCCTCCATCTGTTTCTCACCTATATGCACACACACAGTATACTTGATACATATTGGAACACTCCGTGTAAAATATGGAGCCCTTGCGTTCACAATACAGTCGTGAAGCATCTGTCGCGAAGCAAGTAAGAGGGCCGTAAGAAACCAATGGGGTATCTATAAACGGATCACCCATTTCATTGGCAGATTGTCTTAATGCGTCACTACAGTAACAGCGGAATGTAAACCACTGTTAGTTAATGTTTTAACATCAATTGGATGTCTTCGGTTAGGTATTATTTGGCTAAAGTTATATATATGTTGTTTTAATACTGTAAGTAATTATATTAATGAGCGAGTGGTGACGCAGTGGTTAGCGAACCTGAGTTCTATTTCCCGAGTGTGGCGGCTCAGGCTAACTCACTTCAGTGGCGAGTGATCGGCCACCACCCCGCACTGACCAGGGCGGTGAAGTATGGTCAAAACAAATCAGCAGCACCAACACGGCGTGGGGAAGCCTTCGTCCGTCAACGTTTGTAAATCTGCGTCTGACAATTGTAGCCGCAGCAATTGACTCGATTTATTCTTTTTTGTTACATTGCAAGATTGGCCGTGTGTCATCTGCCTTTTAATCGACTGCATGTATTCCAGAGCCACGCCAATTCACTGTAAACCACAGGGTGGCACGTGTGCAGTGAGCCCACTGATTTCTGGTGACCCTCTTTCGAGATGCTTCTCAGCAGGTGATTGAATATCGTGAGCGGGGTGGCTTCATGTCTCACAGAGGAGACCGGTAACAGATGTAATGAGTGTGTCGGTTTTGGTGGGAGGAGGCATGTAGAGAGGCTTTGAATTCAACTGTGCCTCTTCTCTTGATATAATTTCTCCCGATGACAACGGCACAGTATGTTCGTGGGGCACCTATGCGACGCGAATCACTCTGCGTTGAGGTCCACGCACTTGCAACCCCAATTGAACTCTCTGTCACAGGTATATATTGGTTTAAAGCTTTCGTGTCTGCAGGGATTAATCTTCTTGGTTCTTTCGGTAAAGTCACGTAGAAGGGAAATCATAAAATAATAAAAATCAAACATAATAAAATAATATTTTATTACGTTTTAATAATTAAATAATGCAAGGGCCCTCTGCTCAGGATCAGAATAAGATGGAATTCATACAGGAGGAATCCGATGAGCCATAAAGCTCTTTTTAACAGCTGCTCAACAGGCCTCCTGGGTGCAGCAAGCGAGCAAAGGTGGCGCCTGCGGTGACAATCGGACCCTCCTGTCGAGCTCTGGGTGCGAGACGAGACGGGTGGTTGGTGAAGACCAAGCTGAGCTGCGGTCTTGGGGACGACGGTATTCTTGGAGGCGGTAAAGCCCTGCTCGTCTCTCTCACTCGTCCCCGAACGCACGCGGCTGGCTGATTGAATGTGCATTGCACCACGTTGACACCAGGGCGCGCCACGCGACAAATTTATCGAGCACCCGAGTTTAGCGTTGGAATTTCAGTTGAGTTCTTTCGAAGCTCACTGATATGCAAAAAAACCCCACATATCTTTGGTACACATTTGCGCAAGATAATCACGCGCCTCGTTGAGGAGAATATACATCGCATAATATAAATAAAGCAGACAATATGCATCCTTCACGTATCGAAATTAAACTATTTCTTACACAACCCATCATTACAATGGTCTATTGGGAGTGCATACACGTAGTGAGTGGTTCATTACAAGCAAACACTGGATCGGGTTGGTACAAATTGGTTATTATAATCTGTGCCTGCCAGTGATAATCCTGTGCTGGTAATAACCACGAGCCCATGATGAGACGCATCAATGGCACCACGGTTTGTGATGTGTGCCCTTGTACAGGGTAGACTGGAATGATTGAAAAGGGTCATTGTGGTTTGTGTGTCAATTTCATAATGTGCTTTGTTAACTCCTCATTTAGTTGATCTTATTCAACGTACAGGCAGACGTTTAGATTACTCGAGCACGATTATCATTGCCCATTATTATGGGGTTGTAGATGTCGATGTTTTGTTAAACACGGTGAAGAGTGCATGGGAAACAACTCTTCCTTGTGCTCTTGCGATTGGCCTGCATTGCAAAAGTCCAAACATGATCTCACTGGCGTCTGTTTGCTTTCCGGCTGTTCCTTGCACCCCTCCCAAGCTCAGTTTCCTGGCAAGGGGAGACCTATTGTCAATGAGTCGGCGAGGGTGTGCTGCTGCTTTTATGCACTGATTGGAACAAGACCCCCCCCCCTACCCGTCCCCGTGGCCTCCTCACCCCTGGCATTAGAGACAAGGTCTCAATGTTGAATAAATGGGTGTTGAATAATCTCTTGCCATTGCACGTGCTGGTTATTTTAGGGTATCAGGATGAGAGCCAAAACGTGGATTATATTAATGTCTGAACTTCACTTGCGATGAACGCACGTGCACATCAATGTAAGTGCAGCGACGTAGTTGTGCGTTGACATTTGTATCATGTAGAAGTTGTTTCTGTGTACATGTAGCGGACCCTTTTGTTAATCCACTGCTGGATGTAGAGTCTCCGCATGCTGTGCAGGTTGTGGGGTTTAATTGATGACGTTTGCACAATATTTCTGAAGCTTAGTTGTTAGAATAACACAACGGTGGAATGTTGCCTAATGAGGGGTAATTACATGTCCGTAGCCTGACATAGAGAGCAATGACTGGAAAAAATACTAATTTCTGCATGGTCCTCCTGAGGTGCAAAATACATGGTCCATGGAGGTTCCACGGCTTTAACCCTGGCCCAGAAGGACGCATTGTCTTACTACTCAAACACTCATTAATAGCACGCGCCACTTAATTGTTGGCATAGAATTGCTTTCCTGCATGTGATCCTATAACTTTGAAATATGTAAAACATGTGATGGGAGCCAGGTCTAGTGAGAATGCATTTTCATATTTTTTGTGTAAATGGGTATTCCATTAATTATGTTAGTATTTAAAAAAAATGATTATCAGAGTAATTTTAAATTAACAAGTTTAATTATTTACATGGATTGTGAAGGAGATGGCCTTGGAGTCTTGGAGTGGAATGATTGGGGAAAGACTTCCAGGATTGCAGATGTCACACGAGTGGGGGAAATGCTGGGAAGAAGAAGAAGCAAAGGAAACAAGATGATTTCCAGCACTAGCATGTAATCGTAATCGATTTAGAAACTAGTCAATAAAATGCCACTGCTACGTAAACCATCTATCACATGTACACCGGGCCACAGCACAACACCATGCCGGCACGTGAGACGAAGGGAGTGATGGACGTATCGGGTAAAGTGCCCTCAACGAGATGCCTCTGTCCAGGTGATGGACGACAGACGGTTGACCGCCAGAGACAATCCGCTAGTGGATGAGAGCCTCCCCGTGCCGTGGGAGCTGTTTGATCATAATTAATTGAATGGGCGCGGCACGAAATGATTGAATCGGTGAGTTGCCTTGTCAAGATAATTGACGGAGGCACTTGTCGAGTTTTAATTGTCAATTTAATGAGCGTGAGTAATTGCAGTCTGCGACATTTATGGCACTCGTGGGAATAACGAGAGGCGCTGGAAGTGAATTCCGAAAAGTCCAGTTAATATATATCCATTTATGTGTAAAAAAAATCAATTAGTAAAAAAAAGGGCCCAAATGAAACGTGTAATTCTCTTAGTTTAACGTAACTTTATACATTATAGTGCCATAATCATCCACAATGTATCCACTGCTGAATTGAAGCCTTCTCGAGGTGACAGTATAACTGCTACGTGCACATGTGCTCATTTCCCCATTTCGAGAGTCATTGTTGATATTAAAACACATTTGCCAGTCCAGTGGAAACCTATTTTAAGAAAGGAAACTACAACGCCCACACCTCGACCTGACCTTGCACCACCCATTTCTTTACATTAATTTATTTTCCATCCTTTGATTTGTTTTTTTATTTTATTTCAGAACTGATTTAGCAAAAGCAAGCAACTCATTCGTTAGGTCAGGCTGAAGTGCAGTGGATCTGGGAAAACACACAACTCGTTCCTCAGACGTTGAAAGTCTTGCTTATCGAATTGAAACATCGGTACAAAAGTTTAACTTTTGTTCCGATTTCACATGCGGTAGATGTAGGAAGAGGTTGATAAAAATCGTCTGAAATTCGCACGATCACATAAAATCTCGCAAGCTAAGCTTGAGCCTGGCTAGTCAGCCAGTGGAGGGCCGCGGTGTGTTTTTTAGGGAGCAGCAGAGGACAGTGCATCTAAATACATTATTGTACTGTACTCTCCTTCTATGCTCCCGCATTTATGATTCCCTCTTTTCACCAATCCGCACTTACCAATATGGCGATGTACGGTCAAAAAACCTCCACGACCCGCAAGGCATGGGGAGGCCCTCGTCCAACAGTGGATTGACACAAGGGCTGTGCGTGTGCGCGTGTAGGAGCAGTGAGGCTGCTGCTACTCGGCCTGGTGGTGGCAGGACACCGGCTGATCATTATCCGAGCGAACCCCCGGGCGGTGCTGATGTCCTACAACTCAATGCCGTGCGCTTCACGATAAGCGGCTCCCCAACTCCACCGTGTACGTGGGCACAGCGTGGATATTACATAGAAGCTCACTGATAAAGCGCAGTAGTTCTGTTCCTAGAGTACAGGGAATTCACTGTGATTTATTTTATTTTATTTTTACTACCAGGGGTTGCAACATGGGCAAAAAAAAGGTTCACGCGAAGTGAAAATTATATTGAAAGTCAGGATCATTGCCCGTGACATATCCACTGCTGGATGAAAGCCTCTCCAAGCTGTTTCCATCTTTCACGGTCCTTTGATACAGCAACCTTCTTGCGAGTGCCTGCATGCACTTGAGTCAACTTGATTGCTCCATCTCCGTGGTGGACTGCCTCACACATTTATTTTCTCACTTTTGGCTGCCACTCCACCGTTATTCGCAAACACCGGCCACCATCCATTCTCGTGACATGTTCTGCCCAAGTCCACTCACGTTTCTGAACGGTCAAAAAATATTTATAATAACTTGCGTTCTGTAATCCATATCTTTATTTTTCCTGTCTCTCGTTGTGATTCGAAGTGGAATCTGCGTCTCTCCGCGTTTCTTTCCACACTGTTCAGGATTAATTTTGTTGCCGATTCAGAAAGAATGATTTGGAGTGTGGACAAGTAGGCCAAGTGTAGATTGGAAGTGATGAGAGGTGGACCAGAATCTAAATTATGAGGACAAAAGATGATGGTAGCAGGTTGGAGTTCTTTTTGAAAGCTTAAATTAATAACGAAACTCAACATTCCAATGTGCCAAAATAAGTTTTTTAATCGGTGTATATAACATGATATGACATTTATGAAAGGGAGGCGTGACAACGTTTTTCTCTAGACAAATTGCTAAAGTTAGGTGCCAATTATCCAATAGTGATAGTTTTACTCCGTTTGCATGTGTGTAATCAGATTGACGTTGCTTCACATGGACTGGAAAAAACGCGATGTTCCATGCCAATGGATTTTCCAGGTGAAAGTAATTTAACTTAAAAAAAAAATCTCTCATGATGACTTCAAATTTGAAATAAAGAATCAAAATCAAAACAATGAAGAGTCAAAGCAAACAGTCGCCACGAAGTCTGCGGACTGAGTAGCAACGCGAATTGTTTTGATGTGAAAGCAACCACGTGCAGAGGAAATGGAATAAGCATCGTTTAGTTTGTGTCTCTGCACTTAAAAAACATTGCACACGTTACAGGTTGATTTCTTAAACGGATTCTGGCCTGGTGGAATGGTCAGCACGCTGCAGTGCGTGGCACTTAAACAGGTGGCACGCTCCTTAAATTCTCCCCGCCTCTTTGTCTGCCCAGCAGTCTACAATCAATCGATAATATTGACAACTCATCCAGCGCCATAATATTGGCAAGTCATCACAAAATGGTTACACCGCAGTTTGTCGATGGGGATGGTCCCGTGCGCGGGTGGTGTGAAAGTGGGTTTCTCCCACAGCTTCCAGGCCAGCGTGGAGAAGTAGGCCAATACAGCCGCAGAGGGACTGTCAACTGCTCCCTTTTGCGGAGGCTTTTCTGCCAGCCGTGTTGTGAGCAAGCAATTGCAGGGCTGCGACTTTACCTTCACCGTTACTTCTAAAGGGGGGCGGGCGTTGAGAAGTTGTGCAGTGGAAGATAAATTGAAAACTCATTTCATGTTGATAAAAGTCGAAAGCAGCCATGGCAACACGTGCTGAAGCAAGCAAGGGTACTCAACTGGGTGGGATCTGTCATGCGAAGCCCTCTAGCGATCAAACAAAGAGGATCACCGCATCGCGGGCTTTCAGATGCACTTCTGCGGCTGTCTGGAACGCTCTTCCTTCCAATATTAGGAAGCCACTGGAGTTACACACTTTTAAAGAATCTAGATTGAAAACTAATTTGTTTAGAACTGCTTTTTGTGTTTATATTGTTGTCCTTCCCCTGCACCTCCGATTATCACGGTTGGCTATTTACGGTGTGAAAGACGTTCAATACACACACATACAAGCTTTGGACAGCCACCCTCTGGACAGCCGAACGCGTGTGTTGACCGACCCTCTGTGTTGTATTACATTACATTTCGATATTTTACTAGGTTATTTAATTTTAGTGTGTCTTTCTCCTGATTTTCAGGCTTGCTTGCCGTGTCATCGTACTTGCAGCACCACGTTTTGTTGACCACTCATTGATATGCTAATTTTTTCTCTAACCCCCCTCCCTCTCTCTGCCTCCGCCCCCCCCTCTGCCTATTTAAGGCCACCCCACAGAGACGATCACCCCTCTCTGTTACCTGTGTTGCTCTCGCTATGTATGTATCTTGGTGATATCTGTCTGCTAATATGTCTGTCTATAGTTTTCTGGTTAGATATTATGTCGCTATTTCATTATACCTGATGATGATTGCTTGTGTTGCAATCGAAACGTCGTATTCTATTATTTAATTTAATTTATTATTTTATCTTTAGACGTGACTTAACCGAAAGAACCAAATAATAATTCCTGCAGTCACGAAAGTTCTAAAATTAAGCCGAACGCTCTACAAATATAACGTTCAATTTTTTCCCATGCTGGCCAGATGTCTTGGAAGGTGTAGGAGTTCCCACATTTTACCCCACCACACACGACCTGCCAAATCAACAAACCACGTTGTGTCCATTTCGTCATGCCTTGCCATGTGTCGGCGCTAGAGGAGTTGTCATTTCAGTCCAGCATCACCATCTATACTGCCCCCTAGAGAGTGTTTGGCCGATTCTTCCATGCTGAAAGAGGAGTTGAAATAACCAAACTTTACCCCACCACATGCGGCCTGCTAATCGACTAACTGCGGTTAACCCATTTTTACTGTTGGGTGGACAGAGGCGAGAGGGGATTAATACGATTTCATGAGTAATCGTATTACTTGGAAAGGACTACAATTTTAATTACAATACATTGCGTTTAAAACCCGATTACTCTTTTATTAACGTAACTCTCCAAATGTTGTTTATATAGCAATAGCCACGCTGAAACAAATATAATTTGAAAAGCAAACAATTAAATTCAGCTTTTCGAACAAAGGCACGCCACGTTAAAGCCATTTTCCCGTTTCAGAATGCAAGGATATTAGACATTCCTGCGTCAATTGGGCATATAATGGCATCTTGACTTCGGAAATTGTCAATAACTCACTGACCTTTACCACGTGCATAGCCGTTTTAAAAAACCAAACAGATGTTGTAAATCTCATTAAGACTGCCTCAGCAATTTTAAGGCGATTTTTTTTTGTCAGCTGAAATACATAAATCGTCCACTCATAACTTTAATTGTTTTTTTACTGAACTACTGCAGTATGTTTCTCTACAACTGTCCATAATCTTTATCGTGCAAGAGGATTCAAACGAAACATTGGAACATCTTGAAAGACATGAGCGGCCTTTGATTTGTATCACTTGACACTTTGATTTAGGCTGCTCATGCCACCAACTGTACCGACAAAGGTGCAGCACTGCAATTGCTCGCTCTTGCCACCACTGGCATCAGGACCTCCACTAGAGGCTTCTCTCGAGGGTATTTGGCCTACTCTTCCACACTGCGCAGACATCTTACAATTGTATTCATCACGTATAGCGAAGGGCCGTTGTGCAAAAAGCGTGACCTCTTTCGACAGCATTCATGCTGCCATACCCTGGCGTGTCTCGAGTGATTTGTTTGATGCACGGATCACGTGGGTGGCACTGTTCATTCGAGGGTCGCAGTCCGCTTCGAACGGCGACATCCAAACTGAAGCGCGCATTTTTTCAAAACGGAGTTTGCGCATCAAGACGGCCCGTGCGACGTGTTCACACAAAGTGACGGCCGTCTTCATCGTCGTACTAAGCTCGCAATCGCTAGGAGGCCGGTCGCGGATGCAACGGTGACATTTCTGAACAAGTCCAACCGTCGGATGCCAAGAAGTCGTCTTTGGCATCGCATGCCGAAGGACTGCAGCCGATCGAAATCACCTTGAAGCAATGTCCAGGCGTCCGCACCATACAACAAAGCTGACGAAACACAGCACCGTTAGACTCTCGATCTGAACAGGGATGGGTTTGCATGTTGTATCCTATCACACGCCGATAGAACAACGGAGGTCGAGGCAATTCTCCTGCAGGGTGGACAGAGGCGGCGGGGGAGGGGAGGGGTCGGCTGGCGCGGGGGGTGTAAGAAACTTGATTCAGGCTGGAGTGGTGGACATGTTCGGTTGTTTATCTTGGCAGAGTATTCCATTTCGCAAATGGAAGGTCTAGAGTCGATTTGGTTCATCATGGTAAGGTTACGATGGACAGTACATTCAACGTATTGGCAACCGTTGTCCTCTCTGTATACTGGCCCCTGCCATAGGAATGGAGAATGTCCACCACTGGCTAAGAACCATCAACAGAGATGGGTATCAAGCCACGTGTAAGCACAGACGCACTTCGGCCTCGATGAGAGTAAAACATGTCAATGTTTATTTTGACTATAAAAACAACGATTGGATACGAGTCGTGTAATGATTTGTCCCCATGCGATTGGAACAGTTGGCTTGATTTGAGATCACAATTCAATATAGTAATATTTTCTCTAAATATCGTATTGGGATGAGTGTAGTGCTTCTCGTGGCTGCAGGGGTCATGGAAACCCATTATAAACAGCATACTTAACGTTGATAATTCAAACAAAAAAATATATCTGCAATGGCAATACATGAAAGCAATGTGAATTGTGGGGAGCAGTACGGCATCGTGGTTAGCACACTGCACAGCAAATCCTGCGATCTGAGTTTGATTTCCAGCCACAGCTAACATCAGTGAAGAGTGGTATCTGGACCGGTCATGGGCCTCTCATAGGTCGACTCAGCCTTA
Organism: Lampetra fluviatilis; assembly: GCF_964198595.1. Taxonomy (NCBI): domain Eukaryota; kingdom Metazoa; phylum Chordata; class Hyperoartia; order Petromyzontiformes; family Petromyzontidae; genus Lampetra; species Lampetra fluviatilis. The sequence goes on from NC_136292.1 coordinate 2,549,515, forward strand.
AATGAGCACCCGGTGCTCGCTAATAGTACAACACTTTGATGCTTATGTCATGGAGGTGAGAATCAATTTGAATCGACGAGTGTATGAATGCATTCAAACATTTATGTTGAATAGTGGGGAACTTATGGCTTTGCATATACATATGAATTCGTTAATTTATTTTATGTTTTCATGTGAAGCATAAAATTTATACTTTTTTGCATAAATTGTTTTAACAGTGTTTTCTTTCAGTGGTTTTATGTTCAACAATTCATTTTTCTTTTGTAAATTACATTCACTGGCTTATGACCAATGCAACCGTAAATGTGTGTTTTATTGTATAAATTGTGCCTGATAAAGACGATGGTAAATATGATGATCATCCTGCATTACTGTATCCGACATGCTATATAAAAATATGCTTTAAAAAACATGTTTACCGGTCAACATCATGTTTTTTCTACAGTATTTGAATGGGCCCTAAAAGCTTTTTTTTACAAATGTGCTGAACTAATTTAAAAATTACGAGTTTTGGATGTTTCACTGGAAATATTGCCACTTTTACAATGCTGTAGTATTTGAAAAACACGTGAGTGCAGAGGAAGATTTAACTACTCTAAATGTTTAAACATGCCTCAGGGTGGATTACTCCAAAATGAATCCAAACTATCAGTACAACATATTATTTTTGCCTTGAATAAGCAGACAAGCCAAAAATGGTATAATTATTGCTTGAGAGAAAATTATGTACGTAGAACTGCAATTTTATGAGCTTAGATATGTTTTAACTTGTTCTACATATTTAACTTATTATAGCTTGTCTAGCTAGAATATTACAACGTTTTTCTATAACATATGTGCGTGTCTTCTGAGCGTACAGTCCATGAGAGCTGGTGAGGTTACAATTTTAGGTGTGGCTTACTAATTATCAGGATTCTGCATGACTTAACTGATCCTTTGATAACAGAATACCACTCAAGTCCGTGCCGAATGCACAAGACAGAGAATCGGGAAGACTGCTTTTGTTCTATTTCATATTGATGCCATTACTGCGCCCTTTGATCTCTTGCCTCTCAGCCTCAGCACGTGTTCCCGTTTTTTTTTATAAAAAAACATTTTTCAGAGGAGCGTCGGCAATTCGTGGGTCAGGAATTTGTATTCCCACAATCAGCCCCGATGGGATGACAGTGATGCTGTCACCATGATGCCATTGGCATTGTCGTCAAATTCCTCGCGGTGCGTGAAGTCGCTGCGCTCTGAGTGAAGATTGCGTCTTGCCCGTTGGGGTGCAGGGCATGAACGAAGTTGGCTCAGCGACGGACATCATGATTGTCCGCAATGATCAATCCACGGTGGGATGAAGGCATCCCCAAGCCGTCGCCAATTCTCACGATTCTGCACTCTTTAACAATCCACCCAGCACCTGCACGCGATCTGATTTCATCGCTCCATCTCCTCGATGGATGGTCCCTTGGATGCATTCCATTTCTTGGCTGTCACCATCGGCCATGATAACAGCAGTCATAGTTTATACGCCTCTGCTAATCCACAGCGGGATGAACTGCTCTTCATGCCGTGTCAATTGTGGGAGTTGTTTGACCAAACTTGAACATTTTGGTAAGTGCTGATTGGTGGGATAATAGGGCCCAGGACTGGTAACATATTTCATTTTCCAGTGATGATAGTCGTGGCCAGGAATCAAGCTCAGTTCTCTGGGTTCACAGTGCAGTACATTACCCACTGCGCCATAACCCATCCCGCACACAAGTCCAGTATACTGAACTAAACGCTCTACATATGCACTCCGATGTTGCTTTATCAGCACTTCAAATCAATTTTAGCCAATTTAATGTATATCCATCTCGCATACACATGACTTCCGTTCACCACTAAGTAGCGGTGATGTCACGTTGGTGCGCGTGTCAGGCTTGGTCCTCCTTGAGGCTACGCGAAGTGTCAAAAGCTCACCTCGATGAAGATCATGAGACGTGTTGAAGCATCAAGGTCACGTGACTACTATGACTGGCAGGTCCACCGCCTGTGCTCCCCACTGCGCATAACTGGACGTGTTTCAGCTGCCCGGTGCTTTACTCGTTGTTGTGTGCGTATCGCTTCCACCTCCTTGTTTTCGGAGGGTGATTTCCTCCAACTGCCCAGTAGCGTAGTTCATGAGCCCCCTCCACAGAGGCTGATCTGAACACCGCGGATACCCATCATCTGTGAGTCCACTCCGCTCCAAGTCCTCCTGTACCAGATCCACCCATCTATTATGGAGCCTGTGCTGTGCCCATTCAGTCGACTTAACCAGCCAAACAGAAGCTGCTCGGGCATCTGGTGTCTGGCATTCGAGCCAATGCATTATTTCCTGCTGTAGGAGTCTACCGTTGGGCCTATGTCCAGATCTTTCAAGTATCTGTGAGCTCTACAAAAAAACAATCCAGTCTGGTTAAACCTCGGAAGGATCATATGCAGACCAGTCTGACAGCTTCAAGCTGGCACGAGTGTTTTTGGTTCGGGATTTTAATTTTGCAGGCATGAATAAGAGGGCGGGGCTTCGTGTGAAGCGACCGGCCAGGCAACTTCCAGTGTTATGCAACAGATAATGAGATCCTGCTGCTGCTGATCTGATTCTGAGCGAGACCTCTACTGCCAAGCCGGAACTGGCAATGTTGAACACTGCTCAGGTACGTAAAGTCCTCCACAACCACTCCATAACTCGTGGATGGCTGAGGGGATGGAGTGCGTGATTAGGCAGATTACCGGTGCAGTTGCTTTGTTTTGGTGGATGTGATGGTCAGCGCCTATTTCTTATTACGTGGCAAGCTCACGTTGAGCAGGAGTTTCCACCTACTCAGAATGAGCAGCAAGTCACCAGAATAAGGACCAATACGTAGCAATTATTAGTAGGAAGTCATCCCTTGTATGTACGCAGGTATCGATTTGTCTCCCTTTGCATCTGCACCAGATGCAAATTCCACTGGTTACAGCCATGAAAGACTTCTCGAACTACGGTGGTCAAACATACGTGGACTAGCGTAGGGATTAAAGGGCATCTCGGTTGCATCCCAAGAGTCAACTTGAATGGCCATCCACGTGTGCAAGGGCACGTGATCTGCGGTGAGGGCACACGTGCTAACTTTCCAGTGTGTCGGTCAAGACCAAGCCCCGTCACTCGAGCACAGTGGCGTGTCCAACAACGGGGGGTGGTGCGGGTGGGATGGGGGGGGTAGAGGGGGCTGGGTGATGACCCCTCCTGGAGACCCCAAACAATTGCATTTCAAACACGTATATATGTATCATAGAAGGTGGATTTAATGTATTATTGTTAATGTAGGGCCCTCTGTGCAATGTAATTGTGGGGGTGCCCTCCTCTTTGAAACATTTCTAGATGTGCCTCTAGCAGTGCGGGTGTTAATCTTCATTCAGGCAGATGTTAACCGCTTAACGCCCAATTAATGCGCTCTCTGAGTCCATGGAAGCTCATTAAGCTCCAGGGTACATGAATCTAGTTAGACCCAGTGAACGGCTAATAGAGGCGTTTCCGTGTCTATGTTGACGCATGTGAAACGCCTATATACTCGTGGGAGGTTCAAGGTTGTGTCATCATTGAGATCTGGGTAACGAGTTTGGAGAAATGAATTTTGAAATTACCACATACTAAAGACGGACAAAATGCACGAGTGTGTGTACCAGCAGTACACGGATCACTTTCATAGATACACACACACAAGGAGTGTGCTTCGTAAAGCAGTCTGGCTTAAACACGTACCTTCGCGTCCATACATTTAACTCGTACAACACCCGCAATTCGCCACTAAGTGGCGGTGACGTCTCCATGGCGCTTGTGCCAGGCAAGGTACACTCCGAGGCCACGTGAAGTGTCGAAGGCGCGCTGACTGACAGGAGGTAACGGGACGGACCCAGGTGTCACGGGTTGACTGAGATGACTGGCAGATGCACCACCTGTGCCCCCTACTGCGCCAACTCGCTGCATTGTAGCCGCCTGGCGGTCTGCTCGTTGTGAGGGTCGCTTCTCTGCCCCTCCGTTGTTGTTGGAGGGCGACTGCGTCCGACTGCCCAGTAGCGTAATTCATGAACCTCCTCCATAGAGGGCGATCTTGACACCGCTGGTATCGGTCTTCGGCAAGTCCACTCAGCTCCACATCCTCCTGTACCGCATCAGTCCATGTCTTCTCCAGCCCGCGTCGTGCCCGTTTATGCCCCTCTATACGGCCAAAACAGAAGCTGCTTGGGCATGCGGTGGCTGGGCATGCGGGCTACATGACCCAGCCAACGCAGCCTCGCCTGCCGGAGGAGCTCACTGATAGGAATGTATCCTAGATCTTTCAAGGATTTGTGAGCTCCTCACACAATCCAGCCTGGTTAAACGCAGGATGGATCGTAGACAGGCCAGCCTGAATGTTTTAAACCGACGCAGATGTTCCATTAGAGGGGTCCACGTTTTGCAAGCATAGAGAAGAGAGGGCATGACTGTGGCCGAGAAGACCCGGAGCTTCCTGTGGAGTGGCAGACCAGATAGCTTCCACACAGCGTTACGCAGTTGTTGAAAAGATAATGCCGCTCGGCTGATTTGGAGTGAAACCTCTGCTGCCAAACCGTAATTAGTCATAATCACACGATTTAGGTAAGTAAACTTCTCCACTCTCCACACCTGCCCCATCACTCGTATGGAGTTGAAACGGTATTGGATGACACAAAATATCCAGGCAGGTGTTTAGTTTGGTGGTGCTAATGGTAAGTCCCCACCTCGTAGTGGCACACTCCAGGTTCAGCAGCAGCGCCTCAAACTCATCAGAGCGAGGAGCAATTGCCGGACCATCAGCATACATACCATGGTTGACCAATAGGGTGCCATCCCTTGACTGCACCCGGGCATAGATCAGCCTCCCATTGTGTCTGTACCAGATATTAATTCCTCTGGTGCAGCCTTGAAAAGCGTCTCGTACTACGTGGTCGAAGATAATAAATAATGTCCGAGCCAGAGAACAACCCTTTTGTATCCCAACGTGTGCAGGGAATGGCTCTGACTTCTGGCCACGTAACTTTACCCAGGCCTGCCCACCATCATGAAGGTCCTTAACGATTGTGAGAATAGAGTCAGGGACCCTGAAAGCACGAAAAACAACCCAGCGCCCTGGCCTATTGATTGTATCAAAGGCCTTAAACCAAGTCAATAATGCAGATATATAGGCCTCGTTTAAATTCCCTCCACCTCTCCTGTAGAAGACGCACAGAGACGATGGCATCCCTTGCAGGACCGACTAGGCCTGAAAAATGAGACTACTGCAGTTGCCAAACAATCACACATAGCTACAGACAGTAATGGAAAAACACACGAAAATCAGATTTGAATCATTCATAATATGTAGACAATTACCCCTAAACATATACAGTACGTGTACAGATATTTTTGTTAATTTACTGGTGATTAGAGGGCAATAACCACTCCGTGTTGGTTATGGGCATTGTTTGACCATACTTCACCGCACTGGTCGGTGTTGGCTGGTGATGGCAGGAAGCATGGACGTGTTGCAGCATCATGGTTGCAGAATTGACTTTGCTGCTACCCATCAGAGCCAAGCAGCCTCTAATGCATGTTATGCGTGGTAGTGATCCATTCAAGTACTTTTAAAACTCAAAGCCTGCTTAGCTTTTTTAAATCTGATCAGATTGTGTGATTTCGTTCAGGGGCAATATTGTAACCGTAAACATATATTTTAAAAACAACAATAATAACGTTAGCGAGTAATCTCACATCACAGCCCCTATATCTTATTGAATTCTGTTTGGATCTGCCAGTGCCCGAATCGGAGTCTGTAGCGAATGAGTCTCTTTATTTAAAACGAGGCGAGAGCGGCGAACGGACCCTAGTGAGCACATCCAAGGGGGTTATTTCCACTCTCAAGGCGGGGAGACACGGGCGGTTGAACAATGCATTTAGATTATTTGGCTGATAAAAATGTCCACATGATAACCCACCCACTTCGTTCAGCTATCGCTTCATGAAAAACAGCTACATAGCTCAGTGGAGCTAACCTGCTAAAAAAACATTGTAATGAATACACTTTTAAAAAAATACTTGAATCAGCAACCTTTGAATCAGTGTGCCAACCATTACACCAAGGTAGCATCTCATAATAGATCAGTGTGCCTTAGCTGGTAAAATAAACATATAATAGTGATTTGCGTACTTTTCCTATACTTTGCACTCATATCGTGTGTTCGTATTGCTTATTGTTGTAACTTGCTGACCCGCGCCTACTGGACATCTGTGAAAAAGAGCTCTGGAGCTCATCGAATTCCTCCAGGATTCATAAATATTCCGATCCTCCGTGTGCCACCAACCAGATGCAAGCCCCCCCGGGGGATTCCATCTCGGCTCTGTAGCAGCAGCAGCAGCCTGCCGCCGTCTGCCGTGCCGCCAGAGGGCGAAACTCGCAGCGACATCCTCGGCGGAGCAAGGTGCGTGGATCAACAACAAGCAGAGGGCGGCAGGGTTATCAAGAGACATCGTGAAGGGGTGCTTCTGTTCTAGATTTGAAGCTTTCGTGACTGCAAGGAATCATCTTCTTAGGTTTTTTCGGTAAAGTCACGTAGAAAGTACTTCTGTTATTTGCACAGGAGGAGGAGCAGAGGGTGCAGAGGAGCGGGAGAGGCATGGGAAGTGGAGCGAGGTGAGAGGATCGAGCGAGATGGGAGAGAATGGAGAGGGGAGGGAGATGGTGAGAGCATTGCGAGGGGGAGGATGATGAGACGTGAGATAGATGGGAGAGCATGGCGAGAGGAGGGAGTTGAGAGGGCAGCATTGAGAGTGGAAGAGACGGGAGAGCATTGGCAGGGGAGAGAGATGGGGAGAGGGTAGAGAATGGTTTATGGATGTTTATTCAAGTGGTTTTCTCACTCTGATTTTGTAATGGAGATTTGATATTTTACGTGACGTCTTGCATTTTAGACATCTTTGTTAATGAATCATGGGTTTTAGTCTTGTTTTTTCCGTGAAAATGTTAGCACTAACTTTTTAATCTGCATTTTTTTAGAGTAATAAAAAGTACAGTGTGGATATAGTATGTGTGGTATTGTTCCACTTCGCTCGAATCGCTTTTACTGGTTGTTGTATGTAGGCGACCACTTTTAAATCAATCCACTGCTGGATGAGTGTCTACTAGTCTGTGCTGGTCATTGGGGTTATTAATGAGCTATTAGTCACTACACCGCTCAGTCCGTTTACAGGCTTTAAAGATTTAAGCACCTACATTTAGTTTATTGGATATTTCACGGTATTGTATGTTTAAGATAAATGTTACTTTTGCTTTAAATATACGTTATCGGCGGGAAAACAGCAAGTTTGCATGCCGAATTACAGGAAAGCAGAGCAAATCGTGTCTTTAAATCACCGTTGTAAGTGTGTTTGTCGTTTTTTTTTGTTTCAGGGGCATATTTCGTCGTGATTTTGCACAAAACGGGTAGCTTCTAGCCTAATTTGCAAAAAAAACCAGTTTATTCCGTGTAATTGCAAGAAAATCACATTTCCAATGGGTAATGTAATGAAACAGCGCCCCCTAGGGAGAAATGGCGCCCCCTAGTGGTGAAACAGCGCCCTCTAGTGGCCAAAAAGTGTTCAGTGGCAGAAAAAAAAAAGATGTCACCTTTTCCTTCTCTCTTCCAGGTCGCCTCATTCCTGTGTTCGCCTCTCCACCTGCACCCATCAGGAGGCTCTCTCTCTCATGTCTGGTTGCAGGTCTCTGTCTGCCAGCCTTGTGAACAACATTCGTCAAGTCGTGTCACGAGGGGGGGGGGGGGGTCGATCTCCAACTTCGCCGTATGCCGACTTGTCCTGTATTATTCAGAGGAGTTCCACACATATGGGTGTTCACAATCATCTCTGCGCGCCCCCAGTGACTGCAAACCTACTGCATGTCTTGTAAATTAGCAACTATTTAACCTGGGATTTGAACCCAGGTCGCCAACTTATAAAGCAGCAAAGTGATCCATTACACCACAGTGGCTTTCTAGTTGCTAGTAGTGTTCCGGTTATTAAATCATCGACGTTTAAGAAGTTGGTTCAGGTGTATTTTTTCAAAATGTAATAAAAAAAAGTGAAACGTTTAACTTTCTCTATCTCTAGTAATTGAGCCAAAAAAATATGTAAAATATAGTGGGATTTGAACCCAGGTCATCAGCTTCAGTAGCAAAAGTTTATCCACCTCGCCATAACGTTCTAGGCATGCATGCAACTGTTCCGGTTATCTTATTATTGTTTGAAACATTTCACGTATATATATTTTTTACTAAATTATTTTGAAACAAAAAACTCGTCAGCGTTTCTAATTTAGTTCTATTCGTCATTCAAACGAGCAACAAAAAAACGAAACTAAAATGTTGGATCTGAACCCAGAACTTCAATGAGTTGCAGCCTCGTGCCGTTGGCCACTTGGCCACTGAGGAGATGCGATATCGTGGGCCTACCGGAGTGACTTGAACGGTGCACAACGCAGTCAGTGGAGGTTAAGAGTGTGAGTAATTATGGAATCACTGAATGAATAAATGTATTTTCGCAAGTGACAAGCGTGTGTGTTTGATTTCATCACGTTGAAGTAACGTCGTTATGGGCATGCATAAATAAAACTTGGTAAAAGCTTATAACTGGGTTTTGAACCATGACGGGTCGCTTCAAAGGCAGCCGTGTGAGCCATTACACCACCACGGACTGAGCATGGTGGCAAGTATTCTGATTGTTAAACTAAAGTCGTTTTCCACTTTATAGAAAATACTTTTTTTAAAAGATGTACCTCCTTAGCTTTTCATCTTCGTGCATTATTGGCGAATTTTCATAACGAAGAGGTGAACAATTTAAATGGGAAAAAGCGAACGTCAACAGGTGTGGGATTTGAACACAGCCTCACGCACGCTGCACGTTCGCACACCGCGGAGTTGTGCGCGCAGCCAGTGCCACCCTTGCCGACGTGTGGTGGCATCATCGTTCAGAGGCTTTAGAAAGACACCCGCCACAGCAGCTGCCACCGTTTTAAGTGACGGTTGGATCCTAGCCAACAACTTTCTCTCCCAGGAAAATAGCTGGCGCATGGAGATCGCCTTCTTCCAAAAGTTAACATCTCCTTTACATTTCGATTTAAAGCTTTCGTGACTGCAGGGATTCATTCATCTTCTTGGTTCTTTCGGTAAAGTCACGTAGAAGGGAAATAATAAAATAAAGCGTCTCCCCCGACAGACCTCCCCGACAGACCTGGTCTTCACCTGAGGACGGCTGCTTGCGTTGTGGCCGAAACGTCGTGAGAATTATTTTATTATGTTTTATTTTATTATTTCCCTTCTACGTGACTTTACCGAAAGAACCAAGAAGATCTCCTTTACAATAATTATTTTCTGGTATTTGCATTATAAGCGACGAGAGTGGACATTTAAGCGACGCTTCATCTTTGAACGATAAGAGGAGTAAGTGGGGCTTCGAGCAGGAGCCGTCGGGAGAAGGGATTGGTGGCCAATGGTTGTGACTACCCGTGAAGTGGCAGGCCCATGGGGTGCTCCCTAAATGTAACCCGATATTGAGTTGTTGCAGAGAAACAGTTCGCATGTATTTACATTATATATGGAGGCAGTCTAAAGTAAACTAAAACTAAGCTATTTTTATTTGATCAGGTAAGGCCCATTCAGCTATTTAAGCTATATAACTCTTTTTCAGCAGCGACCTGGCCACAAATAATTGCTCAACGAAGTGACTTGTCACGTGGAAATGTATCGCAGCCAAATACTCTAAACGCACCTTTCTAAATGTGGAGGGAAAGACCGGAAGACCGATAGAAAAATCCATGCGAGAACATGCAAACTCCAAATTTACAGACTCGAACCCACGACCTCCTGTATACCAGGCGAGGTAGTTAACATCTCGCACAGTGGCGCACAGTTAGTCATGGCAGTGGTTATTATGTTTTCTGATAAATCACAAGAGGCATCTCATCGCGCTGAAAGTTGCCCCCTTTATTATAATTTGCAACGCCTTTAAATGGAACGAGCGAAGGAACAATTGGATCATTGTGTGCTTGAAACTTTGACACACTCCTTTTCAGTACGTCAGCATGCTGTTGAAGTTGCATGTTTTCCAAATGTGCAATGCTTGCTCATTGCTCATGGTTGCGTGGGTACCGCTATACAATTAGATTTTCTCTGGAGGCCAGTATTACTCATTTCACCGAGATTCAAGAAAGTGAAAACCTCGCCAATGTTAATTTACTTGGTACGAAACGGTCATAATTCACGCAAACGCTCTTTTTATGACCGTTATGTTTGAGGCAAAAAAGCATACGGTGTCGTGTATATTGTTAATGTTGTGTATCGCAAGAACATTTGAATAAATTTGCGGTTTAGTTAATTTGTGATAGCAACATATGCCAACGATGGGAATGATACCACGTGTTTGCACCGCCTTCCCGGTTATGGCAGCATGTTTCCTTTCTGAGTGAAGACAACATAACAAGTAACTCACAAATGTGTGCACACAATCATTCAATAACGAGGCTTCTGTTCATTGGTCTGGAATGTCACCAGACCAGAGCTGCAATATTGCCAATTTCGGTCTGCAGTTAATGAATTTAGATTTGGCTGCTCAGTTCGTCAATGTGTTAACATTTTGCATTCATTATTTAGCCTTGTTAAATTTGGAGTGCCAATTACCGTATGCTTACGCGCGTATGCCCTGTGGCAAACGCATTGTGCATAATTGGCCTAATGACGTAATATAAAGAGTTGTAGGAGAATGAGACTCTGTGCCTGGTGCGCTGTGTGAGGCCACTATGTGATGGGTCTGAACAACAACAGCACGTGCACCATGGCTCTTACTGGCCCAGTGTTGTTACATTGTGCCTGCATATCTTTCCAAAGTTTGCACCTCCGATGACCATGGTTGGCTACGTACGGTGCGAAAGAAGTTCAACATTCTGTCCCTACATACGGCCTGACAGGTTATACAATTAAATTTGGATGTATTTTAGCTTATAAATGTGACTGCATCTTAAGGGGCTGCACAGAAACAACAGTGGACATATTTATTTTGTGGAGACAAAAGAGGCATTCAGTCACAGCCAATGGATAGAAAGGACTTCGACAGGGGTAAAGATGACGGGCGAACGGGAGTTTCTGACGTAGAGGGGGCAGCAGAGGAGAAGGAGCGACCTCCCACTGTGCGAAGGTTGCCTGAGGGCTTCAACAGAAAGCCTGTGGCGCAGGGTGCGCGGAGGGGAGTGCAGTGAGATGAGAGGCGAGAGGTAGGCAGCTGGGAGTCCATGGAGGATATGTTGTAATGTTTATAAAAGCAACCATGAGAACACGTGCTCAAGCAAGCAAGGGTACTCAACTGGGTTGGGATCCGTCTTGCGAAGCTCTCTAGCCATCGAACAAAGAGGGGCACCACATTGCGCGCTTTCACATGCGCTTCTGCGGCCGTCTGGAACGCTCTGCCTTCCGATATTAGGAAGCCACTGCAGCTACGCACTTTTAAATATTGATTGAAAACTCATTTCTTTACTTGTGTTTGGACAAATCATCTACGCAAGCATGTCCAATGCATGCTAACATTGACAACATGGTCTTGGTCCAAAACAGTTTAAAAGACGTAGTCCATTAAAACAAGCGTGTAATGATGACTCAGCTCCAACACAATGTCACGATTCAATGTTACGATTCGGTGTCACGATGTGCTTAAAGGATGGACAATTCATTATTATTTTTGGGTTTCCCTTGGCGCTGCGGGGCTACGTTTTGAGCAGCACAAGGCGATGCAGCAACAATCCACAGTTGCACTGCACTGCTCTGGTGCCATGTGTATGCCCCCCACCTTAACCAGTGTGGTAATTTATCGTGAAATAACCCAACAACTTTGGCCCTCATCTCGCAGTGGATTGGATAATGGGGCTGTAACTGTAGTACATGTGGAGCATGTAGAATATATACTGATACTGGCTGTACATTACACACTCCGTGAATCCGACATGTAATGTTTAGTACAGGTATCTCTCGATTTACGTAAAACGAAATTTCGTTAATTGAAGTGGCCTTTTCCGTTAATTTAAGACTAAACATTAGGGATGTGTTTCGGACAGTCATGCCAACTCTACTCCTAACCTTAAAAATATACACCCATATTACTTTTCGCAGTACAAAAATAATAGTAAAGAACGTGAATATTAAAACGATTAAATAACTCTTGACTCCAAGATTTCGTGACTGCGGGAATTCATATTTTTGGGTCTTTCTTTAAAGTCACGTAGATAGGTTCAAAGAAAATGGCTGCTGACATTTGGGCTACGCCCATTTCAAACCTTTATAAACAGTTTGCCTTGGCAGGCTAACCCCCCTTTTCCTGATGACGACCGCTTGTGTTGCGATCGAAATGTCGTAGTTTTTTTTGTAATTTTCTTTGAAACTATTTCCGTGACTTTACCGAAAGACCCAAGAATAAGATTACATAACTATTAATTGAATACGAAAATAATTAACATTTTCAGGGAAGCCACCAAAAGAACTGTACGTTGGAATGAATAGAAAGGTGACGTGAAGGCGTTCCTGTTGCACAGCTGTCGTGGATGGATGACGTAGCCTACCGGGTGATTCTTCTTTGATGTCGTGGTGCGTTGCCGTAGTGAAATTTCGTAAACGCGGAAATTCGATTCCATCAATCGAAAAGTCCCCATGATTTGTTAATTGCATTCACGCGAGATTTCGGAAACCGAACGTTCGTACATCGAGGGATAATACCTGTACTGGATGCACAATGGGGTAGTGATGATGCACCGATTCTCTTAATTAAAATCGATTCTTACACTCGTGCAGACAGGCGCTCATATTCCTACCAGGTCAAACAAAGTATTCACTCTGGAGTTAAATTGCAAACGTGAATTATGACAAGGAATCAGATGACGAGAGGGAGCAAATCTTTAAAGACATCGAATTTACAGGACCGAGAAGATCATCGATGCACTCTTTAATTATTTTAAGCTCACATAGCAAGGATGACAAATTATTTAAATCAATTGTTTATTACATACTTACCTACACAACAACAAATATTACAGCAAGAAGTGTTATGCCATTCAATGAAGTAACCTCAATGATTATTTGCAAACACATCGCAAACACGACTGCTGTCGTGAAGGATATTTTACACGATCAATTACAAATGTCGAAAAGGGTACCACAAGTCGTTCGGGCATCAGTGTGGTGTGGGTTTTTACTCCTGTTGCCATTTTCCAGTGAACTCGGAGGCATTTTGCCGGATTTACTCCAAATGTGGTGGAGTCAAAAAAAATGTGGACGGATTAGGGTCCCTAGAACATGTGACCACAGTTTCCGAGCCCCCTGTAATTCTATCGTTTAGTCACATCCTGCCACTCCCCCCCCCCCTCCAATTCGTCTTGCGTACAGCCCTTCCGTTTGAAATCAGAGATGCAGTGTCTCAGCCAGACTCATGGAATGGCATCTTCTGTATTGATTCTGAGGATACGGGATGTCCAGTGGCAGTCACATGGGGTTTTCAGATATTTGGTTGTTCCAGCTGTTACTGCTGCGAATGGGATGTCCAGCTGGATTCCAGTAAATTAGGTTCTTAGTAAGTAACAATTAAGTACAAATTATAATCTACAAATCACTTTGATTTGCTGGGACCAAGGTTCTTATGAATAATTCATTGCCATGTACATTTTTCCTGCTATATTTGTAAGTTATGAGTAAGTTTTTTTCATAGCAGGCCACTGTATGCCTGTCTCTGGTCCGCATTTGCTGACGTAGAATTTCATTTCAGTTTCATTTATTTGGTAAAGCCATGTGAGCCATTCGGCTCTTGAATCCCCGCAAATGACGAACTTTAAATTATGCCACGGCGAGCAACCATCGCCTCCCTAGTTCAAAATCTTGGCAGGATCCTCCTGAAGACGACTCACGAGACTCAGTGAGGCACTGCTGGATGAACAAGGGCAATCATATAAACATTAGTGTCCGTCTCCTCGACAGACCTGTTCTCCACCTGAGGACGGCTGCTTGCGTTGTGGCCGAAACGTCGTGAGAATTATTTTATTATGTTTTATTTTTTCTTATTTTATTATTTCCATTCTACGTGACTTTACAGAAAGAACCAAGAAGATTAGTGTCCGGGTCAATATTTAACATACACGTATTGGTAGATATTTAATATATCATTAAACGTTTGAAAATTTAATTGGAAGTATTTTTGTCAATATTATTAATTTGTCAATGACACTACAAACACTCTTTATAAGGTAGTAAAACAAAATTAACCCGTATTTATTTTATATATCCGGGTAAAGTAGTGGTGCAGCAGTTTGCACACCGCATTATATCCCCGGTGACTTGAGTTCGCTTTCCGCTCACGGATAACATCAGTGGCGAGTGATACCTTCACCGGTCTAGGGCTTGCACTCCTCAACCCGCACCGACCACATTGGTGAAGTATGGTCAAACAACCCCCTCGGTCGACATGGCGTGAGAGAGGCCTTCAACAGATTGACAACGGGCTGTGAACTATTATTATCTTTAAGATTTTATAATTTTCCAAAAATATTCGCTGTGTTGCTGTGTTGCTGGTAATGTGCTTGGCCGTGTGACAGCCTCTTTCCGGAGTCAGACATCACAGACAAAAGGAACAATAATGCATCGACTCCCAGGTATGTACCCATTATTAGCAGCTAGTGCGGGATAATCCTGAGCAAACGATGACAAAGTTACAAAACAATCGCTGTCGTTAATAATATTGTGCAGCTTGCGAGCTCATTTTTTTTTGGTTTCGGCTGAACAAAAAAAAAGCAAAAAAAATAGTTACTTGTTCAATTTGTAAACGACAGATTAAATCAAGAGTCGAACGTCGCGAAACGATCATGTTTCCAAGCTTTTAACAATTAAAAAAACTGCCCCCTACTGTGTGTTTGTGGCTAAATTTGTGTTTGACGTGGTACACTTTCTGCTACAGATACTCTCGGTAAATGAACTCAGTCTTAAAAATAAAAAGAGGGCTTCGCAGCGCTAAGCCGCATGTTTTTTTTTTGGGGGCCACAAGTATATGTTGTCATTTCGGGAAAGGATCATTCCACAGCTGACAGTAATTGTGGTTTCACAGAGGTATTTCAAGGTAATCTTGAGCTGAGTCTTGGAGCAAACTTGACATTTTTTTTTAACGGGATGAATGATTTGTCTGTGTAACGGCTGCTTAAGTTGGAACAAAAATTGCAGACCGCGCTGAAACGAGCAGTCCGCTCAGCGCATACCCGGTGTCTGCAGGAAGACGTGCACAGACAGTGGAGATGATGTTTACATTTGAAGGTGCTACCGAGAGCCAGAGGTTTTAAATCCAGGCAGCCACCCGTCCTCAAGTATAGTGAGTTGACAGTTTCACTCCAGTCACCAAGGACGACACAGAGACAAAGATCCCTTGCATAGCCTTTCTTTCGGTAAAGTCACGGAGATAGAAAAATAATAAAATAAAATAAAACACGACGCTTCGGTGTGACTTTACCGAAAGAGCCAGTGAGTATGGATACCTGCAGTCACGAAAGCTTCAAATCAAGATTTAACAGACTAGTTTGGGCAAGTGCTGTTAGCGAGCACCTATGATGGCCGGGCCGGTACGGCACGCGAGAGGGTGGCCAACACCACGTCAGCCCGCCTTTGTCTCCCTCGTGGCGATGTTTACACGTCGTGAGCGGAAATCTAACTCGGGTTGTCGGGTTTGAAGTGCAGTGAGCTAACCACTGCGCCACCGCTCCCCACAACGACTACACACGCAAACATGATAATCAATAAACTAATTCTGCATTAACTGGGCTCGATTCTATTCATGAAAATGTAACATTTTATTGAACTGTCACGTGCTCAACATGACTCCCAGTGGCAGAGTGGGTGTGGGAGTGCATCCCCCTACTGTGCTGAACAAAAGCCACTCGAAGGAATCTCCAATCTCAGAAGTAGTTTTTGTGATATCCGCTGTTTCCCACACACGTTTACACTGCTCTGCAAGCAAACGTTATTCGATACTTGATCTCATCACATTACCAAGATTGCGAAATTGGTATAAAATGGAGACAAAATGAGAAGAGAAATGAAAAATGATAGACACGCAGTAGGCCGCAGAATATGCCTGCTTGGAAAGAAAATGCCATGTTTTTTTAAGGGGATCAGCATGGAGTATGTAAATATTGTGCCATCATTTAAGAGTAGGGCAATATCTTTGGTATTCATGTGAGATTTAGCGAGGGTTTTAAGAGTTATGCTGATTTAGGGGTGTGCCAGGTGGCACTGAGAGTAGACATCTTTGTTTGATGGGCACATTCCGGCGTTAAGGAAGGATGTGGCTGCCACATGCACATATACCTCACTAACTCCAACTTAGGAAGAAAATTCTAAATATGGCAAACAACTGGAAAAAGCGTATCATTATTTTAACAATAAAAAGCGATAGCGATTTCCACACTCAAATGAGCATGAGATGGAGCTAATATCCTTATCAACAGCCTTGAGCCAGGGGTGGAAATTCCACGTATCTATGATGGGGCAAATTTACTCACATCACAACCGCCGTTGACTTCCCACAATGTGGTTCTCATCGACCTCGGAGGGACGATGAGCTGAGTGGACCACGGACTGGGGATTTGAACTCGTACAATTCCGCTCGTGAGTTGCACGCACTGACGGTGCACCTCGTTGTCTGGCCTGACATGAGCAATGGGGCAGAGGCAGGTGACGTGAGCAATGGGGCAGAGGCAGGTGCCGTGTGGCCAGGTCGCTCCGGGGTCAGAGAGCACAGTGCTCGCACCACTGAGACCAAGGGTTTGAATCTGGGCTTAAGAGACCGGTGGTGGAATTTGATTCTCAGGTCTAATCGAGTTGATGGTCTTAGCACAGTCAACGGTGCACGCAAATCCAATAATAATACACGCGGGGTTTAATTTAATATGACAAAATGTAAAATCTGCAACGAAAATAAAATGAGTTTAACTGCCATGTGACAAACATCCCTATAGCAGGAAACATGGGACAGTGCAGTGCCCCTTAGTGTGGATAGAGGTCAATTTGAAGGATCTCAGAAGTAGTTCTGTGGTATCACCTTCTGCGGACTGGTCACTAACATGGGGCGATGCACTGCTCTGCAAGAGTTCAAAATGAGCATTTCTTGATGTCGATGTTGGGATTGTGATACAGTTGGAAGAAAAAAACAAATCAATAAATATCTTCAGTAGCCTAAATTACATAAATTTAGATGAAATAGGAGTCGAGAGTGTTATATTTATATAGTTAAATAACATTCATAATAAGCATTTAACAAAAAATAATTATCCCAATGCTCCTCTACAGCACGAAATAAGATACAAAACCACGCTTCTTGCAAAGACAGGGCCCCATCATTCGGATGGTAGTCCTCCAACAAATTACATTTGGTAAGAGCGAGTGCTTGTTTCGCAAACTTCACTCCGCTGGTGAGACCCAGAATGGGTGAAACCCAGTCCAGAGTTTGTTTGCTTAACCAAATGCCGCGGATTAATATAAGTCTCTCGGAGGTGAATATTCGATGAAGGAAGACATTTCTAGAAGGACGGAGGTTGTGATAGAGGCTAAGAAGCAGATCAATAAAAATGCTGCTTGACGACTTGAGGAAGACGGGGGGGGGGGGGGGCACCGTGAAATGAAGAAATTAGCTCAAGAACGGAGAGAAGGGAATGAGTTTGAACGAACGACCTGCCATATATATAAAACATATTTACTAGGTAAGGCGCATTGAGTCTATACAGCTCTTTTTCAGAAGTGGCCTGGGCCACACATGATAGCTCAACGAAGTGGCTTATCACGCGGACATTTATAGTAGCCGAAGACTCTAAACGCACGTTGATTCTAAATGCGGAGGTGGAAACCGGAAGACCTGGAGAAAAGTCTACGCGACCACGGGGAGAGAGAGAATATGCAAACCCCAAATATACGGGCGTCAGGGTCAGGATCGAATCCCCTGCATACCAGTCGAGGAAGTTCACATTTAGCCACCATGGCAGAACTAAGGGGGACTAAGGAATAAGGTGTACGAGTCGATAAGGCCAAACAGTCCAATAGACATAATAAAAACGATATTGATTGAAGTAAATTTATTATTTAATTACCCAGAATCCTCCACCACAGCGCATAACGAGTTTGTTGTGTGCAGTCGTTTCCGATGTGCCCGTACATTACAGCGAAGTTGACTGTGCGCTAATCCACCTGTGTGGATGACTGCACATCGGGTGAGTTTGCCAAGCAGGAAACCAAATAAGAAGTGGTCCCAAATGAGGGAGGCAAGAGGCACGGGGGGGGGGGGGGGCTCACCTTTATTTTTCCACGTGAAATGCGTGTGGATTGTGTCTGCTGCTCCACACACAACCAGGGTCACGCTCCACTGTAAACTGAACTGCGCCATTGTATATTTGCCAAACGAGAGCCAAAAGCTCCTTGCCATGAGTGAGTGTGTGCACGATACTTACAACAAAATACAAAGATCCCCGCCGTATAGCCTTCACAGACTGTGGGGGCAAGTGCTGTTAGAGAGCACCTATGAGGGTCGGTGGCTAGCACCACGCCCGACCGCCTTTGTCTCCCCAGTGGTGATGTGTACACACCGCACCAAGTTCTCATTTTGTGGATAAGTCGACCTACGGGAGGCCCAGGACCGATTCAAATATTCGTAACTGGTGTTGGCCACGAGCAGGAATCGAACTCGGCTCACTGGATTCATTGCGCAGTGCGCTAACCGCTGCACTTATCACACACACACACACACTTGCCGTAATGTTGGGGGAAGGGTCTCTTCGGGAGGGAGCTGTAGAAAGCCCCCTCCAGAGGGTGCGTTTGGCCGACTCTTCCATGCTTGCTTGCCTGGCGTCTTGGAAGAAGTGGGTTATCGGAAGGTCGTGTGTGATGGGGTCAAGTGTGGACACACCGCCCTCTTGCAAGACGTTTGTCCAGTGCGGAAGCGTAGAGGCTCTTCTGCCAGCGTTGGCGTTAGCCAGCGAATGTTCGGGCCGCATGCATCTTGAACTTTTAAAATTTTCACGTGAACCCACCAATCGACGAGCCGTGGTGTAACGCATCGAAAGTGCTGGATGGACCGAAGCGGGTGAATTTAAGAAACCAGCCACATAGCTTATTCAACATCCACCCCGGGTGATGGAAATTCAACAGGCGACCTGTGGATTGTAAAGCTCTGCGTGCTAACCACTACACCACGGCAGAAATTGAGCGCATTAACATTAATAACAAATAAATTAAAAGTCAATATTCTGGCCACAGGAGACATTTCGATGTGAATATAAAAGAAATAAAAAAGTTTTTTGGGGTGGTTCGTTCGTTGGCGTTTGGCAATGGGAAACTGTTGCTGGCACTCTTTGCTCCCACTAGGAAATGTCAACATAATGGGGGCTTTTAGAAAAGCAGAGGATATATACTGTACTATATGTACGTATGGACCACCGGCAGGTTAAGTTAGCCATGACCCGGTAGAACGTGGCTTGTTATTGTGAAAGGCATAACTGTGACACTATCATTGTCGGAACAATCTATGAAATATGACGGTAAAGATACAACCTGGAATTTCCTTGTTCATGCCACTGCTGAAGGGCCTCGATTAAATGGATCTACAGAGAGGCCTTCTGCAGGGTCTTTGGCCTACCCGTCCATGCTGGCCAGACGACTTGGACGAGGTTGGAGTACCCTCACTTTACCCCCCATCACACGCTACCGAACAATTCCTTAACTGGGCCGTACCCTTGTTTTACGACTGGGTGGGCAGAGGCGGGGGCCGGCGGGGATGTATAAAAGCTGCCTCATTGTTTTCAACTGCCCAGGAGATTAAACCAGCGATCTCTGGATCGCAAGTCAAGTGTGCAAAGCCATTAACACAATGGCAACATCCCGAACGAATGTATAGTGGTAGCATAACATCCTCTTGCAGTGTAGAACATTACACATTGCTCGTGGCTGGAGTGTGAGAGACACGATTGAACTTTAATTAAGGGAGCCCAATTAAGGGAACTGATGGGCAGACTGTGCATGAATGAATGCGAATATTGAATACAATTTTGGGAATAAGATGCTAAACTATTATACATATGTATTGTTGAAGGCCCAAATATGTATTTTTTTTACAATTTCAGTTGCATTAGGTTATTCCAATCCTTAATCCACTGCTTGATTAATGCTTCCATATGCCATATTGGTCATGGTGGTTGTTTGTCCATTCTTCACCATACTGGTCAGTGTGGATTGATGGAGCGACACAAGTTCAGTTCCGCAATCTAACAACAAACAAACCTCTATTGTGGATAACATTGGTCGTGAAACCGACGTGTCAAACAGGCTCAGTTGTTCAGGTGTCACTCAACATTAACGGTGGCCGTCGCCAGAGTTTAACTCAGGTCAGGGCATCCATTGTTAGACTGTGCAAACCACTGCACCCACTACTGCACCCACTACTGCACGCCTACGACATCATAACCATCAGCAGCAGCCATTGCCTATCTAATGCTGGATGAAGGCCTCCCCATGTCACCCCATCACTTTCCGTCACGATCCAGAGCTGTTGCCATCTCCTGCAAATGCATTAGATGGCATCGGTGCCGATTAAGCTCGTGCGGGGCCTGTGTAGCACATGTTATAAAAGGAGCCTCAATAAAAAAAACACGTAAATATAAAAACACCTAAATGTTTAACTTGCATCGTAAAGTAATTGTATTTTTTCATTTGCTATACAGCCGGATAATGACAAATCGCTAACCTTAAACACCCAGTCGTTCATAAAAGTTGAAGGCAGTATAGTAATAGAGCAAGTGCAGAATCACTGAACCGGAATTGATAGCTTGAAAGCATTTAGCGCGGGGCCCTTGAAAGTGCGGGGCCCGTAGCTTCACATGTAGATACTTTTTGCTACTCGGATAATCCGGCAATGGATGGCATCTTGGTTGGTGGTACCCAGCCATTCTGAGCACCCCCTGCTCTTTCGCATCTCAGCAGTCACCCCTACATTACACCACGAGTGTCACGTTCTACACCGAGTGTAAATATATAAGCGGTTTGATTCTTGGTGGTAATATGGTGACTTGAATCATTCACGACTGTTGCTTACATTTCCAGGATTAACTGAATGCAGGAAACGACCTTTGCTCTTACACATCCTCCACATATTCACAGCTCCGCGCTATTATTTCTCGTCATGAAAACAAACGACGGACAAGACATAACGAACAGAGGTTGCTCTGACCCTTGTTTTCTTTTGTTAAACCGGCACACAGCATTCTTAAAATAATGGTTGCCCTTTGTATCTCAATGGAAGTATTAACAACAAGTTAAGTCCATGGTGTACAGTGCTTTGTCATGCTAAACCACATGGAATTGATTTACGGACAAACATTTCATTCTGGATCCATTCAACTTCTACCTGGCCTAGAGGCCATCGGAACACAACGAGCAAGCTTGAACTATACGTGACTATAATTCACAGTCGTTGGTCAATCCACTGCTGAATGAATGTCTCTCCAGGCCATGTCGATCGTGTTTGATTATGCTTCACCACGCTGATGGGTGTATGTTGGCTGAAGGGGTGCCTGGGACTGATCACTCGCCGCTAATCGCTGGGATTCGCAAACTCTGCTTGCCTGGGTTCATTAGTGCAGCTAACCGCTGTGCCTTTGCTCAACCCCAAATTCGACAATTATCAATTGAAAACCCAGCCATTCTTACACACACACATACAATTCCCACGGGTGTACAGCGAGCTTGAGAATAGATGTAAACGAATTAATCATTGCACCCTTACACCTGCAGCTCGCCCTGACAACTGTGCCACCACTTCCCCACTATAAAGATGTAATGACACTTCATTTCAACTACAGTGACTCTCGCTGATCGTGTTCGCTCAACCACCCCCCACCGCCTACCGCTCTGGGAAAATGTTGCCAATGAGGGGAGAGGTGGCGCAATGAATGAAAACATATTTACGAAGCCAATGAAATGTGGTTCCCACGCTCTCTGTAAAGAAACCATAGGTCACGGGCCCTCTGTGTGGCGCGAAACTTGCCATTTAAATGTTGCGCTCTATTGGCGAGTTATTTCCATTTTCAGAGCTCGGGGTTTTCACAACAATTGTGACCAGAGTTTGAATCGCGAAAGCGGCGGAGGCACGCAAATGGATGGCAAATACACATGCAGCTCTGCATCGACTGAATTGATTTTTAGACTCACCATGCATTGCGTTGATTATGCATATTACATGTACACGAAATGGTAATGTTACATTTAGGGTAATGGGGTGAGCACGTTAAATAAATGGGAATTAAAAGGATGCACTCTCATTTATATAATTGATCACTTTTGCTTAACATTGGGCTGTTTCATTTATTGGCATTCTCTTTGTCATTAAAGGGAATGTATTGCTCATTTTATATCGATATAATAAGCAGCTGCGCGTATGTTTCTAAGTATTAATCTTAAGGCTCATGTGGTATTTAGTTTATGTAAACGACGTTGGAATTCCATCGCTGTATGCGGTAGATGCGCTCCAAAACAACAAAACGTGTGCACAAATGGAAGCCGCACGAGACAGCTGTCACCTGGGTAACACGCACAGCACACACACTGGGTAACACGCACAGCACACACACACTGGGTAACACGTACAGCAGACACACACACACTGTGCTGATGTGGTACGTCCAACCGCATAGCTGCATCTGAGTGAATTCAAACTGCACATTTAGAAAATGTTGGGTAGAAATTGGCGAGCCGCATATTTTCGCGAAGTTGCACAAAACGAACGCGCGTAGAGCGAGGAAAATCCGTACGTTGCGATTCCATGTGATACATTGGCTGCTTATCCTTTCTACGATTTAGAATAGCCCAGCAAATGCTATGCCGTGTTTCAAACTCTTTAAATGTATAGGCATGTGGCATCTGGGAGCGTGAGCGTGTGAGTAGAGGTGTTGAAACGAGCTTTCTGCTGTATTGATTTAACTGCTGAGTGGTGAGGATTTGGTGAGCTGATTGGTGAGTGGTGAGTGGTGAGGATCAGGCGACTTGCTGACTGGTGAGGATCAGGCTGGGGAGTGGTGAATGTCTGACGATGGTCATGGTGAGCATCACGTGAGCAGGATGATGATGGGCTGCCCTCTAGAAATTTTTTTTAAAATAAAAAAATGAAGAACCGAACAGAACTCCAAAGGCAGCCCGCGTGCTAATCTGTAAAGTTGTTTCAGGTTGCCCCATACCTCTGTCTTGCCAACGTTGAGTCACTCCCTCTAAATGTGGCGATGACCTCTCTTCTCCTGTCAACAGAAAAATGTGCTGCATGCGACCAACAGGGGAATCTACCGAGAAATATACATATTAGGTGCGACATGTGCAACACTGTAGCACCACCGCTAAACGTTAACCAGTCCGGTTGATGCAATGCAAACTATGGGCCATATAGTAAACAACTGCAGTCTGCGTTCCTTCAACGGAGGAATAGCAAAACTGCACAAACTCTTCTCTGCTGAAGCCCCCTCGTCGTTGTTGCGAGCAGACCTCAACATTGGCGATTAGTTCCTAAACTTATTGCTGCCATACGCAAGAAAATAATCGACGCAATGCACACGCTTCATTGTTGTGCTGAAGAAACGGGAGTGATGTTGTTGTGTTTTTTACCAAATCCCTGAGCAATACGGAATTACATCATTCGTGCAATTGAATAATTGTGCCCACGCAAGTTTAATTCTCGGGAGCAATGCCAGAACACGTGTAAAACAACCTCGGGTTTGTAATTGGTAATGCGCATTTAATTGCATATCATTGTTGCCACTTTTTATACTTCGACAAATAAATCTTTGTTTATGGAATAGAAGACTGTATTTAGTGCCCGAATTTAGTGCCCGGTAGTGAATTGGGTTTAAACAAAAGCAGTTTACCCTGAGTGATGAATCTGCAGAGTAAACGTTATTTAATTTCTCCTTTGACTGTTTTATATTATGAGGCAGCGTTTAACATGTTAGCATATTAAGTATACTAGGGAGTGGTGGCGCATTGGTTAGCGCACTGTGCTACGGACACGACAAACCGAGTTAGATAATCGGTCACGGCTAACACGTTGCAAGTTACATCAATGGCTTAATGTCAGCCAGGTCTGTCTGGTATTGTGACCCAGAACGCTTTGTTTTTACACGCTTTTATTTAACTCACTCTGTTGTTGTTGTCGTATCCTCAAATCTTGTAACTCAATTTTAACCCACTTCCCAATGTGGTATCGACTGCAAACTTGGTATACTTATGTCATGCTGATGACAATACTATATTCTATAAAAAATAAATAAAACAAGTATTTTTAAACATTCATTTTTATATGTTATGTTTCGGCTTGGGTCTAATTGTCCAAGCTCATTTGACGTTGGCTGTAAATCACCACGGCCTCTTATGGCAAGCTTTGCGGCCACTTCCTGGAGTCGTGGAGTTCTGCCATCACGAGTAGGGTACATTTCATTACAGCGTGTTTAAAAAAAGGAGCATTTTTTAACATGACTTATTCACACCCAGCACACCACATCAGTATACCCCTCGGTGTGGCTGTGGCTGTGAGTCACGTGCCGACTCCTGGTCTGGCTCCCACTCCAGCCCTTCCCCCACCACCCCCGTCAGCGACCTGCACTGAGCAACGTGGCGAGGTATGGTCAAACAGCCCACGTGACATGGTGTGGGGAGCTGTCATCCAGCAGAGTGCAGTGACGAAGAGCTGTTTAAAACCCAATGTTGAAATAAAAATGTGGAATTCTATATATCTTATAGCGATGGCCATGATTCTAGATTTGAAGCTTTCGTGACTGCAAGGATTCATATTCGTAGGTTTTTTCGGTAAAGTCACGTAGGTAAAACATTAAAATTAATAAAAGTAAAATAAAATAAAAATCACGACGTTTCGGAGGCAACTTGATACAGCTGTCGTGGCTGTGACGGTTCCACCTGAAGACGGAGGCTTGTGTTGCCTCCGAAACGTCGTGATTTTTATTTTATTTTACTTTTATTAATTTTAATGTTTTACCTACGTGACTTTACCGAAACAACCTAAGAATATGATGGCCATGATATTGTAGATAAGGCAACTTATATTCCAATTGCGCTGTCAGCATCATGTCGTGAGAAAAAGTTAACTGCCGAAAATGTTTAGCTAGCAGTGCACCACTGTGTGAACGAGCGCGGTTCTGTAAGCTGTCACTGACATCATTGCAACAAACCTCTTGACCTATACTCGGGGCACACCTTGTGTATGCCCTGAAAACTGTTCTTTGCATGCCAAATAGTATATTTTCATTCTCCGAGCTAAAGAAAATAAGCCAAATTATTTTAAAAGACAAACGCAATTATACGGGGTTTTTTTGTGTGTGTCCGCTAATTAATTGGTGACCCCCCGTTTTGTAAAGCGCGGTTTGTTGCCTGCATTAACACTCAGGGTCTCATCAGTGCCGGCTCATTGCTCTGCCGACTCAGTGAGTTACCAGCCTACGATTAGCACGGTTGGCTACGTACGGTGCGAAAGAAGTTGAACACACATACATGCATACCGCCCACCTCGTCAGGTTGTTTAAAGCTGGACCAAAGCATCAGTGCAAGCGTTGGGGGGTAGGATGAGAGGGGAATGAAAAAAAACCCCAACCCAGCATAGAAATGTAGGCAATTGCTCACTGTACAATAATGTTATTTTATTTTCTTGCCAAGACCGCGTGTGCACACACCCTTGCAAAAAGCTTGTGCCTACAGACAACTCAAAGCAAAGGAAACAAAAAAAATATACTTAACATTTAAAAATACAGCAGCATTTCCTGTGGGATCGCGTTCGTGAAATTGAGTGTACTGTAGTGGAAAGATGCCCGATGGAGCATCCACCACAAGTCCTCCTGTCCCTGACTAAATATGGAGCCGTGCAAGCTTAACGAACTTGCTCTATTTATTATACAAATTAAAGAGGAATGTGCAGTTACTCTGCTCTCTTATAAATAGGGTGCACTTCCCCATTGAACCTCTCAAAAGCACACGCTCATGAGCAATTCCAAAACTGCACGCCCTGTTTCATATCGCTCCAAAGTCAACTTGATTAACTATGTAATTTTTGTAAAGTAAATTATGATGATAATATGCTGCCACTTGGTCAATCCACTGCTGGATGAAGGCTTCTCCGTAGTGGGTGGGTTGTTAGACGGTACTTGATGTTGTTCAGGATGGGTTGATGAACACGGAGTGCCAAAAACCGGTTCAGATACCATATGCCGCTGATATTAACTGTGGCCGCGAATCAAACTCAGGTCACGTGGTTCATGCCGCAGTATGTGAACCGCTGTGCTACTGCTCCACCCCAGGATAACATTAGGATTAAAACACGATTACAATGCCGTTGCTTTGCATGCATTATAATTAACGTGCGTTGCGAAATCATCTCACATTTAATGGGTCCCGATTTGTGCGGTAACTGCACTGCCCTGACCCCGGACAGCAATCTTCCTTGGAAACAGTCACACTTTAAATACGGCTCCTTCTTTTAGCTCAGTGGCGCGCAGGTTGCTGTGAGCAATTTTCCACTGACATTTAACCTCAACGTCTTCCCCCTCTGCGCTGCGGATAAACAAACAATTTTGACCGAGTTGCCCTGGAAAGAGACCCTGTGGCAGAAACTACTTGCAGACTCTACTGATCAAAGGGCCCGCATAGGCACGCAGATGTGAGCACCTTGTGTTAAGTGGCATGTGTGCAGGAAAGACGTATGTACGCGTGTTGGACTTCGTTCGCACCGTACATAGTCAACAGTGCTAATCGGCGGTGGACAATAAACTAAAGAAACCGACTTAACGGCATCAGAAAATCTACAGACCGATGCGCACATCCCCCTTCATGAATGGAAACTTAGAGACGCAAGCCACAGTAGTACGACTTGTGGCCATGCAACCCAAAATATGGACCACACAGTAAGGCCACTGTCGTCTGCGTTCCTTCAATGGAGAAGGAGGAACAGCAACACCACACGAACTCTAACGCCTGAAGCCCTCTCGTCGTGGCTAGCAGACCTCGGCATTGGCACTTAGCTTCTGAACATATCGCCAAGATGGGGCGGAGAGGATTTTTAAGCGTTGGGAGACAGTCTTTAGCGAATGTCCTGAACGATTGTGTATGAAATCACCTTGAATAAACGCAGACAGTTATTCTTCATTCCTGAACCAGGTGAGAACCTACGGGACCTGGAGATTCAAGGTCAGATAAAGTAATACCACAATTGAACACAACATTTCATGAAAATTTAAAGTTTAATAACGCGGTGCATGTTGAACTTATTTGGCATTGTGCGTGGCCAGCCGTGCGAATCGGAGATGCGGGGGTAAAGACAACAAACTAAACACAACACGTCCTGAACGATTGTCTACGAAATCGCCTTGAATAAAGGCTGACCAAATATACTTCATTAGTGTACCAGGTGACATCCTACCGAGTCGAGAAGTCTTTTTTCTTTCAAACAGGACCCGGGTTACAAGGTTCAGATACGGTAATAATACAATTGTAAGACATTTCATGAAATGTGAAAGTAAAATAACGTAACTTAGACAGAGGTTCACCAACAAAGTGAGTTAACACAGCCAGCAGAAATAAAATCAACGATCAGAAACGGTATCAGATAGACGATATGAAAAGATTACATAGAGCGTGAATCATCTCAGGGCGCGAGTTGGATTATTGCATCGCAACACCATGAGTGAAAGGCGACTACATTCCAGAGTCTTAATCCAGCAGCAGAATGATCATGGCTGCGGCTGCTGCTGCTGATGATGACACGGTGAATGCATCATGCCGTGTGTTGCAAATACGATGAAGGCCGAAGCATTGTCATGCGCGACAATGATTGTTTTGGTGTCCCACGGTAAGATGCGATGAGCGGTGTGGAGCCGAGACGCGCCACTGACGACTCCAGCGGCAGCGATGACCGGTCGCTTAAATACAAAGCGGGCTCAGGGGCTCTGCTGTAATGAAACCGTCTTACACGCACGTTTCGGCTGTAACTAGAGCAAACTAGAGCACGGGTAACTCCATCTCGGATGTTACAACGGCGACTGTTTGGAAACACGGCTGTCCATTTTCCCCTCCTTCTCTTTCTTCCTCCTGCTGCCGCTCCCCGCCTCCCCCCTCCCTCCCTCCTTCCCGTTCCGACCCCCCTCCTCCACCTCCCTCTCTCCGCTGCAGCAAGCCCGTCTCAAACCGTGCCCAATCAGAGGGGCAAGTCTGCACGCACTCCATGAAAGGCAGGGAGGGAGGGCGGGCGGGAGGAGCGGTGGGACAAGCGGGGAGTGAAGAGGCGAGGTTGGGCCACGAAAGTGAGCTTTGGGCTTGGCTGGCTGGGTGGGTGCTAACCGTGGGTGGGTGGGTGAGTGGGTGGGTGAGTGGGTGGGTGGGTGAGTGCATGTATGGGGTGGGTGGGTAGGTGGGCGGAATTATTCTAGGAGCGAGGAGGTGGTTACGCCTGTCAGAAAAAGTTAAGCGGCTTGAAGAGGAAGAGACGGAGGAGGTGGTAGGGTAGTTGTGGTCGTGGTGGTTAGAAGTCGCAAGTGGTTGTGGTAATGCGTGGTGGTTCATAGGGATAAAGGGTGGGTGGGGGGAAGGTTTGAAAACTTCCCAGACCTGCTTAGTCGGGTTCCTTGAAGCAGCGGCGGCGACCAAGTAAAAAAGCCAGGGCAGCCAGGGGCATTGCGTGCGCTGCTGCTGCTGCTGCCGCTCAGCTCGTCCGTGCGTGGCTTGCATGCAGAGCTCCGTAAACGTCGTCACCTCCTGCTCCTCCTTGCTCATCTGAGCCTCTCATCATCTCCTCCTCCTCCTTGCTGCAGCTGTTCGGCTCGGGGCGGGCGGGCGGGGGAGCTGAAAACACAGGCGACTTCATACACGAATTGATTTCGAAGCCCAGAAACAAAATCTAGGCGAGAAAAAAAAGAGTGGTGAGTTTTATCAGCCGAGAGCGCTGATACGCCTTTTCTGTACACATACGGTATTGAACCATTGCAGAATTAACGACGCTATTGTCGCTCATGTGACTTCTTTGGGGGCTTGCTTCGGCACGTGAAAGCTCTCTCGTCTTCACTGTCTATCTTTTGTCCTCTCTCCGTGCTCGGCACAACCAATATTGTCACTGCACGTGACACGCTATTCACTCTCGACACATCAATCTACGACTTCTATCGCCATTCTCCCTTCGCACCCTGTGTTTGACACACTCGAACGCACGCGCGCGCAGCACTGCACGTGCCACGTGCAGTCTCCCTTGATCCAGTACTGCCACTACACGTGACACGCTATTGTCTCGACTCGCCAACCTATTGTTTCTCTCCGCCCTATTGTCTCTCTCGCTTATCGCGCGTGGCACAACACCGCCGTGTCTGCGCGTGACGGCGACTCTTCGTCAGCCCGCTGCGATCTCTGCGCGCCACTTCCAGACGGGATTCCCATTCGCCGAGAAGCCGCCAAAGCACGAGCTTCGTGGAACGCCGCGAACTCTGCGGGCTTGAGCAACGAGAACCGAGGATCGAATACATCCTCCGCCAACCAAATGGCAACTCAATCGCGCAACCGGGCTGCCTCCCACTCATCCCTCTCGTCCTCCTCCTGGTACTGCTGCTGCTGCCTGCTGCAGCTGCTGCTGCTCGCGTCCGAGGGCCCGCGCAGCACGGCGGCGCTGACGTGCGTCTGCAACCGGGCGAGCTGCGTCGAGCCTCGAGGTTGCCGCGGCAGCGCCGTTCTCGACGTGTGCCGCTGCTGCCTCGTGTGCGCTCGGCAAGCCGGCGAGACGTGCGGCGGGACGTTCGCGCTGCACGGCACGTGCGACGGCGGGCTGCGCTGCGTGGCGCCCGCCACCCCGAGCGCCGTGTTCGGCTTCGAGCCGGGCTACTGCCAGGGTAGGGTGATACGACCTGCGCCACTCGCACCTGGCGAACACGACGTGACGACGATTCACAAACCTCCCCCCACACACACCAACCCCCCCCCTCCCCCCTGTGTCGCTTTTGACAGACTGTTGGGGCACACGGGTGGCCAGCACCACGCCCGGCCACCCCCTTGTCTCCCAGGTGCTGATTATTACACGACCATTCCACTCACACCTGGGGACACAAAGCCACAGATCCATACACAACCCTCTCCATCTCCCCTATAGCCTTTGACAGACATTTGGGGCACACAGGTGGGTGGCCAGCACCACGCGCGGCCACCCCCTTGTCTCCGAGCTGCTGATTATTGTTTAAATATGATGGCGCTTTGAGGGGCAGATATTGTGCCAGAAATGCACCACGTGTCTAAGCAAACATAACGTTGACTTGACCGATGTTTAGAGCACGGGACACGCACGCACACACACAATGCACACGCACACCACCTGTAGGCACTGTCTACAGGTGCTGATCACACCTGCATGCGAATCGACCCATCTTGGCACACCTTGACATGCAGCCTCTATGCACCTCCACGCACCGTGCACCTGGACAAAACTGCAGACGCAAATACGCACACAGACACACCTTTACACACCTGTGTGCACCACCACGTGCAATGCACTGACACACCCACTGACACACCTTTACACACATGTGTGCACCGATGCTTACACCTTTGCATGCACTCAATAACCTGTATGCACGCACATGGACATTACTCCACGCGTCAGGATTCACATGTGTGAATATACACCTGCCTAGAAGCACCTTCGGCACGCATGGCCTTATACGTCACTGCACATGCATGCAGCTGCTAGTGTACATTGCACACACATGGAAAGATCTCATACACATCTAAGCTCATGCACTGCCGTCGGTGCATCTACACATCTGAAGAAAACACATGCTCTTATTTGTTTGGAAATCCCCATACCATTCATCGTTGATTTATTTAGGGTTAGATCGTGGCGTGTATAATGTCAATGGTTTATGATAACTCTCACCCCCCCCCACGACAGAGCCAATCAAATCAAGCTGTCACGTGGGGCAATACACCATTTGATGTGGGTTTTCAGGTATTTTACAAGATTGTCAAAAAGTTTGACTACTTAATAAAATTAGCCACATATTGCTTGCTTTTCAACATTCCGGTTTGCTGAAAAACCAACTCATTGGGTACATTTGTCCACGTGACAACTTGATTTTATTGGCTCTGTCGAGTGGCAGAAAGTTATAGATGAAATAACTGACATTATACCGACACGATCCACCCCAAATGAACAAATTATGAATCATGATATTGGTTGTGAAAGCCTACGTATAAATGCAACATGTCAGGCACTTTGTCCCATTAACATACTGAAATACTCATGCGGATGTCATGCTACGCACATACTTTAGCATGTGCCTGCTAATTTAAGAATGTTGCAGGCCCTTGAAGAATGTAGCAGGGCCTTGGGTGGGTGTCAACGTTTGAACTTTGAAACCACAATCGCAATGTTCAAAGGCCCTGGCTTATCAGTGGTACCATCATATTGCTCACAATGTATTGCCTGGAGCCTGTATAGATTATCACGACGTTACAATTAGAAACTTAAGCACAGCAACCGTTCCTTTCAGACACCAGGAATGCTTCATCTTTATTGGCGTACTGTAAAATTGGCAGTTGTGGTTTGATTAAATAAATGGCTCATGGAGGTGACTGGATGGCCGGGTTGGCACCATTCAGGTCCTGGCATCTAATCCAGATATCAGCCACCCGTGATGAATTCAGATTCTCAAATGTAGCGAGTTGATGACCTGAGCCCAGTTACCAGTGGTCGCATGAAAAATCCATCATAAATGATAAATTGTCGCTTAATGTGGCGTATACGAACTCTGAGGTTAAATATTTTCAGTTTGAAGATGCCGAAATAAAATAGCTTGATAAGCAGTTCTGTTATGTCACCTACCCGGGGCTGTCCCCGAGCATGGAGTGATGCCGTGCTCGCTGCAGAGTTCTGAATGGAACTTCTATCGTGTCATGAGATTAGGCCAAGAGGAGAATTGTAACATCACTGGGAGAGAAAAAAGACTAAATATGATTTTACTCCTACATTTACTGTCCTTGTGTTTATTCAAGGCCAAAGTTTTCTCTGGTGGGGACTTCAAAGTTGGTTTATCTCATGCCAAGTCTATTACAAAAAAAACTGATGATGTGATGTTGTGTAGCATTATGGATAATAGACCAATACATGAAGATGCAGAACTGAAGGCGATTTACTTTTGTTGAATCCACGTTTTGTTTTGCTCTATCTTTTATTGGGGGAGGGTGTTTTTCAGTTTCGCCCAAATTGTGCCACCCACACACAAAACACTGTGGTAGCATTGTTCGTATTAACAATTCGTTGTGTTTGTTTTGAGCAACCTGATGCACCGATGTCGTTATCGAGCTTGGAACATCTTAAGTACAGAAGCGCCAACTCGTAGGTTTATTTCTTATCGTGGCTTAGACAAAAGTGCTGCCAAGTGTCCTTTGAGAGCAGTGGCAGTCTGAGCTGCTCTGGATTGCTGTCTGGGGGGCAGTGCTTGTCAACTGTGGTCTACGAAATGTGGGAACCCCCCGCGGTGTTTGTGAGTGCAAGCCAGAGCAGGTTAATTTTTACAAATGAGCGCAGTTCAAATCTGCACACCGTACCAGATACGCATTGCTCACTCCGCCTCCACTCGTGGCCTGAGAAACAGACAGACGCCACGACATGACTACATGGATCCAGATAAACTGGTAGTCGCTTATGCAATTCGAAAATCACATTTTCAGTTTACCAAGCATATCTATTAACGTACGTGATCTCGTGAGAACTGATATCATACTCATGAGACCAGTCTCATGAGTATATTCCCACTGCGCAAGTAGGAGACCATGAACTTACCATATTATGGGTCATTTGTGGAAGGTGATAGAGTAGTTGCTCTGTGGCTGGTGCATTATGCTAGGAACCAGGCAACACCCGAGTTTAATTCCTGCCCACGACTAACATCAGTGGATGTTGATATCTGCACCGGTCCTGGTTTGCCAACTCCATTTTCACCAATCCACAGTTACCAGTGTGGTGAAGTATGGTGAAGTATGGTGAAGTATGGTGAAACTACCACGATGACTGACACAGCGTGGGGAAGTCTCCATCCGGCAGTGGATGGGCAAAGGGCTATGAATGGTTATGATGATGATAATGATGATGCTTTGTGTGGCTGTTTATTTGTATTAGCCTAATGGGAGGTCATGCTAAGTAAGTGTGTATATACCTGCAGAAAACAGGTGGGAGAGTATGCGAGAGAGCAGTGAAGTGGAGTTGGTTTAAAATGTCACCGAACCTCACGAGATGTTCTAGACAGGGTGCACTTAATAAAACACAACAGTTTTCGCCAATAAACTATTCACCCGCATTTCTCAATATTTGAGCTCACAGCTTGTAAAACGATCAGGTAGTTGTTTGACAAATCCCAGTTGCAAAGCTAAAATGTTCCTTAAAGGGAATTCTTTAGCGCACTGAATGTACCTTTGGCCTAATTTCATGCACTTGGACTCTTTGGCAGCTAGGGGTTGTCAACTTTTTGAACCTGTCTTCAGATCCCCCCCCCCACATCAGTTGAGAAATTGGCTTGCAATGAATGCTACTGTGATTTTAATTAGAAGCACTGGGGATGCAGTTGTTTTCCATCATACTCAGACGTGTTCAGGATGGAGTGGTAGTGGTACACACATTGCACCGTGACCATCTGACATTGTGTGTCTTGGCCACGGTCAACATCACTGGCGAATGATTTCTGAGCTGGTCCTGGGCAATCCCCTTCACACCAACCTCTGCACTCACCAGTCTGGTGAATTTTGGCTGAGCAAATCCCCATTGGCTGACACCGTTTGTGGATACCATCATCCGGCAGTGGATTTACAATGGGCTGTGAATTGTAATTATTTTTATTTCTATATTCAGTTTAACACTGTGTTGGTAGGAATGATAAATATGGTATAATACAATCGAAAATAACTTAAATCTAATTTGTTGGGGATAGAATGAGAGGCAAAAACTTACTGTTGGCCACAAGCTCTGAGCGCAAATTCCAGACAACATTACAATTCACTGCCAGTTCTGATTTAATCCACATTCTTTAGGGCCCGGAATACCATGTCCCACAAAGGTTGCTGATGCAGTTTAAATCGCCAATGGTTTCCAAAGTTAAAATACGTTTACCAAAGTGCTTCCAATGAGAACGGTGGCACCTGAATACACGAATAATAATAATAAAACGTACAAACATTAAGGGGCTGCCATGGCATCGCTACAAAAGCATCATTGTCAGCCATGGTCTATCCCCTACTTGATGTCGACATTCACAAGCCATAGTCATCTCTTATAGTATCGATCCAGCTCCTACACAGCAGATAATGTAATCGCAAACTGAAACAAAAAATCTGATGTAGTTGGTTGACATTTCAGGTAGTAGCCCTTCTTTAGATGGCCATTAGAGTGCAGAGATATATTGACTTAGATTTCGAGATCATACTTAACACCATGGTCCCCAGTTTATCAGTCAACTCTACATCTCTAAATCAGTTGCACATCTACAGTGCCTGAAATGCCACCCTATTAATAAGTGCTGAGGTTTTTTTTTTGGAATCGTAAATTGTTAAATAAATACGTGAGGGGGAATGCTGAGCTCAGCGGTAAGTATGCTGCTTTTTAAACTCAACTAAACTATATATTTTTTATTTTGGCAGGTAAGGCCCACTGATCTATATATCTCTTTTTTAGAAGCGAGCTGGCCACAAATGGCATCCGAACTGAGTGCCTTATCATGTGGGAATGTATAGCATACATACCAATATGCTAAATACATGTTTCTAAATGTTGAGGGAAAAACCTGAGGACCCGGAGAAAAATCCACGCAACCACGGGGAGAACACTCAAACTACAAATATACAGCAGGCGTCAGGGTCGAGATCGAACCCACAACCTCTTGTATACCAGGAGAGGTAGTTAACATATCCTAGCCAACCCAGTGCCCTGGATACCTGAGTGTGTTTCCCGTCCATG
Source organism: Lampetra fluviatilis (assembly GCF_964198595.1). Taxonomy (NCBI): domain Eukaryota; kingdom Metazoa; phylum Chordata; class Hyperoartia; order Petromyzontiformes; family Petromyzontidae; genus Lampetra; species Lampetra fluviatilis. The sequence goes on from NC_136292.1 coordinate 2,584,598, forward strand.
GCTAACTGGGGAGAGTGATAGATGAGACGGTCCTGGGACCCCCTCTTAGACACAGACATTTGATTTGAGCTGGAAGAACCCGATGAGCTATGAAGCTCTTTGTCACAGTGTATCCAGCCTGAAGCTGGGGCCGGCAATGGAATTTACACAGGTAGATACATTAGACAATCACAACTTCACCAGCCCATGCTGACCAGCATGGTGAAGTATGGTCCAGCAATTCCTGTGACTGACAGCATGGGGGAGGCCATATGATCGAGCCGTGGATTGACAAGGGCTGGATATTTTCTACACAATGGACGACTTAAGGAACATATTTGACATGGGGCAAGTCACACGCAATTTTGAGAAATGCAAAATATTCTATGGACAAAATATTACTATTATTGTCTGCCCATCCCTATTCTCACTTTGTGTATTCATCTCATAGCACATTGCGGTCAAACTTACCCCGGAATATTTAACAATGAAGCAGCGGTTTGCGTTTGCGCACTTTTTTTTATATCCTGCCCTCCACAATGGCAACGCTTCATCGTCGTTTCACTCCCCACGTAAGGTAACCCATCCCAGTGGGGAGGACATATTTTGGTTTGAAGTTAAGACTTCTAAGAATCCCACAACTGATACACGGCCGTCGAGGTGCATCAACTGCGAGTGCCCTTGCCGTTGAAAAGTCCTGGCAGGCGTCCAGATTCCCACTTTCCCTGAGTGATGCTGGGCCGCTGATGTGAAGTTACACTATTTCCAAGCCAGAACGTTAATTTCCTGGGAAGATGATGCTCTCCCGCAGCCAGTTTCCAATTACATGCGCTCACATATATACATTAAACCCGGCTGAAATAAATGTAAAATTTGCAACAATTAATTTCAAGCGTCACATTGGTGTTGCTAATACATTAATCAAACTCATAACGCTTGTATATGCTTTTTTATCTTTCTTGTGCTTAATGTGTTTTAACAGTTAATTAATTGATTAATGCTGCAATAGGTTGGTCTATGATGATCTGAATTGGGTGACAAGTGTTCACAGCACTCAAATGGTGTCATCGGAAGTATGGAAACGTCACTGTCGGTAACTTCACAAATGCTCTATGATACTTCTGATGGAGTGTAATAGCTGTTAAAAGAGGCCTTTCAACAACATGCTTGTAATTGAAAAGTGGTAATATTTTCATGACCTAGTCATCATCATCAGTCACTGGAGGAATGCTCTCACAAGCCATCTCTCACAATCATGCAACGTGACATTTGTAATATTTGAAATTTTCATTACCACGTGGCAGACATTGATGGACATTACGAAAATTACTTTCTTTTGCTAAACAATGTACACTACTAAGAATCAAACTATGAAAATCATCGAGAATATGCTTGTTAAGTATTGTATGAGAAATCCCCCATATTCCTCCCAGCGTTGCTGCACTTCGCAAGATGTCTAACTTCACACAATAATTGGCGTATGGCTTACATCACGAGGGCGGCAAGTACGCAGGCAGGTAATGGGCCAGTGAGTTCACGGGTGGCGAGGCGGCACAGGGAGAAGGAACACTGGGGGGGAGTGGGGAGTGGGGAGTGTGGAGGTCACGCTGTTTGCTTGTGCTTGACCGCTTGCAGGAGGCACCGACGTTTGTGAGCAGCGTGCGTGCCGCCCTATTGCACCAAACGCTGGCTTTGCTCCCAAATTCTTGGCATGCTTTCAACAGACCCCCACCCCCACCTCTATCCCATTCTGCCCCCCCTCCTCCTCCTCCTCACATTCTTCTTTCCCTCCCTGAGTGGTGTTTCGGCAGCGAACCACATCCCGTAGCCCGGGAGAGCCTTTCCCGCAGCTGAGGCCTGGACAGGCAAGCGCCGACCGCATTCTCGCTCCGCCTGTCTTTGCACCGTGGCTGTTTTGAGCCGCGCTAACAATGCAGTTGGCAGTGTTCGGCTTTCCACTCTCGAAATGGAATTGGCAGTTTTTTTGTTGTTTTAAAAATAGATGCGCAATCATTTGAACCACGAAATTTCCCATCGCACGTGGTAAAGCGGTTAGTTTGCAGCGTTCACGATTTCAAGGTGTCTGTAACTGACCTACATATGTCAGAGTTTCACAGTGCTGACTCTTTTTTTCCCTGTGCGTTTAGCCCAATTTCTAACGCACGCGTAAAATGAAACCCACTTTTCACACCTAATACATGAAGACAAATTGTGACTGATGTAAATTCGAATGTCACAGATGGGCTAGTAGGCTTAAATTTTGCACAAATGTGCCCAAGCCTACACTCCATACGTCATCTTTCATTTGAAATCCCACGTCAGTCCACTCTCCACGTGCTGTGGTTCATGTGGGGATGTTTCACCACGCCGTGTCGAGCAACACGAGTTGGCCAACGGACCAGTTGAGATATCACTCTCGTGGATGTGATTTGGCCAGAATCAAACTCAGGTTGCTGAGTTCAAAGGACAGTATGCAAACCACCTTTGCCACTGATTCACTGCAAGTCTATGATTATATAATTTTAAGAATCTCAAAACCTAAATGTTTCGATGATTTTTTTGCCAGCGCAAAAAGGCTGTGGATTGGTTTAACTCGTAGATCGGGGTCATCTTGAAATTCCATTTTGCTTCAAGTCTTCTGTTGAACACCAACAGGTGTATTTACTCCCCCCATCATCAGTGAACCAAGTAAGTTGCCTCCCATAGGGTATGGGGCTAACGCCGCTAGAAATGAGGCAAAGCCTCCCATCGGTTACGACTTGGGATATGGACCGAGTCTTACTTCCTTTGTACATCAGTGCCATGTAATTATGAATCACCATCCTCCAAACTCGGGTTTAATTACTCACGGAATATGTTCCAGGTCATTGGCAGATTGGAGGTGGCATGTGACTTAATAGCCACAGCCACGGCGAGAGGTCTCCTGGATGTGGTGTGTCAGGTACAGAAATATTTTCTGGGTTGCTGACTTTGACAGAGCTGGCTGAAATTAATCCGTGCTCCAAATTATTTATTTGAATTAACAAAGATGAAATATACATCGTGTTCTTTGCTGTAGTAACATTGAAGATATGTCATGCGCCTTTTGCACGTTTAGTAATGTAGATAGTTATTTATAACCAGGTAAATAATATATATAATTTGTATTATTAACAATGCAACGAGACTAGCAGTCTTATTTTAAATGGAGATCTGGGTTTATAAATTTATGGGGCAGATAATTTGCAAAGTTTCTGTGATGTGCACCTACATAAGCTGCCATGTTGAGACTTCAGGAAGCAAAGGGCTTAATGAATAACGCCAGCTAATGCTAGATGAAAAAAACAAAAACTAAAGAAAATAATTAAATAATAATTGCCATGTGGCTGTGTGTGTTATTCAAGGAGAATAAATCAGCTGTTTCGCACCAAAGCTGGATTATATTCGTAAAAAAATGTTCTCAAACAGGCGACCCTTTGCTGCACTGCAAAATGCACTGGGTCAAAGAGGTAGTCACAGTACAGAGGGAGGAATGAGAACCAGTAGCGTGGATTTCAGGGCATTAACGTGTGATTTCTTTGGGAGCTAAACTTCCATATGTTGAAACTTCTCGCCTACTTTAAGACGACCTGATGCATAATACTGCACACTGTTAGTGTCTTGAGAGTTGGCAGGCAAATAGTTACATTTTAGTTTCCAATAAAAAAAACATATAGTATTACAACATTCTTGAAACAAGTATTTTTGGCTAATCGCAGTTAACTTTTCAGATGAGCCATTTAAATACAGACACACAGTATACGATCCTACTGTATATGTATTTTAGTGGCATTCTAGCTACTTGGGGTGTGATAATGCATTCATTCAATAAAACGTTATGATACAAAAAAGACCAACGCAAGACTTGAATAACCAACGGAAGACGTTGGTGAATCGGTGCCTTTTACACGGCTACTAGCCGAATGTATTCACCGTAGTCAATGTATTCCCATCACCCCACGTTATGTATTTACTGGAGCGAGTCACCACTGGGTGTGCCCCGCATTCTTTATACCGCGAGCATAATGCAATGTGATCAGGCGGATTCGACTTTCTCGCCACCTGATGATAACAATTGAAAGAATAGGAATAATTGTCAGCCCCTTTTGTAATTTCCGCTGCTGATAGAAGGCCTTCCCATGCCATGTCGGGCAAGGACGTTGTTTAATCAGACTTCTGCAGCGTGGCTGAAGTATGATGAAACTTCCTTTTCCATTGATGTCAGCCACAGCCGAGAATCGTAACTCGGTTAGTAAACGTCGCACAATGCAACCGCTTCCTGCATATATTACAGCATATACATTTAAAATACATACGGACAGGGGGTAGCTTTAAACGGATTAAAAGATACAACAAAACTATGATTGGCAATCAAAATATAAATATATTACTCACATTGCATCAGAATTGCCGAAGGCAGCTATCGGTTCTGTCGCACAGAATAACCGGCCAAGACATTTTCTTTCGTAGCAGGCGAAATGGAGGGATTCCAACACGAGTGGTGAGTCATCTGACCGGTTTTCGTGTGAGTCTGGATGTGGTTTCGCTTTGGTGAGGCTTCATTGGATTACACTACGTAAAAATTTTTGTTCCTGGGTACTAAGTGTTATATATTTTTCATTGCTTGTGCCTAAAAAGTATAGAAAATGGATATGATTCCCCACAAACTTTGCTTTTGTGACCAGGACTTTATGTGAACAAAAGACACAAATGCACACGTTTACTCATTGAAAATAGGTACATTTCAAAATATCACTGTCCTGGTCACAAAAGCAACGTTTGTGGGGAATAATAACCATTTTCTGTACTTTTGAGGCATAAGCAATTAGTAAATAAGACTACCCAGGCACAATTATGTTGTTGTCACACAGTGTTATCAGTCAAACGAAGACCGATTCAGCTGTACAGAGAGTGGGCAGAGTGAGAGGAGTGGGCAGAAAGGCTCCATTTAACTCGGGGGTGACCCTACACCCTGTACACTTTGACACACACACACTTTACGCAGAAGACACTTCCCTGTTTTCGTTGTCAGCTTGTAACTTCCCACTGCTGGCCAAAGGCCTCCCCAATTCTCTTCCCTTTCTTCCTTTCCTGAGTTTCCCCCATCACTATTCAGTGGTCTTGCATCTCATTGATTTTGTCTCGCTACCATCTCTTCCGCTATCTTATTCTGCTTTCTTTTGCCTTCTGTGGGTACATTATTGTCCCTCTCTGTCCATGGATCAAGGCAACAAAAATAGATGGAAAGTCAGAGAGAAAAATAGGTGCCCTCGGTATCGTCTTCCCTGCACCCATCCCTAATCAGACATTGGCCCTCACCCTGCCAAACACAACAGTGGGCCTTTTCACATGAGCGATATTTTTGTCGACTCAGGTGTGCCAACACGAGTTATGTCCACCCAAAGGCCGTGTCGACATAACGAGTCGCATTAAGTTGTTTTCTCCCGTGAGTCGGTGGAGATTGCTATTTATTTTTCGCGTCAAATTAACTGTGTCGACACGAGTTCAATCGACGAGTGCACGTGAAAAGCTTCGCCTGTGCCTTGTGGGGGTCGCTAGCCCCCGAGATCCCTCCCTCGATCATACTAACGGCCGGACTAACATCATCAATCGCCCCCCCGCTGCTAAGCGAACCGCCGCTAGGCTCCTCACCCAGGGTGTGGGAGCCGTCACCCGAGGGTTCCCCTCCACCGCGGGTCCGCGTAGCAGGCATGGATAACCACGCACGCGCACACCCACACACAGCTCTGCACGGCACTCACCCGACCCTGACCACTCACGTTAGGATCGCGCACCTGTGTTACACACGTCGTGAACGTGCGCGCACACACGCATACAGCTCCACACGCGATACCCACTCCTGCGCCGCTCTGCGCCGCGCTGGCCGCCCACGTTACGATCGCGCACCTTGGGCACGCCGATTACGCACGCCGAGAGCTTACGCAAGTAACGAGCGCACGCAAGCGGGGCACACGCCGACACGACGACTCGTCCCCTCCCCCACTCGCGCGTGCACGTCAACACAAATATCGTACAAGGACGATTCTCCTCTCACACGGCTGCGTAGTCACGCCAACACACCAAAAGTGCTCTCCCCGGGCGTTAACGCACACACCTCCGTACCCGCACAATCGTACAGAGACCACGGCCTTTATGCGTACAACGACCACACACTCGCGAATGCAGTGCACGCTAATACCACGTTCCAAAAACACCCAACAACACGGTTTTGTTACTACGCTCGAGATTTTATTAGCCCTTGCTAACCAACCGAGCCACCCGTGTGTGTGTGCGGGACAGCAAGGCGCTTCTAACCCACACTCTGGTGCCGTGTAGCCCTATTCTATGCTGCGCTCTCTGCTAAACCGCTTTCCTACTCGTCCTTACCCCGAACTAACCCTCTCCTACGGATCCTACCCTCCGCTCTGAGGTGTTGTAAGGCGCGCAACACGATACCGTCTGTAGTCCTTGGTGACCTTGCGGCGCTCAGATCGTCCTGCAGACAATCTAGCGGCTCGCCCGATGACTCCTTCGTCGCTGACCCCGTGTCCAAACTCCAGAAGAAGAGAGTTCCCTACTGCCCCTGCGTTTTCTTTTAAACTATTCACATCAAAGGCTAGGCGCCCCCGTCCCGACCGCCTTGGTCTCTCGACCAATCCTGAGCCTAGGATTTCCCGCTCTTTTGCGATCCCGCCGGCCTTTGAACTTTCGACCAATCAGTCGTCCCGGTTCCTGATCCCAGCTATCTGCCTTGCTGACCCGTGTTTGTGTTTGTATGCGTTTCTAACTGCGGGGCTCTCTGAGCTCGCCGTGGTCGTGCGATCTCAAATCCGCCCACGGCGCCGCAGTGTTACTTGGCCTGGGAAGGGTCCTGTCCAATTCCCTGGCCCTGAGAAACCGTGGGGTAACCCCCCTAGGGGGCCCTCGGGTGAAAACTCAGGGTAGGTGACCCGACCACGAGGCCCTACGTGGGTGCGGGTGCGTGTTTATGTGGGGGGGGTGATGGGGGGCAGTGCGGCGGTGGAAGCCGGGCGGCTCCCTGGCTCGGCCGAGCGGCCCCGTCGCTGTGGCACCACATAGCCCCCCGGGGTGCCAGTCCCCGTCCCGGGTTGACTGGAGCACCTCGCCTGGGTTGCCCCCACGAGGTATCGCCGCGGGGTCCGCGGGATTCGCCCGGCCCTTGTGGCTGGCCTCGGGGGTGGCGGCTCCGTCTCCTGGGGCTCCGGCGGTGGTCTCCTCCTCCATTCCAACGGCTCCCCTCGGTCTCTGGCACCTGCGGGCTGGGGAACAAACTCAGAGGCGGTGGGGTTTAAGGGTCGCCGTCCTCGTCGCCCCCGGCCCCGCCCGGGGCCCCTCGGAGCCCGGGGCTCCGTGGGGCCCATATACTGCGCGAGGCCCCCGGGCACGGGGGGTAGGGGGACCCCGGGGTTTCGGGGTACTTGGACGGCGGGGCTCCCCCCCTCGGGGGCTGCTCGCCACGGCTTCAGTCGGCGGATGTTGACCACCATCTCCCGGCCCCTCTCTCCTCCCTGAATCAGCACCGTCCATGGTGAGATCTGCCGTCTCACAATCCAGGGTCCTCGCCAGTAGGTGGTCAGCTTCCCCACCTGTCCGGCACCGACGCGGGGAGTGTACAGCCACACCTCGGAGCCCGCAGTGTAGAAGGGGGGCTCCATACGGGGTCGGGCGCCCTGCTCTTGCCGCTGGTGCGCGGCCTCTCCGTGCGGGTAGGCTCGGCCCCTGGCCCCTCGCAGGGTCTCCAGCAAGTGCTCCACGGGGTGGCTCCCTTCCTCCCGTTGCGGCGGAGGGACACCGAACAGCAGATCTGCGGGCAGGCGAGACTCGCGACCAAACATCATTAGGAACGGGGTCTGTCCTGTAGATGTGTGAACGGCGGTGGTGTAGGCGAACAGGGCATAGGGGAGGTGTTCGTCCCAGTCCTGTTGATTCGCGGCCGCCATGCGTTTAAGCTTCCCGGCCAGAGTCTGGTTCATCCTCTCTACCATCCCGTTCGCCTGGGGGTGATATGCCGTGGTTCGGTCCTTCTGGATCCCGAACTCTCGGCACAGCGCCTGGAATAGTTCGGCCTCGAATTCACTACCCTGGTCGGTAATGACTCGTTCGGGGATCCCGCACTTAAGTACGTAGTTTTCCACGAAGGCCCGGGCCACTACGAGGGCTGTTTTATCCGGGATAGCCACCGCCACGGGGTAGCGGGTGAAGTACTCCACCGCTACAAGAATATATCGGTTGCCCCGGTGGGATCGTGGAAAGGGCCCTTGCAGGTCGATTCCGACCAACTGATTCGTCCGACTGACTCGGAACGGCCTCAGGGGTACCTGGTACCTCGCCGGCTTTTGCCCACACTGCTGACAGGCCCGGCAGCCCTGCACCCAGGCGGCCACATCTTGCGCCAATTTAGGCCAGAGATACTGGCGACGCAGAGTCTCCCGGGTGCGCCGTTCCCCATCATGGCCCCCGAGCGGGTGGTCGTGTACCAGTCGTAGCAGCTGGGGTCGCACCTGGGCAGGAACACAGATACACCCCGGCTGGCCGGCCTCGGTTAACTCCCGTACCACTCCGTTCTGTACACACAACCGGGCATACAAACCGCTCCAGGGTCCTGGTAGGGCGCTCTTTTCCTCCCGCAGTGCCGCCTCCACTGCCGCCAGATCCGGATCTCGCTGCTGGGTCTGTCTCAGCTGCTCGTCGTTTAGGCCCGGGAAGGCACAGCCGACGTCCTCCTGGGTCCGTCCGATCGGGTCCCGAGCCGCGGGTCCCGCGCTTGCCGGGCGGTCGACGGGATCCTCAGTGCCACCTGCGAGGGTCTCTGTGGCGCACACTGCACTCTCTCTCGGGGGGGGGAGTTTAGTTTCCGCGCGCTCCTTGGGTTCTGCTGCCTGGCGGCAGCGTCCCCCCGTGAAGCACGGGCAGGCGTCTCCCTCCCTCGTCTCAGCGCGCACCGCGGGCCGTCTTGACAAGGCGTCCGCGTTCGCGTGTGTCCGCCCCGCTCGGTACTCGATCTGCAGGTTGTACTCCTGCAGCTGCGCCAGCCATCGAGCCATCTGCCCCCGCGGTTCCTTGAATGTAAGGAGGAACTGCAGTGCATAATGATCGGTGCGCACACGACATTTCCTGCCGTACAAGTACGGTCGGAACTGTTTACACGCGAAAATTACAGCATACAGTTCCTGACGGGTTACACAATAGTTCAGTTCGGCCCCGCTCAGGGTCCGACTGGCGTACGCGATGACCCGCTCCGTCCCACCCTGCACTTGCGACAGCACCGCGCCCAGCCCACTGCTGCAGGCGTCAGTGTCCAAAATAAAATCGGTGGTGAAATCTGGGAAAGCCAAGGTGGGGGTGTGGGTGAGGTGGTCTTTGAGTGTGGTGAAAGCCGTCTGGCAGGCCTCCGACCACTGATAGGGGTTCTTAGGGGAGGTGAGTTGGGTGAGGGGGCGTGCAATCTCACTGAATCCCTTTACAAATCGACGGTAATAAGTGGCGAGTCCCAAGAATGACCTGATCTCCGTCAGGTTCCTCGGCCGCGGCCAATCCACTACGGCACGCACCTTCTCGGGATCGGTGCTCACCCCTGCCTCGCTGACTCGGTGTCCGAGGTACCCCACCTCGCGTTGCGCAATGTAACACTTACGTGGCTTGAGCTTGAGATGGGCTGCTCGCAGTCGCTGGAATACTTCCCGCAGCCTGGACCAGTGTTCGGACAGCGACCTACTGAACACTATTACGTCGTCCAGGTAAATCAGGCACTGTTCCCACTGCAAGCCCCGCATCACCAACTCCATCAACCGCTGGAACGTCGCGGGCGCGTTAGTGAGTCCGAACGGCAACACTCGAAACTCAAACAGGCCCATCGGGGTGGTGAATGCTGTTTTTGGCCGATCCTCCTCCGTCATCTCCACCTGCCAGTAACCGGACGCCAGATCGAGGGTGGAAAAATACCGCGCTCCTGCGAGACTGTCGAAGGTGTCGTCGATGCGTGGGATGGGAAAAGCGTCGCCGAGGGTGACTGCGTTCAATTTTCGGTAATCAACGCAGAACCGAGTCGATCCGTCCTTTTTCGTTACCAGTACCACCGGGGCAGACCAAGGGCTCGCGGAGGGCTGGATTATGTTATCGCGTAGCATATCCGTGACTGCCTCTTTGATCTGGGTCCGTTCAGGCGCGCCCACTCGGTATGCGGGGAGTTTGATGGGTCGGGCTGCACCTGTGTCAATTTGGTGCTTGACCAGGTCGGTCCGGCCCACGTCCGAATCGTGCTCACTGAACACGTCGGCGTACTCCCGCAATATCCCGCGCAGCTGATCGGCCTCCCCCTTAGGTAAGGCTGCCCAAGGCACATGTAGCGCATCCTGCAGGGGAACAATCTCGGCTCGGGGGGTCGGGCCGACTCGCCAGGCCAGATCCTGGCTGTCCTCGGGGCGGCCAGGGTCCTCCGCCCAGAGTGCGAACACCGAGTCGTTCGAGTGGCGAGCGTGCAGGGGGTGTACGGTGGCTACCGGGGTGCGTCGTCGTATCATTGCCGGGGTACTGTGTGGGTTAAACACACGTATAAACAGCCGGCCCCCATCTGCGTTTACCAGTGTGGCTGACCCTACCACCCCGTATCGCGATGCCAACTCCGGGTGAGGAGTCAGCATTACCTCGCCCGATGGTCGGTGGGTTGGGTCGGTGGAGAGGGTTGCCACTGGCACCAGCATCTCGGCGAGAGGCCCGATGGTGACGGCCGACACCAGCGTAGCGGCCACGGGTGTGAAGCGTGGGCGATTCGGCTCCTGTCCTAGGAACGGAATCCGCTCCCCGCTGCCCTCCACCGTAGCGCATCGTTGCCGGGGCTGTACGTTAAGTCCCAACTTTTCCAGGAGGTCCGTTCCTGCAATGCACTCGTGGCACAACACACTCGAAACGTAGAATTCCTGTGTGCACACCTGGTTTCCTAGACGGACCTCGAGGGAGACCTTCCCCAGCAACCCCATCCCGGCTCCGCTTGCCGTGTGCAGCGCGCGATCCGGGGCCTGCAGGCAGCCCACGTCCACCCCGAGCATGCTGCAGTGCGCGGCGCTCATGAGAGAGGCCACGGCGCCCGTGTCCAACAGGATCCGGGTGCGCTGCCCGTTCACCTGGCCTTCCACCAGCGACGTGGCTCCCGTTATCCCTGCCACCAGCTCCCGCAGCCAATCGCCCGAGGTCCATGCGCCCTTGGGTGTTGTCGTTGTAACCTGTTTATGGATCACTCGCTCGCCATTATTATTACAGCTGGTTTGGGTCGGGTCCACGTCGATTTCATCCCCTGGTGGTCCCCTCTCTAGGGGGGGCTTAGTGTTTGACCTATGCATCGGCCTCGCACGGGCGCGCTGAGGGCAGTCCCTCATGAGATGCCCTCGACGGTCGCACACATAACACGTCCTGGGAGGAGTGGCGGCTCTGTGGCGAACTTTCTGCCCACTCCCTCCTCCCCCCGTGCGCTGTTGCTCATACTCTGCTTCTAGTCGGGCTATCCTCCCAGTTAATCCTCCTACCTCGGCCTGGACCGTCTCTACCATTGTCTCCAGCGCAGTCATGTGTGCCCGTACTTGGGTTACCTTGTTGTCTACTTGGGTTACCCTGTCACCTACCTGGGTTACCCTGTCACCTACCTGGGTTACCTGGCCGGAGACATCCTTTATACCCGTTTGTATACCGGCAACCCATCCCGGGGTTGTCTCGCGGGACACTGGAGGTTCTCTTTCCCGGCCCCTTACCGTCCTCGCGAGCTCCTGTTCCTCCTCCTCGTCTTCCGAGAGCAGGCTCGCAATGGCGCGCTCTCGTCCCAGCCCCCGGAGCTGCGCGCGTTCGCTGTGAATTCTTTCACACTTACGTGCGCGCTCGACAAGGGTGTTAAAGGGAAGACGTGGGCAGCTCATGTCTGGCTGCCACCACGCCGTGCGAGACAGGTACCGCTGGATTTTCTCGGCAGCCAGTTCCTCAATAACCTCAGTTGCGTACCCCGGGCGTGCGATCTTTGTTAACTCGCGCACATCCTCGGCGTAATCACGGAGATCTTCGCCAGGTTGGCGACGGCGCGCCTCTAAGGCCGATTTTGCTTCCTCCTCGTCACGCGTGCCAAAACGCTGATCGAGTCGGCGCATCAGCTCCTCTAGCTGTGTCTGTGCGCTCGCGGGTAACGCTTCTACAAAATCGGCTGCCCGCCCATCAAGATTCATATTAAGTTGACGTACTGCCTGCGCGTCCGTCCATCCATTAATTTCCTTGGCCCCTAAGAGATTGCGGGCGAATGCCTTCCACGAAGGGGCCCCCCGGCCGGTAAATATCAGTCTTATTTTAGCGTGAGGTAACGCGGGGGTCCGTACCGCTTCCGACACCAATTTGTGGGGGTCGCTAGCCCCCGAGATCCCTCCCTCGATCATACTAACGGCCGGACTAACATCATCAATCGCCCCCCCGCTGCTAAGCGAACCGCCGCTAGGCTCCTCACCCAGGGTGTGGGAGCCGTCACCCGAGGGTTCCCCTCCACCGCGGGTCCGCGTAGCAGGCATGGATAACCACGCACGCGCACACCCACACACAGCTCTGCACGGCACTCACCCGACCCTGACCACTCACGTTAGGATCGCGCACCTGTGTTACACACGTCGTGAACGTGCGCGCACACACGCATACAGCTCCACACGCGATACCCACTCCTGCGCCGCTCTGCGCCGCGCTGGCCGCCCACGTTACGATCGCGCACCTTGGGCACGCCGATTACGCACGCCGAGAGCTTACGCAAGTAACGAGCGCACGCAAGCGGGGCACACGCCGACACGACGACTCGTCCCCTCCCCCACTCGCGCGTGCACGTCAACACAAATATCGTACAAGGACGATTCTCCTCTCACACGGCTGCGTAGTCACGCCAACACACCAAAAGTGCTCTCCCCGGGCGTTAACGCACACACCTCCGTACCCGCACAATCGTACAGAGACCACGGCCTTTATGCGTACAACGACCACACACTCGCGAATGCAGTGCACGCTAATACCACGTTCCAAAAACACCCAACAACACGGTTTTGTTACTACGCTCGAGATTTTATTAGCCCTTGCTAACCAACCGAGCCACCCGTGTGTGTGTGCGGGACAGCAAGGCGCTTCTAACCCACACTCTGGTGCCGTGTAGCCCTATTCTATGCTGCGCTCTCTGCTAAACCGCTTTCCTACTCGTCCTTACCCCGAACTAACCCTCTCCTACGGATCCTACCCTCCGCTCTGAGGTGTTGTAAGGCGCGCAACACGATACCGTCTGTAGTCCTTGGTGACCTTGCGGCGCTCAGATCGTCCTGCAGACAATCTAGCGGCTCGCCCGATGACTCCTTCGTCGCTGACCCCGTGTCCAAACTCCAGAAGAAGAGAGTTCCCTACTGCCCCTGCGTTTTCTTTTAAACTATTCACATCAAAGGCTAGGCGCCCCCGTCCCGACCGCCTTGGTCTCTCGACCAATCCTGAGCCTAGGATTTCCCGCTCTTTTGCGATCCCGCCGGCCTTTGAACTTTCGACCAATCAGTCGTCCCGGTTCCTGATCCCAGCTATCTGCCTTGCTGACCCGTGTTTGTGTTTGTATGCGTTTCTAACTGCGGGGCTCTCTGAGCTCGCCGTGGTCGTGCGATCTCAAATCCGCCCACGGCGCCGCAGTGTTACTTGGCCTGGGAAGGGTCCTGTCCAATTCCCTGGCCCTGAGAAACCGTGGGGTAACCCCCCTAGGGGGCCCTCGGGTGAAAACTCAGGGTAGGTGACCCGACCACGAGGCCCTACGTGGGTGCGGGTGCGTGTTTATGTGGGGGGGGTGATGGGGGGCAGTGCGGCGGTGGAAGCCGGGCGGCTCCCTGGCTCGGCCGAGCGGCCCCGTCGCTGTGGCACCACAGCCTCGGTGGGGCGGCCCGGCCCGCCCGTGACTGAGGGCCACGTGGTCTTCTCCTGCCGTGCCCTGCAAGGGCTCAGATTGCTGGAAAGTGGACGTCGAAAAACACCGTGTGATGTCATTCGGAAGCGTTGGCCATCGAGTGACTATGCGATAAGGGAAACATAAAACTTGTCTGCCACTGGTGTGTGACAGAAATACTTGCGCAGAAGGTGTGGAAAGATTCACCAATGCCACCACCCCCACACCTCCTCCTCCCCACCCACTCCCCCAGAGAATTGGTGAATTATCACTACAGCATTCAGGATTGTGACTTGATTCAAGCATCGATTATTTTAAATTGTGGTGACTGGTAGCATCTTTAGTAGCTGAAAAGGGTCACGTAAACCCATTATATATAACAAAATATCATCATCAATATCAGTGATATATCCACTGCTGGATGAAGGCTTCCATAACCTATCACCACCATCTACAACATATAGGAGTTGAAAAGTATTGATGCTTGAACATGTGATTCCACGCTTGTATTGTGAGCCTAAGTGTTTATATTAATCGATTCATCATTCCCACCCACACTTTGCAGTAGAGTTGGTGTCCCCTTCATATTCTCTTCTGTCAAGATTCTCTTGCTAAACAGACCTACAGGAGAGCTCTTCTTATCCGTGACGCTATTACCCGTGACCTCTATTATCTGCGGAAGCTGTAGGGTCTGCAAAAAGCAAATAGAGTACTATCCGTGACACCATCCGTGACACCTTTTCTTCTTTTTATCACAAATAATACTTGTCCCCCAACATCACTGTGGCAAAGATAAGTTCCGTATTGTTAGGTATTTGTAAAAACGGGATCTCATCCGATTAGAACAAAGGTGTTGGTCGATCCAGACCAGTGGCGATATTGCCGGACGGTGGTGGCTATGCACGAGGTCTACGTTCGAGCACTATCGAGGCGAGGGTTGGTGGATTACACAAATGTTGTGAAAGTCCCTTTCTGTTGGCATGGAGGTGCTGTGCCCGGGCTTTCCAGAAGGCAGTACAGCAATTGCGGACTGTTCCATCTGTACGGAATAGAGGGTTTCCCCCTCGCTTGTGTGGGGTTTCTCCAGGTGCTTGGGGTTTCTCCCAGATGTATAAACGCTCCACAAATGGCTGAAAACATCTTACACATAGACGCCCGCAGAGCTTAGATTATTGTTGGCACAGACTGATCACGTGACTCCCCTGTTGCTTCTCTGTGGTTTTAAACTATTTACTATTTAAACTAAAACTATTTTTTATTTTAACAGGTAAGGCCCATTGAGCTATATTGAGGTTTTTTCAGAAGCGATCTGGCCACAAATGATAGCCCAATGAAGTGGCTTCTCGGTTGGAAATTTATAGCAGCCAAATACTCTAAACGCGTGTTGTTGTCGTTTCTAAATGTGGAGGGAAAAACCGGAGGACCCAGAGAAAAATCCACGCGACCACGGAAAGAACGTGCAAACTCCAAATATACAGGCATCAAGTTCGCGATCGAACCCAGGCGAGGTAGTGAACATCTCATCTCTGAGTCGTTCTCTCTCTCTCTCTTCGAGGGTGAGCGAATTCTGCACATGCTACAAGTTGAAATTATTGTTATTCATATTAGACTTCGCTATCTATCCGATATCTTCACAAACGTTTGTCGAATGCGGGTTAAGTATGGTGTGAGTTACTGCAACTAAAGGGAGTGCAGGCAGTCATTCATGCAGTTTGTGATAGGGGAGTGTTTTTGTTTCCGCAGACTTTCGCCTCATAAACAGTGTTCCGTCGGTTTATTGTTTTAAACAATTACGTTTCGGTGTGTGGTAGTAGAAACATAAATAACGTTAATTCAATGCCTCGTCTTGTGAAGGTCACCGCAGATTGGGCCAGCGAGTAGTTTGGTGCTGCGCAGCGCGTTAACTCGGCGCAGATGTCCTCTACGGCACGTAGCAGTGCAACTTATGTCTATTATCATTGTTATGCGAGTGGTCAGTAGCTGCGTGCGGTTCACACACTTAATAGTATTTACGAGCCGAACGCAACTGGGCAATTTTGAATCAGAATTAACGCAGCAGCAATATGATGAAACGCGCGCTAAACTTCAGCATTGGAGAATGTTAAGTGCAATTAACACAACCAGTAGTTTCCAAGGCTCATTTTAGATCTAATACATTGGTGGTGTTTCGCACAATAGCACGTACGGGAAACATTTCCGCAGGCCCAATGCATTGCTCGATAAGCTCGAAGGGGATTGCATTTACATTGCTTTGTGAGCAACGTAGACGGCACATCACACTCCAATTAGGGCACCAAAACCAGACGACTCGTCAATGCACCGCAGTTTGACATTGACACCTGGACATGGGCATTGTGTAACAACTCATCCCGCTTGAGGCGTTAGCCCCAGGTGACTGCTGGCGCTGAGCTGTGGTTATGGTCGCTACCTCCGTGGTGACAATAAACAAAAACCAGGGCAAATCATGGGTTAAAGGATATCTTGCACAACAGTACCGGCGAACAGGGGAAAACGACGACAAAACACGGACTTTTGATGTTGAATGTTCTGGGAAGCCCTCGCAAGTTTATCTATTTTCTATCCCTCTGGGGAAAGCTACCTCAAAACAACAAGAGGACAATCATGGAGATAACCAGGACAGGTGGCAACCAACCCCCGAGCCGCGGCCGCGGTGTTGTGATGCGTGCAGCTGCCTTTTTCGCCGCGCGGGGTTTCGCTTGTGGTCTGAGGGAGGGCCGGTTCCCTCTGGCCTGCCGGCTGAGTGGCAAGTTCTAACAGATGCACGCCGGCCGCGTGCGCTCACTTGCCGATGTTGAATCGGCCCCCCGCGGGCCAAGAATGCGCCGGCGCGAGCCAGAGGCTAAACACGCGGCCGGGCCACCGGTGTGGTGACCGGCCGTGGCAAGCGGCCGCGAAATTCGTCGACGACGGTCGTCGTCGTCGTCGTCGCCGCCGTGAAAATGTTTTTGTTTTCCACCGAGCGACTGCCACCGCCACAATTTTATTTCGGGGGAAGGGGGGGGGGTTCAATCCGAGCAGCCGCTCCGTGAGTAACAAAACTGCGTTCTCAAGCGGATGGAGGCGATGGACTGTGGGTTTTTTTTGCACTTGATTTGGTTGAATTACGGCACTAAGAATTGAATCGAACAACAACTTCGCGTGACGATGTGGTGGTTTGTGGGATAGTGCGTGGGCCGTGCTCTAACACGGTTGGCTACGTACGGTGTGAAACAAGTTCAACATACACGCGTATAATGGGGCGCGCTGATGTCTGAGAGACTTTGGATTGGAATGACATGCTTCTGACAGCACAATTGGAATACAACGGAGAAAAAAAAACTACTACAGTAAGTGTAGTCCAGTGCAGGTAAAATGGACGCCCTAAACGTTTTCAGCCATTTGAACAGAGAAACAAGAGCATTTGTTTGATATTTGCAGCGGTAACAGAAAAAAGACGCTGTACACACCGGATGCGTAATTATGCATCGATTCAATTGATTCTCATGCTAGGGACACATGTAACCATATGGAGAGCAGAAGAATCGAAATGTAGTTTTTACATGTGTGTTGTAGGTGATGGGTCCACATGACCCCTGCAGCCACGAGAGGCTGCTGCTACATTCACCGCCGTTGTTTTACAAATGGAATAGATTTTTGGAATCGAATGGCAGCGGTGACTCCAAGGCATTTCATCAACTCGCCAGGGAGGGGACATTGTGGAGAGTACGGGGGGGAGGGGTAAATAATTATTAAAACTGTAATCAACACAAAATCATACTTTCACTATTCTATTTCCAAATTACGTTTTTCCTAAGCAACCTGCCCTTGCCTGTTTTTCCCTTAGAACTCCGTCCAAATGTGCATTGCCCAACCATCATTTATCACTTCAATGTACAGCCTTCTGGGTACGCAGGTATATTAATATTGCATTTGGCTTGTAATTCAATCGCGGAATCTTTTTTTTTTAATATGCAAAGAAACCCACATATGTGGTTGTGCTTTTTAACGATAAAAACAAAATACCATCTGCTTGAACTGGCTCCCATCTAAGGCAAGAGTATTGCCACTATACACAGGTGCCCCCCCCGCCCCCGAAGGGTAACTGCCCAGGAGTAACATTGTGCCAAAGAAATCAATGGTAGCGACAGCCAACAGATGCCAGGCACTTGCAGACTTACGCCTAAAAATGCCCGTACAATTACAATTGTACGTTGTTGTTTTTGTTATGCACGGGTGCCTGTGCTTGTGCTGTGATCAACCGTACGTCCGTTCGGTTTGATTGAAGGCACTTGACACAAATCGGGCAACCTCACAGACCGCATTCCAGTCTTTAAAATAATAATAATCATGATAATGCATATGTGATGTCATTTTAAGCATAAGTATTGTTGTAAACCGTATGGGTTATTCATGGAAATAAGTCAATGTGCTTGCACATACACGCGGAATCGAGCACACTATAACCACCCTTTAACCGTGACTTTAAAGTCTGTTTTCAAATGAACGAAGCTTCAGAGTTGTCGTTAGACAGCTTCGGTCAGACAATTTAGGTGGACAGTCGAGGCACTAAGCGTGTAACAATTCACCGCCACTACTAATTCACATTTTCTAGCATCCATTCTCGTTTGTCTTGCTCTGACCGCCTCGTTTGTGTGTTTATTCCACCCCCATCCCACCCTGTTGTGTGTGTAGCAATTGTGTCCGCTACATCATCCTCAATGGCACGTGTGTGCGCGCAACGTTTTTCACAAGCAGTAAACAACAACAACAACAACACGATTCTGCCGATGCAGACGATTATTCCACGCGTTCATCGTGAGCACAATAATCAACGTTGATGTGTAAATCAATGGCATCGTTACAATGCACAAGTGCACATCTACGATAGCCGTCCGTTATTTGGACTGCACTTTCCTTGATCAAGCGCGCGCCCAACGGAACATTGCAGCTATAATGGCCACAGGCGTACGAAGCCCACCAATCAGTGCCGTTATGTCACTCGGTCGGAGGGGGGCTGGCAAACCCCATGCACAGTAAGTGCTGCTTTCTTACCCCCCCCCAGCGCACAGCCCTCTCACCCCTTGGGGATGCATGGAACTTGCACCTGCACTCTTACAAAACACCCCTTAAAATAGTCGCCGCCACCACCACCACGGCTGCCACCACCAGCAATGGAAATGCACCTGTCGGCACGGGAAGGCATTGGCCTCCTCCCTTCCCGGAGCACGAGCTCGCCCGTCGTGCTCGCGAGATGAGCGTGACGTCTTTCACATACATCTGAGAGAGTGCTGCTGTTGCATAAGCCTTTCCTGACTACTCACAACATGACCATGGCTTCTTGCACTGCAGTAGTTTTTTTCTTTCTCTCTCTCTGGATTTGGATCCTGCCCGTGATGTTATCGTTATCGCCCAAGACTTACAATCCAGAGGTGGCTGCTACGATGCGATATTCTGGCACAATTCTTTTTAATCCACCACCTCACCCCAAGCTCTGTTCAACCAGCAGTACAAATTGATAGACCGCAGTTCATTGATAGGCAGGTCGTGTGTGGTGGGCAACAGCTCCGGCATGTGGGCCAATGCACGGTGCGTCTTCCCATGGCAGCCGATCGACTGCTGACCCTAACACGTGTTTTCCAACTTAAGCACGGATGGATTTGGGAGTTGTTGTTTTTTTACATGGAAAGATGGACTATGTCCAAACCATGAGGCCGGACTCACCCTTCCCTGGTACAAGTAGTGTCACGAGCATGGTTAATAGAGTCCACAAACTGGGTGAGGCAGTGGCGAGAGCTGGCTTGGATTATTCATTACATTCAGTGGCTGATGACCAAATCTCTGGAAAATTTGTCTCATCGGATCCCGGAAGCTGAGAATCGACTGAGCCCGGATTGTGCCTTGATGGGTGACCGCCATGCCTGTTACAGGGTGTTACAGGCCGCAGGGCTACAATGTGGGCAGGGCAGAAAAATCAATTGTCACACAGTACTCTAGTTATATGCTATAATGGCTGTGCTTATCCAACCTGCACTGACCAGCATTGCAAAGTATGGTCAGATAATCCCCATGATTCCGTACTGCGTGGGGAGGCCCTCATTCAGCTTTGTATTGACAAAGACACATAATATTTTTTATTAATGGAGACATTACTTGTGTATACGGGACTGCTGGCTAAAGGCAGGAGTTTTTGTTCAGTTTACCCATACCCCCCTCCCCCTAAACCAAGACAAAGATTCCTACAAATAGCCTTTTACAGACTGTTGGGGCAAGTGCTTTACTCTCACACCGCACATCAGCATCTGTTTGCACATGTCCCCTGCTGGGAGTAGGGGTCACGCAGGGTGTGAGTTGGATGTTCGACCTTGGCGAATGGGCCTGCACCCTAGGCCCAACTCCGATAACGCTGTTAGTCCAACATTATCTGTGTTTACTCATCGGAGGGTGGTAAACAGGGTGAGTGATTGGGTGGGCAGGTGCTTGACAGATATGCATTTGTGCATGAGACGGAATGAGTGAGCGAGGATACAAATCGGTGAACTGATTGTGGATCCATTTCTTTGAATTATTTCTATCTTTATAATATGTAACTCTTAAACGATTGACAAGTAATCTTGTGACATCGCTGACGTGCTCCGATCAAATGCCAACACTGCAAATTGTAAACTTTCGACAAGCTCCGTCTTCACGTTTTAATAATTTAATTGTTCTAGAATTATTGTGCTGGTGTTAAGAGTTGAAATACATATATATAGCTTTCTCTTAAAATGCTGTAATAAATTAGCTGCCCGGATTATCCGGGATAAAACCTCATCAGGTTTTGAGCCTGGATAGTGCTTTGATGGGTGATCACCGCACCCACATGGGTCATCACAGGACTTGGCGGGGTTACTGTGGGGGCAATGCAGCGAAACTACATCCCAACCTGCACCACATTCTTTGACCGGCGTGGTGGTGAGACGTATGGTCAAATAACCCTCATGACCCACGCAGGCATGTACCATAAATATACCATTCGTGCTGTTAGCGTGACTCGGTGCGTGAAGCTAATGCACAGTTCCGAAACGATTCTAACCATCTCGCAGGTGCGTATATAATATCTGCTGGTCCTGTGTATACTTAAAAAAAACAAATCTTTACCAATTACCTTGCAAAACTGTTAAAAGCTTTGGACAAGACCGCGCACAAAATAACCTTTCCGAGAAGGTTGCAAAACACCATCGAGTGCGTCGCGTAAGCACGCGCGCGCATTGAGTTGCAGACCGTCGCCCGCCGGTGTCGATGTTGCGCACGTGGTCCACGTCGAGAGAGAGGTACACGCACGGGGCGCCTTGAAAAGGGGCCAGTGTGCGAGGGGCCCCGTGTAAACTTAGTCTGGGAGTTAGAGCGCCCCGCACCGTGGGGCACAAAACCTGCAGTGTTTTTAGCCCAACGGTGTACGGTTTCAACTCTCAGGTTGACTAAGTTCAGTGTTCATCTCTGGCCTCCTGCAGCCCTTTGACCACTGCCTCCCCCCCTCCAACCCACTCCCTCCTGCCTCCAAAGGCCCGCCTTTTGGTAATGGAATCAAACGTGGGTTTAAATACCGATTTAGAGAGCTGTCTAACCTAGCTAGCCATGCCATCCTTAACCTGCCCAGGGATGCCCTTGCCTCGTCCCTGAGCATCGCTACTGTATCGTACTTCACAATACTGCACAGGTTGCATCATCAGGATTTAAGAGTAATATAAAGCAAGGCGGTGATCTTTTTT
This sequence comes from Lampetra fluviatilis, assembly GCF_964198595.1. Lineage (NCBI taxonomy): Eukaryota > Metazoa > Chordata > Hyperoartia > Petromyzontiformes > Petromyzontidae > Lampetra > Lampetra fluviatilis. Next base: position 2,606,282 of record NC_136292.1, read on the forward strand.
TTTAGATGCCGAACGGCAAAATCGTGACCTCGCGGTATTCCCTTCATGCCTTGCACGTCACGTGACGCCGCACCTTTCTGTGTGTACAAAGCACACAGCCTTGCTTTTGAACACCAACTCAGGAGGGTCAAAACACTTTGGCCTTATTATTTTTAGAGAGCAGCAGCACAATGAAACAGTTGCATACCGGTGTCATCTTCGGTAGGAATCATCAGTACGGTATAGCCACCATTGCCTACTGCTACGGCTGCAAGTGGATGAGCCCTCCCTGATCAATGTGGGGGACGTCTGGCATTGCCTGCAAGGTTTGTGTAGCCCACAGCAGGGGCACAATGTGTACAAAACTGTGCCCTGCGATTAGAGGCAGCTTGGCTCAATTGTCATGGAGCTGTTGTCCGTATTTATACTGCAGCACGAGATAAGCGTAGATACTAGCTACTGAATTACAGATGTGACTGTATTGTGAAATTTCGGGCGCGTTTCCATGACCGCTGGGAAGCGAGCCGGTGCAAGTGGGCTGAGTCTGCGTTGCCACGGCAGCTTTGCTGGACTAAACTGGTATCGAGCGGCCTCAATAGGGCAAGGTCAAAGACCAAAATGTCAACATGGCCAAAGCCACTGCTGCTACCGCACCTCGCTATCATTGCTTTCTACCCTCCGCGAGATGCCGTAGCTGCTGCGCGGTAGACGCGTGACCTCCGAGGTCTGCCCTGACAGAATCCCGCCATGAAGTGGGCTTGTGAGATTACCTTCACAAGGAGGGCCCACGCTTGGGCTGCACTCGGAACCTATCGTGAGGTCACAGGGTCAGCGTGTAATCGGGATGCATGGTCAATGGCACCCCTTGATTAGTTTAACCTCAGGTCGGTGTTATTGTTTAAATGAAATTGAGCATCTTCTTGGTTCTTTCGGTAAAGTCACGTAGAAGGGAAATAATAAAATAAAAAAAATAAAACATAATAAAAATATTTAGTAAAATAATAAAAATACAACGTAATAAAATTATTTTATTATATTTTATTTTTATTATTTTAATAAAAATACAACATAATACAATTATTTTATTGTTTTATTTTTTTTTATTTTATTATTTCCCTTCTACGTGACTTCACCGAAGGAACCAAGAAGATGAATCCCTGCAGTCACGAAAGCTTTAAATCGAAATGAAATTGAGCAATTAAAAAAAAACATCCTAAAATGCCAACTCTGACTCGAGCCTGCGTTAAATGGGCCAGGGAGGCCAGGGAGGGGGGGACGAGGAGTGGCGGTGGAGGCAGCGGGAGGCCAGGAGCCCACGGGGCTTCCGCGTGGCCACGCTGCCGCTGCTCAAATCGCTCAGGGTCATTCCTGGGCCAACGTAGCGCCCCTGAGAGTGGCTGGCGGCATTGTCGCGTCAGTGCTATTGTGTTTCCGAGGGGGGGGCGTGAATCCAGTGATCTCGTCTGCTCATGAATATTATTGACCCCCCCAACAATCTTGTCAATGTGCTCTTCAGCTTAATTATAGCCCATGTTAACTCCTATGTTCGCAGAAGTGCAGCATTAGTGCAATTGAGTAAAACAAGCTCGGGCATTTTTTTTCACCATAATGAGCATTACATTTGAAGCAAGTTTGTAATTCATATTTTAAGTGCATTTGTTAATTAGTCATAATATGACACGGTTAATTATTAATGGTTTATTAAAAAAATACAAATGTCTGGCCTGGGTTTTCATTGGCCTATCTCCTACACCCGTGTGGGTTTAAAAGTTTAAGTGCATTTGTATTATTTATTTTCACGTGCCGGTACAGGGTACGACCTATTGACTTTCTCTGATGTTTTCCCATGCTGAATTTTCAGACATTTTTCACTTTCTGCCGCTAGCTGATAGAGCTCGTCTCAACAAACACTGCCAGGGTTACTGTACTGCTCATCTGCAGCGTCTGATAAGGTTGCAATCTTGGCTTTACATTGGCAGAAAAAACGTTCTCAACAACATTCTGCCCCATCGAGACACAGTTTGTTCGCAGAGGAATCTAATGCAACGTACGTTCACGTGCCAAAAATAAATTAGTTCGAAAAATTTGTGCTAGCGGCCAAAATGTTGACAAAAAGTTTAAAATAAGACAGCCAACCTACTCGCGGTATGAAAGGGGAACGTTACACAAATAGACCACCACAGTGGTCTCGGTAAGTGCAGAACTATACTTACAGCTAGCTGGACAGCATTATGGCACAGAGCCTGACTCATGCTCATAGGTCCTGAGTTCATATCCCAGGCAGAGGTAGAATCTTCTCTCTCGGGTGGGAAAAGATTATAGTCGCGTTGTTTTCTGCGAAGTACATTTCTGGGAAGTTCAAGAGATAGAGAGAGAGATTGTTCCCTTCCATAGCAATGCGGACTCTGCACCACTGGCTCAGAAACCGCCGCTAGACATGAGCTGAGCCAATCGCTCAGACATTGGTGATACAGTCACGGCTTGTGACACGTGACATTCATGTTTGATGCACGGCCACACAAAGTTTTGCCATTACTGCAAATAAATAACTAAATAATGCAATAATACTAGCCCACAGTCAGTACAATGCTGGATGAAAGTCTCCGCACACCATTTAGTTACGCGGGTTGTTTTGACTATGCTTTTACCTACGTGACTTTACCGAAAAAAGCTAAGACTATGAATCCTTGCAGTCACGAAAGCTTCAAATCTAGACTTGACAATGCTTCACCACACTCGTCAGTGTAGGTTCGTACAGAGAGCTACGATTGGCAATCTTGGCCGGGAATTGAACTCAGGCCTCCTGGTTCATTCTGCAGCATCGTTAACCGCTGTGCCACCACATTACCGAATGAGCCGCTCCTGCGAGTGAGTTGCAAGGATATGGAAAACGAGGCCTGGAGCTTCGCGTATGCACACTGCACACGATTCCCTTTGCAACAGTAACCCAAGTGATACCCCCCATCATAGCTGGCACGGCATCTCCGCTCGATATAATTGTGCACAGAGACGGAGGGGCGTGTGCGTGTGTGTGTGCGCGTGTGCGTGTGTGTGCGCGTGTGCGTGTGTGTGCGTGTGCGCGTGCGTGTGTGTGTGTGCGGCGGGTTTTTTTCCCTCTCTCCAGCGAAATGGATCGCTGCCAGTGACGTCACTTGGCAAGAGATGGAAGAATGACGCGCCGTCTCGTCTGGGCCCCGTGGGACGCGCGCGATCACATTGGCACCCCGAAACGCGTTTCCACTCAGAGGGGCACTTCGTGGGGAGATTTCATGAAGGCGATCCATTGATACGCGTGCGTTTTTCAGACCACCTACCTGGGGCGGGTCGCCTTATCTCATGGCCTCACGACGAGAGATTCTCTTTTCAAAAAGGGCTCGCATGCTTTTACAGGACGTACGTATCGAGTTGAAGCGCCAAAATGTCTTGCAACGTAACACCCCCTAGCGCCCCCCCCGCCCCCCCACGCTGCACTCAAAAGTATGAGAGTCACTCTTACTGTGGTAAGTGCACAGGTAATGATCACGGCTTCAGAGTAACCGCAGCTGTGATAACTAAGAGCACAGTCATTGTTAATAAGCTGAATATCACTGATTAGGATTTGCTTTCAGGCATCCATTTCGAGCGGTGTTTCTCAAACTCTTTTGGCCCACGGACCACACAGCACCCTACTCCGAGTGAAAAAACACGTTCATTTACCTCTCTAAATACCAGTGACACAAAGTGATTCATATTACCGGAACGTAAAAACATTTTTATGCAGCTATAAGGTTTACATTTTTTACGTGGGGCATTTCGATTTTAGGGTTAGGGTAGTATAATCAGGGTAGTTTGCCGAACCTAACTTAAATAAAATATCATAAGTAAAATAGAATCTTGATTTGAAGCTTTCGTGACTGCAGGAATCCATTCTCTTTGGTTCTTTCGGTAAAGTCACGTAGGTAGAAATAAAATAAAATAAGTAAGTCAAATATAAATTAATGTCTGAAACAAAGGTATGAATGTTGATCATCATTTTCTTGGTTCTTTTGGTAAAGTCACGTAGAAGGGAAGTAATAAAATAATAAAAATAAAACATAATAAAATAATTCTCACGACGTTTCGGCCACAACGCAAGCAGCCGTCCTCAAGGCGTCTGACGCCTTGAGGACGGCTGCTTGCGTTGTGGCCGAATTATTTTATTATGTTTTATTTTATTTTTATTATTGTATTACTTCCCTTCTACGTGACTTTACCGAAAGAACCAAGAAGATGAATCCCTGCAGTCACGAAAGCTTTAAATCAAAAGTTGATCATCATTGTCCAGATCAACCTGCGTTTGCATCACAGGCCCGCTGACCACCTGGAGGACCGTCGCAGACCATCTGCTGGTCCCCGAACCACTGATTTAGACCATGTGGCTTAAACATCTTTCATCTAAATTAAAATGATTTCCAGCACGTTCACTGCGAGAGGAATGCTTCCCTACGCCGTGTTGGTCACGGGGGTTGTTTGACTCTACTTCTCCATGCTGGTCAGTGCCGTTTGGTTAAGATGAGGGGCCACAACCGGACCGGATATCGCTCACCGCTTACGTGAGCTGTAGCGAGGAGTCGAACTGAGGTTGCTGGGCTCGTCGCGGAATTGCGTTGACCACTGCATCACTGGGGTGCCACGTTGGAGAGACGTTAACTACGTCGCCTGGTTAACAGGTCTTGGGTTCGATCCCGACCCTAAAACCTTACAAATTTGGAGTTTGCACGTCTCTCTCCCCATGGTCGTTTGGATTTTTCTCCGGGCCCTCCGGTTTTTCCCTCCACATTTGGAAACATGCGTGTAGAGTATTTTGTGGCTATAAATTTGCACGCGATAAGCCACTTCGTTGAGCTATCATTTGTGGCCAGATCGCTTCTGAAAAAGAGCTATATAGCTCAGTGGGCCTTACCTGGTAAAACAAAAAAGTTTAGTGAAATAGTTTACCTTCACTTCCCCAAGTCTTCTTCTCACAGTAGGGCATGCCATCTTACCACCTACTGAACAACACATCACCACCACAGTGTGGGGAGTTCTTGAACCAGACATGTAGATGGGCAAACGGCTGCAAATTAGATTTTCGGCACGGCACGATGGTCAAACCGAACAGATAGCAATCGGAATCCTGAAGAACCACATCAGTCCAATGTGAACACGTTTCAACCGGAATGTGTTTGCATGTTCCCCCATTTGTGAGATTTTTACGATATTCAGTGAACGCGAGGTCGGTCCATCCTCTCGATGTTTCGGCACCGTTGCTCATGTAGCAGCTGTCATCTTGGCTGCTGCCTTTGGCACGGCTATTTCAGGGTCTGTCTGGCACACTGCTATTTTCTGGAGCTGTTAAAGTATATGACCAAAGGACAAGGCGCTACCTATTTTTGCAGTTTCGTGCCCGTAAGCATTTAATTTGCTGCTGCGTGACTGCCCAGCCGTTCGGTGACAGGCGCGATACCGCATCTCCGGTGCATGCAGCCCGATGCTCTTCCCAGTGGCAGTGCAGTCGCGGGGAGAAAAAACCAAAACGACTACAAGCAACCGAGATTCTGCTGAGCATTAATCAAAACAACAAAAAAAGCACAATGTGCTTCTTTCAATGACGTGGGTTCCTTGGGAGATGCCGTGTGCGTATCCCGTTGTTAATCAGTTGTGCTCTACAGTGATGGCTTGTGCAGAAGCCTGGCTGTTCCCATTAAGCGGGCATGCATACCTGTGGGGGTGGGGGGTGGGGTTATAAACAGACCCCCTTAGAGAAAATGAAATGCCCCGCTTCCGTGCGCCATACAAGTTTAGCTTTAGGAGGGCAGGCAGTTTTCTGGGCCAATGGAGGAGTGATAATATATATATTTTTTGCACAACCTTTTGTGTTGTGATACCATCCACGGATGGGAACTGTTAAAACATGAAGAGTTGTGAACGTGAAATTATTTAAATTCTTATTTTGGTCTCTTTCCTGGCACGCCCGTCGACGTTTTTAAACGAGATACAGAATCTATTTGGAAAACTCACGGAGCAGTGTAGCCCTATCTGCCTGAGAATGGCCGCGTAAGTGATTTTCAAAGCAACTTTTCTGAAAAACCCTTCAAGGGGCCTTCCAAAAACAAATGTTTCACAGCAGCACCAGTTCAGATATCGCCTGCCAGTGATGTTAGCCCGAGTGAGAAATCCGATTCGGGTCCGCTGGGTTCATAGTGCATTGTGCTAACCATTGTGCCTTCCCCCCCCACCCCCCCGGTCAGACCCGGCATGTTCTATATAGTTTAATAATTATCTTCTCTTATAAGGCGGTGTGTTCATGAAGAGTGTGATTTAAAGAAAAATATATAGGCTCTTGTGCATTACTGCCAAGGTAGTTGTACATTTATTTAACCAATATTTTGGCAATTACCAAGTTACACGTCCTTCACTAACAGACCTCAGATGTATTGTACTCCGCAATCACTTGTGCTAAATATATAAAACCGTCTTGTTTATTCGTACCATAAGCAGACAATTAAGCATTGCATTGTTTGTATATGTGTGCTGTATTGTGTAAGCTGAACATAACAGCAAAATGTATTTGTTTAATGTAGGAAAAGAGTAAATACACATATACTGTGGTACTTGAATGTGAACTTACTTTGTACACACCATTATTAATAACAGCAGCATGATTGCTGAGCTGCACGATATCTTACGGTCTCATTAACGTTTCTGCACATTCTAAAACGTTTCTATTTCTTGCTCGTATTATATCTCACTCGTTTTAGTATTTTTTTATCGTCTTTCCCTGCCGCAGTATTTATACTGAAAGGGAGACCGTCATCACCTTGCCCCACAGGAACTTTGTAAACGATTCCCTCTATTTCTTACCCTCCGTACCCACGTGGCTTGCCAAGCCTCATATATCCCCGTTCATTAATTGTAACAGATGTTACATCTCGTGCCTTGGAGAAGTTTTCACAATTTTCTTTTGGCACCATGGGATTTGGGAATTTCTGAACCAATTATGAAGAATAACACTCGCTATTTATTGTCATCCATCACAATCATCGATCGTGTTTTTTTCTTTCTTTCTAGAGCCAGATAGTAGCTCTATTGTCGGAGCAGCAGACACTCAAGTGTGCGATCGTGAGTTCAAATCCTGGCCCGGATCGATGCCTGCTGGTTAATCAAAGAGCCACCGCCGAATGACAAATATCGGCGAGAAGTCAGTGGTAGTTTTCCTTTGGAAACAGTTCTCCAATTACTCATTGTCGTCATCAGCCGTGGTAAATCCACTGCTAGATGAAGGTCACCAAAAGTTGACTCCTCTCACAATCCTGTGTACGCAATAATCCATCTGGTGCCTCACTGTATTGCTCCATCTCCTCGAGTGAACGTCCTCTCAGACACGTCCCACTCCCCTAGCCACGGACGCATAACAAGATGAGCGCTGTGAATACTGTTCATGACGCATTCCCAGTTTCATCACAGTTGTGCTATTGGAGTCATGTCAGGAGACGAAGGATCCATTCTTTACGCCCAACAATCCATGCTCAATCCCCCGTGGTATAGCATAGAACGGCCGAAAGAATCAGCATTTGTAGAATTTCTTCTGCGATGTCTTCATGCCTTGTTACATCGGAAAATGTTTACTCTGTGGCAGTACAACTGACATTTTTAATTGTCAAGAGTTTGCATTTAGCTAATTTAAGTAAACATGTGTTGTTATCTTATGTAGATAAATATCGCGCCTTATTCCAAGGCGCTGAACAGCAATCATAAAATCGTACATAAGATGATAGTCGTTGAGATAAAGAGTGGGGTTATTGAAAGCGGTGCTGTCGTTCTGGTAACAGTTAGGACAACGGGCTGAGACTGACTTTCTCCACTTGAGAAGCTCGCTTAACCACGGGTGGTCGAAATCTAAATTTGAACTCAGAATCTCGGCTCATTGCTGTGAACCGGAGTCGCCCAGGGATACATTGTTTAACTTTAAAATCATTCATGATTGTGCATTACCTTCATCATCATCAGTGTTCCTTAACGATCACAATGAGGCCCCAGTGTTCACAATCGAGTGCATGCACCAGGCATGTAAGAATCCAACCCCACTTCGTATGATTCCTTGGTTTTAATATGGGGGTCATGATTTTGATACGATTATTTTGTTTCCGTATTTATTGTTTGTTACACATGCTCTGTCCCGTTTGTTTAGTCTAGTTCCGTTAGCCTAAACGTAACATATCATATTAATCATCATCAGTGTGGTTGAAATGGGCCTTGGCTTGAGGAATGAAAAGCGACACACTGGATAGCTACGTCACTGAGCATCATAATTATATCCACTGCTGGCTGCAGGCCTCGCCAAAGCCACCATCGCCATCTCTCACAAGCCACCAGAGATGCGACAATAAATCTACCATATATACACAATTTACGTGCATATTGTAAACAATCACGGACCTTGCACACGCACACTTGCACACGCACATCGCGACCGTAAGAACCCTATTGCAATCAGTACCCCGAGCGCACCGTGATCGTGATTTTCGCCGTTACGTTTGCAATTCGTGCCGCCCAGTTGGAACGGCGAGCGCCCAGTTGCAACGGCGAGCGCACCGTGATCGTGATTTTCGCCGTTACGTTTGCAGTCGTGCCACCCAGCTGCAGCGGCGTTCGCTGCGCCGAGGCCAAGCCCCCGCTGTGCCCGCCCGACTCGGCGCTGCGGGGCGGCGAGCAGGCGGAGGGAGAGTGCTGCCCACGTCCCTCGCGCTGCGAGTGTGAGCGGGAGCGCTGCGTGCCCACCGTGTGCCAGCCTGGACACCGCCGCGTGCTGCTGTCGCACGCCACGGGACAGCCCGGGGACTGCTGCCCCCAGTACGGCTGCACTGCCGGTGAGAGGCGTGCGCGTCGCTCCGCGCTGGATTCTCTGCGGATGGAAGCGGTGTTCTTCGTTTAAACGGGGAGATGCAAAATAAAGGCGCCCCCCCACCCCTCCGACACTGCCCACTATCTCAGGCTTAATTGAAATAGATTCTTTGGCATGTGACGCGTGCATGAATATGTGTGTGCGCGCGCATAAGAATGGATTGCTTAGCACATTATGCAAATTGTTTATATGGGGTTAATTTGCTGGGCGCACGTTATAAATGAGCGAGACGATACAGATGAGACAGACAATCCTGAACAAACAGACACTACAAATAAGATACACAACTTACATATCAGACATACAATACAATGTCACAATTCATATTGCGATAGAGTATATTTAATTGCAGATGAGACATCCTGCTAATTGAGGCCATCTAGTTTTATTTCTCCATTCATGTTGCATCATATAACTGCCCCCCCCCTGTCAGTTACAAAAAAAACATTGAGAAAGTCAGTGTTTTATGTTTTCTTCTACTCAAATCTGGCTCGCATCTCGCCACCGGCGGTCGTAAAAAAACCATTGAAACTAATCACTAATTTCCATTCATTGTCCATGAGCAACAATTCGGCTTGCGGCAGTCTGACCAAGCTCGATATAAAAGCCACGCAGCGGGGGAGTGGTGGTGGTGGGGGGGGGGAGAAAGAGAACAAATAAAACCATCATGAAACCTGACTTTGGGAGCTCGAACTGAACTGCGCACAGCTGGTTCACGTTTCTGTGAATTCTCGAGAGTTCCTGGGGGACTGGTGAGAGGCCTGGGTTTGTGGCGTCATGCGTCAAACCCAGCGAAATTTACGGAGGCCCCCTCGGGAGGGTGCCCAAAGACACCTTCATTTACGAGCCGAAGGAAATTCTTCACGTGATTTTATGGCATCGCTCATGTGCTTTTGATGTCACGAGTTGTTTTTCTTTTTCTTCATGGTTTTCACATGCATCTTGATGTGAATCGTAAATTGCACGAGGTGGGCGTCTTCAATAGCCAGTACAAGTGTCTACGTGCAGATCCAGCCAGTGCGCTGCCGGAGATGGTGACAGGCACCTGCTTTTTATTTGGTCCAGATTTTGTCCTTTGTATATTCATGAATTGATGAATGTTTAGCTCCCGCATCTGTTTAAAATGATATAATAAGATATTTGGTAAACATCTTAGATCAGTGGTGGGGGGACATTTTTTGCCATGGGGAGCAATTCTTTGCCATGGGCCGCATAGAGCCTTATAAATACATTTGACAGGCCGCACATTAGCACACGCATTTTCAGTGACTTCTATTGCTGCAAGGGTCTCTTGCAGTGGCAGAACTGACAGAGTGAGAAAAAACTGTAAACGGTTTTTTCTAGGTGGCTCAGCCATTTGAGCAAATGGCTCATAATCGGAGGTTTGTGAGTTCATATCCTGATTGGGTGTTGAATCAGCCCATTATCCCTGTATGGTCGATAAATTAGGTACCGCTCAACAGTGGTTGGCCTTTGGATAGACCCCCACCCTCCATTATAGGTATGATGAATTTCCACCAGTGGCTCAGGGCTGTAAATGGAAGATATGCACCCCGCCTCGATGCTCATTTGAGCAGAAAATCACTTTGACTCTTTCTTTAGTGTTTGCAGATAACAATCAATCCCCTCTGGTACTAAATGAAGGCAGCTAAGATGCTGGCGGTGATGGATAAATACCATTTGCGGTCTGCTTGAAAGTGGTAGGCCTCATGTGGCCATGGGCTGTATTAAATGAAGTTTTTTGGCCCATGGTTCGTAGGGTCCCTGCCTATAGAGTTTAGATGAATGACATTTTTGGCGACAGAGGTTTTTCTTCTTCTTCAGAATTAAGCGAAATAATTGTAAAATGGTTATTAATGTTTTTGCCAGATCACTGTTTTGCTTGTACGGTTGACATCATACGCGGTAAGATTAATCGTGGTTTTTAAAAAATAAAGCAAATAAATGTATATATATTTTTTTAGTCCCACGGCCACCCACTCCGCTTTCACTCGTGCCGCCATGCCACCGTGTTCTCATTGGCAGCGAGGCGGTACATCAACGGGAGTCACACGGGACGCGGCTTTGACCCTTGGCTGTTTGCTCTGTTGCCGTCCCAGCCGCTGTGGGACTCGACTGCAGCCAGGAGACGTGCTCCCTCGAGCAGGACACGGCCTGTCCGCCGGACAGCTTCGCCGTTTTCGGTGGCGGGATGAGCGGAGACGGGTGCTGCCCGCAGCCATCCAGGTGACAGTCGGTGGCCACGCGTCGTACACAATGCGACGGAATAATAATGAGAATAACAACTGCACGGCCATTTGATGAAAATAGAACTGCACGACGCCTCTGCTGTAGGAGACGCCGGCCCGAGGTGAGAAAAGATGGTAAAAGTTGCTCTGAACGTTTCGGACAGTGGCCAAAACGCAGGCTTATCTGCCCTTCGTCAAGAGTTGGCCTTTCCCACTGCCGGTGCATCCCACTGCAGAGGCGCCTTGCGGTGCTGTTTTCATCAAGTTGTCCCCGCCGCTTCTTAAAAGTGCTTTCCCGTACAGCCATTTCGTCAATCCACTGCAGACAGTGGACTCCGCCTCCATGCCGCATCAGCCATGGGCGTTGCTCGATCACACTCCATCACGCCGGTCAAGTTTGATTGGCGGAGGGGCTACACCGTATCGGCGGCAGGGTGGCGCAGTGGTAACATGCGCGCCTCGCGGCTAAAAAGGGCCTAGGTGAGATTCCTTCCTCGGGCGCCGTTGCGTGTGGAGTTTGTGTGTTCTCTCCCCCCCCCCTGTTTTGCATGGGTTTCCTCCGGATTCTCCGGTTTCCTCCGATAGCTAAAAAACCAAACAAACAATGCAACTGGCATCGGCCAAACATCCCAAATGCTGAAACATTGCCTGCAACCGACTCAGTTGGCATGACGACAACATCGCCCCCTGCCGCAAAACACGTGGCAGGACCCTCCTGAAAGAAAAGCATCTTGAGACTCCGCGAGGCTTCCCTGGGTAACAGAAGCGAAACATTGCTGCGAGGATTTGCCGCTGATTTTGTTAGCTATGACCGGGAATTGAACTCGGATTTACCAAATTCGTAGCGCAGTGCGCTAACCAGTGTGCCTTGTAAAGGCACCCTGAAATCGGTCACCTCCACAGGTTGACACTTTATTTCCGAAGGTGTTTCTACAGCGAGTATTATTTAATGATTTGTTTCACGTTAATTGCGTTGGGGATGTAATTGATCGTTTAAAAACACAAGTGAGAAAATGTGTTATATTTCCTGTATGTGTATACAGGCAATGGCCCTTCTTTAGATAACTTGAATCGAGATGCTGGAGAGATAGAGAGAGCGGACAATGGTTATTTGTGTTTATGACGGACGTGTTTGAGTTTCTGCTGTTGTTCGTGCTTGTGCACCGACGCCAGTACAGCAGCAGAGTCACCAAATTATTTTCTGCAATGCACTGGTGGGGGAGGAAGTAAATAAGTAAAGTTCTGATAAGAGAACACTTTGGTATATAAGCACATTTGGGACTTGCTCCCTGGGGGTGTGCATATATCCAGATTCCACTGTGTATAGAGAAAGAAGAAGAAATAAACAAGTAAGTATACATAAAGACGTACGAATAGCAACTTAATTCAGCAGAAAAAAACCCACAACGGACGGAGGGATGCTTTCTTGCGGAACGTGGGTGAATATTCTTGCCAGAGAGATTCTCCTTAGATCTCAGTAGGTGGCACAGAATTAAACAATATTCCGTTGACAACAAAAGGATAATTTAAGGGCATGGTGACGCGTGCAGTTGGAACGCGGCTAACGCGTTGAGAGAATGCAACTTGTCGGCAATATATTCCCCCCGTTGCCAGTCCTACACAAATAAAGAATCTTGGCGTGTACGACGTAAGTTGCCTTCTTTGGCAAAACAACTTTGAGGGAATAAAAAAAACAAGTCAACAATCTCATCTTCAAAGGCCTCTCTGATGTGCTGCTGCTGCTGCTGCTGCTGCCGCTGCTTCTGCTGCTGCTACGCTGTGTCTGGCCCGGCCTCTAGGTGCGAGTGCCCGGGGGTCTGTGAGCTGCCTCGGTGCGAGGCGGAGAGTGAGCCTCGTCTCATCACGGCCGGCGACGGCAACCCCGGCAGTTGCTGCGACGTGTACGAGTGCACGAACGGTGGGTACTGTTCAGCATGGGTGCCAATGGCCAGCACGCAGTACACACACACACACTCACACGGGATATGCTCGCATGGGTTGACTATGTATGGTGCGAAATAAGTTCAACATACATACATGGGAGCTATTGGCCACCACGTACGCAGCACAAACATGGAATCTTCTGGGAAGTACGCAATGGCAGTGCTGTAACCCAATGGAGGCCCTAAGCAGAAACTTTGCTAAATGGAGGTGTGATGATTGACTGGGAGGCTGATGATCGACATGCAGTCGCCGTTTTGATTACATCCGTTGTGTGGTTTTCCAACGTAACAACGTGAACCGCGGGACGGCAGTGGCACCTTCCACCCCAAAATATAAATTTGACAGCGGTGTATTCGCAGTCCAGCAAATGTCAAAGTAATTGCATGGCTAAATCACGTATAACTTGGTCTCTCATGGTTGCTCTACACAAGCCATACGAATAAAATAGAGCTCGTCAGGATACACAACTTATATCGCAAATTATTAATTGACAGAAGACAATAAAATGCACCTCAAGTGTTTTGTGAATTGTGAGTTTTTTTCAAATGTTTATTAGGATCTGTATTCCATCTAATATTTGCTTACGTTGCCTTGCACCACTACTGGAAACACGCATCACACACGAACCAACCTTTTCACCTTCGCGGAATTGTTTGATTTCCTGTGCACCTTGACTGCAATGCCACTCCTACTCTTTTCCCTCTGTGGGATAAAAACAAGGGGTTGAACGTAACACCTTTCTGACTGGCAGTTTCGCTGAGCTGTACGTTTCTTGGAAGCGAGAGGGATTATAATTGGAGTGGTCAGCTGTGGCAAAGGGTCTATTTGGACAGCATCGCCAGTGGAAGCACACATACGTCCAGTAATCATTGCAGATTGTCTGGCATTAAGCGTTTCACAAGGGGTGTTTCTTTTTTTTTTATGTTCGCCAGTTCTCCCCAGTGGTTGAAACAATGGGGCAAGTTTATTCAATTCCACCCCCCCACCCCCACCAGCCCCAACTCTGTTCACCCAGCAGTATGAATGGTTACGCCGCAGTTCATCGAACAGCTGGTTGCACGCGGTGTATGTATGTAGGTTGAACTTCTTTCGCACCCTACGTAGCCAACCGTGCTAATTGGATATGCGGGGGACGGCCAACAAACCAAATAGAAAAAGCAGTTCTAAATAAATTAGTTTTCAATTTAGATTTCAAAGTGCATAAATCCAGTGGCTTCCCAATATTGGAAGAGGAGGGGCATTCTAGACGGCCACAGAAGCGCATCTGAAAGTGCTCGATGGTGCGGTAGCGTGTGGTAACGTGTGGTAACGTGTGAGTTACCCCCCCACCTCTTCCATGTCGTCCGGCCAGCGTGGGAATGTACGCCAAATACCCTCGACGAGAAGAGCCCTCTAGAGCTCCCCCGAGTGGAGGCCCTTCCACCAGCAGTGGCGTGGGCAAGCAATTGTAGGGCTGCGCCTTGACCTTTAACACACTAAGGTTACATTGTCTGGACTCAGGTTTTAGAGGAATTCTGGATCACCTACTCTTTTGGGCATGCCGTGTTGGTATGAATGGGGGTCATGTCTACATTGGCGTAACCTTTCCTCAAAATCCCCATACTTACCCACTGATTTTCAAAATCAAAGTCTCAACGTTGTAAGTGCATGTGTGGATTTAAGTTTCGCAAAGCCACCCCTTCTGTGTTGTTGATGACATTTTTAGCTGGAGAGCAAAATTAGTGGCATTTTGGAGTTCGAGTTTAAGCCACGCCAAGAAACACAGACGTGCGTGTGTGTCACAGTTGTAGATAGTGCATGACCGGCGCAGGGGCACATGTGCAAATGTATGTTGTCGTATTTCACTTGATTCTCTACACTGCGGATTTAAGGCTTCATTGCTACAAACCAAACACCAAAAGAGAGAGAGAGAAAAAAAACCTTGATTTCTTTGGACCATCAAAGCTGTCCTGTTCCTGCCATGCCAAATACAGATGCTTGTGACAGAGAGCAAACACCTTGATGCGGCCTTGGAATGCTAAAAAAAACGTTTACATTGGTTGCCTCTGTGGCACGATGAAAACAAAATAGTGTTTCTTCATGTATAGATATATGCATGTATGTTGAACTTCTTTCGCATGATACGTAGCCAACCGTGCTCATCAGAGGTGTGGCGGAAGGACAACAAACTAAACACCAAAAGCAGTTCTAAAATTACGAGTGGCTTCCTAATATCGGAAGAGCGTTCCGGAAAGCCACCGAATCGCATCTGAAAGCGCGCGATGCAGTCACCATCTTTGTTGGGTGGCTCGCCAAAAGCCGCTGTGATGATGACCAGAGCTCGCGTAATGGTTTATGCTCCTTTAGTATGTTTGCCTGTGGTGTTACCAACCAGAGGTGGGACAAAGTCATTGTTATGCAAGTCCAAGTCGAGTCGCAAGTCATCAAATTCATGACTCGAGTCTGACTCGAGTCCAAGTCACATGACTCGAGTCCACATCTCATAGGTGGGACAAAGTCATTGTTATGCAAGTCCAAGTCGAGTCACAAGTCATCAAATTCATGACTCGAGTCTGACTCGAGTCCAAGTCACATGACTCGAGTCCACACCTCTGTTACCAACGCTTGCAAAAACATTTTCCTTCTCCGTGCCAAATTGCAAAAGTAGAAGGGCGACACGTACTGTGCGTGTTGATTCATTAAAGTAATAATTAAAGCACGTCCGCCGAGGAGATGGAGCATCGACATTGGTATGCGTCTAGGAACTAAGGGGATCATAGCATCGCAAGATCAGGAGGGAGCACCGTTATTGGGGAGGCCTTTATCCAGCAGTGGATTGAACACGATGATGAGAATGATGATGGAAACAACAAAATAATTAGTCAACAGACTGCCAAGGTGAAGGCTTTCCCACACTGCGTCAGCCATGCCGTTCAGTGCAGCTTAGTGAAGGGGGAGCCCGTGATTGGTTCAGATATTACTAATCATTATGAATGCATTACTAATCGATTAAAATAGTATGATTGAGAACCTTTAGTGCCTCGTTAAATTTGTGTGTGGATGGCTTACAGAAAATGCTCATACCGCATTAATTTATTCACATCTTACGGACTGTTTTTAAGAAATTATGGAACGAAAAAAGTTATTTCATACTAATTGGCTATTGATCAGTTACCCAGTCGTTGAAAGTACAATCAATAGGTGGAAACTAACAGAATTTTGACAACATTTACTGCTTGTTGATCAACGAATTAAATCCGAAGATAATTACGTAGAACAGCATACATACGGTTGTACCCGTGCTCTGATTTAGTTAACATCGATTCTTAAGTGGATAAGACGTGCATTGAACTGTGCATGTAAACAGGGGATGTGTCTCAGTTTATTCCCCGTGCTGTATTCCCGATAGAGAGGCGTCAAGTGCTCGCGTAATGCATGATGATCCTGGTGACCTGAATTAAATTTCTGGCCACGGCTAACATCCGTGGCAAGTGATGTCTGCACCGGTCATGGTGGGTCTCCTCTTCTCCATCCTGCATTAGCTAGGATGAAGAAGTATGGTCAGACAACCCCAATTCCTTAAATATGATCGAGACTACTAATGGCTGCTACAATCCCCACAATTTAACAACTGATGTATTGCTTCCATCGGGGTTTTTGGTGGGGATGGAGGGAGTTTGGGTGGGGGGGGGGTGAAATCATTACACCCCTATACAATATCTATCATATCCACTCAAATAGATTTATTGGACACGGAGCCTTAACTTGTCTATGCACGCACGGGAAGAACAGGCATGATCTCACGCACCTATAGGTGTGAATGAGATAAGAAGGATGTATTTTAACATTCACGTGTGTGAATGCACCAACAGCTTTAGATGTGTCTCAACACACACAGAAAAGTGCCTGTCTGTGTATGAGCTTGCAAAATATTAGACAAAAGGCACGTAAAAAAAAATACTAATATTTTTCTACAGTACTTGTACAATGAGATTAATAAATAAAAAAAACTGCACATATATAACATACATATTAAAGGGTACATTAATATATATTTTTGAAAAAAAATGTCTCCGCATTATTGAATAAAGGGTCCAGGGTTTGAATAGCAGCACAATGGTTAGTGTCCGGTGCCATGAACCTGCTTTTCCTGATTTCGATCCCCGACCACAGTTAACATCAGTGGCTTTCGACCCCTTACCCTTCACAAACCCACGACACTGACCAGCATGGTGAAGTACAAACAAACAAACAACCCCCACAGCCGGCACAGGATGGAGGTGGCCTTCGTCAAGCAGTGGCTTAACAGAAGGGCTGTAAATTGTTTGTATTGTATAATCAATACGGCACTTGGAAACGTGCTTTTAAATAGTGTAAACGCCACATTGACGCCAAAATCGTATGCATTGTTTTTGATGTAACAAACACAAATTAATGTTGAACTATAAATAACTTTACGGTGAGTATGAAGCCTTTCGCATCATCACAATTACAAGACTGGTGATCGCTTACAGACTCTTTGGCCTTCTTTGTTAGTGGCACGACATTGTTTGAAACTGCAAGACAAATGCTTGACAGCTTAATGAAGAGAAAGTTACTGGGTAACGTAGCGTATTAAACGGCATGCCGTGGCAAGAATCCAGTCTTGGCATCGTCCTAAATTGTGGAGGAGGGAGGCGGGACTGTTAACCAGTGCCAAATGCCTGCAGCAGTTAGAGGCCACCTAATGGGCTTCATTTTTCAATCAGAAAGGAAAATTGGCTCCTGGGAATAATGGACGATTTGGTAGTAAAGTGGACAAACGGAAGAGAAGGCCGTTTTTTTGTTGAATTGGCCACTTTAGAAACAGTTGACCTCGAATTAGCGGCGGTGCTATTCCAAGTTTGTTTTGGAAACCTCTTTTTGTTTGTTTTTTTATTTGTGCCGCAACTCTTCGCTCTGGACGACGCTTCTTGTCTGTGGATGATTGCGTCCAGCGAGAACATGGGAAGACAAAAAGAGAATACAGCTGCACTGATCACCGCAGATGTTGTTATCTATGTTTTGCGCTGATGACATTCTACCAGTAGTGTAAGTCATTATTTACATGGTATTGTCTGAGGATAGCAGTCTTTCATTTCTGCTCATTCTGGTCCAAACGCCCCACAATAGAAACTCGATTATTGAAAAAAATCAATTTCGAATCATAATATAATTTTGCGGAAAACCATCGTGTTAATAGTAAAATTTAAAAATAATGTACAAACCATTGTCAATCCACTGCTGGATGAAGCCCTCCCGACACTGTATTGGCCATGGGGGTTGTTTATCCATACTTCACCACGTTAGTAAGTACGAGTTGCTGAAGGGGCAGCAGTGGGTTCACAGAGCCATTTGAGACATCGCGAGCAAATAATGTTAGCCATACCCGGGACTCAGGTCGGGTTTACAGTGCAGTTAAACAATAAATATTACTCAAAATCAAGTACAGTTTGCCAAAGATGTGTAATGATTGGTTGCTAAAGCATACATTGGGTTGATAAAAAATATCAATGTTAATTCATGATTACATAAATGAGTTTGAAAGTAATTTATTTTGTGTGTGTGAGAGAGTGAGAGAGGGAGAAGTCAATAGCGTTGTTATAAGCAGATGTATCGATGAATGAGCCAGATGGGAAAAGGGCCCAAAGCTCGTTCCACACATTCTCTGATGGATGATTGTGCGATGATGCTCGGGCTGTGTGCCTGGGCAGGTTTGCTTGGAGGTATAATCGTAATAATGTTCTTTATTTTGCATCAACAGTCTCAAGACTCGTCTTAAAGAGGGTATCCAAGACAATTTGTACTTATATACTTTATTTATTTTCATATATTTATTTTTAGTGACTTGCTTACCTTTCCCGTACTTTGCACTCCTCTCGTGTTTACGTAATGTTTGTTGTTTTGTAACTTTTTGACCCGCCCCTACTGGACATCTGTGAAAAAGAGCTTCATAGCTCATCGGATTCCTCCAGGATAAATAAAGATTCTGATTCTGAATTAAACGAGTATTTGGTATCTGGGAGGAAAACTCTGAGTACTCAGAGAGAGTATATAGTGGGATAACACACCAAGGTTCATACAGATGGATCCACAATCTAGTTGTTGTAGTGACATCTGGGTTTGGGAGCTCTATGTGACCCACAACCTTTGCCTGCAAAGTTCTAGATTACAGCACTTAACTGCCAGGTCTTCTGGTTTCCTAGAGCCGTTTTTCCATTGGCGCATCTGAGCCGAGCCAGCGTGGCGTCTTTGTGGTGCGGGTGATTTTCCACTGGCTGTTTGCCATGCTGGGCCATAAAACCAAACCCTGATACGCTGGCCTCACTAGGCATCCGAATCAGGCTCTGGGTCAAGCAGGGCCAGGTATGGGGCTAATACTAAGTTCCTTGTGTGTGACGCCAGCCAGAATGCAACTCAATTACAGCGTCTCCATGCAATCTACGCGCTTCCCGAACTCGTCCATTTGTAGTCATTCATTGCCCAACAACGGTTCAGCTCTTGCAGTGGAAAAAGCAAACTGGCGCTTCCTCTGCCGTGCCGGGCTAGGCTCGGCATCACGGCCCGCCGCCGGCGTGACCCGCTTAACCGAGGAGCGGCTGACTTGCAGAGACGAAGGCCACGTGCACCTTCAACGGCGTGGAGTACGGCGACGGGGAGATGTACCGCATGGACGCGTGCCGCTTCTGCCGCTGCCGCAACGGCGTCTCCTTCTGCTTCTCGGCGCAGTGCGGCGCGCTCGCGTGCCAGCGCCACTACGTGCCCGACGGGGAGTGCTGCCCCGTGTGCGAGGGTGAGCTGCCGATCACGCCGATGGTGATGATGCTGCTTTTAATGACGTTGATAATGACGACAATGGTGATGGCATTGATTCTCCTGTTCCTGCTGCTCATGATTCTGATGCTGATAACGACACTGCTGCCGATGATGATGCAACTGATGCTAATGATGAAAATGATGCTGCTGATTATGCTGATAACAATGATGACAATTGACACTCCTGCTGCTACTGATTATGATAATATCGGTATAAATTTTGAAATTGTTTTTTAATATCAAGATTATGCTCCTACGTGCAAAAAAATTCCCTTACATGTAAAAACCATTCCCTTCCACACAGTGTTTAATTGACAGTTCAACTCACACCTTGGACAGTATGAACACAAGTGCTTGCTGTATCATAGCTTATTGCTCATTTAAAAGGTACTTCACTAGAATTAAGTTACACTTTAGACTTTCTACAACTCAATTTTATTTATTGCGTAATGTTCTGCATTCATTCAGTTTTTTTGTTCTCTCTTCATTGCAATGGTTATGAGATGTTAATTACCTCGCCTGGTATGCAGAAGGTTGTGGGTTTGATCCAGATCCTGACACCTGATTATTTCTAGTTTGCATCTTCTCCACGTGGTTGCATGGATTTGGCTGCTGTACATTTGCACATGTAAAGTCACTTCGTTGAGCTTTCATTTGTGGCCAGGTCATGTCTGAAAAAAAGCTATAAAGCTCAGTGGGCATTAGCTAGCAACATAAAATGTTTTATTTACAGTTCATTTACAGCTTTGAATTGATAAAAAAAAATAGATTTCGACCGTAAACTATGAAACATTTATTACAGACCTAATAACCACGAACCGTAATCCTTCCGCATGACACAAACCCTAGTAACCGCAAACAACGTTCAACAACGACGACGGCCGTCTAATGGCCCCTCTGCGTTCTGAGCGAAGGCGTCTCTCTCCGCCACTCCGCAGAGCCCGAGATGGTCCCGAGGCCGTCGACGCTGCAGATGATGTGCTTCGCCAACGGCCAGATCCGCGCCAATGGCGACCGCTGGCGCGAGGACGACTGCACGTTCTGCCAGTGCGTGAGTGGCGAGCAGCACTGCACGGCCGCCTCCTGCCAGGTGTCCTGCCTCAAGCCCATCTCCGTGCCCGGAGAGTGCTGCCCCGTCTGTGAGGGTGAGCGATCAGGCCCCCCCCCCCCACCTGCACGCTCCCCCCAACCCCCCAACCCCTGCCCCCGTCACCCCCCCCCACCTCCCCCCCCCGCCCAACTCTTCTACCTGACAAAATTGTTTTGGATAGCATTCACCTCAAAATCGAACTTCCCATTAAAAAAGTATGAACATTATTTGATCATGTTATTCGAAGGTTATGATGTCTAACATACGTGCCTATTTACTTAAGCACATGCGGTGCATACATGGACCTATGGACTCACGTGGACACCCATAGACTAGTGCAGAGACCACTGGACTTGCATGGAGACCCATAGACTAACATGCAGGCCCATGGACTTGCATAGAGACCAATAGGCTAAATAATACAATAAATTACATTGAGTTGCTTGGGGAGGGAGTTCCAGAGAATGAGGGCATAGTTGTGAAAAGGGCAGGCCACCCATGGTGTAAGATCTTGTGAGCAAGCATTGTTACAGCAATCATCACTCCCTGCTGGCAGAATAATGCCCAATTGCTAGCCAGTTCTGAGTCACCTTGTACCGCACAGAGGTAACTGCCACTGGGGATGTCCATTCAAATGGTTGAAATGAGATGAAAGGTGCTTTGAGTTGCACAGGCAGTCAAGCACCGTATAAACGAATGTATGTTGAACTTCTTTCGCATCGTACGTAGCCAACCGTGCTCAGGCTTTTTGGGTGAGGTCACGTGAATGTTAAAGTGGTGTACACCAAACCTCTACCCGACACAGCCAATTAGTATGGTTTGTTACGTGAACAGAACGTGCCAATGTGTTACTACTTCAGCACCACCGGTTGTGTGTTAGAGAGCAAAACCCATACCACGTTTACATCTGAGTACGACGTTTTGCTGGTGATTACAACCTGCACCACGTGGCATTTTGTCAGATGATGCTGGTATGACACTTTTACATTGACGCGACCTCACTCACATAAATTTGTATCATTAATAATAATGGGCATGAAAGCCTGCATGCATATATTATCACTATTATTACGTAAGAAACTTTGATTGCGGTACTCATGAGTAGAAATTTAATTGAATATAAAGAAGAGATATATTTTCAAAATTGTCAATTAGTATGAAGTGAAGGGAGAGGTAAAAAACCATGAACATTACTGAGAAAGTGCCAAAATATTACGAGTGTATTAGCTGCAAAGTGCCTTGTCTGCTCAGATAAATGTAAGCACGCACATCGAGTTCACCTGCGAAGACATCCCGTCAAAACCATTCTGTACGGAAAACGAAAAAGTCACCAGCACTAAGCCAACCTTACCCATGTCTGTCACTCCGAGTGTAACCCCACGTCAATACCATTTTTGGGGTTGGACGTGACGGCTTTACCATTTTTTCCGACAAAGAATCGTTCTGACACCCAAATGGCACCGCTTAACAAGGGTGTTCGGTTGCACGCTCGTATGCACGTCGGCAAAAAATAAAAATATAGAGTGATTGAGACCTCAATAAATTAAGAGAAGGACCTGGGGGACTTGCAGTGGAACGCACGCTCGTTGCGACGCGGCGTGGGATTTCGGGTGCCTGCGGAGCGCACGAGGAATCCGTGGCCGTTTAAAAATTTGCGATCGCGGATCTTGCCGAGGCGGAGAGGCCCGCCTTTGATGGAAGCCGTGCCCCGCCGCAACCTCGCCACTCCACGCAGGAATGCTCGCTCGTTTCCACGAACGTAAGCGCGAACGTCTTACACGTGTACGCATCGGAGCGCACGCGATTTGTGTGCTGCGGCGCGAGGGAGAAATGCCCAGGCGCTGTCCTGCCTTAACCCTAATCGCTCGGGGGGGAGTTTCTGCTCCGTCTGGTAGGGCGCGCGCGTTCTCTCTCCCCGTTGGTGCCTACGTTGTGTACATTGTTCGCTGGCTCCCTGCCAAATGGCCTACTTTCACCCAAGTGCACACCGTACATTTTTTTTTCTTTATAACTCCTTGTCCTTTTGTTTTGGGATTTGGACGCGGGGGTGGTAGCCGGGGTTTGGGGGGCGGGGGGGGGCTCTTCATGTGACGAGCAGGTCTCCCAGAGGTGGACGGATCGCGGCGGAGAGCGAGTAAATGGCGGTGGCGAGCGATGGGCGCTCTCGCTGGCTGGTCCCTCGCGGCTCGCCGTGACAATAGCGACGAAACAAAAGCGTCGTCTGCAATGGAGCGACGGCGACTTCGCGTCCACGCTGCGACGGCGAGCGCCGCAGATGTTCCTTGTGACAAAGCTTCAGTAGTCGCGTGCGCATGCGCGGTGAACTTATATCGCACCGTACGTGGCCAACCGTGCTAATCGGAGGTGCGGACAAAAACACAAATAGAGCGCTATGCTTGTTATTCATTTAAATATTCGTGCAAAAAAAAGTAGAGAGCACATTTTTTTAACCGTTGTGGTTTTTTTCCGACACGAAAAAATGTTTGGGCGAGTGAACCGAGTGACGTGATTTAGTGCTGCCGTGTGGATGAAAGGATTCCGAGGCCGGGTGACGTTTCCTGGTGAGGGCTGCCCAGGGGTGTGCCGCATTTGGGCTAAACGTTAGGTGTGAAAACCAACAAGCAAAGCCTGTGTGTGTGTGTGTGTGCGAATTCACATTGGGTTTTTTTCCGAAAAGGTATTGTTGCTTAACACACTGCCCATTTGAATCACCCTGCCATTTTCTCTTTTCAACAGAGGTGGCTATTGGCTTTGAACTTTTGTTCCTAAAAAAACGATTTTAAACTAGCTTTTATTTGTCAGTTTTAAATTTGACACCGGCTCCCACTTGCAGAAATTCGTTTTCATACAAAGTCGCTGTTGATTTTGTACATTTGTATCTACAAAAAAGAAAAACCTGACTTTCCATCGCACATATACGAGATCTCAGGATGCTACCAGCATGGCATTAAAAAGGGCACACTGCGTAGAACAGCATATTTCGAGAAGAAGAAGCAAAAGGATTGCTTTAATTATTTATTTTTGTGGTATGGCGTACTGTGCCAAACAATTGCTCCCGAGTCTGGATAAAGTGAGCGGCTGAATTGATTTTATGCAGATGTGGAATTCCGCCGGAGCATTTTTGCGGCTGTGCACGTGCTCGCCTCGAACCCACGGCCTTATCCCCTGTCCACGTGCGAGAGCAACAGCAAGAAAGAAAGAAACAAACAAACAATCTGTGCGCCACGAGCACCGACACTCTCACAGCCACCTTAAGAGAGCCAGTGGGATCTGATAAACAGCAGATTTGAATCGATTCTTCGCCTAAATCCAGGTGAGAATTTGTGAAAAGGCATTCTGTAACAAAAACAAGGTGCAAATGGCACTGCATACGACGGGGCTTACGTTTGGAAGCGCTATTTGTGTTACGGAGCGGCACACACTTTAATGGCTTGTGCACGTGCTATATATTTGACGTTAGGACGTGGATAACATTTAAATAAAGGTGTTAGAGGTAGCGTTGCAACTTCTATTGTGTCCTGCTTATAAGGAAATTAAGATAATAATGGAGTGGTGGCGCAGTGGTTAGCATACTGCCCTCTGATCATAGTAATCCGAGTTCAATTTCTGGTCATGGCTCAGATCAGTGAAGAGTAATACCTCAACTAGTTCTAGGGCCTCCACTTAATAAATCTTCAGTGACCATAGTGGTGAAGTAAGGCCAAACAACCCCCTATTACTGATGTACAATCACATCTGCAATGGATTGCTCAAGGGTAAAAAAAACTAACATTTTTATTGTAACAATAATAATAAAATGCCACATATCTACCTGTTAAAGTCTCACTAGTTCTCAAGAGACTTTTTTCAGGGGGATGGTCTTGCAGTTGGATGTTTAACTGGTATCATTGCTGAGTGTTTGTCATGTGGAGGGAATGGGATATCCTCAGAGAAAACCCACGACACACATGATGAAAGGTTCCACTCAACACTGCCACTTCCTGTCCACACGTCCCAGCTCTGGGCCTACAGCACCTAGCAAGCCATGGTGGTCACCTATCCAAGTACTAGCTAGGCTCAACATCTGCTTAGCTTTAGCGTTATTTTGTCATGTGTTTTTAAGAACTTGGTTGAGCACAGTTCACTGGCATACAAGTGCCGGTCACTGGAAAAAAATATATACTGAGAGTAATTTCATGCAAACAACATCAGAAATGGTTATCGATATAACGAAGCAGGAGAGACATGAAGGACCCATACATGTGTGGGGATACAATTAAACCTGGGATGAATCACATCTTGGAGGCAGGATTTGATTTTTTTTAAGTAACATTAACTGTGTGTAAATTAATGGCCTAAAAGTATTCTTGTCCGACATGAAACGCCATTGGAATAATGAGCCACTGTAAGATGCAATTTTGCTGCATAACCGTGACCCTAAAACACCTTCAGATGCAGCAGTCAGTCACCATGGCGGGTGGGGACGTCAGTGGGATTTTGCACTTGCAGCTGCGGGTCTCTGTGAAGGCTTGTTGCGTTGCATGACGACCCTTTGCAGTCCCATAAGTTGTTTGCCTTGGCACCTTGACAGGCACAATTGCTGCATGATGAATTGCGGTATGCAAAACGTCCAGGGATTACAAAGAGAAGAGAAGAAGATAAGAAAACATTCTCGAAATTTGCAGCACGGCGAGTACATTGCCAGACGCATGCTCTGGGCTCTCCTGTTTGATGCTAAGAACGCAAGCTGATATAATTTGCCTTCCCCAATGGGAATTGTCCGACCACCCAAATTTTATTTAACTTTTTGGAGGTCATCGCATCGGGAGCCGTCTTATTTTTGTCTCCCAGGACAATGTCTTATTTCACTGCCTATTAGAACGTGCCAAATATTTTCAATCAAGAAAGCCGCTGCTCCCTTGCACATATATATAGTCTTCATCATCATCATTATTTTCAAGTGTGACCTATCCACTGCTGCGTGAATGCCTCGACCTATACCCACACCACCTCTCGTGATGGTCTGGTCTGTGTGATGGCCCAATCTTTCGCTCTCATGTGAATGAGCTGATCTCATCGCTCCATCTCCACAGTAGTTGTCCTCGCGGGGCATTCTGTCATCAGTCTCACCCATTGGCCATTCGATGATGCATATTGCCAATGCCCACATACTTTTGTTTACTCTGCTTTTTCTTTCGTATGACTGATGTAGATGCAGAGCAACAGTTACAATTTCGCATTCTGGTGGTCAAGCCAGACAACTGTGTCAGGAGCAGAGGAGTGCATCACTGTGATGCTTACTTTGTATTTGTGGACCGGGCATTGCGTCGTTTTACGTTGCACGGTCTGTTCTGGATGACCACAGTCGCATGCTGGAGAATTTTACATTTGTGCATCAGGTATCCACATCTGCCATGTGGTTTAGGGTGGACCATGAGCTTCGTCGAAGATCAAAGCAGGAAAAAAAATGTGTTGCGTTGGGTCTTTTTTGTAAGTTATGATGTTGCCTCTGATTTGTCTTAGTCCCCGTGTGCACGAGCTCTTCTCGTCATCTGCCAGCGCAATTCCAAGCCTGCATCTTACCATATCTTGTGCAATCTTCCATTTTTGGTTCATCTTCTTCAGCTGCATCCACGGTTTTGATTGACATCAGGGCGGGGGTGGGGGGGGGGAGTTAAAATGAAAAACCTTCTTTTGTAAGAAACATTCGCGTTGTTTTTGTCGATGCGCTTTACCCTGCTGTATTACACTGCTTAAGATATGGCGCTACCAATGTTGTGTCTCTAACAAGGGTGGCTGCATGACCGTAGCCTCTTATACACATGATCAGAAACACGCGTGCACGTTCGATCAAATTACACATTCAAGTAATGTTATTGCCTGTGGCAATACAATCGGGCACGCTCAGACACAATCTTGCTCTCAAGGACACATTGTAAAACACAACCAACATCATAGCATTAAACTTTGCCTTTGAGCAAATCACCGCCAATCTCCATCAGCTCTTAGAAGCTAAGCAGGTTTGAGCCTGGTTAGTATTCGGATTGGCTACTGCCATACATAAAGCAACGTGTTAAAGACTCCTACAAGTCAATGTTGTCATTCGACGGTTACGTGGCAAATCCATTTTTGTACTGAATATGTTTGACTGGGAAAGTTAGTGGTACAAGATGCCGGGGAAAAACAGCGAATTGAGTGAATACGCAATTTGAACAATCGGATGCATCTGACTATCAAGTTAATGAGCAATGTCACGAAGAAAGCAAAGTGGAATGCCACGATCGCTGATGTATTTGAGAAAGGACATGGCACGTAGAGTGAGAGAGAGAGTACTGTTCTTCAATGAGTCAATGTCTGTTCTCTTAGCTTCCACCAACCCGCACTGACTAGTGTGGTGAAGTATGGTCAACCAGCCCTCTTAACATGCGTGGCATGGGGGAGGCCCTCATGCAGCAGTTAACATCTCGCCATGGTGGCGAGATGTTAACTCCCTCACCTAGTATGTAGGAGGTTGTGGGTTCGATCCCGACCCGATGCCTGTATATTTAGAGTCTGCATATTCTCTCTCCCCGTGGAAGCGTAGTTTTTCCCTCCAAATTTAGAAACATGCGTCCAGAGTATTTGGCTGCAATGCATTTCTACACGATAAGCCACTTCGTTGAGCTATCATTTGTGGCCAGGTCGCTTTTGAAAAAAAGAGCTGCATAGCTCAGTGGGCCTTACATTGTTAAAATAAAAATAGTTGATATATTTCGATTTAAAGCTTTCATGACTGCAGGGATTCATCTTCTTGGTTCTTTCGGTAAAGTCACGTAGAATGGAAATAATGAAATAATAAAAATAAACATAATAAAATAATTCTCACGACGTTTCGGCCACAACGCAAGCAGCCGTCCTCAGGTGAAGAATAGGTCTGTCGGGGAGACAGCGTCTGTTGGGGAGACAGACCTGTTCTTCGCCTGAGGAGGGCTGCTTGCGTTGTGGCCGAAACGTCGTGAGAATTATTTTATTATGTTTATTTTTATTATTTTATTATTTTCATTCTACGTGACTTTACCGAAAGAACCAAGAAGATAGTTGATATAGTTATTAGTTTTAGTTTAGTCTTGACCACTGGTTATATATTTTAGCGATCCTTCTTGTGACATTCTCTGCCCAATAGCACTTTCTTTGTCTTTACAGTCAAATGTAATTTCTCTAGCTTGCACATCTAAGTCACATTCAGGTTATGCGTTGACATTTCAGTTGCGTACACGACACAAGGCCCAGTGACCAAGTGGACCTCGCCTGGTCAAATGAAACTACATTTAGTCACATTTTAGTTTCAGATCAACAAAAGGGCCGTCGGCGTGACGCGCACGCACCGTCACAGCAGGGGAGCGTGTTGACACCTTAGTTGCCCCGCCTCCCCCCTCTGCCTTTGTTTCCATTGCCCCCCCCCTCTGCCACGTGCTCAGAGCCGACGGTGTTCACGATTCAGCCACCCGTATGCAAGCCGGTGCCGCACTGCGAGCTCACCGAGGACGACTGCCTCTTTGGCTTCAAGCTGGACAAGGGCGGCTGCCGCACCTGCCTCTGCAAGTCGAGTGAGCGAGCCCCGCATGCCCACCCTGGGCCCCCCTCCCACCCGCCACGGGGGAGCACAGCTGGGACACGCTTAACGCGGAGAGAGAGAGACGCAGACGCACAATTCGTACAACTTTGAAGGATGTTAATGCTCGGTTGGCTAATACAAAACAAAAATCATCGTATGAGAATATCTTGCTTAAAAGAACGGCGTGGAATAGTTAATCTAGGTAAAGGTGCGGCCCCGATATTGCTTTCTTATTTCACTGCTGGCAGAAAGCACAGCTCTAGAGAGTCCCTCGAAAGTCATCTCTACTGCAGCCTTGCACCCCTGTTGTCCTCAATCGTAGAAAAAAATATGTTAATAAGTACGTAGGTTTGATGAAACAAAGTAGTTGTACTTGCGTGCCTGTGCTTGATTTGTGTTTCGATGATTTACCTTCTCAAAACAATCTGGCCACGTCTCACACCCCCAGAGAGGGCATCTCGCGAGCACCCCGGGTTAAGAACCACTGCTCTAGAGTGTATTTAATCTACGCTTCCACGCCTGCCGGACGTCTTGCAAGAGGTTCCCACACGTTACCCCCACCATAACTCTTAAGGATGTTAATGCTCGGTTACCCCACCATACACGACCTGCCGATGGAGGTCGGGCTGGCAGAGGGAGGTTGGGATTTAAGAAACTTGCCCCATTGTTTTGACTGCCACACCAAGAGAGCTCCAACTGGTGGTGCCTTGGGTTTGCAAGTCCATCACCCATTGTACCACGACGAGCATCCCATAGTTAATCTAATAGGATTAAAGTGCATTTTTTTTCTATTATATTTTATCCCCTCTCTTCTTCCCTGAAACCTGGGAGAATACCAGTAAAGGATTAGGGGTGGAAATATGCACAGACGGGGCATCTGTTTGTATTCCCACAGCCGCGTAATCTGGAGCACATGTACAACGCATGACCTTGTGTGTGTGCGTTTCTGCGGCTGCCAACCAACGCACGTCCCTGGAACAAGCTTCTCGAAACGTCCTTTAGATAGCACTCACCCTTGATGCCCACCCACAGTTCTGTGAAAATACTTTGAACAAATGATTGGAAGCATCCTTATGTCGTGATCCACACCCACCCCCCCCCCCCACACACACTCCCTCAGTCCCTTCCGAGAAATTCAATTCATTGTCATGGTTCAGGGTCCGTTACTCAAGATTCACTTGGTCAGATGTTAGCTTCCATCTCCTTTTGTCTGCTCCCATCAACCTAACCGAATATGATTTGTGCCATGATTGAATTAAATTGTAAAT
The DNA here is from genome assembly GCF_964198595.1 of Lampetra fluviatilis. Taxonomy (NCBI): domain Eukaryota; kingdom Metazoa; phylum Chordata; class Hyperoartia; order Petromyzontiformes; family Petromyzontidae; genus Lampetra; species Lampetra fluviatilis. The sequence goes on from NC_136292.1 coordinate 2,636,079, forward strand.
CCTAATTCATCAATTTCTCTCATGCACAAGTTAACTTGTGGTTCTCGATCAGTGCCACTGATTTTCATAAATTAATTGATGACGCATTGGTGCATGCCTGTCGATGTATCTCCATCCATCTGCTCCCCTGCTTATCCGTGCGTGCGTTCCCCCCCCCACCCCGCCCTGTGCTATTGGTGCTGCCCCACAGAGGCAGAGCACTGCAGGGCGCTCATGACGGGCTGCTCGCTCGAGTGTCCTCACGGCCACGTGCTCAACGCACGCGGCTGCGAGCTCTGCGAGTGCCGTCCCCGGCCAAAGAAGTGCCGCCCGGTGGCCTGCTACAAGACCTGCCCACACGGCTACATGTGGGCATGCTCGCAACACACAGTCACGCTGTGCAGACAATCCACTGCTGCATGAATGTCCCTCCATGCCGTTCGGTCACGGGAATCATTTGACTGATGCTATGTTTTTTTTTTACCCACAATGCTCCACATCACCGGTTAATGAGTGTGTATGCGATATTTACTTGTTGCGTTGAAGAGTGCCCCTTTGTTTTTATGGAGTATTCTTGCCAATAACATTTGGTAATCCAGCAGCATTTGTTTACCAGGCCTGACTCTGCTAGAGTTTGCTTGCTTAAACGAATGTTCTTGGACAATAATGGTCTGGAAAGCCAATAGGCAGAATGGACTAAAACATACCCTGCTTATATATGTTTCACCACACTGGTGACTGTCGGTTGGTGAAGACGGGTGCACAGGATCTGTTCAAATATTGCTCGCCGCTGATGTTAGCTGTGGCCAGGAATTGATCCCATGTGACCAGGTTTATAGGGTAGTGCGCTATTAACCGTGTCACCGAGTCATAATAGATGGGAACACGTATCGAGCTCATGGAAATTCCATCCGACGAGCTGTACTAAACACGGTGTAAGAATGTAACATTTCCTACAAAGTGAATCATATTTGTTTCTGTTAGAGAATGTAGCTGCTTATTCTGGCAAGCTTTGTCTGTGGACAGACCGGCCGCTGAAACTTGGAACCCCGTGACAGGTTGTAGTTTGCGATAAATCTTGACGTCTGTATGTTTTTCCATTTTGGAAAGGTCTCCCCTTTTTTTTAGGAACGTTCCACGGAGCTGTTTTTTTGTCCTTTCCGTGCATTTTCCAGGAAGAACAAGCATGGCTGCGAGGTGTGCCGATGCGCCAAATGCCCGGACTTCTCCTGTGACAAAGAGTGTCCCTTCGGCTACGCGGAGAACAGCAAGGGCTGTCACCTCTGCAGGTGCAAAGGTGACTGCAGTGCCTCCTTCAGAGCATTCTCATTTGCGGTCACTCCCCATGCATATGTTGTCACACAGTGCCTGCACACGTCCAAGGAATTTTCGCCAAGCCCGAATTTCTACAAAGCCTGTGTAGAAATCTTGACTTAAAGCTTTCGTGACTGCAGGAATTCATATTCTTTGGGTCTTTCGGTAAAGTCACGTAGGTAGAAATAAAATAAATCACGACGTTTCGGGCACAACACAAGCGTCTATCATCAGGTGGGAAAGCTTGTGTTGCGATCGAAACGTCGTAGTTTTTTGTTGTTTTCTTGAAACCTATCTACGTGACTTTACGTAGATAGGTTCCAAGGACGACTTCGTTACGTTGTTTGTTACGGACCACCGTCTTGTACTCTCATGCACTGCGCCTCTTTGAAAGAGTTTTTTTTTTAACCAAATTCGAAAAAAATTTGCTCATCTTGTTATTGTGGTTGCTGACCCCCATCTTAGACCATTGGTTCCCAACCTTTCTAGACCACCGTCAGTCAACCCTCTGGCCGCTTAAGTTTGGAATATTGTGACCGAGAGGTTGCGTTTTTTGATAAATCTTTGACGTTCATATGTTTTTCTTTTTTTCCATTTTGGCAAGGGCCTTGTGGGAAAAAATCGTATCTGCAACAGTTCCACAGAGCGCCTCACACCACGGCGGCCTTGTGCACAATCCGTAGTACGCAGACCGCAGGTTGGGTTACCCCGCTACTTTAGACCATTCACGTTGTAGCCTAATTCATTCTAATTAAGAAATATTTTTTTAAATGTAAATTCCTGTGTGATTCTGGGAATCAAATATAAATCATATATATATATTTTTTCTTTTTAAGGCAGTACCCAATTCATTGTTGAGCATAATTTAAGACCGAGGATGTATTCATGTAATATTAATGTTCCTTTCCTTGCATTCGACAGGTAATAAAAGTAAATTGTGCAGGCACACGTTTTTATTTTCACACCCACCCCGCCACTGCCCCCCCCCACCCATTTCAAATATGTGAAAAGCACCTTCACTTTTTTAATCATTATTACAGTTTTCATTGGTTGAAAACAAACTTTGGCTTGCACAATGAACAAAAGCTAGCGAAACTCAGTATCACACCAACATGCATGCAAAAGCATATGGAACATTAATACAAGCCGGCAAAGCCAGCAAATGTAGCGAGCATCTATTTTGTTCAGGTCCACAACACACGTGGAGGTGCACAGACACTAATTCTAAGGCACGTGCGTTAGTAATGCCGGTAGAGACATATATTTTCAATTGAAATAAAAAAAACGTGTTAAACAATAAAATATCTATTCATCAATCTCACAACAACAAAAAACAGGTACAGATCTGTGCAGTTGTGCGGCAAAGTTTTGTTGTGGTTGGTCGAGGAATTTTACGTTGTAGCTGTCAAGAAAACGTTTGCATTGTCCTCGGACGGTCGGTCGGACCGTCTAATGGCTGGATAGAAACGCTTGGCTTGTCGGCTGAGTAACAACCGAAACCGCATGTAATTTAGACTATGCCATGTACACCGCTACCTTGGCAACACAAATCTTCAATCTTAGACACCTTACTGTTTATCCTATATAACCTACAGGGAAAGTAAATAAAGTGAATTCTAATGTTCCTGGAGGATGGAAAGCAATAGTTTAGTGGCATGTTAGCAAGCTGTCTTGTAAACATTAGCGCCCAGCTGTGTGAGTTATTGCATGCCCGCAAGCGTGGCTGTTTGAATGGTGGACTAATTAACGAGTGCCCGTATATTAATGGCTTCGAATACGACGGAACGTTATTCTAAACACAGCTGTAAACTTGTGGGCATATGTTGGCACCCCGAGACACCGTTCGTTAGCTGGCTTTTCGACGTATGTGTTTAACTGAGGAAGCAGCTGCATGGTACAATATGCGAGACCGCTAGTGTTTAATTCTTCTTCTATAAACACAAAAACATCTGCGATTAAGGCCTTTTGCTCTGGTTAAGAGGCAGCACCTGACGTGACTGAGAATGGCAGCTGGCTGTGGGGGCACACACCTGCAATCCAGTGCTGAGTAGGCAAGGCTTGCTTGGCGAATCACACACATTTGCCAAGCTCCCAAACTCTCAATCCTACCATGTGGCCGTGCGACATTAGTACAGCAAGTGGATTGAATCCATTTGTGTAGAAAATGGGAAGTGATCTCCTCATATGCATGGAGTACTCAGATTTTCTACCACATGCCAAGCAATCACATATGGACTTGGTCAAACATTCCATTGTAGGACCCTCCTGTAAATGAGCTTTAAGCAGTGGTAAGGTTTTCCTAGATAAACAAAGGGCATCATGATTATGTGTCAAGAGGAGATAGTCCAAACCTATAAATACATATTTATTCCAGCAATAGTGGTGCGACTGTGTAATTTCACTATGGAGATTTACAAAATGTAGAATTGCATTCCTTAGTTTGGCTATAATCCCATTGAACATTTTTCTATTTGCGCAATTGTCAATTAATCTGTTAGCACAAGCCATCTCTGGGTTAGTATTATCAGCCCATTACTGTAGGACTGACATCGTTCATGTTCTCCAACATTAATACATATGAACGGTGGTAAAAGAGAAAAAAAATTGCTCTTGGTTTTCTTCATGCGCTTAACAGACACCAATTATATTTATATTGATAACCGTTCTCAAGAGGCCAACATTGATATTAAATATTGCTTTTAAAAATAACTGAGCAATATTCCTGGACTGCAAACCTCTCAATGCGTTTCAGAAAATTCGGGAAAACCACCACCAAGCTGCCCGTGCCACCGTTATCTGTTAACATTTTGCGCTTTACATTTCCAACTCATAATTTCCTTTTCTGGGAAAGCCTTTTGGTCAGGAGAGCCATAAAGAACAACGGCTACATTTCTCAACCGTCTGGCCACAATTCAAGAAGGGAAAAAAAAATAGAAGCGAGGGCTTCACGCCACTACATGTGGGTTCAATAAAACGACCCAAAACAATGTCACTCGCTTTGTGCCACAATAAAACACTACCTTTTTTTGCTTGACAACATTACGGTGCAGCCGTGCAGAGCGAGAGAGCCCTTAACCGTTATCGTGACTTATAGTAAATTTGTAACTTAACATTTTATTGTCCGTATGCAGGTGTTGAGTTGGGGCATTTTTTTTGGAGTGGTTGTAATAATTTAAGTGGCCGAAACTTATTCAACTGCAACAAAGACAGAGATCCCCCGTATAGCCTTAACAGACTTTTGGGGCAAGTGCTGTTAGCAAGTACCTATGAATGCTGGGACGGCACGCAACTGGGGTGTGTGGCCAACACCACGCACGGCCACCTTCGTCTCCCCAGTGGTGATGTTTACACACCACACCGGGTACTCATTTGAGGCTAAGTCGACCTAGGGGGGGCCCAGGACCGGTTCAGATAATAGTCACTGGTGTTGGCCGTGAGCGGGATTTGAACTTGGGTCGCCGGGTTTGTGGCACAGTGCGCTAACTGCTACATTACACACATAGTGACATGCAATTACTACTTTAAATGTTTGCAGCCCACGATTGCTGTTTTTTTGTGCTTTGGAATTTACTACCATGCTCATCTCTGCCCTTGGATTCCGACCTTCAGATGTTATCACAGGCAATTGTGGGATAATTAAAATGCATTTACGGTTGAAAATGCATTTCAACCGTGAGAAATGGAAATACAGCAATGTATTTTTAAAACTATCTGTGCGAAGCTATGTGTTTTTTTTTTTTCCCAGGGTACTCCAGGTTCCTCTCACATGCCAAATACTTGCAAGGCCATGAGGCATAGCCATAGCTTGGGAGATCGTCATCCAACAGTGGATAGATTGTGACTGATGATGATGCCAAATACTCATTCGTGGAATTGGCCAGCATCGGAACCTTTAAAAATAAAAGAGTTACGTCCCAGGCAGCTTTTTTACGTTGGCACAAAGGGCATTATAACAAATCTGATTGCAAAGCAGAATTAAAACTTACAATTGCGAACTTGTAAAATATAAATGCAAGGTTATGAAACTTTTGAAATAAAGATAAAGTAAAACATTACATATCCATAATATTCACCTTATTGACTCAATGCTTCGCCTTGCAATATAACTTTAAACTTTTATTTTTGTGCCATAGATTACATATTCTGAAGAGATACATTCTCATATATCGTGGATAATATTTGCCCATATTTGGAGGTGGCTGGTTCAAATCCAAGCCGCCACCAATGATTGAACTGCTTTCTCAAGCGTGGCGAGTTAATGGTGCCACCAGGCCGATCACCATCGACTCCATTCTACAAACAAAGTAAACATTCTTATCCAATGTCAGCTTACTGCAATTTTATTGTAAAATAATTTGGTGCATTATAGGGGACACACAGCATTTTCAGTGCTTGCAAAATGTGTTCCCATTCAAGCGACTTCATTAGTCGTTCTGTAAGATACTCTTCTGGGGTCATGATCTTGCACATGGTGGTTCAAACTACTTGCTGCAAATTTTAAAATAACTTTTACATGGATAACACTTGGATTGGATTACAATTTGCGAGGGAGAAACAAAAATCCAAAACACTTCTGAAAAGGAGCGATGACAGGAACGGGTGCAATTGACAAGTTCACACATCTATTTCATCGTGCTGTTGTGACTTCCCCACATTAGTCATCGTCTTCTCGCTTCTTCGCAAAATGGATCAGCACACAGATCATTAATTTGTGGCTGATGGCTAAGACTAATATGTGACTGCTCAGAGTGGGAAGGTAGCCCTCCACTGCAGAGGTCATGACCTGGCTAGTCTAGGTCTGGGCATGGTTAACATTTTGACCTGTGAGCATCCATCAATAGTAAAGCACCAATGGATCCATTCAAACCCCATCTGACAGGACAAATGTGAAAAACCCACACTTAGAGGACCTCCCATGATGCAACACTGACCTGGCAGTGTGTGCATGTATAACATGGGGCCCTTCTTTCCAGTATCAAAATATAAGAAGAGGTTTTACCCTTTCTGGTGATAAGCCAGGCGTTAAGATGTTAAAACACCAAACAGAAACCTTTTGCAAGAAATCCCGTCTGCATTAACCACACGTACTTTTGGTGAACATGCAAACAAAAAACATTCACTGGTAGTATATGCATTGTCTTTGAAACTGATTGGTCCACAAAAAGCCGAACTGGTCCACAAAAAGCCTGTTCAGCTGTCTCTGATGTGGACCATTCAGTTTCAAAGACAATGCATATATAATTACCAGAGCATGTTTTTGTTTACATGTTCACCACACGTATGTGTGGCTGATGCAGTGACATGATTCCTTGCAAAAGATTTCTGTTTGGTGTTTTAACATCTTAACACAAACTGTTTTATCGCCAGATCGGGTAACACCTATTGTTATAGTGTGCATGTATGTTGAACTTCTTTCGCAGCGTGCTTAGCCAACTGTGCTTATTCGTTGTGCAGGCAAAGGACAACAAACTAAACACGCACAAATCGTGTACATATACCGCAAGTGTAAATATTTTCAGGCCAATATGACAACTGAAGAAGATTACTTACAACAATCTACGCTTGTCATTTTGTTGGGGCTTTGATGAGTTGGTGATTCCCTCCTCCCCCCTCCCCCCATAGCATCACCATGATATGTAAACTTAGTCGAGAGTGGTCGTGGATGTAAGTTACAATCGAATTGCCACGTCTCCGTGGCCTGGGTTCGATGCGTGCGCAACATCATTGACAACTGACAACACAAACCCCATCTAGGTTTCTCCTGGGTAACCTCACCCCTATACGGTCTACCTGTTGCAGTTTGTGAACGTCAGAAATGAGAAGACAAATCCAGTAAGATGCAGTTATACAATCCACAATGTGCTGCCCTGACAACGGCCCTAATAATAGATGTTCACTCGCAGTACTCACAGTACTGGAGCATTGCACAGTCGTTTTTGCATGCGCTGTATTAATGCCAACCAATATCTTCCTCTGTTATAAGGTCTTCAACATGCTAGCAGAATGTATAGGTTGGGGTTAGGGATGAGTTTTTTTTATGGTTTGTAAAGACAATTTCTGACATTTTCTGGGGGATTTTTGGACTGTGACCTCTTGTCTTCGGAGAGATATATCTTTTTTGGATAACCCGAAATTTCACACACTGGCCCGATTCCCAGATTTTCCCAATTAATCCAAAAAAGCGGGAGCATGTACCTCTTATGCTATCTTGTTTGTGTTTGTGTGTTTGTGTGTGCGTGTGCGCGTGTACGCCATGTGGGGAGCAGTAGTGAAGCGGCGGTGCACTACGAACCCGGCGATCCGAGTTTGATTCTCACTCACGGCCACCAGTGGCGATTATCTGAACCGATCCTGGGCCTCCCCTAGGTCTACTCAGCCTCAAATGAGTATCTGGTGCGTTGTGTAAAAACATCGCCACTGGGGAGACAAAGGTGGTCGGGCGTGGTGCTAGCCACCCACCCCCTCGCGTGCCGTTCTGGCCTTCATAGGTGCTCGCGAACAGCACTTGCCCCTGCAGTCCGTTAAGGCTACACGGGGGTCTTTGTCTTTGTTTGCACACCATCAACGTTTTTTTTTCGTTTTTCGTGATCTGCCAGAGGCCGCCAAGCCTGGAGCGGTCGCCACCACGGCGCCACCGTCGCCGCAGTCGCCGCCGGTGGTGGCGGCGCCCGCGGGAGGATGGTGCCTGTCCATGGACGGGCGGCGCTACGCGGACCGGGAGAGCTGGCACGACGGCTGCCGAGAGTGTTACTGCCACGGTGGGCGCGAGATGTGCACCCTCATCGCCTGCCCCGTGCCGCGCTGCGCGATCCTGGAGCTGCGCCAGGGCCAGTGCTGCCCGGGCTGCGGGGAAGGTACAGTGGATAGTCGCACGTTATTCTGGTCGCCTCGGATCACGTCAACAGCTCCAGAAGGCCCCTTGCTACTCCCTTTTTAGGCGCGTTGTAAAGGCTGACCTGACAGAGGTAACGTGAGAACGTGAACAAGGACCGAGATTAAATGTGTTTGTACACTGCGGCATATTTAAGAAAAAACGTTGTCAGTGCGGGTTTGAGAAGAAGAGGCATCGAGCATAGATTCAGATATCGCTCGACACTGGATATTTATTTCAGCTGGAGGAGGAATCCGATGAGCTGTGAAGCTCTTTTTCACAGACGTCCAGTAGTGGCGCGTCAGCAAATTACAAAAAAGCTGTGGCTGGAAATTGAACGGGGTTGACAGCACACTGCAAAACAATAAACAGAAAATAAGCCCATTGACGTTTGCAAAAGGCCAATCGGCCAATGAACTAAAACACTTATTTAATTCTCAGCTGCTGGTCACACAGAAAAGTTTAAAAAGTGTCCCAAGTTAATGTCGAATGACTCCACAATAATACAGTAGCAAGCACAACATAGTGAATTAAAACAGCCCGGCCCATGGCCTTGTGGAGAGACGAACAAAAGTGTGTACATATGTTGCGGTTTAGTTACGCACGCCCGCAACACTCCGCAAGAGTGCTTAATTAGCTTTTTCGGTGTCAAACAACGATGTTACCACGGCGGCTTGCCCTTCGAGTGTGCCACCCTCATTGTCTTTCCATCACATCACCGTCCTCTTGCGATCTCTTGCCAAGCCCCACGTCGCCCCACACCCAAAACAGGTCGCTCCCCCACTCAATCCGCCGCCTTCGCCCGCCCCATTATTCCTCATCACACAAACCTCTTCCCCCTATTCATAACAAGTAAACAAGCGAATTAACCGGGGCATGCTCTCAAATGCACATCCAAAGTTAAGTTGGCAGTGCGGATTTTAAACAACAACAAAAAAACGCGGCCGTAAATATAGAAGGTCTTGGGTAGTGGCCACCCCTTGTGCACGCCTCGCAACACACAGTGTGCAAATTTGGCAGCCACCTCTCCTGAGGGACGGCCCTCTATTACGAAGGAGTGATTCAAGAGACAAGGCGACTTAATTTGTTCAGCACATTTTCAATTCGTGAAGCGTGGTTCAGACGCGCATTACACTTTCTGTCTCTACGAAAGGCATGGCGACGTCCTTTTCAGCGGCGGTGTTCGAAACTCAAAATTCCTTGACCCGCAGCACAACTTTGATCTGGCCTAGACAAAGCAATGGGCAAACGCTCAATATAAACGGAATGCCCTTGTCGCATATTTGCCTGCGTTCTGGGAAAAAAAAAAGATTTCGCCTTCAAAGTTCCAGGATTGCTCTTAAGTTTTCTAAACGTTTGCCCAAAGTCATGCAGTACCGAAAATGTATTTTCAAAAATATTATTAATGTTCAGGATAAACCAACGTCTGTCATTCTCTTTCTGTGTTACTTCCTGTAATCTGCTTTCAAAAGCAATGTGGTTGCTTGTTTGTTAGCACAGAGGACTTACAAAAACCATCCCTCTCTTTTCAATCTGCCACAAGCCTATGAAAACATTTTTTTAAAGGACAGCGGTTCTTACTCGCGAGTGACTGTCCCTGAACAGAGCGTCCGTTATTCATTTGGAATGTTTTGGGTGTGCTCTCTTGGCCTGGGATGTTGTGCTTTTTTTGCCGCATTCTGCAGGGTCCTGTCACTTTCTTGGCATGCAAACAACAGGGTCCTTTATGCGCCTTTTGCTGCCTTGGGTGTAAGGCTTCTAATCTGAAAGTCTTCCCAGTGCTGAAAAAATGTGAGCATTAGCCTCAGAGAGCTGAAAAATGAATTGGGGGTCACTGTTTGGCTCCTCCCCCCCCCCCCCCCCGTTTTTTTATGCCCGGTGATTGGCATGACAAAAAAATAATCTTGACATAAACTTTATTGGGGCCACACTCATTTCGCCGTCGTCATCGGCAGCCACGATCAAATCCACCGAGATATGAAGTCTTCCCCCCGAACCCATCGCCATCAATCAAAATCCCGCACAGACCAAATTATGATGGTGAGAATTTTCGGCCATTTGTCAATCCAATGCCCGAATGAATGCCCTCCTCATGCCGTGTCAGTGAATGGGGTTGATTGACCGTACTTTACCACGTTGGTTTGTGCAGGTGACTGAAGATGAAGGGTCAGGTCTGGTTTGGGATATCACTCACCGATGATGTTTAGCTATGACCGGGAATTAGGCTCACCCAGCTACTTGGGTTCATAACTCAGTGCGCTAACCACTGTGGCACCGCTCCACTATATTAATTTGTTCATTTTTATTGTTGCGTACAATTGCTGTACTTTGTCGCATGGTGTTTGTAAACGAAAATGTTACCCTGTTGCTTAAGAATGTTTCTGGGAATTTTGAATGCTTGGAATGAAGAGCATTTCTCAATTTTTCCTTTTTAATGACACACGACACTGAGCGAAGCCATTTTTACTTCAAAGAAAACCATATTGATGAATAACCACATTAAGCTGTCTAAGATTGCTTTCACGGTTTTCTACAATTTTTCACAATCGTTTTACTGCATTCAATTATAATCTACGAACGTCCTACGGCAGTCATTGTAATGCTAAATATATCCTGGCCTGGAAGAACTCAGTAATTTCATTAAAGATTAATGTTGGCTGTGTTGTTGAATCAAACTAAAGTCAAACACCTGACACGGCTTACTGTGTGGCTCAATGTAAATTGGGGTTTTATTTTTTTAAATGTTCACATGGCATACAGAGCCATGATCGAGTGCTATTTAGTTTGAGGATGTGTATTTTGGCCAAACATGTAGATTTATAAATAAGCAGTCCTTGTATGAATGCAAGCACACGAGTGGTGGTGAATTGGTCCATGCACTGTGCTTTCAAACCTAGAAATTACATGGAGAGGTCTATATGTGGATTTCCAAAGACAAATATCCCCCATAGCCCACACTGACTGTCCTGTTAGCGAGCACCTTTGATAGGCAGCACTGTGCCCACGCCCGGCCACCTTTTTCTCACCAGTACAGATACTCATTTAAGGCTGAGTCGACCTAGGAGAGGCCTAGGACCAGATCTGATAAAACGTCAGCGGTGTTGGTAGTCGTGAACAGGAATCAAAGTCTAGTCGGCACCGCTCCCTACCTACCGCTGCCCGTACACACACACGCACACGCGCTTACAAGCGAACGCACGAGTAAACTCTCGCGTTTGCGCGTGCGGCACAGGCGAGGCGCCGGGCGAGCGCGTGGAGGCGCGCGCGCCGCATGCCGTGTGCCAGGCGTCCGGGGGGGAGTACTACGTGGAGGGCGAGAGCTGGAGCGCCGACTCGTGCACGCGCTGCGCGTGCCACGCGGGCCGCGTGCTCTGCGACACTGCGGTGTGCCCCCCGCTGCTCTGTGCCGAGCCCCTCCGCAACAAAGGCTCCTGCTGCCCCTCCTGCCCAGGTACGCCTGCTGTATATTTGGAGTTTGCGTGTCTCTCTTTCTCTCTGCGGTCGCGTGGACTTTTCTCCAGTTTTTCCCTCCACATTAAGAAACGTGCATTTAGATGAGTGCTCTTTATTCCAAGGCCCACGGTCCACTGGCAGCCCCTGGTGACCTGTAGTGCGGCCTCTGAATTGCGGCCCCCGACAATACACAACGAGTGAAAACATCTCCCATCGTGCTGTCAATCCCCCAATGGTTTCAAATGTGTGGCGGCCCTCACACTGATGTCGCCTTACCGGCGAAAGTGGCGCCCCCCCCCTCTTAAAACGAGGCAAAATCCGGGGACCGTAACCCATCCCTCACCTTTTAACCGCTGCTGCTGCATTTTTTATCATAACAGATGTGGCGGAGAGCCCCCAGCAACCAGGGAACGGCAGCGAGAGCGTGTACTGCGTGTCGAAGGAGGGCGATGTGTTCCTGGCGGGCGAGGCCTGGAAGCCCGACTTGTGCACGAGCTGCGTGTGCCAGGAGGGCTTCGTCCAGTGCTACACCGAGTCGTGCCCGCCCGTCGCATGCAAGCGCCCGGTGCTGCGCAAGGGGCAGTGCTGCCCCTACTGCCTGGGTAAATATAGCGACGCCGGGGAGAATGCGCGTGCCGTCGCTATGCCAAACCCCTGCCAAGAAGACCTCCGGCAGGATCTTTTTCTCTCGTACCCTGTACGCATGTATATTAAGTAACGTATTTTCATGTATATTGTCCGAAATGATTTGAATCGTTTTCTCAATACATTACTGGATGAATGCCTCCCCATGTCGTGTCGGTAATGGGGGTTGTATGACCACATTTCACCACGCTGGTCAGTAAAGGGGGGATATCACTCCCTACTGATGGCCGGGAATATAAACTCAGATCGTCGAGTTTGTAACGCAGAACGTTAACCACTATGCCACTGCTCCCCTTATTGCTTACACCAATAGAAAGATCATCCCTATAGCCTTACAGACTTTTGGGACAAATACTATGAGCAAGCTGGCACGGCCTCACGGCCGGCTGCCTTTGTCTCCTCAGTGGCAATGTTTACACACCGCGCCAGGTACTCATTTACAGCTCAGTCGACCTAAAGGAGGCCCAGCACCGGTTCAGGTTATCGTCACTGGTGTTCGTGACCGTGAGCGGGAACCAAGTTCGTACCGCAGCGCGCTAACTGCTACGCCCCCGCTCCCCTTACACACACACAAGACAAAGATCCCCCATATAGCCTCAACATAGCACCTATAAACGCCACCACGGAACATTAGGGGGTGGGTGGCAGCACCGTGCCTGGCCATCTTTGTCTCCCTCGTGGTGATGTTAACATACCGCACAAGGTACTCATTTTTAGGCTGCGTCGCCCTCGGGGAGGCCCAGGAGTGGTTCAGATAATTGTCACCGATATCAACCGTGAGCGGCAATCGAAATCGGGTCGTCGGGTTTGTAGTGCGGCGCGCTAACCACTATGCTCCTACTCTCGTTCCCCTTTCACACGCACGCACACATGCACACACACGCACACATGCACACACACGCACACATGCACACGCCCGCACACATGCACACGCCCGCACACATGCACACACACGCACACATGCACACGCCCGCACACATGCACACGCACGCACACATGCACACACACGCACACACACGCACAGAGGTGGTCGTGCCGCTGAAGGTTTGCTTCTTTGTGGATGAAATATACGGCGAGGGCGAGCGCTGGAGCCTGGACCCGTGCACCCACTGCCACTGCCGTAACGGCGAGGCCGTGTGCACGGTGGAGGACTGCCTGGTCCCCGCCTGCAGCCAGCCACTCCTGCACGAGGGCTCCTGCTGCCCGGTTTGCCCAGGTACCACCAGCGCAGAACAACTCACCGGGATTCAATGCCCCGCTATCCCCCGGATCACAAAGTTGTGGTCTCACGCGCGATTTCTCGTGAATGGGCGCATGTACGTTGAACTTCTTTCGCACCAAATGTAGCCAACCGTACTAATCGGAGGTGCGGGGAAGGACAACAAACTAAACGCAAAAAGCAATTCTAAAGAAATGAGGGGTGTAACATCGTATTGTCGATTTGGTTTGGAGTTGTTGGATCAACGTGTTTTTTTAATCTCAATCTGTTCGGTGAATCGGACCAATCCATCCATGTGGACATATTGAATGTTATCCACTTTGCAGGTTTTCCTTGCCAAATCATTGATCGGATATCACTAATTTCAGAATCGCATTTCAAAAACAATCCAAGCCACACTATTGAATCCAATTAGACTCAACCTATGCACCCACACCACACTCTTGTACGAAACCGTCCCTCCTAACATGCATGGGAGGCTTTGCAGGGGGGCGAGGGGCGGGGTGGAGAACCTTCGGCACTGAGCATCCTGCCATCTCTCCACCCCGCCCCCTGCCAAGCCATAACGAAGACAAGGCAGAAACAAAATCCCAGCATACTCTCTGTTTGACCGGAGTCATGTTGTTAAAAACTGTTGTCCGCAAACCCATTGGGTTCAACAAGAGTGGGGGGGGGGGGCATTGAAGGAAGCGTACAGTATGGGGTGGTTGGCCCAAAGCGCGAGGCTGGCGTGGGGCCCGGTATGCCCGTAGTCTGGGCCGAGCGCTCATCTCCGTGTCTTTGGGCGCAGCCTTTTCAAATGAGCAGCCTGGAACGGTTCTTTGGGTTCGCTTCTAGGTGCCAGCTCGCCTGGCAGGTATGGGGCTGGGGGAGGGGATAGTGTGATGTGGGACATGGACGGAACGGCTCCCTGCATTTGGCCGTGGTGGCTCGCCGGGCGTAGTTCAGTTTGTCGATCAGCTGCGGCCACTCAGTCCATAAACTCTTCCCAGGTTTTCAGTGCACGGCGAGGGCTTCGGAGGAGCAGCATCCATCGATGATGACGATGATGATAGAGAACACTGAACCCTAAGCGCGATGTATGAAATCTATTTGAAATGTTCTCAGTTCCTGTAGGTAAAGCATTTAAATCCAGGGATCGAACTTACAAATGTAAACCTGGCGAGGTCACATTTTATGTCGCTGGCATCGCCACTTGCGTGTTACATTTGTTTCTCGTAAATGCGTACGTGCTTGTATCGGTTTGTGAATGTCTCCACAAGGTCGAATGTCTCCACGGCACTTTCCCCAACGGGCTGTTAAAGGTTATACAAGGGGGTGGAGGGAGATCTTTGTCGATGCACTTGTATATGCATGTGCACGCGTGTGGGGAGCAGTAGTGCAGTGGTAGCACGCTGCGCTATGAACCCGGTGACCTGAGTTCGATTCCCGCTCATGATTATCTCGACCGATGCTGGGCTTCCCCCAGGCCAAATTCAGCCTCAAATGAGTACCTGGTGCAATGCGCAAACCTCGCCGCTAGGGAGACAAAGGCGGACAGGCGTGGTGCTGGCCACCCATCCCCTCGTGTGCCGTTACTGCCCTTCATACGCGGTCGCTAACGGCACTCACCCCAAACCTCTGTTGTGGCTACAAGAGGCATCTTTGTCTTTGTCTTCAGACGACGAGCTGTCGGGCGAGCCGACCAATGTTCCAGTGGAAAAACACGAAGACGACGGCAGGGTCAGAATGATGCCTCCTGCCCAGCTCACCACCGTGCCTCCTCCGCGCGCACGAGGTGAGCACCCCGCCCCCCCCCACCCCAAAGCGAAACATTTTTCGCCCCAACCGACCACTCTCGCTGAACAGCTGCGCTCGTCAAACAGCGAGGGCCCGTGACGCGCGAGGACTCTGCGACGACGACGAGGCGCCTATGTTTAGCCACTCGCGTTGGACAGACACCCTCTCTCGTAGCGGCACCACGCCACAAGCCCCCCCCCCCGCCCCCCCATGCTCCAATACCCGTGGGAAAGCCCCACGCGCGGCGCCGCTGACACTATTTATTTTTCCCTGCTCTGTTCACGCTGCCGAGCCGTGGCGTTCCTCGTATTAAGGCGAAACATGTTGCCTCGTAAGGGCTGGACGATGGCACAAGGCCTCTTTCCTCGTTTTTGGGGCTGTCACGCGGCCCCCCGGCAAACTTTGTTTCTTGGCCACAGCCAACCGACAGTGCATTAAGCCGATTGGCTGGCCACAAATGATGGCTCAATGTGGATGGAAAAACGGGAGGAGCCGGAAAAAAAATCTAGATGATCACTGGGAGAATATGAAAGCTCACTCCAGGCGTCAGGTTCGGGATCGAACCCACGACCTATACACCAGGCGAGGTAGTTCACATCTAGCCACCACAGCGCCCACGGTTAAGGGCCTTCTTGTGCCTGTGTGCCGGTCATGAGAGTTTATTGACCAGGTCACCACTGAGAATCTTTCACGGCTGGTCAATGCGAGTTAAATGTGTGTAGCATAGACACAGAAGCATCGAAGTAGAGAACAACAAAGGATTTCGCTGCACTCCCCTCTGCTGCCCACCACCGTAGTCCTACCAGCTCCATGAAAACCTATTTGTTCATGCTGGTCTCGCCTATCAAAGCACCATCCAGCTTCCATCCAGCTTAGCTTCTGAGCTCTGAAGAGATTGGGTACATTTTGGGCGATGTATTCATAGGTGGTCGCACGTGGTGTTATCAAACGATCAGCATAGCTCGTCGAAGTGTCCCCATGCTCTCAAAATCAGAATTGGGCATCGCTCATCTTTGCAGTTTTTTTTGTTAGCAGATCCATATTCATATGGCAGGGGCCATTCGGTACAATTTCTCGTGACTGCAAAGTGGGGCAGCCTCACGAAGCAGTGCTCGTTTTTTATCAACCCTCGAGTGGCGTTGGCTGGCCACAATTTGAATTCAACATCTAACAACCGGTAAGCTTTGCCGCTCTAGAATTCAGTTACACTCCTGGCCAGATGTCGCACTAAAGACAGGTGTGTGGTGAAGTTGTGAGTGCTTGGCACTCACAATCAGGTTCATTAGCATCGTCGTCATCATCATCATCAGCCATGATCCATAAGGTGTCCCCGATGGCATTGCCAACTCTCATGGTCACACTCCATCTCCTTGGTGAATGTACTCTTGGCCACGTTGCTTGGTGCTCCGTCGTTAGTCTCAACCATTGGCCATCGTTACTTTCGGTCACATGTTTTTGCCTCAGCCCACAGACTTTTGAGAAGGTACATTTTAACAGTTTAACACGTAGGTTTTCACGAAAAATATTATCCATAAGAGGTTTTTTGTGTTAGGTATTGGTTTAGATCGTGTAAAATCTACGTACATTTTACACGATCTCACCCAAAAATCTCCATTTTGGTCAACATTACGTCGATAACTTGTTAGCAAGTTACAATCAGGTTAAGAGTAAACATTTCAGCCGGGGGTCAGCTCAGACCTGTATCCCTTTGGCGTCGATACAATTCGTAACATTTTGCAAAACGTTAACAATGGTTGTCCCTTTGGAGCGGCTAACCGCCTGCCATTTGACGTTGCGGCCTACACCCAACTGGGATTGAAAAGTGCTGTAAATCAAGAACAAGTTCTACCTATTAAAAATAACGTTGCTATGCTTCTCTGGTGAGCATCAGCACCGACGCTATGTATCAAAGCATCTTTCCAAGCCAATAGACGAGACCTCACGAGAACGAAGTAACCCCTTACCCGCCCGCCAGCCTGCAGAGTCCCTTGGCATCGCACGTCGGGCATGTCTTTAGCCCGGCCTTGGCTCTCCCCCTCGCGGCAGGTGACCTGGATAACAACTCCATCTTGGGGGCGAGCCGTGACGAGTCAGGGCTCGACGGCGGGCGCAACGAGGCCGGCGACCTGTGGCTGTTGCAGCCGATCACGTGGGTGGTGATCGCACTGCTGTCGCTGGGCCTCGCCGTCGTGCTGCTCGTGCTCACCATGTCTCGCCGGCGCCAATGGATCCCCCTGCAGCTCTACAAGACGCCTGTCAAGGTACGTGTGCGTCTTCTGCGCCCCCCCCCATCCTTTCAGCCCTTTTTAATACGGGAGGGTCGTGGTTTCGATCCCGACCCTGACGCCTGCGCATTTAGAGTCTGCATGTTCTTCCCGTGGTCGTGTGGATTTTTTTCTTAGTCCTTTGGTTTTTCCCTCATTTTAGAAACGTGAGTTTGGAGTATTTGGCTGCGATAAATTGCAACAGGATAAGCCACTTCTCGTTGAGCTATCATTTGTGGCCATGTGACTTGTGAAAAAGAGCTATATATAGCTCAGTGGGCCATACCTAGTAAAATTTAAAAGTTTAAAAGTTTTAGTTTAAAATGTCCTCCCTGCCCTTTAATGCATCATTATGATCATCATCATCATCGCTCATCGCTCGTTGATGTTTTCTCTATAGGGCGCCTTGGCTTTGCACTGTAAATTCACATTCTTTGGTATGGCGTGTCGTAGAGAAAAACAACTGGGGTTTTGGAACAGTAACAAAACAGGTTATAGGTCAATGTTATTAAACCCATGTTCTGTAAATAATGCTGGCGTAATTGCACGTGCAACAGACATCTAAGAGAGAATTTCTTTTTGCAATTATTGTATGTTGTCGAATCTCACATGGCTGCCTCGTTCGCCATTCAAAGGAAGAAAAAAAAATTTAAGCTGAGCGCCTACCAATGGGCTAGTGCTTGGAGTGGAGACTGCCTCAGACTTATCATTTTGATTTTGAAATGATAATGATAATTCTGAGTACATTCCCATTTTGAGGTTGAGAATACCAGGTTTTAATCAGCTGCGCTTACCGAAAAAACGACTCCCTTATCCAAATAAGAAGGTACGATCGTTAATTTGTACTAAGTGTACATGTACAGCCCTTTTGTCAATCTTTTTGCTAGATGACGACCTCCCCAACCCATGTGGGTCGTGTGGGTTATTTCACCATACTTCACCACGCTGGTGCGTGCTGTGTGGTGAAGCACAGATGTGGAAGCATAATACAGCCCAACAATTGTTGCACTGCTGTCTTCTGCACATAATGAAGGCCACTACTAAAATACATGCATAGAATATTTCGTGTAAACCCTTCATATGTGCGGGGTACTCCCGTTTCCTCGAACATGCTAAGCTCCGATTAATTAAATAAGCCAAACATTCCGATGCAGGACCCTCATGAAAATAGAATCCTGAGACTCATCACAAGTTTTCCGGCTAAACATAGGGCACTGTCGTGATCTCGTCAGGCTGGGGTGGCGCACGCCTATAATCCAACGACATGCAGATGAGGGTTGGTGGATTGCACAAATGTTGCCAAACTCCCTTCCTGTGGGCGTCGAGGTGCCATACCCCGACTTGCCAGGAGAATGCGGTACAACACAAATGTAGGCTCTACTTGTTTCGACTGCGCGTAATACAGTGTTTCTCCCTCGCACGCATTGGTTTCCCCCCACGTGTAATCACTCATGAATTGTCCGATGGCGTCCTTTTAGAGGTCCGCAGAGCTCGGACAATTGTTGGCACCGACTCATTGCGGGGCTGACTTCCTACTTGTCCGCAATTCCTCCTGGCACCTCGTGAGTCGATCTCTCTCTCTCTACGAGAGCGAGCGAATAAGGTGCGCGTTCCAAGTTGAAGCAATTGTATTCTTGTCATCTTACTTTGAAGCTGGTGGCGAAATTCATGGGGCTTTATTAAAATGCCCGTGCTCTGTTGCAGACGGTGTACCTGCACAACGAGGTGGAGAAGAATGCGAATGGCATCAAAGTTCCGCTGAACAACATGAGCAAGGTTCCGAGGCTGGCCGACCCTGACCCTCGCTGCAGTGGCTATTACAGCATGGTCAACGCTGCCGCCGTCGTCGCGACGAACGCAGCACACGTCTAAACCGCCAGCCACCAGCGTCCGGGCCCGGCACTCGGCACAGAACTTGCAGCAATGAACTGATGCACTTGCACACGCGCATGGCAAGTTGCTACCCCGCAATGACACGCTGGTAGTCGAAATACTCTTTATTTTCATTTCAGATTCTAGGATTGTGATTTTTTTAAGTTTGTCGGAATAATCTTTAAGGTTGACCTGCTCATTATTATTATTTTTACTACGGCACAAAACCGTGCAGTTAATATTAACCGTATTCCTTAAAGTGCCTGCTGCTTATAGAAGTACCCTCATGAGAAAGTTACATTGTTAGACCTTAAGCTACGAAAGAAATAAAACCCAGCGATAAGCCGAGCAGAATGCGAGGGATGGTCTGTGAATTATAATTCCACGTGTGACTCAAGTTAGTCATTCGTTTTAAGCCCAGTTTCGGGAGGTAAACGTATCGGTCACTTAAAAGTCTCGGCGTGCAAACGCTCCGGTCGTTATCAGCCTGACGGGCAATGGACATTTATATTTTACGTGTTGAAAAGCATTCGGGTGAATGCTCCGCATCACTTGTGGGCGTGAAATTGATTTCATTCGGCATCGTTTAAGGGCCCTTTGGTGCCATCCTTAATGCACCTTTTTTCTTGCGACAAGTCTTTTATTGTGATTTGCTACGTATGAACGGCACTCCTACATGGAATAAATATGCTCCAGATATTTGGATTGTTTTAGAATTTGTAAAAAAGTGAGTGTAAAATGTGTATATATAAAATAAGGAAACATACAATTTTTTGCAACACATTGTAATATGGTAATGGTTTTCTATTTCAAAAAACAAGTTCATTTGAAATAGCATTTCTTGGCCTCATTTCACTGTGTGTAACAATTGACGTACAAATTGAAGGTATTTACAGAATTTCTTCTCCATTTTTATAACCACAAATTCACTGTGTAGCAACTCTTTTTTTTACGTGATATTCATTAAAAAAAACTTTTTAAAATATAAGAGAGTAAGAATTGAATGTATTGTCTTTTAGTCTGTTGTGGTCAATTCATCTGTTCTGGCATTCCACATTTTTTCTACTAACTACTAGAATACACAAGTATGACTTTGTTTCTTGATTGCGCTGTTATTGGATAATGAAACATGAACTCGGAATGCGAACCCCTGAGTCCGCAGAGTCAATTGATGAATTTTGAGATTGCGATGTAGCCAATGTAGGGTGAGAAAGGTGGAGTGGTAAGTTATTTTTAAGTATGAGTTTATTTTTGACAGAGAATCTGATACTGGATGTGGGAAAAGTCCGAAAGGAACTTGCGGTGTTTTGCATGTACAGTATAAACATATTAATAATGCTTTAAAGTTGTTTTGGCACTTTGTTTTGATTAGTTTGCATTTTCTACCTTCAGAAGATGCTAGTTTTTTTTTAAAGTTAATGGCGTAAGCAGTGCTCTTGTAGATATATTTTTTTTCTGTAATTTTAGCTCGCATAAATTATTTAGTTTTTTGCTTTAATTTATTAACATTTTCCGATTTCCTAAATTTGTAGTGTAGGTGCAAATGACATAACACAAGTTCCCATTGAGAAAAAAACACATACACACATAAACTCGGCTTGTTTTGTTACACTTACTTGCAAATATTAATGATTTGTTTTTTTACAAAAAGAAATGTTTATACCAGACATTATTTCATCAATTTCTGAGAGTTATTGTTTTTTTCCCCAAGTAATTTTAAGCTGTCTTATTTGGAGTGTTTGTTTTGTAATTTTTATTTTCAATGTATTTCCTTTTACTTCTGTGACATGGAAAGTTGTGAAATGTATTCCTTGGCACTTAGCAGTGCATGGTAGGGGGTTCGTTGTGTTGTTGTTTATTGTTGTTGTTGTTGTTCTTATTAGTTATTTGCTTGTAATTTGCCAGCAGAAGATTAATAAACTACTTACTTTCAAGAAAACATTTACAGATTTAGCGGTTGTGGACATTCAATTATTTACGTTAACTTTTACAGTGTGAACATTTTATGGGGATGTAATAATGTTCGACTATTGGTAAATATGATGCCGTTCTTTGAAAAAAAATGTATCGTAATAAGGCGCTTACCACTGGCGTAAGTTCTTGTTTGTATTTTTTCACATTTTTTTTAAGTGTGAAGGTTTAAAATAACCAGAAAGTTGCCCTACAAAAACAAAAAACAAACCTGTGAGATAATTTTTCGCTTCAGGAAATGGCACATCTTTAAAAGAACGATGGCAAGCAGATTGATAGTTGTTAATGAGTTTTCGCGAAAGTGTTTAAGAAACAATTTTTTGTTTTCATTTTAACGTCGTTTATAGCACAAAAAGGTTATATGTGCTCTTTTTTATATTAAAACTAACATTTTGGTCCATTCAAATGAACTATGGATTTTTCAAAACAAGGCCTGAAAGTGCTCCACATTGTGTTTACTTCTTAAGACATGCTTTAAATAATTTTCTAAAGCACAATATTGTGTATATATTAAAATAATTGTCCATATTTATACAAATAAACAACAGTTGGCATACTTAAAAAACTAAAATATATTTTGCTTAAATTCTCTTGCGTAAGATTTCCAAACCGTAGCTCCGGCTAGCTAATCACATTACCGCTTTTCAGGAATAATACACTTACGGAAAATACTAACTTGCAGAACAACACCTGAGGGTTGTTTGCTGTGGCTCTATGCCTACCCGGGAAGGAGTAGTCACACATCTGTTACCTATAATATCCTTAGACTCTTACAATATGCCGATGCGCTGTCCTTTACTTACACACACACAGACACTGCAAAGGGTTCCTCCCGTCAGTTTTAAGCAAGTTAGTTTAGGACAGCCTTATCTTTTGAGGAAATACTACTTTTTTGTTTAAGTTTGTAAATTAAATTAGGAAGCAATTCGTCTTCGACGCAGTGTTGTTTCAATGGAAGATTGCTGAAATAAATATAGCGTCAATACCAATGAAGGTTAAGAACATTCAATTTCGCCCTCTCAATCTGAAGGTGCAATGCGGTATTAAAGACATCCTGCAAGGAGGTCGGTGGCCTCAGAGGTCAGAGTTCACTGTGCTGGCACTACTGAGGTGCTTGGTTTGAATCTGGCTTCCAGCTGCCTGTGATAAAAACCGGATTCCTCAAGTGTAGGGAGTTGATTGATGGTCTCAGCCCGGTCACCATGACTACAAAAAAACCCTCATTATACTACATTTGGGCTTTCACTTAATTTGGTAAAATGTCATCTCTGAGAACTGAAAATATTGGTTTGACTGCCAGGAGGGTGAAACCAGTCCTGAGTTTTCATGCTTAAAAAAACACGTCGGCCAATGAGCCCATCGACTAAAATATATATTTTCGTGAAAATATGGGAAGGGTTTTTATTTCGTGTCAGATATGGAATGCTCCACTCGAGTGCTTGGTGAGATGTCCTCCATTGTAATTACAGTCTGAGGAAATCCTCATGCAGATCAACGTGAGCACCAGTGCTGCACTCTTTCAGCAATTGTCATAAATAGCTGACGACTAAATCATCTTGAATCTGCCTCGTATTGTCAGATCTCAGCAGGCATGAGCCTGGCCAATTGTAGAAGTGATCGAGAGATGGCATTGAAGCGACTGATAGTTAAATCTATATGGGCAGAGCTGTCTGTGCCAGTTCATCATAAGCATGGCTTTCTGCACATACTCTGAATTCCCTTCTATGTTATCTGAATTGAGCAAAGTGAAGCTTTCCTGGGTAAATGAAGGGCATCATTATTATTATGAAAACGATACCGTCATTTTGTCACACTTAAATGAAGATTCCGTTAAAAATAAGTTATATTGCATATATATAAAATACCTAGTCTGCATGTTTTCCCACTATTTGTAGGAATCTGAAAACAATTTAGTCAATATACGAAATGTCATACAATCCGAAAAAAAAATAGTTCCAGATGAATCTGAAAACATGACATCATCAGAAGCAATGTCGCTTTAATAACATCACTTTGTTGCCTTTCCTGCCAAATTCTACGTCGCATGGTAACATCGAGGAGTCTCGTATAGCCGCGGCATATGAAGCCAGAAACAGAGCCAAACGAGTTGCAGGGTCAGCCAAGTGGGAGCACAGTCTAATCCTGGGAATGCAGGTACGCCCGCAGATACCACAAGTTAAGGTCGTTTCCAACCATCCGTTTCTCGTAACATCACTACGACATGAGCGTTTAAATTCTGTCTCAGGCTGTCACGTACATTCCAAAATAGCATCACTAAAGCACTATGATGTGCCTGACAGTGACTGCGGAAGTCTTCATCATTAACAAATATTCTAACCCGTGTCAAAATTAAAGACAAATATTCCACGTGTAGCCTTTAACATACTTTGGGGAAGCGCTGTCAGCGAGCACCTATGAAGGCGGGCATGGCGCACGACAGAGAGTGGGTGGCCAACACCATGCCCGGCCACCCGCGTCTTCCCAGTACCGATGTTTACACACAATACCAGGTACTCATTTAAGATTGATTGGACCTAGGGGAGGCCCAGGACCGGTGAAAATATTCCCCACTCTTATTGTCGTGAGCAGGAATTTTATTCGGGTGACTGGGTTAAGAGTGCAGTGCGCCAATAACTACACTCACCCATGTCAGGCAGCCTAGCACACACGTCCAAGGAACACGCATCCAGGCTAGGCGCTATTTGCTTTTGTGTGTGATTCAGCTTGCTTTTAAATGCAACGCGATGCAGGCAAGGCACTTTAGGCTTTCCTGGGTTATGGCCATTGTTATTGCGAATGAGCTTGGGCTGTAGGAGGTTTGATGAAGAATAAAGAGAACCCCTTGGCAGGATTTTCAGTGAGGCTAATGTGTGTCAAGTTGCCAAACGAGACCGAAACGCTGCTGGAAATGGAATGTGTGCGTGTGCACGTGGATGTCTGCCCGCGTGTGTGCGTGGACGCATACAGGTCTTTTGTTTCAGCCAGCAAAGTTCTCTGTCGGGCGATGTATGAACATCAACAAAATGGTTCCTATATTTACACACGCGTGAAGTGCTCCGCAGCTATGTCCCAAGTTGACCCGATCGCATCGTGAATATGCCCCGTGACACATTGCGTAAACAAAGCAAATGCAAGAGGGATGGAAAAAGTGCACTTTGTGTGTTTTTTACGTGAAACGCCCTTCGTTGTATTTTAATTGTGAGAAGAGTTGTTATGAAACAATTCTGCTTTGGATATGAAATGTGATTTGTAAATATACAAACGTTTAAAAGTCAACCCCTCACATAATAGCGCGCTAACATCGCGAGATTTACTGTTTGACTATACTATTTTTTTTTACATTCATTGCGAAACAGTTTAAATGTATGTGAAATACAGCCTCGGTTTTGGAGAAAAACAACACTTGAGGCATCTATCCAACCGCGCTCAAACCTTCCGTAACGACCACAGCAGACATCAGCATCACAGTTAACCCCATCAGCAATGAATTAAAACGGACACATGCCACGCAAAAGTTACAGTCTTGAATCCGCGAGCATTTAGCCTTAACACGCAGGAATTCAATTTGGTTAAGCTGCAAGATGATGAAGTTTGTGTTATGGATGGCAGCAGGGGCCACTTCCTCTATTTTATCAAAAAGCCCTCTACATAATGGATTCTCCAGCTGCGTCTTGCCAGATTCACTTCCCAGAGTGTTTTTCACGTAAACAAAAAACGCATTTCCATGGGAACAGCAATTAAACCGCTCTCCACACGTGCAGCTTGCAGCATCCACCCGTGTATCCTGCTTTGTGATGGGCGCGCAGCGTGACCACCTTAAAAAAACACACTCCAGGTTTTCTCAACGAGGCGAAAAGAATGCGCGCGGTCTGTAACAATCAAACGGTCAAAACCCGCTCTAAAAAAATCAGAAAGCGTTGACAAAAAAATATATAACGGCACGAAAGCCTACAAAAAGATGGGCCTTACACACAAAGGCGTATTTGTACGTAACTGTTTTGTGTCCTGCACAGTTTACATGGTACTCATCGCTGCTCTCAGTTCTGACCTGCAAAAACATCTGTGCGTAACATTGCACGCTGTGCATACACGTGTCAATTATTGACAGCGTGCCGCCCATACCCACCCACCACCCTCCTGTGTCAATTCACCGTTGGAAGTGGCCGTCGAGTTGGTTTGACGGGGACAGTTTGACCATGCTTCACCACCGCGCTGTTCAGTGAGCGCGAGTGATGTGGGTGGCTTCCTCTGGAATGGTGCAGATATCACCCTTCACTTATGGCAGCTTGTGACCTCGAATCGAACTCGGGTCACCGGGTTCGTAATTTAACGCGGCCAAACATTACGCCACCACTCCGTCCCAGACCTGTGTTATGGTACGTACAATGTACCGAAGCGTTTTAGTAATATTTACTTTGTCACGGACAGCCAAAGTATTATTTTCCTTCACGTATTTATTGGAAATGTGCCAACCAGTGTTTTGTTGTACAGCCTCCTTTTAGAAACCGAGCACAAAGACATTTTGTTTTTTTTTGGGTCTTGCAAGCACAAGCTGGCGGTTTTGTGCAATTATTCAGTGCGTAATTATATCGGTGATGGATTTTTTTTCATGCAAAATAATGCCAAATGATGTCAATGTTGATCCGTGGCTTGAACACGCGAGCAGAGCACACGTAAGTACTAAATAATACCTGACGAACGGTACAAAGACTGGCACGAAGTCTATTAAGAATTACACACATAAGTCGTATGGGTCAGTCAGTTTTATGAAACCAATAAATAACAGAACAAGAGGGGGTACTCATTATGAGTTAAATCTATGCGGGGGATAGACGAGACTAGATAGATACGCGTTAGTCAATAACAATGCCTTTAATGTAGACAATTATTTTTTTTATTAACGGCTGTCTCATTTCTTTGGCAAAATAGTTTAGATATGGGTGAGGTTTTGGGGACTCGTGATTGCTTGGCAAGTATGTCTATGCAGTACAATGAGAAGATTTTAAGTAACTTCATGTGTGGCGTTAACCGCTGACTAGGACTTTGGAAAACCGCCTAAAAAAACGACAGCGGCTCCAAAACAACTTGTCGGGTCTGCTGTCCTGGGCATTATGCGTGGCCACTTGGCTTCCGTGGCTTCACTTCTTCTTCTCGTCGTACGGCTACAATTTCACATTCAGGTGGTCACGCCAGACAATGGCGTCAGGAGCAGCGGAGTGTATCACTGTAATGTCGCCTTTGTATTTGTGGATTGGGCATTGCGTCGTTTATATTTTGTACGGTCTTTTCTGGATGACCACAGTCGCACACTTGAGTTTTTAATTTTCCATTTGTGCATCAGGTATCCACATCTGCAATGGTTTGTGCGGATGCGATTTAGGATGGACCATGAGCTTCGTGGAAACACGAAGCTCATGGTTTCACTAAAAACCTTGCACTGGCTCCCCATCAATCGAGGATGATACATTACAAAATCTCTATCCTGTGGCACCGAGATATTGTGCAAGGTCTCCTGCCACACCGCTCCACCCTTCTCACACCAATAACCACGGAAAGCCAGCACGTTCTACAGAGGACGTCTCACAATCTGCTCATCACACCCAGAACCAGGACTGTCCTGATTGGAGTGGCGTTTCTCCATCACTGCTTCAGCAACTGTCTGAAACTCTCTCATGCTCAAGTTTCACCTGCTCAGTCTCTCACCTGTCCAGGCCCTCACCTATCCAGGCCTTCACCTGTCTAGGCCTTCACTTGTCCAGGCCTTCACCTGTCCAGGATGGCGTAAGGGGGACTTCGAGCTCTGACTTTGCGCCTTCAAGTTGGAGTCACAAAATATGTGCGTGATATACATTGTCTATTATCACTGTATTATCTCTACACAATGGTTCACATCTGTGTCAAGTAATATCTGAACCGGTCCTGCTCACCCTCCCACTTCACAAACCTGTACTATCGTGGCGAAAAATGGTCAAACAACCCCCATGACTGTCACGCACAAGGGGAATGTTCATCCAGCATTAGACTGAACATCAATGAGTAGTTATCTTAGAGTACAAAACCAGTGGCGGCTCCTGCAAAATCTCTCAGGGGGGGCAAATGTCTGGATGATTGATAAGGATAAGGTCCACCCATGCAATGGATAAATTAACAGCTTAAGCATGTAAAGGCAACTTCACTTCTTTAATATTAATGAAAAATAAAGTGACTCTTACAATACATCTTGTTTGTTTCTATCTCACTATTATTACAATCCACTCAGTTTCTTTTATTAAAGATTCCACTAGGTGGCGACAAATTATATTGTTGGATGAAACGTGCTTACGTATGATGACGTAAGCACGTATGATGACGTAAGCACGTTAGTGCGAGCCCTCCCGGAAGCCATAGAGAATGCATTGCAGCGCCCGCCCTTCGAAAAAAAACATCTTTGAATGTAAGTCTATGGGGCCACTCGGGGCGATTCTCAGCCGGAGTGAAATCGCCCAAAAAGAGGTGTTACTCCACATAACGTGACATGACGCTGATTGGACTATATCCAGAGGCACAATAACGGCTGAGATTGGTGGTGCGTCACCCAATCGCCCTAATGAAGAAACCTCCCCTGTACAAAACACAACAACAAAACAAAATAGAGAGAAAAAAAAACCCCACGTACTTTTGTTTTTTTTGGTCAAAAGTCAAAGAACAATGGCGGGGAAACTGCAAGAAAATAATGTAATGTCATTACAACAGAATTGCTTTTGTGCGCAAGGTTTGTGCACACGATTTAAGATGACCCTGCGGTATTCTCACATCTGGAAATGGTTCAGGGTCGGCACTACCACGACAGACTTGCTTCTGTGCCTCGTTAGGGCCCGGCAGATTTATGGCAAGTAAACAGGGTCAGTCCCCCAAAGGCATTACCCCTAAAAACCATACGACCATTGCATACCCTCCTGGACAGCACACAGCTCTCGCTGGGCCCTCTGTCTTTGTACTAATACCAGTCACTAGTAGTGGGGACTTGTCCACTCTCGGTTTGCTTCAGTGACATGATCCTTAAAAAAAAAAAGAGTACAACAAAAATGTGGTTACATTACCTATGCAGGGCTTTCGTGGTTGAGCAGCTGTAGCTCTTGGGGGTGTTTCTTGGGTTGTACCACCTGTTGTTTTGGCTTTATGTCTGAGGTTTTTGCAATCCACGCGCTTGGAGCTTCTTCATGAAAGAGAGCTTCTTTAAGGGAAAACTTCCGAGCACGTGGGGCGAAACTTCAGGACATTTTTGACAAACAACACGCGGTGCACGACCCGCTAACACGTCGGAGCTAAAAATGCAGTTGTCGAAAACAAAACGTCACATTTGTATTTAGAAGCGTTCAAAACCACCAGCTACAAACTTTTGCAAGACGAAGGTTCAGAATTGGAAATGTTCAACACCTTTACCCTCTAGCTTGAACACTTTGATAGTATGTTATTGCCCTTTGTCAGTCCACTTCTGATGACGGCTTCTCTATGCCATAGCGGTCACTTTGCTGGCCAGCGCGGGTTGGTGAAGGCAGGGCAGCACCAGTTCAGACATCACTCGCCATAGATGTTGGCAGTGGCTTGGGATCAAACCCATGTTGCTGGCTTCGCAGAACAGTGTGCTCACCACTGCACCTCCACTTCACTCTCCTCTCCCAAATGTGTAGGCGGCCCAACATCTAAACTGTTGTTTTTCAGTTTGTCTCATTATAAGCTCAACTACATTTGTGAAAAATTATGCTTTCTAGCTCCTTTAGACTATAATTATAATTAAAACTCACGCACTTTCGTATATATATAAATGTAATTGGCTTAGTATCACATTTTTAGCCGAGGCTGCATAAACAACTGCACCATTGCACGTGATAAGTTAATGGTCTACCATCATCTTCGTGAAGGGTATTTCGACGTGGCATGGTGTGTAAAAAACCCCACAATGTTTGTGTTTGGTGCAAACATCACATTAGCATTAAATCATCATGGGCCATCGCCTATTCAGCCTCCCCATGTGCCACGCCTATTCACCACATCCCTGCATTATTTATACCGAAACATGATTTCCCTGCATTTAGGAAATCGAAATGGATAGTTGTCACAGAGTTGGCAAAGAAGTTTATAATTGACGATAATATTTCTGCTCTTAAAAAAGCACCCACACAGAACATGAGAACGTTGCACATACGGTGATAAATTCCCATTTTTATATTTCTTTGGAAAATTGGACCTACGCCAACATACATATTCTTTCAAATCCGTAATAGGGAGGCTCACGACACCTGGTGCCTACAACCTTGCGCGTTTAACAGCCAAACGATCTGCTACCCTTGCGTTACCGTATTTCTTTAGCAACTTATTCCCCTAATTGGGGGAGATGCGGCGACAATGTGGGGGTGGGGGGGGGCTTCGCTGCGGCCAGAGCCAGCCCAGCCACTAAGCGACCCTTGCAATTGCAAAGGGCCCCGTGGCCAGCAGAGGGCCCCCTAGAGTCACCGCTAGCTAGTGGGTGAAAAAAATCATACATCAAAGGGGCCTCCAACCAAATTTTACTTAGGGCCCCCAAAGGTCTAGGGCCGGTTCTGGCTGCGGCACACACCAGGGTAAAACACGCGTCATCGTGCTCGTTGGAGCAGAGCTCCAGAGCCGCGTCATGAGGTTCTGCGGAAAAGCTTTACGGTTGTAGAGTTGTTCTTCTGATGTGTAGCGTGATTAAAAGAGTTTTACATTCATCTTCTTGGTTCTTTCGGTAAAGTCACGTAGAAGGGAAATAATAAAATAATAAAAATAAAACATAATAAAATAATTCTCACGACGTTTCGGCCACAACGCAAGCAGACGTCCTCAGGTGAAGAACAGGTCTGTCGGGAAGTCGTGAGAATTATTTTATTATGTTTTATTTTTATTATTTTATTATTTCCTTTCTACGTGACTTTACGGAAAGAACCAAGAAGATGAATCCCTGCAGTCACGAAAGCTTTAAATCGAAGTTTCACATTCATTAAAGAGTTGTTTTGAGAGCATCCTGAGTGTGAATAAGGAAATTGACTCTACGTCCGAGTGGCCAACGATTCGTCTCCCAAGCAGTAGGCAGCATGCTGGGTATCGGCTCCGGCAGAACCGGCCCTAGACCTTTGGGGGCCCTAAGCAAAATTTGGTTGGAGGCCCCTTTGATGTATGATTTTTTTCACCCACTAGCTAGCAGTGACTCTAGGGGGCCCTCTGCTGGCCACGGGGCCCTTTACAATTGCAAGGGTCGCTTAGTGGCTGGCCGGCTCTGGGCTCCGGTCATGAACTAACGAGACACAGCTGCCGTGAGCCGCTTACAGTGGCATCACAAAGTCGATTTGTTTAAATTCCCATGCCACTTGTGGCGATTCCCAAAGACCAAGAGGACCGGTGGAAATGAACGGCCGCTCAAATCCACACCGAATGAACATCCGACCAGAAGGGAAGAGAGCAGCGAGATTTAAAAAAGCAACGTCTTTGTTAACTCACGTGAACTCAGACAAGTCGAGAGGCACTCTGGAGCTAATTGAGTTAATGTTAGCATAATAAGTTCAGGAAATTTTGGGTGTTTTTTTTAACCAAGGGGGGTCACTTTAAGGAATGTACTAAGTGTGCAAACGTCAGGATGTGGAATAATGATACTTACATACGTAAAACAGGACTCGCCGTGTAATGTAAAATGTGGTTGCGATGGTTATTTTTGTGCACGTGAAATAAGTTACACATTTTCGTGTTTGTGTAAGGCGTGTTGAAACGAGTAAAGGAATCAGAGGGATGCTTTAAAATAGGTATGCAGAAATAACACGAACATTGAATGTATGGAATGATGCATTATCCATCTGTCTCGAGCCATTAATGCATCATTCAAAGAATGGATTAACACACACACACAAGCATAGCAATCACATGCGATGCACCTCTTGTATAGAGGGGTGAAAATAGCCGAAGGATTTACTCGGAAACAAGCTTTCTTCAATTCCAGGAAGGATGCTGAGCATTACAATCCCTGAAAATAAAAAACAAAGGGGCTAATGATGGCATTTCAGAGGACGGGCGTGCGAGGAGGGGCTGATGGCAATGTTTAAAAAATGAAACGATAAATTGCAGTAGCGTTTTTAGATTTTTCTCTTTAGAAATCGTTTGTTTCTCCTCCTCCTCTCTCGCCATTTTAAATAAACACATTACTCAATTGATGAAAGGGTGGAATGTTGTTTGTTGGGGTATAATGCATTATGGCTCGGACACGATGCACGTGCGCGGTAGGGGTTTGGTTCTGTAATGTAACATTTGAAAGCAGGGCTTGTGGAGCACGCACAGATTAGCTCGGATGCAGAACCGGTTTAATTTTGAATCGTATTAAATATCCATTAAACTCTGTCCCATCGCTACTTCTTATCACGAGAAGCTATCAACGTCATCACATTGTGAACGAGAACACTGTTCGCACGGGGCAGCTTGAGAGTGAAGTCGAGCAACGATTGTAAGTTGACCTTCATCCAGCAGTGGATGGAAAATGGGGTTTCTCATCCTTAAAAAAACAACAACAATGAGAGCTCTAAAATTATAATGGGAACGTTGGAGATGTGTACGCAACATTACAAATGTATATTTTTAAATAGGAAACACAAACAACCGCATCGTGTTCTTGGTTCTTTCGGTAAAGTCACGTAGAAGGGAAATAATAAAATAATAAAAATAAAACATAATAAAATAATTCTCGTCGTGAGAATTATTTTATTATGTTTTATTTTTATTATGAATCCCTGCAGTCACGAAAGCTTTAAATCGAAATTTAACCGCATCATGTGTTTTTCTTTGGAAGCCAAATTTAGTTAGTTTTGGATGTCTGTGCTGGTCTGTGCTGCTCTCTGCTGGATGAATATAATACTACGTGAATTGAGTCTCAGAGAAATGAAACAGCCGTTACCACATAATCTTAAAACGGACATGATATTGTCTTGCATATATTATTATTGTAGACACATTCCACAAATACGTTGTCAATAAACATCATCTGCAGACTAATTATTTGCCATGTGGCAATGTGACTTAACGTTACCGCCTTCAGCTTAGGCCTTAGGACGTGCATATATACGATTTTGAGAGTAATGGAATAACCATATTTCAACAATCCTGTCGTAGGCATTGAACTTTGTACAGACTGTAGCAATAAAATATATACTAATGTGTTTTAAAAAGTTCAAAGTGTTATCTAGAAAGCGGCATTTTCTTATTTTAAAGAATACGAATTTGCTCCAACACATTACTATCATGACCGCCAGTTCGTGATATAAAAGAACTCATAACATCCAATGTATTTCACCAGAAAAGCTTCACCGATTGTTAACACTTATTCACGTGGACCTTACATTAGGATGTTGCAACTGTTCTGATTTTGTGATTTTGCATGAAGGAAATCGCAGTACCCAGAGCAAAGCCATGATTGTAGAGGACAACATGAACATCTAGACTAAAGCCACCGACACCGGATTTAATCTTCGCGGAGCAAATCTATTCGGTGGACAACACCCATTGTTCTTCTGCCCTCTCCTAGCATCTCACAGCCCCTGCGGTCATGTGCCTATAACACCTGGTATGCAACGAGAGAGTATAAAGGGACATATGGGCGATTAGATGCAAACTTAGATAAGTATATATATAAATACTTCCATTATTTTATGCGTAGTCTCCCATTTTATTCTGGCCTTAATAAAATCATTTCTAATTTCCCAACGGGCACAACTACGCCGGATTACTTTCAGCTCCTGGCGAGGATGTAAATTTACTTTAAAAAATGCAATGTTAATTGAGGGGCCGATGTTTTCTCTCTCAGTGGGAGACACTTCGTGCGTGTGCGCACACTGTTTGCAGAAGTTGTATATTGACCTATCAGCTCGATATTAAATATTGACACCTTAGCCGAGATTACGAGACTGCAAATAGATTTAGCTACAGCACGTGCATTTATACTGCAGAAACATATATACACACACACGCACACAGTTGCAGATAACTGGATACATTGTTCGTTATTAATGACTCTGAAAGTCTGTCTCAGCCATAGCCTCTTGCAGTGACGTATCACATCAGCAAATCTGGCTGGGTGTCACTGTGCCAAAGCTCCCGGACTCAGGATCGGATGTTTGCGAGGTAAAATCTGGCCGGGAGACGATTCACGTCATCATCTGCTCGGGGATTTATAAAGCAAAAACATTTGCCGAGTTCATTGCTCCATCTCCTAAGTTGACGTTCGCTCGATCACGTTTTCCTCATTTGGCTGGCAATACATCGCCTGGTATGCAGGAGGTCGTGGGTTCAATCCCGGCCCTGACGCCTGCTGCTGTATATTTGGAGTTTGCCTGTTCTTTCTCCCCGTGGTTACGTGGATTTTTCTCCAGGTCCTCCCATTTCCCCTCCACATTTAGAAACAAGCGTTTAGAGTTTGTGACTGCTATAAAAGAGCTCTGTAAGCTCAGTGGGACTAACCTGGTAAAATACAACGTTTTTCGTTTTAGATTAGTCTTGAACACTGGCTTCTTGTGACCTTTTCCGCCCAATACCACTTTATGTCTTAACAATCAAATATGATTTCTGTAAATTGCACATTTAAGCTACATTCAGGTTATGTGTTTACATTTCAGTTGGGGGCCAACTCAGCGATTTATTCCTCTGAAGTGGACAAAATAAATACCTATTTGTTGAAAGTCCAGAGTGGTTATCATTTAGTTTTAGTCATGGGAATGTGAAATATTCACCAATATTGATACGCACAATATTTAAATATTAATTATTGGCAAACATTTTTTTTAGAATTTTTTAATGATGTTTCAACGACAAGTACCCAGACAGTATTTAAGGACAAACGTAGTTTGTAATCTACTTGAGTAATTTTGATAAAATTTAATATATACAACATATTAATATATCACATTCATATGCCTAGAAAGACCTTGTAAAAGGTGTATGGCCTGAGATGGCAAGGGTTCGCTTCTCAATAAAACAGCAATATTAAAAAAAAACATTAAAATGTCTGCTCTTTCCACATGACATTTAAGAGCGATCAGTCTTTGTGGCAAGATACAGTCCATAAAATGCCAGATCCACATGTCAGATGTGCGTGACGAACATCAGACACAATTGCCCTTTACAGCGGGCCCGAACAGTACATAGCAAGGGGCAAGCGACGCAAAATAGTGGGACAAAAGGTAGATGTTGCGACACTTTAATAAACAACTGTCGCACAATGGGGCAGCCACACACCAGCGGTGCCAGACCGCTGGGAGGTAAGGTGGGCAGAACGATTTGCGCACTCCCAGTTTTGGCTTCGTATCCTTCCAGGTGCACGTACAATTTTGGATTTGCAAAAAAAAAAACTGAAAGAGAAACTAAATAATTAAATGCATAATAGGAAGAGATTGTCGGAGTGCGTTTCATTTGCTGCATTGTATTATCGTTAAGCGGATTTAATGCAGGGCATGTATTTGAACTGG
Source organism: Lampetra fluviatilis (assembly GCF_964198595.1). Lineage (NCBI taxonomy): Eukaryota > Metazoa > Chordata > Hyperoartia > Petromyzontiformes > Petromyzontidae > Lampetra > Lampetra fluviatilis. The sequence goes on from NC_136292.1 coordinate 2,670,942, forward strand.
TGGGGGCATCATTTTATTAAGTTTGCCTGAATGGTGCAGCATAAGATACTGGATGGAATTTTCTTATGTTTTTTTAAACATTGTTTATTGCATTCTTCATGTTTTTTTTTTAAACACTGAATTATCTGTTTCAATAAATGCAGCACAATAACATTATTCAAAAATGTACTACACTTGAGAAGTCATACTTTTAAAGTAATTTTCCGTGAAATCACAGCAGTAAAAGCATATGCCACCACTACCTTATTGAAAGTCACCTTGAAAGCTACCTTGAACATAGTTCCAGTCAAGCACTTTGCAACAATTGGAAACTCTGCTTTTGAAATAAATCTTCAGAGAATAAAACTGAATCTAAGCCAAACATTTAATTAACACGGCCACCACACCATGCCTTCATTTTGGAATTCCTAATAGCGATTGCTATTATCAAGTAACAAGAAAAAGAACTTGACAGCTTTCAAGTTATGCTCCGCTTCTTAATTTATATTTCATTAATTCCCTCCATTTGAAATGCGTTTTTTTTGTTCTTCTTTGTATCATGGAGCTGTTCCCTACAATGAAAAAAGATGAAAGCTGAGAAGTAAACAACGGCTGGTCAAACGTGTCAGACAAAGTTTGGATCTCTTTGTCTTCAATCAATGCGGTTGATAGGGCAACATCTGGAGTGTGGCTTCCTTGGAAAATGAGGGCAGTTTGTGGCAGGCATTGTGTAGGTGAGGTGCCAGGTGAGTGCTCAGCACTCCAATCTCAGCAATGTTCCCTTTGATCAAACCAATACACTGGTTGAAAAATATTACTCCTTGGCTTTTCCCCCCATAGAGCACCCAGACATGCAGCTGACCGTGTTAAATGATGGGGGTGAATCTGAGAAGAGGCATCGCTTTTGATGGGTTATATACAGCCAGGGCAGCTGCTATTTCATTACTCCAATACACACACACGCACATGTAATCTCTGGAACGACCAGGGCATTGGGAGACGGTGACCATTCCGATGGACGTACATTTAAATATTTACAATGGCTAGAACACTTAGTAAGCGCCTTTCTTATGGGCACCGGAGATTGGCCAAGAAAACCATTGCCTCGGAAAACACGGTCTTAAAATCAAGTCAGGGCCAGCCGAAACTTATATCTGAGGTATTATGCGCAGGTGTTATGTGGATTTTTTGTGTCGCTGGATAATCGGAGATAGTAACTTCTTGGGGATTCCATCATCCAGGAGTGGATTGATCATATCTGATGATGATGATGATGATCTGTGGCACTCTACACCTGCGCCAAATAAACTTTCTAGTTTGAAATTGATATTTGGGCTTGTTAGGTCTCTCACCGAAAACTCAACGCTGAAGAATGTATGAACAGCTTCTACTAAATGGAAAATGTTACTCGAAGCTATTACAATTTAACCTAGTTGTCGATATTCAGGAAGAATTATCGTAAAAAAAAATATCATCGCTTTTAAAGCCACAGTAATAGGAAGGAGTTGCGATGACCAAAGTCCATCACGGCCACCCACTGATGTTATTTCCATTACCATCACTGTAGCTACAGTTTATTTCATACACAATATATGGCCAGCAAGTCTCGTTCAAACAAAACAACACTGCAATGAGGTTTATAATAAACAAATAGTAGGCCATGTAACCGCGACATCAATTTAATATCTCGAAAATGCCAATTTAATTCCACAAGCCCTCACTCCCTGAAGATAGCCAGCAGAGCCCACCACTTAAAGGACACTTTATCCTCAATGTCTGTAAATCCTATCAAGAATCTGCCTGGCAATTAAGAGTTTAATACAATTTCTGGCATATCCAATACTCATGAAAAAGTCATCCCAATTGTTGTGCAGTCTATGCAGTTATGAATAGACATTTAATTGCATCAGGAGAGCGGGTGTCCACACTTTTTTTTATTTAGTCCCCCCCGCCTCTGCAGTGCCCTTTAACATCAATATGAAAGCTACAACCGAACTTAACCTTCTTGTTAAAGCATTTGTCTTCAATAGATGCCAAAATGTACATCCAGCGCTTAAGATGCACTGATTTTATATCACTTATTACAGCTCAGCCAAATGTGTAAGATAACAGTAAATGGACCTTTTTTATGAAATGTTTTCACACCATTGTACGATAACTAGTTTATGCATGCTTAATTAGACTTTCCACTCCAATTACATTTTAAAATTAGTTATTATAATATAATGAATTATCTACAGTATCCATTGCAAAAACCAATGTTCTTTTCTAACGCAATCACTATATTCATTAACTGGAATATTTCTGTACTCATTAAAGTTTATGAATTTTTACAGCACTTTTATATTTTAACATTTCGGCCCACGCGTAGATTATTACTGATTAGTTTCAACAGTTGTGATGCATATATTACCAAAAAAATTGACACACACATCGACACAAGGACAATATCGATTGATAATTAAAACATGTATATTGCCGCCATCATCATCAACCATGTTCCTTGACCTCTGCCTGAAGGCCTCCCCACCTGGTCGCCATCGTCACGTGTCATGCGAGGCAATAGTCAACTCACCGATCTCGTTTCTCGTGGTGGTCATCCTCTTGAGCACATTTCCTCCTTTGGCCATTCCATCACCGGTGATACCCATCTGCTGTCGTTCTTTCTAACGACGCGTCCTGCCCAGGCCCACTAACTTTCACGAAGAGTAAACATGGTCTCTGTTGTTGGCGCGTTTTCTTTTATCCATGTCACGTTCTTATTGCTCTCATTGTAATTCCCAGCATGCATGTTTTTCCCTCGCAGTACTTCTTCGCGCTCTTTTCAGCCTCTTGCTCCGCACATCGGAGATGGAGCGATGACATTAACTCACGCTTCAGAGCTGCGTGGATTGTTCCATCACGAGAATACGAGGGATGGCAACGCGACTTTACAAAGGCCTTCACCCAGCAGTGGGCAGAGCAAGGTTGATTATGATTATACAGGTTCTTGTGTGTTCACTGTTGTGTCCCTCCAGCGATGAGGTCAATTTGTTATGAAGACTTTGTTACTTGTGACTTATTTTGCTCATGTTTTATTTATCTTAAGCTCCATGTTGCAGCCTTCTGTATTACATTCTTCAATCAGTTCATGTACTTAATGTCCATTGGTTGTTATGACTGTTAGGGACTGATACGGTTAACACATCTACCATTTGCGTTATGCCTTTATTTCTCCAATCCAATTTTAGGAAAAGATTGTGCGATTGTCGCTGTGAATAGCCTTGGTGAAAATGTATTCCCTTGCCCAAATCCTCTTCTGATATACAAGTTGTTTCATTCTTTACGTAATCTCAGTGGAGCCGTTCAATCTCCACAATTAATTTAGGTAATTTCTATATTTTTGCATTAAAACCTTGGGTTGCTGAAGACCATCGTTCCCACCAAAGTAAATGCCTTTTCATCGTCGACAATTGCTTTGCATAATTTTAGACGTTATTTGTCCTTTATACAATCTTATTGATCGTATGTATGTGGCCAATGGTAGAAAATAATAACATAACTAACATAACAATGGTCAGTAGTCAGAATGTAGGGGGCAGCGTAAAATAAAAAAAATGTATAAGTTAACAAAACAATGCCTAAGATGATATCACTGTAACTGCTTCCAATGTTATTGCATCTTGGAAGCTAAGCAAGGTTAAACCTAGTTAGAATTTGGAGGGTTGGTCACCAAAGTTGTCCAGGTGTTATAGGCACGAGGCTGTGATGTGGCCAAGAGAGAGGAGTGTTCCCTCTGCTGTGCATTGTGGGATTTCTCTGGGTACTCTGATGTCGTCCTACATGGAGCCAGGCTTTCAATCATTGTCAACATATCCAAATGTGGCAGCAGCAACCTGAAAAAAAGTGTTGAGACTCAGTAAGGCTACCTTGAGTAAATTATACTTCACATATTGTTGTTTCGATGGCTGAACCTCACCAAATAGTTTGGAGATATGAACTGGGAAGTGGAAATATATAAAATTTCTCACCGACTTGCTATTAGAGACTTTGTTTATGCATTTTGGTAGGGATAATAACGTTGTTCAGTACGTGTAAAAAAAAATCTTAAAATGACGCCGAGGAATAAAATTAACCTGCTATAGATGAGAAATAATCTCAATGACATTTAGTCTCTCTGTTAGAATATCGCCCTGACTGACCCCTGTTCATCGCCAAAAAACACAGCCAAGCACCACTCGCCTTGTAAGCTGTCCGATTTCAATGTCTCTTTTCATCACATTTTCATTTGTCTCCCACACAACACATGCTTCTGTAAATATCCTTTGTACTCAATATCTCACAGCAAAACGAAGCCCTTAGTTGGATGTATTGTTCTCAAACCGGGGGGGGGGGGATAACATTTGTCACAAGTGTGTATGCACATATGAAAATAAAAAAAACTCAGGAGCACATTGGAAAACTTTTTTTGTTAACTTACAATGTTCGCCAAAATCTAGCATTGTTTGGAATACATTATTTAAACTTGTACGACAACTAGTTAGTCGACATGGCAGGTCCTCTATGGGTGGGTAAAGTGTGGGTCCTCCCACCTCTTCCAAGACATCTGGTCAGCGTGGAAGAGTAGACCAAATTACCCTCCACATGGCTGCATATTTACCTTTTAGAAAAGAGTCTAATTAGGTTTTCCCAATGAACTTTACATGCAATTTGTTGCACGATTCTGAACACTGAAATTAACTATTATATATACAAAACAAAAAACACATTGAACCGTTAAAATAAAAACCCACAAGCGTTCACATTCATGCCGTCATGACAATTCTTACTATCGTTCACACTATGAGAACATGTTTGCATGCCTGTGTGCCCGTATGCTATTTACCCTTTAAATACGGTTGCTTTTTTTTCCTCTTCTATAAAAAAAATGCTCACATTTATCAGAGGCTTGAAGCCTAATCGAAGGCAGCTGTCTGCCGGTCAGCACCCGCATTTAAAAGGGGCTTCCTATAGCCATTTGCCATTAAACTCTCATAACATATTCCAACAAGGTCGGCTGAAGGTTACAGCGCTTGATAAATGAAGATATATTCACCACTTGGCCTGCCACGCCATGTATCAGGATCGCACACGCGAATGATCAATGTATTCAATTCTTAATCTGCATTTAATACAGACTCAACCTCAACCCTGGGTTTGTCCTGGAAAAGGACCAAGTGTGTGTGTGTGAGTGTACGCGCATGTGTGTGTAAGTGTGTGTGTGTAAGTGGGTATGTGTGTCGGTTGGAACTGGTAGAATAACAGTTTGCGCTACGCCGCGCTACGAACGCAGTGACCAGGGTTCAATTCCCGCTCACGGCCAACACCAGTGACGATTATCTGAACCAGTCATGGGCCTCTCCTAGGTCGACTCAGCCTCACATGAGCACCTGGTTCTCTGTGTAAAATAGTCACAGGGGAGACAAAGGCGGTAGGGCGTGGTGCTGTCCACCCACCCCCTCTTGTGCCGTGTGGACCTTCAGAGGTGCTCATTTACAGCACTTGCCACAACAGTTTGTTGAGGCTACAGTATTAGTAGAATCTTTGTCTTGTGTGGGTATGGATGTGGGATTAAAAAAGTCGAATTCAATGCGGTTATAAATGTTAATTACCAAGAATGGCAATAACTAAAGGGGGGATTGGTGATGCGGTGGTATGTGCGCTGTGCTAGAGACCTGGTGTTCTGAGTTAAATTCCCAGCCATGAGCTAACATCAGTGGCGAGCGATATCTGAACGGGTCCATCTTCTTGGTTCTTCCGGTAAAGTCACGTAGAAGGGAAATAATGAAATAATAAAAATAACACGTAATATTTTATTTAAAAAAACATAATATTTTATCATGTTTTATTTTTATTATTTCATTATCTCCCTTGTACGTGACTTTACCGAAAGAATCAAGAAGATGAATCCCTGCAGTCACGAAAGCTTTACATCGAAATCTAAACGGGTCCTTCACCAACCCGTACTGACTAATGCGGTAAAGTGCAAAGAAATATCCATAACATCCATAACCGACGCCGTGTTTGGAGGCCTTCACCCAGCAGTGGTTTGACAAAGGGATGATCATTATTATAATGATTCTCACGTTGTATAATTAAAACACAGCACATGCATGTCAGAGTCTACATTTACAAATGTACCGTCAAAATTGTCCCGTCAATCTTTCATAATAGAATATTATTCATAATGTATTTATGTATATTTATTATGCATTTATGTATATTTATTGTATATAGTATGTATTTTTGTGCTTCTAAACCTCTGCTTTTTGTGGTTTGTGTGTCTTAGGCGTGAAAAAAATGTACTAAGTATAACTTAATGAACCATAAAACAACATCGCTTTGGACATAATTACCTCCATTATTAAGCTTAATGTGTACGTAATTTGAAACCAATTCACAAATACATTGCCTCTGTTATTGAATTCATGGGTTGTCACTTTATATTTTGTTCTGTATGCTTGCAAGCAAGTGACGCTGCATGTAAACTGTATTCGGATTTAACCTGTAATGAATACAATGGTGACCTCTCAAAGTCGAGTGTGCTAACCATTGCACCACGGTAGCATGTAATGCTCATTCTCTCGGCGCGGCAGTTGAAGCAATGGAAACCTTTATTAATCCCCACACATCCATCCACCCAGCAGTATAAATGGGTTCACTACAATTAGTCGATTGGCAGGTCACCAGGTAAGGCCCATTGATCTCTGTCGGTGTTTTCAGAAGCGACCTGGCCACAAATGATAGCTCAACGAAGTGGCTTATCACGTGGAAATTTATAGCAGCCAAATACTCTAAACGCACGTTGATTCTAAATGTGTAGGGAAAAACCGGAGGACACGGAGAAAAATCCACGCGACCATGGGGAGAACATGCAAACTCCAAATATACAACAGGCGTCAGCGTTGGGATCGAACTCATGACCTCCTGTATACCAGGCGAGGTAGTTAACATCTTGCCACCATGGCGCCCTATATACCCTCCAGACGGGCTCTGTAGAGCTCCCTCCAGTGGAGGTTCTTCCATGAGCATCGGGATGAGCAGGAAATTACAGAGCTGCACCTTTACCTTTGTCTGAATACAAGAGCACAATTGTACACTTGACTTATTTTTGTTCTATTCAAAACGCAAACTTGCCCAACCCATTTGCCTCCAAGTCCAATAAATATATATCTCAATCGTAGTCCTATTATATTTTAACGCTTGCTTGTATTTGGTGCATAAATTATTGCCTGTGCTTCATGGTTGTACAAGTTGTCCACTGATGTACAGATGAAGACAGATGCGTGCGCTGGGCACTTGCAGTAAGTCACCTTCACTGAGAGAACTTCCCTTTAAAAAGAATCATATTGGTCATCAGCAGCCACGATCCATCCACCGCTGGATGAACACCCCCCCCCCCCCCCCGACATGCAAGTGATTTCTCTCACAGTTCTACGATCCCTCGCAAAAACATGAATCGAAATCATTTAAAACGTACCGAATTTCCATTTGAATTCAACGGACAGTCAAAGCCATGTGGACAAAAGTTTATTTTCTCAGGTTGGCTAGCAAATGCAAAGGCGAGGGCAGGGGGGGGGGTAACAGCACGCACAATGCTCCCTGAGCCTTTGTAGCACAAAATTAAATGATGTGGCGATTTCCATTTGGGTACCAGTGTCCAGCTGGCGTGTGCCACAAAAAAACCTTTCTGAGCCAGTGAACTAAAAATACCACTGTCTCAATCCATCTGGCTGGGGAGCTTTAGACAAGCCTCCCATTTCGATTCAAGGGCTGTTCCAACAATGACCTTTTGCAAAGCATCGCAGAATCCAAACATTACGCTAAGTTGATGGAGCGCAGCAAAGACTTTTCAAGGGTAAGCGGTTGGCTTGACACTGAGCATGGATCGACACTGGATTAGAGGCGTACCGTGCCACCGAGGCAATGCAAACATTTCATTTCATCCAAACCATTGCCCCCCCCCACCCTCGTCTTGACTGCTCAGTCTCCCCGCGGTTTTAACATCTGACAATAACGAAGGACTACCCGGTTATGTCAATGCCAGTGAGATGTGTGTTTGCCTGTCAGAGCCCAAAGCTTCCACACACCTGAGCCTTCGCTCACCCAAACATAAAAGACGAATGTAAAGATTTAATACGTCCCCCCCCCCCGCTTTCAACCGCTGCCCACCTCCCCCCCAACCTCCCTTTTTGGCTAATAATTATTTGTGCAGTGACCACAAATATTTGCATTCAATAAAAATAAAGAACCGTCTATAGAGTTCACATTCATTCGTAGTAGTAGTATTGTTGAATCAATATTTCTCTGGTTGATAATATTGACCAACAATGGGGCATGGGAAAAAAAATGTTCATCATTTGGTACAAAACATATGTTGGTCTGTGGCACCGTTGATATCTCACAGTACCACTCATGTCTGGACCCCAGCTGGCTCATAGGTGATATACCTGGTCCACACTTGTTAATAACCGTATTCATGTCTATTTATTTTTTCCTGATTCAATACTGTATATGCGGACAGCGGTGGCATGGTGAGTTAACGCAAACTCTGCTATGAACCTGGCAACCCGAGTGTGACTCCCGGCCACAAGTATCATCAGTGACGAGTGACATCTCGACTGCTCCAGCCCCCTCTGGCTCCCCAATTCACCAACCGGTGTGGTGAAGCAAGGTCATACAACCCCCTCTGAATGACACGGCATGGCCTTAATCCCGCAGTGAAATGAGAAGCTACTGTAAAACCATTGAAATCTATTCATATGGAATTGTTGTAAGAATGGCATCGTTTAAGTTAGCGTTATTACATAGCTGGAACAATTTTGGTTAACGCCGGAACATCGAGTTGACGTTGTATTGTGATATACTGTACCGTTCTTTTAGGCAACGTTATGAAATAAAATGCTTAGTAAACCCTATTTAATCGGAAGGCAAAATCAATTATGTTTCAAATTGGAGGATACACTCTGTCACATGAGTCACGTTGCTCAACAAAAGCAATTGAAAAACAACCGCCGCTCGACGGATTCACCTTCACACGCACACACGCACGTACGCGTGCCACTCGCTTTCACGTTGTTGCAAGCCACTGCCGGAGAAAACTTTAAGCTGTTGGCGCACCGACGGACGACGGAAGGTGTCCTGCAAAGGTTACGCGGGATGCCAAGTGCTTTGCTGGCGAGTGAACACTCGCATGTCGGTGGCAGTGGGGGGAATTTGAGCAGCATGCTTCACAGCGGGCTACCCCTGCTTGTTGATTGTCCATAGCCCTGCTCAAAAATCAAGAAAGCTCAGAGGCATGAAAACATGAAAAATGTGCCCAGACCATCGAGCAGGTCACTGGCCTTAACTGTGGACAACTTACTCGGCGTCAAGGAAGTGACAAGGCTCTGTGGAATGGGACTGAATATTGATGGGGGGAAAAAAGTCAATGCTGCATGCCAGCTCCCTAGCCTCAACCATTCCGTGCGGCATACGACCGAATGCATTTGGACAGGAATACTGTGCACACAGGGACACTCTGCTGTGGTTTTGAAAGGTTAGTGCATGGTAATTGCAAATCAAAGTTTGCCGATTTTGTTCAATCTCCAGGCGTGGCATTGTTGAAACAACAATGCAAGTTTCTTCAAATCGTCTCCGCCGACCTCCCGTCCACCCAGCAGTATAAACGGGGACACCACAGTCAGTCAATGGGCAGGTCACGTGGTGTGTGGTGGGGTCAAGTGTGTGGTGGGGTCAAGTGTGTGGTGGGGTCAAGTGTGGGTACCTCCACCTCCTCCGAGACGTCTGGACGGCACGGGAGAGGATCTAAATGGGCGCTCTCCTGCCGTCAGTGGCATGAGCAAGTCCTTGCAGGACTGCAGCTTTACTTTTGCTGAGCACAGCAGTGCGTTTACGTCGCAATATGGGAGGTAAAAACACATTTTTTTTTTATGTAAACAGGTAAAATAATTTAATTCAAATAAAACAAATGTGCCTTTCATATCAATGTCTCCCAGTAGCACTTTGCTAAACAACGCTGGGATAATTGTCGATTGGCTTCGTCTGCCATCAATGGGTGGCCTGTTCTCATCATCATAACTAGGAGCCACTTTTATCCACCGTTATTTGTCCCCATGCTATCATCATCCGTTAATCATCAACCTCTCCAGCGATGCACCCTGCTAAATAATTATTTTTTCCCCTTAACAATGTGATGCCTCTCATTTGTATTTTACTCTCTGACCCATGTGTTCTTCTTTCCGTTTCTCAATGTGATGCCCGGCATACACCTCTCCGTGTATCTTTGTTTACGTTTCAGCTTGTTTAATTTTCGTCAGTGTCCGTGATTCCAATCCGCATGCTACAGCGGTGAACACGCACGTGGTGAAAACCTTCAGAGTCACGCACAACGGCAGATATGTTTCATTATCAAATGCAGTTTCCTAAAAGCACTGAAAACTTAGCTCACTTTGCCACTTTCATTCGTAATTTGTTTTCAATCCTGGTCTGCCATGAATAGTTATCCGATATATACACAGTACATTGTGTTTTTTCAAGCCGAGTTCCTCTAAGACAGGGGTCGGCAACCTACGGCTCCGGAGCCGCATGCGGCTCTTTGCGGGCTGCTTCTTGACGATATGTACGTATGTACATAGATGCATTGCGGCTCTTGAAATACTGAATTTTGTACCGAATTGGAAAGAAATGGCTCTTCTTGTTATTTTGGTTGCCGACCCCTGCTCTAAGAGATGTATTCTTTTTCGATTAAAAGCTTTCGTGACTGCAGGGATTCATCTTCTTGGTTCTTTCGGTAAAGTCACGTATTACTTCCCTTCTACGTGACTTTACCGAAAGAACCAAGAAGATGTATTCTTTTTGTTCAGCAAACTTGCGTACAACTTTTGTTTTCACTCGTATCTATCTTTTAACCCAACTTTGCAGTCTTCTTTAAGTTTAATTGCCATTAATCGCTATGATGACTATGCCATTATCACATCTGAGATGATTAATACTATCCATATTAGTAATGTCTCAAATCTTATTTTCAGAAAATATTTTCTGACATCGATTCACATGGTTGGCTACGTACAATGCAAAAGAAGTTTAACATACATATATGCATCATTGTCAATAGCCTACTGGTGAGAGCGTATCTGTTTAACCTTTGCTAATGGCAAACATATTTCGTCTCTTTTGTTTTTATAAAGATCATCTTCATCTTTACTCGGATCTCCGATTTACACCAACACCGCTCTAAGGATCCTAAGAAACACATTCAAAGTAGGCTTTATATCTATGCAAATTTTGTGTTTAAATATAGTGTGTGAAATTAAGTCTGTTTTTAATTTAATGGCGTAATTTGTTCGATCGAATTAGCAGCAGGATTGTTCATTAGCATTAAAATAAGATTGGCCCCAGCTTATTTATGAGTTATCGCAAGAATAACACAGTAATTTCACAGTCACTGGACAAATAAAATAAAATGCAGCTGCCGTTTAGCATAGCGCTCTGCAACCACGCATTAATTAGGCTGATAGAGATGTGATTCACCATTTCACAATGCGGGGAGAAGAGCATGAATTACAGAAGAATGACACGAACATGACCATAAAGCACATCATGTGCCTCAATAATGAGCAAAGTGCACATCTGAGACTTAAGTCTAGATGCTATAACACAGGCTCTGAAAAAAAAAAACGATTTGTCTTTGGGTTTATATTGTAAATGTTAAACTTAAGTACTATGCTATTTTTGATTCAAAGAGTAGTTATATAAACAGTGAATGTGTTTTAGTTGTATTCATAATTTGAAATATGATTTACCAGTGTGTATACTATAGTGCTAAAGAGAATGCAAGTTAATTAATACACAGCTTTTAGTCAATTCACTTCTGGATGAAGGCCTCCCTGAAGGCATGTTAGACCATACTTCACCATGCTGGTGAGGGCAGATTGCTGATTCAGGTAAGACTCACCGCTGATGTGAGCCATGGTCGGGAATTTAGCTGAAATCGCGAGGTTCACAGCGCAGTCTGCTAACCCCTTCACGACCGATCCATCACATAAATACGATATTTTACGTGGGGGAAAAACAATGACAATAAAAACCACTAGCAGTGCTTCTATTTCTTCATGTTGTAATAAATATAAACTGTATTAATGTAATTCTGTTTTAACAAAATTCATCCAGTATTCTGTTTACAATATTGACAACAAACACAACAACAGTGTTATAAATTCTCCTCTTAGAACATTTCAACAAAAACAGGGCACTCCTCGGCTGCATGAATATGCATTCAATCAGCGGCAACAACAGTGACCAAAGGCTCCGTTGACAGTTGATCTGCGTTTGCCTCATGGCAGGGGGGCCGAGGTGGGTGGCTCAAGACAGGTTGACAGCACAGCCCCTATGAAGGGGGCCTTGTTACATATTAATTTGGCTCAGTCCTGTCACTCAGTGGCCCAGGCCTGCAGCGCTGCATCGAGTGGCAGCTGGCTTGGGTGGCACCTGAGTAAGCGACGTCTCTGCTTGCAGCGGCTGGGTGTGTTGTTTGTTGTCCGTTCGTTTAGATTGTGAGCACGAACGTGGACGGAAGGGTTGGTGAATGGCCGCACATGCGAGGACCTCCGATTATCACGGTTGGCTACGTACGGTGCGAAAGCAGCCCAACATACACGCATACATGACACTTACTCGACATTGAGCAGGTTGCATCACTACAATGTATTGCTCGAGGGAGAGGAAATGTTGGCCTACTCTTTCATCCGGGCCAGAAGTCTCGACCGTAGGAGTACCCATACTTTATCCGACCACATGCAACCTGCTTGTCGAATAAACTGTGGTGTACAAATTTATACTGTTCGGTGGACAGACGCGGAGGGATTTAAGAAACTTGCCAATTGTTTCAGCTGCCCTCCTGGCAGATCGAACCAGAGACCTCGAGATTAGTTGGAACTATTACATCGCCGCAGCACCCCCTACTGAGCAGCCTATGTCGTGTGTACATTGTAGCACCGTTTCTGTAAATTTAGGAGCAAGCTGTCACTCTTTGATAGATTTCCAAAGGGTTCCCCTTTTCATACTTATAAAGTCACTGTTAATTTTAGAGTAGGGATTCCGTCAGGAATTTGTAACAGCATAGACAAGAATAAGTTCCATACAAATGTGTTATAAACTCCCCGAAGGAACAAGCAAGATTTACACTGCTGTGTTTCAAAATCTTTTAGCACATTTCCAGCAACGCCTCTTCATATTTTGCCGTACATTCAATGCTGCGCGAGACTCGAATTGTTTAAATTCGTATTATTGTTATCTAACAATAGGACGGTGCCACACGTGGCAATTATTTCATAGTAGTAATATATATGATCAAATTAATACAAAAAGTTGTCGTTGATTTCTCAAATGTATGTCATTTAGCGCTCATCTCTTATTTACAGGCTTGAGCTAAAGTGGTGGAAATTCGACATTCCTTTGGCACGGCACGAGTCTCTCAACAAGACAACCATTGTTGACTTATCTACAAAGTCGTACACACATTGAATCTACTCGAGGAATGATGGACCGATGGATTTGAGCTCGCAACGTTCCGATTGCGAGCCGCTTGCTCTACCGCTGAGCTATCGGACCGATTATGAAATGAACAATCAATTTAAAACTCATTATATATAAAATGTCATCATGAAATTCACATACATATGCAACACAATTACGCGGTCAATGAGGCCTTCCTGAAAGACGGCTCAGCTGCATGGATATTCACGTTAACATGGTTGGGCTCAGCACGCGAACAGTCTCAGAACAAACATCGAGGGACGAATAATTTGTCCAAAAAAAAAAGAAAGAGGTGTGAGATCAGATGTAGTGAGATATATAAAAACACTAATACCCTGTGTTCTGTTAACAAAGCATCTCCGTATAAGGAATTGGCAGATGTCACAGCGGGGAGAGTGGAGGTGGCGCGGTGAGGTGTGTGGTGCAATCGCGCCACTCACGACAATGCCACCACGGGGGCCTCCACCTCCTCCGTGGTTTCTGTGCGGCTGCCTCATATCCTATGCTAATGCATGCAGCATGCCTTTTTACTTGACATTATTAAATAATGTCACCTGGTGATAATGTAAATGTTTTTTTTTTGCTCTCCGCCCCCCCCCCCCCGCCCGCCCCCCTTATTCATCGGATGAAAGGGCATAATTGAGTGCTCCGAATTAAGATGTACAAATGTGTTTGACTGCGGCTGAAGTTTCTAGGGCATGTGCGTATCAGCACTCAGTGGCGTGCAGAAGGGGGCACAACTTTACATCATCGCAGGGGCGACGTCGGCGGAATGACCCACCCTCCCCCGACCCGAGTGCACGCTCGGGTTATCTAGACGACGCAGGTCATTTATATCGTGACCTCCCATTTTTAGGGCCACCCAGTGCCAGATTAAGCTAGTGCGGAGCCTGTAGCATATGTTATGAAGGGGCCCTAAATATATATTTTAAAAAAATCGCAAATATTAAAACACATACATGTTTAGCTTGCATAGTAAAGTTATTGTATTGTTTCATTTGCTATACAGCCAGATGATACGACCAATCGCTAACCTTAAACACCCAGTCGTTCGTAAAAGTTGAAGGCGGTATAGTACTATAGTAATAGAGCAAGTGCAGAATCACTGCACCGGAATTAAGAGCTTGAAAGCATTTAGCGAGGGGCCCTTGAAAGTGCGGGGCACGTAGCATATGCTACTTTTGCTACTAGGATAATCCGGCACTAGCCCCCCCCACCCCCAACAACACGCAATGGTTTATAATGTGGTTAACATCCACCACTATCGTGATGAACCCAAATTCGGTACAGTATGTAGTTTGGTAATTAAAGCCGTGGCATTGCTGTGTCAGTTACGTGCCGAAATGAAAACAAGTTTAGTTAGTTTTTGACTTTGATTTGACACATTGCAATTCGTACATCGCATGGGAAAAAAACTGGGACAGAATAAGTAATGGTGGGGTGTTGGCCATCGGGCAATGGGTGATGATAAAAGAGTAAAAGGGAAGAAATTAAATTTACAAAGAGCCTAGCCACCCCTCCCCTAAAAAAAACAATAACAGATACAATGTCGCCCATCAAAACTAATCTGGCCCGAGTAAGACTCAGTCTACCACATTGGTTACAACCTCGACATATGCCGGTCTCCTATGGCAGGGTAGCAAATGGTGCTCTCACTAACGCGACTACTGAGGCCTCCAGAAGAGCCGCATCACGTGACTTGTATCTTGGTTTTGAATATAAAAATGCACGCCCATCCTTTAGGAAAACGAAACACGTGCAAATATGTTGGTCATTTATATTTTTACCGTAAAAAAAAAATAACACGTGTGCAACTTCTTTGTCCAGAAATCAGAGTTAAAAAAAAATACATAAAAACTTATTTCCATGTTTTTGACAACAAAAATCTCCAAAAGGAACGTTTTTAACAATGTTCTGTTTGTATACGGCAAATAGCTAATCAAAAAAGGCCAGAAAGAACACAAGCAAGGAATCTGCTCAAGGCGGTGGCTGTGGGGGAACCTAGGAGGGATGCTGTTATTTATTTCATAAACACAGAAAGCAGCGGTGATGTTTGATAATGTCAATAATTGTGTTTTTACCCAATATCAGCCACAGCAGGATTTCGGCTTTCAAAAAAAAAATGGCAGAAATTTTGCTTCTTGGCAGGACAGCTATTGAATCATGAGGCTATCTGTTCCAAAGAGGGATGTTATACTTTGAAGCAGCATGCAGGGGGGGGGGGGGGCTTTGATTTACTGAGTAATCATATGTCCTTGATGGAATATTTGACCGTTTTCTCCAACAAAGCTTTGATTGTTCACCCATCGGGGAGGCCCAGCTAGTCAATAGCCAAATCAAAACAGCCCAAAGTAAATTTGCTCTTATTATGTACATCCAAAAAAATCCATATTCAATTATGAGAGCCTCTTCTAAACAATCCAAACCAATAAGCTTCCCTCTTTTTCTTAGTACCTCCCTACCATTCAGTCTCAATTGTCTGTTTATAAAGAAAAGCACCAAGATAATTACATTTTTGCTGTGTAATGTCCCATCTCTCGTGGGTAAATAGGCTGTTCCTGAAGCAAAAGCCAGCCATCGGTCCTCCCACAAATGACCGACGGATTATAATTATCATGAAGACACACACACAGGCCATATTGCACTGAAATTTAAGGCAAGACTGCAATTTTTATTTCAAGTTTTCATGACAAAATCAAGCAAAGTGTGAGTGGTGGCAGAGTCGGTAGCGCACTATGCTATGAACTCGGTGACTTGAGCTTGATTGCTTGACATGAGAAAAAATTGTTCTTCCATGCACTTAATCAGCATGTTTCACTTAAAGAGATTTTCTAGAATGGCAATCACGATGCCTTTATGTGCACACATCTCTCTCTCTATCATGTACCTGGCAGCTGTGTTCCTGCTATGACCATTTAGCCCAAAGAACAATGAATTACATTAATCTGTACTGCCATCTATTACACTGTGTTGCTTGCCCATAGTGTTTTGGGGCTCTGCTGAGACGCAGAGCAGAGCGACTTTAATTTTCAAAATACTTTCACCGCATATTTCGGAACAAAGCCGCTATCCAGAATTATTTGCAAGCATTTTATTGTTGTTCGGTTTAAACAAAAGGGCCACTTTGTTGGTGTTGTTGCAAAGAGGTGGATGGAGAGCTTGAAGAATGTAAAGGGAATGACTGAAGTGTTGAAAAAAAACTGCAACTAGGGCACAATCTCTTAAAATCTCTGGAAAGATAAAAGGGCCATTCACAACCACAAGCAGTACTGTACATCTGTTTTATCGGAAGCCACTTGCCTTATCTGGGCAGGCTGAAAAAATATATGCCCATATATTTTTTTTCTTAGAGTCAATAAAAAAAAGCCGCAAGGACAAACGGGAGAAATTGCATTGTTCGGGACCCACCATTGATGGCATGAAATATATTGCAATTTTTAAACACGATTGCATCAGATGTTTACTATGGATAGCAGGATTATAAGTGGAGCTTTTGATTGCAACATATTGCAAGAGCAATTTCTCCTCCGTGCAATTCCCGACAATTCGTTCGGAACGAGGTTCTGCAATTATCAGGACGCGTGCCTCTTCGGCGTTCTTGCTATCGTGATGAGGCTGCGCAGAGCCGACTGGCACTTATTGCAAAATGTAGCATTCCAGCCCCCCACCGATTGTTGTCTTCGTCTTCTTTAAAGAACGAAACCAACAACAATATTCGTCACCTTCAAAGACGTGAACACAACATTTCCAACGTAACGCTGCACAAAGAGACACGGTGGTAATTTCCACTCGATGATTGATCTTGTTATTGGTGATGGGCAAATACGCTACACGTGGCTTGTTCGATACACGGCACAAGTTGAAAAGAAAAGGAAATCCAATGTGCTCATCATCTCAATAGCCGGGGCTCTCTTATACATTGGAAACACGATGTTCCTTCCCCCCACTGAAACGGCCTGCTGTGATAAGGTCAATGTGAACCTAGCGGGTGACTTTCACGAGGCTCCCCTCCCACCTCATTCCACTGTTTTCCCACATCCTTGCGTATGTGTGTAGAACTTCTTTCGCACCGTACGTAGTCAACCATGATAACCCGGGGGATGCATGGGGGGGGGGACAACGAACTAAACACAAAAACGCAGTTCTAACGAATAGAGTTTTCCATCTAGATTTAAAAGTCAGTAGCTCCGTTCGGATTCCTAATATCGGTAAGAAGAG
Organism: Lampetra fluviatilis; assembly: GCF_964198595.1. Taxonomy (NCBI): domain Eukaryota; kingdom Metazoa; phylum Chordata; class Hyperoartia; order Petromyzontiformes; family Petromyzontidae; genus Lampetra; species Lampetra fluviatilis. Next base: position 2,688,693 of record NC_136292.1, read on the forward strand.
CATTTCACAGACGGTCGGAGAGGCACTTTTGAAAGCGCGCGATTCCGTGGCGAGCGGTTGCTATACCTTGCCAGTGATGCCACCATAGGGAAACGATCATCCACATTAACGACAATATCTTAAAATTTTCAGTGGTTATTTAAAAATAAAAAGAGGATTACGGAGGAGTAGCAGCGGAGTCGTTTGCGAACTTTGCTCTGAACCTAGTGACCTAAGTTTGATTGCTGGTAAGCTGCTAGCATCAGTAATGAGTGGTATGAGAACCAGATGTGCCCACCTCTCACCCGCCCCGCCGCCCCCGCTCCAAATGTGATGACCAACGTGGACTGACCAGTGTGGTGAAGTATTGCCAAACAACTCCCGTAACAAAGCATGGGGAGACCTTTTTCCAGCAGTGAATTCACAAAGCACAAAGGGCGGTAGGTTAATGAACATTAAACACAAAAGTGAATATACATCAGTCTGTGTTGCTGTGACATTTGTCAAAAAGCCATAGCAAAACAAAATGGTAATTTCGCTTATTAAATAAACTAGAGGACAGCTCGAATCATTAAACTTCAAACATTCAGGGCACTGCCACCAAACAATCGTTGTACTGTCCTCTTGGTTCATATCTAGCTCTTGACGACAGGCATTCAAGTTTCGAGAATTACTTATTAATTAGTTGTGTTTTGCTTTGTTCTAGAAACTGCTGAATTCACAGAATAACACACTTTGTAGTGCTCCTTACCTTCAAAAGTTAAAAACAAACGTCCCATTTTTGTTTGTTAATAAGGCTAATGACGATTGTCAATGACGATGACGGTAAATCATTTTCAGTCAGTGCCGCTCCACGGCTGTCAACATAGTTAGTGAAATGTTTACGGCGCATCGAGTTCACCTGCCATCCGTATTCATCTCTCTTGCGCTTCTACATTTCTAATAATACTAAACCACGTGGGCACACGTTAACATAACACGGCACACAGAGTGAACAATGAAATGTAAATGCATTCAGTGTTGTTCATTTCTTAGTTCAAAGAGATGATGAGCATTTTTTTTTTTAAATCGAATACCACAAACATTTTCCTGCGCATTCTTCACCACCCCACCCACCACCACCGTCCCGTCCTCCCTCCTCAAGCAGAAAAGAAGGAAATTTGCTTTCTGCCAAGCCTGCAAAAGGGATAATCAATTTCGAGTCCTGACGACGACCTTTCCCCGTCCTTGCAACTTCATCTCACCCCCCCCCCCGTTTGGCCCAGCGTCGTGGTATTCACGCCGGTGCTGGCAGCCACCTGTGGGTTGGTGAGATGATGACATATCCACGTGCCCCGTCCCCGCAGCTCCCCCAAGGCACCAACACAATGCGCAAGCATCCCAAATCAGAGCTGGCAGCGCAAAATCACCGCATTAGAGACACGCCGCTGTAGCAGATCAACGTTGTAACCTTCACAAGTCCCCGTCTGCATAACACACACACACAAGTGCGCATTTCATAATAAATATATTTTCATCACGCATTAGTTTCCAATGTAAAGCTTGGTCCGATGGCAGGGAAAGATGTTTATTTTTGTGCCTGCGCATGTTAATTTCGCTTTGAGGTCGCGACCAATGAAGTGTGTGTGTGTGGGGCGGTAGTGTCGCTGTTAGCGCAGCGGTTAGCGTGCTGCATTATGACCTGGCGACCCGAGTTCGATTCCTGCAAAACGGTCAACAGTGACGATTATCTGAACCGGTTCTGATCCTCCCCTAGATCGACTCGGCCTCAAATTAGTACCTGGTGCGGTGTGTACAAACATCGCCACGAGGGAGACAAAGGAGGTTTGGGTGTGGTGCTGGCCACCCACCCCCTCGTGTGTCGTTCCGGCTTTCATAGGTGCTCGCTAACGGAACTTTCCCCAACAGCATGTTAAGGCTATACAGGGGATCTTTGTATGTTTGTTTGTTTGTTTATTCTTTGTTTGATATATTTTTTTCTCTCCATGTTTCAAGTTTGAAATACAAGTTCATCGAAACAATGCGATCGCAAGTGCACGTCTCTAACCAAACAGTCAGTGGAGTGGGTGCCGTGTGCATTACACAGGACCCAGGGGCTGATGACATGTTGGGTAAATGTCACTGTAAGCCTCGACCAGCCCTCTATTATTTTCTCTATCACCAGCGTCTTCAAATATTAATGACGGCAGGCACCTCGGTTTCGAGGTCCAAAAAGCAAATGCTGACTGCACGTATTGCGAGGAAAAGGTCTGCTCACACATGACCCCTGTTTACACAAGATAGTGCACCATTTTAATAAAATATTCATGTGGCAGGGATAACTTCCAGCATCGGCGATGGGCTCTTACCAACCGAGGGTTGTGCGTGCAAACTCGAGGTTTACTCTTGCCGGTAACAGGATGGAAGACCGCCGTGGTCTGAAGGTGTTTTTGATTAAATTCCATGTTCGTGGTTTTAGGACACATCAGACTTTTAGTGGCGGCAAAATAAAATCAGTGGAAGTAAATTAATTGAGCAACATTCGAGAGTTTAGACTTTTTCATATTCAAAACATTAACCGTTTTTGCATATACAATGTATTAATAGTGCGTGCTACGCATACTATAACAAATGACTATTTTTATATTTGGCAAAGTTTTTTTGTGTTGTATCAGAAAGTGAGAACATTACATGCATGAGTACTGTATATTGTAACATTTATACGTGGGGTAAAATTATCTAATCTAATTCATTATTACGTGTGAGTTAATGATGCCAAGATTCAATATCCCAGAGTCATTAAAAATGCACGGCGAATGTGATTGCTTCTCGTGTTCTGATACAACTGCTCTCCCAGTGAAGGAGAGACTTCAACATGTGTATTGCAATCTACTTTGGCAAAATTTTAATCAGGAGGTGTTTATTGCGGTGCATATTACTGCTCAGTCGCACAGAAAGCATGCGTCCCTTTTTATGATTTTTTTTGCTGACTTTAACCCTTGTGTAACTTAAATAACCCATCTTATTTTTGCATGGTACCTGGGTGTCAGCACGATGCTGTTAATTCTCTGCTAAACAACCGCCTGAAGTGCTCGGAATTTCATGACGATCTTCAAAATATTTAAAAACTTTTCCAACAGCGCCAGGGAAGCATGGGAAAAAAAACATTATGCTTTTCAACTCGGTACAGCCACGATTTGTCTGCCGACAGTTTGTGATACGGAACATTATTGCTTGTTTACGTCAACATTGTACACAACATAATCACAAGGGAAAAAAATGTATTTAAGAAAATGTATTTTTTAAAGCACGTTTGTATTTCATTAATTGTGCTTATTAAATGCAATCATGTTTAGTTGTGCAAGATGGATTAGCCCATCAAAACATTACGTACAAATTATATTACGTAAAAGTTTTTTTTTTTACCATCAGCCTTAATCTGTCTACTTGTGGGTAAACGTTTCCGCCATTCCTCACGGTCCTGCGAATGCCACGATCCATCTTGCCCCTGTGCATGAGCGGAGCTCATTGGCTTCATCTCTGCAGTCGTCATTGATCTCAGGTGTGTTCCCTTCTTTGGCTGCCAGTCTGTCATCAGTCTCATCCACTTGCTATCATCCCTTCGAGTAATGTATCATTCCCAATCCCACTTGCTTTCTTTCACAGTCAACACCATGACTCTCACTTCAATCGATTACTCCGATCCATGTGTCACTCTTTCTGTCTTGTAAAATTACAGAATCCTTCAGTGCTAAAGTACTAGCCCTGCTTTCAGTCGCAACTTTAACTCTATCTTATTATGTAAATACATTAACCGAACAATGAAATGAATTTTACTCAACCAATGCATGTTTAAATTATTACACGACAACATAAGTGTATTTGTAAAATCACAGTGTCTGCACGATCGTGCTGCAAAATATATTGACACGTGCATTCTGCAAATTGTTTGACTATTTGGAACTAATTTTCAGTTGTGTGAGTGTGGCTGCAATCATGGACATTTTTACATTAGCAGCATCCAGCCAAGTAAATCTGAGAAGACGACAAAAAACAACCTCATTTTCATTGCTAAAAAAACAAAACCATCCAAAAGGGTGTTAAAACATTCCATAGTCAGTGGTGGAAAATGTAAAAAAAAACAACTTTGCAATGCCCGGGCATAAAATTTGTATGCAAGCACTTCGAAAAAGGAAGGAGTAGAGGCTACAGTGACTGCACATGGATTAAAATTATGAAGTGAATCATCACATTTTGGGTAACAGTAATGAGAGTGGTTTTCAGGCATGAAATCGCAACTCCGCTCTGATATTCATGAAAATTAAAAATATCGTTCTCTCGCTGAGCCATTGAGAAGTTGTAATTGAATGACCAGAGTTTGAGAACGCCACGGATTCTTCTCCAGCCACAGCTATGCAGCCCAGCAGAACCCAATTCGAAACGCAGCAACACAAACCAATATCACTCGCAATATGCTTTTGACAATCATTGCTCAAGATATGTAAAATGTTTAAAATCCAGGCACACCTTAACACGATTTCCAAATACATCAACTACAAAGTAAGTACATTTATAAACATGCAACTCTTATAACCCAGGTTATCATGAGTGCACAGTAGTATAATCAGTACACAGTATAAGTTATGTATTGCTATTAATGTGATTGAATTTAAACTTCTATATAAAATATATAAATACACTTTGTACCAGTTCAGATATCACCTCAACGCTTACGTCAGCTATGGCCAGGACAAAAAATCAGGTTGCCGCTAACCTTAAGTATAATTATGGCGATTTAAAAATAATCATCTCAGCGTTTTATACCATGAAGTCTGGGTCTACACAAAACTTTGGGATGTCACCTTTGACACATCAACCATATCCACTATTTACAATTTCCCATAATCTGCTCGTCAACTTGTTGACTCTCAACCATGAAATCAAACGTTCCTGATTTCAGCTGCTGCTTGACCTTAGTCATTCATGAGTAAATCATTGGGCTCTCTGTGGATGGAGTTGTGCGACCAATCAGACTAAAGTGTTTGCGATCATAATACTTGTCTGAATGAAGGAAATGTGCCGAGAACAGAAACATGGCAATACATGTCATTAGCTTTGCTGTTGAAGAGCATCTGATTAAGCCTTTATTGCTGATGCACATCACTTTCCCAATACGATGATTGCTGGGATTCCTGTGGTAGTGCATGGGCAAAACCACACGCTTCGTTTTCCATGGATAGTGTAAACCATGCCTCGTTGGCCAATATCTTCCACATCCACCATTTCGCTATTCCAGCTGCCACTTAGATCCTCATCCATGCCTTCATCGTGTAGCAACTGAACTATTGCAACCCTCCCTGCGACGGCGTTCCAAAATCCCTCAACTCCCAAATGCCTTTGCCACAAAATCCAACATGCAGCCTGCGAAGATTCCCTCCTGCACCCTTGAAAGAAGCCCTTTCACTGAAATCCTCCAATGCCTCTCTCTCTAGCTCCCAATCCAATCGAGATCAATCTTAAGATCGCACTCAAAAAACTGCAACATCATCCATGGACTCACCCCTGTCCACCTCTCTCTTCTCACATCACTCTACTCTGCTCCAACAACCAAGGTGTTCTCTGGAAACTCCCAGTCAACCTTAGTTCAGCAAGAGGACACTCACTTCTCTCCACTGCTGTCCTCCCAACGTCTGCAAAACCTCTGCCCCAGCTCACCGTGCTGTTGACTCCCTGCCACTGTTCAAGTCCAGTCCCAAGGTCGCCTTCTTCACTTTTGGTCACATTTGGACTTTAAATGGTAGAGTGATCGTATTATAGCGGTCTGCTGACTATAGTGCCACTGCTCCCCAAACAGACACAACATTGTTTTTTAAAAAGATCCGTCCCCTGTAAAATAAGCCACAAACTTGACACCAATATGGAACAAATTTTGCAGAAGTACAGAACTAAATATATGATGCGTACTGCTTATATATGCATACAAAAAAGAACTATGACTTTTCAAGCAAGCAGTCTAGCAAGAAAGGCACACACAATTGCTATGTATGTAGAACTTCGTTCGCACCGTAGGTAACCAACCACGCTAATTGGAGGTGTGGGATTAGAATCGCATTTCGAATTATTAGAATCACGCTGTGCTTGTATGTATGTAGCATCGCGGATATAGCAGTATAAAATTTATATGTGACGAATCATTCGGTTCAAAGTGTACTATTGCATGATTGTTGAATTTCAATCAATTCACCATGTAATTTTTTGAAAGCAAAAAAGGCAAATATTCCATATATAAAACAATTTAAACTATGAACCTGGCAAACATAAGTTTGATTCCCAGCCAATGGCTAACACCAGTGGTGAGTGGCATCTGAACCGGCCCTGGGGGGGATCCCTCCAACTTCATCAACCTGCACTGACCAGCATGGGGAAGTATCGTCAAACAAACCTGACAAGTTCCACAGCATAGATAGGCCTTCATCCAGCAGTGGATCAATCAAAAGAGTCGTGCATCCAACTTGAGGTCGCAAGGTGAGCCAGACAATAGGCCGCACTCAATGCAGCGGACGTAGTGGAGATGAATGCACTGCCTTTCATCTGAACGCACAGGAATTCGGAACATTTGGCAAATACTTGTAGATGTCTTGTTACGCTGAAAAGTATGGCATGGCTACGAATGCGATTTATAATGGGGTCAGTTTAGCAACGGAAACAATGCCGAGCCAAGAGCAGGAGCCCACCCGACCAATCCCGCATTGTTTTGTGAAATGCCTCTCCTTGAGCAATTCAAGATGTTGCAAACACCGCGGAGCTAATTCATGAAGGCGAAGCCCACACGCGACCATTATCAGAAATGACCCAGGCAATCTACGGACAGTTACTCGACACTGCGGTGTCCATCCCATCACCTATTTGCGCTAAAATTGCTTTGTGGGCTTGTGATTCAAGCACCTGGCTTCTACCCAGGCCTTGGCTCTCCATCCCTTATAGCCAGCAGACAGCCCGTTAAATATTGCACACTTGAGAGGCACTTAAACGCAGCCAACAGACTGGAAATGTGCTAGGTTAACTGCCCTCTCCATTTCCCAAAGGGCCATTATGTTGGCTCAACTTTTGCTTCAATTTTAATTACTGTACATGCAAGTAAGAACTCTAGAAAATGTTCACTGTAATGAACGCATCATTACAGCAGACTAACCTATTTAATTACTTTTTAAAACCATTATTGCATTCAGTTTGTACGCTGTGCTATCTGCGTGTGTGTGTCAGTTAGTGTAGCTTTAGACTGTCTATACAAGTGGGGAGTGGTAGTCTAGCGGTTAGTGTGCTTTGGTACGAAGCCGGCGACCCGAATTTGATTCCCGCTCACAGCCAACACCAGAGACGATTATCTGAACCGGTCCTGGACCTTCGCTAGGTCGACTCAACCTCAACTGAGTACCTGGTGCGATATGTAAAAACATCGCCACTAGGGAGACAAAGGCGGCTGGGCGTGATGCTGGCCACCCACCCCCCCATGTGCCGGTCCGGCCTTCATAGGTGCTCGCTACTAGGGGATCTTTGTCCTTGTCGCTTTAGACTGTATATACAGCTCGCAGTCCACTGTTGTCTCGTTGCTGCAAAAATAATACATAAAACAGGGATTTTATAGGTGGGCATACAACATTCGGCTTTGAAAAAAGGTACAGTAACCAATGAGCACACCAGTAAATTTAGCGACTTAACAAAGCTTTATGGAATTTCTGTGACCTCACACAGTCCATGGGGACCTGTGAGCACCCAAGCATTATGCCATGCCATGCTGCCCCTGAATTTAATGCCACATGATTCGCCATGCGGCAGGCCCTGGGCAGCAGTCTTGGAGAAAATTACCCACATCCCAGGTCCCAATTCTATTTCCCGATGCAAATTACCTTTGGATCTGCACTCGTAAAAATGGCCTAAGCTTGTCTGCATGGGTTCCTCCAAATTATAAGTGCAGCCCCTTAATGTTTGAAGGAATTTATATCCTCATACGTTCACAAGTCTTGGTGCGGCATGCTTGTCTTGTTTTTACAGAAAACCATTTTCTCTAAAGAGCACATAAATCCAGAAAAGAATATTGAACATGATTTTTTGTTTAAAATAACCATTACATTGACGTCTCCCCTATTGAACGGCATTTTTTTTTAGATCGTATTTGTGTCCCATAGATTTTTTTTCTCTTAAAAGTCAAAACACAGCACACATTTCCATCGTGAATCGTAACGTTTTTATTCTTTTATGGTGGCTTATTTTAATCTATTTATTTAATCTGGTTATCCACACTCAAAACTGAGTACCCTTTTTAATTATTATTGTTATCCAGCTGATAACAAACAAAAATCATCAACCAAATATACCAAGCAGCTAACAGGTTAAAAATGTAATCATTTGACCACTGAATCTAATATATTTTAAGGTATTACCTTTTTCAAGCCTTATAATTCAAGTGCCAAGTTGAATCCATACATTTCCTAACAATACCAGCTTTTTTAGTTGGCTCAAAGCCAGAACCTTCTTGTAGTAATTGTCCTTTGTAAATAGAAACTTCTACCAGGGGACTGAATGTTCTACAGAATGTGATTTTATGGTTAATTTATTAAAGGGCCCAACTTTTGGTCCCCTGCGGCAGTTTGCCTGTAAGAGTGGTGTGTCTGCTCGTGGCAGGACTTGCATGCATGAGAGAGAGAGAGAGAGCATGTCAACAGAGTCTGAACTGCAGTATCAGCTTACAGCCAGCAGCGAGTACAATAAAAGATGATCATGCCAGAGAGAGGCATTGCAGGGCCAGGATCCACCGCTTTCAGTCACAAATTTAATTCAAATTTCGATTTAAAGCTTTGTCAAGGCGCCCCTTCCCCCCTCCAACCCAGCTTAAATATACGCTGCCAAGCCTGATGGTGCCCATTCAGACACTGTCTTCCCGACAGACCTGGTCTTCACCTGAGGATGGCTGCTTGCGTTGTGGCCGAAACGTCGTGAGAATTATTTTATTATGTTTTATTTTTATTATTTTATTATTTCCCTTCTACGTGACTTTACCGAAAGAACCAAGAAGATAAATGTTATTCAGTATACGAGCAGCAACTGAGAGGGCCTTTGTCAACAGTCACCTCTACAATAATTGTTTATGTGTGCTTAGAATTCTACAATGAGCTATTCTTAAAGTTCTTATGGGAACAATGCTTAATTAAACATTAACCATGTGCTATGAATGATGTTTCTAGAATAACCAATTATAAGGTGTTTTATACGCATGGTGGAAAAAAATGCAGCCCTGCAATTCCTTGCTCACGAGACGACTGGTTAATAAAAGCTGCACTTGGGAGCCGAATCCAGAGAGCCTTTGGCCTACTCTTCCATGCTGGACAGATGTCTTGTAAGCGGTGGGAGTAGCCACACTTTACTCAAACGCACACGACCTGCCTGGCGATCGATTGGGGTGAACCCAATTATACTGCCGGCTGGACAGAGGTGGTGGTGGTGGGGAGGGATTTGGGACCCTTGCGTTGCTGTCGTTGTTTCAACTGCCACGCCGGGAGAACAAACCGATGACCTATCGTGCTCCAAATATTTAAACGGAGCAAACAAACGAAATATATACATTCTTACTCTTAATTTTTTCGGTAAAGTCACGTAGGTGAAAAATATAATTAAAATTTAAAATTAATAAAAGTAATAATAGAAATAAAATAAAATAATACATCACGACGTTTCGGAGGCAACACAAGTCTCCGTCATCAGGTGAGACCGTCACAGCTAAAATTACTGCATCAAGTTGATGCAGTAAGTTGATGCAGTAATTTTTGCTGTGACGGTCCCACCTGATGACGGAGACTTGTGTTGCCTCCGAAACGTCGTGATTTATTATTTTATTTTATTTCTATTATTACTTTTATTAATTTTAATTTTATTTTTTACCTATGTGACTTTACCGAAAAAAACCTAACAGTATGAATCCTTGCAGTCACGAAAGCTTCAAATCTAGAATGTACATTCTTGTTACCAGGTAGGGCCCACTGAGCTATATAGCTCTTCTGCAGAAGCGATCTGGCCACAAATGATAGCTCAACGAATTGGCTTATCGTGTGTAAATTTAGATTAGCCAGATACGCGTGATTTTAAATGTGGATGGAAAAAAAACAGAGGACCCGGAGAAAATCTACACGACCAGGGGTTAAAGAGACATGCAAACTCCAAGTATACAGGCATCAGGGTCGGGATCAAACCCACGACCCTCCTGTATACCAGGAGAGGTATTTAACATCTTTACACTGCGGCTAAAACTTACTCAAAATTAGTTAACCTGTATATTCATGGTTCCTGTTTATTTAGCTGGAATCGGGCAATAAAAACACACCAAACTGGGCTCTTATTCAGTCGTTCTGCGGTGGCGAGCTTTGTAGCCTTCTTTACCAATGTTCTTCAATCAGTTCCTGTACTTCATTTCCATTGCTTGTTACGATGTTTTCCTGACTGCCCATCTAATATCGGCGCCACGGTGGCGAGATGTTAACTACCTCGCCTGATATACAGGAGGTTGTGGGTTTGATCCCGACCCTGACGCCTGCTGTATATTTGGAGTTTGCATGATCTCCTTGTGGTCAAGTGATTTTATCTCCGGGTCTTCCGGTTTTTCCCTGCACATTTAGAAGCATGCGTTTAACTAGTTTGGCTGTTATACAAATTTCCACACGATAAGCCACTTCGTTGAGCTATCATTTGTTTGCAGGTCGCTTCTGAGACAGAGCTATAGAGCTCAGTGGGCCTTGCCTGTTAAAATAAAATTTGTAAACCAAAAGTTGAATTGATTGTGGGTCACCGTTCATCCTTGTTCATGGCCATTAGCCGGTGGTAGAAACTCCACATTTCTATGGTGGGGGTCCATCCTCGCCTGAGATTTGAACTCACAGCCTTCTGTCTGTGAGCCGCGCACTTTACTTTCTGCACCACTCAGCCGAAACTGGAGTTGCGTACACACTCTACAAATTGTTTGCAAAGTTATTCATGGCAAAAAATACCATCAGCATTTTTGTGGGTGGTAATTCGTACCTTTGACACATTGCTATGCACTCTGCAAATGCAGCGTGTTTCTGCAATACCGTGAGCATACGTATATTTTTATACTAATATGATTTGGCAGGAAAGGATGAAGCGTGCAAATTATTGTACTGTGAAACTAATACTGGTATCTAAAACATATACCTACACCAACAGAGGTCACGTCTCTGTAGTGATTTAATTCAAACTCAACTGCAATTGCTTTTAAATTATACAGCAGGCTGCTGCTGCGCTGAACATTCAAATGCGTTATGGCAGACAGCTTATAAAGCAGGTATTATATTCTACTAATTTCCTCTGTAGAGGGCAGCCTTGCATCATACGGTTTTGATGCATTAGGCCTCAGTCTTAGCTGAGGACTGTAGACCTTCAGAGATAATGCGTCGTATTGTGCTAAATTAAAGGATAATTTAATACAATGTAAAGGCGCACACACGATCAAAACAGAATGCATTCGTTGTTGGTTCTCTGGGAGGTGGATTGTCCGGGAATGGACCTAGGTCCTCCTAGCTCCTATACTGGAGCCGCCCTGCATCTGAAGCACATTTGATCTGGAACTGCCTATACCCAACAGACAGCGCTTATTACACAAGCTTAACGTTCGCCTCAATAAATGATGCACTTGACTGCAAAACACTGCTAAAAGCCATAACCGACTGATAGATCGATACATTTTAAATCATTCTCTTAAAGTTAACTTCGGTACAGCATCCACTTTCCAGTCTCACAACCCGTGATAAATTCCTCTATTTACAACAGACACCACACTTTTTCTGCCATTCTTTACCTGGCTATCTGATCTGCTTTTGGGTCGAAGGTTCTATCCATCACTGCCTTAGAATAGGTAACTGGAATTCGGGATAGATTTCAGTTGCTGCTCTATAATTATCATCCACACAACCGAGATGATAGCGCTGGGGTCTTGTAAGCAGCCAAAACTAACACATGCGTATTGATTGCATCTGCTCCCTTACCAGCATCAAATTATCTGCACTAAACATATGCAAAATTGTGCCCTGTCATTAGGCAGGTTTGTGAGATAAAAGAGTGCGTGTGGGTTTTTTTTGCAATCGCAATTGTATGGTGCTGTGCACAGAAACAACATATGGTGATTAACAAGCAGTCTTTGCTTTTGAGTTACAGGTAAACATCCAATTAATGGATGAGGCGTTACAATATTTGCATAAGAACCATTTACACACTGAGGCGGTGTGTATAATGATATGCGCTGACGTTAAAAAGCGTCTGCGTTATTATGCCTCTCGCCATCCCTTCAGGTGCTTATGAGATTTCAGGGCATTTATGAGTTTCAAGAGTGATTACCGCTAAAAAAAGAGCCGTCTATTGTGATAAATAATCCAGTTAACCTATTTTTTCATTGACTTGGCAGAATTATCCATTTTGTCTCATTGCCAAACCTCATGAATTCAGCACATAATACATAGCATATATATTTGTTGTCTTTCAGTTTCAGTATGATTAAGCTGCTTGAAAGAGACTCAAGGCATGTCACCAGTATGAACAACTGACAATTATTCAAAGTAAGCACGTGTGTTCAACTTAAAACAGGCATATCAGAAGAGTATGAGATAAGGCCCAATTGTTGCAACGTTAAATGTGGGCACGGCAGGGTAAAGGGTTGAGAGAGTTGCCCTGGGATGTGGAATGTTGACATCTGCCACATCTGGAGGCCCCTGCAAGGACAGGAGGACACCTGCCCCGTGGTCCGAGCACAACTCAAGCAACAGCTGCCAGAGTTGACAATTTATCCATATGGGATATCCCAGCTGCCCGGCCACATTGAACAGGAGAATTGCAACGCAGGATGAAAGCAAAAGCATATAAACCACATTCTACAAACAACAAAAAAACAGGATAAAAGTAACATTGTATCAACATTAAACATATATATTATTACAACGACAAAGAATGGTTTGCAAACTGGTCCTGCAATCCAGAAGTCGCTGCTTCAATCTTTTGGCACACAGCACGTGGCAGATGAAGCACGGGCACAACTTTCTTAAATCCTCCCTTGCCTCCCAGAAATATAAGTGGAGGTGTATCGGCAGGTCGTGTGTGGTGGGGTAAAGTGTGAGTCCTCCCACCTCCTCCAAGTTGTCTGGGCAGTGTCGAAGAGTAGGCCAAAAACACCCTCTCGGAGGTGCTTCTACAGTGGCCTCAAGTGGAGGCCCTGATGACAACAGTGGCGTGATTAAGCTATTTCAGGACTCTTACCATCCATTTAATTTACGCACATAAACTGATCGCGCTCAAAGTCCCATCTCCATGGTGGGCATCCTCTTGGACATGTTCTCTCATCTGGCTACCATTCTGTTGCCAGTGTTGTTCATCAGCAATCAGCCCATCAGCCCCTTTTCGTTTCTTACTCGCCATTGGTGGCGTCTCTGATTTGTGTTCGGTTCCTGAACAATGTGTTTTTCGTTTTCAGTTTATTTCCAAAGCGTGCATCTTTCACGCTTCTTTGCGTACTGCTCGGCGTTTGTTTCACATTCTTTGTCTGCGCCCGCGTTTCTGCCGCGTATGCCAAAGCTATGCACTATCACATTGGTTGAAGAAATTAGCGTGGGATTAAATATGGCTTCTTGTACAAGAATAAATGACTCTCCATTGTTTCTCGCTTGGTGTAACAAAAAGAAAACATTCGTAAAAATGTGAAGTGTGAAAACAGGAGCAAACAGATGCACCTTCCACACAGTATATGCATATTAAAACGCTACAAATAAAAAAAACATAATTAATAGAACCACACTAAATATTCAACACCACAACACAATTACAGTCACATGATATTCCATATTAACACTAATGTGCAAATAAATACCTGAAGATGTTCCAGAAAAGAAAAAAAACGTGTAACAGTATGCACATCATGTACTGATGACCTCGGTGTAGCACTGTATGGTAATAATACATGGTGTTACAAGGGAAGAGAGGTTTTTTTTACATACCATTTTGGGGCTTATTTGCTCTTGGCCATGTGGGTAGACACAGACCTGAAGAGGGATCCACAGAGAGCCACAGATCTAATATTTATGCCCTTTGCAAAGGTCACCGGGAAGCAGGCATTAACCCTGCTATCGAAAAAGTCCACAAAATGAGGACAGATTAAACATTAAGGAACGGTAGTTTTGTGCTCACTAAAACCTGCCTTTCTGCAACTATCGGCTGCGACTTAGTAAAATGTTCATCGTTTGTGCAAAAAAATGATTAAGTGCAATCTAGTGCCGCCTCATTATCGATACGTGTATGAATATCTAAACAAAAGTGGTGCTGCGGATCAAATAATAAACAACTGAATATGTTAAAGTGTTAATGTAGCATAGTTTTGTCTTCCATAGCCATGCATGCTAATTTTGATATACATGTAAATAAATAAATTAATACCCCCATACAATATCCCAGCGTGATAAAACGTTAACAAACCTCCCCTGTAAGGAAAATACGACAAGATATTTCACAACATGGGCAACAAAGTTAAATTATTCGGTGCTCCAAGTGAAAAAAACATGACATTAACAGAATAACTTTGCAAGTTTAATACAAAACGGAATAATTAGCCAAATCTAGTAATTTCAAACTATGAAAGGTGAGGGTTAGGGTTATACATACATTTAGTTAAACTTGTTTTAAGTAAAGGTACGTGGAAGGGAAATAATAAAATAATAAAAATAAAACATTATAAATATTATATTATTATATTAAGTTTTATTTTTATTATTTTATTATTTCCCTTCTACATGCCTTTACCGAAAGAACCAAGAAGCTGAATCCCTGCAGTCACGAAAGCTTTAAATCGAAATTTTTTTAAGTAATACAATTTGGAATTTGGTTGCGTCTTAATATTATCTTTTCTAACAATTGGTCATCAAGATCATCATTTCTATTCCTCCAGGTAAGAAACCAGAGAATTCAAGTCTCTTCTACGTGGGTCGCCTTAGTCACACAAGTAAAGCTATGAGATAACCGTGCAGTGTCATCTTTTGGGTCTTCACTTTCAAAGACAAATATCCCCCGTATAGCCTTAACAGACTGTAGGGGCAAGTGCTGTTAGCGAGCACCTATGAAGGCCGCAACGGTACACGAGGGGGTGGATGGCCAGCACCACGCCCGACCGCCTTTGTCTCCCTAGTGGTGATGTTTACACACCGCACCAGGTACTCATTTGAGGCTGAGTCGACCTAGGGGAGGCCCGGGACCGGTTCAGATAATCGTCACTGGTGTTGGCCGTGAGCGGGAATCGAACTCGGGTCGCCGGGTTAATAGCGCAGCGCGCTAACCGCTACACTACCGCTCCCCATGTGTGTATTACTGTGTCACTTTAGACACAGTAACACACACACACGGGCCAGAAACACTTCACATCTTGCAGCACGGAAGGGCACTGAAGGCCTGTTGTAGAACAAACGTCTCCTTTTTGACTCATAATGCTGGATTATCAACTATCCAATTACGTCAACACAAGGTGAATTGGTCACCACAGGCAATGTCATTGCTACCAACCACACCTCGCAATTGCATCCTTCTGTTAGATCCCATAGTTGTTGCTAAATCGACACCAGACCTCAAAGATCTGCTCATACCTTATCCCACCATCTGGCTTAAGGTCTTCTCCTTGGCCACTAACCTCTGGGTGCCACTCACATGCGTGTATCAATAACTGGGCCTCATCCGCCCTGTAAATGTGCCCAACCCATTGCACTATCTTCTTTATGATTACATCTACAAATACTTCAACGTTCCAATGATCTGTTCCAAACCTCCAAGTTGCTTATACTATATGTAAAATAAAACAATACTGTCCTTTGCATGCACCTGTATTCAAAGGCTAACCGCTTATCGCCTCGTTGCTTGCCAATACAGCCACACAGACATATCTTGCCTCAAACATCCATGTTTTAGAACTAAATGTGACCAATCCAAAGTAGCTTATATAGTCCATCAAAAACTTACCTGGCCAATGCGACGACTCCAAGTCTCTATTCCCCTATTCTCAAACCTCTGTATTTGGAACAAGATATTAATGAGCTCAGGCATTGAGACAAAGGACAAAATAAATTACGGCAAGTATGCAAGTCAGTGTACCCAACCGTACCCTGAACATGACAATCAAATACTCGGCTGATAACCATAACAGCTATCGTACAAGATTGTGTTGATGACGTTGACTGGTCATTATGCAGCAGCAGATGTTCACGTGTTTACGGTTGCCTTTAGACAATGGCTTTACCAGGGCTAAGGTGGGGTGAGGGTTGCAGCGTACTCGGGCCTGGGCTTCCAGCCCGGTGCCTTTACAACCGAACTCATCCTCGCAGCAGCAGCAGCGGCTTTTGGCTGGCCATTCTGCGGCCGTCTGGAACGTTCTTCCTTCCGATATTAGAAAGTTCCTGGAGCTACGCACTTTGAAATTATCTAGATCGAAACTCATTTCTTAAGAGCAGCTTTTTTGTGTTTAGTTTGTTGTCCGCCCCGCGCACCTCCGATTAGCACGGCTGGCTATGTACGGTGCGAAAGAAGTTAAACAAACATACATACAACATACGTACGCGTTTATTATAACATTTCCCCACTGTGGGATTTCTTGTGCCCCTCTTTCTATGAACCTCTGTTTTAGGAGTGGGGGGAAGACGGCTGGAGCGTGGATTTTAAGCGGTTGTGAGAACGTGGTATGATCATCACGATTGAATTGTATCAGTTCAGTCTTTACATTCATGCGATTACCGAGTGACCAACAAACGCATATCACGTGCGAGTTCTGAGATGTCACTGGTGTCACGGGCAGCGAAACAAATATATGTTGATGTGTTAACATGCAAAGGAGAGAGAATTAACTGGTGCAGACTGGAGCCGAGGGATCGTCGTGAAGAGTGCAGAATGCGCCAATCGTGCCACGAGTTATTTCAGAGCAATGAGACCCAGTCTTGGCTTAAAACAGACGTCCCCAGTAGAGGCTAACACACACTGTCACGCTGTCATTTTACCTATGAAGAAATATCGTGTCACCTTTAAAAATACCACATCCGAACTATTTATGTGCTCTAAATCTATTTGACAATCGGGCTTAAAAGCTCACAAAGCTTGCATGCAATAAACAAGGGACAGAAAAAAAAACTCCATATAAAGCAGTTGGAATGTTTGCCTAAGATATGACATACATAAAAAAAATGCTGATATATATACGTAAAGCATACAGGAAAACACAACAAAGCATGAAGACACATGCTCTATTTGAACATGTACATGCAACCTGCTGTCTGGAGTGTTGTGCCACCATCAATATTTTAGTAGGGACCTTGAAGCTTGCAGAATACCAGAGTAATCTCTGCCACGGCACAGATCGTCACTTTACTGTTGTTCCTTTTCGTCGCATCTTGTCTTGAGCAGATATTTAACTTTTCATGCAGCTCGAAACTGCACTGTGTGGTGCCTTCAGAGAGCAGTAACGCACGTCAAATTAATATTTAACCTCAATGAAGGCTACGCCTTGTAATGGAACCTAATTACTAAATCCCAGGAGGTTTTTTTCCTACTCTCAAACACATTTCTGTCTAAAAGCATGCGTTAATTGTAACAAAGGCATTCTAACGCCAGAGGTCCAATATACTACAATACTACATACTAAGCTGTTTACATGCCACCCATAGATATTTAAAATGTGCTTTCATATAGTTTTACCTATGACCAAATTACCCGCAATGTGCCCACTCCCATCAAATCTCGGATGCCAAGCAGATTTAGGCCTGGAAAGTGTTTGGATGGGTGGCCACCGTGCATTAAGGTGTTGTAGGCTGCTGCGGGGCTACGTTATCAAGAGGGTAACTGTGAAAAAAAACTACTTTGTTGCACTGTACTCTGCTCGAGCATACATGCTCTCTGCCATCTGCACTTAGCAGCGTGGGGAGATCGGGTGGAATCATCCACACGATCCACGAAGCGTTGGGAGGCCCTCACCTAGCATTGGATTGATAAAACAAAGTGCTGTACGTGCAACTGCTTTACAGTTGCCGTGTCCGTTCAGCGATATACTATGTTTACATAAATAAAGAAGTATGAATATGGTAATAGATGCTGCGTACAAGTTGAGTCCTGCTCCAGTGTGGGGTGAACACCATTTGCCGTTTACAGTCCTGAGCATGGTGGTGGAATTTTCCACATTCCTTTGAAAAAAAAAAATTATTGATGTCACACAGAACAGTTCTTTTTTTATTGACGATTCGAACTTGCTGACTGTGAGCCGGCATACTCTATCCAAATTCAATATCAAGTCTCACTTCCATTGGCGATGGTCTCTATCAAGTTGTAGACATTCCACATTCCTATGCAAGGGCACAGCCAGGATTTGGTGGTGCATACCTGTGATCCAGCTCGTTGGAGGTAACAGTTGTTGGGTGACAGATTTGTGGAACTCCCAAACCCATTGGGTTATGAGGTGGCGAGGAGATGACAGTACAGCAAATGTATTAATTAACCGAGCTGCGTGTAACGTTGCGTGCTATCACCTCACATACGTGCGGGTTTCTCCACATATCCCGGTTTCCTTCGACACTCAAATAACTCACTTATGTTATTTGGCCAAACATCCGAATGACGGATCCTGCTGAAAATGAGCCTTGAGAAACGGCGAGGCTTTCCCGGAGGACGACATCATAGAGTCTCTACAGGATGACTAATTTGACTTACAACAAAGGGATACAACTGGTTTGATCGACTCCAGGGGTACGACGGGTTGAGTTCACCTCTGTTGGGAGGATATAATTTTTTTAATTTGTCCAACTTAAATTTCGATTTAAAGCTTTCGTGACTGCAGGGATTCATCTTCTTGGTTCTTTCGGTAAAGTCACGTAGAATGGAAATAATGAAATGATAAAATAAAACATAATAAAATAATTCTCACGACGTTTCGGCCACAACACAAGCAGCCGTCCTCAGGTGAAGACCAGCTCTGTCGGGGAGACAGCGTCTGACGTCGTGAGAATTATTTTATTATGCTTTATTTTATTATTTCCATTCTACGTGACTTTACCGAAAGAACCACGAAGATTGTCCAACTTGTTTTCGGCATTGCACCACGTGTCCGTCGGCATGATGCTCTACACTTCATGACACGTGCTGGGCGCTTCTTCAGAAACCGAATTATAATCTGCTATGATCCATTGTCGATGTCCCCTGCCTTGCGACATCGTGCTCCATGCAACGGGAGCTTGAAAATGTAGTTCCCGAAGAAGCATCCGTCAAAAAAAAAACCGTCGGACATCATGCCGAAGAACACCACGTGGCACGACCCGAACCACACGCCCA
This sequence comes from Lampetra fluviatilis, assembly GCF_964198595.1. Classification (NCBI taxonomy): domain Eukaryota; kingdom Metazoa; phylum Chordata; class Hyperoartia; order Petromyzontiformes; family Petromyzontidae; genus Lampetra; species Lampetra fluviatilis. The sequence continues at coordinate 2,708,043 of NC_136292.1, forward strand.
AGAGCCACGCAGCACAACCGCGAAAACCCCACGCGGGAGAATAAATTAAACAGATTTTTCAAGATGACCCATTCACATAGTAGTCATCTGACAACAGCCAGTCATGTTTCCTTTGGCGTACATTCTGTTCATTTATTAATCGCAATAATGTGTTGGCCCTTGCCATGTCGATTACGAACATTCTTCAACCCGTCCCTTTGATTGCGTTCGTGTTGTATGTATGTATTTATGTATTTCGCATTCAACAACGGTTCATTATTAGCTGTTGTTATAAATGTGGGATTTGTTTTGCTTATTTGAAAAAAATAACTTTCAGAAAAAATAAACATTTATTTTGCTAAATTCCAATCAAGACATTTTTAATTTCTACTGGCCTGGCCTACCTTGAAATATGAGCATATCTTAAAACATTGCCTTTAAAACATTACAATCCATTAACTATTAATTCAGAAATATTCAAACATCACACTCATCGCTGAGAATTATGTTAAGGGTATCGACACAATAGCGCTATCCCCCGATATATTTCAATTAACGAAATAACCACATTACGTCTTTGTAACGAGCGAGCCCACGACCAACAGAGGCCTCAATTTACACCGTGCTTATTTCGCCAGTCTGTATCGTCATTAGTTGTATTATTATCATTGCACTTGCGAAACATTTTTGTTTTAATGAAAGCGCATCATCAGGTGCACGGTCAGAGGGTAACGGTGGTGGAGTATTAGCTCCTGTTTACGTTGGCACATCTTGGGCAGGAAGAGGTCCCTTCAAAGGGTTAATCCAGGCAGTGTGGGAGGTAGCGGTGAGCTCGTGTGGTGACATTTGTTTAGTGTCTGCCGCTGAATTGGCGATGAAGTAAGATGATCTGCGGAGAAGGTCTCTTGGGCAGGCTGGCCTGACAGAATAATTTATGGGAACCTCTCCAGAGAGTCCTGCTGCTGCCAACCTCCCCCTAAACTCCTGCCAGCTCTTAAACTGCTTTGCATCACCTGCTCGCGCTATGCTCGCCGAGCAAAACAACAAAAACAACGGGAAAAAATGGAACAGAATCTGACATTGTTATCTTAAGTATGCCGTTTGTTCCCTAAGTCAGTTAAGCTGACGTAGCCTCTTTTCATACGGTCACCTTCATATCCTCCATCATGCTCAACACACTTTCATCATCAACAGGCCTGACTATAAATCTTATGCTTCTCCGTGACTATTGCAACAGTTTCTATACAACATGTTTGTATAACGCGTTTTATATATATATGTAAGGTGAGAATATTTCCCCAAGTTGGCTGTGAAGAAAATCATCATCAGCCATGATCAATCAACTGCTGGATGAAAGCCGCCCCAAGCAGCCGCCATCTGTTGCAATTCCACGATGTTTGAATCTACCTAGCACCTGCAAAGGGGCCAAGTGGTTAACCAAATAGCACGGGGATTTAGAAAAATATATATATAAATGACAAATTAAACAATATATATATTTTTTGTCATTTTTGCACAAAAGCCTGCCAATGCAAATGCCATTTTAGAATAAAGTCTAATGTGTTTGCAAGTGACATGGCACATTGTTCCAGCGTGAAGCAATTTGCTAGTGACCTATCATGTCAGCTTTTTGTGTGGGCAACACCTTCACTAATCATTAAAGGCAGTGTTTATATTGCTGACACATACGCAACAGGACATAGCAATAAATAAGCTGACATTCATCTTCTAACCTAGCCCTTCACCGCAACCTAATTACGTGTTTGGGAGAACATGCAAAAAAAAAATCAATTTCCCGTCAGTCTCGGCGACTCTCATCACACTGCTAAATCATTCATTTACACCGCAGACGCTCCCCGAAGCCTGACCCAAACCGCAGCATCTCGCTGCCTTTTTTAATTCTCGCTCGCTTGTGCCGTTGCATAGTCCACGAGGCTCTTCACAAAGACCTTCAGCTTTAATTTGGTTACCTTCCAGAGCAAGAAGACACCCCCAAGGGATGCAAATGCACTCGCTTTCCGAGTCTACCCAGAAAACGGAGACCTCCCCCCCCCTCCATCCCGTTGTGCGGACAAACGGCAGAGCAAAGCCCCTCCGGTCTGTACATTTACAAGGCTGCTAAAACTCTATTTTTTTGCATGCCAAATATGTTTAGCCGCTCTTTTATGTTGAGACTTGCACAGGCTTTAACTTAACATGCGGCATGGAAATATATCGTCTACGGTGACAAACAATGTGCGTTGTAACATATTCCTGTCTATGACAAGCTCAACTCTTCTAAATGTATTTATTGTGTGTATGCATATGCATGAAACGACAAAGACCCCCCCCTTCACCCCTATCGGCCAAGCATATTTGTTGGGGAAAGTGTTGTTTGTGAGCACCTATGAAAGCCGGTACGGTACACGGAAGGGGGGGGGGGGGCAAAACCTCGCCTGTTCACACACAAATGTTAATTGATTTCAAATTCTCTCCACTGCAATTGTCTTGACAAATATTTAATAAATAAAGTGGATTTTAATTACCACAAAAAATATTATGCACAACAATCGAAAAACGGTCAATTGTTATTAATGTTTACTTTGGTATTGGAATCTTACGTAAATTAAAATGTCCAGTATAATATTTTAAAAAGAAACATTTAATTAGAAAATTTAATGTAAAGCTTTCATAATTTTAAATATGTAAATTAGTTAGACAGGCTGAATTTTGAGCCATTTGAGCGCAAAATAGTAATGTGTTTTGCCATTGAAAAAAAAAATCTGTTCACAATTAACATATTTTAATAGACCTTATAAATTGCAAATTGCACATTCACGTTGTCATCAGCCAGTGGTGGACAATTAAACAGGGTTGCAGGGAAACGTAATCCCTCACAATTGTTATCCCCATTGCAATTTCAGAATAAAAAGCAGACATATACTTGAAAAGTTTAAAAGAATGGAAATTTATCACGGCGACTTAGATATTATTTATTTATTTGGATTTAGATGCATAAAAAATACAAAAAACAGCTATTAAAAAAAACCCGGTGAAGGCTTTAACGCGAAAATGTAACCTTTTTACACGCAGACAAACGCTTGACCTTTAGGCAAGTGAAAATTGGTTTCGTTCATGAAAGTTCACAATTCGCTCACCTACCCAGTTTCGTGCCGAGCTAATTCCCGGATGGAAGAAGAGGCCATGGAAACGATATTCTTCCCTGAAAATCAATTTTCTGCAGTCATTACCATACATCTGTGCTCTGGGAGCACCTCATTTGTCTCACTGAATGTTCCATTTATCATTTCAGGCCATTTCCGTTCAAACCCCCTTATAAAAAGTATAAAGCGAGTGCCTGCACGCTGGTTTAAAGTCGGGGATGACATAATCCCATGAAAATTGCATAACCTTTCTAAGGAGAAAAGAACAAAATCTATCCAAAAGATAAGACGGCACCGTGAAAAACAAATTACGAATGGCACACTTACATTTCTTTTGCTCCAGTGTGATTGTTTGACCTTCATAATACCACTTATACGTGCTAGTCAAGATAATTTAGAAACTATCGTTTTGCTTAAACAAAAGTCCTTCATCTGAAATGCAAAAAGCATATGCTCTAAAACCAGACAGCACGCTGCTAATACTTATTTGATAAACATGACAGCCATGTTCTCATTGGTGCAGCTGTCCTTTAATTAAATTGTTTCGGCATTTGAACTCGTACACATTATTTCTGCGGCATGTTTGTGGACAATGAGACACACTACAGACTAAGGACCAACATAAAATTCTCAACAACAAAAAAACAACCGTCTGGCATGCCACACGAGTTATTAAGTACGCAGGTTAAGACGAAACAAAAGTTCAAGGTTGTTCCAAAACAAACTTTTGTTTTATCTTCACCGCGCAAGGTTGGAGCTTTATAGTTGTAAACAATGAGTGTGACGCATTTCGCGGATAGTATGATAATTATCACGTAATGCACAGCCTGGTGGGTATGGTGAAGCTGTGTGTTGCGTAAATATGGACAACTAACTGTGTGTGGGGGGGGGAGTCAACACACATGGACACACATCCCTCAGCTACCACGTGGCATTTTGGACGATGCTGCCAGGGAATTACTAAAGTGCTGTGGAGTGAATGTTCACGACATTGTGATATCCATCACACAAAAAAACGGGCCATGTAAACCGCAGGCGTGTGAATATTGATTGATTAAAAATCGATTCTTATGCTCACGAAAGATGCATTGTTTCACCACACGTATGAGATCCATTATTCAATATTCCTGAAACTGAATGCTAAAGTTATGTTAAGGCTAATGCAGCAAACTAAAACTGTACAAACAAGACAGCAAAATTAGAAACAATACAGATGACAGTAAAAATGAGATAACAGTTATATTTTTGGGGATTGCAGCGAAGCCCATACATGTGACCATTCCTCGTGGTGGTGTTGAATCCTAATATGCCTCGTAACATTAGACTTGCTACTTGTATGGTTGTGGGATGTTGTATTGTTGCATACAAAGCAAGTTCTTCCCCAGGTATACACACTCTGATGTGGTTTCCAGGTGTGTTCCTTTGACATACATTTTAAATTGTTTATCAAACCTGTTGTACAAGACTTTTGTTTTTTGCTTATATGTTCTTCAATACATTCCTGTACTTCATTTAAATTTCTTGCTATGACCAAGTCATTGGCAAATCTGAGATGCTGCTGTGAATAATTAGCAAAAGAATGTTTCCCTGTCTGACTGTCCTTCCAATATGGGGTGCCACGGTGGCTATGAGATGTTAACTACCTCGCCTGGTATACAGGAGGTCGTGGGTTCGATCCCGACCCTGACGCCTGCTGCTGCTGTATATTTGGAGTTTGCATTTTCTCGTGGATTTTTCTCCGGGTCGTCCGGTTTTTGCCTCCAAAGTTAGAAATGTGCGTTCAAAGTATTTGGCTGCTATACAACTCAGCATGATTGGCCACTTCGTTGAGCTTTCATTTGCCGCCAGGTCACTTCTGAGAAAGAGCGAAATAGCTCAATGGGCCTTACCTTGTAAAATAAAAACAGTAAGAATTAGTATATTTAATTTACTCATCTTCATTGAGTATCAGTGTTGCATTAATAAACAGTTATTATTGTTGCATTGATTTAGGCTTTGGTTCGTGAGAGCTTGGATGACAATCAAGTTGGAAGCAAGCAAGTTGGCGTGCTTTGGGAAAACTGAACTCAATAATTAAAGGCAACATACGAATGTGCTTAAAGGTAAAATATATTTATCCATTCTTATTTTTTGCTTAGAAATGAACGTGAACAATGGCAAATAAATCGAGCAAACGCTGGGAGGTGCAATGCTTTCAATTTCCCTTATATGGATCAGAGAGCACATGTAGGTTCGAGACATTGCATTGACTGTTCAGAGAAAAGTTAGGTGCACTTGGGAAGAACAGGTGGCTAGAAGGGAGGACGCTCAGTAAGATTGAGACTCACGAAGAAGGAGTGGCAGCCAAGCCCGAGAGGACTTCACCACGGAGACAGGACTACGTCTTCGGCTCGTGTTACATCGCGATAGCATTAGAGATGGCGGCGGATTCGTAAGGCCTTCATTTCGGCAGTGAACAGATCATGTATGATAATGATATGCAGTCTATAAAGCGATACAAGGTTAAAGGGAACTGCAGAGCTTACGTCACAGCCGTGTGCCTATTCGTGTTCGCTATTCCACGGTTGTCATGTGCTCTCATTAAGATGCTCTCTCTCTCTCTCAGTTTGTGGTTGGTATTCCAAGCCACAGGCAATTCCCACTGAATTATAAGAACTCTTACATCTGTCTACACACACTACATACCTTTGTTAGATGTGCAACTTTGTCGGACAATGTTTTTTTTTAATACAAATCTTTCATCAGCCTGACAGTGGGATTTCAGTTGGCTTTTGGCATGTAATAGTCCAAAGTAATCGGGCCCATTATCACTCGCTTTTCTTTTTAAAACACAACACAGAAGATGGCTTTAGATGGCCTCTATTAGGGTAGCTGCCACTGTATCCAGCATCTCCAATATATAAGATCAGAAAAAACAATGGGCATCTCTGAAATGCGACTGTTTATTGTAAACTGGAGCCAAGTGCTTGTTATCGAGAGTGGGTTTTGCATTTGTTTAGATTTTTTCTCCATCTGAATAATACAGAGCACAGATTCACTTCCAATGCTAACGAATGTCGATAAGGCGACAATAGCCACAGACAAGTGTCTCTAGATGACAACTTTGAACGATTGAGATCACGTTAAGACCTCTTCAGAATAACATGTAGACCATTTACATGAATTAATCTAACAATGTGCATGTTTAAATATATATTAACATGTACACATACCAAAGAAAGGTAAATTTAATATTCGAAAGACAATATTTTATCATGTGACTTATAAGTGTACATGTATAATACTCCCACCAAACAGACTACGGAGAAAAACATATCATTGAATGTTTTATGTAGGTTATAAAATCTTGTCAAAGTATATTTAGTTAAAGCAATTTTGCCTTTCAGGTTACAGTATCACTTTGAAATATAGGGGCAACTACCTTTAAAATTGAAAACTGGTGACTATTATATCTATGTAAACCATATTTACATATTTAACACCATTAAATTACCAAAATAGCTTTCATAAGAATGACCGGAGTAGCCACATAAAGGAATCCCTTTAATGTTGTTGTTTTTATTATACTGAACAGTTCAATAGTTTATATAGGGTAATCTTGCCAATAATGTCTCGTAACTAAGCAGCATATATTTAATTATCAAGATCCTGCTGATGAGACCCAGAAAATCGAAAGTAAAAACAGTCCAGAGTTGACTTGCTAAAACAAAATCTTCTTAAAAATGGTCAGCAAAGCTCATAGGTTGATGGACCAAAACATTTTTAGTTATATGTACAGACACAGAAAGGTCTGCTTATATATATTATTATACTGTGCAGTAGGTACAAAAGATATGAAGACATACCGCATAGTTGTACAAAAAAAAACAACCTCAGAAGACCAATACAAAGGCAGCAATGGTCACCTCTTCTCTATTCTACCCACAGGGGTTGGGCATAGAGAGCAGTCACTCACACCACATGAAAAGGCCCCTGGTTTCAGCTAGGGAGGCATGTGGCCCTCCTGCCCGACCTTCTCACCACTGCCTCCCACCCTCTCCCACCCTCTCACACCCCCTCGCACCCCCCGCCACCCCAGATATCACTAGTTACAGGCAACTTCGCCTTTTTTTTCTCCCACTCTCCGAACCTTGACAGTACAAAGAGCCATGCCCTGCGGCTATCTGATTTCAGTGAATATGGAAATGTGCCAGCTCTTGATCATCCTGCAAATTTTCCCGCCATCTGCTCCCACGGTGAGGCCCCATCTCCGTGCGTGCTAATGGCTGAGAAGCCACACAGTCTCCACTTGGCTCCGCTTACATCAAAACACTGCGGTTTATTTCATTTCAGGGGCTGCTAATCTGGAATATTTGCTTTCCTGTGCAGACAAACTATCGAGGACAAAAAACTTTATCTGGACAGAGTAGCTGGATTCTTTTCCCTTTTGAATTGCATGTGTTTTGTTTTAATTGTCGAAAAATTCCAGTTAAAAATATCATTTGTTTTACATGCGATTCCAAATCGCCATTGGGCAACTGGCAAATAAATGTATAATTGGGATGAAAACAATTCAGTGACGACCCGTGATCACTTTGAACGTAGTCAAAAATATATTGGAAACACGCAAAAATAGATTGCCAAAAGGAATGTTCTCCAATACAAATTGAGGGAAGAAAGTGTTTATAATTCTGCAGACAAAAGGCACTCAATTTTATTGAATTTCAACAAGCTTTTTTCAATCAATTGAAAGGACTTTTCATTACTTTTTTTTACACAAGTGTGGGGCGTCTCGGCTCAAGACACGAGTCACGATAAGCGATTCGAGGGGATGTGCTTGAACACCCAATCCGGTGGCAGGCTCGACAGAATATTCGCTGAATCATTTAAAGTTTCAATGGGAGCCCTGCCAGAGTGTTTTATCACCCTTTATTTTTCACATGGCAATGGACTATGTCATGCACGCAGCAATGGTCTCATCACGGGAGAGTTTACAGCGTGAGCAGGACTTGGCTCACACCGATATTGATTTTGCACTTGATATGTGGCCACTTCTGGAGCAGCCCTCTTTGGATATGTATACAGTAAAGCAATAGCACCACACTCACAGCGGTTGCTACAACTGGATATTTCATATTCCACGAGACACAAACTGCAGGTTGAGAACTTTTTTTTCTGTATCACGAATTGTTGAGCGAATATATGCAAGGTACAGGTGCTGCCCTGTAATTGCTCGCTAAAGCCATTGCTGGTGGAAGGGGCCCTTTGATTCAAGTGAGCTTTAGAGAGTTCGTCGAAAGGGTTTTGGCCCAACTCTTTCATGCTGTTTAACACGTAGGCTTTCGCGACCAATATTGTTCATAATCAACGATTTTTGGGTTTAGATCGCGTTACTTATAAATGTGTCGTAACCCTCCACCACCCGACACGGCCAATCAGTAAAAAAAAGTGTCACGTTGACAAAAGACAAATAGTTCACTGCTTTAGCCCACCGGTGTGTTGAAGCGTGAAACCACAACATTTACAATGTTTGAGTAGTACGACGTTTCGCTGGTAATTGCATCCAGCATCATCGGGCAATTCGCCAGAATGGTGAGGCTCTGCTGTGTCTCCCGTGAGACTTGTAAATGTTGTGGTTTCACGCTTCAACACACCGGTGGGCTAAAGCAGTGAACTATTTGTCTTTCATGCTGGCTAGTTGCATTGGAAGAGGTGCAGCACACCCACGCTTGGCTCCGCCAACGTGCGAGCTGCCGATCAACAGTGGCGTGCTCATGGACAGAGGCAGAGGAACTTGGTAATCGGAATGCAAGTCTAGTGTGCTAAGCATAATAAACACGTGGTGGCATCCAAAGTGAATGCCGTATAATTATTTCAAAATATGCAGCCATTTGTAAATCCACCCATGGCTGAAGGCTTCCACATGATGTGTCTGTCGTGGAGGTTGCTTTGACCATACTTTACCATGCTGGTGAGTGCGGGTTGGTGATGTTAAATGTGACTTTAAGTGTTCAACTGCTGAAAACAGTTGTCTCATTCTCGGGGCCACATGGAGGCACTGAGCAGCAGGACGAGCAATGCATATGGCTAAATCTTCTACCCAGAGCAATTTAATAGACTATGCAATATCTAAAAAAGATATATATTATCACTGTGCAAGTTACGTTAACGATATGTAATTAATTGGTCGTGACTGTGAGATATAGTGCAGAAACCTGGACAATTCATAAAGAGGCAGAGCAAAAACTGGACATATTTAAAGGTTTCTGTTATCGGAGGTTTCTTAACTTTCAATGACAGGATCATGTATCAAATAATGGCTTCGATGATAAATCTGAACAGCCACCACTTAACGTAATAACTCAAGAAGAATAACTGTGTTGGCTTGATCATGACTCAAGAATATGCCTGCCCTATATGGATCTCCCAGGTCAGAAAATAGAAGCGGGGGGAAATACAATACAATTTTGATTTATTAGTGTCTAAATTGCAACCGGATCTCAAGATGCTGTACAAAACAGTGGGGCGTGGACTTTCTGGAGGAGAGGAGTATTTACTTGTATTGTTTATCTTCTTGGTTCTTTCGGTAAAGTCACGTAGAAGGGAAATAATAAAATAAGAAAAATAAAACATACATTTTTTTATTATTATATTTTAATTATTTTATTACTTCCCTTCTACGTGACTTTACCGAAAGAACCAAGAAGATGAATCCCTGCAGTCACGAAAGCTTTAAATCGAAATTTGTATTGTTTATTTATGTAATGCACGACAAGTGACGACACGACCGGGTAGGGTTCTCGCGGTTGTGCTTACGACCCTCTCCAACCACACTTCCGGGTTGCGCAGTGTGTTGCTCGCGATCACGGCTGACGTATCACTCAAAAGTAGCGCGAGAACTCTTTTGGGAACTTCCGCACCTGAACACGTGTTTGCTGAAGCTTCAAACAGCACGCGGAGCTGAGCGGCAAGCATCGTGACGAAACAACGCGCGGCACGACGGGAAGGCCCCCTAAAAACAAAGGGAGCTTGAAAAATATAGTCATAGGCAGCGGAGAATTAAGAACTTCTTGAGTTTGGAGCTGCATAGAGGGCAGCAAGTCAAGAGCAAGGGATGGATGGGGCCAGCAGAAGAGGATGAGTGACATCCCATTGAGTGAAGGTTAATTAGGACCTTGACCAGAAAGCCTTGTTTGATGTGGAGTGCATGGAGTAGAATAATGGAAAGAGAGATATTTGGGGGTGGCGGTGAATCCATGGAATATCTTGAAGATGGCGAGGGTGACCTTGCAGTTGATCCAGGACCGGATTAAGAGTCAGTGAAGGTATCAGTTTTTTTGGGTGTCGTGGTCACATTTACAGGTGAAAGTCCAAAGTCTGGCAGTTTTAGATCATCCGGGGTTGAGATGAGGGATTTGGGGTGGCCATAGGAGGAGAAAGTTGAAGTAGTCAAGATGCGAATGGAGACCAACGGTAGTCTCGTGGGGAAAGCTGGAGTCTGGATGTGGGAGGTATGGAGCGTTGAGGCCCCTGCAGAGTCGCGTTAGGCAGGAAGACAGAGCGAGCTAAGGATACATGACAATTAGGAATGTTTGGTACACTCTTTGACAATGAAATACCAGTGTTTAGGAGGTGCATGCTCAAACAGGCAGAACGTCTTAGCGAATGGGAGGGTCTTGCTTAAAAAAAAATAGAAGCTTAAAAAATGCAGCTCATCTTTAAATGACCTTGAAAGTAAATCCACAAATAAAATGATCAGGTTTAAAAGGACTTGTTGGCTTCAGCAGCTTAAGGCTATAATAAGATGATGGAAGATAATACACTGGATGGCAATGATGGATGACTGCAGATACAATATTTTTGAATTAAATTGTATCAGTCAATAGTGACGTAACAATGTATGGGCCGCTTGTCAATCCACTGCTGTATGAAGGTCTCGACTTGCTGTATGGGTCCTGGGGTTTGCTTGACCGTACTTTGCCATGCTGGTCAGTCCACGTTGGTGAAGTGGGAAAGGGGTAAGAAATAACGGTTCAAACAATAAATTAATTTTTATTTTACCAGGTAAGGTCCACTGAGCTCCATAGATCTTTTTCAGAAGCGACCTGGCCATGAATGATTACTCAACGAAGTGGCTTATCACGTGGAAATGCATAGCAGCCAAACACTCTGAAAGCATGTTGATTCTAAAAATTGTGGAGGGGAAAATGGGAGGACCCGGTGAAAAATCCACACGACCTCGGGGAGAACTTGCAAACTCCAAATAAACAGGCGTCAGGGTCAGGATCTAACCCACGACCTCCTGTATATCAGACGAGGGAGTTCGCATCTCCTCACCGCGGTGCCCGAGAGCACTCACCACAGATGTCAAAGCCGTGGCAGCGCATTTCACTCAGTTCTCATTGTTCATAGCCTATTGTGCTAACCACTGCGCCACGAGTCCCCCATTAACCACATAAAATCTGTATATTTAGGAGCAGAATAGCAAACAACGAACACAAGACCAAAAAAGTGTTCCTCGCACACATTGCGAACTGCTGAGCTCTAGAGATAAACACACCCTGCAGGTGGCAAGTTCATAAACACGCGATTTGCTATGCACACTTGATTTAGTTCACCCCTAATGCATCGATCTTTAACTGTTTGCACCACTAATGTGCATTGTTCACACCTTACCCGCAAATGATCATGCATTCTTAACGCGACCATCAAATGCCCCCGTAAGAAGCACATTTCCACCAGCGCAAGGGCGGGTGTTCTTTAAATAACAATTGGTCAACTGGTTAAATAAAGGTCACGGAGATACAATCCAGCTCGGTGTTTTATAACGCGATCAGATGGTTCAATTTCTTAGGAAAGGTCACCAAAAGGTTTAAGGATTTCTTGGGATTCACGCAAGATCTCACGGCCGGATCCTCGGTTGGCTTTTTAACTGTGTCGCCCCGAGCCCAGAGCATTGCTGCTTGTGGCTCTCTTGTGCCTACAAAGTCACCCTGCAGGAGAAAGATTTTCGAAAGCGGGAGAGCTGCTCAAGTCGGCGGTGATAATGAGCCTAAGAAGGAAATCGCCAAGAGTTTTTTTTTTACATGGTGCGTTCATTTAGTTAACACTGGATGCAGGATGGTAAAGAAATAGTGAATCTTGCGCTGTGCAGCGTCTGCTTGAAGAGCGCCCTTTTAAGTAGCGGGCGATACATCACGTGTAGCAGGTGGTTAATTTGTTCGTGACACCGGCACACGATGGCTTTCTCGCCAATAGTCCACGAGACTGCGTCAGGGAAGTGAAGACGCTCGCTTGTGTATCAGTTCCCCGCTGTACGGTGCGAGGGTCGCTCTTCTGGTCAATGTGTAGGATTAATGATGATAATAGTAATATGTTTAACGTTTACACTATGGGAACCTCATTTGCCAGTAAAAATATGATAATTGGTTTTTTACCCTTCTATCTGGCAACAAAACTGACACCTTTTTACAAGGAGTCATGTTTGCATAGACCGCAATACCTGCAGTCATAAATACAAACAAAAGACATAACTCTGATAATGTGCACAGTGCGGTCTATGCAAACATGACTCCTTGTAAAAAGGTGTCAGTTTTGTTGCCAGATAGAAGGGTAAAAAACCAATTATCATGTTTAACGTTCTTTCGTTTTCAAAGGAATCCTTGCCAAGTCGTAAGACTGCTCCAGCAGAGTCCTGCTATTGAGATAAAACATTAAAAAAGTTAAATAAAATAAAATATCACGACGTTTCGGAGGCAACTTGATACAGCTGTCGTGGCTGTGACGGTTCCACCTGAAGACGGAAGCTTGTGTTGCCTCCGAAACGTCGTGATTTTTTTATTTTATTTTACTTTTTAATGTTTTACCTACGTGACTTTACCGAAAAAAAAACCTAAGAATATGAATCCTTGCAGTCACGAAAGCTTCAAATCTAGAATTAATGCTATTGAGATGTTTGGCATATTCCATGACATTGTGTTTAACATGTGGGAGGAAGCTGGGGTACTGGGAAGAAACCCAGACATACAAGGGGGTAAGCTCCACACAGATAGATCCAATCCACTATTATATTGCCATCTCTTGGACACTTTCAAACCTACAACACCTGTTATTGCAGGAGCTCTATAAGTTTTTACTGAGGCTGGATGTAGCCATTTATTTTAGCAAATTATACCCCAGATTAAGATTCTGTGTTTACATTTAATAGAATATATAGCAGAGGTGTGGACTCGAGTCATGTGACTTGGACTCGAGTCAGACTCGAGTCATGAATTTGATGACTTGCGACTCGACTTGGACTTGCATAACAATGACTTTGTCCCACCTATGAGATGTGGACTCGAGTCATGTGACTTGGACTCGAGTCAGACTCGAGTCATGAATTTGATGACTTGCGACTCGACTTGGACTTGCATAACAATGACTTTGTCCCACCTATGAGATGTGGACTCGAGTCATGTGACTTGGACTCGAGTCAGACTCGAGTCATGAATTTGATGACTTGCGACTCGACTTGGACTTGCATAACAATGACTTTGTCCCACCTATGAGATGTGGACTCGAGTCATGTGACTTGGACTCGAGTCAGACTCGAGTCATGAATTTGATGACTTGCGACTCGACTTGGACTTGCATAACAATGACTTTGTCCCACCTCTGATATATAGTGGTTGGGATTTTGTATTTTGCAGCTCTCCATACGTGCATGAAAAGCATAGCATATTAAAAAAACTGCATAGGCCTCATTATGGCAGGTTTGTATGTATGTAGAACTTCTTTCGCACAGCACATGACTGACCGTGCTCATTGCAGGAGCGGGGGAAGGACAAACTGAACACAAAAAGCAGTTCTAAAGAAACAAGTTTTAAATTTAGATTTAAAAGTGCATAGCTTCAGTGCCTTCTGAACATCGGAGGGAAGAGCATTCCAGACGGCCGCAGAAGCACATCTGAGAGCACGCGATGCAGTGACCGTCTTTGCGCTGGTGATTTAAGTACAATACAACTGATGGTGTGTCATCGTAGAACAGTGGTTCTTAACCTTGACTGCATACAGCCGGGACACCTTTGCTTCTCAAAAAGGGCATCTCTCACCCCCAAGGGTGCATGCACTCCAGGTTCATAACCACTGCCGTAGAACATGAGGGGTAAAAGCAAACCTAAGAAGAACTCCATTATGTATTTACCTATATGAATGCAAATATATTTTAGTCCAGCATTGTGTTTAAACAAGCAAGCTCTGGGCTAGTTTTGACCTTTTGGGTCTCATCAGCACAGTCAAGCTGGTTAAACGAATACCACTGGATTCTAGATGTTATGGGCAGACAATATGAATTAACATGTTTTAATAGCAAAAAAACAGTCGTCATATATTTTAGCAGTGCTCACAATTTGTTAGGAAAGGGTTTAACCCACTATGTTCAAGTGAGATGCTTGTGAATACATTGCATGGGCCTCAGAAAACTCAGTTCAATTCTTACCCATGCACCTCATTGGTGGAATGAGAATCAGCCCTTATGTTGGGCCTTCACTTAGATTAGCCCAGTTGGAAACAATTTGCATGTAGCTGTAAACCAATACTATTACGAATAGAACAAAGGTCAGATGGTGATGATGAAACTGTTAACTTTTGCCATTATGTCATTCATGCTAGGCAAACCACGTGCTTCTTAATAGGAATTGCCGCCACAATCGAACAACATTCATTCAACAATTTAACAACATTTCCCCGCAGTGTTTATTGACATACAATTAGTTGTATGCTGCATGCTAAGAGTACCCAACATAATTCAATAAGCCTCGCTTTACAATTTAGAGGCTGGTCACAACATTGTTCCTACCAGTTGTGTGCTTTGAGATATATAGGAATTTGTTGTAAAGTTGACGTCGATAAATGGCTAATAACATATGAATGGGAGGTTTCTCTTTCTCTGCTTCTGCCCCCCCCCCAAAGTCAGGAACTCCTTCCCCACAACCAACCCAACCATCGGTACAGCCGCTCATGGCATTCGGCTCCTCTGCCAACGACACTGTCTGCTATCTACAAACCAATTTCAAATCGCAGATTTCCCTTAATACTCGAAGGCCTCATTTTTGGCCCTGTGACGCACATCTCACTTTTGGTGAAAGGTTTCGAGACGCGGCTGCTACGTAGACGCTATATAAATAGAATTTGAATCGCGACAACGAGTGGCAATAGCACTGCTTGCTTGGCCAACATGCTGCCATTCCTCGTCTTACCCTCACGCACTGGACAAAACCCGACTAGATGTGTGTAACCAAACAACCCCCATGGCGATTCGATGCAACGTCACAAATCCGGGGTGACGACGATTCTATTCTAGGATCGCTTCTTCTTTTTTTGTGCCATCGTCTCCTTTTGCAACGATGCCGTCTCACTTGTTCCGTGCAACTCTTCGGTGTGTCGCGCCACGTGTCATTCGCGACGACAGCGTGCTGGCACCGGTGTTTGACATTTCCCTCCACGTGCCGAAAACGTCAGACATCGTGTACAATCTGAAAACACTTTGGAGAGAGCTATACGGCACAACTGTGAAAACCCATGCCCTGATATTATTTTGGGTCTATTTTGTGTCCCGTCGCGTTTGCTCCATGAGCCTCACGGTACATATCTGAACATCAGTTCCAACATGCACGATTCGTTGCATGCTCTGTAGAGTAACAAATTGACTTTCGCACATCCATTCTGCATCTATTAATGCTGTCTTACGTTGGATACTAAACCAGATGTACAGGCACATTTAAAAAAAAGGAAAAAAACACACATTAATTTGTGGGAAGTTTGGTTTGGGAAAATATACATTTGTTTGGTTAATTTTCCATGAATGTGCTTTATACGAATGGAAGCAGGATTGCATGGTGCAAATTGTGGGATTTAGGATTAACAAACGATACGGAAATAAAAAAATTTCTACATGTAATTGTTTCAATTTATGTTTTGTATCTGGTGCAACTTTAGTCGCATGCATATTGTACGAAGCATGAATGGCGCATTGTAGGTTTTAGACACTCCACATATTCCTTATTATATCTACTCACATCCAAAGTCATTATCCTCAGCCATGATCTATCCACTGCTGGATGGCGGCCTCCCTAAGCTGTTGCCATCTCTCGTGGTCTTGCGATGCAAAACTCCATCTCACAACTGAGAATAGCAATTGGCTGCTAAATTATGAACTGCTATCAGCAAAAATGTGTGAAATCATTAATGTTTTAGCTTTGTTAGGAAATATATATTTTTTTAATTACATGAACATATATAGCAGTTGATTGCATGCCATTAGGGTGCAGAATTTTTTAGTGAGCAGTTCACAAATGGACTCGTATGTAATTGCCTTCCCCGCAAATTGTTAAAACAATTTTCTCAAGGCGGCTCATTTGTAATGTAATCAGAACAGCTCTCAAAGCGACTCGGGAAACGTGCCACTTCCTGAACTCCTGTGACACACGGGAATTATGATGTGAACATTTAAATGACCGTAATGATAAACCTGTAAGTTATTATTAGTGAATCAGCTGAAAAAATTAAGGTAATTTTCAATCAGTACTCAGAATGATTGTTTTAAAAAAATGTGAACATGTTTCTTTTAAAAACACGTAGTAAAATTAATTTTCAACATCGCATTTAAGTTTATTTCTAGTTTGCCGTTTAGAACAACGGCTTAGGTTTGTTATAAATACATTACTACACTAATTAAATCTAAATGAAATTGAGGCACGGCTTGAAAATATGCCCTCAAATTTTTTCATCAATAAACTGCTTTAATGTGACTCATTAAACGAAATAGATAACCATCACCACACCAAAATCTATTCCAATACAGAGTATTATAAAAATCCATATTTTTATTGTTCTTGGAGAATACGAAATAAGGACACCTCGTTTATGATGATGAATAGCCATATTTTCACTAACATTATGAGTGAATGGACCCCGATCTTCTTGGGGGTTAAACAAGTGGAACTGTAACACAATCAATACTAATTTGTATAACTGATTGCTCTCTTTACAGCTATCATTCCCTTAATCACGGGGGCTTTGTGTGGGCAAAATAAAGCTGTAGGAGGCTGATGATTGCGAAGTCGTTCTTTTTTTAAATTGCTGTTATTAATCAAGCAGATAAAAACGGGGGGGGGGGGGGTGGACACGCCTCCACTTTTGTTTGCACACCCCCCCCCCCTTTACAAAGTTATCCCGATAATGGGGGAAAAAATCTGCACCACCTTGTTAGGACAATTTGCATACACAATAGCGGCGCAACATTCACTCCACGCATTAACGTCATCGCCCTCGGCGGGTTTTTTTTTATCTCACAGCGGCAAGGTTGCAAACGCCCAAAAGCTGGAGGATAAGCCAACGCACGGGCAGCCGTTTGTTCACGTGACACCAAATGGTCAGCAAAAGGGTCCTTTTTTTGTTTGAACGCGAGTAGATTTTTATTTTCTACGGCGCCCGGCTTTATACGGGCACGTGTGTTAAGTGCGAGGAAATAAATGCGAAGCTCCCTAAATGCTAATTTCCTTATCGTTTGCCAGAATTCATGTCGTATTTAGCTGAAGGAGGGTTAACCAAAAGCTTCCCATGGACAAGGCCAATGAGCGGGTCCATTAGAGATAATTTGCATTGCTTTCACATCGACTTTTTTTCCATCTTCAAATGTTTGTGAACATTAGTTTGTCGTTTGCGTCACGTCTGAAAGTTGGCGTAATGAGCGCACAACTGCGAAACGCAGAAAAAAAATATCCGTAGAATTCCCCACCACTACCCCAATCACCTCCAAAATAATAAAAACAGTCGGGGTACGATAATGAGAGCATCTTGAGGCTCCGTGACCACTGTCTTCAGAGAAATTGGAGGAAAAAAAAACAGGTTGTGGCCTTCTAGTGCTACGCAAAAAAAACACACGATTCATTCTGTAATAAAAACTTCTGTTACCATTAACTATGATAATTAACTTTGGAAGGCATTCAGCGAGAACATTCCATGAACTAAGACAGGGGTCGGCAACCAAAATAACAAGAAGAGCCATTTCTTTCCAATTCGGTACAAAATTCAGTATTTCAAGAGCCGCAATGCATCTGAGTACATACGTACATATTGTCAAGAAGCAGCCTGTAAAGAGCCGCATGCGGCTCCGGAGCCGTAGGTTGCCGACCCCTGAACTAAGGGAATGGATGAGCATTCTGAATTATGCACAATACGTTTCATTGCGGATTTAACTTTCCATATGTATTATGAGCGAAGACCATGCTTGCTGTTTTCAATTTCCATGATGAAATCCATATGGGTGGAGCGGTGGCACAGTGATTAGCGCAGAGTGCTATCAACCTGGTGAACCCAAATTAAATTCCCGACCACAGCTAACATCAGTCGTGGGTGATACTTGAATCAGTCCTGTGCCTCCCTCTTCACCAACATGGAGAAGTGTGGTCATATAACCCTCAACCAGCATGGTGTGGGTATGCCTTCATCCAGCTGTTATTTGCACAACTGCTGTAAAACAATTGAAAACGATTTTCATTCGTTTGTCATGCTCAAGCACTGCTTAAATAAACGAAACGTCTCCAAACCACAATTATTTCTGTTTCGCATGTATATATTGCCAAGATAAATCACTCTTGCAAACCGCACGTCGTTTGCTATCTGCATGAAATAATCACGGAGAATGCTGCGGTAACAATTACCTACTACGCCAACAGGATCGTAGAGCTCTCCCTATACAACAGGCTGATATAAGAAATGCAAGCAGTAAAGTTAAATTAAATATTTATTTTGTCATTATCACACGCATTTGATTCCCGTCACGGGTGAGTGAGCGAGCAAGCTGCCTGCTTAGTTGGCTGAGCTCGGACCGAATGACTTGCATGGGGTTCCTCTTGAAATTCCTCTTCTGTCCCCTCAGCCCAAACCAATGAATCACATCTAATCACTCTACAACCTTAATTCCCTCCTTAATCAATAGAGGGTGCCTTCATTTCAAGCATGTGGGAACACTGCAGGGTTATTAGTTTTGGGTAAAAAAAAAAGCATTTACAAAAATAACTCTTTCTATATATTGTACTCTATATCTGCACGAGCCCACACACACAGAACAAATAACAGCAGGGCTTACTGTGGCGGTTTTCCATAAGCCATGACTTATCATTAGGAACCACACTTTTGGTGTTAATGTACTATGGACGATTGATGAATACAGCTCCGACTTTGTCAGCATGAGCTATCCATTCCATTATATCTGTTCTATTGCTAAAAAAGCATCTGATCATCATCATCCTACTCCTCATCCTCCCCATGATTTATCCACAGCTGGATGAAGTTCTCCCTAAGTTGTCAACATCCTTCTTGGCTTCACGATTCAATAATCCACCGAGCTGCAACATAAACTGATCTCATTGCTCAAGCTCCACGGCGGTAATTCTTCTGGGCAGGTTCCATCCTTTAGCTGCCATTCCATCACCAGTCTCATCAATAATGCCGTCATTCCCTTCCAGCTACACCATCCCATTCAAGCACTAAAGTCACCACGATGTCTCAAATGTGTTATACGTTCTCTGAAGCATATGCTACTCTCTATCTTCGTGTAATGCCAGCCATGCGTCTCTATAAGCTCCTTTGCATACTGTGCAGATATGATCTAGGTAAGTCGGCAGCAGTAGCCCGCACCACCAGTCACGTGCGTCAGCGGTTGCGATATCTATTGGGCAACAAAGAAGAACCCATGGGTACTGTATGTAGGTGGACCCATTATCACCATGTATTGGTTACTTTCAATCAAAATATAATGTATTTATGCCAAAATATTTCAGAGTGTCAATGCCAGCAATTGTGGAGGATCATAATTCGTAAATACTTCAATAGATTAATTGTTATTTGTTAAATGATAGAGCCTCTAGACAATGCACGTTTTGTGTTGGGTCGTGATAGGTTAACAACAATAATGATAATGGCATGTGTATCCAGGAAAGCTTCACCGTGTCCTAAGACTCGGTTTCAGGAGTCTTGAAATTGGGATGTTTGTTCAATTTCAGTTTTGAGTGTTTGGCATTAAGGCAGCGTGAGGTCCTGTCAGCATTTTTGTCATATGCTCAGCTAGCATCATCTGCAAAACGCAAAACGGGGACTTTCATTTATCCAATCACAAAAGGTCACGCGCAATGTTAAAGCACATGCAGCCACATTGAGGTCAATATTTAATTCGACCACAGTTATTGGGTATTTTAAAGAATAGCCAAGCATAGCCTTTCCTAGAATTGTTGGTGGCGAATTATTGTCATAAAAAGAGGTTATTTTATAAGCTGATTTATTTTGTTTTCATGTTGGATGACCCTTTTAAAGAGTTTATCTCAAAGGAACCAGTCTTTCTCTATGGCGTCATTGTTGCTTATTTTGTAAAAAGGACTATAATGCGATTATAATATTTCATGGTATTAAAAAAACACCCTACAAAATGCAACACTTTATTACCAAAGCGTGACTTAGCAGCTGCATTATTATATGGTGAATGGTTTATTTTTGTTCAAATATAAAAATCTTGAAAAGCAAATTAAACATGTTTGTTGCAGTGCCACGAGTGTAATATATAATATATTATATTTTTACATATCATCAAATGTAGTTAACAAGGTATTTAACCACGTGGTTTTAACGAAAGTGCTAATTAGGAACGAAGCGATAAATTAAACAAGCGGTTACACAGACATCGTGTTGTGGAGGAGGCTCCGAAAAAAGGAATTGATATAATTCCCTGCGTCAGTCCTACAAATACCACTGACATATAGGAAACATGCCCTCGCTTTAAAACTCAAACTAAAACACTGAACTCTGTCGGCGAGATTGTCAAAGTGAGCAGGCGGATCGAGATTGGCAACTCGTAGCAGCTGACAAGGGCTCCGGAAAAAGAAAAAAAAGGTAAGAAGGAGACGGAGGCAATGGCCTACTGACCCCAGTGTTCCCCAGTCAATCTTCCTCTATCGATCACGGCATGCTGCCACGGACAATCTGCTTTCCGGCTTGATTTAAACCTCCTGCTGGCCCACCGGACAGAAGTGCCGACATTGGCGTCGACAGGGCTCGATGCGGCACCTCCGTGTGCCGAGGACTAATCGACCAAATTAACCAAGATGAAACATTTCTTGCCACATAACTGGCAGAGCTGAAGCGCAGCTAGCAGGCAAGGGTCTCTGTTTGCCTGCGAGATTATCGATAGCAATCCTTTTAAATATGCGAAACGTATTTACGACATCGTCACGTGCGGATACGCATCTGTCACGTTCGACACACCTTTCTGATGAATCTTGGATAAGATTAGTATAATATTTGAAAAGCAATTACTTGTATTGTGTACGAGTAGTGACGCAGTGGTTAGCGCCTCGCGCTCGGAACCCGGCGGCCCGAGTTCGATTCCCGCTCACGGCCAACACCAGTGACGATTTTCTGAACCGGTCCTGGGCCTCCCCCTAGGCCAACTCGGCCTCAAATGACAACCTGGTTTGGTGTGTAAACATCGCCACTGGGGAGACGAAGGTGACCCTGGCGTGGTGCTGGCCAGCCACCCCCTCGTGTGCCGTGCCAGCCTTCATAGCTGCTCGCTCAATGCACTTGCCCCCATAGTCTGTTGAAGGCTACACGGTTTTTTTTTTCTTTGTACGTACATGCGTGCGTGTACACAAATTAGCAGGCATTTTATGCATAAGCAAAGGTTCATATAAGCGTTCATTTTATAATCTAAAATTAATACATATTTGTTAATAAGCATTTGCGGTAACAAAATAAAAATTGTTTGTGATATATACGCGAGATGCCATATAGCAGCAAAATAAGCATGAATACTAACATGAATTGTCAGCTAAATTGCATTATTTGTGTGAAAATAAGAATTTGTGAAAAGCTATTTCTTTTTTGGGTTGAGTATATTTTTATTATGGAGGGGGAGGGTCATGTCACACTTCAATAATTTCAAAATTGCCGTTTTTGTAAACAATACCATTGTGTATTTATATATAACAAATTCTTGATGCATTACGTGCCTCTGTAAGTTCCACATATGACTGACTCAGTGGCATATGAACATCAGTGATTTATGAAGGATCCTTCCACCATTCCCACGAAACTTCATTTTGAAAACTGCTGATGTGTCCTTTTATTTATTATCTCTTGCCACTGCTTGTTCGTAGATTTAGATGTAATTAATCCATCACATATCAAGCTTAAAACAGAGACATTTTGCCCCCCCCCCCAAAATGTCACGATCATTCAGAGGAAAAAAAGTCGTGCTAAGATATTGCTCCCGATTTCTACCGCATTTACCTATCTGAAATGTAAGGAAAAAAACACTGCACATCAGGCCTTTTGCCATTTGCACAAACAAATGGGTAAATTGCATAAAAAAACCTCTCAGTTTGCATCACTGAAAAAAATATATAGCGCATGACAGCTGGAACAATAACATAACTTTCCAGATGGATAAAAACAATGGTTTTCCAACTTATCAAAAATAGTAAAATATACATAGAATCTTTCCAGTCCGTTGAAATGTGATTTTTTTTCCCTCTCTCCAGAAATTTTTACTTCTCATAATTTGAAAACACTGGATAAAATTCCACTATTTAAAAACAATTTGCTTGCCAGAAACCCCAGTGGGCAATAACATGATACCATGATTGTTTAACTAATAAACAATTACACTGAGTTTTAAAGCTTGTCACATTTTTACCAAAAAAATGTTTGCATAAAAGGTTCATGAAGCCTCCATCCAAGACAGCTTAATTAAACTGTCACATTGCGCACCAACGCATGCTTTATCAGGCCAAGGCATTACACAAAGCATTCAGACTTGGTAGGCTGAAAGCCGACATAATTCGATATTTAAGTTTAATTTTCAGCTGTCAATCACTAAACTGGCTTCTTTTTGTATTCCGTCTGCGAGAGTGGACAGTGATGAGAAGTTGTGTAAAATCAATGCCACAAGAGATCTGAACCAAAGCCTTAATGGTCATGTACAAATTGAGTGAGCCAAAATATACAATCACTTTCAAAGTCAGAAATCACTTGAATCACGAAAAATATAGCATATTGCCTGCTCAGTCTGTGTGTGTGTGCAGGTGTGCGTGTGTGCGTAACATGTATAGTGTATAGTTTCCTTGATTTCAAAGTAAATTTTATTCTTTTCCAAACATGAGCTGCCGTACATCTTTACGCTCGAGCAATTGAAAATGTCAACAGTATCCATCAAATGCTGCCACAACTTGTGGACCAATTGGTCTAAAACATTGTTTTCAGGTTGTTGTGAAAGGTATAATCTCAAATATATACTGCAACATAAAATTTATCCTGAATAGCAGTGATCAACCATGACAGGGGCTTTTTCCCCCCCTCTACCACAATTTGTTCTGGCAAAACACTTAAAAAACAATAACAAGAAAAGTACAAAAAAGCAGCTTATACAAGAAGTCAGACTATTTCTCTCTTAAATTTTTAAAGAATATACATGCAAAACATTAAATATTTTCTTTAACAGGCATTCGTGAGCACACGTTGAAAAAAAAAAGTTGATGCACAATGGCATTTCGTTGACAAATTAAACTACACAAGACAATTAAATACATGACAAACTCAGGGGGCATATGGACAGCTTTTTTAGCTGATTATTAATTGCATTCGCAACCACCGCAGGTTGACATCTGGCAAAAAAATGTGATGGGCTGATTACAGTGGAACGCCGACAGAGATTGATAATTGAAGATAGCACCCGCGTGGCATGCCGACACCTCAAAGCCACCTCCTGGGTTTCATCATCATCATCATCATCTCTGCCAGAGCCCTATAATTACCTCTCCGCTGTGGTGCAAACCTTTTTCCATGTCTTTGCTGCTCTGGCCAGCAATTAGCGAGAGGATTGCACACACTCTCGCAACTTGAAAACAAAGTGGGAATGTGAGAGGGATTTGATTGATGTGAAAACAAAATATCCAGAAGAAAGGACGGAACAAGCAAACAGATGTTGCCTCGATAGTCGTCAGATGTAATTGTTCAAGGTGTGAAGTACAAGATGATTCAAGAGGTAATATTTTCGGGCTTATATTTTTAACTGTGATAATAAACAGGTAATTCATTCAGGATATATACAATTTTTTTTTCATTTCATAAAAAAACAATTTATCCTAGATATGTTTCTGCAAATAAATTGTATTGTTTTTCTCACCCTTCTGCACTTGGCATGACATTCAATACGTTTGTTTTTACCACATTACAGCAATAGCAATGAAAATAGTAAATCCTTCGAAGGTATACTTTAGAAATATTCATGAAATAATTTAAACTCCAAAACCGCCTTGTAGAATTGCTCATATTGCATTTCTTGTTTTGTTTTTTAAGATACGGTTCTTGTCATTTCCTCAATTGCCATTGTTGAATGGGTCACATTTTAAGCTCATCCCTCTAGCAACCATCGAGACAGAATTTCCCACCAGTGGGCTTGCGTTTAGAAAAGTATTCACTCCGGTGCCAACAGTTATACATTTGTTAACGTTTTTTTAGTCTTTATATTTTCTAAAACAATACAGATCCAAATAGGCAAGGTACCCGTCCTCAACATTTGCAACAGGTACACACAAATTCGTCGTGCTCCCCAGCTCCGGTCTAGGGAGCAAAAAAAAAGCAGAGAAAAGATTAAAAGAGAGAGGGATGAGGAGAAGATAAGACAGACAAGAAAGAGAATGGAAGAAAATGGATGGTTGAAAGAAATCACTTTGTTGGGAGAGAGCCAGATCATGAAGAATAAATTAAATGGGACCATTAAAAACGTATCTACACATTTACCCTTATGAGATCTAGCCTCTTCTCCCAGTGCAAAATCGGATACCGTGAAATATTGTCTGGACAATTATTGGGTGCAACTGCTTCTGTTGCAAAAAAATGTCCTACCTCACCACCTACTGAGAGACGTGCTGATGACAGCTGTTGTACTCCAAGCCAATACGATGCAGCAGGATTCCTCATCAAACACAGTAATCATATTATGTCTTTGTTGGAAGTGGCAGGGATTTGTTTTCCCCTATAAAATAGTTTTCTATAAATTGTTTAGGACCTTTTTGCACCTGTTTGTGGAGCAGCTGATTTGCAGCATTATCATTAGGAGGAAAATAGACATACATACGCACAGACATATATTGCAATTAAAATAACGTAAAAATATGCTTGTTCATGCCACTGCTAACAAAAGGAGGCCTTCCACTAGAACGAGCCCGTCGAGAGGGTAAATGGATGATTCTTCATGCTGGCCACACGTCTTGGGAAGAGGTGGCAGTACTCCACACTCAACCCAGTGCGCGCGACCTACTGATCGACGAACTTTAATGTACCCATTAATACTGCTGGCTGTGGACAGAGGCAGATGTGATCTAAGAAACTTGCACCAGTACTCAACTTCTGCACGGGGAGTATGAATCTAGCCAGCGATCTCTGCATTTACAAGTCCATTGTGCTAACAATTATACCACGGCAACATTTATTGCAATACATGTACAGAAGCAAAACCCAAACAATGAAGCGGTATATATTACCCAAACTCCTGTTTGCAACCGAAACTCCATTATTTTCAACTTTATTTTCAAACCAGTTTGCAATGCGAAAGCCAGGGCAAACGACAGCGATGGTGAGCTCTATTTTGATTGGGTGATCGTTCGCATTGTATCCACTGAATGGTGTGCAAGTGGCTCCGGGTTCTAAAGCAACTGTGGAATCGAGCCGCATGCAACTCGTTAACACCTCCCGTGAGCGCGGTTGGCTACGTACGGTGCGAAAGAAGTTCAACATAATACACCAACCAGTGAGAAGCCGTAAGCCACAAGGTGTACGGCACTCTGTTATGCACATATTTGTTTATCATTTTAGATGTTAACTCTTATTTGAATATAAGATGCGCTTAATTTTTTTCGAATCACCGTTAAGAGAGTGAACACACCATTCTATATATATAGCCAAAACACACAGACGCACGCTGCTTTGTATACAAAATGAAGGATTTAAGTTCTCGTTTACCCCGCCCCCCCCCAACTTTTTCTGTTTAGGGCCAGCAAGCAATGTTCTTGCCCTCCTTGGATTACGAGCTTACCCCAAGATGGAGAATGTATAACGCGTTGGCATCTATCGCTTTGTGGACGTTCTCGTCTGGAATAAAACATCTCGGGAGGCAAATTACAAAGCCCGACCCCGCCACGCCAATTTCAAAGTGCAGCTGCGTTTGAATCAGAAATATGCGGCCACGTCATCGCGACGGAATGCAAAATGCCCTGCATCGAGACGAGCTCGGCCTTCAAGATGTACAGACATTTGACACGCACATGGAGGGATTCCGATGTTGCCATGCAACAACGAAGAAATCCGCACACGCGCACACGCACGCACGCACGCATTTCAGCTTCTTGTTTACAGACGAAACCTAATGCCAGATCTTGCGTGCAGACCCGTATACCCAAGCTTCACGTGTGTCTGGGTCCATATGCAAAGGACGGGCAAAATAAAACAGATAATAAACAATCAAATCCAGTGAGCAATTGACACGTGGCCTGGGTTGTAACGCACTTGGTTTTGGGGATTTTAAAACAAAGTTCAAGGTAACAAACAAATGTAAACCACGATCAAGTGACACGCATTAGTTCTGGACACCGTAGATTTGAGTTTACATTCGGGAGGCAGCGTGTCCAATGTTCACAAAGATGACAATCTGGAAACTTTTTTTTTTGCTACATCAAATTTTAAGCTGTTTGTGCTGACCAATCAGTCGCAGGCGCCGGCCGTGCCATGGCAGTCCTCACGATACATCGGCAGGCGACCCTGCAGCGTGGCAGACACCACGCCGAGCGCAGGCTGCCGAGATTACGATGTCTGAGATCGGCATTAAATGGTGCGAGTCCAGGTCAGCCTCCACCCGTCCCTGGTAACCCGTGTTAATTGGGTGGGATAGACATCACCAATGAATATTAAAACACACACGGGGGGGGGGGGGGGAGGAGGGGGGTTAACCCATCAGGAAAGATTCCTGCACCTCCGATTAGCACGGTTGGCAACGTACGGTGCGAAAAAAGTCTAACATGTATGCGGTAAAATTTCGATTTAAAGCTTTCGTGAACTGCAGGGATTCATCTTCTTGGTTCTTTCGGTAAAATCACGTAGAAAGGAAATAATAAAATAATAAAAATAAAACGTAATACAATAATTGTAGCCGAATTATTATATTATGTTTTATTTTTATTATTTTATTATTTCCCTTCTACGTGACTTTACCGAAAGAACCAAGAAGATGTATGCGGTACTCCTTTCGCACCGCACGCAGCCAACCGTGCCAAATCGGAAGTGCCGGGAGAAGGACAACAAACGCAACACAACAAGCAGTTCAAAAAATAAAACTAACTATATAAAAACTATCAAAGACTCATCAAACCGAAAGCATCTCATGGCAAACAACGTTGTCGCATCGCTCGTTCGTCGTTCCGCTGCGCGCGTGTCCGCGTGCACTGCGGCCATGCATCAGATCGTGCAGCCGCGCAATCATTTGGCAGACCGCTCGAGTTCACCCCACGCAGCGCCGCCGCCGCCGCCTCGGGTAACACAATATCCGTCACGCGAGGATGGGGAAAGATCTCCCAGATTACCAATATCATCATCCTGGGGCCCCGCAGGTAGTGTCCAAGATAGCGCGCTGCGAGCGCCGTGCATTGACCTCCCATCAGTGGCTGGCGACGGGCGATCGGAGCCACCGCTTCATTTGAAGGTAATTTTCAAACAAAGCCCCTCTGACAGCTAAATCAATCCCCGTCTCCCTGGGCAGTTTGTTCCCGACCGCGATAAAAGGAATGAATTTGCAGCCGCTTACTCCGCACCCTGCCGAGATCTTTGATTATCTGCTTTGCTAGAATGGGTCAACAGCCTTCTACCTGCACGCACAGAATGGAGCCTATTTGGAATGGGGATGTAAATAAAACATTGCTTTCGTTTCTTTCACGCCCCCCCCCCCATGCCCCCCTTCCCTGCCCCCCCCCCTTTCCTGCAACGCCCCCCCCCTTTTTCCCCCACGACCCCCAACATTTTATTCGGTTTTTTTTTGTATTTAGGTACCAGCCACAAAATTCGGTCACACACGTTGGCTATGGCTGGACCCACGTTTGCTTCGGGCCAGGAAGGATGTCTGCGTGGTGTCGTTTGAGTGCGCGTGCCGTGCGCGTGCCGTGCGCGCTACTTGTGTTGAGCATCCAAAAACGATAACGAGCGTGCGCAAGCGTTTGTGCGAAATTACCTTTAAAGAGAGTTCCTCGTGAGCTCGGAAGAAATTTGTGTACACATGCAGGCAGTAGCGAAGCAAATATGCACGTGTTGGAATAATAGTAATAAAAATTGACGAGCATCCGAAAGCAATGTTCTAAGATTTTTTTTCATATTCTTTGCACTGCTTATTTACAGATGTTATCTTTAATCATGGCAGAATAACTTTTTGTAATATCCTGAAGCCTTTCACAGCACAGGAGAAGTTACAAAGCAGAGACACTTATGAGAGAAAGGGTTAAAAGCTGCACACGACCAGCAAGACAGTCTCTCTCCCTTCAGTCACAATCAATAATGATACACGCTATGCCATGCATTTATTGTTATTGCCCTGCACAAGTTTATACATATACATATTTGCACAATTTTCCAGTATGTTTTCCAACTGCCACAATGTGATTTTAGATAACATGGAGGGCAGGAGGGGGGGTGGGTATTTTTCCCGCACTAACCACTTCGGTGTAGAAAGAAAAAAAATCTCATTTTAGGGTGTTGCAGATTGCTCCAGAAAAATAGCACACTGTACTATGGCTTGCAGCGCACCTCAATTTTGATAAATTTGTCAGGAAATAGATCTTGTCACCTCTTAGTTCTATTTAGATTCCCTGCAATAGGACACTTACAGACATGTGCTTTATTGCTTTGCACGGAGTCCCCCCCCTCCCCCACAAAACAATACCCTCAATACAATGAATTCGCGCCGCAAATAAATAAGCCGGAAAATGAAATGATAATAAATAAACAACAATTTTCCTTCAGAATTGATCTAATCTTACGGAGTGTGCATTTTAAAATGTGACACCAAAATCCATTACAAGAAACGCTATTGAATCAGAATAACTCCCGCGATGTACAAATAGAGTGTGATAGGGTGTTAAAACAGTGTGCTTCCTCACACCTCGTCTGGGTGTGACCCAGCAATGTTGTAAATTGAACAGGTCGTCCAAGTTTAAAAACAAGACCACAACATTCTTCTCTTGCTGGCAAGGCAATGCATGTCCCCCCCGCCCCCCTCAAATCGGCATTTACATTACAAATCCGAAGACCACCAAATTCCAGTGGCACACTGAATTTAAAGTCACTGTGCTCGGTCACAAAACTCCATCCATGGGAATGTGATGTGGGCTAGCTTTGGGTCCCATTAATAGTAAATGTGCTAATTGTTATTTGAGTGCCGAGGTCTTATGGTTTGGTACTGCCCTTTGATTAGTGCGCCAGCTCACCAACTAATGTACGCTAGTCCTCCAAGAACCGACCAAGAGAAACACTGATTATAATCACCCATTATTATAAACTGCCATAGTTAATCCCCTACACAAGCTGCTGCCACTTCTCGTGATCCTGTGACAATAATCCACCGAGAGCCAGCGCATTGTTTGCGTTACTTCATTTCCTCAGTGGCCTTGCCGTTGGACACATTCCATTCCTCATAACCGACAGTTATTCATTCAAAAATATATGTGCTGAATATGCTCCAATTCAAATCACATTATCCCCACCCATTATCAAACACCACACATTGTGTACATTTCTTCTGGGCTTACAATAACAACACAAAATGCAACGTTTGGCTTGGCTCATATGCAACAATAAACCATGGCCATAATTGCAGCCAGGCAAGAAAGGATAGAAAATTGATCGTTAAAATTAGCCTGGCAATTCTCACTTGTGAGTGAGTGGGTCAGAGCGGGGGTGAAGAAAGGAGGGGGGAGATGGCGCGCTAGATATGGGAAGAGGTTTGAGTTGAAGGAGAAGATGATGATCATTCATTCTTAGGACTCTTAGGATTCTGCGCAAATGCCTCAGGACTCGGAGAGCCACGACACAGCACCACATCACGAGGCATGGCTCAATTCAAAATGCTCGCCACAATAATAACAACAATACCATGACGTGTTTTGTTGTTGCGGGGTTCGATGCTGTTTTATAAGGGTGAGGGGATATGTTTACGAGAGAGGGTGAGCATCTCGATACTGTATTGAAGAAGTGCGCCTCGATATATATTCATACAACACTAAATTACTTGGGTGACCCATGCAAACTATTCTATTCAATGGGAAGTACTAAATTAGAAACATTGAGCAATAATCCATATTTGTTTTTGGGTGAGGCCACGTGGTAGTTTTATGTTAAAATCCTTGTCATTAACCCTCCACTACAAAATATTGTCATTAATACAAATACTTTATTTATATCTTCCAATATACAGTATTGATCAAGTTCTAATGATCCCCATCGGTGGCTGAATACTTTTTATGACTGAAATTTTACGGCAAAATACAACGTTTCACCGAAACTGCTTTGACCTTCTTTAGATAGTTCACCTGGGAATCGAGTGAAATCTTTGATTACGTTACAATCCTGTCAGGTGGTGGAGAGTTAGCGAACAAAGTTTGCCCATTAAACTACTACGTGGCCAAACCCAAAAACAAATATGAATCATTATATTGGCTCTGACAACCTTCGTTTTTAATTTTCGAGTCGAACACTAACACGCATATTTTGCTAAGACCAAAAGCTATCCTGAAAAACATTCCCACGGGTGCTGTGCTGTACCTCAACATTGCCGTAAACTTAAAATGTGTACAGAGTATAGTGCACATTTGTTCTATCTAGCATAAAGAAGGGCCCGTTGCCTGAAACGTCACCTATTGTATACATGTTTTGTTATCCACTTTAGGACAGTGGCTGTAACGTGGAGTTTTTTGTTATTTGTGCGAGCGAACGCGAGGCTTGGTGGCCCCGCAGCTTAGCATGGAAACACCGGCTCGGCGAGTCACGTGCGAGATGCAGAGAGATACACGGTCCAATGTCTTTATCCACTCCTCACTGGAGCTGATGGAGCCCGAGGAGAGATGGGTTGGGTCATCGTCAGGCTGCGTTCTGGCTGATGCAGGTCACTGCCTTGTCACAGCAGCTGCACGCAACATCCCAATAGGCGAGGAGGTCACAGCGAGTGGGGACGGCGAGACAGACTGGTGCGTAGCGGACAGAGGCAATTACAGGGCGTCACGATGGCGAGATGTTAACTCCCTCACCTGGTATGCAGGAGGTCGTGGGTTCGATCCCGACCCTGATGCCTGTATATTTGCAGTGTGCATGTTCTCTTTCTCTCTCTCCCCGTGGTCACGTGGATTTTTCTCCAGGTCCTCTGGCTTTCCCTCCACATTTAGAAACCTGCATTCAGAATATTTGGCTGCTTAAATTTACACATGATAAGCCACTTCGTTAAGCTATCATTTGTGGCAAGGTCGCTTCTACAAAAGGGCTGTACAGCTCAGTGTTTCTTACCTGGTAAAATAAAACTGTTTTAGTTTAGTTTACATAGGCAATGTCCAGCAAATAGCAATAAAGCAGAGCGTCGTTTCATTAGACATCAACATGGGAATGCAGCGCCTTAACCAGCCACTGTCACCGTCAAGGTGAGGCTGTCACTATCACGGTCTACCATGCATGGGAATATTGTTGTCTCTTTGGGAAACTCAGGTTTTCAGCTGTTATGCATTTATAGGAATGCTTTTTTATTTTCTCTGTGGCATTAAGGAAAGAAAATGAGAAATAAACTACAAAGTTATGCAGTTAATGAACCGAAGAGCTACTTCCTATTACTTGTAACTTTCCCCATTTGAAACACTGGAAAGTAATATTATATCGGCGACAATTATTAATTTTACACGAAACGGAGGGTTAAAGCAATCATTACTTGAGAAATTTGATATAAAACACCGTAATTTCATCTTTACGTTTTGCAAAAACCGGCTGGGTAAAAAAATGTTAATACGATACTGAATATCACACAGTAGAAGTGTGCATGATGAAATAAAACAATAACAAACACAATTATTCAACAGTGCGATGGTGTGACCCATTGCGCATCCATCACGCGGGGCCTTTTTTTAAGTTTGCTTTGTAAGAAATTCTGAAGGACGTTACCAATTAGAAACTGCACATTCTCGCCTCGTGAAATAGTGCAGCGTCTGGCTTACCTCATATGCACATGTAAACTGATTTGTCGCTGCTGTTACAACATCAAGCCTTGACCACATGGAGAGATAATCCCTCATTATCCGGACAAGACATTTCATCAACCAAGAAAATGCCCAAGGTCTCCTTATCTAACTCAATTACACACGCTTAATTACCTCCTGTCCAAATTATGCGACTTCTCCAACAGTTTCCAATGGATTTCTGTCAAGGTTACCACTTGCCAACACTTCAGCAGGAAATGTCCCAACTCTTCTCAAATAGTAGTTGTCTCAAACGGCAGCTATTTTTTTTCCAAATGGCCTACAAGTGCCCAATAAACGTGTAAGAGAAATTGATCCTCATCTGTTCATTTATTGGACGAATGAAATACTTCTAATGTCGTTCTTGGGGGCCAAGCAGTACATTGCATGCTTAATACAAATAATAAATGACAAACCTATAAGTGAAACATGATTTGGGTTTTTTAGTTTGTTGGGAACGTGAACAACTGAAAGTGATAATCAATTGGAAAAAACCCCAGAGTTGAATATTTCCGTGGTTATTACCTTGCAGTGCAAAAGCGACAGCAAACATGGAAATAAAGTTTCGATTTAAAGCTTTCGTGACTGCAGGGATTCATCTTCTTGGTTCTTTCGGTAAAGTCACGTAGAAGGGAAATAATAAAATAATAAAAATAAAACATAATAATATAATAACATAATATTATATTATAATATAATGTTTTATTTTTATTATTTTATTATTTCCCTTCTACGTGACTTTACCAAAAGAACCAAGAAGATGGAAATAAAGCATTCATATTCCAACCCAAATATAACATTCATGGAGGCAGAATGTATTTATCACGACATTTTTAAAAATATATAAGTTAATATAAAAGTATCGCAGGGCCCACTTCGGTGGGCAGAAATAACAAGCAATAATAGAGACTGCCATTCAATTTAACGGAGAGTGTTGTTGCCAGACCTCCTCACCTTTGTGATTATTTCCAAGCAGGAATGCAGTACTTGTGACCTTTAAACCAGTTCTTTACCAGATAAGACTGCATTTAGATGGGCGAATTGTGGAAAACAAGATGGTCAAAAAGTAGCAACAGCCTCCATTGTTTATCAACTCCTGCTCGAAGCTCAAGAGAAGCTCAAAACACAGGCAAGCTCAGACCACTAAGCAAGCTGAGAATATTCAAAGCGAGACTTGATGAAATGCTAACCAAGGAAAAAATAAAATGTAATTACACAGTATTTGCATTTTTTTTTTATCTCAGCAAAAGTTTATCTTTCTGTGCTCTTCCTGACAGTGAAAGAAAAAGTAATCATACGTCTGTCAGTGTGTACACAACTACAATATTTCTCGAGCTGTTCCACCAATCTTTTCGGAATTTTCTTGGATGGCCCATGACTATAACACCTCGCAAAGGATTGCTTTTCAAGTCCAAGGGCGAAAGGCCAAGGTCATAATCCTACCAGGGATTGTCTGAGAGACAGAAAGGCGGATTACAAAGTGCAGGAGAGGAAATTTACCAAAAAAACCTCTTTGCAGCTCACCTTGAATGTGAGAGTATGTTGTTATGTTTCATTACAGTAATCATTTCCCCCCCGATAATATGCACCATAGCCAGAGCAGCGTGACATTTTAATAACACACTGTTAATGTGTTCTGAAATGGTTAGTGGATTTGACAATGTATAGCTTCATGCAATTTTTTGCCGTAATTATTACATTCTTGTTTGTGAAACAAAAGTTTCCTTTCTCGACCAAAAATATCCCCCCCCCCCCCCAAAAAAAAAGGGTTTAGTTTCCCCATTTCCCATGGTAAAGGACTAATTCTGATATTTCCGACGAAGGTCAAGGACATTTTCTTGCGCCCAAATTGTTATTCAAATTGGAGGCATGGGCCTTATTTTCATAATTTTAGTGCTCCTCAGAGAAAAATCCATCTTATAAATTAAACATGACGAATATTTGTTATCTGTCAGTTCGGTTGGCCCTCAGTTAATCAGACTGTTCAAACACTGCAAAGATTGTCTGCCCTGTGGTGACTTTCAGAAGACTGGTAATTAGGCTTGTTCAGGCTTTATCTGCCTGTTTCTAAGATTGAAAATTAATTGAATAATGTAGTCGCATGTAAAGCTTTAGACAAATCCCTTTAGAAATTATTTATATATGGCTTATGTCAGGAGCTCAAATTGAAGGTTAACGTTTTTTTGGTGGTGATAACCAGGCAGCACAGAATGTCTTGTAGGGTTCTTTTCACTGCATGCCACATCCCACCCACACGCAACACTTTATCACATAGAGCACCATACTGCTCCTTCATTGCAAAGTTACAGAATCTTAAAAACACAATGAATTCACATATTAATCCCCGTGCTATTTATAACTGGCATGTTTGTAGATTTTGTTTGAACATTTTTTTTACTCACACGACCGCTCTGCATTGATCGCCAACGTGACGAACACGTTAGCAGTTAAAATCGCGTGATAATGTATTATGTATAATGATAATGGACTGATAATGCAATATCATCACGTTACTAACCCGACAGATTCATCATTTGCAGTACACTTAAAAAAAATCATTTTTGTTCTCTTCAATAAAAATAATTGTCTCACTGTACTTATCATTTCCATTATATAAAAAAGCAATAGGGAACGGGAAAAAATGCAATTCACTGTGCAGTGAATTACATTATTGCGAATCCAATTCTTGATTAAGGTATTGGGTTACTTTGGCCAGCAGGTGGTGCTCCAAAACATATTAAATTATGTACGGTATTAAGCGCACATATTAAACTCATTTCGCGACTCACACTGTGCTTATTCATGTAAAAGTGATAAGAAATGTGCAATCTAAATAGAAAGTGTAATCTTTTGGTCACCCGCCCTTGCATGCCTTTCAAACAAACTCCGCAATGAACAAGGAAACACAATTAGACGGGTGGTTCCCAGTAATTAATAGCTCTTTATGTTTGAGCCACTCAAGGTCAGCTGGATAAATGGAACTCGGAGAGTGGCATCTGTCCATTTTCCCCAAAGGACACCACATCTGCAGGAACTGACACGGGCTTTAAATGCATTATGTTCCAACACTTGCCCATTACTGAAATTTAACATGCAGCCTTGTTCATGTTTTGCAATGCCCCAAAAAACCACCGCCCCATTAGATGACAACTTTGGCAGACATGGGATGAATGCACTGAAGCTTAAAGTAACATATTCAATAATGCTACACAAGACTGCATTTTTATTTTTACAGGCAGGAATATTATACTTTTATTGTGTTATATGAAGAGGTTAGCCGATATAGGAATCCAAACTAAAAAGAAACGTGAAAGAGTATACAGTATATCAATTTATACCGTCACCAATTAAATTTCACTCACAGTCCCATTGACCAGGGAGTAACATTGAATAACACTAGAAGAGAGAAATGTATTTAGTTTACAAGATTGTATCAGTGACTACTCATGTATAAGAAGAAAGAATGTGTTAACAGATAGATGCTAAAGACGTTTCTTTAAAAAAACTATTTCATGGAATGAGCTATTCTTGTTTTAAAATTATCATCATAAAATGTCACATGCAGCACCGTACCATTTGAGCTGATCCATTAAATGTTATCATCATTATCATAAAAAAAACATTGATGCTTTTGAGAGCACTTTTAGATACAAAAAAGACTCCGGGCTGCAATATTCTAAAACAAAAAGTGCAGGCAGTGACAGAAATTCCCCAATTTGCAATCATTAGTGAGCATGTTTTTGCACAAGTGGAGCTGATAAGCGGGAATCCATCCATTCATTCAAGACGCCACCAGTCGAGCCATGGTGCTGGAATAATTACTGCATTTATAAATTGAGGTCTTACTTTTTTCAGTGTTTGCACATTCTAACGTATCTGCAACAAAAAATGTCTGAAAAGATTAATAGGCAATCATTAGCAGGCACTAATTTATACCGTAATTGCACAGTAAATGGTCCCAGCATAAAATGGTTCTATTGTACAGTACTTAAAAAGTATAGTATGAAACACTAATTTACTCTTAAATCAATAAATATGAAATACTGGTTTATTTGTTTTATTATAAAGAATGCAACCTCATTGGGTTTTTTTTGTGGGGGTGGCGTTGGTTGCACAAGTTTGTCCATAACTGAAACTAATTAGTGACATTTTAAAATGTTTTTTTTTCTAATTCCACAGGAGCATGCTCAGTTGACCCCCATGGTTCCCTGGAGACGTGAAAGGCGGAGCTTGTATGTGGTGGCGAGGCCACATCCAGAAAATTTCAGACCACCAACTTCCGCCAAGCCAAATGAACCCGTGGCCTGATAGATAGAAGCGAATGAGGCCATGACCAAAGCATTGGGCAGATGCTCTCAGACTAGACCGGTGTTAAAACCCTTGGGACAGCAGGGCTATTATGGAGCAATACGAAATATACGGTGGAGCAGTGGTGTGTAGCACTGTGCTACACACCTGGTGACCCGAGTTCGATTCCCGACCGTGCCTAACATCAGTGGCGAGTGATATCCGAACCGATCCAGGGCACCCCCCCCCCCTCTTCACCAACCCATACTGACTAGCCTGGATAATGCATTTAAAAGTGTGCATTTTGATTTAGAAATATAGCTGCTTGTTTTTCATAATATGCGTAATACACTACATCACAATTCACATTGCCCCAATAAGAGTCAATTAGGTAAAGTGTCCCTTTGTATGTCATCATAATAATGCCATTTGCTTAGCTTAGCAAGCAATAATGCCATTTGCTTAGCTTAGCAAGGAAACCCCCACAGTCTTGTTTTGAATTTAGGCCCTGCTTTGGGATGGTTGGTCAATTAATTGTAACGAGTGTTTGGCATACCAAGTGAAAATTGTATCAATGAATGCCCATTGTATTACCATCGTAAGACCATTGTAGTTTTAGTTGTATACATATGCGAATAAAATGTGATGTGTTTCAGCAGACTGGTATTCTGGTGTACAATGCGAAATCTTTGCACTCATTAACACCAACTTCAAATTAATTATATGGCTCTTAAAATAAACAAAAGCTTTGGGTTTCTACAAAATTCTAGAAATAAATATCCTATAACGCAGTAAATATACGGCAAAAGATTTAGAAACAATGCATCTACTTTGTATATTTATAGATGTGTGGCTCCCCTTTCAAGGGCTTCATTGATCGCGGCTTGTATCATCTATTTAGCTAGAGTGCATGGCTATTGGCAGTATTGATGGAAGTTCTTGACAGTAAGGCAAGCCCCAAGCACCGTTGACATTATTTCATTGCTCTGATCAATGCCGAGCTCCAACACCATGAATATCAAGTTGTCGATGCCTAAGAACATAGGCATAGTTACTCCAGAGCACGGTGCGTGCAAACAAAATTATGTGCAGGCTGCATAAAAAAAAACGTATTGCAAAAACGTGTTCTTGAAGCATCTTGTATTTATTTGTTTTGGTCAGACTAATGCAATGTAAATTAACTTTACTGTATTGGCAACTGCAGAACCAGAGAAAGTTCCAGTGCTCTCGATAAACAGTGCTTATAAATTATCTTAATGAGGTGCATTATTCTCTGCTGACCTGCTATGTAAAGAGAGTTTGTTTTCAATCTTGATTGTACGTATGTCTGTGCCTGTGTGTATGCGTGTACGTGGAGAGAGCCGTAGCGTTGTGATTAGCAACACTGCGCTATGAACCTGGTGAACGGAGTTCGATTCCTGTTCAATACCAACATCAGTACAACATATCTGAACTGGTCTTGGGCCTCTGCTATGTTGACTCGGCCTTAAAATATTTATCTGGTGTGTGCTGTGCAACCATCAGCATCAGAGAGACAAAGGCAGCCAGACGTGTGGTGTTGGCCACATGATGCCCCATGCGCTCGGACAGCATTTATATATAAGTGCTTGTGAACGAGCAGCACTTGCCCCAACAGCCTGTGCAGGCTATGCGGGGGATTGTAGTTTTGTCTTTGTGAGAGAGTGCACACTTCAGATGAAAGAAAACAAGTGTGGCTGTTTGTGTATAAAAGTGTCCACAATAGGCAAATGCAAACAAAAAGGCACGAGGGCACAATGATATACAGCAGTCTATTTCGGAACATAACTTTATATGCATTGCTTGGTGAAGCAATTAAGATACGGCAAACAAGCCAACTTGTACTCACTCCTGCAGTCAGTGGAAGAGTTTTAGGACTATGCCAAGGGGAAACCCGTTTGCATACCATTTGGGGTATTGCAGCACATGCTTACAATCCTATGATTTGGAGGCCATGTGCGTGGATTTCATTTTTTACTATTTACAATAAAAAAAAGCTTACATATGACAAAGTTGTGCCAATCGTCTTTATTTATTTTGTTCATAAAAGTCAGTCCGCTTGTGTGGATTTTTGAGATTTGACAATCCCCATCTCTGATGCACAGTGCCACATTACCATACCCTTCTCAAATCTCTGCCAGCCCCTGCCATCGTTGCTGAGTTAGTGGAGGCTCATTTTTTGACAGCTCAAGTTGTCTACAGGGCACACACAAAGACAAAGATCACCCAGTATAGCCCACAAAGACTGCTGGGGGCAAGTGCCGTTTGTGAGCAACTATTAAGGCCGGCAACATCGCATGCGAGTGGCGCCGATTGAAGAACAATGCTTGGTCGCCTTTGTCACCCCGGTGCTAGAAAAGGCAGTTCATATATAGCATGAATTTATGTATCTCTTTTGTAAATGTATTTTGGGCTTTGACTGTGGGAAGTTGCGTGAAATAGCATTCGCTGAATTAAAAACAAGTTAATATATTCACCACCGATGTTACACCACGGGTGGGAATCGAACTCAGGTGAGACAGGGTTCATGGCAGCGCACCACACCATCGCATCGCCCACACCCGCGCACGCACGAATCAATGCCGACAGGTAACAATATCTGCACACAACTTCTCCGCCAATTTCTCTCCCATAACAGCATTGTGGTTGTTCATTTGCGAATATCCATTGCAGGCGTGCCACCCCCACGCTCCAGGGTACATAACGTTCACCGAGCCCCTCATAGCTTTAATGCATGCATGGCTGCTTTGCCAGCTCGCAATGCCAAAAGAGATCTCTGGGAGCATGACTCCAGTGCCCTGCCACCATACATGGCACTCCAAGAGCAACCTCATACTCATCCATCTGCCTGTCATCTGGGCTTGACCAACCAGGGCAGCGTGGCCGCCTGTTTTCCTGGCACGCATGTGTTTTGCACAGGTGTGGATCCACAGGGAATGAAGGGCGGCTGGGCTTGGTAAAGCCTACCCTTCCAAAAGGCAGGACGGGATTCTTTTATTTTGTGTGCATATGGCACAAAGCGAAGTTAACGGAATTATCGGGGGTTTTTTTATGGGCACGCTGCAGTGCTTCTCTGCCTCTCAATATCATCGGCCATGATCTATCTGCTGCTGTCACAATATTGCACTGTCCTGCGATGCAACAATCTATTGAGCAGTTGCACATGAGCCGATTTAGCGTTGCTCAGTCCGTCGGCATTTTCCATCCTTTGGCCACCACTACATTATTAAGTCTCGACCACCGGCCATTCAACCACCACGAGCGGATTGTCCTGGTCCAAACAGTAATCGCAGTGCGATGACGGTTGCGAAGACTCGGTAGGATGAAATAAACTTGCCCATTGTTTAAACTTCCGCTCCGGATGATCAAACCGTCAACCTCTAGATTGCAACTGCAGTAGAGTCCGACTGCTATTTCTACGTTTTATTTTGTAGAGGATGGTAAGAATAAGAATATGTATTTATACTGGAGAAATTCGATGTGCTATAAAGTAATTTTTTCACAGATGACCAGTAAAGAACGTCACGAATCCCCACCTAATCAGAGTGGTAAAGTACGGTTGAACAACTGCTATGACCGAGATGGCATGGGAAGGTTTTCATCCAGCAGTGGATTTATGAAGGGTTGTTGTTTTTTTACAAACTAAGAGTAGACTAAAACCATAACTTTAAAATTACAATCACTGTTTTGCATTCTAGATGCCTGGGCTTGCACACACCAGAACCAACACCGCATGAGCACTTAGCGTAACGGTGACATACTCTGTGCAGACATTAGGTTGCTGGTTGAACAGAGGTTCACATTGCCATGATAAAAAACGATGTACTTGTTTGCACGTGTAACTTCAACAAGCATGAAAATAATAACGAGGATTATTTATAAATGGCATTAAACATGGATTTAAAAAGTTTGGGAATTTAAATATTGCATTGTTCATTTGAAGTGAATTGCCGATGGACAATAGTCCATGTGGTCAGCCTTCAAGTGACATATCCACCGGTATATATTAAATAACCATGGATGTTTAAATTTAATATCAGTTTGTGTTCATACAAATCTAAGCTTATTACAGACTGCTTTGATTTCACTCTTGTTATTAAAGTATGATTATGTTTGTTATGATCGAAACTATGCCTACAAGCAAATCACCCGTAATGCGTGCCATCTCATCAGATCTCAGAAGCCAGGCAAAGCTGAATCCAAATAAAGATGTTGGTGATGCTGCTGCAGCGTTGGTAGTGGTACACAAGCCCAATTAACAAGAGCAATTCACAATCGCCAAGATCAACGTCTTAAAATAAAACGAAATAGATACAGCCAGTCCCCGAGACACGAACACCCGACTTACAAACATCCGCACTTCCGAACGAACCGAACTGAACTGGAGCTATTTTTGTTCGGCGGAGCGATCCTCTGCGAGCTGCAAGAAGTCCCAGCATTCTTCTAGAAACGCTCCTTCCGACAAGAAAACCCGCAACAGGACTCAGCATAAGTGAAAAAAAAAATTTCATATTTATTTTCACGTCACTTTATTTCAGGATGTATTTACTGTGCAGTATTTATGATAGTATTATGCATGTGGAACTTCTTTGGAAACGTATGTAGCCAAACGGAGATGCAATTACTACATGCAAATGTACAATGTCTTATTTATGGGTTTAACAATGCTTCCCTTTTTTGTATATACAATTCAATAACATTTCGACATACGAACAAATTAACTTACAGGTCTCAGGAACGTAAGCCGTTCGTAAGCCGAGGACTGTCTGGAAATGAAAATTTGTGACGTTTTCGGCAATTACCATTGTCTTTAAAAGTCACCGATTCCATACGTCGTTTTTTGAACCTGAATAATACTTGCATGGTTCATCACCATGGATGCATGGAGCAGGTATTATAGGTGCTTGTGGGCAGCAGAGGTAAGTGCAGTAACGGCCATTGTTATGCGGTACGTCTATGCTCCCCACCTTTACCAGCGTGCTGACATATGCCAAACCAAATTTAATTAATCAGTACACATACAGCATACAGCTCCTCGGTGCAGTCGGGACGTATGCCGAAACCATTGTTTAGCTCGCTCATCTATGCTCTGGCAATTTAAAAATCCTGATGAACATTTTTTTTACGTCTAATTTTCTTGAATCAAGGTCATCAATGAATT
The DNA here is from genome assembly GCF_964198595.1 of Lampetra fluviatilis. Lineage (NCBI taxonomy): Eukaryota > Metazoa > Chordata > Hyperoartia > Petromyzontiformes > Petromyzontidae > Lampetra > Lampetra fluviatilis. The sequence goes on from NC_136292.1 coordinate 2,749,955, forward strand.
GCCAGTGAACTTCAGTGGTACTACAAAACTAATTAAGGGTAGTGTTTTCAGTGCGATTCCTCAATTGGATTAACAGCTGCCAGGTGGTGTTCGCTAATGAAGTCAATTAAATAATTAGCTAAGCTAATGCATGTGCCAATTAATTGATCAGACTTCAGAAGCAATAGTGTACCTCCTGCCTTAAAACAAAAGCGCAACCAAGGGTCGGTTGTGATGCCGCATAATAACGTAAAAAAACATTTATTAGCAGTGTGCATTGTTTTTAAAAAACATAATTAAAGTATAAGCGTTTCTTTGTATATAAAGGACATGGGGAAATGCACTATTGCTACGATCAGTTAAACTTGCGTCAGATATGCAAACGATGGCAACAGAATAATACCTGTGAACTATTATTTTCTGAAAGGACAAGGTAAACTGATTCGTTATTCTGGGGAGGGGCGGGGGGGGTGAAAGTGGTGGGGGGGGGTAACCACCAGAGTATATACATCACAACCGCTTTATAACAGCCACTGTTATAAGTAAAACATTTCAAAACGTCGGTATCAATATCTCCAATTTCCCGACGATAACGAATGCTGACAAATGTCAATAAATGCGAGGTTTTTTGTTGTTGAGAAATTGGATGTGAAATTCAAGGAAATTACATATTAGGCAAAACAAGCTGGAGCAGTCACGTCCAGATTCTTTGCATTCCATTTCTGATGTATGCAGCAACTTTGCATTTATGACATTTGTCAGCACGGAAGACTCAGAGTGAATGTGATCCTGGCAGGATTCCTAAAACGAGTAATCAAATACGCAGCATTTTCAAAATGGGCTTCTTCTTCTACAGCGCAAGCACGAGAAAAAAATAACTTCACAATAAATTACAATTTTTTTCGTATAGAAATTGGTATATTGATTTGATTTTGGAACTATAAGTGCCCGGGAAAAGAAAAAAAAAAGAAAAAATCGTATATATAAAAATTGGGATGATACTTTTGCAGAAATACTGTGATTTGTCTAAAATTCACGTGTAAACAAAAGCTTCCGTATTGCCACGACAACTTTGCATTGGGCAACACGCAATTTAGCCATTACTCAGAAAAGCACAACATTTTCCCTTCTCTCATCACGTCCATCCCTTTCTTTCCCTCTTCCCCTCCCGCAAAATCCCCGCCGCACAGCTCAAACTCCAACTAAAAACGCAACCGCAGAGCTTGCCCTCTAGATTTAAATTAAACGCTATTTCAAACCAATCGATTTGCTCCAAAGGTGACCGAAGCCATCAAGGTATGTGGAGGAGGAGCCTCGTTTGTTTGAGAGAAAAAAAAATGATTTATGAAGTCCTAAGTGGGAAGACAGGTTTGCAAGCAACCAGGGAGATGTGACAATTGACTATTGAGTGTTGCATTCCTCGGGTAACGTATTGGCCTCTCGCTTTGCTATGATCCTCAGCAAGCCATTCGAATTGAACACAAAGTTGTATTAAGGGCTCCATTCTTTGGCGCGATCAATATTGGGTGGAGCATCAGTCAGCGATGGGTGCACGCTTGTGACTGATGCTTTGCTCAATTTAAAGGAACAATTAAAGTGGACCGAGCACTTATTCTGCCTCTGACATAAATTGCTGCGTTCATGTCGGCTGAAACGTAGATGTAAATTTTCTGGAATCACTGGAATATATATTAATCAAAGCGCACAGCAGCAATTTCCCCCAAAAATGTAAACATTCTTGGCGGGCGTTTTTCTTGGCTTCTTTCGAATCGCTGCTCAAGCGATCAACAAGGATTTTTCTTGAAATCTGATGGTGGAACGTTATATATTTGACATTTTGTAATAACATGCTAGACGGGCTAAATTACGTACCTTTCTGCTCCTCATTTTCAATTCTGCCACAGACAGAACAAATGAGAACTTGCTCATAACCTTTCGCAGTTTAGGGTTTAAAATGTTTTAACGGGCTTCATTATCCACTCCGACACAAAAAAAACATAAATTGTGCTGAGCGCACATTAAAAAAACCCATTGTATTCTATCAACCTTGTAGATCTAGTATGCAACCATTTTAAAACTCTGAAAATGTGTATGAAAACGTTCTAGTTTTCTCTTATAAAACACACATGCAGAAGCGAAATGTAATTATGCACCATTTAGACACGTAGGATAGGGTGTTGAGGTTCACATTCTGCACTATTCACCAGAGTTCAGAGTTCAATCCCCGGCCACAGCTATCATCAGTGGCAAATGATATCAGAACCGATCCTGGCCATCAACCGTTTGCCAAACCACAATAGCCAACATGATACTCCTTGTACCAGTTGAAAGGGTAAAAACCTATTACTATATTTTGCCACTGGTAAAGGAGATCTCAGTGTAAATGCTTACCCCGAGCTCTCAATACTCTGATAGTGCGCTGTCTTTGAGTTGTACGCCTTTTGGCGTCATCTGGTCCAACACCAATGGAGACTAGGCTCTAAGAAAAGCTGTCTCGGGTGTGGACCAATCAACTTCAAGGACAGTGCATATCATTATCATCATCAGAGTTGTTCCTTTTTGTTTGCATTTTGACTGCTTGTGTTGTGGTTATTGCACACATGATGCCTTGTATAAAGGTGTCAGTTTTTGTACCAGTTGAAAGGGTAAAAGCCTATTACTATGATACACCTTGGTTTTTTCGGCCAACATGATGTCAATATTTATGATCAACACGAATTGGGAAAGTTTTCACCTAGTAATACATTTTACAAAGGGCTGTAATGTATTATTATTATTGTGCATACCAATATATCTGGAAGTTATGTGAACAGCCAGAAAAAATTAAGCAATGCAGAGGATTGGTGGCAACAGTGGCATTGTCCGTGATGACATATTATTCTATGAATATGTAATTCGCCAAGTACAAAGCGCCATAATTTTTCAGGCAGTGGTGACTTGAACAAATATTGTTGCAGAACACTTATTAAGGGCATAATGTCAGAGATACAAAGGGATGATATGATTTGCACCAGGCCTCGTCACCTTCTCCTCTCTCGTAATGTAACCGATCCGGCCCCACGACGTTCTGAATTGACCAATGGGAGTGCAAGGCTTTGTGCAGATTATAGTTACACACTTCCACTCATGTATAATTAATAATAATAAGACATCTACCTACAACTGGGAATTCCTCCATATTAAAAATGGGTTATACAGCGCTTCCATGATCAACGCAATATTATCTAACGGCACATGCATACATTTAACTTCTTCCAAAAACTAAATACAATTAGAATTTATAAAGCATATAAATATGACCACATTGCATGAATAAAGGGATACGCATTTCGAGCATTTCTATGATGATGACAGCAGGGCCCATTGCAGATTCCACAAATTCACCGAGTAAGACCGTATCAACAAAAGATTCACGCATTCATGTTCGGCTTACTGCTCGGCAGCACACTACACATGGCTGTTGTTTCATCCAAAGGGTGCCTACTCCTGGAAGGGCCTGAATACTGTGCAGCAAGGCCTCTACACCACTCCCCCCCCCCCCCCCCTCTGTGAAGGTTCTCCTAAATTTGGTAAAAGAATGAGATTGTGGCCTGGGGTATGGAGACCGAACGGATTTATTTATTTTAATTTATTTTCTCTGTGATGATCATTTTATTGTTGTTAAATTTTTTTCGTTATTTATGTATTCATCTTTTAGTTTTTTTTTATTTGCTAAGTAATGCGGTTTGTTTTTGTATTATCTGTGTAAGGTAATGGCTAATTGATGTGCAGCATTGTGGGATGCAATTGCATAAATGACGCTATATAAAATAAAATTATTATCATTATGACAGCCACAGCACATTATTCATATATGAATGCATCTTTTAAATGGTCAAAAAGTGTTCATTATAATACACAAGTTTCTGAATACTTTCTACCTCCGTCGACCGAGAAGTATTAATGGGTATACTACAATTAGTCGATCGGCAGGTGGGAGAGAGGGCGCCACAGTGGCGAGATATTAACTACCTCGCATGGTATGCAGGAGGTCTGGGGTTCGATCCCAACCCTGACGTCTGTATATTTGCAGTTTGCACGTCTCTCCCCTTGGTGGCGTGATTTTTTTTTCCTCCGGGTCCTCCGTTTTTTTCCCTCCACATTTATAATCAACATGCGTCGATTCCGCTACGAATTTCCACGTGATAAGTCACTTCGTTGGGCTTCCATTTGTGGCCAGGTCGCTTCTGAAAAAGATCTATATAGGTCAGGGGGCATTACCTGGCAAAATAAAAGTTGTAATAAGTTGTGTGGGGTGGGGACAGGTTTGGGTATTCCCATCTTCTTCCAATGTGTATCGGCCAGCATGGAAGCATTGACCCAACATCCTTTGGAGGAGGCTCACTACATATTATTTGGGTCTTTCGGTAAAGTCACATAGATAGGTTCAAAGAAAACCACCTCGACGGGGAGACCACCCAGATTGTATGGCTTACCAAAAATCCATAAAGAAGGTACACCCCTGCTTCCTATCATCTCCACCATTGACTTACCCACCTACAAACTGGCCCAATATCTGTCTGAGACCTTGCAACCATTCACTGGTAAGACCGCCTCAGCTGTGCCTAATTTAGCTCGGTTGGTATAGCTATTTAAGCACATCTCACTATCTACAGGTGATTTGCCCGTTAGTTTCGATGTAGTCTCTTTGTTTACCAAAGTTCCTGTGCCTGACACCATTGCAATCATTGAAGATTTGGTCCAACCAGGACTGAATGCTGATGTACCGACCCTGGTGAGACAATGCCTCACCATTACTTACTTCACCTGGAATGGAACTTTCTAAACAAGTTGCAAGTACCCCAATGGGTACTCCCTTATCTCTGGTTGAAGCCAATGTTTTCATAGAAAATTTTGAGACAGACGCCATCCAGGCATCCACTCTACGTCCGTCCTTGTGGAAGCGGTACGTAGATGACACGTTCGTCATCTGGCCACATGGCTGACCAGCTCTGAACTAATTCCTCAACCACATCAATTCCATACATCCAGCCATCAAGTTCATCATGGAGGTGCAAAAGGATGGCAAGCTACCATTCTTGGATGTTTTAATCGAAAATTGACCAGATGGCTCAATGGGCCATTCTGTCTACAGGAAAGCCACCCATACGGATGCCTATCTAACACCTGACTCCCACCACCATTCATCCCAGAAGAATTCCCTCATCAAAACTCTACACCATAGAGCTCGATGTATTTCCAACCTTCATCACCTAGCCAGTGAACTGGAACACGTACACCGAACTCTCAAGAAGAATGGATATTCAGACTACACAATCCGTAAAGATATCACCCCAACCGTTTGGAAAGAACCATCTGAAGACCCAATCAAAACCATCACCTTGCCATACATAGCAGGGGTCACCAAAAAGATTTCCAAAATCATGAGCAAACACAAGATCCAAGTTAGATTTAACACAGTACATAAAATTTGTGATCTGATCCCATCTGTGAAGGATGTGATCCCTGACATAAAATACCCCGGCGTCTACAAACTACGCTGTGTCTGCGGCAGTAGTTACATTGGGGAAACTAAGCGACATGTCTCGGACCGTGTTCGTGAACATAAGGCAGATCTGAAAAATGGTAGGACCAATACCTCGGCCGTGGATGATCATTGTTTTAATATGGTTGGCTCACACGAAATTGATTTCTCTAAAACGAAGGTACTTTGCAAACCGACTGGCTATCAACAAATATTTGTTCATGAAGCCATCCAAATATACAGACATAGACAATTCCAACCGAGAAGATGGGTACAAACTGAACAATCACTGGAAGGACATTATCAACCAGTTTAAGTCATAACTGGCTGTAATGTTGGCATTTCAGCACTGTCCGTTGCCCACCAGTTTTTTAACCCCCCCCCCCCCCCCCCGTAACATTAACTTACCTCATTGGAACCTCATTTGGCAGTAAAAAACTATGATAATTGTTTTTTTACCCTTTTATCTGGCAACAAAACTGACACCTTTTTTTACAAGGAGTCATGTTTGCATAGACCACAATACCTGCAGCCATAATGCAAACAAAAAACATAACTCTGATAATATATGCACTGTCCTTGAAGTTGATTGGTCCACACCCGAGACAGCTTTCCTTAGAGCCAAGTCTCACATGGGTTGGACCAGATGACGCCAAAAGGCGCACAACTCAAAGACAATGCACCATCAGAGTACAAGAGCTCGGGGTAAGCATTTACACCATTGGTACCTCATTTGCCAGTCATCTGGTCCAGGTGAAGCAGGAGAGGAGCAACTTCCCATTGAGTGGAAGTTGAGCAACGTTTTGACAGGAGTCTTTGGTTGCATGTCAGACGTGTCATACCTCAGAAGCAAATCAAGGTTGAGTCAGATTATGCCTTAGATAGGAGACTGTCTAGGAATACCAGGTGTTGTAAGCTCAGGTTAGGTGGCAAGGACATGGTTTTTGGCTAGTCATCGAACTAAGACGGTCACCGCACCGCACGCGTTCTGATGTGCTTTTCGCAGCCGTCTGGAATTCCCTTCATTCTGATATCAGGAAACCACTGGAGCTATGAACTTTTAAATCTAGATTTTAATATGATTTCTCAAGAACTGTTTAGTCTTTAGTTTGTTGTCCTTCCCCACATCTCCGATTATGGTGCAAAAGAGGTTTAACGTACATACATACATGACAGCACAGTCGTGGATTCTTCAATAATATCGGTGCAGAGCTCATATGTGCGAGTTTTATCCTGGAACTCTGGTTTCCTCCCACATGCCAAACACGTTTGAATGGAATTGTTCAAACATCCCAATGCACGAGCCTCCTGCTCAAGTCGTGTTCTTCAGCTGAGCCTCCATAGGTCATTAAGAGAAATTGTAGGTTTAAAGGGGTTAGAGGTTTTTGAAAGCGATAATTCCAAACTTGTAGCTGATCTGCGATTGGATTGCGATTGAATGACTAACATTTAAAATATATTGCTTCCCAATCTTAAAATAAAATCGTGGTGTTATTTAAGCCTCATCGCCTAAAATTATTTTGCCACGTTTCCAGTATCAATTTTCAAGTGGCGGCATGTTTTCTGCAAACTTCATAACTAGCACAGCACACAATATTGCTAAGGAGGCCTCTCACTCGAGTGCTGAATTTCTAATGAAGACCTAACGGGGAATTTTAGTTACTTATGATGACTGAGCAGCACCTCTGAGACTCTTTCTTGGTTTCAAAATTTTAGCAATCACTCAGACTAAACATGTTCTCATGCATAGATAATTTGAAGGTCTCAGGCCAGTCACGATAAAGGGAATGAAATTGTTAATTTAAGTTATTTGAACAGCAATCAGAACTTGCGGATAAAAAGTAACACCCCAATGTGCCCAATGAAGAATGTTTTTAAATAGGTGTATATTACCTGCAATGACATATGGACTAGAAACGTGGACACTGACAAAGAAAATGGACCAACATTTTTAAAGGAGTGCAAAGAGGTATGGAAATGTGCATACGTGGAATTATACCGAGACAGAGCAAGGAGCTCATGGATCGGAGAACACACAAGATAAAGGGCGCCACTCTTTCGAGATGTTAACCATCTCGCCTGATATACAGGTCGTGGGTTCGATCTCAACCCTGATGCCAGTATATTTGGAGTTTGCATGTTCTCCGCGTGGTCAGATGGATTTTACTCCGGGTCCTCCGGTTTTCCCCTCTACGTTTATAAACACGCGTTTATAGTATTTGGTTGCTATAAATTCCCACGTGATAAACCAATTTGTTTAGCTCTCATTTTCGGCCAAATCACTTCTTAAACAGAGCTGTATGGCTCAGTGCGCCGTACCTGGTAAAATAATACAATTGTTTAGTTAGAGACATTATATTTGACTTGAGAAATAGAAGTGGGCTTGAGCAGGACGTGCCACTGGACAGCCTTGAATGCCAGTGGTCGAGACTAATGGATGGCTTACCAGCCAAAAGGTGAAAAGCATGCCTGAGAGTACATCCACCACGTACATGAAGAGATGAAACCAGCTACCGCGAGAGAAGGAAACGGCTTGGGAGGCCTCCATCTAAGCAGTGAAAATAGCATGGCTGATGATCAAGTCCTGAGGTGATAGATATGTAACAGTGAATCAATTTGACGAAAGTCGGTTGCTGTTACTCATGATGCACGATTCGAGTTGTGCAATTAGGAATCGGCCATTAAAAAAACATACAAGTCACGTGGCAATTATATGCTCGTGTTACATTTCGGCTGGTTGGGCAAACAAACTCTACAAACGAGTTTGGAAAAAAGCTAAAAAGCAAGATGGCAAAATCTAACCAACTCGATTATCCAATGAAATCACAATCCCGAATTTTTTTAAATATATTACTCGTACTGTTCGGGGGTATGGGGAAGTGAAGAAGCAGTGGATCATCACATGCCCAGTAATTGATTGGAGGCATGTGACTCATGCACTCATCTGCAGAGGTATGTACCTGCCATATAGTAGTTTTGTAAAAAATATCAATTGATAAGGCACTGCCAGACTTTGTTGCGATGTGCCCGTCTTAGAAAGCTCCTCTTTGAACTCACAAACCTTTACCTTCTCCGATGAAGCACAAATAGTTTGCTTTGTAGTTGCCACTGCTGAAGGCGGTGCAGCCTTTCAATTTGCTTGCTCACGTCACTGCTGGCAAAAGGGTCTACAACTTCAAGAAGTTTCTAGGAGAAGCCCTCTCGGGGGGGATATTTGGGCTTACTCTTCTGCAAGGACCAGATATCTTGGAAGAAGAGGTGGGAGAAACCGTACTTTACGCCAACACACGTGCTCTACCAATCGAGCAACTGGTATACACCCACTTAAACTACTTGCAGGACAGTGGATTAAGAAACTTGACAATTCGTCTTGGTTCTTTCGGTAAAGTCACGTAGAAGACAGACCTGTTCTTCACCTGAGGACGGCTGCTTGCGTTGTGGCCGAAACGTCGTGAGAATAATTTTATTATGTTTTATTTTTATTATTTTATTATTTCCCTTCTACGTGACTTTACCAAAAGAACCAAGAAGATGAATCCCTGCAGTCACGAAAGCTTTAAATCGAAATTTAAACTTGACAATTGTTTCAAATGACTCCTGGATTGCAAGTCCAGTGTGGTTACCATTGCCCCATGGCAGCATTCCAGGTTAAATATAGCTACGATTATTTTTAACATGGCCCAACATAACAATTAATTATATTTGATTCCTAAGTCTTGGCCTAGAAGGGATCATCAGTGCCTGCGTGTAATATACATTCTACTTGTCCTTCCCTCGAACAGTTCACAGCGACACAAACAGAGTGGTACACAAGTAAATTTAGCCCGTTAAATTTGTATTAGATCTACCATCATTTTGTTTGCTTGCCAACATGTAATAATTACAAATAAACAAATGCATATTATCTATCATGGCCCGTAGTAAGATGTACATGTCTATCACTGTACCCCATACATCGGAAAGACTGCCCTTAAAAATGGAATAGAACTACTGAACAGACCCAATGCTGAACCCTGGCCACAATCCCTTCCCACAAAATCTCCCCCCACCCCCCCCTCCAACATTTTTTGTCACATATGGAGTGGTCACCAAAGGGTTAATCAGAGCCCACCGTGGGTCAGCTGAAGCAGAAACAGCAAAGGAGTGATGCATACACTGCAGTGCAGTTACTGTAAATTGCCGTTATAAATCACGAGCAGGAGATAGCGGCCAGCGGGCCTCTCAGTCGCTCTAGAGAAAGGAGACAGCTCTGGTATGATGGGTGGCTTCTCTCAGATAAGCGGGCAGCCACACAAAGGAACAGACAAGTGGCGCCCATTTAGCGCTATTTAGAAATAATTAAGTAGGCTAAGAGGTTGCTGCTTCGCTAAATGTCTGAAATACTGAATACAATTTAATTTGTGTGTGTGTGTGCACGCATGTATGATGCGTGTCAATTTGAGTGGAGTAAAGAGCCAGTTGCACAGTGTTGAGGTGAGTTGAAGGCAGTGGATAGAGTAACTGTAAATGTGTTATGTGGGCCAAGTAAAAAAAAATAGAAAGTGGTTTAATGTTTGTTTCATTTGTGCTTACTACTTGAGTTATTCAATGGACCCACTGATTAGAGTTATTGGAAAACTTATTCTTTGTGTAAATCCAACTAAAATTCATATTCAACATGGGAGATAAAAAGCCAAAGAAATACATTTCGTCGTTGGTTTATAAGACTTGCATAAAAAAAAATACTTGCCATGCTTTTTTTGTGCAACATGTTTGTATTTATGCTGCCAGAATAATAATATTGGAGTCTGATGTTTTGCAATAAATGTTTTCAATGTAAAGAGTTTTATAATAGTATCACATCAAATAACGTCCGAATTACGTTCAAAATTACTTTCCCGGACATATTTTCCCATCCTAAACGCATCCAATGACACGTTGCGCTCGAGCAAAATAAATGTTTTCCAGGAATTGCTAAAACCAATTTTTTTTGTTAAACGGGTACTACATTTGTTTAGAATATTGCAGATAATAAATAACCAAAATGCATAAAGCTACACTCTATAAACGTGTGGGCATTTGTAAAATATATACACTTACATTTTTTTTCATTTCAGTAAGAAGAGTTGTACTTAAAACATTTTAAAATGTTTTCAACTTAAAATTGAAAGACGCAAACCACTTAAAATTACTTGATGAGAAACATGCGTAGTTGCTTATGAAATCTGTGCTATACCAGAGCTATTTAATGTTCACACGGTGCAGTAAAATAGGCAAAGCTGTTTACCCGGTGTCAATATCAGGTATGGCCAATAGATTTAATTTGCATTACATGCAAAACTATCAATCATTCAGTTAAGTGTATTGAACATACCTGACACAAGCACTTTGGAAACCCGAGGCCGATTCATTTTACTACACACCTCGGAGTTTAAAAATGTAACTCCGCTTCGCTGGGGAAAACTACAAACCCTTCAGTTGAAACGACACACACACAAAAAACCAGACGATTTCTTTTTTTTAAAGTTACCAATTGGGCCAGTGTTATTGCGTAAACAATTCAAGGGTGAGCATCACCCCCACACAAAAGCTTGAGCGGCAGGTTAGAAGATGCGTAATGAAGTTATCATCTGGGTGATACGCATGCATTCCGCTTCTCTCCCTGGCACAAGTGCTCATCTAACCCTACTTATAAAGCCGGAGAGAATTAATACAATTGCCTTGCTACCATCTGGCCCCATTAATTAGGCCTCATTAATCATATCCGGAGAATGCTTCTCTGTGTGAATCCGTGTTCCTCGTGCCATTCCGCCAAGCGGGAATAGTCAAATACACAACCTGAAACCCATATGGACGAGGAAACACCCCAGACACTCTCTCTCTCTCCATCTTCTGAGATAAATATGACAGAGTCTACCTTCAGGAGGAGGCTCCCGTAAGCGTCTATTATTATCAGTGTTTTATTTCAAAGCAGTTTAGGTTTGGAATTTGTAACGCATTACCATAATCTTAACTGCCACACCACATTATTGTATGCATTTACAGGCATGAGGGTTGTTTGTTAAAGGACTGCAAAAAAGCTGCCGATTAGGTTGATAAAACCGGCACTGAAAATGTCTGTGTGTGTGTGTGTATTTTTGCTACCGATTTGCTTATTTCTACTACAAATGGAAAAACATAAAATAATTCATGTAAAATATTGCACATTTTCTAAACCAGAGCACAATGCATCCAACCAGTAAAATAATAAAATTATTCGCCTAAATTCTATAAAATAGAATCAATGAAAATAGAAATATTATATTGTTTTACATCTACATAAATTCCAACACGCCATGCGGAACAAGAAAGTGTTGCATATATAACCCCTGCCAACTGTGAAACTGTATAACTGGCTCTGGCTACGAGTGTAAGATTGTATGAACAACTTTGAGCAAATTCTGTTTAACTGTTCAAGACAGTGATTTGATGGTCTGAATTATGCTTTTTTTCTCATTTCCCTAAATCAAATTTTTATTTGACAGTTGGAAATGTGGTCTTGCCTTTTTTTTGCCCTGAAAATTGAAAAGTGTAAGAAACACACATTTGTGCATTACGGGTCCAATTCCACGAGTTCGTGAAAAGTCATCGTTGGCCATTTCATTTGATTTAGGCTTTTCCAATAAGTCAATACTTGTCTGTATTAAATCATCCTACAAGGACCTGTAGGTTAACTTGGCCATAACGCAACTGGCGGCACTAACGGAAACACTTTTGAAAGATCAGAGATGCATCCGTTAATATGTAATGCAATTATACAGAGAATAAAATTAACACTTAAAAGTGGAACATAAAAAAAAATATTCACGTTTATAGTTCCTCCCATTCAATTGACTATTTTGACAGCCCAGGCAGCAAATGTGCAAGTTTTTTCTTGAACTACTTTCATAAGAATCACTGGCCCTATTCTAAGGTCCACAAAATGCATATCCAATTTGCAAAACACATTAAAGCTGCTCTGTGCCTATGACTTATAAGCTCTATTGGTCTAATGGCTTAAAATCCTTGAATGTGCTGAAGAGCACAAAAACTGCAATTGGGCATTATAAATAAAGTGCATATGCATCAAACCAAATTGTGGGCAAGGAGACGCAGATTTACTTCCAACTCTGCAAGATAAAGGCGCGCGCCTATAAATCCCCCACTGTAATCCTTACATTGTCAGCATATATCCACCACGCCGCCCCTCCGCACAACGCAAATTTCATTTATTTTCTGACCCAGCTCGCACTGCACCAAACGCAAAGTTTGTTGAGTTTTATTTCGGTCGCCGATGGGTGAGTGACAGTCGGTTTAGCGGCGCTGATTTGCCATCCCTACAGGTCTGTGCTGTCTGGACCCTCCGCTAACTATCTGTCTGACTGCCTAATAGGAACGACAGGGCCATTTTAAAGGGAAAGAATGAAGCTAGAGCCCTGGGATAATGCAAAAAGAAATAAAGAAAAAGGAATCAATGGTATTTGCATGCCAAAGCCTGATCATTCATCCTGGCATCACTTTGTAGGAATGAGCCTTAAATTATTAAATAAACATGTAGATAAATGCATAAATATAGAAAAGAAGAAAACAAGCAATTTACCAGCCTATCCCTCAAAATAATTACATTTTGAAATAAAATGCAAACCCTAAAATAAAGGAAAATAAACCCCCGTTCCTTGCCGTCACTCACATCAGCCACACAAAAACATTATGAAGTTGTGGCTGTATTTTTCTTACAGCATTAAAAGGTTGGAACTTGCAATATAGCATTGAAAGGAAATACTCAAAAATAATATTTCGGTGCTAAGTTTTTTGGAGAAACTCCAGGAGACGTTGCACAAGAATGAAATATCCTCATTCAACTGCATGGCAGAGCACAATATGCTGAAGGATTTCTGACACGCTGAACTAAACCTGCAATTAATTGTACATGCAAACATTAGTCCTGGATTATATTCATTCACACATATGTATACTTGCAAGGAGATGCTGCCATGGTGTAATTCGTGATAGTAATCACAGTGGATTTGCAATAAACGAAACTAAAAGCCACGTAGATAGGACCAAAGAAAATTACCAAAAAATAACAAAAAGCTACGACGTTTCGATCCCAACACAAGTGATTGCGAATTTACCGAAAGACCCAGACAATATGAATTCCTGCAGTCACGAAAGCTTTAAGTCAAGATGAAACTAAAAGCTTTCATTATTTTATTATCAGGTAAGGCCCTACTGAGCTACATCGCTTTTTCAGAAGCGATCTGGAAACAAGTAATTAATAGCTCAACGAAGTGGCTTACCAAATACTTCGAACGCATGCTGATGCTAAATGTGGAGGGAAAAATCGGAGGACCCAGAAAAAAATCCACGTGGCCACGGGGAGAACATGCAAACTCCAAATATACAACAGGCGTCAGGGTCGGTATTGAATCCACGACCTCCTGTATACGAGGCGCGGTAGTTACCATCTCGCCACCACGGCACCCAATACAGAGGTCACCGGTTCAATTCGATATCCCAGAACAGGAGTTGAAACAATAGTGCAAGTTTCTTCAACCTCCATCAACCCAGCAGAATAAATGGGTAAACCATAGTTAGTCAATGGGATTATTCCGTGTGGTGGGGTAAAGTGTGGGTACTTCCAGCTCTTCCAGGCGTGAAACAGAAGGCGACAACACCCTCTAGGAGGGGCTCTCTGAGAGCTCCCTATAGAGCAGTGATTCTTAACCTGGAGTGCACACACCCCCTGGGCATGTGAGACGTGCCAGATATTTTTTTAGAAGGTAAATTATCGAAATACAAATTAAGCACGGACACGTAAGTACAACTAATTTGTTTCAAACTAGACTCAAAGCTTTCGTGACTGCAGGAATTACTCGTTGGTTATTTCGGTAAAGTCACGCAGAAAGAAATGTAATTAATGATGACGATTGCTTGTGTTGCAATCGAAACGTCGTATTCTATTATTATTAAATGTAATTTCTTTCTACGTGGCTTTACCGAAATAACCAAAGAGAAATGTGTTTCAAACCTATGTACTTATTTACATTGTATTTTTTTTTACTAGAACCAAATGGGTGCAAGGCTGCAGTAAAGGTTAAGAATCACTGCTCTCGATGGTCTCCCTCTAGCAGAGGCCCTGCCACCAGCAGTAGCATGAACAAGCAATTGCTGGGCTGCATCTTTACCTCATATACCTTTCAAATGTTACATACAAGTGGTTATTCAACGTATTTTAACCATTGCAAAACAAATGCAAAGCAGGCAATTCCTTGCCTGTACACTGTACAATGGGCTTACATATGCAGCATTGTGCCTGCTTTATCGTTCTGCAGGTGTTCACTGACCCATGTAGTGTCCAAGCATCCGAGATGCACACAGTGAAATATATTACCTGTGGCCGGCGAGACGTAATAGCAGATCTACCACTTGTTCTTTTTTCACAGCCCATTACACCATGCAGGCATCAGTGGGCCTGACCATTACTTAGATGGATGGCAGCCAGGGTCCAAACCAAGCAGCCACAGTGTAATTATAAGCGCCTGTGACACAATCATAAAACCGTGGATCCAAACGACTTTCCCCCCATATTGCAAAATTGGGGTGACAATATCATGACAGATCATGGTGCCATCCGAGTGAGAAATGTGGCACAATTCATAAGAAAATAAATAGATAAATGAAGAAAGTATGGTATCACACTTTTTAAAGAGGCAAATGAATATAAAGTGTCTACCGCAAGTCGAAATATTTTACATGCTTTGGACGCTGACAAATATCTTATTGCGGGGTTGCAGATTGTCGCCAAACTCGCTGGGACCGTGTTCAGGTGTAAACAAAGTTAGTTCCCTGAAAGCAACTTTCCGGTGGCAACACGAGTTTCATTTCAAATGACTACAAATGGCATCGTGTTCGTTTTTTTCCAAGGGTGCGTATTATGTTAATTTCAATAACATCTTTGCAGCATAATCTACACCATTATGCCATAGCTTAGGCACAGCAATATTTTTGGGTCAGCCATTTATGTTGTGTTATTTTGATACGTAAGAATTCAGTGCTAAGGTCTATCATGCAATGCACTCTGTACAGGTGACCCCCAACGCAATGTCAAATTGCTTCTGAAGGCATTCAAGTCTTAAGGAAGTTGTTTTACAATGATTGCTCGAGGGCTGCATAACGGATGATCTTCATTTGACTTTGATGATTTCACAAATGAATGAAATTAATCAGGAAAACAATGTGTGTTTGCAAGAATTATTAAAATGAATGCGTTAGCCCGAGTGTGTGAATAATGGTGTGACTGACTGTGAAATGATGGATGTAGCCGAACTCTCCTCAGCCCATGCCACCCATCAATTTTACAAGCTACACAAGTTTTTTTTTCAGCTGCTGCCAAAGCTTTTTAATTCAACGTCGTTAAAACCTCCAGTGGTAATAAAATCATGCTGCCAAATGGATTTGCAAAAAACGACGCACATTACAAAGCGGTGTATGATTTCCAAGCCCACTCGGACCAAACTCTGGGCAAATTATAGCGTGTAATAATAATAATAACGCTGGAAAGTGACATGTCCAATTATTTGATTGCACCGGTGATTAACGCAGGACTTAATACATTCATGTGCTCTTGCAACTCTTCCCAACTGCCATGGCAAAAAAAAAATCCCCCCACATTTTCATCAACATTCTAATTTGTGAAACAGTTTAAAATACGGTTATGCTGTTTGAGTGATGTGAAAAAATGTGGCACCATTCTGCCTGGGTGACAGGGAAATCCACGGTGCTGATCGCTGCCTTGGCATAGCCATGTAATCCCCTCCTCTGCCCCATGTTTATTCGTGGAAGACTGAAGCAAGTAAATAAATAAATATGCCCATTTAAGGCCTTCCTCAATCAAGAGAATCGATTGAAGCTCAATCTAGGTTTCATCTCAAGGGACAGAGCGCAAAATATCCCTATAAAACCCGGCACACTCCCGCAATGTCCTTCTCATTAATAACTCACACCTGTGCTGGGAAAGGCTGCACAGGTGTGGGGCAGGTATTAATTATAAAATATGACACTTTTTACGGGAACGTTTGCTACCGTTTGGTGAGCCAGTTTGACAAACTCGCATCACACAATTCAAACAAAAAAATGCAACTGCATTAATTGATGTGCTTAATAAAAAACACTCCACTCACAAAGTTGGCCCTTTTGAAGTGGAAATGAGAAATTAGTCAGCGCGTGGCCCTGCAGGGCACAGGATTGGTAATAACTTTTTAGGCATTGCTATAGTGAATTTAAATTTGACTCTCAGCTCCTAAGATCAATCAACCGCGCTATCACTCAATCAGGCTAAGCAACCTCGCACAATGAATGTTTCCGGGCATGATCAAGTGATGGCAGAAACTCCAGTTATAAAGATATATAGTCATTGTTATGAGTCACATTTTAGAGGAGGCAAGCAAGGGACCTCCACAGTAGTAAACAACTCAAAACAAGGGTGAAACAAAGTGTAACTGCAAGATGCCAATTGTGTGGTTTCATATTTGTTCGTCTTACAAGGTATTGAACTCCACATTGTGTGCTGTGGGCTACCAATAACAACCACAAGCAGCCGCTTATTGAGCTGCAGAGCAGCACACGGAGCTGTACACGCGTTGTTTTATTTGCTGGTTTTCTTGTTGACGTAATATTATAGTTCGTTTCAATCTCTTGGTGTTGTAGTTTGAGTCATCGGTTCAAACATGACCTTTGGTGCTTGTGTTTTAGAATCAACCGTTACAATGATTATTAACTTACAATATATAACCACATGATGTAGCTTTATATATTTGTCCAGGCTTTTATTTATTATGCACTAATTAAAAGCCTACTAATTTGAAACTAACAACACGTTGTGTTAGCAAGAGTTATTACAAAGTCTTACATCTGGTGAAAAACAACCGAGTTTGTCCTCAGAATTTATAACGTCTCATAAACTGGAAATTATTTTGCGGATCACATAACTGATAGGCAATGAGATGTATTGACGCACAAGCTAAAAAAGTTTCCCTCGTTACTTGAACCAAAAGTAGTCTCACACATCATGTGGCATCAGTTTCATCCTGATGAGGCATATGATCTATTAAGGTCTCTCTACACGTCATCACCAGCCCTCATGGTCGTGCGATGCCACAATCCATGTAGCTCCTGCACTTGAACCGCTCGCATTGATCCATCTCCAGGGTGGTTGACCTCTTGGGTGTGTTCACTCCTTTGAGTGTCATTCTGTTACCAGTCTCGTCCATCAGCTATAATATCCCTGAGGGGTGCCGTGGTGGCGAGGTGTTTAGTACTTCGCCTGGTATACAGGAGGTCGTGAGTTCGATGCCGACCCTGACACCTACTGCAAATTCGGAGTTTGCATGTTTTCCCCGTGGTCGCGTGGATTTTTCTCCAGGTCCTCCAGTTTTTCCCCTCCACATTTAAAGTGTTTGGCTGCTATACATTTCTACAAGCCACTTCGTTTAGCCATCATTTGTGGCCAGGTCGCTCCGAAAAAACAGCTATAACAGCTATAACAGCTCTATGGGCCTTACCTGGTAAAATAAAAAAAAGTTTAATAGTTTAGACTATGGGAACCTCATTTGCCAGTAAAAATATGATAATTGGTTCTTTACCCTTCTATCTGGCAACAAAAAAAAAAAGGTGTCAGTTTTGTTGCCAGATAGAAGGGTAAAGAACCAATTATCATTTTAATAGTTTAGGTTAAATAGTTTAGAGCGATGTTTGCAGCCCAGGCCCACTTACATTTCCTAACTACAACAAGTGCCTCTGAAGATCGTGTACAGCAATAGTAGACAAATTACACGTTTTTATTGTCAGGAAACGATGTGATGTATCATATTTCCATTTGTTTACTGGTTCCTCTTCCTGTCTTTCGTTGCAATTCTAAGAAGGCATCTCCGCAACCTTCTTTGAGTTCTTTTAAGCTTTTCTTCAATGTTCTTTGTCAGAGCCCATGGCTTTGATGTGTCGAGGCAGGTAGCACACACTTCCTTATTTGCATTTTGTATGTTGCTTTTCATTCATCATTTCATTTTTCAAAAAACACCACACCTCGCTCTCACTCGGCTGTATTTCACAAGTTTCATGTTGAACCACCTCCCATCATGTCTAGACCCACACACAGCTGCAGATTTTCCAGTTGTGTCCCTCTAACCATTTTATAAATTCACCCTTCTTAAAAGAAAACATCTTAAGCAAATTTGTGCATTTAAAGTACATCGTGAATAACACCTTGAATGCTAAATCGTTTCACAAACGATGCGATATGGTACTGCGCAATAAAATTAAGTTTATAAAACTGCACCGCAAACATAAACAGCCAGTGAAAGCGCGCACATTGCACGCCAGAACAATGGAACTTTGTGCAGAGTGTGACACATGAAGGATGAACACCGTTGTAGGAACAAAGTGCTGCTTGCATATTTATCTTGTGCCTTCAAAAGCAAGTACACACTGCTCGCTTACTTGCAGCGCAATACATTATGGGAAGGGGGAGGGGGGGGGAATGTCCTCGGCCTTTTTTTTTTACAGCCGAGTTGCCAGTGCATCCCATAAATGAATCAGCTTGCGTGACTCCTTCACCTGTCCTTTTGCGGGATACCGTGCCAGCTAGTCATTTCGGTAAGTGTTTGCAGTGTTACCGCAGCCCACCACCTTGGCGTCCCGTAGCTGCTATTAACATGTCGGTCCAATCACGGCTGGCCGTGTGCAAGGCTCAACGCTCTCATTAGCACAGGCAACGGGGGGGGGAAGGGGGGGCGGAGGAGGAGGGGGCGCATAGGGGTGGTGTAGAGGGAGAAGTGGGCTTTTGTGGACTGGGGCAAGGCAAGAGACCCCACTCCGAGAGGCGTCTCTCCCAATTTATCAAGCTGTCAGGCAGATGGCCCCAGCCCCGCACGCGCCCAATCCCTGGAATTGGCCTGCACACCGCCGTTCCAGTGTTAATGAGCATGAAGATGAACAACTGGCCCATTAGCAGACTCTGCTGCGTGCGTTAGCTACCGGCTAGATTTAACAAGCTTCCCTAGCAGGCAGTGTGAACTAAAATATCAACTGTTTAATCTACTGGTTGATTCTGTGCTTTTTTTAGGGGGGGGGGGTCTTACTTCCTATGGTCACTCCCACCATTTCTGATTACACAAACCACACACACGGCGTGTGTTCGCACGGACTTTTCTTTTTTTTTAAAGCAAGATTTGACAAAAAACAAACTTCAGTGCCTCCTCAACAGCCGAATTGTAACAGTACTATGGTTGTATTTTGCACGGCACAACAAAGCAACTGCACCATGATTTAGTGGCTTACAAACTGCCATGTGTGTCACATTAAAGATTCAATTCGTAATACACCTGTAAAAATTCAGGCTTAGGGCGGATCGGTGGCGCAGTGGTTCGCGCACTTGCGCAAACAACCCCGCACGACTTGAGTTCAACTCCCTGCTACTGCTAACATTAGTGGCGAGTGAGAGATCTGATCCGGTACTCGGCACCCCCCCGCCCTCCCACCAATCTTTAGCAACCCCCCCACTGTGACCAGCGTGGTGAAATATGGTCAACCCACCAGGACCGATACGGCACTGGGAGACCTTGATCCAGTCGTGATTTAACAAAGAGGCTGTAATTATTATCATAATACAATCCGTGGAAATGCAACCTCTTGCCTGGCAAGACCAGCGGGAGCTAAATGGGAAACGGTGACAAAAAATGTCATTACAGTATGACGTGTTGAAATTACTATTATTATGATTCTCTTTTTTAATGAAGACTGCTGTTGTTACTTAAATGAGACTATCAGACGTTATGGTTTAAGCTAGCAAAGTCCCGGTTTCGGAAAAGGTTGTCCTGGTGCCTCGAAGCTTTTGTGAAAACGAGGATTGTCCCCGGTTTCAAAATGTTCTAAATCTGCGTTTCTGTTTCTCTCCACATCTGTTTATTTGTGTCATGATGCATGCCTTGTCCTCGTCTCCGTCTTGCTGCCCGTATTCTGTCTTTCTCTTCCTCGTCCCCATTTCTTTGTCTTACTCCAAATATCTATCTCACTCTGCGTATCTGCAATATCTGTGTCTCCGTAACTTTGTTTACGCATCTTCTCTCCGTTGTCTCGTTGTTTCATTCTCTTCTTCCGGTTTTCACAAGGCCCCACTCAGAGATGCGTCGGCTGTCTCCTGGCCTCACCTCCGATTAGCACGGCTGGCTACGTACGGTGCGAAAGAAGTTCAAAGTTCAACATAACTTCCTTTTGAGCCGAAATTGCCGACAAATAAAACTCATCACGTGCTGCTGTATAGCATTGTTAGGAAGACAACGTTTTTGAAAAATAATTATTACTATTATGTGGAGAAAAATATGGAACCCTCCGTAGATATAGTTTTGGAACGACCCTAACACTAAACCCTCTTGCTAACTCTATCCAAACCACCTTCCATGACTTGTAATCTAAAGCCTATGTATTTTGTTCGCTCCAAAGCATCCGATATAAAATAGAATTCGTCTTCTCTGCAAACACTTACTTTTGTTTGTGCCACCAGGTTTCTTGAAACACATTGGCAAGTAGAACCGTTGTGTTGTTGCAAGGGGTGTTATTCAAAACGTGCCTCATCATCTGGAGAACAAATCCGAATGAAACGTGTCACGGTGACCTTGTTTGGCTTGGGATCTTTCACGTACACGTCAGGTCTGATCAGCTCGTAATTTTTGCCAGAACAATTCGGAACGCTGTTCCCGGAATTATTTTGGCCACACCACAAGCATCCATCGCGCCTTATTTGCCCATTAATACCTGTTCACGGGCGTATAGGAATATATATGTATCAGATTATGCATTATGCGTACCTTGTACTTCCGCGGTAGTAGTAGTAGTGCATTACGCCGATAATCTCCTCTCCCAGCCAGTCTTGGGCAGTGTTCCGGAAAATGTCGAGACTTTATGCCTCTGGATCTTAACTCTAACGTTGATTTAAATATCCCAGGTGTATCCCAGGTTTATCCCAGGTTTACCCCAGGACGCACATGGGCCAAAGAAGGGCTCGATTTCCGGCTGTGTTTTCTCCAATAAAAAAAAAGAAAGTTACTGATTCTATTCATGTTAAGGACATGCTAATTAACGTTCACGTGAAATGCTTCCAGATTCAACATTTAACTGAAGCGCCTGCTGTTAATCTGACACCACGCGGTTAGGGTAACACGTGTCCGTGTACAGTGACGACAATGATATTTATTGGCTGCCTCGGACAAACCGGTTCCTCTGTGACAGCGATCCGCACGTTCACCAACCTGCAGTCATTCACTGAATCGGTGTTCATACAACTGATGCTGCGGTTGGAGCGGTGGCGAAGTGGTTTAGGACACTGCACTCTTGAGTCTGATTACCTGAAATCAATCCCTGGCCACAGCTAACCCACCAAACTCCCTTTTCACCCACCGGCATTGATTGACACCATGTTGGTGAAGTATTGTGAAACAACCTTCGTAGACCTTCCATCCAGCAGTGAATTAACAAAGGGATGTTAAGTTGTGTACAGCTGATGTACACGCACAGGGCGGCTAGGAACGTGAGCTCATACACCACGAATCGTGTCGCGGCACCCCGACCTTTCATTAGACCCGAGTGAGTGTTCGATATTGCATGGAATGAATGAGTTGTGTTTATGTCGGTGGGATTGCAGTCGTCTTAAATGTACCGACGATCACAAATTGGCTCGAGAAGGCACAACATCCACCGGGGTAAGTGAATGTATGCTGAACTTCTTTCTCACCGTACGTGGCCAAGGTGCAGGAAGTGGGTTAAAGGGATGATCGTCATATTGAGGCTCCACATGAACAGCATTTGTATCGTATACAACACTTGTTCATGGGTTATAGGCCACACGGTAGATATATGCCACATTTTTTTTACATTTTTTTTTAAATATTCAAGCATTTTAGCATAAAACCACTGCGTAGCCTAACTTCACCAACACCACACCGACCAGCGTGGATACGTTGGTCAAAGACAAAGAGTCCCCCGATAGCAGTGGTTTTTAACCTTTACTCCAGCCTAGAAACCGCTTTGGTTTTCAATCATTAAAAAAAATGTGTAATGTTAACAAATACATCGGTTTGATGAAACAAAGTCGTTGTACTTACGCGACCGTGTTTGTGTTTCGATTATTTACCTTCTAAACAAATGTGGCATGTCTCGCACCCCTAGAGAGGGCATCTCGCACCCCCAGCAGGTGCGTGCACCCCAGGGTATCAAAACCACTGCCCTGTCGCCTTGCGGCAAGCTTTGTTAGTGAGAGGTCGCGTAGTTGTTAGCGGACTGCGCTACGGACCCTTCAACCTGAGTTGGATTCCCACTCACGGCCAACATCGGTGACGGATATCTGAATTTTTCTGGGCCTCCCCAAGGCCGACTCAGCATTAGATGAGTACCTTGTGCATGTATCGTGCGCCTTTTGGCGTCATCTGGTCGAACACCATCTGAGACTAGGCTCTAAAGAAAGCTGTCTCTCGTGTGGACCAATCAGTTTCAAAGACAATGCATAAATTATCAGAGTATTGATTTTTGTTTGTATTTGACTGCAAGTATTGTGGTTAATGTAAGCATGATTCCTTGCAAAAGGTGTCAGTTTTGTTGCCAGAAAAAAGGGGAAAACCCCTATTAGTATACATTGTGCATTGTTTAAATATCACTGGGGAGACAAAGGCAGCCAGGGCACTGTGCTGGCCACCCACGCCCTCGTGTGCTGTGGTGTTGGACTTCGTAGGTGCTCATATGGTCAGAGCAACCTCCAGTGACCAACGTAACACAGGGAGACTTTCATCCTGCAGCCAATTGGCAAGTGGCTATAAAATATAATTGTAAACATTCATTATCTTTAGATACGCTTACTTATTTATTAAATCGATACATTCCCATCGATCGTGACTGTGACTGACCTCTGCAAATCCTAATGATATTCCAGAAGCGATAAAAAGCTGGCGGTTTGGCCCAAATGTATCCGAGTCTATGCTGATTATTATTATTAGAAAAATCTGCAAACCCAAATGTTGCATTTTAAGATTCAAGCGATTTCAGCCCAGATGGAGCTTGATTGCTTTCACTCATTGGGCCAGGGTCAGCCTAAAGTCTACATTCTTCTCAGCCGCCCTGCTAAACACTTAACAATATAAGCTCACCATGACCAGCGAGCCAAGTAATTCGTGGAGAATGACAGTAAATCAATCAGAAAGTTACTAGGATTGCTGCTCTATTAGTGATAGAAGCGGCTGCTGGTCGCCTGAACTCGCCGCGAACGTGAATAAACAGTACAGCACGGTGTAGGCTATGGTCTGTAACCTAAACGTACTGTATTCGAGTTGTAATTGTTAAAATTGCAATCAGATGATACACTATTCACTGGCTTTTCAATGTTAAGGTGCCATTTATTGCTCATTGTATTTCTACTTTTTAGTTGTTCATTACATTATGACTCCGAGTTCGTCTTGGAGGTGTGGTTTTTGCACGTGAACTTATATTTCAAGCTGTTGGTCATACGTGTGTGCTTGCCAAGCTATATTACAGGCGCTGTGTAATTCGGCGATTCTGTCTACAGGGCTCATTGTGAACTCTGGCGAGGTCTGCATCTCCGATTTGCACGGTTGGCTACTTACCGTGCGAAAGAAGCTCAAAATACATACAGCAATGCCAGTTTTACGTGTTTTTTTAACTCTTAAATCTTCTTAAATATGTTCAACTGCTCACCTCCAATTTTGTTTTCAAAATTAGAAGGCTACATTAATGTGCACATTGATGAATTTAGTATGCTGCACTTGTATAAATTTAAGCATATTGCTCCCCGTTCTCTACATTTTAAGTACAATGCCAGAAACGATAAAAGCTGATTTGATGAACGTAATCTCGTGAAAGTTATTGTATTAATTTACTTCTTTCCAACATGAGAACATAGCGCATGTGCTTTATTGCCATATAAAATAGACAACCATCAGCCCACATAAGCGATCCACAAATACCACACTGTATATTTCTTCGTCGGTCTGTTGTTGATCGCGATGAATAATTAACCCAAGCACCAGTTAACCTGTTCACTGACAAGATCGGTGGCATCCTTGAGATGTAAATAAAGCAAATGGATCATATCACAGCCTACAAGAGGATAATCTCGATGCTGAATAATTTAACACGGCCACTAGTCCAAAGAGAACAGAGGGGAGGACATGAGTCATGGCATTGCTGTGAATCACTGTGCTTGGATAAGGTCGGCTCAAAATGTACTTCCTTCCTGAAAGGAGTGGAACACTGAAACATGCAAAAAATAAAATGGTTCTATTCTCAGATAACATCTTTAATTCTCCCTGAATTTTTCAACATTTATTACATCACCAAATCAATTTTAAAGGTCTTGAAGGGCGGGTTTTAATTGAAAGTTAAATTGCTTTCTTATACTTTTTTATTTATATATGTTAAATTGAATTTTCCAGAATACAGTTTCTATAAATCTGTTAAAAAAGTGTTACACCAGGAAAAGAAGCAGTTTATATTCGTTTCAACTACATTTCCATACGTGTCGTATTGTACCGCATACATTCACCAAAAATAAAATTCTACCATGTTAAGATTGCATTGGAAACGTTTTTTCAGCAACTTAGAGCACATGTTAATGCATTATAGCAAATGTGCTAGTTTAAACGGTCATCATCACTGCATTCACTGCCTATAACCCTAATTAGCATATGCCTGCCGGTATGCATATCAAATGTGCGCGTGGAATACGGCGTACAAAAACTCTATTTGGCAGGTGTTTCTTTTCATCAGGCTCCTGGTGAAAATGTCTCCATCACCAACAACGAGGACAACATGATCAACGGCGATGGATTTTTTCTTTACCGTTTCATCAAGATACGGATTGAGTCCCCACTCAGTTTTGATGTCACCCGCCACTGATGTTGCCTTTTGGGCTGATATCGAACTGAGATCGCTGGGCTCAGAGCACAGTGCGCTCATTGACGCACCACTCCTCCTCTGATGCCATATTTATAAATCCTAAAACAAGGCAAATTAAATCAAATGTGCCTGTCTACTGCATGTAACCATTTTCACGAAAACAATAACACAATACCCATACATAACAAAATGGGAACATGCAAACCACAAAAGCACATTATTTTAAACCGTTGCCTTTATTTTGTGCGATAGTACTATGATTTCAAATGGGTACCCTTATGTGTGCCAGACAGTACACATATGTTGCATCTATTTTCATGAATGTCCATCTCTCAAAGGTAAGTTTTTTTTATTTGATCGTGGGCAAATTAATAATTTTAAAAAATCTGATCCATGTCACTGGTACACCCTTGTAGTAAATATGTCACAAGCTTTGATTTAAAGCTTTCGTGACTGCAGGAATTCATATTCTTGGTTCTTTCGGTAAAATCACGTAGAAGGGAAACGTCGTGAGAATTTTATTGTTTTATATTTTTATTATTTTATTGTTTCCCTTCTACGTGACTTTACCGAAACAACCAAGAATATGTCAAGCTATTTAATGTCCGCTTTACAATGGACAACAAGCTGGATATAATTATATACTATGATGTGTTTGCAAACTCTCTCGGTGGCCAATGCTAAAAACGCGTGGATGTGTATATACCATCGTGTGTGCACACACACACACAGACGCGATGATATAGAGTGTGAATATATATACTGAGGGTGCAAGTGAATTTCCGCTTTTATTTATTTCGCCCCTTTGTACGCTTGCGGGGTTTGGCCGCCGGTTGTGAGGGAGGCTATGATGTGCCCAAGCGATTAAGCCAACGTGATTAATGGCAGCACTGTGCGATGGCGCCAAGGATGGGCTTGGAGTGCGATGGCTTCGCAGTCGGATCACATAAGAGCGCGTTCCGCCAACGGGCTCGCCCACCGCTTCTTCTTCCTGGCAGCGAGGGCAGACTGGCAACGCAGCTCCTGCGAGAATGCTTATTATGATCTGCAGCAATGCGAATAAAAAAAAACCCCGGCCTAATTACTGACCTGCCTCCCACTTAACCTTTTACCTGAAACCCGACGGAATTCTCCCCCAAAAGAAAATAACTACAGCGTCGGCCGGTATTCATAACAGTGCACGCAGGCTAATTATGGAATTGGCACAATCGCCGTTGTATACAGTAAACATACGTTTTGACAACTACACATATTCGTATACGTTGTAATGGTTACAGAAAATGCCAGTGTTGACCTTTCCAAAAACTGCCAGCAATTGAAAAAATAATGTTTCCAAATGTATTTATCTAAATACACATTACGTAAGCTAACGCATTTTATAATTTTGTTGCAGAAGTAATGACATGTAGGCTGTACAACAGTTTGTTAGCACACGATACACAACATTGCCAATGTTTGCATACCACGTAGTCGCTTTATATTCCCGCCGCTGGAGGCATTATTTGTTGACATTAATGGCAAATACAAATTAGAATTGTCTGCAAAAATATTGCATCTGCACTATTCGGCTACGTTAATAATTTTCAGCATGATTGAATAAAATAGACTGTAGCTTTTATCAATTTTCAGAATGTAATATAACAACGCTACTATCTGTATATTTTCGTATCATGTATACCTTTTTAATTTTCATGCAGTTGCTTTGGAAATGGGTTTGCATATTGGCATGACACCAGACATCAAACACACCAATATAATATCGTATTTCTATGTAGAAACACGATTTTAACACGAGGCTTAAAATTTACGATGGAATAAATTCACGGTTGAACATTTCATCGCATGTTTCGTACCTCTCAAAATATCATCCGACAGAAAATATTTAATGTATTAAAACAAGTAAATGCAGTTAAAAATGTTATTTAGTTCAAATCAAATAAAGGGTGTTCAGCTGCTCCAAATTGACTTTAGATAACAAGGACGGACGAGTGGGAAGGCATTTCCAGAAATGAATTATTCATCGTAACATCAGTGAATGCTTAGCCCAAGTGGTTTGGTAGAAACACCAGGACAAAAAAAACCCTAAACAATACAAAGACCTCTGATTAGGCGTGGGAATAAGGAAGCCAGGCACGAATGGAATAACAAAGTACACCAGACAGGGGACGGGGAAAAGCTTGTATAATTGTACAATATTTATCCAAATTCAGTACAGACAAGCGGAACGCTAAAGGACTGAAGCAATCAGACGACTGCAAGGCACACAGACAAAGAGCTTATGAGACAAAGATTCGACATCAATTTGTTCACAATAATGTTCAGATTTGCCAACACCAACACTGTAAAGTACACTTGCTTTCCGGAGGAGGAGCAATAAAAAAGGATTTTTTTTTAAGAATGAGCTGGACTTACACTATAGCGTTGTAGTTTCGCTAACGTTTACATGGAAGTTGAAGAGTGCATACGTTTCTCTCCTAGCCACATAAATGCAAAATAAAATAATGATCTCCTTACAATCATTCATGCAAAAAAAAAGTCAAGATTCGAAACATGCACGGCAAAGAAATGTCTTCCGATTTTAATAGCGCTTCCCTGTTAATATACAAAGACATTAAGAAAAGTAGTTAAAAACAATCTTACATACAATAAATTTCTTTTCTTTTTCCAAAAACTAAAAATATCCCTTTAAAATTTACATTAAAGCAACACAAATAATTATTAACCTCAGTCTTACTGAGTCTATGCTTTAAGACAATCAACACTATATATTTTTTACAGGTAGTTCTTCGCTTCTATAAAAAATTCACGTAAAACACCGACATGTTTCACTATAAAATAACCACTTTTATTATATGCTATTCCATCTTACTTTCTTTTAGCGCATTTAATTCACATTTTATATTATTTCATAGAGAACTTCTAAACTCTTGCACATATGGAGGGGCGGGCGGGGGGTTGGGGATGGTGATATCGGCCGGGGCAAAGTACTATAATCATCTTTATACAGTTAACACATTCCTTTCATTATATATAAATTAAGAAACCTTTCTCTGTCAGTCCACAGGCGCTAATGCCATCCTCACAGTGCGGCCCTACTTGCTCCCGTTGTGTTGTATCACGAACGCACTGCACGTGTCCTGTTCACGTATCCCGTACACCGGCATTGATAGCTCACGTAATCGTAACTTTATTTTCTTCTTGAAAAAAAAAATTAGACGCAAGGCCTCTCGCTATGCAGGAAAGTTTAAAATAAAGTGTATTTTTTTTCCCTCTTCCAATTTCTATCGTCGTTTTAATATACACAGCTCTCTGTGAACGTTTATGATTTATTTACCTAAAACTTACAGCGTTTATAGGTTTTTGTTATAACAAGTACCGTGTTGTTGTTGTTTGACACAATTCCTACACCCTTGTGTATTTTCATGTTTGAATATTGTCATATTTAGGGTTGCTGTAATAATATTTAGCATATAAATGGTGGGTGGATTGATACCGTGTATGGGATATTATTAAGCAACTAGCTTGTTTGCCCGTCCAAGGACGGGTGTAGATTGCAGTAAATCTGAAATATTCAATAGAAAAATGGTTCAGCTCATGATTATTAATAGGGGAGGGGGAGGGTTGCCCCATGTGGAGTGACGTCACCCGCTAATGGTTATTGGGGAGGGGTGCGGCATGTGGAGTGACGAGGGGAGGGGTGTGGCATGTGCGCGACCTTGTGCGTTAGTGGAAATTTCCACGCGAATGTCACGCACGGATGTAGCACTGTGCTGCGTAAATTAAAACTGGTAGGAACCTCCTGGTTACACCAGCCCACAGGGGATTATTGTGTCCGTCGTGCAGGGAGGGGCTGGGTGGGGAAGGGAGGGTGGGGAGGGGCTGGGTGGGGAGAGTGGGGCTGGGTGGGGAGGGTGGGGTGGGGCTGGGTGGGGGAGTGGGAGGGGAGGATGCTGGGTGGGGAGGGTGGGGTGGGGCTGGGTGGGGGGTGGAAGGGAGGGGCTGGGTGGGGAGGGTGGGGAGGAGCTGGGTGGGGAGGGTGGGGCTGAGTGGGGGGTGGGAGGGGTGGGGCTGGGTGGAGAGGGGCTGGTCACCCCATGGTGCCCTTATAAAATTCAACGTTTAACCTACTCACGCCGGCTTGTGCCCGCCCTCACAGTCGGGCATATTTGCGGAATACACCACGCCGCCGTTGACCCTGGCCATTGACCGAGCAACCCAATGTTCCTACCAGCTCCCTCCGCAGGAATGTTTTTTTTACCGTCACTTTCTGTAAAGAAACGTCATATTTGAAGCGACTTTGGGTAATACATTTAATTCAGCTCGACCTTCCTCTTGCGTTGGTGTAAAAAGCCACCCACTCATGAATATTAATGAGGGGGGTGGGCCTCGTGGAGTGACGTCACACGCGGGACGGACAGACATTTCTGGGTGATTATAGAAGGTAATACTTAATACCTTCAGGGTGTAGCAATTGCTCCTTCATTGTTTAATACATTTTGGAGGTTGTGCAAAACATTATTATGGTATTAATACGTAGTTTAGTGCTGTAGAAACTCATTTACTTGAATTTAAATCGTGACGCGTATTTTGTATTGTAACATTTGCTGTTTACAACCCTTTTAAAAAAGTAACCATCACTCAAAACATTTGTATCATAATGCCTTTTGTTATACATGTCTCCAAACGTTATTACCATAATTCTTAAATCATGAGTCTATTTATTAATTAGTGTATACATATGACAAAAGTCTTTTCTTTTTACATAAAACAAATTTGCAACAAACGAACAGCACATTTAATGTAACAGTTGGTGCGTTTATCGCTCAAAAGTTAAAAAGTCAATTATGGCACATTTACTCTGATGGAGACACTGAGCTGCATATTAATACACACAGTCTGCTCGAAACAAAACATTGGCTTTTCAAAGCGGTACGAATCACTACGACGTGGTTATCCTGTGTTCTAGTTTTGTACAGAAGGACAACAAGGGGGGAGGAAAGAAGGGCAAAGTGCTTTCGAAAGTCGGAACCGACGGTATTATTATAGTAGCCTTTTGGTTAGTCATCATCCTGATCTGGCGTCTGTGGCTGCTGCGAGCCATTGCTGTAGAGCGAGAAGGGAATCGTGGCCAGGTATCCATCCGCGGTCGTAAACACCGCTCCCGCCGACAGGTGAGAGAGCCCTCCGCCCGCCACCGACCCGGCAAACGGGGTGGGCACCCCCATCTGCTGCATGCGCTGGTAAAGCAGCACCTCCATGGGCGTCTTGCCGTCAAGTCCATGGTACCCACCGCCGCCACCGCCGCCACCCGGCATTCCCATGCTGGGCTGCGTGCCCAGCTGGACCCCGCCGTCCCCGGCGAACGAGGATGCCGAGTCGGCCGGCGCGTAGCGGATCGCGCCCGTCGTGTAGAGGCGCTGTGCGGGGGGGCTCGCGTCCCCGCCGCCGCCGTCGCCGCCGCCTCCGCCCCGCCGCGTCTTTGGCAGCGCCAGGCCACCGGCGTGCAGCCGCTGCAGGGCGTCCACGTCGTAGAGACCCGACGGACTGACGCTCACCGCCTGGCCCACTTTGCCGTCGCGCGGCGAGGCCGACAGTGGAGGGGACAGGGGGTCGGACGCCAGTAAAGTGCTCGCGGAGTTGGGTGCGGCGGGGTTCGGGGAGGCTGTGAACACGGACTTCTGGCTCGTGGCGCTGTCCGGGCCCGGCGGGGTCAAAACCGAGTCGGGGATGGCCACGTGTAAGCTCGACTGCGCACCGTGGCCAGAGGAGAAGTGCTTTGCCTGGGAGGGACCGGTCATGCTGTAGGGCAACTCGTTCCGTGAAATCTCCCTGTTAGGAGGGTAGTCCCAAATGCTGCTGTCTTCGAAGTTAATAGACTCTTCCATTTTCACCTGATTGTGTGCCGAGGCCGAGTGTCGGGAATACCGTCTGCTATCCATGTCCTCTTCACGGGGACTGGGTAAGCTTTGCAGAGGAGTGCAATTCGGTCGTTGTCTCTTGTGCTTTTTCCTCTTAGGACGCTTTGTGGACTGCTGTGCGTTTGCCTGCCCGGTGCCGTCATAACCATCCACGCCTACCCGGCCAACAATGCCCACCACATCCGGCCGTCGCAGGCCGAACTCTTCGACTTTGACGCCGCCGGAACGCAAAGACACGCAGCGCTCATCGGCGCCGTAGCCTTGTTCCTCGCAGTAGGAGCTCTCCGAGCTCTTCTCCTCACTGCTCTCCTCCCCCTCCTCTTCCTCCACTTCCTCCTCCTCTTCTTCCTCCTCCTCTTCCTCCTCCTCCCCCAGGCTGCTGGAGCTGCCCTCCTCGTGGTGCATGTTGGCTCCCGAGCGCCGCCCGGCACTCCTGGTTCCCTCCGGGTCCCAGCTGTCGCCGCTACGGGACTGGCCGTGCCGCTGATTGGGCTTGGGGCTGTCGCGATCATCTGAGACACAGACCCGGCGACACAGACAATGGTTACATAACAACGCCTACAGCAAAACGCCGGAAAACAAGCTTGGGGGTTTTACGCTTTTGCGTGCGCATTTAACCATTTTAAAAAAAGGTAAAGGTGCAGCCCTGCAATCTATTGCTCGTCTCACACCACTGCTGGCAGAAGGGCTTTTACTCGAGGGAGCTCTAGGGAGCCCCTCTACTCGAGAGTATTTGGTCTACTCTTCCACGCTGGGCAGACGTCTTGGAAGAGGTGGTAGTACCAACACTTTCCCCTACCACGCGCGATATATCAATCGACTAATCGGAAAACTATGGTATCCGTTTATATTGCTTTGTGGATAGAGGCGGTGGGGCGATTTAAGAAGCTTGCACCATTGTTTCAACTGCTGTGCAGGGAGATTGAATCGAACTGGTGACCTCTGGATTGCAATTGTGGTGTGCCCACCATGACACTGGGGGCAAGCATCACATTTAAATAATAATAATAATAAAAAAATCCGAGCATCCACTTTGAAATGGTTAACAAAGTGCGCAACTACAAAATCGTTTCGATTCCTCTGGCAAACTGGCACTTGCTTTTCTTTTTACTGCACACAGACCTGAATTCCCCTTGGAGTCTGAGTCAGAATCAGATGTTTCCGAAGACTCGGAGGGTTTCTTGTAGAGGTGTGGCAGTTGCTGCACATCCATTGGGCAGTCCTTGTACTCGGGGTCACTGCGATGCCAGGGGGGAATCCATTAGCAAAACTTCATCAAACGACATCAAACAAACAACGAGAAACTACTCCAGGAGTAGGCCTTGTTTTATCATGGGGCAAAGCTGAAGCACTCGCACCATCCAATGTGAAATCTCAAACAGGCTGGCTTTTAATTGCCGCAAGAATGTTCAACGTCTTGGAGAACATTTTCGACAAATGAATCTCCAATTAGTTCTCTTTTTTATGTTTTAAAAATAGTTGTTCTTTTATTACGAGTAAAAAATACATGATTTTCCAGTGTGATGTTTACAAAATGCGAATTATAATAAGGTGTCGTTTTAAGATTTAATATCATTTTTAGTAATGTGCTTCCCATAGGCATATAATATTTAATACGTAATTATTACTAAATCTTCATAATAATTCAGATCAAGCACGAATAGTAGTTCCTGCATTTTAATACAGTCAATTGTAATTAATATTTTAAAAATAATACTCGTAATCATCCACTAAGTTTCTGTAATATAATGTAACAGAGTGGATACGTGTGAGAACATATTTATAATGCAACCACGAACACATATATAGTTTTTTGGGAAATTCAATTCACATTCAGTTGAAACTCCTAAACAGGAGTGTAATGATGCAGAAATTAATTAATTAAAATAAAATCCTATACTCACAATGGATGGAATCCTGTGTATGAACATATTTTTGTAATTGTTGTATGTAATCTTTTCGCATGACCTTTTGCTGCAGCCATTGAGATACACTACAATGTGCCACAGCAAACAATAACTATTACATAAAAGCATGATCACAAACAGTGCAAATTCATACATTTCCACCAGCAATCATGATCATTATTAAACTGTTTCACCAACATGGCTGTCCTGATGATGTCATGGCACCTATTCAACTAAATATGTTTTTTTATTTCACCATTTAAGGACCACGGGATATATAGCTCTTTTTCAGAAGCGACCTTGCCACAAATGATAGCTTAACGAAGTGGCTTATCATGTGGAAATTTAAGCAGCCAAATACTCTGAATGCATGTTTCGAATTGAGGAGGGAAAAACCAGAGGACCCGGAGAAAAATCCACAAGACCACGAGGAAAACATGCTAACTCTAACTATACAGGCGTCAGCATTGGGATCGACCCCACGACCTCCTGTATACCAGGCGAGGTAGTTAACATCTCGCCGCCTACTAACGGACCAGGAAACTCTTTCACGCCAGATCTAAGCTTTAGTTAACACCTGATGATGCTGAATATAATCCTCAGCGAAATGTTTAATACAATTATCAAAATTTTGCTAGCTTTTCAACATTCGGGTTTGCTGAAAAACTCAATTGCCATAATTGCACCTGCCACCACCTGGTTTGATCAGCTCTGTTGGGTGGTGTAGGATTATAGTAAAAATATTTTCACGTGATACCTACATGATCTAACCCGCAGGAACCGAATCATGAATCAAAATTGTTCCAGAGCTGCTCCTTGAAGATGGCGATACATTTCCATTCACCCCGATTAAAAACATAATTACTCCATTTAAAGATTTCGTGACTGCAGGGATTCATATTATTGGTTCTTTCGGTAAAGACGCGTAGAAGGGGAAAAAAAATATGTTTTCTTTTTATTATTTCCCTTCTACGTGACTTTACCGAAATAACCAATAATATATTTACTCCACTTAGCTTTGGCAACCCTCTCTTGAATACCGTATCGTTAAATTAAAAGTGTATGGTTGGAATGAATAATGTTTTAAGCACCTGAGAACATAGTTGATCCATACAATGGTTTTCTCGTTGATGTTCTTTGTGTTGATGGCGATCGTAGCACTTGATTGTATCCAAACGTAGCCGCCACTTTTTTGCATCCAGCGGTAGTACTTGGTTACACACTGCCCCTTGTTCAGCACTGTGGAAAATAATGATAATTATCATCATTATCGTCATTATATTCATCTTCGTCCTTTGACAACAACAATAACAACAATAATTGATGTTTGTGGTTCTTGTGAAGGTGACAATTAAGCACAGAATCTGCACAAACATCGAAATACGGAAGACGGCAGTTATGTTTGTTCGTAAATTCCATTCATGTCAGCCACCTCCCCCCCACCACCCCCCCTCCCTGTACGAAAATACAAAAAAAATGCTGTACAGATGCCATTAGCCCAAGGAAGCTATTAACAAGTCTGGCAGCATCCGGGCACACTGCAGTAATTAAACTGTCACGCCATTTAGTGACAACCGCTTTATTGTAAGTCAGGCATCCTAAAGGGCAACACAATACACTAAGCCTCAATTTGCCACAGGAAAGCCCCCCCCCTCCCCCCACACACATTTGTATTCCTTCTGTTTTAATGCACCTAGCCCCAAAGTTTAGCCCCCCCCCATATCCCACTATTTTTTCGTATCCAGTTCTAAAATCTGTGAAGATAAACATTTGACGCGAGGTTACGTCCCCACGTGTGCCTAAGAATGATGTACAAGTCCGACTTAGCTGGGGAGACGTGACTAGGAATTCTACGTGGAGCAATATTTTACGTTGATTGGAACATTATAAAGCCGTAAAATATATCTTAATTTGGAAATATTTTATATTTTTTCTGTTTTCTTCGAATGAATATAACTTTAAAATGCACATGAAGAATGCCGTGCATTTTAACCGGCGTCATATGCTTTCCCCTCCCAATAAAAACAAATTGTTGGGAGGAGAAGTGGAGCTGTGCCACAATTAATTGCCAATGCAAAAGCTTTGAGGGTAAAGTTGCGTGCCAAAAAACGGATATGCTGTTGTTGTTGTGCAGGCTGTTCAGTATGGCTGAAGAGTCCAATGCAGAAGGGCAGGGGGTTGTGCCGCACATTGTATGCTTTTTTAAATCGTGAAAAGGGCTTGGCACTGGAAGGCATACACTACTTTCATTGGGTAAAAAAAAAAGATCCGACCAAAAAGTTTGCTGTGGATTTTGAGCACCTCCTACTTCAAAAAAGACGTTAAAAATTCCGTTCCAACCCTGGCAAACCTTCAAAAGAGTAAGGTGTGTGCTGATGATACATCAGCACGCTCTTTAGAACGCCGCGTTCCATACGTGGAACGTGTTGTGTAGTTTGCACCACAAGCATGCTTCTTACCGCTGCCACTGCATCTTCCAAAAAAATGAATCAAACACCCCACCTTTCTGAAATCGGTTTTTTAGGTGCAAAAATATAAATGTGATTTTGTATCTGCACGTCAAATTCCGTGAAGATTCCTTGGTTTGCTTCAGGATATACCCTTGGTACGGACTGACACTCAAGGCCATTTCATGAGTGTTCCCTAAAATGCTTAAATAGGTTCTGATTTTTAAAAAAGCAAATCAATAAAAAACGAAGTATTTTTTTGTTAGTGTTTGTATACATTTCTATATGGATAAAAATGGAATAACCAACATGCCTACACATAAAAATAAATAAAGTCACATTAATAACAAATACTGCACTGCATTTTTTTTCCCGACAACACAATCATTCATCAATTGCTAAAGCAAATCGATGCAGCTGTGCCTATGGCCGAGAAAGATCGCGGGGTGTCATGGGGACCGTGACCACGTTACGCGAGAATGTCACTGCTCGGATGGATTTTAAGCACGGAAAGATTCACCTTCTTGCGATCCATCGAACGGAGTGTCACGATTCGGGGTCTGAGCTTCGATTCAAGAACCGATTCCCATTTTTTGTTTCATTGTGTGCAAAAGCAGCGCCTTTTAAAGTGGTCACAGAGGCCACGCAGGGGCCAGCAATTCAGTAAAACGCATGCAAATTGTAAATCATATTTAATATTAAAGCACATGCTCGGTTGCACGAATCGTGTGCGAATAAGTAACAAATCGGTGCATCGCCACATGCCTACGGGCCTTGCGTGACAAATGACAAGTGGCATAACAACGCGTCTAAGAAGGAAAGTGTCTCTTAAGTACATATTGCTGGCTATTACGTATAGATGGGAAACAAAGAAAATCGAACACAAGCTGAAAGTGCACAAATAAGCATGGAGTAATGTGTGTTTAGAATTACAGAGAGAAGGAAACGTAAACAGATATATTGGAGATGGATGTATGTTGAACTTATTTCGCACCGTACGTAGCCAGCCACGCTAACTGGAGGTGCGGGAGATCATACCTAATTTTCAACATGGTTTTGACTACAAAGAAAAGTAAGTGGGCTTGGGCCAAAGTACATCACTGGACAGTATGACAGCCACTTTACGAGACGAATGACGCAGTGGCAGACAACGGAGGTAACACACTCAAGAAATCGTCCGCAGCAGAGACAGAGCGAGGGAATCGGCTCGTGTGCGGATGCGAAATAGTTCGTGGTACCATCGCAAGAACGACCGTGAGAGGTGGTGACCACTCAGAGCAGCCTTAGTCCAGCAGTGGATTTATCACGACCGATGTCGACGACGATGATGATGCTGGACCATGGTAAGTGTGGGCAGGATGACTGAGTGCGCGAGCAGGGGAAACGTCTCCACTCGTGCGCTCTGCGCGCTGTGCACTACTCACTGTCGATGTGGTTCTGGCGAATCCCCTCCACGTCCTCGGCGTGAATGAAGTGGTAGCAGCTCCTCCCCACCAGGTCGGCCGGCGCCAGGTCCATGTAATCACTTATCCTGAACATAGCAGCGTGC
Source organism: Lampetra fluviatilis (assembly GCF_964198595.1). Taxonomy (NCBI): domain Eukaryota; kingdom Metazoa; phylum Chordata; class Hyperoartia; order Petromyzontiformes; family Petromyzontidae; genus Lampetra; species Lampetra fluviatilis. Next base: position 2,787,232 of record NC_136292.1, read on the forward strand.
TCGCTTAGAGATAACAACGCAGAGCGCCGCGGCACTTTATCAATTGCATATGAGGCGTGTTTTAATGCGGCGGGCTCCAACGGCGGGGTAGCGAATTGCGTGCGAGGAGGGCTATTCGTTTGAGCACGTGTTAGACCTGCGTGTTGAATTCTTAAGGTCTGAAGGGCTCTGCTTAGCATCTCAAGGTGAGAGCAATTTTATTCCTCTGGCACGATTTTGATCGCAGCCGCTGCATTGGAGGCTTTTCTTTTGTGAATCCTCATAAACCATTATCGTGCACAAACAGTGTCGCCCGGTTAGAGTTATTCTTGTATCATGAATGGGAGCTGGGTCTAGATTTCAATTTGTTGCTGAACCAGTGAACTGCCAAAGGGTTTTTTTTCATCCTTTTCTTTCTTTATTTTTTCAAAATTCTCCATGCCAGATGTAGCTAGTCGACATAATGGGAATGAGTTGATTCATGTTCACACTTCAAGGAGAGTTGCTTCCTGACCGAATCGCAAAACCTCGCTTTGCATTGCATTGTGGGGCCTGCAGCTCCGATTGACACGGCATGCTGTTGGAAGAGGAAGAAGGACATCTCTTTTATCTTGATAGAAATTTCCGGGTTTAATGAAACGCCTTGAAGTGTAATTTCAAATGAAGCTGCCGTGATGATATGGAATGGCACGTGTCCAGAACACCACCATGACTTATGCTATCATACATGTTGATGGCAGAACAAAGAGGTTTTTTTGTGATGTTACCCCGCCCCCCCCCGCGCCGAACGATTGTCCTATATTACCTTGGATGAGGTTTTTTGAGAAAGTTTCTTACACACTTCCACATGTCAAACTAAATTAAAAACGTATTTACCCTGAAAACCTCCATTCAGCCCGTATTTATAAAAGGCTGAGTTATTTTACTGCATTGTTGATTACCGCAGCCTCAATGAATCGTTTTCCCACGTAATTAAAAACTAAAATAAAGTTATTGCTTAAAACAACCGGTGGTCATGAAGTATTTCTTCTGAAACAACTTTTTAAAATTGTATGCAAAGAGGGCATGTCGAGACATTTTGTCATTCGTAACTGATAAGCAGATACAGCATAAAACGCAACTTGGAAAACTACGAACAAAGCAATTTTTATTTATTTTACACAATCTTTTCTTCATAAGAAAAGTACATCTCATAAGTAGTGAATGAAAACCACGGTGTCTCGAGCCAAATGGTTTTTGATATCACAAAATTTTCTTTCGGACAGGACTGCGATGTGTTTCGCTGTGTCATTCAAAAGTGGCGGCGTGTGGAGTGTACACAGACCAAGAATGGTTTATGCCCTGTGAGCCATAACAAAATCATTTGTAAGCTCGCTCATGTAGTGAATTCAGCTTTTCAGCATGGGTGCACAGAGCTGAATGCAGCCCTCGTTGTCTGACATGAGAATCTAATCAGTGCAAAAGAAAGACCCCAACTTAAGGAGCACACAGGGAAAAACAGCGATATTGTTCTCTGTTTTTTTGGGAGGAAAGACAGATCTCGCCTTTTCTAATTTGCAGCATGACTGGTTTTAAGTTGCATTTTTTATAACCCATATTTTCTTTTATGGTGACACCGTGAGCCTCCGCAGCACTACACTGCATTCTGCATGCTACGTGTCCGTGAATTGTTAAGAAATAGCCGATGCGTGCAAGTGCTCGCTAGTTTAAGCCCAGGGTATTGCGGTGCGCGGTGTGTGTGCTCGCACACCGAAATAGAGGTGCGCCCCTAACAACGATATAAAATGCCCCTTGATTAACCTGCTACTCGAGCTAATTTCAGGCATAGTACAAACGCAATCATTTTTGGCGCTTTGTAATATTCCTTTGAAGCAAAAAACAAATGGTGCTTAATCTTCAATTGTAAATCCACACAACTGTGAATCAAAATAAAACTGGGCAATTACAGCATAATCTCAAGGCGGAGGTGCAAGCGTGGCGGCTTTCTGTTTCAAAACCTCGGTGAACCTCTGCCCAGTGGAAGGTCGCCCACTCTCCTCTGCCACCCACAGAGCCACGTGGGGATCCCTTTCCACAGGTATCCCTGCTGTCAACTCCCTGCCCATGTTCTAAAACTAAACAATATATATTTTTGTAACCAGGTAAGGCCCACTGAGCTATTATTCTCTTTATATGTAAGCCACCTGGCCACAGATGATAGCTCAACGAAGTGGCTTATCACGTGGAAATTTACAGCAGCCAAATACTCTGAACGCATGTTTCAAAATGTGGAGGGAGAAACCGGAGGACCAGGAGAAAAATCCGGATCCCGCAAACTCCAAATATACAGGCGTCAGGGTCGGGATCGATCCCACGACCCGCTGTGCACCAGGAGAGGTAGTTAACATCTCGCCACCGTGGCATCCCCAAGTCTCTGGCAAGAGATCTTGCGCTTCTCCTCTCCGTCTACGACTAACTGTCTCTTTCTCGCAACAAGATAAATGTGCCCAACTCTTCCATACAGCGTCTTGAGATGAAATTGCATTTTGACGCTCTCCAAATCCAAATCGTATTGTATTGCATGTGAAAACACGTGCACTTCTCTGAAAATATCACGACCAACTGATATCTGTACTCTCCAAATATCAAGGGGGAGAACGGAACTCTCCGGCAGGGTGGACGTTACAGGCTGACGACAACAACAACAACAAGTGTAAACATTTTCTACCCTCTCCACCCGCCCAAAAAAAACAAACCCCGCAGCTTGAAAGCAACATAGCAACATTTCCGGCACCTGTTCTCACAGTAGACGATCTTGAGATCCATGTTGACTCGGGTGACGAACATCTGGCAGTCGATGCGTATCTCGTTCATGGTGGGTGGCGGCAGGGCGTGAGCCAAGGCCACCATGCCCATGATCTGCGTCGGCGCGCTCATGCCGTAGGGCAGCGCAGAGCGCACCCGCAGCCTCCCCGTCAGGTGTATCACCTGGACGAGCAGCGACAGGGCAGTTAGCCACAGGCCCCCCACCCACCCAAACACGCCCCCCCCCCCTACTCCTCTTGCCTCTCTCATCCCCTCTCGTCCTCTTCGTTCACGATCTTCTCGTCTCTCTCTCTCTGTGTCCCTCCTTCTCCCCGTGGCCAATCCCGTTTTCAGTCCGTCTCCCTCCTTGCACCCCTCCACTGGAATCGACTTCCCTGCTACGTTAAGCAGCACTGCCCATGGACTCAAGACTCTCCATAGACTCGCACTGTCCATAGACTCAAGACTCCATAGACTCACACTGCCTATAGACTAATACTGCACATAGACAAACACTGCCCATAGACTCAACACTGCCTATAGACTAGCACAGCCCATAGACTAGCACAGCCCATAGACTCACACTGCTCATGGACTCAAGACTTTCCATAGACTAACACTGATCATAGACTCACACTGCTCATAGACTAACACTGTCCATAGACTCACACTGCCCATAGACTCAACACTGTCCATAGACTCAACACTACCCATAGATTCAGCACTGCCCATAGACTAACACTGCCCATAGACTAACACTATCCATAGACTCACACTGCTCATAGACTAACACGACACATAGACTCACACTGTCCATAGACTCACACTGGCCATAGACTCACACTGCCCATACTCTGACACTGCCCATAGACTCAACACTACCCATAGACTAACACTGCCCGTAGACTAACACTGCCCATAGACTCAATACTCCATAGACTTACACTGATCATAGACTCACACTGCTCATAGACTAACACTGTCCATAGACTCACACTGCCCATAGACTCAAGACTCTCCATAGACTCACACTGCTCATAGACTCAAGACACTCCATAGACTGGCACTCCCCATAGACGCAACACTCCCTCGGTGCGAAAGAAGTTCAACATACACATATATATAGACGCACACTGCGCATTGACTAACACTGCCTTGAGACTCAGCACTGCCCCTGTACATTAAGCAGTCTCCCTCCTGAACCTCCTTCCATTCCTCTCTTAAAGCTCACCTCTATTGCCCATTCTCTTCCTTCTACCTCCCCTCGCCCCTCCACTACTTCCCATCTCTCTCCGACACTTTCGTGATCCCTAAGTACTCCTCTTTAGCTGTCACTCAGTCCACAATCCTCGTAGCACGCCCCTGTCAACTACATCATTCCATTGTGTCACCGTTTTGTAAGCTATGTCAAGTTCCTTGAGTGAAGGCGCTCTGTTATGAAACCCCTGCGTTCCGTTTGTCATCTAAATTATAAGAGCGCCTTCACAAGGCCTGAATCTAAAAGTTATAGAAAATGGACCCCCCCCTCCCCAGCCCCCCATATGTGGGGGGTGAAAAGTTGATTCAACAGGTTTACAACAATTGTCAACCCCCCCCCCCCACCAAAAACAGGCAATGTATTTTGTAAGCATATATGCCTACACGCCCTACCTAATCAGTGGTATCCACATTGGGGGGAGGGGGTTGGGAGGAGGACATCAGTTGGGGTGACGGGCGAGGCGCTAAGAAGCCCTCCGCAGGAGCCAGAGCACCGTGGCGTAGGCCACTGAAATTCTGGTCGATAGATTAGATTAGAAATTAGATTCCGCTGCGTCTTCTTCGCCAAAACAAGTCTCACTATTGTGCATGGGTCCAACCTGCTTAGATTTTATTTGGCCATTTAACAACTGTTCTGTGTGCCTCTTCTTTGCTGCTCCCATTCACAACCCTTAGATAGACATTCAATGGACTCGCATGCAGTTTACACGATCCATAGGATTGCATAAAGTACCATATACTTACATCGAGACCCATACATTCGCATAGGCTTATGTAGAGACATATAGACTTACATCTTCTTCTAGGCCAGATGCCCCATAGACTCGCATACAAAAGTTATAGACTTACAGTTACACAATACATATACTCAAAAGAGAACCACAGACTTGCATACAAACCCATACACTCACACAGACTCATAGACCCGGATGCATTTACACAATCCATAGAATTACATAAATAAGCATGAACCTACATCGAGAATTATACACTGAAATGGAGACACGTAGAATTTCATTTTCTAAGCCGAACGTTCCGTTATTGCTGAGAGTTAGGTTACTCAGATTTTCTTTCCACGTTTATCGATTCTGCACCTCTTCTGAACTCGTCACGTGCACTGTCATCAAGTCTCATTCCACCGCATCCTCCTATCTCACACGCGGTCTCCCTCAACCATCTACCCTGCATTAACGGGCATCTGCCTATAGCCGTACTAACTGCATCTCCTTGGTCTCTTCTCAACACGTGCTCAGGACATACCATTCCATCGTCCATTGCCCTTAACGCTGCTAATTTCTTCATTCTACCTCGTTCCCATTAGAGATGCCCCTAACCTCCTTGTAGTTGAAATCTCTACCTGAAGTTGCCTGCCGCTGCACTCTAAGGCGCAGGATTGCACTGTCAGAGTGTGCGCTGTCGTGGCCACGATTTCAGCATAGAATGCAAGGACGTTTAGATAGCAACCAGAAAAGTAAGATCTCTGCACAAAATAAACTTTTTTTTTTCTCACCTGAATCTTGTCTCATCTCAGCAATATAGTCTTACAGCATATATAAGCAGAGCTCCGTGGGTTTTATTTTTCATTTATCAACAAAAACTAGAAATATTTTAGAGTCCATCGGCCCATTGCTTTTTCAGACCAATATGATCAAGCAGCATGTATTTAAGCAAGACAACACTGTGTTGTTTTCAACACTTCTAGGTCGCAGCTGAGTCAGGGTTGTGACCTAAGCTGATGGGTGCCCAGACACTGTCAGCAAAAGTACTCCTTGCTTAACGACGGGGTCCTGTTCAGCGCAAGAGAGCAATATTCATGTGGAAACCCAGATTGAAGATTTGCTCATATATGCTTTTGCCCAAAATGCTCCACAACATTGCACAATAAGTTCGTACAATGTTACAGTATTCTCCAAAGTTTTCTGGCTATGCAAAAATAAATCACTGAAAAATGTTTCTCTGACAAGTGCTTAGACCTTCTATGCCTCATGCTGTCAAGCCACACATTCAAACCTCGACGAAGTTTCGCAACAACTGCTGTGCACTCTTTGGAAAGATAAAACTTGGCACACCTCCACACTTTGTAAATGTAAAAACAGCCGGGTAGCGTTTTAAAAACGACCCACATACACCTCTATGCAACGACACACAAAGAGCAAACCCAGAGTCCTGGGTTTGCAATGAAAAATGGCGTGGTAAGACGTCTCATAAAAAAACAGGGAAACGATCTTCCTGAGCAGCACGAATATCCCTTAATTTAATGCCAAAGAGTTTACAATTTGACGAGTTAATGTAACATTTGCGCGCAAAGCAGCGGCCACATTTTTCTTGCGTGAAAAAAGCACACTCGTAAACATATTTGACGCAAATGGTGAGCATATTAAACTCTGCACGGCAGAAGTTGTCGCTTTGTTTGCAGAACATTGCTTCATTTGAAGGGGGAGGGGGGGTAATCACTTAGGAGGCGACACTGGAGCACGATGACCTGCTCCGGGCGGCGCCGCAGTTTCCCATCGGGCCACGAAGTGGCTGGCGAGCAAATATACAACCCAGCCTTGTTGACAGCGAGCTCAAAGTGCATTCGCAACGGTACCTCGTTGGCGGCGAGAACCAGCGAACCCCAACAAAACCTCGGAGGTGAGCACGCCGCTAGACCGCTTACGCTTAATTAAAGCACGGCATGTATTTTCCAGATCGCACGATTTCCCGGCACCCCAGGTCACCTCCACAGTCGAGAGGGCTAATCACAATAGAACTGGGATTGACGGTGGCTAAAGGGTGATCATTTAACCAGAGGGGGGATAGAGAGCGAGGCGAAAAGGGTGTGATCCGGAAAGTGTCGGTTGAGATGGTATCAATTATAAGAAGAAGCCGGCACCACCAACCCCAACCCCAACGTCCCCGCCTCACACCACCAGAAGCAGACAGCACTATTACATTGCACGGCTGTCCCATTGGACTTCATTGCAAAAGTGTACATTTGTAGCAGTAATGTATTCACAGCAGGAAACATATCTCCAATGTTATTTTATGAGATACAAAGGCTTGTAAAATGCAATGTTTGTCATCATATGTATATTTTTTCATCATATGACTATGCAGATATGGGAAAATAGCATGCATGAGAACAATCTGCAGAGGTACCCCTACTAACCCGAAAGAGATAGATAATACTCTTAGTTTTTTTCGGTAAAGTCACGTAGGTAAAAAAATAAAATTCAAATAAATAAAATCACGACGTTTCTGAGGCAACACAAGCTTCCGTCTTCAGGTGGCACCGTCACAGCAAAATTTATGTATCATTTATTACTGTATCAATACTGTATCAATACAGTAATTGATTACTGTATCAAGTGGGTAATTTTGCTGTGACGATGCCACCTGAAAACGGAAGCTTGTGTTGCCTCCGAAACGTCGTGATTTAATTTATTTGTATTTTATTTTTTTACCTACGTGACTTTACCTAAAAAACCAAAGAGTATGGACCCTTGCAGTCACGAAAACTTCAAATCTAGAAGAGAGCGATAAGCATAACGGTTGCCCAGCACAGACACAGACGTCTAAAATGTCAAGCAGCCCGCAACAAACAGCACTCTTAAAGTTGTAAGAGACGAGAGGTCACAACAGTCCATGGTACTTAAAACCAAAACTTCTTCATTTTCCAAAACCGACTCCTCTGTCCGTGCCCTTTCCCCGAGGCCACGTACCTTGTACCCCGAGGACTTGATGTGCACCCCACGCTTGGTCAGAGTGGACTTCATGCGGATGAAGAAGGAGCGATTCAGCGACTCGTCTGGGTTGAGCATGGTGGGCGTGGTGGGCTCCACTGCAAAGGCAAAGCGTCAGGCGCACGTCAGTTGCCTCTCTGTGTCTTCTTCTTCTTGGTTCTTTCGGTAAAGTCACGTAGAATGGAAATGATAAAATAATAAAAATAAAACATCATAAAATAATTCTCACGACGTTTCGGCCACAACGCAAACAGCCGTCCTCAGGTGAAGAACAGGTCTGTCGGAAAGACAGACGCTGTCTTTCCGACAGACCTGTTCTTCACCTGAGGACAGACGCCGTCTTTCCGACAGACCTGTTCTTCACGTGAGGACGGCTGCTTGCGTTGTGGCCGAAACGTCGTGAGAATTATTTTATTATGTTTTATTTTTATTATTTTATTATTTCCATTCTACGTGACTTTACCGAAAGAACCAAGAAGATTAATCCCTGCAGTCACGAAAACTTTACATCGAAATTCTTCTTCTTCTTTCATCGTTGATTTCTCGACCGGTCACGTTCTAAATGTGCTCTTGAAATCAGGGCGGGCGGGGGAATGGAAATTCCCTACAACGTTTCGGTGCAACTCGCATTTGGGAGAGACTCAGAAAGAAGCTGCCCCACAGAACTGCTTCTGAGGGCCTCTTCACGGTGGGTGATTTGAACTGTGTCCATCAACAGGCATTGTTTGTTAATATCTATGCTGATGTGGGCGCAGAGAAGTATACGACAACAAAGGTTTTTCGTTGCGCTACCTTCTAATGCCCTCCATTGCTATACTTGTGCATAAAAACACACACACACACATCCTTATCCCCAGAGTTAGTTTCATCCAAATTAAGGATTATATTAAATACATTTACAGCCCTTTTTCAATTCACTGCCGGTTGAAGAACACTCCGTGGCCGTGTTGTGGTGGAGCTTGTTTGACCAAACTCCACGACGCTGGTCAGCGAGGATTGGTGACGGTGGGGAACCAGGGCTGTTATTTTTTTTTTTGAGAAATTACTCTCCACTGATGCTCTGACCACAGCCAGAAATTGGACTTAAGTTGCTGGATTCGAAGCGCATTGCAAAGCTAACCACGGTGCCACCACTCCACCTTATCCCAGATTTCGCCGTTGTGTTTCATGCAGCATTTAGAAACTGTTCCTGAACGATGAAACGCATTATATATATGGGACCTGAGTATCACATACAGAGTGTGTGACTCAAACCCAGGATGACGACTGACTTCCTCAGGAAAGTATCTCCCAAATGTTGGAAGTTGACATGAACAAAGGGAGCAACGTTATTCAGCATTACAGAACATACCCCTGTTGATTTCTGTATCCCGTTATTCAGGAGGTGTGCCACGTTTAAATGATTCTGATCTTTAGGTAACAACCATTCAAAACGTATAACAGCGCTGAAGCTCAGAACAGTTCAATAACAATTCCCATTTTGGTAGAGGTCTTTTGTAATGTACAAAGGTAATGGGCATGCTAAGCCATCTCGAGAACACAGCGCTTTAATTACACGTTTGGAAGTTTCCAATATCTTTCTGTACTGTGCATAATGTTTTTAATTTTGTAAATGCATCTATTTAAAGTATGCAATCATCTTTTGCCAACAAAAAAAGGATTCCAAGTATGTTTCCCCCCACGAAGATAACTTGGAAAACATACTGTTAACTTTAATGGCATCACCATGGAATCATTTTCTTAAATTATACCAGCGTGACCATGTCGTTTCTCAACTACATCAGAAATGAATAAGAAATAACTGCGGAATGACCTTGGCAATCACAGCCATTGGGATGGAACAAAATGTATGTGCAGATTTCGTCCGGATTACAGGTTACATTTTCCACAGATCAGTGGGATGTGATCAGAAATTTATATCCCACTCCTTTCAATGGCTGATTTTGCATAGGTATGCTGATTAAAGCCGTCGTGAATCCCATGGATTTGTGCATGTATCGCATTGCTGTGACGCTAGACCCCTGCCAGGCTCTGGCGAATACTTTTATTGCTTTTTCAAACCCTGCTGGTATCTGTGATTGCCTGGATTTGGAACAAAAGCAGAACTTGGTGACCCAGGGCGCAGCGTCTTCAAGCTTGAATTGCACGTATCATTATATTACCAGAGGCTCCCTCTGTGAACATATCAGTATCTTAATAATCATACGCTGCATGTTTATGACCACGTAGCTGGCATTTTTTAAGGAATGAAATATGTGTTCATTTTATTTGTTGTTAGATTTACGTAGAGGACAAACCAACAAATTTATTTTCTCACTCTTTCAAAATGCATGAATAATCTTAACTTGTTTTTTACTACTTCTGTACTGTTATTCTTTATTGCACATTGTTGTGCCACTTGAAATGCAATAAGCTGCTTTTTTGCTGCCAGATAACTTTGTTGGGAGAGGGAAAAAAACGAAAGAGCAGATGATGTTTTGTCACTGTAAAGAGAATTCATCTGTCTGCTTAATTGTCAATGCAAGATAATTTAGCTATTGTGTAGCTAACAAGGAAAGCAAACAGAGGCCGACGAAAAAAATCGGAAACAATTTACTCGGTAAGCTTTCAATTATTATTTGATCCTTTCGGCCACAGTGCTCTTGCCAAGATTAAAATATGCTACCTGTGGAAAAACAATTTGCATTGACTTAGATCAAGAATCGCCACGCATGTGCATTCGTTTCAATGAATACGACCAACAAATTTAATGTTGTAACAATGCAATTTATAACCGTGGATATTTTTTATAAAAAAAAAATCTCTCATAAAATTTCTTTGCTAAGGCATATGTATGACAATATTGCAAACGCTAGATGATACAACTGCAACAAAATTTACTTTTTTCTTCTTACTTAAATGCTACCAAGCCGGTTGAGAGATAAAATAACTACGAGACTCGAGTGGTGAAACTGTTTCGCTTTTGTTTACATTTCCGTGCGTCCAGGACAATGTTTTCCCATTCTCTGGCGTGCTCACAACAAGTGCATTCGGCGAAACAAGGAATCGATTACTATGACAGCTGGAGCGTGACTGCATTGGATTCAGCCGAGCAAGGCTTTTGACGATGTTACCAGTGAAATTTTACACGCCGGAAAAAAATGGAACAGTGGCATCACTCCATCTGGCTCGCCCGACACACCAACCGAACTTCATCGAGTGGATAAAATAGAAAATGCTGTACACGGACACCGTCGTGTTTAAACGTAAAATAAACAAAGTTTTTAAAGACATCATAAGTTGATGGCAAACTTTTTCCTTTTCCCCACTAGTAAGATGGTGTTGATTACCAGGGGAGGAGGAAAATCATTAACGTGTACATGAAGAACGTTATTTATGTTCTCATAGTTCAATTGTGTATAATCTAAAATAGGGGAAGCAATATGGGAGCTAGTAAAAGTGGAATTACAGTCGCGCACAAAATGTGCCGGCAAATGCCAGCAGTTAAGACGTGAAACAGATTACAGTTTTAGCTTCGTGTTTTAGGCTCATAAAAAATTGAACAATTATAATTAAACCATCACAAATTACATGCATACTACCCACCCTGACATGGATGTAATAACCAGATACATCTCCTTATTTACGTCACCTCCGCACACACAGGCCTGACCCATCCCCACTATAAACAGGGCAACAATATTAAATGTTGAATCCATTTAGGTTGATGGTCCTAATTTACAGAAAGATGTATGCCGACAGGTCCTAATCAGAAAGAAAGGATTAATTAATATGCAAATGAAAGCAATAAACCTGTTAGGACAAGTCAGCTTTGATCTGAAAAATATTGCCCTTGAGTCTAGTAATCAACTCCTTTGACCTTCATTAGGTTATATCTCTCAGTAAATTAGCATGGCCCAATCAGGACTGATAATCTGTACGGCTGTGCCAATCAAAAAAGTGGTGTAAAACGGATAGCAAAGCGTTGACTATGCTGCGAGTTTTATTTTTTGATAACTGCTGTTGGCTAAAATCAGCGTCGGGAGGGGGAGGGGGTTAGTGCGAGGGGTTAGAGTTAACAAAGGACAGACTCATCCCTCCCAACATTTCATAACACTCAATTGTTACGTGCATCCCCACTCCACGCTGAGTCACGAAGGCATGACAAAATGGAAGGCATAAAACCTCCTCATGCGGAAAGAAAAGGGGGCATTTGATTTCTCCCCAAAATACAACTTCGTTATTACATTTGGCATTCTTTAGTGCTTGGAAATTCTCGGTATTTTACGGTAATGGCAAAACAGGGCAACACTATACCTTAAATAAAAGGGGGCTGCAGGATCACTTTGCAGCCAGGATGGCAATCAATACCTCTTGATCAATATCGCGGTCTCAACACCTACCAATCTCAACATAATGCCGCCCGCTCTCGACTCCTGGTTTATTGCAAGGCGCCTATGCACACTCGACGCGCCGGCTTGGGAGACATTAGCGCACATTGAAGACTACGGGGAAAGTAACAAATAATGAAAAAAGTAAGATTGCAATTGATCCAAATCAAAGGCATGTGATGGGGAATTAACTGGTGAGAATGAATGGCAGAAAGTATAAACATTAGCCTTGCATTAACTTGCTTGGAATGTTATTTACAACGTTGGTTGTCATTTCTGCATTTACCTTGAGCTAGATTAGGCTATTAATTTTTGAGGAAATGTCAAAGTTGCATTATGTATTATGTCGTTTTGCTTCGAACTAGGACCCGTTTCTTACAGAAAGGCCCTTGCCTATGAAAGCATCAGGCAGTTCCACCAGTATTTGGTCCAAGCAAGCCTGACTCTGCTGATGAGACGCTGAATGTCACGACCGATCCAGAGTTTGCTTCTATTCAAAGCAATGCGACAGTTAGTTTGCACTCCGTGTGGCTGATGGGTTGTGTTAAAAATGTAAAATAAAATATGTGGAAAGACAAATGTGGGCAGGAGGTACTGGGTTTGTTTTGTTCCCTGACTGGTTCGCTAAAATGAATGTAATATAAAATAAAGATTTTTTTTTTATTTTGTTTCCATACACATTCGTAAATTAAGAATTCAGTGTCAGAATAACCTAAGGAGCTATAAATTAATAATGGCAAATATTATTAATGCCCGCTTCATCTCACAAAAAAAGTTCACAATTTAACACAACTTGCAAATGTTAGCACTTTCAGCAGCACAAGTCAGCAACGTGATATGCTGATCAATTAGTGGTGCTTATCAGCATTTAACATGAACAATGATTATATTACAAAACGCACTGTCACGTGTAAAATACTTGCTGATAATGAACTTCTCAGATCAACACTGGTGCGTTAGTGCTGCGTCAGCGCGTGAAAAAAAAAGGTCTGCTCGCAAATCTTAACAGAGGATGTTCATTATATTTTTTTATTACCATCCCATATTGGTGGAACAATTGACACTTCACTTTGGCTTCGCCAAATGATTGATGAAGCTCAGGGTAATTTAGGAAAATAGTTGTAGGCAATGTTGCTTGTAATGCTTGATAAGAAATCTGACAAACTTGTTTTATTGCTGGCTCTTCCATCACTTTCGAAGTCCCCCCACCCCCCAAATGCTACGGTGTACATTACAAAAATTGCACGTTTCACTTTGTATCGAAGATATGCACTGCGAAAATAACGTTTATTTTATCTTCTTCGAATATCAGAGAGTTGAGGTTCTGACCAATTTTTTTACAGCAATTAAACGCAACGGGAGAGCTCTGTAACATCTACACCCACAATAAAATAAAATTATGCTGTTTGTAGTTTCACAGATTATTGGTGTAAACGCAGAGGTATTTTTTCGTCTTTTCCCAAATTGTATTCCGATTCTGCTATCGCTGTTGTGTAATGAACTACCCATTCGGAATGCTCACAGAGCAGTGCGATCCTTTGTGTTAGAGAATGGCTCAGAGATACAGATATCCAAGAACAATATCTGAGATCCCTTCAGGTTACCTCGTTTATCCATCTGAGACGGGCAAACACTTTCTCACATTCCCTGCTGCAGTGGAATGTTCTTCACGTGGCAGTAAAACCAATATTTTAACTTCTCGTAGGTGGAATGTTGCCAGTTTAATGTGACGGACGTTTCTTGTGCATGTGTAGTCATCGGTGATTGGGCTAAGACCCACAACTCTCCACACTTGGGAACAGGGTTGAACTGTCGGCAGCCGAAAACCCGGATTTGAACCCAGAATCACACGGTGGCAACTGAGCGCTGTGATCCCTGGTTCAACTTACAACCTCTCTGTCGGTCATTCTATTAATGCCAACTCTACAACCAGCCACATTTGTATAAATCAACATGGGGAAGATTTACACCACGATTGGATGTTTTTAACACAATATAGTGGTTTTGGTGGAATAAATGTATTGCTATAGAGTAGTAAACCAAATGTTTTCTTTGTGGAATTATACCAAACACACAATCTTGACTTATCCTGAGTAACCTTTCGTTTAATAAGCAATGACAACGCTATTAAATTTGGTGCATGTTTTCGATAATTGTACCCGTGAACTGTAGCTCACCAAGCTTAAGGATTTGACATATGGAAATCTATGATCCAACAAATGTGCGCATTGATTGCACTTATAGGTAGGAGGTGTCGTTTGTTTATTTTTCAAGAATCCATTCAATTAAAAAAGGCCAAAAGCAAAAAAAATGCAACGTCATGGAAACTGAAATCTTTAAGCAGATCACTAACGCACACTCTTAAGCCAAATGGTAAATCCATTACTAAGGTGCCAGATTATGTAGCCAACATGGCTTATAACAAAGCCAAGAACCCTAACACGTATCTTATGGCTTTCCAGCCAATATGTTGAAAGTAGCTGCCAGTGCAGTGGAACCACATGTCTGGTTTGTTATTGGATACAAATAAGGTTGGTGGTTCAACTACAACAATCAGAGAAGCGTTACACATGATCAGAGATTCTGTGATACGGAGGCAGAACCCACTGAATTATACATCAACACAAACATGCCTCCCACTCATCGCATCTCGGCGTAAATCGTCTGCGGTTGCAGTGAATTAGGTTGGGACACAGCCACAGTTGGCGCCACAGCAGGCTTCTCATGTATAAGACATGAGTTCAAATACATGCCAGGGTTTACTCAGTCAGCTCATCATTCCTCTGAGGAAGGTAAAGCAAGGCAACAATTTTAATGTTTAAAGGCCATCTCCATTCTCCAAGGGACTGTCTTTGTGCCTTTGATGTTGTTGAGATTTGTGTTGTATTCATGTATTATGGGTGTTATCATACGTTGGTGCATCGATTAAAATCGATTCGAAATGAGAAAGTTTCATGGCTCAGGGATCAGAATGATGAGCTGGCACTGCTGAGATCCTGGGTTCGAATCCTGTGGTTAAACCTGGTTCTCAAGTGTGCTGAATTGATGGTTTCAGGTCAGTCACTGATAACTGCACAAAAAGAGCTATTATATTACATTTGGTTCTGCACTTTGAGGGAGCTCTGTATATCCGTTTCTGTGGACCATTATCTGAGTATGAAGGGCTGCATGGGTCTATGAGATCTCCAAATAAATAATTTATTTTGTAACATGATGCCGATAGCACAATCTTGATAAAAATTTGGGGGGGAAATCGAAAGTTAAAATGATAAACTATATGCATCAAATCACACTTTTAAGAATTAATTATTTTCAGCTCATTTGTGCTGAATATCATTCATTTGTATGACTTCTACAGCCACTAGAAGTGTTAAAAATACACCACAATGTGGTTGCGAGGAAGGGGGGGGGGGGGTGGTGGGGGGCGGTGGCTGAATCGTTACATTTATGCATAATGCAGTGAGGCACGCCACGGTGGTGAGATGTTAACTACCTCGCCTGTTTTACAGGAGGTCGTGGGTTCGATCCCGACCCGGACGCCTGCTGTATATTTATAGTTTACGTGTTCTCTCTCCCCATGGCCACTTGTATTTGTCTCCGGCCCCTCTGGTTTTTCCCTCCACATTAAGAAAAAAGACTCGTTTAGGGTATTTGGCTGCCTATACATTTCCACGCGATAAGCCACGTGGTCGTTCTATCACGTGTGGCCAGGTCGCTTGTGAAAAAACAACAATATAGCCCAGTGGGCCTTACCTGGTAAAAACAAAACAAAAATGTCAAAATAGAATCGCGATTCATCTTCTTGGTTCTTTCGCTAAAGTCACGTAAAATGGAAATAATAAAATAATAAAAATAAAACATAATAAAATAATTCTCACGACGTGTTTTATTTTTATTACTTTATTATTTCCATTCTACGTGACTTTACCGAAAAAACCAAGAAAATGAATCCCTGCAGTCACGAAAGCTTTAAATCTAAATAGAATCGCGATGTCGCTCGTCATCAAATGCCTCGCACTCACTCGGCTCTGGCGTCTCCGCTTGCGAGGAGGAGGCTGAGCTGGCGCCGTCCTCCGCGGCCGCCTGCAGGGAGGAATTCCTCCCCGGAGGCAGCTTCATCCCCAGCTGTTCGGCCAGCTCGGAGTGGTCCGCTGGGTGCACGTAATCGAAGGCGCTGCTCCCAGCCATCTCCACCTGCCAATACGCACGCACGGACGCGGCGTCGAACAGCGAGCAATGCTGCTAATAATGCGCGCACGGACACAACAATAGGTGCGTGGTGAAGGTGCAGCCCTGCGGTTGAATTGGAGAGAATTTAAGAGGCCGGCAATGGGTCTCATTTACAAGAGTGAGCTGGGTCGCCAAAATGACAAAAGCAGCAAAATTATTGCTGGCAGAGAGGTGCTCATACTCGTGCGAGCTCAGGCGAGCCCCTCTATTTGGTATTTGGCCTAGTCTTTAACGCTGGCCAGAGGCAAACACACACAAAGACACAACAAAGACAAATATTCCCCCTTTTAGCCTGAACAGATATTTGGGGCAAGTGCTGTTAGCGAGCACCTATGAAGGCTGGCACATCACACGAGGGGGTGGGTGGCCAGCACCATGCCCGGCCGCCTTTGTCTCCCCAGTGGCGATGTTTATCACGCCAGGTAATCATTTGAGGCTGAGTCGACTTAGCAGAGGCCCAGGACCGGTTCAAATATTGGTCGTGATCGAGAATCGAATTTGGGTTGCATGGTTCATAGTGCAGTGCGCTAACCACGACACCACCTCTCCCCATACATGCACGAACGAACACACACAAGCGTGCACGCACACACTCCTCATGGCCACATGGACACAAAAGATGAATGCAAAGTGTATCCCTGCAATTACTTGGTGGGAGATGAGCCTCCACTACATGGAGCAAATGAGTGCCCCTCTGTAGGGTACTTGGCCTACTCTTCCACGCTGACCAAACATCTTAGAAGAGGTGGGAGTGCCCACACTTTACCCCACTACCACACACACGACCTGCCGATCGACAAGCTGTGATGTATCCATTCACATCGCCGGGTGAATGGAGGGATCGGGGATTTAAGAAAGTTCCGCAATTTGTTTCAACTGTCATGCCGGAAAATGAAATCGAAGCCGGCGACCCCTGGATTTGAAGTGCAGTGTGCCGCTGATCATCACGCCATAGCAGCAATTCTATCCCCTTGCACACAAGATGTAAATAATATCAATGCATTTCTCCCACTGCTGCTGCTGGCACTTCAGTGGCACCAATAACACGGCGGGCTGTCTTGTGCTCTAATAGCAAACAAATAAATAAATGCATTTAATTAAGTAATATTGTTCGGCAAACAAAAGCGAGAGAAAAAGGCAATCTACCAAACCCTTCGAGCATCTCTTCATATTGGTGGAAAATCTTTTTGGCCGTGAACATTGATTCCCTCCCCGAAAAATGTTTCAATCAAAATGTTTCGACTACGTTCTGTATAAGTACACATTTTTATGCACAGCTGCGAAGTCACACTCGCTTGCCCATAGTCGCACACGCTTGTGCAATATCCACATGAGCTTGTGAACATCGCAACACAATATGCCTAAGCACATATGAATCCACGAACGAGAAGGGGCTCATTTATCAAAATGCCAATAATAAAGCTACTCTGGACAAGTGGATATAGTGCATGTGCTCACATAAAATAAACAAATGAATATTTCATTGTAACTGCTGAAGCTGGCGTCCTTTTCATTTTCAAGGAATTCTCCCTTTTATTCTACACATGGCTTGCTGTGTGCTCAGCGTGCCACGCATAAGCGCGAAGAAAATGCGGTACATTAAATAAGCTTTACAGACGTGGATTAGCTACTCCACACACCCCCCCCCCAAAAAAAAGAAGAAGAAAAATGCAATCTTTTTTAAAGCACAAAATAACATTGTGATACAAAGGAGAGAGAAAAAAATCGTACACGTGAAATAAAATATCAAAACTTCTTTCGCAAACAAAACACACGCAAGAAAAAAACGTATTGAATGGAGGCACTTAAACTCGTTACACAGAGTTGCCTATTTTTACTCCCTTGTTTTGGTGCGTAATTCCAGTAAAGCATTTATAAACATACAGCGGTAAGAATCAATGGGAATCCTGGGGCCTTTAGGCAGGCGAGCTGGTCCTCTGCCAGAGAATTTACTTTGCTGAATAAATGCTTGTTGTTTTGGGGGGGAGTACATCCCTCCCACGCCAAGGCCCTGGCGAAAACTATTCATTACAGACAATAAATCTCCAATGAGCAATGCCAGCTTTAAAGAATGAGGAATTTATCATGTGATATGCCACCCACGGCTCTCCGGGCTGCCTAGCAATATGAGGGAGAAGACTACCCCATGATCGTTAATAGCAAAACAGTATAAATTTTGATTATGATCAGGAGCCGTTCTTTCCTCGGGTACCTTCCGTGGCAGGGAGAGGTGAGGATAACAGTCCCTAAAAAAAAACATCAGCGGCGGCCGCTGAAAATTGGAAATGTAAATTTGTGCAGTGTCATCTGACACGGTGACTAAATTACACATAACATTTATGGGCCGTTTATCCACGAAGCAGTCAGCCCGCATTAGGGTACACAAGGATCAGTCCATTGCTTTTCGGAGGAGATTTATGGAACGTTTGGCTCCTAAACTCAATAGGCTAATTGTGTCCTTGTCAGAGAGCAATGACGGACAACTCGGCCTTTTCCCCCCTATCCAAAAAGCACAAGTCAGCCTGCCAGCCCCATCAAGAGCCATCAAACTAATGGGAAGCTGCAATCCCTGTCTAAAGATATCACCCAAATTAGGATACCCTCCACAATATATTTTGAATTCCGTCTGATGATCTTGGCTGCAGTCCACAGCGCAGCTTGGCCGGTGATACTTTGATTTGGTTTATTCTCCGATGGAGAAATCTTACCAGGTTTTAAAAATGCATTCATCCACTTATTGATTCATGTTTTTGAGATTCGGTGGAGGAGCAATGGAGACATCGTGAGCTAGGGGTTACGGCAAAATAGGTGGATTGAGAATGTAAATGCAGCGATTGGATATTTTTATAGATAATTGTTTTAAAGCCGTCGTTCACAAATGCATTAACATTGGCGTTTAGACAATGGTTCCACGGAATTTAATCTCGCGAACGGAATTACATTTTAAAATATTCATTTGTATGTGATAGGACAGATTACGTTGGATTATGTATTGTATATTGTTCACACGTATAAAGTACGCCTATTACATCTGGGAAAACTATCAGTACAACATTGCACGCAGTGGAGAATTTACATAACAAGAAGTGATATTTTTAAATTGTGGTTCAATCGAAAATGTATGCCGCATATTGATTTATTAATGAAATACAATTGTGAAGTGCTAATGTGAAGAAGCGCGTGTTACTGCAGGGCCTACTATTATAACGCGGCAGAAGAAAATACATGCAGCATGCTGTTCCTCTGCGTATGCACTTGCCCTTGTCGGATAATTATAGAAAACACCTTCCGGTAAACACTGCAAATCTCTGATCCCCCTTTATCTCTCCATTTCAGCCCTGCCCGCCATTTCCCATGCTGCCGGTTTGCTAATTAATTGAAAACAAACGACCGGCTTTTTCAAAAGCGGGTCCCAACGGGTCCCATGTGTTCCCGGCTGCATCGATCAACTTCACGCTCCGGCAGCTGTGGATGCCGATACAGTGTGCACGCGCGTGTGTGTGTGTGTGCCCGGACCTGCGTGCATGTGTGCGCGCGTGTGTGTACATACACACGCGCGCACGCATCGTGAGCCCAACCGCCCACGGTATTGGGGGGGGGGGGGCCCAGGGTGTAAGATCACCGGAGGGATTGGCGCCGATTATCAACGCGTCCTGAGCTAGCTAGCGCACAGCAGATAGGCCCCTCAATCATCCTGCCACTGCAATCAATTTTTGCCTCTTGCCCTGAGTCATCGAATAATCTGAGGCCAAACTCAAAAGATCACTCTCAGCAATTTTGGCTCGGCAGCCCGCCCCCAACGCAGTCTGTGGAGTTTGTATTTTTTCTTGTGCGGTTTTGTATAATTTCTATCGCTTTTTGTTTATTTTAATTATTAACGAGCAGCATTTTGCTCAATTTGAGGTACTGGTAAAATTGTAGCCTATTGTGCCAGCTTGACCATATGATACGTGTTGCTTACAAACTAATTATTATATTTTGCATCTGGGAACACAATGCTTCACATATTCCAGGTGGTAATGAAGTCTGATGTGAATTCGTTGCCAATAATAAGTGATCGAAATAAATAAATAATAGTTAAGTTTCCTCCTCCCCCCCCCCCCCTTCTAAAGCTGTTGATTTTTCATGTCATATAAATACAAAAATTCTAAACTTCATTATGCAGTGCCCTGGGGGAAATGGGATGGTGGGAGAAACGACAATGTGCAAGAGAGTTGGCAACATTACAGAGTCATTTGGTGTAAAAATTGGCCATCTGTTAACACACTTTGGACTTTGCTTTCATGTTAGGGGGGTGTCAGCAAACACTCGTTAGAACAAATTCTTGCTTCAAGTAATTACAAACTCTGAAGGTTAAAGCAGCATTAGTGTCAATTACTGGTCCATAATTATCCATGATGGGTAGTTAATTGTCCTTTGTGTGACAATTAATCCATTAATTTCATTACAGGCTCCAACAATTATGCCCTTTTCCGAGACTGTAAGGCTTCACCTGAAGGCAGGCGTCGCAAAAAAACGATGGTGATGCTTTCTGTCGCCCGCGGATCTGAGGCCACAGAGGTTGACAGCTACAGGAAGGTGAACCGCTCAGACACCGTCCAATCCAATCACAGACGATTCCCGCTGCCAAGTGTCTGTAGCGTTTAATCGTTGCATTAATGCTGGATTCTCATCATACTTGGTAATGTAGGCATTATCAGAGACAGCTCTCTGAAGCATTGCAATGGGAAAGCTACTAATGGATTCAATGGCAAAAACACTTTAGACATGCGTCATAAACTTTTGATGCTACTCTTGTGGCTTCCACGATGATTGCCAGTTGGATGAAATGTGCACATTCCCTCAATCAGATGACGAAAAGGAGCCAAAACTTTTAGTTGGGCTAATCTGCCTCATTTATCCCAGTCATCACATAAAAGCTTAATATTTAACACCGCCTTCAATTTACTTCATTGGAGGTTTAAATTAATAACCACGTTTTTTTTTGTTTACCCAGGAAACGCTGGGTAAAAAAAAAACTCAATTTCAAGACGCCACTTTGTGGAATGTTTTGCCAGTTACGTTGCTACAAAAAAATGTAATATAGATGATTGCGGACGCATCAAAATGCATCCGCATCTCAAATTCCTTCTCGAGAATTCTTGCCCAGAGAAAACCCACTCATGCACGGTAATAACATTGAAACACCTCTGCATCTGTACTTTCTGTACAGACACGTAACTTGCCCCTTCATTGTGGGTGCCTCTACACGATCCATCCCGCTGCAGGCCATTGCACCACCAGAATGACTGAGCTGAATATCGAATACCTTTGGTATTGTCAGGTGCTGCGTAATGGCTAGTGGCATGAGGTGAGATCGGATCAAACACCGTGTAAGCTCACCAGCCATTGCTTTCATGACCAGCGCCATTACCTTCTCTCCTATCTCGCTCGACTCCCCTTTGTGTGCTCTCCACTCCAGTGAGTCGGACCTCCTCTCAAACCCCTCTGTCGACCTCCACTCAGTGGGAGGTCGCTCATTCTTTGCCAATATCTCTGTGGTCTGGAACTCCTTCCCCCCGTCATCCCTGCCACTAATTCCATGCCTGTTGTCTTCTCCACTTCCTATGACTGGCTGCATCTCCATAGTCTGGAGATCCTTTGCCCCCTGGTTATTCATGCCACCGATTCTATGCTCTCGTTCAAGTCTTCTGTTCTGCCTGTGACTGGATACTATCTATGAAGTGTATTAAATATGAAATTATATGCGTATATTTTAATTGGTTCCCCGTGATATGCACGAACTGCTTTTTGTAAAGCATCCCGACATGCTGCTGCATTTAGATGCGACGTAAATACAAATTGCATTGTATCGGCATCAGGTGCCACCAATACAGAAAGGGCATTTCCGACGCTTAATTGATACATTGCTGATTAACTCTTGCCCACAGCTGCTTTAAAGCAGTGCTCCAAACATCTGACATTGACTTGCCACAGTGCACCAACCCACTGCCCGACTCTACCACACGTCATTGAATTTCAACACTGGCATGAACCGATATCATGGAAAGTTAATGTGGAACCATGGTGAGTGCGACCGGAGAACGTCCTACCTGAGAGAGTCCCAGGTATATAGACACCGTCTCTGATATGTAAAGGAACCTCCCATCGAAATTCAGCACAAACACGAAACCATCCAGGGACTGCAAGACACGAGCGAGACAATGCAATGAACGCAACACATCGAGTGCAGGGATCAATACGTTTCAATGGTAAATTAAACAAACATTTACGGTTGTATATTTTGTATAACATTGGAGAAGGAACGCCTATAACTCAAGGCTGCTGCTGCTGAGCTGATTCCGTGCTTGTGTTAAGTGGCAGGGGTTAGAGCCATCCGTCCTAAGTTTGTTTGCTGTCGTATGTCGGACAGTTTGCAAAACATTCACAATAGCTTGAGTGGAGAGATGCTGGAGCGTTATTGACTTTTGTAATGGAAGACATTAGATGGTGGCTACCTGAGCACCCTAATTTGAGGTTCGTCTGGGACGGATAATCCATTGATTAATCTTCAGCGGTTAAATATGGCCCTAATTGTGACACTCAAATTCCACAGAGGCAGCAAAGCTGACAGACATGTTTCACAAACTTCAATAATCCCAATGTCGGCATTGGAATTATTTTTCGCCCCTAATGTATTCTTTCGTAGCCAGTGTACATGCGCCCAATGTATTCATCTGTCATTTCCTGACAAGCAATTTGCATTAACATTAAGGGGACTTCAATTGATTCGCTATGGACAAGTGTGTTAGAAAACAATCTATACCGCGGATAAAAAAAAAAATTCATTAACATTTGGTAAAAAGGTTAAATTAGTCATGCCTCTGAACAAAGACATCGCCGAGCATACTGTGCAACAATTGACTTGAGTCTTGCGCAAATGCAATAGGATCTGTGTGTTTTAAGTGCCAACATGAAAACAAACCGATTATTTTAAAGGATAATCTAAAATGTTCCGTCATCAGGCTGCAAAGGTACTGCTTTCATCAAGGTGGTGATTACAGAAATTCGTGTATTTGAAACATGGTAGTTTTGCAGACACCAGTGCATCGTGTGAAGCAGAGATTCTTCGGAAATACTTGGAAATATATAAAAAATATATTTGAAAAGGACACGCTGATCTGAGCGATGAATAACGTTGGTTAATAGATCGTGAATGGATGGTTGGTTGCTAAGTGCTAATAAGTAATAAACTACACATGAAACAGAGCTGTGTAGCAACGCTTTGAACATGGTCTCAGACAGATCATTTATTGTAGAACCCGTGAAAGCCGAACAAGAAAAATAGTGTCTTATTGAAGAGGGCTCTGGGTTGCGAGGTCAAATGCAGGAGTAAGACAATTGACTCGTGGTGAGAAAATTCAATATACCACTTTCACTAAACTCTAAAAGCGAATGAAGCTATTCAGCATTTGCACTTTATTAGAAGTCACATATGAATAATATGATTTAATATTGGGGAAACATACGTGTGGATGTGTGAAATGTCTATAAAACAGCAACTGAACAGAATTATGTTTATTGTCCTGTTTAAACAATTGAGTAATCAAAGGTCAGGTTATCGTTACATTGCTCGGTATTGAGCTTCATGCTGAACGCACATGATTGCAGCCCATGACTGCTTAAGATTTTATGAGTTTAAAATGTGTGGCAATAACCTGGAGCCTTGTTATTTGTTTATGTACATCGTGATACATTACTGCTTTGTCTCTTTTATTAACCTACACAGCCAAGGGTTATTTTAGTCTCTATAATAGGCACGTAACAATGACACATTCGGCAACCACCGTTGATTTGATGAATTGCCATAATTCGAGGTCATTATTTTATTCAAGAACCATTTTTGTATTGTTTTTACCATTTCATCAAGATCGTTTCTAAATATATATTTTGGTCTCGATTGTATATTATTGCCCACCCTGTTAGCCTAAAAAGTACATCAGCATATCATTAGCACAAATAATACATTATTCATTCTCGCACAAAATATTAAAAGCATGTATTCTGAACATGAAAATTAATTTTAATTGTTGAAAAATTACACTGCCTTAAAAAAGGAATAACCGACAAATTATGTGACGTTTTTCGTAAATTCCCAAAACTATGAGAAAACTTTTGAGTCCTTCTTTATATGCGCTGGGTGCCAGCGCAAAGGCAGCATCACTAAATAATGTGTCTAATTTTAATGTTTGAATCGGTGCATTGTTACACGCCTACTATCGAGTAAATACCATAACTACTATTTAATTTACCAGCAAAAGCCCGCTTAACTATTTGTTATTTTTCAGAGGCAACATGGCCACACGAGATAGCTGATCAAAGTGGCTCATACAAGAATCACACGTGGGAATTCATAGTCACAGCCAATTAATTTACACGCACGTTTCAAAATGTGCGGGGCAAAACCGAAGGAACGAGATAAATTCTACGCGAACACAGGGAGAGAGAGAAGATGTTAACTCCAAATATACAACACATGCATTGACAAGGTCGGGATCGAACACACGACCTCCTGCATAACTTCTCGTCATCGTGACACCACTAATAATTTTCACCTCGAATTCTCTACATCACAAGTGTAACACCGCATCAATTCATCGATCAATAATGATTCGTAAGCTTGCAATAAGTGCACCGAACCATGCGCGTGTGAATCGTGTTCTATTCTCGTCATACACGTTGTGTGTAAAGAGATCACGTGACTGCTGCAGCCACTAGTTGCCACTAAAATGTTTTTTTTCATCGAATCCAATCTTGACGTTGAATCACGAATCACAACTCAACAAATTTGGTGGTGGTGAGCAGGGTTGCGGGTGTGGGGTGGGTGTGAATTGGTACATATCTATTGTATACATAAAACACCTCTCCAGAATGTAAAACGTAGTGGTGCGTTTATTAGTTAGTAAAAATTAGTGGCAAGATGTTGTTTTATGCTTTCACTGAGTGTACAAAAAAGCTAAAAATGTCACTATCCTTTATGTAACGAGGTAACATTAATTTTAATATTTCTGCGTTGTAGACACATAAATATATAACACACATATCTGTGTCAAATGAATTGTGCTTATTTATTGACACGTTTAATTGACCACAGTTAGCAGTGCTCAGCTTATAATTTACAATGTGCTTTGGTATCCTATTGCAAAGGGTGACACTCTCGCTTCTGGAAAAATTATATGAGCACACTTGCCACCGAAATACAGAGTATATCTGAATATTTAGAATATTTATTTATTCATACTGGAGGAATCCGATGAGCTATGAAGCTCTTTTAACAGTTGTCCAATAATACACACAAGACGTGCATTTTCAGTGCGGCACTTTAGCCCATCTTTAGTAATATCCAGGAGTTTGTGGAGCCTGTAAGGATGAAAGCAGCAACCCATTATCTCCGTCTGTATGTAACACGGGGGTCATGCTAATGCTCGCAAAGATGATACCATATAGACATTTTAGTAGAGCGTTGTAATGCTCTTAGGAATTTATCCGATTGAAAATTGAACCAAATTGATTAAAAGGGTTGCCCAAACCTGGTGATTAAAAAAAAGACCCGAACTAAATGGATCAGATGTGTTGTGTTTGCTTGGTAGGTCAGTTGGCATCAACCTGGGAGTCAGCCGGCTGCGCGCTCAGCCTGGCGTTCGTGATGGCATGGCATAACCGGCAGCTCTCAGCAGCACGGTCATCATCACTTTGACCTCTGTGGAGTCCACTACACTGCATCCAATTATTTTTTACACTTGTGTAATCGTGTCGTTGTCTTTTAAAGAGGATCTGCTACGTTTGTTTAATCTGGATTTATTTTTTGATTAATGTTTCCTCTGTTTACGAGTCCTTAACCAACAGTTGAATCTGTGTGTACTCTCGAACAATTAGTTTGCGCGTTTTCAACTCTTGTCTACATATCGTTGGTTTCCGTTGGATATTGGCAACTGGCAACATTAGATTTTAGTGCTGCCTGCACTGGGCTGATGTATTGATTCATTCATCACTCGCGCAGACTCGAGCACAGTCAAATGCAATGGAGACGTAGATGAAAGCATAAATTCATGATGAGTAAGGCTACGGTTTTGACACGGAGGCCATGGTAGTCACAGAAATTGTGAATTTGAATAAAGTCCGTGAAAACTTGAAAATTGAAAATGGCTAGAACAACACATTAGATTCTGCCCTTCCTTTATTTCTTCCTTTCAAATATGCCAAATGTCAGGGGCAGGGGCAATGCCACACCCCAGTCTGTCACGTTCCCGAATTATTGTTTTCTCACCTCGGCCACGAATGATATGAAAAATTACCACTCCAAAATCATAGCATTACGAATGAAGTTTGATGCTTTGGTAAAGCCCCCCCACCCCCCCCACGGGTTTTTCTCATTCCTACGTGACTTTTTATTCAGTCAGTTTGTGCCAAAAGTTGTTTTTGTTTCTCACCTGGAGGATTTGGCTGCCGAGATGATGCTCAAACACTTCCATGGCCAGGGCACTGGAGCTTCTCCTCTTCTGCCCCATCGCTGCACCACACAATGACAAGCGGCACACAGCAGCAGCATCAGCAGCAGCCCCCCCCCCCAGGCCCCCGTCAGCCACATGGCACACGCTGTACATTGATTAGCACTCGACAAGGAGGAAGCACATCTCACCAGCTGTTTGGCGCTGTAAAACAGCACCCTTAGAGCACGAACACAGGTGAGAGAGCGGCACCATGTCAACGCGACTGCGCTGTTGCCACCAGCCGTAATCCTACCCCCTCGGCTTTTATTCACGCAAGAAAAACAAAGCAGGGGGAGTGCAGCAAAAGCGCTCTCCTCCGGCTCATTATCAAATTGCCTCTGAAAACAAATTTCTCCCAGACATTTTCATCGTGCCGACTTTTGAAAAAAGATCCACGGGCCCAGCCGTCATGCGCCGTTCTTTATTTATTTAGTTTTACTTTCTGCGCAAACACTGAAAAAAAATCAATCATAATATCTGGTTCAACTACTCTTGGAGAGATGATGATATAATGAGGATCTCCTGACTGGCAGAAAAGGGGAAAAATGAGGCAGCAAAGGATGAACTCTATAGAAAAGCATTACACCGCTCATTCCTCTACATTGTAATTCATAAAGGAATTTTAAATGCGAAAAATCCTTTATTCAGCTAGTCGTACGTTTGACTTTCAGCCGCCCTTGAATGTTACTATAACTACAGGCAGTTACTGAATGATGACCCATTTAAGTACCTTAATGGGTGTCATTTAGCAGCAGTTAAATATAATGACGGGGCATTTAGCATGCAAACAATAACACCGTTATATACATAAAGCTTGCATTTTGTGTGGATGACATTTTAAAAGCCAGTGTTACCACGGCTCTGCAGACAGATCTGGACAGGGGCCAAGAGTGGTGCACAGAATAGAGGGGGGGGGGTTGGCGGCCTAGGGTTGCGGAAACTCTTTTGTGAAAAGGTACCCAAATCACACGGTAAGGGTCAATGTTGTGTTAGTGCCCAAAACCCACACGCGATATACAAAAAGGGGTGGATTTATGGGATGCGCAGCAGAAGGAGTCATTTCCCTTTTGATTCATTTGCATTTCTGCTATTTATTCTCCCGGAATCAGGTGCGGTGCCATCAATCGCTTCACAAATCGAACTGGGCAAGTCAATAAAAATAATCTTACAACGGAGAGTCACGTGCACAGCTCTTGTTGGCCCACCCCCCTCCACCCACACCCTTCCACCCTCGCCCCTCCACCCACCCCCCTCCACCCACGCCCCTCCACCCACGCCCCTCCACCCACGCCCCTCCACCCACACCCCTCCACCCTCGCCCCTCCACCCACACCCCTCCACCCACACCCCTCCACCCTTGCCCCTCCACCCACACCCCTCCACCCACACCCCTCCACCCTCGCCCCTCCACCCACGCCCCTCCACCCACGCCCCTCCACCCTCGCCCCTCCACCCACGCCCCTCCACCCACACCCCTCCACCCACACCCCTCCACCCTCGCCCACCTTCTCCCCCCACCCACTCCCCCGGTCTGTCCTTGGCAGAGTCTGAATCAAATGCTCGCACCGGGCCACAATTCCCAAATACTAACGCGTGACTAATTTGTGTGCAGCCACTGTTTCAAGCTCATTTTCTTTAGACCGAGTATGTTTGCAGGTAGCCAAATACACACAGGGTATCCATTTTTTACAGACTATGGAACCCAGCATTTTCCATAATCACAGTTATTGCATTTTCACTCAACGGAGTGATGCACTGCAGCTTTGTTCCATGTGTAATGATAGATTTTTTGTTACACGTATATATGTGAACACTAAAAAAAGCAAGGATATATGACCCATGAGAGAGAGAAAAAAAGACACAAAATGCAATGCGTCTCCTGCCAACATTGTATGTACATTATTTGTTAAATATCAAACGAACAAAACATATATTTCATTTGGTCTATTTTTCGGACTAGATACTGGTGCTGAACCTTGGATCCCATCTTGTTTGATCATGAACACATTTCTTAAATCTTTTCTCCGATCTGAACTGGCCTTGGCCCCAACTTCGCTTGCCAAATCACAACTCACGACTGCACCCTTCTGTACTAAGTGTATCCCACAAGGCTCGTCCAAAGCATATATTGGAGCTCAGATGTAGTGCCCTTATTCCAAGACGCTGATGGTATAATCTTTACGTCTGGGATCTAAAAGCTCATGAAACCATTTGGGCTGAAGGGACATGCATATAAAGGCAGCACAACTAGTTTTTTTTGTCATTGCCAGCAGGTCATTATCCCACAAAGAATTTAAAATGAAAGACACACTGACATTTCTTCCCCCCCCCCCCCCCCCCAAGTCAAAAGTAATATTAGAATGAAAAATTTAAATAGCCCTTTGAGAAATCTACTGCTGGGTGAAGGGCTGACCACAAAGTGGCCGTCATGGAGGTTGTTCAACCATACTTCACCATACTGGTCAATGTGAGTTGGTATAAATTGGAGGCCCGCTATCGTTTCAGATATCACTCATCACTGAAGTTGGCCGTGGCTGGGAATTGAACCCACCAGGTTCATAGTGATATGCACTAACCGCAATGTCATCAATTCGCCAAACAAACCATTATCATGCTTAGAAAAACATAAATCTGTTTTTTTTGCCGATGGAAATTACAGAAGTCTAGCATTTCCCACGTCCTATTTGCATTTGTTTTAATGCATTTTTAAAATGGAATTCCCAAGCGAGTTTTGCTGTGTTATGAGTGAATTGAAGTGCAGTTCTCTATTTGCTGCAGACTTCACAGAAGGCGGCGTACTTTGGTATTGGTTAAAAGGAAGGCCTCCCACACGTGGGAATAGCAGCAAATGTGGCACTCTGCTGACACAGATGTGATGAGCACTTGCTGAAAATCAGCAGGTCATCAGACAAGCATGGAGATGGCAATTGCATGCAGGGAGTCACTTCTGTTTGGACAACACGAGGCTGCTGCACGTGGACAACACATCATTACGCACGGGTGCAAACACAACCATTTTGGCAATGCGCACAAACATGTTTTTTTACAGACTTTTTAGCGGTTTAATGATGCAATAAACACTGGTGCTCTCAGCGAGAGCCCAAATAAAGATACCCTTAATGCATTCAAGGCCACAAAATTATCTACAGCCTGGGAGAATGAATAATAATTTCCATCAGTAATAAAGGCTTTTAGGGTGGTGAAGTGAAAAAAGTCATTCATGTCCACTGCATTCAAAAACCGGAGCAAGGAAAACAAGCTAATGGCAGTAAATAAACCATGGTCTTCGAATGGAGGGCTCAGCCGTACAAGTGCCAGGCTTGACATCTGCTTCCACGCGGCACTCAGCGCTTTAATAGAGATGTAACAATCCATGAGGATGAACTCTTCACTGCCGCAAATGGAAAACTAATTGCCAAATGATTTAAAGACAAAGAAAAAAATATAAACGCAATGCAATGCGAGCTCATAATACAGGAACTCCCAAATAAAAATACAGCTGCATTTCGAACAAAGAGTTCGAACGCAGATTTTATTTGCAGGCATTACAGCCAACAACCCTTAATGTTGAATAATGTTATTGTTTTAAGTAGCTCAACTGATTAATTGTAATCATTAAGGCATCAAAATAAAGGTTTAGTGATGCGCAAAATTGACCTTCACTTCGGGATGCCTAACATTTTTTTCTAAACTGTATGTTCAGGCTACAGCGAGCTAGATGATTATGGATACCCTGCTGCATGATTTTGTTGGAGAAAAAAAAAACTGACGTGTAAAATTCTAAAGGAGAGCCGTTGACATTGCCAAGAATAGAACATTACCTCTCCAAAGCATTCTGCTTCAGATTTATGTAGTTACTTAAAGTTTATATTCTTAGGTTTTTTCGGTAAAGTCACGTAGGTAAAACATTAAAATTAATAAAAGTAAAATAAAAATAAAATTAAAAAATCACGACGTTTCGGAGGCAACACAAGCTTCCGTCTTCAGGTGGAAGCTTGTGTTGCCTCAGAAACGTCGTGATTTTTTTAAATTTTATTTTACTTTTATTAATTTTAATGTTTTACCTACGTGACTTTACCGAAAAAACCTACGAATATGAATCCTTGCAGTCACGAAAGCTTCAAATCTAGAATTACTTAAAGTTCTCAATTATGTTACTTTGTTCGGGGGGTGGGGGATCTAATTATATTGGCTATTGACTAAAATATATGAAGACAGCTGAGAAGTTCAAGGAGGACAAGTAGCAGTTTTAAAACTCTTGCAGCAGATAACGGTCGTGATGAAGTAAATGGTAAAAATTCTGAGCACGCTCATCAATGTTGCATGCAACCTGTGTGTCCCCGGCCTGCTGGTGATAATGGTTTGACCATTATAGTTGTTAAAGCAAACAACTGATGGTTACATCTGGGCGGAGATGGGGTGGAGGGGAGGATTAGGAGGAGGGGTAGAGGGGGGAGGTGTGTTCGGGGGGGGGGGGTGAGAAGAATGTAATTTCAATGATCTGACTGTGATGTTTAGTGCTTGAAATCATTATGTGCCATTAAGAAATGGAGTGAGTATTGTGTGATACACTGTGTCTTCAATTGGGTGTCTGTTCTGCGTGTGTGCGCTTGGCATTTTAAATCAGATTGGCAACAAAGCTGGTACACAAAAGGTATCGGGCACTTTTTTTTTCAAGCAATTGACCCACGGTAAAATTGAAGGTCACATTTCTCATGATAACAAACTGGGCCAAGGCTTCATATGGCGAGGTTCTTTGTGTGTATCACAACACTCCTTGAGTTAAAATCACATTGCATTATTTTTGCCGAATTTTTTTTCCCCCAATTGAATTTTCATAAGTGACCCATTTTCTTTGACATTCAATATACATTACTGTTTAAGCTGACACGTTGAAGGATTTTGACTTGTTTTGTACCGCCGGCTACAATAAATCACACAACTTCTGAAAAGTGCAAACAAAATGAATGCGAGTTGAGAAACACAGCGGTGTGCTTTTTCCGAATAATACTTGCATGGAAATGTGCGGTGATAGGTATTTGTTTATCAGTCAGATAATATTATAAGCCCTTCATTGTGTTTGAAAATCACAAATAAATGAAGTTTGCATGGGGAGGCCGCCACACCCATGACTTGGCAATACATTAATGCTGGGATGGTGCTAATACATAACAACCCCGTAATCATCCATCCTCATTACATAAATAAATATTTGGAATGGTGAGGAATATTTCCTATTTTTACGTGGGATTCCCACCCCCACGCACTCTCTCACGTTTTTCCCAACGACAAATGGTGCCTCCTCGTATGATAAATCAGCTTAATCTTCACATTTTTATTCCACTTTTTTATGCGTGCATGCTTAACGGCACATGTGCCGCACAATTCACACATGCAAAGCGAGACTTTCCTGGGGATATTAAGTATAAAAAAACTCCATTAATATTACCATCACTGGAGCACTGTTTAGCGCTGTGCGGTGGCATACAGGGGCACACCCTACCAATGTTAAGTCCCATTTTATTCAGGGAATATTTTCACCTGAACAGGTGGCAAAGTCACCACAATTATACATTTTTTATTTCTATTTATAAAAATCTACACTTCCTCTCCCATCAAATCGAAGGAGATTTGATACCCAATTAGAGTGGATGCTGACTTGGAAAAGCAGTAGACATGACTTTGTGAACCCAGTTTGGATATTCTAACCAAAACAGCAGTCTCAGCTGAAATTCGGTCATTATTGCCTCATTATGCCGATCGTTAATTGTGCAATTCCTTTACATGAAATCGTTGAGTTTTGCGGTCATTTATACAATACTGGGGCATCTACATTTTCAATCCTTCATGTCATGTTTTGGGATATTCAATTATCTTGAAAATAACTTTTAAAATAAAAGTGTTTTTATGCCCATCATCAATCCACTGTTGGATGAAGGCCTCCTCACACAGTGTTGGTCATGAGATGGTTGACCATACGTCACCACACTGATTATGGGGAGGGAGGCCTAGAAAAAGTGCAGGTATCACTGGCCACTGAAATTATGCATGGCCAGGAATCAAACCCAGTTCACAGAGTCTATGGCACAGCGTGAGAACCGCTGTGCCATTACTCCCCACCGAAAGCCATTTATTAGATTGTCTTTCAGTTCCTTTTGTGCTCTGATCCACGTTTTCCTCTTCCCCTCAATTTTATTCCCAGCATGCATTACTCCACACTTCTTTGTGCACCTTTCAGTTATTGTTACATTTTCTTTGTCAGTGTCCAACTTTCTAATCCACGTGTCATAGCATGCAATATGCAATGACTTAAACGTTGCTTTTTGCGCACGGGCATCGTGTTTTTAATTTAAAATTAGTGTTATCGCCTAATGTTCACAGATTTTTTTTTCCTCAGGTATTCCAGTTTCCTTCCACATGCCAAATACTCATGAATGGAAATTGCCAATAATCCCGTTGCAGAACCGTCAAAAAAAATTATCTAGAAAAATTGGCATTATCATTCCAATGACAGTTCACATATCTATTTATGGAAATAGGCGTAAGAAATTCAAGCAAAAGTTAAGGGCCCCTAGCAGCTCAGGGGTCCCAGATTCACCAAAAATAATGGTTCATAAAATATCAGCTAATATTCAAATCCTAATAAGTATTACAAGATCACTAGCATACAAAAATACAATCAATCTATGTCGTCTGCAATTCCTTTTTTCTCATCTTACTACGTACATTATTTAACACGTAGCTTTCGCAATCTAACCCAAAAAACTTGTATTATGGATACGTACATTCTTGTCTACATTTCTCTCATCTCACTACATATCTCTCTCGTCTACATCTCGTCTGTCACATTTCCAGTAGTATTGCAGTGAATGTATGAATGGAGGAGAGGAAAAAATAATGTCTGCTTAGGGCCCCCCCCCCCCATGGACTAGCAACACCACAGCACATACCCAGTGGCTTTAGAGTCCTGTAGCTACAATTAACATATCAGCTCGATAGCAACGTGGCCCCATATTAAGAGTCTCGGCTAAACTCGCGCGTGGGCTCAACTCATTAGCAGATGCGAGAAGGAGTGGACAGTGGCACCAGGAGAAGGAGGAGAATGGGAGAGGGCCTCTTTCCTAGATACGTCACTCCCAATTTATCGAGCTGTCAGCCAGACAGGCCATGCCTACAAGCACCCATTCCCAGGAATTAGCTTTGGCTTCATTGTCCTCAGTGTTAACAAGCAATATACAGGTGCTCTTATATATTAAATTGGCTCAAGTGGAGGCTGCTGTCGATATGCAAGCCTCCTTAACTTTGTGTTTATTAATTTATTTCCCTGGCAGAGGACATACAAATCCATTGTACGTGTAATAGAGCAGTCAGATGTGATATTTGTCAACTAATAAGCAGCGTAAACTAAATCATGTTCGACATACCGGCTTGCCTGTGTTATTTACCATTAACGTTGTTCACAGTTATTGTCACACTTCTTCTTTCTGAGAGAGGCAAGCAAGTTGAACAATAATACATACTGTATTCTGTCGGTGTGTACGCAAAATTAAGCTTTCACACGTAGGTTTTTGGGATCAACATTGTGATTCAAAGCGATGTATTTTGGGGTCAAATCGCGTAAATATAATTGGCACGCTGGTTTATCACGTGACACCTTTATTAATCGGTTGTGTCGGGTGGAGGAGGGTTTACGACACACACATTTTATTTACGCAATCTGGCCAAAAAAAAATCATCAATCAGAATAAACCTTATTGTAGAACCCCCCCCCACCACCAATGTTGCATACACAGCAGAGAAATTATCAGATTTTAAATTAATACCCTTCCAGAATAAAAAAACAAACAAATATATTTTGTTTGCACCATCCAGTTTGGCTTTATGGATTAATGATAGTATTATAAAATATTTCCCCCCCCCCACCTCTCCGCTTATACGGTATATATCACCAGAAAAAAAGGGCATAAACAGCCAGAGGCCTTTTAACTCAATTCACCCCCACGCCAGCCAGCCACCACAACCCCCACCAGCCCTCTTCCTCGGCCCCCCACAGCCCCCACCCCTATCGCGCCCTGGGCTCTCAGCTCTCGGCAAAGGCTTCGTCGTTGGCTTAGGCCTCGCTTTGTGTGATGTCTCTCTATATCCTCCGGCGTGACACTCCAAAGCAAGTTCAAAGTCAAAAGGGCAAAACATTGGGGTTTGGAAAGAACTGCGGTAATATTCCAAACAGTGGGAAGCACTCTTTGAACTTGGTGTATTATTTATTTTGGACAGTTTATTGTTGGTTTTGTTTTCCTTTGCGAATGTATGTCATCTGGTCGTGTTTATTGCTGCAATTAGCTAAAATACCAGTGCAGAAAGATAATGTAGATGTAAAATAGTGCAAATGATACAACTGCGGCTAAATGTATATATTTACAGTAAACATGTATTAATTTTGCCAAAGCTTTCACATACATCTCTTATCAGCGTTGTATAAAAAATAACTCATCATATATATTTATACACGTAATCAGCGATACATATACAGAGACAAATCATCCTGCAGAGCAATACAAACTGTTCCGGCAAGTGCTGTTTGTGAGCCACTATCGAGGCTTGCATATTGTCCAAGGGGATGGTGTGGCTAACACCATGCCCAGATAGATGCATTTGCCTCCCCAATGCTGATGTTGTCATACCACACCTAGTACTCATTTGATCAGAATCTTTACTTAAACTGGAGGAATCCGAGGAGCTATGAAGCTCTTTCTCACAGTTGTCCAGAAAGAGCGGGTCAGAAAGTCAAAATAATATAAGCACCGATAGCAGTGGCAAAGTGTAGGAAAGGTAAGGAAGTCACTAAAATAAATAAATAAATATATATAAATAAAGTATATACTAGTAATAGGGGTTTTCCCCTTTTTTCTGGCAACAAAATGAAACCTTTTAACAAGGATTCATGTCTGCATTAACCACAATACTTGCAGTCAAAATGCAAACATAAACACACTATGATAATATATGCATTGGCCTTGAACTATATACTGTAAGGACAAATTGCGAAACTATTTAAATTCCTGCCGATGTTAAAAGAATAAATGCAAGCTTAGGCAAGGCAGCACAATAACAATAACAGCATTGTGGGGTGCTATTGGCATGAAGGACACGATTTCAAACACAAGTAGAATTACCAAGTCCCAGACCGCAGCAAGACAACGCAGAGTCCCTCAATAAAATTGCACATTAATGATCAGTTGACCTATGAGCTGCAATATGTTTAGGAGCTAAAAGCCAATGTCACGATCCGCTAGGAGAGCATTTGCGTAGTTTTTCTATTCCATTGAAGCAGCACAGATTACAGTGTTTTATTTCATGGTTTGGTTTGCAAGGCCACGATCGCACTGTGACTTGCCTTTAATTTTTCATTCATAAAGGCGATGTGCATATCAGCCTGCTGATCTGATGCAGTTTGTGACACAGCAGTGTCTTCGAGGATTGTCAAAATCACCGAGGACGGGAATTTAACTTAGGCTGCCTGATTCATAGCAGTGCATTCACCAATAAATGTTCCAAAAACATGCAATCAGACAAGTGCAAACATACCAATTTAGTTTTCCAGTGACACTCAAGGATCCAAAAATGTAAGTAAAATTCAAAATCAAATCGTCTATTTTCCAAAATTCATACAACTACTCCATTTTATAATATATAGGGTGTTTCCAAAAATGGACCCAATTTCAAAGATATAGCGATTTCAAATCGGGTCCATTTTTTTTAAACACCCTGTATAATAATCGTAATAATGAAGATCTATGACACCTTGTGTTGCTTGTTGCTTGTAGCTTGGTGTTTTGGGCCTCTGGGCTTGTTTGCAGCAACTTTGTATGAAAACTAAAACACTAGGAATGAATGAATGAACGAACACTTAGAGGGTTGCTACCTATCCAGTTTGACCTGGATTATTCCAGGAATTGGCATCTGTGTTCAGGTGGCATGAATTGAGATCTGGCAATGGAATCTGGCACTGACATAACTTTGAAAGGTATCACAGTAGACTGCACAATTTAGACAGACCGAGGCTGCCCGAGAAATAGCTCAGGGTTTTGGTTTCAGCGGTGACAGCGGTGATAGCAGTCGCTGGCGGTGGTAAAGCATCACCTTTGACGGAGGTGTTGGGCGGAGGGCCGTCCATGTGCAGGTGCCAGGGTGGGTCTCCGTGCGCAGCAAAGTCTCGCATCTTCAGGTAGCTGATGGTGAGTCGGATGATTGAGGCCTTGTCCAGCTGGCTCGTGATGGCCCCGGGAAGAGGCAGCATCTTGGCGAGCTCGTAGAACTCGAAGTTTTCCTTCCCGCGCCGCGACCGAGCCGCATCCCGTGACTTCTCCTTGCGCAGCGCCTGAAGCCTGGGAACCCCACACACGGTAGCGGGAACACGCACGCACACCCATGGGGTTGAGTACAAGGCACCCTGTGGGCAATTTACTACCTGTTGGACAATTAATGCAAAGATTGAAAATCGTCAAGGACGGATAAACTCATTGATGTTGTACAGTCTGATGCTCCCAAGTCTGACGGCCCGCCCGCACTGAGTAGTGTGGTAAAGTATGGTCAATGAACCCCCAGGACCTTTAAGGCGTGAGGAAGCCCTCATCTTGGAGTACATTGTACACGTTGAAAATCACATGCACCAACAGCTAAGAAACACTGCTCAAACTCGTGGAGCTGTGGGTAAGTGTATTTTGCGTCGAGCGCCAATATTCAATTTCCCTATTTTTTTTTATTTGTCGCAATAGTTATTTTATTTTGTTCTACGTGTGCTGTGTATGTTTATATGCTTAACCTGTGCAACATGAAATTCAATCTATTTTTTTCTCATATCTGCCTTTAACGATATATGTGTGTACATCATCCACTACTGGATGAAGGTGCCCCCCCAGTGCCATCACCATCCCTCATGATCCTGCATTGTCACAATCCATCTTACTCCTCCACACGAGATGATAGGAGCTAATGGGTCCGTAATTCCTGGAATCAGTTTTGTCTCCACTTTGTGAATAGAAGTTCAAAATTAGAGGCCCTATTGCCAAAACGTTTACGCAGAAATGTAATTCCCCAATCGTTGAGCGTCGCCTCAATCATTCTTTGGTTCAATAAGGGGGTGCACAACTTGATGAGAATAACTACGGGCTCATTAGCCTCTTCGCATCACGAAAGCAGGTGTAACCTATTCACAAAATTTATGTGTACACAGCATGGGATTTTTTGGGTTGATTTAAAGACATCTTGCATATCCATACATTTCACGTACTTAATCATTCTTCTCGACTGTTGAATATGGAACCAGCATCCACAAATATAATTTGCAATACAGTGGTTACTATGTATGCACTGTAATATACAAATTAACATTGTTATTATTAATTAGTATGTACTGATTCGGCCACCTCTCACAATCCCAAAAAATGTCATGAATTGTAATTTTTATATTTCTCAAGAATCAAGTATCTGTTTTGTACTACATTGTGGTGCCCTGCAGAACATGTTGTGTTTACAGAGAAATAAATACAACAGAAGGAATGCAAAGAATCGATCCGAGCACGCACAATTCAACGCAGAACAAACCCGTGGAACACATAATGACTCAATGTCCGATTCACAAATACGAAGGAGGCATCATCAACACTGACACACTCCGCTGCTCCTGACGCAATTATATGGTTCAACCACTTCAATGTAAAACTTAGAGTTGTTGCTTTTAAATGAACGTCGCCATGCAAAGACGAAGCAGCGTTAGAATCGACTAATTGATGCATCATTAACACCGATAATTGATCATTATATATTTGTTCTATGTTCACTGTGTATATGTTACAGCTGAACTGTGTAGGCATTCATCTCAGAGCAAGCTAGCTTATTGTCCGTGCGCATGTGAATGCATTATACATACGTCTATAAAAGGTGTGCACGCAAGCATATATGTGTGTGTCTGTGCACGCGCATCACACACTCCGTGCAAACACAAACAACACACACAGCGAGCACAAAACTGACATTAGCTGCGAGTCAATTGCTTTAAAGTTTGATGCTGCATATTCAAAATGCGCTGCATGTGCAACAAATCCAGGACTCATTAAGTATAGATGCTTTGCATGGGTTTTGGATCTATATTGTCATGCAAAAATCGCACAATTACAATATTTTGGAATATATTTAACACAAATGCATTTTAATGTTCACAATACTTTTGACGAAACTTTTACTAATGTTCCGTGTAGATAATTTATTTTTTTAGTTACTTCGTTGGCATCAATGGCCAGTGATATTTGAACTTTGTCCTAGGCAATGATTTCACAAACCCGCACTAAGTGTCGGTGACATCACCACAGCACTTGTGCCAGGCTAGGTGCATACTGCATTCACCTGAAGTGTCACTCGCTGGCAGGAGGTCACTGGACAGATCCAGGTGTTATAGGTTAACTGACTGAGATTACTGATAGATGCCCCACCTCCCACTGTGCCAACTGATGAAGTATGGATCAACAATCCCCCATGACTGATATCGTGAAAAGGCCTTCTTCCAGCAGTGCATTGACAACAAGCTGTAAATTATTGTTATTTATCAATTACATTTCCCAGAGCTTTATCTTGAGCTTCAAGATTGGTCTTTTGTTTAAACATTCAACCTCGTGCTCACGTTAGCACTAAAATGACCTGGCTTTGACTCAGAGTGCAAATTCATAATTGCTTTTTATCCCAGTTTCATGTCACGATAATGAAGCATATCTTATGCATTCAACAATAACCGCGCCTTCCAACCAAGCCAACATTCCATTTGTATGAAGCAAATCGTCTTGGACAAGTAGGACTTGTGACATTTATATGAGAGAGATATTCCCAAGACAAATGTTGGGTGGAAAAGTATGTAGATAAGACAGCGTGATAGAGAAGAGTCCAAAAAAAAACCCTCTTTGAGCAAACATTTCTACTACCTTGATGGACAACCCTGCTGCCATATATATGTGCAATGATGCATCAATTTATTTGTTAAAATTAAGTCCTAAGCTCACAATACACCCATGAAATAAGGCGTGTGAGTATCAATATTTTCTCCATTAATTTTTTTGTCGTGTTTAGTAATGGGGTCACGTGATCCCCGTCGGGAACTTGAGGCAGCTACATTCACCGCAGTGTAAAACACAATTCGATTCTTGAATTGAATGGAATCTTAAATCTGAATCACAACACTTTATTGAATCCCAAGGGGAGTGAATTGCGAGACCACTGGTCTATATGATCTGCAATTACCTTAACATTTTTTCACATTTTGTAGACCAATTCAGTTTCAGAATAACAATAA
This sequence comes from Lampetra fluviatilis, assembly GCF_964198595.1. NCBI lineage: Eukaryota > Metazoa > Chordata > Hyperoartia > Petromyzontiformes > Petromyzontidae > Lampetra > Lampetra fluviatilis. The sequence goes on from NC_136292.1 coordinate 2,827,445, forward strand.
TTGAAATATAAACAATGTCGCTTTGAGTAAATATAAGTGTATCTTTATCTAGTAACATTGCAATGTTGAAAATGAAAGTATTCAATGAGGCGAACAATTTTGGTGTGAAGGCCTAACTAGTATGAATCCATACAGAAAAGCATACGGTTAGTTATACCGACTTGAATTATTGCTTTAGAGAGTAAATAAATCCTGGATGCATCTATGCGTGAGTTGAATTTTATTAGGAATACATTGGAAAGCCTTCCTCAAAATCTAACGATGGGCTTTTCTTGGTGAATATAAGTCACTGTCCTTTTTCAATTTACCGCTGTATGAAGGCCTCTCAAAGCCTTGTTAGTCATGGGGGGTATTTGACCATACTTCACCATGCTGGTAAGTGAAATGTGATAGTGGAGGGGGTGTGGGGGGAAGGGTAGGTGAGTTCAGATATTACTCTGATGTTGGCCACGGCCGCTAATCAAATTCGGGTTTGTGGATTCAAAGCGCAGTGCTCTAACCATTGTGCCACCACTCTACCGCAAAATACTCTCAAAGGTGCTGAAATAAATTAACGGCGAGCTGTTCAGCAGGAGCATCAAATTGCGGTGTACATACTGAAACAAACAGACGGGGGCGCGGGAATGAAAAAAAGGTGCGGGTTGGATCAAACAGACTTGAGCTGAAATGTTTTCTCCCCGAAGGGCTGTTCGCCGGTAGCCTTCCTAAAAGTGTTACTTTATCAACGTCTCTCTTTCCTGTTCACTTTCCGCTGCCTCCCTAACCACTCCAGCACTTCATGGCTCCCAGCCTGTCCCATGGACTATAAATCATCCCGGCTGGTAGAAAGGGCTCTTGTGTTTTGCTAGTGCTTGTGCATGCTCGTGTGTGTGTGTGCATGCATGTGCGAATTGCTGTTTGTGCATGCATGAGCGTGCGTGTGCATGTGTGTGTGTTCATGCACGTGTGTCTGCATATGTGGGGTAGCGATAGTGTGGTGGGGGTAGCGTGCTGCGAACCCAGCCACCCAGGTTTCATTCCAGCTCACAGCTCAACGTAGCTCACGAATATCGGAACCGGTCCTGCACCTTCCCCCCACTCCCCTCTAGGTCAATTCAGCCTTAAAATGAGCACATGGTGCGTTGTGTAAAAATCAGTGTTGGGGAGACAAAGGTGGTCAGCTGTGGTGTTGGCCACCCACCGCTCATGTGCCATGTCGACCTTCACAGGTGCTAACAACACTTTCCCCAACAGCGCATTAAAGGTCTTAATCTCTGTGTATGTTTATGCATGTGTGTGCACATATGCAATTTTGTTTTTATCCTCCGTTGCGTGTTCATACAGGGCGATGTCGGGAGGGGGGATAGGGCGGAGGACTGTAAAAGGGAGGAAGATCGACAAGATATCTGGGCACTCTCATTCTCTTCCGCCGTCCACACGACAGGACGCTGGGCTTTAGTTTCCAAAATTACACCCCCAGCACCCACCTCCTCCACCGGCCATCCAAACAAACACACTGGCCACTGTGTAATCCCACAGTCCCAGGGCAGAGTCGGCTTACGATTTATTACACACACAGGTTATAAAGGTGTTGCTGGCTATTTATACTCTGTCTGCGATGACTGAATGACTTTCAGACTTGGTATTGATTTAAGCATATTGTTTGTAAGCCAATTGCGGAGTCAGATAACCGGCAATTTAGTGGCTCGCAGATGCCCTGTGTTTATATCCTATTCAATACAAATTAAAACAATTAATACAATATTAATACCATATGGCTACAAATTTACTTTTGTCTGAAAGCTGCATGGAATTTGATGAACTGCTATCTATCGAGCTGCTCCTGACAAAGCAAATGAATTACAGTACTAATATGCATTTTCCAATTCAAGTCAATTATTCTGACCAGATAATAAAACTGTCAACAGTAATATTCAAGATATGTGATGATCTAGGTTAATTTAATGAATACATACAAAAAAATATGCGTGTTAAATGCTTGCCAAAACATGTAGACAACAGCCCTTAATGATTACCAACACTAATTTGTCTTTTACATTTGACCGTGAAGTCTTTAAATGATATCTCACATGTATTCAGTCATTAAGATATTCTGCAAACTAAATCGCAAATAAACTCTTGCACAGGATGCATCTTCATACTAAATCAAGTATCACAACTGTTGTCGCGCACAATTGGGCTAATACACTGTTGAGCACATATCCATTATTTCACCTACACACAGTGGTTTGTTACCAATTGTAGCAATTCATGGAAAATGACGTAGCGCCAATGAATGATGACCTAAATGTACACTCACACACACACACCGTTTAATATGTGGCTAGCAGAAGACCAATATGTCGCTAGCCCTTGTTATCACAAGGTGTGCATGTTAACAACCGGTTACCAAATTTGCTCGCGGGGAAAATAAACGCTGCATTAATAAGGAGACGAAAATGTATCACGGGGAATGAGATTAACAAAACCTGCATTTAATTGCCTCCTTTGAAAGTCCAATCAAAACAGAAACGTAACGTGTCAATCTAATAGCATGGGATACAGCTAAGTCAACCAGAGCTATGATGACAAATCGGGAAATTTATTAAATGTGCTGCGCTAATTACCAGTTGCATCGAATTTAGGAGATTGTTTATTATACTCGAGCTTAGGGTTACTTGGGTAAATATTAATATACATTTTGCAAAGGCATACTAACACGCAATTACTCCCCGCATGTATTTTCTAGCCAGTAACACTGGACCAATCTAGATTTTTTGTTCGGATGGAAAAACGTGTTTTAAGTTTAAACAGTTCACCTGGATAATCCATTGAGATAGAAAATGTATTTTTGCATGAGCGTGCAGGTTGTTAACTGACACATACATGGACACAGATAGCAAACGCATAATGATACGTATGCGAGTTAAATTTAAAACATGTCCAGTTTACATTCATATCATTTAAAATACATGTATACATGTAGAACAGGAAGTAAAGACAGCCAAGACAGTGAATATGCATGATACAACTTTTTTTTACGAACATTAATAACAATAATGAAATAAGAAAAAAAAACTCAGATGATGGATTGTTGTGTTTTTTTTTCTCTTAAAAATCTAATGTTGCTTTTTTCTAATGCATTAAATGTGTCTGATATATTTTCATTACGAATTCATCTACACTTTTTTTCCAATGAAAATGCTGACATTTGTTTGCAACAAAAAAATCGCAAAGGGAGAAGTCTTTTTTTTTCCCTGAAAAAAATCTGCACTTGCTGCAAACTTCATAAGTTACCGCTAACACAAATTACAGTGCATTCCAATAAGCTGTCTATGAAGGTTGTATTTATACATTTGTATGGAAATTCACTTTATTAAAAATAAGTTTAGTATTTCCATCCAATTTCTTGCAACAATTACAATTTTCAGAAAGTCAAAATACTTGGAAATACGATACACTTTTCAATTTTTACATGTTATATTAAAAAAACAGACTCGTTGCTGAAGCACTGAAGATTATAACAATAACACGAAGCGTATAACATGGGGATTTTTTCCCACTGAAAACTGTAACATTGAGCCCCACTTGCTATGCATAGGTGTGTTATTCTTTTCTTTCCAACAAACAAAAATAGCTTCGACTCCGTGCCAACAGTAGTGCCTTATACAAGGAGACAGAAAGACAACCCGCAAATGCAACACCGCTTTGCAGATGGAACAAATACCGCATTCTCTGGATTGTAGGTTTTCCACTTTTCATATTTCATTCAAAGCAAAATTGGAGTTGCGTCTTACAATACGGTATGCGGCCTGACACCTGGAACTTGCACATGCAAGTCGCCACTTTTGCTCAGTGCCAAATCTACATGGCACTTGGTCGACATGCAGTCCACCCAAACACATTTTAACGAATCAGAATCAGAACGTGACGACGACAAACAATACAAAAACAGGATAGTGCAGAGTACAGGAAAGGTACGCAAAACACTAAAAATACAAATTAAACTAAACTATATTTTACTTTACTAGGCAAAGCACACTGAGCTGGAGAGAACATTTTTTTTTGCGGTGCTGTACACATGTACACTTGTGACATGTCGAGATACAGAACGGAGCTCCGCTTCTGTGGTACGCAAGGGTTTTGAGACTTCGTGCCCTGTGCACCATTCGTAAGACAGCACAATGTTAGTGCTGTATTTCTTACCCGTTACCGTGATTCTCACAGCCTGTGTAATGTTAGAGGATATTTACCTGAATCATATTGACGGATTTCATTACTTTTTTTCAAATTGATCCACTAGTTGGGAATGAGTCTTACTTTCTGGTGCATTTTTTAGTCCGGGAAAGTATTTTGGCACCGCACATTCACCATATTCACTGGGTAAATAACTTACCTTTATAAATACTAAATTAATATTGTTTTAGGAGTAATTTAATTTCTCATGTTTACCATATCATTCCATCGGAGTTCAAGATCACCTTGACATCACGGATCAAACGATGCTGTCACGTGACAACACCTTCAGCGGTAAAAGCACCGATGTGACATCATGAAGAGTGATTTCACGTTCCATTACATTTCACGTTTCGTCCAAAATACTAGAAACTACCTTTATTTGGGACATGCACAATTTTTTTTTATCAAGGCCCATTTTTTTATTTTTCAGATTTATCTAAAAATTAGGGAAGCATTCCTCACATTCACGTTCTCCACTGCACTGCATGCAATATTCGTTTATTTTTTATTCAGCCATCAATGATTTTTCTCTGCTCAAAGTAGTGATTTTCTCTGATCAAAGTGCCTACTACTTTCTCTTAAACTGTACTGACAAAAGTAAATGTGGATATATATTTAAAATGCGTATTTTGTTTTGTGTAAATCTCCCTCCCCACAATGTTTTTAAATATATAAAATGAATGTAAAACATTTTCCTCTGTCATCTCATATCGTGCTTTAGGCAACTGTGCCCATATATGATGTCAGTGACAAGGACACACAATGAAACAAAAATCCTCCCAAACAAACTTTGGCTTGCAAAGCTGCCGTGAAATATCAGCAACTTTAATTCACTTTATTTAAATTGAATTGACACAGACTGGTTAAACAAACCTAAAACGCGTTTTATATTAACCGGGAATACATCCAATGTTTCTTTAGGAGAAGTAAAAAAAAGAGGAACGCAGAGAGCACTGCCAAAATTTAACAAGAAACTCCTTTCATTGGAAAACGCAGAGAGCAATTACCTATCAATGCTTTTGTTTGCCAAACACTGCTGAAGCGTAGAGTGGGCTTGCTTGGCTCTATAAAAAAAAAATCACCGTGTGTTAAATAATGTTTACGAAGTAGGAAGCTCCGAAAACTAATGAAAAAAAATTGCACCTACTGGGTGGGGAGGCTGGGTCGGACACACGGCCATCGAGGTCGCACGCTGGCCGACTATCGGTCACGGCTGCCCGAGGCATTGATTTTCTGGACGCCGTACGGCAGTGTCGCTGTTGCTAAGGAAGGCGGCGGCGCATCTCGCGATTGCGACATCCGGGCGGAGAATGGAGAGCGTCCGAGAGTGCCAAGACCCGCCGCTGCTGCTCACATTAGAAAGTGCGAACTTCCGTCGGCGATTGCCAAAAAGGTGACTCAGCCGCTTGGCACAAGAGAACGGCGAGGAACTCACAAACAGAGTATTGTGGATCACGTCAAAGGATAGTGTTAACATTTAATTGGCCCGCTAAACCAACTTGAGGGGGGGTGTAGTGGACATAAAACATTTTTGAAAGGCGAGAATAATAAATGAGCAGTTTTTTTTTAATATACAATGGGTTGTCCATTCATCAGAGCACAAATGACAGTGCCTACCTTTAATAAGTTTGTAGTGAACCACATACAGAGAAATAATTTTGCTAAATTAATACACAGACAAATGTAAGATTACAATTTTCTCCCCAAGGCAAATTTTATACTAAATGTGTTATTTAGTTGACTCTGAAATCAGATCCCTTATTGACATACAAGGGGTTTCGTGCTTTATGTAAATGGTCAGGCGGAGTAAACGTGCATCGCCACTCAATGTCTCAAAATCAAATGGCGAAACTGTTAAATTGTGACAACGGACAGAATAAGCAGCCATCCACTGCTCTCTGAGACTGACTGCAAATGTTCCATGTCCCACCCGCCCCCCAGAGCCTAAACTGGAGCAGTCAAAATGTGGTTGACAAATTGCTCACTTACCTGGTCAAGGAATATATCAGTAATGAAAAGAGCCTGCTTTGCCTGACATGGAGCAAACATGATAAAGAGTTGATGAGCAACATTTTGCACAGTGACACACAGCCACGTAGACAGTTAATCCTCCGCCTTTTAAGTTCACCCGTCCTTGCACCAGTCATCCGCCACTATACTTACACGACCCAAATCTCCAAATATGTCCACTTGCAAGGGGACTTTTTTCAACAACAAAACATCATATAAAGGTTGCTTCAAAAACATGTTAACACTTATACGGGACTATCGTTTTTAATGCAAAAGAACGGATAATTCACTGTAACATGATAACAAATGTGATGTTAATAGCTTTAAAAAAGTCAGTCTCCACCTGTTCGCTAACATTGTCAACAGATGCCTGGAATCTTCTCCAGGTGGTCTCCAGAGCCCAGAGGCACATTTCTCATGGTATTGTTGCAAATTCTCATACATGTTAATATTATTTTGAAGCACCCTGTATATTTGAATAGTATATATGTATCGTGGGAGCAGTGGTGTTGCAACACTTTGAGGCGATGAACCAGGAATTTGAATCCAGGCCACAGCTATGATCAGTAGCGAATGATATCTGCCTGCTCTTCACCCGTCTTCACTAAGCTGCTGCATTAGTCAGGATGGTGAAGTATGGTCAAACAACCCTCACAGTCACGTGGTGTGGGGAGGCCTCCATCCTGAGAACTGTGCATTATTGTTAAAATATATTTAACCAGCAAAGAACGTTTGTTTAATTACTATTGCATATAATGAAGCATTTGTAGTCAATCCATACCGTGCTACACACATTGGTTGTAAGTATTGCCCATCAGTGTAAAATATCTAGAGCAAAAATGCCGCTTTATTTCTCGTAACCTAATTTAACAGTTCACATGAAAGTGGAATGGTCCGATTTTGTATCTATCTCATAAACAGTCGGCGGACAATTGTAACATTTGTTAAACGTATTTTTTGTAAACACCATCTAATCCCCAAGGGACAATCCCATTACGCATAATTAAATTATCAATATTTCAAACGAATGTTTTTCTTTGCAATTCCCATTCAATTAAAAATATACTTTTATCGTTTACCACGCCACCACCAACGTGGACCGTTCTTCCCTGAAGTCATACACAAATTGCTTCCTCCTTTCCCAATTAGCTCACGACCACGAAAATGATTGAGCATCGCGAGATAAATGGCACCAATCGGAGGATTGTACCGCACACATGCATTTTGGTGCTATACCAGCTATGAGCAATCACGTCAATGTCAATCGAAACAATGCAGGTGGCAAAATGGTTGCAACAATTAAGATTTTAAAAGTCAATATCTTGTTTGCACTCTAAAAATGGTTAAATCGAGTCGTATAACGTGCGAGGTGAAATGGTTTTACAGTGCGAGCAATTGATTTGAAATAAATATTTTTTTACAAAATGTTCAATGTGAATTTCTAGGTGATGTATCCTTGTAAATATTATCTACACGCATGAGTCGTGTTTCGGTTTGGTTTTCCGTGTGACCAGATGTAACGTCATCACTAATGGCACTTTGCAGCGACACAAAACAGGCTTTTGTCTCTTAAAAAAAACCACAAGCACTTTTTTTTACAAGTAACAGAACATCTATGAGATTGATACTTCGTCACAAGCAACATCACACCACATGCTGTTTGAATTAATGGTTTTGTATTCCTGTATTTTAACACAAAATACGTCTGCAATAAGCCGCACGTCCTTTCAATATATACCTTGCTGTGACAACTACAATCCAATTGTGTGGTTGGCATTGTTTTGCATGTTTAAGCATATTTGAAACATTCTTTTGAGTTAAAAACAAAGGACACTACGGGTAAATACCACTGCAACTCACTCAAGAGGCTCTATTATTGGACTAAACACTTAAAACTATTACAGCACCAAGGGCCCTACATAAATATAAAAAAAAACGTAATATCATAACATTGCACAGCCATTGTATCGAAATGCAATTTTAATAATCTATTTGTTAGATCACTTTTGTGCAGTTTTATAGCCCCAGTAGAATGGCTTGCAGACAGCAAGTTTTTATTAATTTCATATAAGAGTTTTAATTAAGCAATCAAAAATATCTATACACGGTACTGTAATGTATTTAGACAACACTGTGTTCCGACTTCAAAAATGTCATTACATAATATACTTATGAAACAATGGGCCACACATATAGAATACATACATGAGGATAAAATGCAATAATGTTAAAATATTGCTTTAGCTGACGTATGTGGTACTCGAGAATAAATGGACCTAATGACGCAAATGCAACACAGATTCAGCGGAATTGTGTGGAAAGTAATTTAAACCTGTCCTGCACAGCATTCGAGCCTTAACCGGTGGGTGATTGTCAAGAACAGAAAGAGAGTAAAGTAACCCCCTCCAATTAGGGGTGCTCTAAACACAAAAACAAAGATTTCCCATATCCTTAGGTTTTTTCGGTAAAGTCACGTAGGTAAAAAAATATAAAAAAAATTATAAAAGTAAAATAAAAATCACGACGTTTCGGAGGCAACACAAGCTTCCGTCTTCAGGTGGAAGCTTGTGTTGCCTCCGAAACGTGATTTTAATTAGATTTTTATTTTACCTTTATTAATTTAAATAAAAATTTTTTACCTAAATGACTTTACCGAAAAAAACCTAAGAATATGGATCCTTGCAGTCACGAAAACTTCAAATCTAGAATTTCCCATATCGCCTTAATACACTATTGGGGCAATTGCTTTTGGCGAGCACCGATGAAGGCCCGGCCGCTGAGAACGACCTCGGGGAGGCCCAGGACCGGTTCATACAATCGTCACTGATGTTGGCCGTGAGCAGGAATCGAACTCATGTAGCAGGGTTCATTCGCAGTGCGCTAACCACTGCGCCACCGCTCTAAGTACACATCATTTAACGTGCATCGCGATCGCGAGGAATATTTCCTTTAATTTAGCGAGAAAGAACAAGGCTGTTTTTTTTATGATTGCTCCTTGGGGTATAAGCAGACTAATTTTTCAAAGTTGTATCAAATCGGCGTGCGAGATTTATTCTAATTGCACGGGAAATTGTGAAAAACTCACACAGGCAGCGCAGGCACGAGCATAAGCACAACGAGTACAGGCACATCGAGTTTGTATCTGCTTTAGTAGGATAACTAATCCTCAAATGGCGCTGCGCTAACGCAGGCTAACCCAAAATGTGAGTTTGACCAACCACTTTCCACGTAATGCCTAAGTAATAGCGTCTATAACTTAAAGCTTGGTGGTGGCACGGAGTGAAGCGTCAACGCTGTTTTGGTTTAAAGAACTTTACAAAAAAAAATCGGCACGAAAATAAATACACATATGTGTACAAATAAACTGCGTACAAATACTTGCGCAGACGTCGTTATAAGCGAACGACGTCAACACAACTCACAAAACAATAAGTTAAATGCCGTGTAAAACTTTAAGCTTCTCCACGGCGCAAGTCTGACCGATTTGTGCGGTGGGGTGGTACCATTATAACGCTCGTTTGTTTATTTATTAATCTCCCCGTTTACTTGTTTGTTTATTTATTTATTAGCAGTTCAGCTAGTTATTCTCGGGCTCGCGCTCGTGTTTATTTGAATCCATCACGCGGTATGGATCTTGCTGTCGCGGATCTGCCGACTCGCAAAGAAGGGTGGGTGGGGAGGGGGTGGGGGGGGAGTAAGGGTGGGGGGTGAGGGTGGGGTGGTGGGGGGGGGTGGTGGGGGGGAGGGTGGGGGTGGTGGGGGGGAGGGTGGGGGTGGGGGTGGTGGTGGGAGGGTAGGGGTGGTGTGGAGGGTGGTGGTGGGGAGGGTGGTGGTGGGGGGAGGGTGGTGGTGGTGGGGAGGGTGGGGTGGTGGGGGGGAGGGTGGTGGGGGGGGAGGGTGGGGGTGGTGGGGGGAGGGTAGGGGTGGTGTGGCGGTGGTGGGGGAGGGTAGTGGTGGTGGTGGGGGGAGGGTGATGGGGGGGGGTGGTGTTGGTGGTGGTGGGGGGAGGGTGGTGGTGGTGGGGATGATGGGGGGGAGGGTGGTGGTGGGGATGGTGGGGGGAGGGTGGTGGTGGTGGGGGGGAGAGGCTGGTGGTGGTGGGGGGGAGGGTGGTGGTGGTGGGGATGGTGGGGGGAGGCTGGTGGTGGGGGGTGGTGGTGAGCCGCGCTGGGGAAAGTTGTGTGGCACGCCCGCCAGCCGCACGCCCCGGGAGACGCATCTGTCATCTTATCTGCAAACACATCGCTCCGGTCAATGACGCAAATGTCAGCCCGTGCGTGGATGCATGCCAGCAAAAAGACGGTGGCACAAAACCTTCTCCCCCCACCACCACCACCCACCCTTCACCGCTCGCCTCTTCCTCACCATCACACCACATCGGGTCTAACCGTTAGCGCCCTTCGCTTGATTTTGTTTCGTGACAGCCGCGTCCACCGGTGTAGCTTACAGGTGTGCGAACTAAGGTGATTAAAGCATTGGGTGTGTGTGTTGCAAATGTACAACTTGATGCAACTCGGCACGGGTCATGTTCACCGAGTAAGGTGGGTTCGAAGCTTTCCCTGGCAGAGTGGCTGCTGTCATCACCATTGTGAGCAATGAAGGTGTTGCTTTTGTGTGCGGACGAGGACACACACACACGCACACCGTATGTATGATGAACTTCTTTCGCACCCTACGTAGCCAATCATGCTAATCGAAGGCACATTGGTATAGAGGGGTTGTTTGTGTACTGCAATACAAACCCAGTGGGCAGTATTCAGTTCCTGTTCCTACTGTGTGTTTAATCATGATCAGTCGCCATACTCTTTGTGAGGATCCACACGGTGCAGACGATCGTGTGTGTGTGTGTTTTGTACTTTGTCCATTTTGTCAAGATGTGAATCCGACCCCATATCTATCGATTCAGTTACTACTGTAATGAGCCAAGAAAGTCTGTCTGTGTGTAACGCGCGGGACGTCACTCCACACGCCGCACCCCCCGTCATGAATATTCATGAGCGGGTGGATTTTTACGCTCTAGAAGAAGGTCGAGCGGAAATAATAGGTTTTTTTCGCAAATTTGCTTTAAGTTTGACGTTTCTTTATTGAAAGTGGCTCTAATAAATAATTATTTCGCAGCAACAAAGTGGATTTGGTGTCTCTATTTATTTCTTCGGCACTTGAGACAAAAGGTAAGTCGAATTTATGCTTCTACATTATGGTAAAATAGACATTTATCGGTGATTTTCCAGATATTGTATCGATTTCCAATTAATTTTAACCCCAGCGACCGAAAACAGAATAGAATAAAGTATCAGAACAGTGAATTTGAACAAATTGAAGGTCAGTTATATACAGTGCTACAGTGACATGAAGTAAGATGTTTTATCACGTAGTGTTTTGCAAGAATCACTGCCATTAATACAGTGCTACAGTGAACTGCTGTGAAGTGTTTTATGACTTCGTTTTGTGCCAGATTCACTGCCATTAATACAGTGCTACAGTGAAATGCAGTGAAGTTGACATACTTTTGTGCAAGATTCACTGCCATTAAATTCACACAAGATACAATGATACTCTGCTCAATTTTTTCGTAAATATTACAGCTTCCGTCCTAGGACGGGCAAAGAAGCTCGTAACAGAGAGGAATGTAATGCACTGCAAATGACTGTTCACGGCTATACAGCTATATGCAGGTAGAGGTCCCTGAATGATATGCCTGGGCTTTAAGGGGGGTCTTCTCAGGTTGCAATGGACAACGGCATGTGTTTGTTTCTAATAGACTTTTCTCAACTACAAACTTTAAAAATTAAGTGATATCTTTTAAATTAACTTACTGTCCAACTAACAGCTTCTATTTCAACTCTTGGAGACAGTTTAAATTAGAAGTGTATGTCTGGCCGGTACGGTGTTTAGTGCGCTATCACTTTTGCCTCTGGGTCAGAGCTGAGCCATTTAAATCCTAACCTGAGCCACCTCGTAATAATGCACTGGGGGGGCATCACCAAACAACGTAATTGTGCACCGCTACAAAACTGCCACAGGGGTGTAATGATAAGAACATTGGACTTCGATATCGCGGGTCGGAAGTGGAACCAATGCGTGCAAGTTTCTTAAATCTCCCCACTGCCTCTGTCCACCCAGCACAGTTCGTGGATGAGTTGGTCTCACGTGGTGGGGTAAAGTGTGGGTACGTCCACCTCTTCCGAGATGTATGGCTAGCGTGGACGAGAAGGCCACAAAACCATCTTAAAGGAGCTCTCTGAAGCCGTCTCCAGTGGAGGCCCTTTTGCTCGGCAGTGATGTGAGCAGGGAATTGCAGGGATGCACCTTTACCTTTATATTATCGCAATGTGATGTGGGAAATTACTCCGTGTGGTGCTCATAAAATAATTGGATTGACGAAGGAATGAATATAATTCATATATTTTAGATGTCATACTATGTAACGGAAGAAAAACAAGTTTTGCTGGCTGGATTCGTGCCTGCCTGTACACCATGCGCACTGGGCAAGTGCGCGCGTGCGGCGGTGATGTCACCGCCGACATCTGCGTGATGACGTCACCTGCATCCCACAGTGCTGATGAGGGTTCGTGCATCGACCTCACGTCACGCTACCCCCCCCCCCCCCCCCATGTGGTGTCCCCACCACCCTCCATCCACCACGGCCATGCAGTCTCTTAATAAACTAGAATAAAAAGCAGCCGAGCGTGCATATCTAGAGCAATCAATGAAGGTGCACCAGAATCAATATGATAAATTAAAGAGGGAAGCTTTTGGAAAATTGACAATGAAATGCAATGTGTCAAAAGAGAAAAGTGTCCAATCAGTGCATATTGCCTGCTATGACAAATGAAGTATAAACATCAACACTGAGAAATGTCAAGTAACAAAAACAGGATTAGACACAAATGACGCGTGGAGACATGCACGCAGGCAAATGACACTGACAGGCAGTCCGAAGAGCACAAGGCTCAGAGAACAAATACAAGTTAGAGACATGATATTGGCTCTGAATAATCGTAAGTGGGGCTTGGGCCGAACATGTCACTAAAAGGGAGATTGATGCTAGAATGGCAATCGAGGGAGTGTGACCACCATTGAGATGGAGTGATGAGATCAGGAGAGATGTGTGCGTGCGTGTTGAACTTCTTTCGCACCGTACGTAGCCAACCGTGCTAATAGGTGCGAGGTGGAGTGTGGCATCACGGGATTTTGAGGAATGATGACAATATCATGGGAAGCCTTCATCCAGCAGTAGCTAAATCATCGCTGATGATAATGCTGATGACAGCGATCACAAGAAATTTGTAAAGTATCGTCTGTTACGGACGATATATTATTTCCGTGGTGAAGTATGGTAAAATAATCCTCATGACCAAAAGGTCTGGGAGAGGTCTTCATCCAGCAGTGGATTGAAAAGGGCTTTGCATTTCATTGTATTAATCATCAAAATGATCCTTACTCCGTACTCAATATTGTATTGTGTTTAAATGCTGGGTGCTGCACTGCAACATTGAAAGTCATCTCCCCTGGGTAAAATTGCTACAAGGATGTCCTCAGCATATTGACGATAATGGTCGTAATTGATGATTAATTACAGCATTAATCAGCTGCAACTCATGAATGCTTGGTATGTGGCATAATGGGTAAGCATTAAACGCTAACTTTAACTGAACTCTCTATGACGATTACGGTTTAAAATTAAATTTTACTCAGTTTTTTTTATATTCCCATCACCTGCCATGGCGTAATGGTTAGCAAAAAACTTGCAATCCAGAGGTTGCCAGTTCAATATCCCAGCATGGTCATTGCAACAATGGCCCACGTTTCTTAAATGCCCGGAGCTTCTGTCCACCCAGCAGTAAATTTGAGTTCACCGCGGTTCAGTCGCTCGGCAGGTTCAGTGTGGTGGGGTACACTGTGGGAGTCCATGCCTCTTTCACGATGGCTGGCCAGTATGCAATGTCGGCCAAATGTACATCGAGCAAAGGCCTTTCTGCCAGCAGTGGTGAGAGGGGATCAATGCAAGGGTGCACTTTTACCTATCTATATATATAAATAATGACCTTCATCTGTATGTCTCAGAAACCTCGAGGGTACTTCCCGACATGGTAGCTGAAAATTGCTACATAGGTAGCTTTTAGGACACAAACAACAAGAGAAATCTGAAAATCCGAAAATTTTCATTTTAAGGCCCCCAAATCTCGATTCTAAGTGATTGTCATTCAGAAACCGTTCAAAATATGAGTGCGGTTTTTTTTGTTTGATAGAGCGTTTAATAGCAAATCAAATGTAAATGGAGAATCATTGTTCTATCTTTTTTCTTTTTAGATATTTAGGATTAAAGCGATTTTGAACGAAAAAAATACGGATTTTATGATGTTAAAATCTGAATAATTCAACAAATGTAAAATATAGGAGCTTATCCTCATAGAGATTTAAGTTCATTCATTTTAGTTTTTTCTCATAAAAAAAGAACAGAGTCTTTGAAATTGAGCGGTTTCCGATAGGTACATCTCTAAATATAACAAGTTGAATCAAGTCGTCAACAATTTTTCCTTTTTTGTGGAAAAATTACATTTTTTGGAGTAGTTGTTAGTGTCTTATCGTAGATAAAAATTGTAAAAAAAAAATATCAGGCTAATTATTATATTTATTGAAAACATTTGCCAGGCGCAGACAGGCTTTGTGAACTAGTCTTTAACAAAAGGCAAAGGGACATTTTTTTAACCTAATGTGAGTGCTAATTGCACTGCTGCTGGAACAGTTCAGGGTTCATTTCCACTGTTTATTTACAACCGTTCCAGCTCAGTAACAGAACAGACCAATAGAATGCTTTGGGCAAAGATGGTTACAACTTAAGGAAGCATGTTGGTGCAAACACATCTATCCAGGACCGAAAGTCGGTTGTGTAACAATAATCTGCTTTTGGCAAAAGGTAAATTAGAAGGTAACGAATAAGATGAAACGCTATTATTCTTTTTCACTCAGGAATGGGAGTCTCAATACTAATTTTTAGGAGGTTCCTGACAAGTTTTCGCAGTCGGGAGCAATGTTCCTATATGTAATCCAAATTGAGTAATTTTCAGGTGCTTATTCAGCATTGGGATGTGTGGCCCATATTAGTTCGTGTGTTTGTTTTATTTAGTTATGGGGAGGAAACCAGAGAAGCCAGATGAAGCCCATGCAATTGCTTTGGTAAAGGAGCAGCCCTGAAATTGCTTGCTCATGCCACTGCTGGTAGAAGGACTTTTCACTAGACGGAGCTGTAGGGAACCCCTCTAGAATTGTTTATATATTTTTTATCTTACTGATGATGTACACTCTGTACGGTCAGTTTAACACGTAGGCTTTCGCGACCAATATTATTCATAATCAACGTTTTTGGGTTTAGATCGCGTTATTTATAAATGTGTCATAACCCTCCACCACCCGACACGGCCAATCAGTAAATAAGTATCACGTTGACAAAAGACAAATAGTTCACTGCTTTAGCCCACCGGTGTGTTGAAGCGTACTCAAATTGTAAATGTTGTGGTTTCACGCTTCAACACACCGGTGGGCTAAAGCAGTGAACTATTTGTCTTTTGTCAACGTGACACTTTTTTACTGATTGGCCGTGTCGGGTGGTGGAGGTTTACGACACATTTATAAATAACGCGATCTAAACCCAAAAACGTTGATTATGACTCTGTACGGTATCACAATTATAAAAGCGTTGTTGTGTAAAAGCATCTTGATTGAAATTGGCATGAGACCGGCAATGAATGTCATCCCAATGAATGTAGGCAGTGATATGAAGATCATGGTCAGAGGAAGTGTTTGTGTCAACATTTCATTTGAACATAGTACAAGTGTTTGTGTCAACATTTCATTTGAACACAGTATAAGAGAACCTTTTGTCCGCAATATAGTAAAGTGTTCACGTTGGTGTAACAATACACATTCGGCATATAATGATCTTAATATTCTTGGTTCTTTCGGTAAAGTCACGTAGACGGGAAATATTAAAATAATAAAGAAGAACATTTTCTTGCTGTGGATTTCACACCTGATGATGATTGCTTGTGTTGCAGTCGAAACGTTGTGAGAATTGTTATTGTTTTATATTTTATTATTGTATTATTTTCCTTCTACGTGACTTTACCGAAAGAACCAAGAATATGAATCCCTGGAGTCACGAAAGCTTTAAATCAAAATGATCTTAATAGTTTTAACCGTCCTCTCTATCCCGTCCCCACCACCAAAATCACGCGATTGTCACATTTTTGGGGATCGACGCATTTCACTCTCTGTCCTTCACTTGCCCTCTTTATTTTATGAGTTTAATCCTGTTCTGTTATCCGTAGTTGTTTCGAGCGAGAGATATACCCTGTTGTGTTTTCCAATTGTGTCTCACCAATGCTGTTTTTCTTTTGGTTCAGCCAACTGGTTGTACGTTACTCTTTGGCTCACATTTATCTTCAGCTCCACTTTGCAGCCTTCTTTATTAAGTTATTCAATCATGTCCTGGAATGCATCGCCATTGATAGCTACAAGGACTATGTCTTCAGCGAATTTGAGAAGGTTAATAACTTCATCATTTATCTCCGTGCCTTATTTTTTCCAATCCAATTTTACAAAAAATATTATCTCATTGTGACTGTGAATATCCGTCGTCACAGTGAACCTTATTTTTTTCCTATTTGGTTAGTTTCATTATGCGATCGTAGCGCAGCATTGATATATATTACTATTAAAGCCTTGGTTCAGAAGAGCCCTGTTATAGTTTACAAAAGCTTAGGCATAATTGTATTTGATATTAATTTAGATTTTATACTTTTGTATTGATAGCATGTATGGGTCAAAGGTACAACATCCCTTTCTAAAACCAGCTTCCTCTTGTTAGCCTCTAAATTGGCCATTATTTTCTTGCTATGATCTTCATGAATAGTTCACACATGTGAAAAGAGACAAATGAACCTATACATCATTCAATCGGATGCGTCTTATTTTTATGAATGTAAAAACCATAACGCTACCAGGATTTTACCACTGACATATTTCTGACAGTAATTTTTTTTTCATTAAACATTTAGTAAATATGTCTGTTAACTTTCATCAAATCGCTGGTCCTACATCTGGGAAGTTGATCATTTTTCATACTGTGAAAGGGCGGAATGTAGTCATCAGATGTAATGCCTGGAACATCTAATCCATTTGTTTCCTGGGGTATCTGATATTTATTTATTTATTCGGTATAAAGATCTGCACACAATTCCTTTACGATTCTGTCTATCGTGCATTGCAGTTAAATTTCACTCCACTTGTACTATGAACATCAAGTCATGACATTACATTTTCATTTGCATTTTTATAGAACAGTGCATCATCTCGTTTAGAGAATGCTCCGTGGAAGCAGTTTTCAAAAAACTACTTCTGAGATCCATTTAAGCGACCTCTACTCACACTAAGTGCGCTCCACATTCCAACAGGCCATGATACAGAGAAATGTTCATTGTACGGCAGTGAAAACAACATGTTTAATTTTTTTTACTGGAATTTAGAAAAAAAAAGTGAAAAACCAAGTTGAATATTACTTTTTTTTGGTGCGGTCTTAGTTGACCTAAGACCATCGACTCGCTATACTCTGAGATGCCAGTTTAATAACGAGTGGCTGCTAAGATTTGAACCCAGGATCTCAGCGATACCAGGTCAGTGCTTTGACCCCTGAGCTACCCGGCTAAATGTTACTTTGAGATATTTTAATGTCACACAAAACCGCGGCATCCACACTAAAAATATACATACGGGTAGTTAACACCAACAAAAACAACAGCAAACGTAGGGTCCAATAATCACATTTGAAAACAAGGGGAACTTTTCCCTTTACAAGTAGAACATCTGTGCAAGTATTTGTTTAAAATCCTGTGTGTTGTGCTTACGCACGGCGAGCATTGGCTGCAGTGTGCAGCTGCGATTGAAAACCCGAAAGGGCCCTCTGCCAAGAAAGAGTCAGACAGTGTGGTCAATGGCGGCGGGGGGGGCTTCTTTTTTTCCCCCTTTTGCTTTCTTTGGCTTCAATGCCTCAGTTGGGAAATGTTTTCTCCACCGATACACACAGCCGATGCAATATCAGATGACGGTTTAGATGCTCATTGTTATTGCGCAGTTCGCAGATGGGTTTAAAAAAAAACGGAGGATAAATTTCTGCCCGCTCCACCTGCCACGGTGGCTGACATGAAGAAAAAAAAAACTCAAGGTTACACAACCAAGGCACAAATACAAAGCTGTCATTGAAGAGCGGCTTAATCTCACACAGCATAGCTTGTTATTGCAGAAAATAAAAGCCCGATCCGAGATGTCATTGGGCGTTGTGGTGGTGGAGTGGTGTGTGCTTTTTTTAGTGAGAAGATCTTCCCGTTGGAATGAAAACAATTCGAGGCAGCATGCTGAAAGGACCAAGAGCAATGGTGAAGTGCCTGGCATGTCTAACACATCAAGGGAGAGTTTATATTGGCACTCATGGCGAATTACCAAAAAAAAAGCAGAAATATTAATAAGCACTCTGCGCTAATGCAACACAGACACAGATACTGTACGTGTGTGCCTCCACTCGGGACATTATTCGGATTGTATTTGGCAAATAAAAATGCTGTAAGTAATTGCGCTCACACTGCCAACCTCCCCATTTTAAAAATAAAATGCTGATTCACTTGGCTGTCTGTCGACAGATATATGGATCGCAGGGTTTTTTTAAATTCTAACTTTCAGCTGTACGCATCCTTAATCGTTGCCTACTCGAGCCTGTTGCGACACGTGAAGCATTTCGGATAATTATTGATGACGACTGCGATCTCCTTGCTGTTGTCGAAACGTCAGTCGTCGGAAACATCTCCACTTGGGAAGTAAAGAATAATAATCCCAATGTTGTCCCAACTTGTTGTCACGAGTAAATAAGCAACACGTGATTATGCACGTGCATGTATGTGTGTTTGTGTCAAAACAAAGGTCAAATCACAATGTGTTTTTTTTGTGAGTGAAAAAGTGGTGTCCATCTACGATGGTGGTTCTCAGGCAGAGGTCAACTTGGTAGGTGCTAGAACACTGCGCTATGAACTCGGTGACCTGGGCTTGATTCTAACGATGGAAAACACCACTGTAAATGTGTATTTTAATATGTTCCGGGCCTTCCCTAGGTCATCTAAGCCTTAAATGAGTATTTGGAACGATGTATTAGCACCAGTACCAGGAAGACAAAGGTGGACAGGTGTGGTGCTAGCCACACCACTCGATTGTATGCTGTGCCAGCATTAGTATTTGCTAAATCACAGAATACACCCCAAGAGTCTACTTGACTATATTGGATATATTTGTGCATGTACGTGGGTATGGATGTGCTACGAACCCGAGTTTGATTTCCGATCACAGCCAACGCCACTGACGATTATATGAATCGGTCTTGGGCATCCCCTCGGCCAAATGAGTACCTGGTGCGATGTGGAAACATCGCCACTGGGAAGACAAAGGCGGTCGGGCGTGGTGCTGGCCACCCACCCCTTCGTGTGGGTGTGGCAGCCTTCATAGGTGCTCGCCGACACCACTTGCCCCAACAGTCCGTAAAGGCTATAGGGGGGATCTTTGTCTTCTGTACATACACGAGTAGTTTTAACTGGCATTTAACAAAACGCAGGCTTAGGAATGTTTGCTCACAATCATGAATATTTATATCAATATCCCTATTAACTATTTAATTCAAACATCTGTTATGAGACGTGGAAGTCACCTGCTACAATGACGTCCACGAATTAATGAATGTGCACGCATCACATTTGCAATTCGCATATTTTGCCAGGGAATGGAATGCGTCTGAGAAGACCGTTCAAGAAGGAGATGAAGAGATTAAATCAGCTCATGCACCTCGCGGTAGACAGAGCTCGACATCGCAGGGTTATGAGACATGATGGTGGAGGCTTGGGAATGCCTTCATTCGGCAGTGTATTTGCCATGGCTGATGATGATGATTATGATATCCTCATATCGATTATTCACAACGTTATCCAACAATACTAAATTATATGTAAAACAAATGAGTATAGAGGCATATAAATTGACATAATGTCTTTAAACAGTACAAACAAAGTGATAAATAAAAATTGCTAGGTTTTTAAAAACAATCTTTAGAAACTCTCATGCACACACTGACCATATAATTTTTTGAAAATGATCCTTTCCACTGACATGTAGATCTCAATATATCATCATGTTGTCAACCACGAAAAAAGAGGGGTACACTAACATCCCCAAACCTGTGTTTTGTTAAATGCCAGTGTCCAAGGCTGTCACAAGATTTTTACATAATGTATAAATCGCTCAAGTGCAACACAGTGAAGACATTCTTGGAAGCTGCACGGAATCGTTTTGGTTACACCGGCTTCAAGGGATGCTTCTTGCTTTATTTTGCGTTTTTTTTTATTAACACCAAAGGTTATAAAAGCAACACCAGAGTTCAAATCTAGATCAAGCTATTCCTAGGAGAGCAACAATGATGCCCTATGTGGCTGGCTGGTTCAGAGGTTAGAGTGCTGAGCTCGGCACCAATGTAATCCTGTGTTCTAATCCAGATATCAGCCACCTGTGATTAAACCGCGTTCTCAAATTTCGCGAGTTAGTGGTCTCAGCCCAGTCTCCAATGTCTGTACAAGGAAACCATGAAATTAACTTTGGTTCTACACTTTAATTTGATTCAATTCCGGCTCTGATAAATAAATGCAAGTTTTAATGTCATGCGACAAATATTACGTTCACATGCAGATCGGTCGGGAAAGTAATGCCCTCTAATGTGTGGACCAGAGGTCACTCGAAAGGGATCTCAGAGGTAGCTCTTTGAGATCAATTTTGGTGCACTTTTTCTCGAGCGTGAAGGGTTCACATTGCTCTGCGAGATATCTGAATGGGTTATTCATCTCATGAGTTGACAACAATAGCACATTTGGGATAAAACTGGAAAAATTAGATACATGAAGAAAAAAAACAATGATGCCCTCAAGCTGCACAATGTATTTGTTTTAGCGTACGTCTGATAATTGTGTGATTATTTAGCATCATTTAACCTGATTGTATATTCAATTAAAAGTGTTTCAGGCATTAAATATTTAATTTGTATGCAAATGAACATCAGTGTGTCAATTTCCTAACATCTATGCCTATTACTGCATGGTTAAACGTCTGTTCATCAATGTTGATATGTAAGTCGCAATTGGCTAGATCCATTATCCGGACCTATCAACAAAAATAACTTTGGAAATCAGCAATATGAATTGCAGGTAAATGCAGATAACAGGGTGAATTCACCACATAGACTCCTGTTATCCACAAGAAAATTGCGAACAATATGATGAATTTAGCACATCCGGGTCATTTTTCGCCACAGATAAATGTTTACAAAGGTAGAACTGGAAAATATAGAGATTTGCAAATCAGCCCAAGTTTGCAGATAACAGGCAACGCGGATAACAGCAGTCGCGGATAAGTGGCAATTAACTTTCATTGAAGTCATTTTGTTTACGATGGAAGCCATTGCTTGCTTTAGTTTTTGATATTTTTGGCTGCGTCCCAATGAGTGAACTGGGCACAAGCCGCCTTTTGACCAGGAATAACTCGGAATGGCATGCGACTGAAGAAACTCTGACCATACGATGGACCACGCTGTGAATTAGTGCGAATACTGAAAATTCAGTAGAGGCATTGAAGACATTTATTCAGCTACCCCCAAGATCGTGCTTCGGTCATCAGAACTGGACGTGGATTTATGAGTTACAATAGAATGCCATAGGATGCTGCCGTGGTGTGATGGTTAGCGGACTGGACTTGCGATCCAAAGAGCTGCGGTCGCGAGATGATGCAGTTGTGAGACGTTATCTCCTTTGCTTGGTATACATGAGGTCGTGGGTTTGATCTCGACCCTGATGCCTGTATATTTGGAGTTTGCATGCTGCGTGGATTTTTATAGGGTATTTATGGTTTTCCCCTCCACGTTTAGAAGCAACATGCTTGCAAAGTATTTGACTGCTGAAAGTTTCCACATGATGATAAGCCACTTCGCTTAGCTATCATTTGTGTCCAGGTCACTCCTGAAAAAGAGCTATATAGTTCAGTGGGCCTCACCTGGTCATAAAAAAAGTTAAACAATTTTTTTAAAATAGTATATCTCCAGTTCGGTGCGATCTCTCGGTGTGGCGTTTGTAACAACAAGTTTCGTACATCTCTCAACCTCTATCGACATAGCAGCATAAATGGGTAAAGCATTTTTTTTATCGATCGGCAAGGCCACTTGTGGTGGGGCCAAAATACGGGTACTTCTCCCGGCTCTTTCAAAATGTCTGGCCGGAATAGAGGAATCGGCCACTTTACCCGTTCTAGAAGGGACTCTGTAGAGCAGTGCTCTTCATTGCAAGACCCGTGGGCCACTGGCGGCACCAGTGCGGCCCCTGGCGTGCGGCCTCCTGACAATACACATATTTGAAAACATCCCTTGCGGGCAATGTGGCGGCCCTCACACTGGTGATGTCTTATTGGCGAAAGTGGCACCCCCCTCTGAAAGTTAATGAAAACACTGCGTCGTGAGCAATCAATCACGGCACTGCGCTTTCACCTCTACCAAAGACAAAGATCCCCTATATAGCCTTCTAAGACTGTTGGCGCATGTGCTGTTAGCGAGCACCTATGAAGGGCGGGACAGTGCACGAGGGGGTGGGTGTTCAGCACCACGCCCAGCCGCATTTGTCTTCGCAGTAGTGATGTTTACACATCGCAACAGGTACCCACTTGAGGCTGAGTCGACCTAGGGGAGGCCCAGGACCGGTTGAAATAATTGTCACCGGTGTTAGCCATGAGCAGGAATCTAACTCGGGTTGCCAGGTTCAGATTGCAACATGCTAGCGCTGCATTGTCAGGTTTTTTCGGTAAAGTCACGTAGGTAAAACATTAAAAGTAATGAAAGTAAAATAAAACAAAACAAAAATAAAAATAAAATTCACGACGTTTCGGAGGCAACACAAGTCTCCGTCATCAGGTGGGACCGTCACAGCCAGATTAGCTGCATGACACAAAGCCATGCGGCAAGAAGAGGCGACTCGGTGCTCCGCGAGCATCTGCCGAGCATCCCAGCATGGAAAACATTTCCCTTCAATGAGACACCCCCTGCCTGGAAACGGGGAAACAGGAGCGACCGCCCGTTTGATCACGCAAGACTGGCAGGGCACATCGCTTTATCTCGTTCATCTGTAAGAGACTAATTTAGTAAAACAACATGTCACTTTGGCCTGACTGGGACACAGTGGGGCTGTGGAGATGGAAAGCCGCTTAGTCAGGTTCTAGGGCTGTCTGTGTGCCAAGACAGGCAGGACAGGAGTAACAAATTGAATGCGATTGCTTTCTTCCAACATCTCTGCTCCGCTTTAATCAAACTTTCTGAAAGATGGCACTGGGGAGGCCGATAAAACTGCTCTGCAAAAACTTGAAACAAAAAAAGCATCAAATAGCATTGAAAAGGGCTGTTCAGATATTTCAAAGTGTTTCTTAACAACAAACCCAGCAATAGATTTGTTCAACTTTGAAGCAGCCGAATGGAAAATAAAATAACTTAATGCATTCTTCGGGCTGTCTTTAAAGATTAATAGAATTTAAACCATCGTAATTAAATACATTGTCCCTGCTAAATGTGCTCAAAAGGATGGTGGTGTGGTGAAATTATAAGTTTACTGGACTTGAAATCCAGAGGTCGCCTGCTCCATCTCCCTGGCGTGGCAGTTGAAACGATGCTTAAATCCTGCTTCCCCTGTCCACCCGGTGGTGTCAATGGGTAAACCACAAGTAGTCCATCAGTTGGTTGTGTTGTGGTGGGGTAATGTGTGGGTACTCCCACGAATTCCAAGATTTCTCGCCCGCATGGAAAATATTATGAAATTACCCTCTCTAAAGGAGCCCTCCAAAGACAGTGGCGTGATCCAAAAATTGCAGGGCTGCGATTCTACATTCTCTTTTTTTTAACGTGCTGATCATTCTTGGCCATAACACGTTCGTTCGTGATAATTACCCTTATAAATCCTAATCTCGTTTAGTCGACCTGGCGAAAAATTAGAACAGCGGCAGAATATCATTGCCTCTTTGCTTCTCCTCCAAGGGCATTCAAAGCCGGGATACGGCACTCTCGTGGAACGTTGGCAGGCTCCCGTGACATAATTCATGGGGTCGTGTCCCCGCCTTTAGCTGCTGAGCTGGCGTGCGGCGTGGCTGACAGCAACGTATGCGGACGTCAGCTGAGACCCCCGTGTCATCCCACAGATTGAGCCGAGGAAGCTCTCTCTGGCCATCCCTTGCTGACCGCCAAGCCTTTTTTTGCGCTGAACTGCGGCGGAGGAGGAATTGCCACACGGCTGAGTGCATGCATTATTCACGACGTGGACAAGCAGGACCGTTCCCGGAGCTCGTTACACTGGGCCTTGCCACAAGTGGCTGCTCGTAGGTTTTTTTTTATAGACGAGAGTTGCTTGAAGTATGTGGAAGTACGGGCAGAGAGAAAACAAAAAATGCCAGTTCACCCGTTCTGAATCGTATGTTTAAAAGACTAGTAAAAGTGTGTGTTAGAGAGAGAAAGAGACACGACAAGCAGAGAAAATGTTCGCCATCATTATATCTAGAGAGGAAAAAAACTTCACAGACGCTACTTTTGTTTTGCAAGAAAGTAAACTTCATTCAAATGAAGCAATGTGAAACTGACTTGGCTATACTTGTAATGCATCGTGGTGGAACATTTACTTTTTCTCTCTCTCTCTCTCTGCAGACATGCTGTATAAGTTAAGCACAGCGTGTGTCCACGATGGAAGCGCAAACCTATGGGAGTTAAGCAAAATTAAAATCTCTCCTCTCTCTCCGCCCCAAAACCACGCAGGCCTTCACCATTACAACGGCCACGCAAGACATCCTCAGAGAGCAGCTTGAAGGCAATTTCCCAATCGACCCTGGGGAAGAGGCAAGATGGATATCGATCCTGCCTGATACCCCTTCACACCCCCCTCCATGCCACCTTCACTACAGCCTTACTGGCTGTCAGACCCCCTCCTGCACCATTAGGTGTGGCAGGGTCGCCATCATAAATCACCTTCTGAACTGAAGACAATGTCATCATTTTAAACTGGCTGGTGATTTTTCCTTTCTCCTGTGTGCTACTGCTTGCTGTTTAACGCGAGCAATTTCATCGAGTGATAGGGTAAGCGACTTGGAAGTTGGTAAAATAATGTGGCTGGCAAGGAGGCATTTTCATTTCATTTATATATTTATTTATTTATTTTAGATGTAATATTGAAGAGGAGTTTGCGATTGCGTGGGCCCAGGTGTGTGTGTGCACGATGGAAAAGAAGCAAATTACCAGGAGTGGAGGAGATATCCAAGTGCCTCCGAGGTCAGAGTGCGGATAATAATTATGACAAAATAATAAAAATAAAACATAATAAAATAATTCTCACGACGTTTCGGCCACAACGCAAGCAGCCGTCCTCAGGTGAAGAACAGGTCTGTCGAGAAGACATTCAGACTCTGTCTTCTCGACAGACTCTGTCTTCTCGACAGACCTGTTCTTCACCTGAGGACGGCTGCTTGCGTTGTGGCCGAAACGTCGTGAGAATTATTTTATTGTTTTATTTTTATTATTTTATTTTTTCCATTCTACGTGACTTTACC
This sequence comes from Lampetra fluviatilis, assembly GCF_964198595.1. Lineage (NCBI taxonomy): Eukaryota > Metazoa > Chordata > Hyperoartia > Petromyzontiformes > Petromyzontidae > Lampetra > Lampetra fluviatilis. The sequence continues at coordinate 2,853,374 of NC_136292.1, forward strand.
GAAAGAACCAAGAAGATGAATCCCTGCAGTCACGAAAGCTTTAAATCGAAAAATTATTATAACATTTACTTACCCCAGAAAGCCTCACCGAGTCTCAAGGCTCTTTTTCAGGAGGGCCCTGCCACACTTCACGGTGTGGGGCAACGGTCATTGTCTTTTCCGAAATTGAGTAATTTGTCAGTAATTAAGCTGAGGATTGAGATCATGGGTTCGACACCAGCGAACTACCCATGGATCAAGCCGACTGTGGGTGTTCGCTGCTGAAGGCATGACGGGTTTCGTTTTAATTCCTGTTGCTCCGTGCCCCCTGTGCCGTTCCCTTTCTGCTGCAATGTGCACTGACGCCTGCTTTATTGAGGGCGATATTGGCACGTAAAATTAAGATCGATTGATGATTCGGTGATGCTGCTGCTGTGTTGGCAGTCGTGCACAAGCGCAAATTAACAAAAATACGTTTAAAAACTTCACACACTTCAATAACAGTGTGGCCTTAAAAGCAAAAACACATCTAACAGGTGACGTTTCTGGCCAATTCCATTTTCAAAGCACATAAACCATGGTTAAGCTGGGCTATCAAGTATCGAAAATGTGGTGATCTCAGCCTAGCCCACCATTAACTGCACACACAAACAACACACACGACGTGAAATTGTGTTTCTTTTCACTTGCATTCTCTAATTGCAGCTGAGACTAAACAAAGGTTGATTTAATTCGCATGCTGCAATCTATCGTTTAAAGGCATTGACAGGTAGATGTCACTTCGTGTGGATAAAGCGGCCTCTAATGATGTGACTTCAGAAGCAGTTCTGTGACGTCGTCTTCCGGGGGCCGTTCTCGAATATCGGGTGGACGCACTGGCTAGCCGAAGAGTTCCGAATGGCGATGTCTTCAACTGTCGACACGATGCCGATAGCACAATTGCAACGTAATTGTGGGAAAAAGAAAGACGCTAAAAAAACAAGTAGAAAAGGGGTTATCGAGGCAAGCATTGAGTATCACCCAGAGATCAGCGATGAAGGAGGTGCTACAACGACCTAAAGCCAGATTATGAGAGACTGGAAGAGTGGAGTTCGAAGGGGAGTGATGGCCAAATGTAGTGGTGTGTCCGGCATTGACCATGATGTCCACTTGAAGTTGTGTGACCTTGCTGCCGCATATGAACTTGACCTGCATTGCAGATGTCTCGTGTCATGTTGATGATCATTTTCAACGAGGCGTCTTGAATCGCAGCAAATTGCTTCCCGTAAGCAACATGCACGTACAAGAACATATGGCCAAACAAGCTAAATGAATCATCTTTTTTTGGAAGAGGAGTCTTGACGCTCTGTTATTAAGCATCTGTAAATAAAAAAAACATTGCTGCATTGTGTTTTGTTGTGTTCCATTGCGTGCAGTAAATGAACAGGTGCAATTTTGAGCGATGCGTTCACAAATGAACGTAAGTGGAGAAAGTGAATATCATGGCTATTGCTCCTTCACCACCTCCGTCGCACCCTGCTCGACAGACTCATGAGCCCCGTGTTTAGTTTATCACGCCGAAATAATATGAAGTTGTGCATTCGTGTTGCTGTAAATTGCTTTCTCTATTTTTCTGTCTGCATCAATTACCCTCGCACCGAATATTACCCCATTTTTAGGTGCAGCACAACATTGGACCTCTGAAACACCCTGGCCCAATAATAGCCGTGTATATTCTGCTTATGCATGTAAACTGCTTTAAAAATTGTATACCGCGGTAACGCCGCAGTTTACCTCCCAAATCGTACAATTACCTTCCAACACGTTATCAAAGAGGGAAAAAATGTGTTCGTAATTGTGTTGCTGACAACCTGAAATTTATCAGTAAACAGACACGTGCTATTTGCCAAGACATGCAAACAGTAAACTCATTTGGCTAAAGTGCTCACTTTTGATGGCTATTTGTACCCTGACAGCTATAGCCAAAATTGTTCTGGTGTTTGTAAGCGGCGAGATTTCAAATAGTTTGCGAATGTCCCACACTTTATGCCATGACCTTGAGAAGCCCAAAAGCAATCGACTGCAACAATTCTTTTATTGCGCGGTCAAAGCAGATGGTATACTTGTTAAATGCTGCGTACACGAACGGCGCAGCGTAACCCCAGTGGTGGCCACAGCTGACACGGGGCACACAGATGGTGGATACGTGAGGCCGGCCTTCAAATGAGCTATTAACAATCTGCTATGTTGCAGTTTGGCAGGTTAAATTACAAAAGGTTAAAATCCTTAAAAACATAATTATATATACGGACTACATTCTAATTACACGTTATTAGATTACGGCAAAGGTCAGCGACTGTGTAAATTATACAAGGGATTGGGTGCAATGTGATATCCAGGAATAATCCGCCTTTTAGATTCAATTGCAATATTGGCGCAGCGTAAGCGTAAAGCGATCCCGCCTAGAGCTTCTCGGCTCCAATTTGTGCGCGCCAATCCATTACCCAACACCGCCAAACGGATCCCTCTCCCTTCTGGAAACATCCGTGTGGGGATGGGCCCGAGTGAAGCCAACCAAAGGTAATGCCGGCAATAATGAATAGGACTGCATCCCAATTAGTGTAATAAAGGCTCTTTACATTATGCTGAAAATGTCAGCAAGTCTGTGGATGTTACATGTGGGACCCCAGCACAAGAGCTATTTACATAGTGATTACAGTAATGTTTTTTTGTGTAATCCCCGTACATTCTTTTCGCGGCAGCAGCGAGTGCACAGTGCAATCATTGCGTGTAAATATGTGAACTTTAAAACACACACGACGTAACGAAAGGTCATATATATATTCTCCGCAACTAATAATTACGATTCAAAATAAATTCCTCGCGCAATGCTTGAAACGAATTGATCCACCACACGCAAACTTTAACAATACGATTCGTGCCACTTGTGGGAGTTTCCACAGCTGTGCTCTGCAAGCACTCTCCTCTGTGTTTTTGTGGTAAAACCCGAAAACACTCCGGTGAGAGCGATACCATTAAAATGCCCATTTACTTTAAATAATTTTGCCAGATAAATATCTGTGTCACGTTGCATTCTACAAAACACAACCCGACATTTCTATCATAATCTGCATTCGTTTTTTCTCCCAGCCCCCTCACCCTTTTCTCATAAGGTTCAGAGGGATTTCTAGACATCGCATAATGGCATTACAAGAAAAAGCATCGGTGCTTCCTGTACAGGAATGGAAAAGTTGGCAAGCCCTTTGTTACATTTTAAATGGACTCGCTGCAGGCAGCGCTAGCGTCATGCTGCTCCGTGTTTGTCTGATCCTATTAAATCAACTTCCTGCCGGGTTTATCAATTACGCATCTTTGAATGTGATCCCCTGCTCTGAAGACCCCCTTTTTATTTACAAGTGCGGCACAGAACATTATTGCGGCACCGCGGGGGGAGCCGGTTGCGGCGTGAATGCTGCCAGGCACTCACGGGTCACGGCATAGATTTTTCAATCAATGCCACAATCCGCGGCGCGGCAGCGCATAGACCCACGGTAGACACCTCTATTGACGGATTCATCATTGCCGATGCGTGGCATCGCTGTTACACCATAGTGCCCTCGCCTTTGTGACAAGAGTGTATTTACATCGCTAAGAGTTTTCACGTAGAAATGCCAATTTCCTTGCGCGACGGAGCCCTCTCGCGATGTATGCATTCCTCGTCGGCCAAAGCGGCGTGTTGCACTACTGCAGATGATTCCGATTATTTCATCAATATTCTGGGAGAGAGAGAGAGAGAGACAGCGGGAGAGAGGGTTACCAACATATAAACTGAAACAAGCAGCCATCTGGCCAGACACAAGGTTGTAAGTAATACTTGGGGTCCAAGTATTCTGTAGTTTGGCTGCAATTGCACCAAAGGGACTCGTTTGCAAATTACCCAATAATTATCCTGCAGCGGAGCGTTATTAGGGAATGCAAACCCTAACTGATGGCACCAGTGGTCTGTTGCCTGCCTCCTCCCACCTTCTCACAAGTGTCACTGGGCTATGGGCCATTAGAGTAGCGTGAGCTCGTAACGCCATTAGCAGTGGGCAGTTTCGGAGGCCACGGAATCTCATTCACATTTCGCGGAATGCCAGAACACAAACGACCCCGAGCCTGCGGAGGCATAACACATTGGAAACATTCGCTGAGCCGCCTGCAGTTAAAAGCATATCAAAACATAATCATGATTTGGCAACTTGAGGCGGAAATAACATCTGCCATTTTTCTTCGCATTCATCTCAGAGAAGGGTCACAAAACGTTGGCACAATTAGTGGCTTAACGTGGGGCGGAGCCGCGATGGAATTTTGTTTTTTGTACGTCAAGTGTCATCTCATCTCATTTTACCCTAGGCGGTTATCGTTTCAGTTTCACCATGGTTCATCTATAAATACCACGGTTTAAAAACAAATATCCCCCAATATAGCGTTTAACAGACTGTTGGGACAAATGCCGTTGGCGAGCACCGATGAACTGTAAACTATTTTACAAGGTAAATGCCCACTGAGCTATATAGTTCAGGCTTGCGCGGAACACGAGGGGGTGGGGTGGCCAACACCACGCCTTTGTCTCCCCAGTGCTGATGTTTACACATCTTAACAAGTACTCGTATAAGGCTGAGTCGACATTGGGGAGGCCCAAGGAATGATTCAAATATTCACCACTGTTATTGGTCGTGAGTTGGAATCGAACTAAGATCGTCAGTGTTGTAGCACTCACCTCTGATTCACCGCTCCCCTCGACCATATATGAAAGCGTGTGCATTTTACGAGAGCAGTGGCACACACGTTGTCCATGTAGCCTTTATCGAGTGGTGGAGAAGGTGTTGTTAGTGAACACCTATTCGGGATGGCATGGCGAATGAGGTGATGGTGTGGTCAGAACCACCTTTGTCTCCCCGGTGCTGATGTTTACCCATTGCACCACGGGAATATTTGAGGCCGATTTGTCCCAGAGGATGCGCACCATTTGCCCCTAATATTGGCTGCTGCCAGGAAGTGAACTTAAGTCACCGGGGTCATTGTGCCACTGCTCTCCTAAAGATGCACACACTCTCATAAGACAATGATCCCCATATATCCACACAGGCTAATGGGGCAAGTGCTGCTATAAAAAAAAAGCCATGTAGGTCAGAATGATGCATCAGGGGGTGGTGTCGCGAGTGCCACGCCTGGCCATCTTTGCATCCCCAGTGCCAATGTGTGTACACTGCATCAGATACGTATTTGAGGCCGAGTCGACCTAGGGGAGGCCCAAATCTGGTTTAGATATTCACTGATATTGACCGTGAGTGGGAATTGAGCTTGATACATCGAATTCCTAGCCCAGTGAATTAACCGTTGTAGCTACTGCTCCATGAAAATGTACACACTAATACAGACAAAGATCCACGGTATAGCCCGAACAGACTGTTGGGGCAAGTGCTGTTAGCGAGCACCTATGAAGGCCAGCACGGCACACGTGGGGTGGGTGGCCAAGACCACACCCGGCCGCCTTTGTCTCCCTAGTGGTGATGTTTACACACCACACCAGGTATTCATTTGAAGCGGAGTCATTCTAGGGGAGGCCCATGACCAGTCCAAATAATCGTCACTGGTGTTGGCCGTAAGTGTGAATCGAACTCAGGTCTCCGGATTCGTAGCGCAGTGCCCTACACTACCGCTCCCCACACGCACACAAACGCACTTAGTCACACACACACACACCCATGCACACAGTGAATTGTCAGCAACTGAAAAATGTTGCCATCGAAACATGAAATTGTAGCCAGAGTATAATATAATGTTTGTTTTATATGTAAATGTTTATGAGAAGGATTCTCTTCAGTGATATTGCATTATTGGTACCCATGATGCCTAATAACTCCGTGGCTGGATAGCACGAAAGCACCCACTGTGCTCAAGCTGAAATGTAAATCCTTCTTCACAGTCAGTATTTAGACACTGAATGATTGTGCAACACATTGCATAACATTTGGTCATTCTTTCTCATGTCACGGGAAAATTAATCACCATTAATAAGCAATTTATTTCCACGATAGTATTTTTTTTTCCCAACAGGGTTTGACCAAAACATACTGTACTAAGAAAATGATAGATGTAAAATGTGACTTCTGTGCTTTACAAAATGAGGTTTACTGTGTGGAAAACATACGGAAGCATTATTTATAAGTACATTGTATACATTTCAGAAGTTATTATAACCCATTTCCCCCTTCTCTCTTTGTTAAACAAATATATTCTAGAGATTCATCATATTCATTGTAGGTCACAGGTTAACAAGCCACACAGTATAATATTCCCAAGTTAAAATATGCTTCTATAACTTATATGTTGACCACAACTAACCTCGACACAAATACATAAACTTGCATATAATCAAATGGGCAAAGATTAATTGTACTATAAACCACAGGAACCGGAGCACTTTGCTATTGGACTTATTTTACTTAAAGGTGAACAATATTAGAACACGCTTTTTATGATGTTACAGGCCTGCATTTACAATGGAATACATTAACGTCAACATCTCCTTTCATTAAACATTTAAATCATTGCGTCTGCTCAAACTGCTTTGGCCTTGGTAATCCACAATGTTTTTCAACATCGTTTACTCTTCCAACCTCAAAAGGCAATTCACATTTATTTGAAATATACGTAAAAAATAGTCAAACACATGAACCATAAAAGTAATACAGATGTAAGCCTTATTTCAGATGAACACAATCATGTCGTGCTAAATATGTATTGTTAGAGTTTTAATTTTACTGAAATGTTGTGTTGCCTCTGACACGTGAAACATATAAAAGTTTAATCTTTTTATCCCCTCATTGCCCAAACTTTACTTTCATACTCAAGCATTTTGAATGTTATTACGTGTTAAATTGACACTGCATGCAAAACGGAATAATATAATTGATCAATCATTATTTAATAAATATGTGGTGTCCCTCCCTATAGCATTGTGTGGAAGCTTTCAAATGCAATGACAATTGTAAGTTTATTTGCAGGGTTGCTTATAGTGTGGTAAAGTGGGAGTACTCTCACACCTTCCAAGACATCTGGCCATAATGGAAGGAGTAGGCAAATACCCTCTAGAGGGGCCCTCTCAGACAGCCTCTAGTGGAGGCCCTTCTGCCAGCAGTGGCATGAGCAAGCAATTGCAGGGCTGCACCTTTACACTTACTAATGTCAATGTTGACCCACAATACAGATCAACTGTTCAAACACATTCCTGCGGAGGGAGCTGGTAGGAACGTTGGGTTGCTCGGTCAATGGCCAGGGTCAATGGCGGCGTGGTGTATTCTGTAAATATGCCCGACTGTCAGGTTGGGCACAAGCCGGCGTGAGTAGGTTAAACGTTGAGTTTTATAAGGGCACCACGGGGTGACCAGCCCCTCCCCACCCAGCCCCACCCCTCCCACCCCCTACCCAGCCCCACCCACCCTCCCCACCCAGCCCCACCCCACCATCCCCACCCAGCCCCTCCCCACCCTCCCCTCCACACCCAGCCCCACCCTCCTCACCCAGCCCCTCCCCACCCTCCCCTCCCCACCTAGCCTCTCCCTCCCCACCTAGCCCCTTTCTTGCACGACGGACGGACACAATAATTCCCTGTGGGCTGGTGTAACCAGGAGGTTCCTACCAGTATAATGTCCACCAGACACACATCTCACTCGCAATGAAAGAGCCAGGGCGTCTCATGTGTGCACACACTCCATGGAATTGCAAAACAAAAAGATTACCTGCCTTTCTTGAACACACATAGATGTACGATAATTTTTTCGAAAATGTAAAAAGTTACAACTGTAAGATTGTAATCATATGCAATGTAAATATTGTGTGGGCATTTGTGTCGAATTTCAATTTGTTCCGATTTATGTGTATTATTTAGTGCCGAAAAATCCATACTCCAACATCTATGCTCCCAGCCTTCACCATCCTGTCCTGGCCAGCGAAATAACCTCAAAAATTCTGCACCGCGTGTGAAGGCCCTCATCCAGCAGTGGATTAACAAAAAGGGCTACACTTGTCCATTACTCCCATTAATTATCATTTGCACATTCTGTCTGAAATTACTCACTATAACCCGAGGAAGTGATCGGCATAAAACGCAACTGTGAATGATGAAGGGAAAGTGTTTCTATTACTGTGATAGTTACGAGTGACCTACCATCCAATACTTTATGATATCATGTAAACCATTATGTGTTTTATCATCATACACGCTCATCCCTTAGGCTGTATATCACCTCACATGCACACCATAAGTGTAAAGTCAAAATAAAATAAAACACGGTGAGCTCCCTCTGTCCCAACAGTCATCCGCTATAAGACACTGGTATTGAACTGTCCATTTGACAAGTCAAAGTACACTTTAATTCTACTCCAGTCACCGCATGTGGTCACTACACTTAAATACATATATACACATGCAGGTCATAGACAAAGTTCAAATTGTTAAGTAAAATAGGTGGACTTGAATAGGAACACGTCACTGGAATGGATTATGGCCGATGGTTCAAGCGTAATGACGGACTAGCAGACAAAGAATGGAACACGTCCGAGGGGATGTGCAGTGAGTAGGCGGAGTGATGAAATCGGTTCGCGTGCAGAGAGGCGACGTGGATTGAGAGGTGAGGTGGATTGAGAGGCGAGATGGGTTGAGAGGGAAGGAAGACCTATCCAGCGGTGTAGAGTATTGGCCGTGGCCGATGATGGTTTGTGAACGTATTGCATATTTAAACATGACAGCATGAGCGTCGTAGTCTCACAACAGCAGTGTTTCAATAAGTGAAAGAGAACTGTTTTACGTCCATGCCAGAATACTTTCTTTGAAACAGCTTTACATATATTACAACCAGGGCACCTCATTCTGGCTGTATGAGGCATTATGCGTCCTATGGCTTTATACCATGAACTTGACGAACTGTTTCAATGTGCTGCTTTTGTTTGGCTCTGAGAAACCTCGGGCGTGTTTCTTTTTACTTTTACAATCTGAGGAATCAGAAATATTTCACTTGCTTTGGCTGGCCCCTTTTCATGCATTCCAGTTTGAGTTTCATTCGTGAGAACGACTGGCGGAGCCTATATTTGCAATCCAAAAGTATGCTGAATTATGTACATGTACAGACCATGATTGTCAATCCGCTTCTGCGATCAGCACCTCCCTCACTCACACCTTGCGGGCAGAGGGATATTTACCCATACTTCACCACTCTGCTCAGCGTGGTTTGTTAAAGATGGTGGGTGGGCAGAACAAGAATGGACTTTCCCGCGATGCCCTTTACTAATGTCCACAAAATATGCATGTTGAACTTCTTTTGCACCGTACGTAGCCAAGTGTGCTAATCGGAGATCTGGATGCCTGCAATGCCAACTACCCCAGTCTTGTTGTACACGGTGATCACGTACACAGCACTACCCAGGTGACAGCATCGTGCGCTTTCAGACGCGCTTCTGTGGCCGTCTGGAACGCTCTTCATTCCGATATTAGGAAGCCACTTGAGCGATGGCACTTTTACATCTAAATTGAAAACTCATTTCTTTAGAACTGCTTTTTGTTTTTAGTCTGTTGTCCTTCCCCCGCACTTCATATTAGCACGGTTGGCTACGTACAGTGCGAAAGAAGTTCAACATACTTACATAGACTTCGCTTCGGAGATCTGATAAGACAGGGTGCATTCTGGGTGATTTGGTCATATCATAAATAAGATACAGTATCTGCAATTACCTTAACATAAATATCTTAGTTTACTTGTATTGCATAAAGTGAGATCTCTGAAACGTATAGCCTTTCAATGTGTATGGTATGTAAATTAGAGTAGATTGAAAAATAAGGGTATCCATTATGGTATCATTCATTATTTAAGAATTATAATTATACAGCAGTTTGGAGATAGGTTAATAAAACTACACTTGATATCATGGAGATTTGAACAAACGAGCTCCTTTCCCCTAAACCTCAACAAGTCCGCTGTGGCGGTGGTGACTCACGTCCGATTGAGGTTCAAGAAAGAACGGGGTACAATATTTGTCAGCATCTGCCTTGTGATTGTGTCGAACGCTTCAGACTTGTGCCATAGATATAAGAAATATAGCGCCAATATACATTAACCACACAGTTACATTTGCTGCAATAATGGATGATATCTCTATGGACGAACCCTGCACATTTCACATTACTGAGAAGGCAGAGAATGCGCAAGTTGCAAACAACCACGGAAATACAAAGACAAAGATCCCCGCATAGCCTTGACAGACCTTGGAGGCAAGTGCTGTTAGCGAGCACTGCGACGAGTGGATGTGTGGCCAGCAGCCACCTGGCCGCTATTGTCTCCCTAGTGGCAATGTTTATACGCTGCTCCAGATACGTATTTGAGGCTGAGTCGACCTAGGGGAGGCCCAGGACCGGTTCAAATAATCGTCACTGGCGTTTGCCGTGAGGTGGAATTGAACTCGAGTCGCTGGATTGAACTCGAGACGCAGCGCAGCACGCTAACCGCAGCACCACCGCTCCCCACACACACACTGAGATACACCTATGCACGCACACACACGAAAAGACGAAGCATTGGGTGCAATTTTCTTGCCTGAAACTGTCTGGAACTTGGATTGAAAGCCAAGAATAAGAAAGGATACTCTTTGGTTCCTTCGGTAAAGTCACGTAGCTATAAAATAAAAATAGATCACGACGTTTCGGGCGCAACACAAGCGTCCGTCATCAGGTGGGACGCTTGTGTTGAGCCCGAAACGTCGCGATGTATTTTATTTTATACCTACGTGACTTTACCGAAAGAACCAAAGAGTATGGATTCCTGCAGTCACGAAAGCTTCACATCAAGATTAAAAAGAAAGGAATAAAGTCAACGGAGAGAATGGCTGACTGGCACCGCAGATGCTGTAAACTTCCTCATTAAGATGTTCACAATGCCCTCATTTAAAATCACTTTTAATGAGCTTTTAGAGAAGGATTTGATGAATGTCAATGCAGAAATATTCAATAAGGATATGTTGTTTCGATGAGCCTCATTATCAATATCGCTATTCAGTTAATGGGGTGGAGCGGTGGTGCAGTGGTTAGGTACGCTGTGCTCGGAAACTGACACCCCGAGTTTGATTCCCGGCCACGGCTCACATCAGTGATGAGTGATGTTTGAACCAGCCTCCCCCCCCCCTATCCCTTCAGTAACCCACACTGATCAGTCGTGAATATGATTTAAAATATATATATGACTGATGTAACATGTCGACTCCATCATTGATGGTTGGGTGTAAAATGGATGAAATGTGCACATTCATCTCGTTCACATAATGTATATCATTTATTTTTAAAAGGTCTTTCTTCTACATTTATTGTATGTAACAATTCCGAGAAAAACATATCCCACGTGTGCGACAATAATACAACACTCGCATCCGTGAACAACACTGCCACGAACGGTGCAAAACAAGCTCAACATACATATATACAACATCATATATGTAAGGCGACGTTTCTGGCATTGGTCCCTATTCATTGCACATCACGTGTGATGACGCAGAAACAATGTTAGCAGAAGTGAACTGCCAGAAAATGGTGGAAGATCTTGGCAAACAAGGGTACAAAGTTGGGCTCAAGATAAATACGAGTAAAACAAAAGTAATGCGCAAAATAAGAGAGAACTATTTTATTATGTTTTATTTTTATTATTTTATTATTTCCCTTCTACGTGACTTTACCGAAAGAACCAAGAAGATGAATCCCTGCAGTCACGAAAGCTTTACATCGAAAAGTAATGCGCAAGTTAACTAAACAAGTGGTTACATCTGCTGGAAAAACACATCGGAGTGTTGACATTTTAGGACGATTATCGAAGGTGAACAAGTATCCAAATGATAAAATAATGAAACAGACGACAGCAGGTTACAGTGCTTTTGGGAAAAAAAGTTACCAACTAATGTGTCTTAACAAGCACGTTTTCAATCAGGGAATATCGCCTGCTATTAAATGTGGACTGGAAGTACAGCATGGTTATTAAACGCGAGTAAAATTATACAAAAGTTGACACATTCTGATGTAGTGGTTTATACTTTGCATTACGCTGAGAGACAGGAAGAGGAACACGTGGATCAGAGTAGAAACGCAATTTAGGAACGTCATATTGACTGCGAAGATATGTAAGTAGGACACGCTCTGGGAAAGGATGATGATTGATGATCGAGACTGATGGCTGTGGCAGCTGAAGGTTGGAACACGCCGGAGAGCAGGACCATCACGGAGATGAAGCAATGAGAGCAGCTCACACACAGGAACTATCGATGATGACAACCTGGGGAGGCCTTCATCCAGCTGTAGATAGAACATGTATCATGATGATAATGATGATGATGGCGGTGACGAATTGGCAATGTGTTTCTAAAAATTATGTCATTAGAATAATATCTTTGAACGTAGAGAAAATGTAAATTAATTATCTAAGATCGAATTTATAATAATTGACGAAGTGCACATTTTTGCACCAGTGTCTTTGGTTGCGACGTGTTGTTTCATGAAGTCGACGTAGCAAACTAATTTGTAGGCAGAATACATTTGAGAACCCTTCGCAATGTGACGAATCATTGAGATTCAAGGTAAATATTTGAAAAAAAATATTATTTTCCTTTACATTGTGGCGAATTTAGCAATTCTCGCGACTAGCCGGACCACTTGAGCCCATTTACGTACAACACACACGAGTTGAAAACAAACACATTTCGATACTTACACCTGCGATGTAATATGCATGCGCGGTGAACTTGTGAATCGATATTAATCGACGACTCGGCGCATCGTTACACCTCCTGGTCGGCTATCAGGAGGGCATTGAATGTTGTCCAGCAATGATTGTGCGCTTTGTAGCTACCGTTAGGCATTGAAAGTGCTTCCAGTCCTCACTTTGCACCTTTATCTCCCTTGGGCTACTCCTCGACACGATACTGAACACACTTGATATACTTGTTAATGTTTCTGACAAAAGCACAAATTTCCACAAAGTAGATTTACCGGATTAATTACGTGCATATGCACAGTCGTTCGGTATATGTAACTCTAGCTATTTCTGCTGAGATTAAATACCGACAAAATGCTTTTTTTTTTAATTCAGAACGGAATTACAAAATACATATCATTATACGCTTTGGTTCTTTGGGTAAAGTCACGTAGGTAGAAAAATAAAAAATAAATAAATATATCACAACGTTTCGATCACAACACAAGCGGTCGTCCTCAGGCGAAAAAAAAAACGTCGTGATATATTATTTTTTATTTCATTTTATTTTTCTGCCTCCGTGACTTTACCGAAAGAACCAAAGAGTATGGATTCCTGCAGTCATTAAAGCTTCAAAGAAACATATTATTACGTTTTACATATACATATACACTTTTATTGCATACATTACCAGCTAAATTTGTATTGACCACTAATACTGTCAATACATTTTCCACTAAGCTAAGACCCTTTACAATGCATCATGTATGTTGATTTTAGACACACCGATTTACACGGTGGTACAGTGGTTAGTGCACAGCACTACGAACCCAGCAAGCAGATTCTGCCAAATATCTCCTTCATCACGCCCACATTGACCAGCATGGTGAAGTATGGTCGAACAACTTTCACGGGCACAAGGCATCAGAAAGTCTTCATCTAATAGAATATTAGCAGAGGGGTGTAAATTAAGAATGCATGCTAACACATCTTTATGGAAATGCGTTGAAAGCATAGGGAGGAAAAAAAAGTTAGACTATTTAGCGAGTGAAATAGTTATGGGTAGATGAAATTTCCTACTTTACTGCAATACTCATTATACAGCTGGCCAGGATGGATGGGTCAGCTGGTCACTGCTTTAATATCCACAGTGCCGTAACTTGTCCCATTATTGCATTTCCTTGCAGACAAGTGGTTCTTGAAAAGCAGACCTATTTGGTTCAACCTTAACTCACCCCTTATCCTTATTAGAGATATTAATATTTTTGGTTCTTCAAAAAAATGGAAGGAAGAAAAGAAAACACTTACTTTTTTACCTTCACATTATCCAGCGAAATATAAAAATGTCATGAATTTAATGTTGTCACCAAAGGCTGCAGCTTCAATTAATCTGTTTAATAAAACATAAAAGCACAACCCTATTTGCTACATTTAGCAAATACGTTTTGGCTGTACAGTTAGTTATTATTGAGACACTAAAATGTCGCCTTTTAATTTTGGCAGTTGCAATTTGCCTGCGGTCTGTGCATCTCCGTTCCTTTAAAAAAAATGTATTTGTTGCTGCTGTTGTTTTAGTTCAACGGCTCGGAGTCCAATTATAATGGGAGGTCTCATCGATCTGGACTGCACTGGTATTTAGATTGTTTTGGCATCTTGATGTGCGCAAAGTTCACCGAGCACCCACTTACTCGAAAGATTGCTATCCTAATGGCTGAAAAGCAATACAAGTGCCACAAGCAGATAATAATAGAGACATTCCCAACCTGAGAGGTGTTGTTGAATAAACAGTCTCTTTAACTGTCAATGAATGTTGACACATAAATTCAGAAATAGCGCTCGTTTCGACAGCGACATGCGCCTGTTTTGGTTGCGAAAAATACATACCGTCCTTGTTTCACCGCATAACGAATATAACTCACGATTCCCTCGGTAACAACACAGATTTTTGTTTTATCTCACGATGCCTTCTTGGTGATAATTAGAATTTAATATCACCCAAGTTATATTTTTGTCAAGTTATTCATTAAAACAAAAAAATCTAACCCTCAAAGCAGGCGCACAAATCGCATTAGAGAACCCAAAGAAAATTTACTGCACTATCCCATTCGGTATTAAATAACACATTTTATGGCCCAAAACTGAAATTACGTTTGACTGGCAGTGTTACTGTCAGCGGCACCAGTGCGCGAGCCCTGAGGTTTGGTTACCCATCGCCACGAGCCCAGACAGGGAGATGACACACGGGCACTTGTGATGCCTCCACGGGCTTTTGCAGAGTACCAAAACAACCCAAACCACCACCCGATGAGACGTAAAAGCCACCTGAGAGACGAAAGAGAACTGTCGCCCACATTGGGGGAACGACAGACCAGTCGCAATGAAATTGATCCTGCTTGTTTGCAGCCCAATGATATTGCGCGAACATTCTTGCGTGTGCTTTGTTAATAGGAGCATTTTTTTTATTGCCGTTTAAATTTCACCAGACGCATTGCGGTTCGATATCTAGTGATGCGCTCAAGAGGAAAGAAAGAAGAAACCTTTTGGGCAATGGCCATTCTTCATCGCAGATAGATGTTATCAATGAAAAAGGGCCACATATTGATGAATGTGTTGAGTATTTTACTTAAGAGTAGAGCGGACATCTTTTTTAAAAATGTCTCGATTCATTCCCGTCAACACACGCCGATGAGCCAGATAACACGATAATGAATTTGTTACACGAACAATATAGGAGATAACTGAGGTTTCTCATTAAGTAAAATAGATTTTTTCACAAACAGAATTTTACCGTGCAATTTGTGCCACTTCAGCATTTCGCAGCAGAACGTATACAAATTAAGAAATACTAATTTAAATTTGACATGAAATTTATTATACCCGTACCCCGATCAATTACAAGCAGCCCGAAAATGACTTTGGTAATGAAAGAATCTGCTCTCATTACGTGACTCTAAATTATTAAATGAAAAAAAAAACATGATTGACACGTAGTTTATTTGCTTATTAACTAGTTTGCCGGTCTGCGGGAGGAAAGTTCCGTTCGGATCCATGGTGTTGTCTCTCTCACGGCTAACCAAAGAGAATGCATCTGATTTTACTGGGGCGGGAGGCAAAATTCAAATTTGTTCGTGCTTTAGCGGCAGTGTTTACTTCATTTTTACCACCCCCTGCCAACGAAGCCCACATATTTTGGCAGGCTGTGCTGCCAGCTATCATTTGCAACGATAATGCCGCCACAGAGCCACCAAGTAACGACAAATTCCCATGGGCCAAAAATGGATTTTTTGGCAGAAAACCACCCCGCCACACTGTAATTTACACAGTAACTGTGTCTGTATCAATATGCAAATCGCTACACATTTACTGCAATATCGCCAAAACCCATCTTTAATATAAAAAAACCTATCATAAAGATACATTATTTTTTAACGCTTTGTTATACGAGCAAATGTGTATTGTGCAAACGGCCTTTTAGAAGAATAACGTTAGCAAAATACTGGGGAAATTTAATTTTACGAAAATACTGTAAAATTAAATTTAACCCTGTCAAATCACCTCCAGAATATTGGATCTTTATTTGATATGGAATGAAGTATTATATGCTTGTGTGTTGCATGATTGCATAAAGCCCGATGTTACAAAGTACATGTGAATGCTTCATTGAAATTTAATATCGCAATGTTGTCTACACAACCCAAGTACAAGAAAAGAAATGTGCATTGTAAACAAAGGAAGGCTCTTCATTTGGCATTTCCTTCACAATGTATCCCCACTGTGTTCTCATTCGGATATCTCGCAAAAGCATTGCAACCCTTTATGTTAGAGAACGGCCCACAGAAGTAAATATTGAAAAGCTACCTCTGAAATCCTTCTAAGTAACCTCTGGTCTACACACGAGGGCAGTACTTTCCCGTCTGTTCGGCATATGAGAGTGATCATGGGACCTCCTTTGCCAGTACCAAAATATGAGAATAGGTTTTTCCCTTTTTTCTAACACCATTTGGAACTAGGCTCAAAAGAAAGATGTATCTGGTGTGAACCAATCAGTTTCAAAGACAATGCATATATTATCAGAGTATGTTTTTTGTTTGCATTCTGACCACAAGTATTGTGGTTAATGCAGACATGATTCCTTGTAAAAGGTTTCAGTTTGGTGTTTTAACATCTCAACACCTGTTTTGTTGCCAGAAAAAAGGAAAAAAACCTTTTCTCATATGAGAGTAATGTTCATAAAATGACGATCAAACCAATATGTAATTTTAAGTCTCAGAGCCGGAATATAGCCAAATTAAGTGCAGGACCAAAATGACTGTCATAGGTTTCTTTTTCGTACAGTCATTGGTGACGACGTTGAGGCTGTCAACTCGCGACACTTGAGGGCCCAGTTTGATCAATGGAACTGCCTGGATTGGAGCCCAACACCGTAATGGCACCAGCTCCAAGCTCTGATACCTGAGTCACCCCAGCCACCTCCACAAAGGGAAGGCTGTAAAGAACAGGTTTAGAATCCACTGAATGTTCCTTTATGCAGGTTGCTCTAAGACAATATCAAATGTTTACGCAACACAGAGCAACCGCGTTCCTCCTCATCGGTTTTCACAGCCACACTTTGCCTGCACTGAATTTCATAATCGCCCCATTGGCATGATCACATGTGTAATGTTTGATCTGAAAATGTTTTTTCGCAATAACCACATCAAATTAGCGCGGTGAATTATTTTACCTCTGCAAAAGATTAAAACGCATCGGACCATTTTGAAGGTTATGTTTTAATTATGAACCTTATGGATCCTCACAGATTGAAAACTAATTTCTTTAAAACTGATTTTTGTGTTTAGTTTGTTGCCCTTCCCCTGCACCTCCGATGAGCACGGTTGACTACGTATGGTGTGAAAGAAGTTCAACATACACACATACATAGATCCGATTCACACGAAACGTATGCTCCATTTCTGTGACACTCAAAGCTGTTTTCTTTTTTAATATAAACAAAATAATGTGCAAATACATAGTCACGTATGTAAAAGATCGTACTCGTTAAGTTATTTTCATGCACACCTAATGTAATGTTTAATTAGTTTTGAATGTTTTTTTTGGGTTAATACGTGGAGACACCACTTTTCGTTCTGACGTGATTCACGAAGGAAGAGTTTGTTTTGTATTGCTGTGCATTATAGAGGCGAGATGCAATGGTGTAATGGGTCACCAAGTGCACAAGACTTGCAATCCAGAGGTCGTCGGTTCGATTCAATCTCCCGGTACGGGAGTTAAAGAGAATGGGCAAGTTTCTCAAATCTCGGCGCGCCTCAGTCCACCGAGTGGTATAAATGGGTTCACCACCATCAGGCGATCAGCTGTTCACTCCCAGCGGAGACCCTATTCACCAGCAGTGGTGTCATCAGACAATTGCAGGGCCGCACCTTTATGTTATATATAGTAAACCGATAAACGTTACTTCTGCTCATGTGCAAGGGACGAATTCTGGATATCATTGGGCTGTGATGTGGCATTAATGTTGAATTTTCCCTAAAATATTATGAAACTATATTCTATTTATTACAACTTTAATTTCATAACACCATCCTAATTGAGCATTTTATAGCGTTATCATACCCTCTACAATATATATTAAAATAATACGTTGAAGCATATTACGGTTACACGGGAAATATAAACATTTAAAGGCTTATCCAAACTATATGTACAACGTCATGTATAGTTGTAGTATGTATGTTGAACTACTTTCGCACCGTATATAGCCAAACGTATTCATTGGAGGTGCGATAGTGGTAAAACCTGATTGCTAATCATTAATTGTATGATATCTACATTTAAAGGCAATACAATCACTCTAACAGATTGCCACAAATGTATATATATAAAACCTTATATAATGTATGTACAATAATACATTGCATGTATGAAGTGCCTTTCTAAAAGGCGTTGAACATCTCTGGTCAGAGCAAAAATAAGTAAAGAAGTAAATAAATGGCCAAGGGGAGGATATACATTATAACGGCATGGAGTGGTGGTACAGTGGTTATCGCATTGCGCTGCGAGCTTGGGTACCTCAGTTAAATTCCTGGCCATGGTGATGATATTTGAACTGGTCATGCCCCCACCCTCCCCCATACCCAGCCCCCTCCCCATTCATCAATCCATTTTTACCCATATTGACCAGTGCAGTGAAGTATGGTCAAACAACTTCCATGACCAGCATAGTATAGGTAGGCTGTCATCCAGCAGTGGATTGACAAAAGCCTGTGAATTATTATTAAATATGCATTCTTCTCTCAATTACCCCATCTCTTACATGCAGGATGGTATTTAGTGCGAAAATGTATTGTCCAGTGGATCACATCATTACACATACACACTCAGGACATCAATCTGCAAAATACAAGATCCGAACACGTCCATCCAGTGCTCGATGAGCTGCATTGGCTTACAGTTGCCGAACAAATATATTAAGAGGTTGCTATTATTACACACAAAGTGCCACAAATGGACCATGATACCTTGGTAATCTCGACAAACTGGTATAAACTGTGATCGCCCGAATTAAGGTCATTACTCACACCGGCTTTTGACTAACCATCGAACAAAGACGCGGTCACCGCTTCGCGCGCTTTCAGATGTGCTTCTGCGGCCGTCTGGAAAGCTCTTCCTTCTGATATTAGGAAGCCACTGGAGCTATGCTGCACTTTTAAATCTACATACAAAATTAATTTCCTTCGAACTGCTTTTCGTGATTAGTTTGTTGTCCTTCCCCCGCACCCTCGATCATCATGGTTGGCTATGTACGTTGCGAAATAAGTTCAACATACATTCATAAAAATGACGAGCAGAAGCAGAAAAAAGGGCCACAGCCAGGCGATCCAACTTTCAGTTCCACAAAAGGGCCGCCGACTACTCAATTCAATTAATGATTGGGTTCAGATTGGACAAACCAATGGAGTGAACGTGTGAACAGGAACAAAGCAAACTAATGGAGTATCCCCACTATTGGGCAATGCTGATAAATTGGCCACCGCTCCCAGCCAATTGGATTTTCAAGCAGAAGAGGGGTTCAGGATGGGCATCACACATGAGGTTTCACACGCTCATTGCATGGATGAGTGTTCTGCTCGTTTGTTCACCAAGAGCAAAAAAATGGATAAAAACCCTTCTGCTTCTATAGTATACGGACACTTTGAACTGGTCTATTGTCGGGATTGTTTCTTATGTGGAATGCCTTTAAATGCACCTAATAACCTCCCACACACTCTTCAGCTGAATCAATAGCCATGTACTACTTACTTAGGACACTCAGCTTTGTAAATCTGCTGCGCTTAAAACCGATTGAAAAACAATATTATTTTGAGCAAAACCGTTAGAAAAGTGGGTGGATCCATACCACACTTGGCAGAGCAGAACGATGTTTAATTTCTTTATTGCATCCACGGAGGGTCTTTTGTAAAATGATTGACGTTTTTTCCCAATACTACACACGACAAATGCTGACACACCAAGCACCAATTGACTATAACACACACAGTCCCATTGTACTCTACGGTTAAGCATGGCCTCTGTCCTTAGCAATGTCTCAACTGCATAATGTATGTATAGAAAACAAATCCATTCATTCAAGGACCATGGCAATAACTTAGGAACGTCACACCATAGTTGATGTATCTTGATGGTGCAGACAGTGAAATGAGAGTGAGGTTAAGTTTGTATCTTTTAACTGCATCTACACAATATTTCAAATCAATGGAAGCGACGGGCAGATTTTTGACCTGGAGTAAAATAAAATAAAAATCGCAATCACCTCTCGAGAGATGGCACGCACTAATTTAGTGTATACAATACACAGCGACATACATGTGTTTCGGCTTTGCTCTACGGGGAGAGGAGATTTTGTTGACTTTCTTTCAAAAGATTATCTGAGTATTTGAATACCGTTCAGACGTAGTGAGCGCCGCTTTGCCTCTTTCGAGTAAAATGCAAATAGTTCGAATTATTTTAACAAGCATGAACACACATGAGATACAAATCAATAAAGCTACGTGTGAAATATTTTAAGAGTTTTTATTTTTTTATTTTTAAAAATAGTTTCCGCTTGTGGAAAACAATGCAGAGATGTTGAACACAACATAGTTTATATTTTAGCCTTTAGCGGAATTCAGAACAAACCTTATTTGGGTACAATTCGACAGAAATATATTGCAAGCGTTATCTAAATTGCACATTTGTAATATTGGCTCAATAGACTGGGCCCGCCGTCTGAACGAGCAGATACATAACTATTCTGTCTCCATTCTGTTCGAGGTTGCTTGCAGTCTCCGAGCTGGGTATGATTCGAAAATGTAGTCAATGTGTGATCGCTTTCAATGCAAGTTCATGTTGAATGTAAATATTTTGACCGAGGCAACAAGTGTTGCTGCCGTTGTTGTTCTTTTAAATTGTCTGCTCTGCGCCTTCAACTGAGAATTAGGGTCAGACAATAGCAGGTTCGCGGCTCTTTGCAGAGATTCACAGGACCAAGCGGCCACGCTGATTAACTTAGATATTGCACCGTCTGCTTCACTGTGGATGTCAAATATCCCATGATATGATTTAAAAAATAGTGTGCCGTGTGTGTCGGCATCATGGTCCAAGTTTACCAAAATTTGGATAATTTCTACTCACAAATGATCTAATTGGGTAAAACCACAAAGCGACATCGCCCATTACTGGCAGATTGCAACGGTCTGTGCAATGGAGTGCCTTCGTGATAGTCAGGCACTGTAAGAATTGCGTGGACACGAAATGTGCAAAATTATTATCGTTAGGAGCCATTAGCTCAGCAGCATCATAAACACATCAGGCAGTTCCTTGCAGTAGCGGGTATATGGCACAACAACGTATTAATATTTCATTTGTTTTATCATGATAACGTTTGACAAGTGTTTCTTTTTTTGTCTGGTAATTTAAGGATTTATTTTGTTCATTTCTCTTATCTGGAGGCCAGTGAAAGACAATTTAGACAACGTATATTTTTGAAGAGACACAACCTGGGATATATAATGCAAAGGGGATTAATGTACTTAATTAAAATGGCGTGAACAAAAACAACAACATGCATGGATGCAAAAATAAATACAAAGATATACGTTTGAGAAATAGGCATCTCATGAATAGCCCAGAAAGACAATGCTATTGAATCAAAACATGTAAACGTATAATTATTTATTTACATTGAAATAAGCAATCGTAAAATTGTGAAAATGAAGTTAAAATCAATCCACGTGTTACTGCTATCCATTCCATCTGATTGTTATCTGATTGTTATCGTTCCAATGTTGTCTCACAATGGCTGGTGAGACTCGTGCTTGTTTTATTTAATTCAAACATCACTATTGCAACGCCGGCAAAATGTTAACTGCCCCGCCTGGCAGACACGAGGTCGTATGTTCGATCCCGACCCTGACGCCTGTTGTATATTTTTAGTTTGCGTGTTCTCCTCGTGGTCGCGTGGATATTTCTCTGGGTCCCTCTAGTTTTTGGCCTCCATATTTAGAATCGACGTTGGTTTCGAGTATTTGGCTGCTATACATTTCCACACGATAAACCAATTCGTTGAGGTCGCTTCTGAAAAAGAGCTATATAGCTCAGTGAGCCTTACCTGCTAAAATACAAAAATAAATGTTAAAAAAATATATAGTTTATAGCATAACTAACTAGTTTAACTAACTATCCGCACTCGAGTTGGAAATCAATGGATTTTTAGGGACGGATTAGGGGTGGAATGGATCCATGAATTCATCGATTAATATTGATTCTAAAGCTCACCTCACATCCGTAGAATCGTATCTAATCACTTGTGTCAAGATCAATGTTTTCCACTTCATATATGTTGCATGCGAAGGGTTTATATCACCGCTGTATCCCACTAGAGGCGTTAACCATTCTTCACCGCAATGTTAACAAATGATGACAATCCTTAATCAAATCGCGACCCAGAATGGTGACAATTTGTCAAATCGCTGTTGTGGGTGACGCAGAAAGGGGGGGGTGGGGGTGCATCGTACAAGCCACAGTATACGGACAAAGGCAAACGAAATATCACCGCGCATCTCAGGTATTGCGCACAATTGCCTCCAAATACCTCTCCTCCGCTGTGGCTGGCTCATCGGGTGGGTTAGTGGAGTGGTCGGCAAGCAACTCGCAACTTTGCCTCCTGCAAAGTCAGCTAGTGAAGCCAGACGCTATCAAGGGGCTTCTCCCTTCACCAACTCCAATTCATCTCCCCCCCCCCCCCCAACGTTGCACTCTCACTTACTGCAGCACACAAGCTTGTGCTCTGGTTGACCCTCGGCGCAAAAGGACTCGATTGTTGCCTATGTCTTTGTTGCTTTCTACTTATCTTTTGTGCTACGTGCCGGTCTATTTTTTAAGGATGCGTTGGGCAAGTAATAAGTGGTAAAATAATAAAAATAAAACATAATAAAATAATTCTCACGACGTTTCGGCCACAATGCAAGCAGCCGTCCTCAGGTGAAGAACAGGTCTGTCGGAAAGACAGAGTCTGAACGCGTCTGAACGCTGTCTTTCCGACAGACCTGTTCTTCACCTGAGGACGGCTGCTTGCGTTGTGGCCGAAACGTCGTGAGAATAATTTTATTATGTTTTATTTTTATTATTTTATTATTTCCCTTCTACGTGACTTTACCGAAAGAACCAAGAAGATGAATCCCTGCAGTCACGAAAGCTTCAAATCGAAAAAAGTAATAAGTGTATGAAGTGTCAGTGTCCGTAGCGATGCATTGTGACGTGACCAAAAAATTATTGTGCTACAAGTTGCGGACGGAAAATGCACAGCGGTAAGGCTGTACGCGCGATTTTGATTGCAGCAGTGCATACCCATCTGTAACACTGGCTGCAGAAGAAAAATCACCCTTTAGCAGAATTTTTAACATACCCCAAAAAAACATTGTTGTTCTTTTTTTTTCTTTCGAAGACATATTCACGAACAGTGAATTCCACGACCAGGACGTGTACAGTCCTTAAGTCTCGACAAGGAAGACTTATTCATCCCTTGTATTAAAAAAGAAACCCTCTCGTGATCCTTTAAGCGTCCATTTGTATGCGATTACCTGCAATGCACTTCACTTCAAATTATCTGTTTTTCCTCCACTTATCCCAGCAGGTAACATAAAATGACACGTGCTACTTCAAATGCTCTTCAACGAAATGAGGGGCTAAGCGCTAAGCAGATGCGCTGTGCCTTTTCCGCGGGCACATGGTAGCATGGGCCTGTCGCAGCCGGGTGGCTGGCTTCAGACAGTTTTGCATTAGGAGATGGGTGATTAATTTGGAAGCCGTGCTACGGAGCCAAGCTTCATCGCTGAAAGGAAAGAAAAAAAACATCTTGATAAAAGCAGAAAAAAATAGAAACTTCCCTCCATCAGAATCATTTATCTGCATGACAGTGGAGCTCAACTCATTACGAAGAAGAAGCCATTTATTAAAGCTCGTGGTAATGCCCACAGGGATGTTACGAAATTGAATGAAGCCCCCCCTCCCCCCCAAAAAAAAAAACAGTCACAGAAGCTATGGGGGGGTGGAGCCGGTGGGGAGGGTTTTTCCATGGCCCAAACAGAATCAATTTAGCTCCGACACTAAGACATGGACTGTACGTTTTAATAATTACACCGGTCACTGATCCAACAAGGGAGCAAACTATCATTTGTATCTTTCACTTGATTATCCAGTTATCAGAATCTGTATTTTATCCTGGAGAAATCCGATGAGCTACAATGCTCTTTTCCACAGATGTCCCATGTAACTTTTCTGCTGGTGAAATGTCTCCTTGTTTATTTTTTTTCCCCCACAGCTATTTCTCACGAAGAATGAGATTCCCTGATGTTTCCTGTGCATTAACATATCAAGGCTCGCTCGTAATACGCCTAATAACGCCTTATCGTGTAAAAATGCTTTTGACGTTCCTTTCATAACCGACAGCGTTCCATCTGAAATGCTCACATTGGCTAGACATCGCACCTCTGTTGTGGAAACATCTTGGTTTCATTATATTCTTGAATAAAATTCAACATGCTTGTTTTTTATAACTAACATTTCACAACAAGATTCTGATCATTGTAATTTCACGTAGCATGGGCCACATTTTCCCTCAAGTATAGTACTGCAATCCCAATTCAATATGATTTGTTTTTCAGGGCATTACTAACTTTCATCCTAGCCTGATTAATTTGAACAAAATGTTCAGCGAAAATTTGCTGGAAATAATAAACTTGACATTTTCAACAAATGGTATGACAGATGAGGGGATACAATAACAATTCAGATGTTTAATTGCTTCATTTTGACTATAATAAATATTAATTTAACACGCACGCACACACACACACACGGAGAAGCCAGTGTATGTATTTCATTTCAAAGGGCATGTTTGAGCGGTGAGAGAGAGAGAGGAGACTTGATGTAAAATCCTTGAACCAAACTGCACAGCAGGAGCAGCAGCAGCAGCCACAACAACATTTCTTGTGTTCAACTCTTCCACTTTTATCACTAAGGTGACATAGACCCTTCAACACGAATCTCCGGGGAATTTATTTCAATTTAGCGGGACACATTCCCTAAGCCTATCAGACTAAGCCTGCACTGCCAAGTTCTACAGCAAGGTCCGTGTGCTCCCCCGCCCGCCTTTGCCTGAGCACGCAAAGGCGACAAAGGCCCATTCATAGCCCTTCATCCCCGGCACACCTCTGAGATGACCCATGCCTGCTGACACTACTCCTCTCGCCGAAAACTCATGGAATGGGTTGGGGGAGGGGGCAAGGGTGTAGAGGTCAAGATGTGAGAGATGGGGTAGGGCTGCTGCAAGCTCGGTGTGTGTGTGGTAGGGGGGAGATTTCACGCTAATGCTAGATGTGTGTGTAAACATGAGACACAAGGCTGATGTTATTGCTACTGCTGCTGCTACCGCCCCCATAGTTTGGAGTTCTCTCCCCCCATCCGTCCGTGCTGTCAACTCCCTGCTGCTGTTGAAGTCCAGACTCAACACCAACCTCTTTTTCCCCTGCCTATGAATGACTGCCTCTTTATTAAAATAAACAAATAAGCATGCCTCCTTTCCCGACGATGCCCACATCGCATTGATGTAGTCGCATTGCGACGCTGCATAAATGCAAATTCTATTGTATTGTACATTTAGTCACGCCTCTTTATGTCAGCGTGCAGAAGCCTAAAGCATGATAGACAACTAAATGTGTGTATGCCATTATTATGTAGGATAAAGCATACATGGCCTGCATATCAGTAGGTTCTTACCTGCTAAAACAAAGTTTATTTTTGAATCAATACCTGTCCCACACCTCCGATTAGCACGGTTGGCTACGTACGGTGCGAAAGAAGTTCAACATCCATACACGTGTTTGTTTTTTTATTCCGTTCGTTGTATATAACAGGTTCATTGAGCTTTACAAGGTACATTTTATATGGTGGTCTTGTATATACAATACGTAAAAGTGTTTTGCTTTTCTACAAACGTCTCGGAAGCAGTCACAGTTGTGCGTTACTTGGGCTCAGAGACTACATAATAATCATGGTCTCATTGGATCAATTATCTAACGCTGCTTGTTTAGAACCTGGTAAGACATCGCTGGGATATCAATGTAAGTGTTGGTGGACAAATGCATGACCATTGTTTTCTGTTTGCACAGCGTCAGGGACGATGGGACACCCATCTGCTTGAACGCAACGTAAAGTTCGTCTCCTCTGGCGAATTCCTAACGGTACTCTCCACCTAATGAAGTACTCATAACGCAACTCCTAGGTTTCAGTTTATACGCAATAACAATCCGTGGAGATCTGTTGCATTTCATGAGAACAGTAAGTAAATAAAAAAAACATGTACCCATGTAAAAGTGGAAAAAACACTCAAGCAGTCATTGCGCGATGATTTACTCAACACAGTTAACATCGCTAAAATGTCTATTTTGAATACAAATGTAAATTATTTAAAATTTATAATTTACAACATCCATCACTACCTCCGACTGAAATTCTTCAACTATATCACGCTGGGATAACAAACACGGTTTGGAAGACTAGATTTGCTAATTAAGTGCATGGCATGAGTGTAAATCCTCATTGAGAACTCGATTGTGGTTCTGTTCTTTTTTTACAAGTATATAATACAATGCTACTAAAACGCTTACAACGGCTCGCAATGGGTAACAACGGCTCGCAATGGGTAGTGTGATGTATAGTCTGCAACCATGATGAGGCGAGAGCACATATAGCTAGCGTTAAAATGATGAAAATTCAAACCAACTAGCGTTCATCAGGCATCTGTCTATACAGACTTAAGGATGCCGTGTTTGTTTTGTAAAATGTAATACGGCATTAAAAGTCCAAATACAATTGCACGGAATTTATTCCCGTTTCAAGTAAACTTGAACATCTTTTTTGTTGTATTATTCCACATTTCATCAAACACAGTTTCATCCCGTACGCAGCAATGAAATCGACAGAAAGACGAGAGAGACATTGGTCCTACGTGGTAAATGCTAAACGTAAGTCACGCACCAACATTGAACACAGCGATTTGCTTCAAGACAGAACAGAGATGACCCAACTCACTTTTGCCCCATCACGTGCCATTGCCCCTTTTCAAATCTCAGAAATCTGCAACAGACACACACACACACACAAATACAGGCGATTAAGTCGTGGCAAATAAACACACGCAACTAAACATTGACAACAGTAGCACACGAGAGAAACACAAATACATTCCACAAACTTGCGTGCAGTCTTGCATTTTTCTTTTTTAACGCCGTGTGGGTTGTGTTACCGCGATTATGTAGCGTAGACTCAGTTTTGCTACTTAATGAAATGGCACGATCTTTAATTTTACTCGGAAACTCGTAAATATGCATACATTGTTTAAAGACGTGCATTGGTTATGTGCATTTTTTTGTATTCCTACGCTATATTTGCATATTTGCAACAATCTGAACACAGGCATAAATGAAAGCGCAATATTTATTATATAATTATCCAACAAATTCTTGTTCACAGGATCCAATGTTGTTCGATTTGTTTTTGTTGTGCTCGTTCATCATCTTTACTGACCAAAGGAGAAAAAAAACATAACGTACCAACAATAGCGTATCTCTTAGTGTCATTAAAGGTACAAGGTAAAAAGAAAGAAAAAAACACAGAGCGAAGCATTATTTGTGTTCTTCGCAGAGGGCTTGTGACACCCATCATCAATTGATTTGTGTCATGTCGCACGGAGAGTACACACGATGTAATAAGCGGCAGCGGAGGTAGTGCGACTGGCTGTCTTGTGCGTGGCTGTCCTGAGTAAGAGATAGTGACAAGGTTCAAAGAGTGGCATCAAAAAACTACGACAGCTTATTATGCAAATGAGCAGCCCTGGTCATCCTTTGCCCCATTCTTTACACTTCAAACATTACATAAGTCACAAAGTCCCCTGCTTTTATAGCTCCTGCACGTGTATGCAAAACATCACGTTTAATTGTATTAGTTGGTCTCTCTTCAAATGAAGCCTGCTCATGCATTTGTCAAAGTGCGCACCTCAAAATGTTTTGCCTAACGAGAAAGTATTTTTTGTGTGCAAAATAATACCGAATCGAATGTTCATTTTAAACAGAGCACGTGCAAGAAATGTCAATGGTCAGTTGTGTGTGATTTTATTTAGTTATGCACTATTACACTTTTAATACATTTTCAGGGACTTTTCAATATCCGTGTAATATTGAAAATCGGCCTGATATTACAATGTCGTCATCGGCACGGGCATGAGCCAACTGCAACTCTTCAGGTGCCACTTCAAGGAGTTATCCCCTGGATGGTGTTTTCCTTTTTCCCCAAAATAAGAACATGGAGAATTAATTGCACTCACAAACTCAGTGGGCAAACCTCTTCATCCCACTCACGAGCTCATGATGCAAGGACTGCAATTGCATGTGGTGATGTTACGAGGGAATTATATATATACAGCATATTCATCATCATGTTCATCGTCATCATCAGTCGTGGTCAATCCACTGCCGGATGAAGGTTTAACTCAAGCTGCCGCCAAATCTCTCGCGATCCTGTGACGTAACGATCTGCGGGCACGCGCACGAGCGGATCACTTCGCTCCGTCTCCTCGGTGGACGTCCTTTCCATTTGTAATGTAGAGGGAGCGGGCAGTTGGGTCAGGGCACCGCATTGGGGCCACGGCGACCCCCATGTTTGATTCCCGGACACGACCAATAACAGTGGCAAGTGTTATCTGAAACTGACCCGGGTCGCCTCTTTCGCCGACCCGCACTGAGCGGCGTGGTGAAATTTCGTCTACAACAGCCACGGCCAACATGTCGTGGGGGAGGGCTACATCCAACAGTGGATGATCAAACGGCTTGGAATAATTTATTTGATAATTATTATTTCTACGGTCTTGTACATTCCATTAAACACACGTGCACCAAGCACCCAACATTTACGAATCAATGTTTTGTTTAATTTATGCCATTATTGTATTTAAAAGCTGACCATATTGACGTGTGTTGCCATAATCAGCAGCTATGTTCTATCTACTGATGGATGAAGGCCTTCCCGCGTTTCCCCCCATCTCTCATGGCCGTGCGATGCCACAATCCATCTCGCCGCTGGACCGCACGAGCTAACCTAATCGCTCCATCTCTGTGCCGGTCATCCTCCTGGGCGTATTCTCTCCTTTGACTGCCATTCAATCACCAGTTTCATTCATCAGTCATCATTCCTTGCTGCCCACGCCCACTAAATTTTCTTACCAGACATCATTATGTCATGATAATTTGCTCTTTTTATCCTCCCATCCATGTGTTCCCTTTTTTCTGTTTATTTATTTAGCTGTTTATATTTCGGTTCTTGGAAGAAAAAGACACAATACACGAATGCCTCCAACATTTATTATGAATTTGACAGTGATCTCTTGAGCAGTGATAATGGGTTTGCGCGTGAATTGATGCAAAACGAACAAGAAAATGGAACAAGCTGCGCCGTAATAAATAACGTAACGGTACAAACCGTTCAGATGTTGCAGTGTGTGGTACATCGACTGCATTGCCACGAAAAATGCGTGACGGCCAACATTACACCGCGATCATTTAAATGTCAACAAAAGCACTGGGTCTGCTGCAGGTCATTCAGTCGAGAGTACATGGGCACGTCTCAAAACGTCTGCACTCCAGCCGGAAGCCTTGAAAAAGTTTTCAGCGGTTCCTAATTTCACCAGCAATTCTTTGTTTCTGCTGCAAACTGTGCGTTTTTTTATTTATCTGCCAAACCACTGCCTGTGTGTTGTGAAAATCGTTCTTTGTAACGCCTTCTCGTTCGTTCATATATCTTGTAATGGCTGTGTAAACAAAACCAAGTAAAGACGCTCACACCATCGTGCGTATGGCCTTGTAATCGATGAATAATCTATCCGCCAAACGCTTTTCCGTTTTGTTTGCGACACTCACGTTCCTGCAATTTGGCTGCAAAATATGACGCGTGAAACAGATTAATTAACAAGACCTCCGCCGCCACTTTCACCATCTTTAATTAATGAATTGCAATCATGAATGTCGTGAATGTTATTTATATTAATGACTTTATACCAACGAATTAATTTGCATATATGGAATTCACGTGCGTCTGATCTTCTTATCGCTCCGTCCTTTTTTCTTCTTCTTTTTCTTCAGGAGCACTCAATTGCTTTCACCTTCTGAAGGTCCGTTCTTTTCGGATGCAGGCGGATCTTTTACGAGGTCCACCTTGCAAGCGATACATTATGAGCGCCCAGAGACGATGCATCACCTCCCGGCTAGGAGGCAGGGTCACGTCCATAAATCCATCCGGTGTGCGAACCTCTCCGAACGACGTCTGCAACTGTTCTCTTTGTTCTCCACATTAGCCTAGCGTCGTATCGATTCAGTGTGATTATCCCATTGCTAGCCAGCCGTATCTGAGCAAAGCAAAATCAATTCTTGTACAATCCCTCAGCAAGCAACCCCTTTTCCACGTCGAAACAATTATAGGCTCAACAAACCATTTAGATGCGCCACCTGACTCAAACTCCCACCAACACGAGCGTCCGCTTCCAGTTGTTGTTAAATTGGTGCGTGCGTTCATGAGCGCCGATGACTTTTGTGCTGAGTTAACCTTGCTCCTTATTTAAGGAAACTAAAAAAAAAACGCAAGCATGCTCATTTAAGAGTGACGGAGCATAATTACTTCTATTTCGATTTAAAGCTTTCGTGACTGCAGAGATTCATCTTCTTGGTTCTTTCGGTAAAGTCACGTAGAAGGACGGCTGCTTGCGTTGTGGCCGAAACGTCGTGAGAATTATTTTATTATGTTTTATTTTTATTATTTTATTACTTCCCTTCTACGTGACTTTACCGAAAGAACCAAGAAGACATAATTACTTCGTGATCTTTTTTAAAGGATGTCGAGAAGAAAAACTTGGCGTTTGCTCTTGCTGCCAACGTTAGACATCGCGTACATTCTGACTCGTAGAGACAGGGTGGGAATAGACGAGATCATCAGTGCAGTTTTTGTTAAAACATATTATTATTATCGTCACCGTTTTGAGATGTGATTGGATACTCGCTCGTCGCTGAGTGCAAACAACAAAAGTTCAATTTACGAGCGCACTTGTGACTTGACGCATTCACAGTGACAGCTCCTGACGAGGATGATTTAGACCCCACGCCCTCCCGTCGCTTCTCCCCTCGCTCTCTCCTCGCTCTCTCCTCGCTCCCTCTTTGCTCTCCCCTCGCTCTCCCCTCGCCCTCCAGGGCGCAGCGCACTTTAAATTATTGCATTCATTGCGGGCGCCTTTATCAAATTTTCTTGGGAGGTATTTTCTTGGAAAGATCTCAATCGCATGTCGCAGGGCTCGCGATGACATCACGAGGTGCCGAGCGGTTGTGAGACGCGTGCTCTGTTGGGTGTAGGTTGAACTTCTTTCGCGCCGTACGTAGCCAACCGTGCTTATTGAAGGTGCACTCGCTCAATTGGGCCTATGTGTGTGTACAAGCTTACAACAATTACAAAGCATATTTACGTTTTACAATAATGGACAGCCAATATGAGTGGGCCCTTCAAAAGTATATATTATTAATACTTTCATGGCCGATTGCTACACGGCACAAGTAATTGCTCAGACCCCGTCTAAAGAACCTGTCTTACTTTTGGTGTTGATGTGTTCATGCACTGTGCCATACAATTAGCTGGCATGATCGTGAGCAGCTGCGTGGTGGTGAAACGCAGCAACGATAATGGGTTATACACAAGAAAAAATATATACATTGTGAACCAATTCGTGTTCACCCGGTATGCGAATTTCTGATTGGAATAGAGAGAACATTTGTTATTATGTACATCTTTGCATCCTCATTTTAATTCATGTGCCTTTCCGGCATAATGAGCAACCTGAATGAGGCAACCTGTTTAAGATAGAACCTCATTCGTTAACTATTTGATGAAAGATAAGTGTCTTAAAACGAATTAGAAAATTTATATATTCAAGAAAAAAATTCTGTCTTTCAGGTGTGCAGACTTCTGTTCTTATCGACTGTAATAAATTAAATGCAAGCTAAACGAGTATGTGTGTGCATAGCTTGCTAGCCTATGTTCATTATAAGTGTGACTGAACATTACTACTATGCTAAGATTCTATGAATACACGAGGTGTGCTAGAGTGGTGTAAGCATGCAGGTTCATGTTGAAGTGACAAATTGACGCGTCTGAATAGCAGCATGCAGTTAACATACACACCATGTGTGTGTGTGCGTGTGTCTGTGGGGAGCGGTGGTGTAGCGGTTAGCGCGCTGCACTAT
Organism: Lampetra fluviatilis; assembly: GCF_964198595.1. Classification (NCBI taxonomy): domain Eukaryota; kingdom Metazoa; phylum Chordata; class Hyperoartia; order Petromyzontiformes; family Petromyzontidae; genus Lampetra; species Lampetra fluviatilis. The sequence continues at coordinate 2,885,973 of NC_136292.1, forward strand.
AAACCTGGCGACCCAGGTTCAATTCGCGCTCACGGCCAACACCAGTGACGATTATCTGAACCGGTCCCGGGCCTCCCCTAGGTAGACTCAGCCTCAAATGAGTACCTGGTGCGATGTGTAAAGATCGTCACCAGGGAGACAAAGGCGGCCGGGCGTGGTGTTGGCCACCCATCCCCTCGTGTGCCGTGCCGGCCTTCATAGGTGCTCGCTAACAGCACTTGCCCCTACAGTTTGTTAAGGCTACACGGGGGATCTTTGTCTTTGCATGTATGTGTCATAACACACACACTTTATAGTGAATTAGGATAAGTTCATAGTTTAGATGTTTTTTTTATTATTTTAGTATGTTAAAACATTCATCCGTGAACCAACAAAAAGCTAATATAAACCTATCGAATCTAACGAGTATAATATGAAAATCCGAACGAGTGTATCAATATTTATACACGTACGTGTTATGATGCAAAATATAAACACACCCGAACGGAATACAAGCAGGCAATGTGTACAATGCACACATCTACCGAACTACACACACACACGCAAACCCCAACGCGCACACAGCACGCCACCTTCTATATCACGGGCACACAATTGCACAATCTGAAATGACTTCATGTGCTGGGTGGATTATTACATCGCAGAATCGCGAGGGGTGGCGGAAGCATGGGGAGAGAGGCCTTCATCCAGCAGCGAATGATTGGAATCGAGAGCGTTTATCATTCGTGTGCCTCTTCGACCATGGCTGATGATGATGATGATACAGACACAGAACTTATAGCAGCGGACACATGCAGCCGTGGTCACAATTGCCCCGCGCAGCCAGGGTGACAGTTGCGAGACAATCACTTGCCCACGAGGCAAGAGACACTGAGAGAGGCACTGGCAAAGAGCCGGTCATGAGTGGCCCTGTCCACGTGTATGAGATGGGACTGGGGAGGTGGCTGTGAGCGCTGTGGCAGTGCTTACCTCTGCTGGTAGGAGGGCAAGCCGAGCACGTTGGGAGGCGCTCCGTTGCCGGGGTCCACCACTCTGGCCGGGCCGGTAGCGCCCGGAGCAGACCCACCACCGCCTTCCATCGTGGCTTGAAAGCCAAAGTCTGGGAAAATCCTGATCATTGCCGCGATGGATCGAGCGAGAGAGTGACTTGTATAAATTAAATGTTTTACTGTTTATATATTTTAAAAAAGAAATACTAAATAAATAAAAACGAGCAATGTCCAAACAGTTTTGAAACAACTACAATAAAAAAAATCAGCTGGCAAAAATATAATTATTTTCTTTTCAATCACTCCTAACCGCCCGGACGGAAAGATTAAAAACAAAACAAAAAACGTGTGCGCCGCTGTTTGCTCGCTGTGCGCAACAAAAGTCCTCTTAGCAGCAAAAGTTTGATGTGGTCTCGCGCAGAGCAGTGGTGCCGTCCCACACGGACATCGTCTGCTGCTGCTGCTACTGCTGCACAGCTTCCAGCCGAAGGGCTGCTGCTCTGGTGGCTCAGGGTTGAGGAGGAGACAGGACGGCTGAATGGGGGGTGGTGGTTGTGGATAGACTTGGGAAGGTGGTGGTGGGGGGGTATGGAAGGGGTGGTGATGTGGGTGCGTGGGGGAGAGGGGGGGGGGGAGAAACGGTGGTGGTGGTGGTAGTGGGTGGTGGGAGTGCGGCGAGATGGTGGTGGGATGGGGAATGAAGGGGGGGGGGGATGTGATTGGGGTGTGTGTGTGTGAGCGAATTGGAAGAGAGCTCACACACACACACGCTCACACACACAAAAGTGATAAAATGCCCTGGCCGCTGCCCGCACTTCCGAAACTCGTTTGGCCTCTTCCCCGTCGCACGTGGAGCGAACGGGCGAGGCAGTCGGCCAGTGCGCACTGCTTGCTGGCCAAGCTGGATTAGCACGGCACTGATATCGGCACAGAGAGAGAGGGCTGGGTATTCCGGGGGAAAATCCACGGGGTGAAACCTCGCGAAACAGAGAGCGCGAGCTATGGAGGAGTTGGATGGGGGGGGGGGAAGTGGGGGGAGGGAGTAGTTGGGGGGGGGGGTTGGAGAAGAAGAGAAAAAAAACACACAACCCTACCGGGTCCCCGAGTGTAAATTCCGTCACATAATGAATGCGGGCGCAGAAAGACGGACGCACGTGCTGCGCATGCAGACAAGGGGGGGGGGGGCTGCTGCTGCTGCGAGGCTTGGCCGCCAATGCAGTCGAGGCATTTCCCTTTCACCCAGGGGCTGTGCCCATTTCACTGTCAATTTCACCCGGGCTGGGAGTGGGAGTCACTCCGGCGGCGCGCGGTGCGGGTCGGTCGGCTGCAACCGCACCCATGCGCACCGTCCCTGCCAGGTGAAGTATGGGTATCGTGCGATACGATGCGCACACTGACACTTCATTGTTGCTGCTGATGATGATGATGCTGCTGCTGCTGTTGCTTTTCAGAGGGGAGTACGGACGCGTGTGCGTTTTATCCCAAGATTTGAGCGTGACCAATTGGACGCCTCTTCGACGCCAACTCGAGCAAGCTGCGAATATGAAACGGTGTAATTTTGTTGTCTTTACTGTACAATTGCATGTGCTTCGAGTTCGCTGTTTTGTTATTGTCGTTCTCGTAGCCTTTTGTAATAGTGTTAGCATGTTTTTTTTTGTTTCTGTGCACGTTTGTCATCGCGTGATGTTGCTGATGCAGAAATGTCAAATGTTTTTTTCTTGTTGGTGATGTAGTTTACAGCAAAATAAAGCCACGTTATAAATGGAATGCTTGTGTCGGTCTATCCCGTGTAATGTGTGCGTACGCCTTTCACGGCGATGGGGGAGTGTTTCTCCTTTTTTCCCTTTAAGAATTCACACATTTTCGCTTTTTTTCTTCTTTTCAAAATGAAATTTCGACGTGTGTAGCTGGCGGGCATACCTATGGGACGGACAAAATTGCAGATATTTATTAATACCAAAAATATATATATATTAAGACCAAAATATATGACCCTATTCATAAGTTTCATTCGGCGGTTGATGTACGGATTGCTGCGCGTTGATGTGACAATTTCGAGACTGTTGGCGGTCCGTCTATCGTCGTCTAATAAATGATTATGATGATCATCAGCCGCAGAGGCCTCCCCCTACAGCCGTAACCATCCTTCACGGCCCTGCGATGCCACAGTCCATCTCACTCGTGCAACACGAACCATATTCGCGATGATCTCAAAGCAGCTCGGAGATATTTCTATCCGAACCCCCACGTTTTCAACACCAACATGGACCACGGAACGCAACATGCTCACCATATGAACGCATTGCATATCCAGACTTCACTATTAAAACGTCGATGTATTGATGCAACACATCTCTCAATATGCGTGCGTGTTCTGGATATTGATGATGTTCATACTAATCATGTACAGCCGTTTGTAAAGCCACTGCTGGATTAAGGCCTCCGACGCAATGTGTTGGTCTCGGGATTGATTGACCATACTTCACCTCGCTGACAAGTGCGGGTTGGTGAAGATTGAGGCGTGGAGGAACCCAGAACCCGTTCAAAGACCAACCGAAACACACTGATCCTACTTGGCCGTGTCTGGGAATCGAATTTACGATAGCAGCCGATTTCATAGCGCATTGCGCTGACCACTGCGCCACTGCTCCACCACCCGTGTGTTGCATTATCCGAGCCTTTACTGCTCACACGATTGTCAGTGGGTCCTTATTGGTCACACGATGCAGGACTTGAACACGCATTACAGCCCCTGGACACGAGCGCCGTGCCGGTCCGCTCACTTTGCTCGGCGTCGGAGCACGTGTGCGTAATTACGCAACGAAACGAGCAGCACACGAACAGCAGAACAAATTACATTCATTATTGCACTGCCAGGTGATGAGATTAATACAATAGGTTACAAAAGGCTTTAGCCGAGGTTCTGACGTGTATTTAATCAACACCCAACGGAAGGCAAAAAAGCACATCGCAGAGCACTAAACGTGTGCAAGGCTAAGACATTAATGGACATTAACGAATACTCGTGAAGTGTCCAGATGGGGTAGGTTTGTGTCATTGCCAAAGATAAACTGGCAGCTGCATACACTTCATAATCAACAGGCCTTAGGGTGCACCAAAGCGTACTCGTGTTATGGCTAAGCATATGGTGTCCATTAATAACAATGCACGATTACAACTCGAACACGCGCGCGCAAATACAGTTCAACTTCAACACCTTGCCGACGACGCCGGTCTCGTCTCTGCTCACATGAGCCAGCAACAGCAACGGACGCTCCTACTCTCATACACGAGCCGAGCTCTTCTTCAGCGTCTTCTGCGTATCTCACCATTGCCAACTCGCCACAGCCCTGGGCTCGCGCGTGAAGGAACCCGTCGCGACAGAACTTCACGGTTGCCTTCTAACACCCTTGCGCGTGACGCCGGCACAAGTGCGGGTTGGGCTCCCTTCTTGCTCGTTGTTACAAAGCCACGATTTCATTTCAGCCGGGAGCTGTCCAGGAAAAAATATTTTACCGGCAGGGTTCGTTCGGGTGTGTTATGGGAGGCCCGGGAAATATTCCATGAGTAATTAGGCTTCGTTTAAACTTAATTTGATTGCTACTCTGTATTCCGTTTTATGTTAGTATGTTTCATTCTGATGTGTCTAAATTCTTCTGATATGCGTATGTTTCTTGCTGTAGGATATTTGCATTCAGATGTCAGTTTGTGCAATTGTCTCTGTTCCCCATGCTTTTCCTTTGGAACAACCGAGGTCCCCCTTGGATATAGTAAGAAACAAAACACGACTCCACTTGTAGTCTGAATGGGTTCTAATGTACATGCACTGTCCTTTTGTCAATCCACTGCTGGATGAAGGCCGCCCCCACGCCGGCTAGATCGTGGGGATTATTTAACCATACTTCACCCACACGTGGTCCAGTGCCGGTTGATGAAGGCGACTAGTATAGACATGGGATCAGTGCCGGATTATCCTCGTAGCAAAAGTAGCTACATATGCTACGGGACCCGCACTTTCAAGGGCCCCGCGCTAAATGTTTTCAAGCTATCAATTCCAGTTCAATGATTCTGCACTTGCTCTATTACTGTACTACTATACTGCCTTCTACTTTTTATGAACGACTGAGTGTTTAAGGTTAGCGATTTGTCGTATCATCTGGCTGTATAGCAAAGAAAAAAAATACGTGTTAAACTGACAATTACTTTACTATGCAAGTAAAAAATGTGTGTTTTAATATTTGTGGGGTTTTTTTTTATTTAGGGCCCCTTTATAACATATGCTACAGGCCCCGCACTGGCACTGCGTGGGATCACCGAAGTACAATGCATCAAGAGATTATTGTCTGCACTTATCCTACTTAATTTGGAGCTTTCGTGACTGCAGGAATTACTCTTTGGTTCTTTCGGTAAAGTCACGTATAAAGATAATTAATTAATTATTTTATCTTTATACGTGACTTTACCGAAAGAACCAAAGTGCACTTAGCCTCTGCTGGCCACAACGTGACCCCGCAGCAGCCTACGCCAAACCTGACTGTGGATTGGTGGTCACCCATTCCAGAGCAGCACCATGCAGGCTCCACGTCGCTCAGCTTATGAGATCTGAGATGAGATCGGAACTATCCCGGGTAATTTGGTCAATGGTTTCTCACCTGGTTGAGAATAGAGGTTGCAGTGATGTAACTTTGTGCTGTACATCCGCCTGGCGGATGGCATGAACAATACTAATTTGCGCAGGCAGGCAAATTAGCATGAAGACCGTTCACTAAACAGAACAAGCAATTAAGCTAATTAATATTGCTACTATTCGCTGTATAGTGTCAACGTAGCAAGCAGCGAAATACTCTATGTAATCATCGTCGTCAGCCATGATTAACTCTATGCTGGAAGATGGGCCTCTCTCTCTCTCTCTCTCCATGGCGCCCGCCGTCTCTACTGATCTTGCGATGGAATTGGACAATGCTGTCGTCCTAACAATCCACCTAACACTTGCACATGAGACGATTTCATCGCTCAATTTCTTATCTCTAAACTAATAATAAACATTTACTTCATTCAAGTGAGTCTCAAGCCAGCGTTTTGTTTCCTGGAAGGTTCTGCGTTGGAAAATTTGGGCAGTTACATACAAGGGTGTGCTTGTTGGCACTCCTGTGATCATTGTCGGGTTATGAACAATGACTCAATTTATTCGGATTGATCCGTTTTGTTTCATTTTTTTGTGTGAATGTCAAGTGCACGAGGCTTCCTTCAACTATGATGTCGTTTGAAAAGGGGTGAAAAGTTTACTGGAATCTGAGGGATTATTGTGAACTTTTTCTCAAGCGTTTAGAATTATTGCAGAGGTTAATTAGACGTGACCCCACCCCCCCCCCCCCCATGTTTTACGTCATTTCATTTCGCCAATATATTAAACGCTGTATTATTAAGGAAGCAACATTCACCTCTCCCGGCGTATTATTTATTCAAATATTCGCCGGCGATTAAAAGTCAACAGCGTATTAATATTAACACGTAACTGGTTGCAGTAATTTCATTTCTCCGATGCAAAGTGCTCCCGTTCGACCTGCGTTATAGCACAAAAAGAGTAAAGCGCGCGCCCGCGTTTGCTCATTGGCATTTGCGAAAGAGACACGAGCTAATGCGTCTAATTGACAATGAGAGACTCCGCCTGTCAATACAACCACAATTGGGGACGTGCGCACGTATCCCCGTATTTGCTGTGCGCGTGTTTAATTCCACCGCGCGCGGCAATGAGTGCGACGCCAATGCTTGCGTGGGTTTCAAAGTGCCGCGTGTTCTTAGGCAGCTCTGCAAGTCAAGTCGAACGCACGGCACACGTCTTCCGTTGCTGCACAAAGCTCCCATGCGTGGTGCGAGTGTGTGTATGAGTAATAGAGAACGATAATAAACATAATGGAAGCTACAGGTTCACAGATGCCAACGCACTCCGATCTGAATGCAGCCGAATTTATTGCTTGATTAGATGTCTCGCCATAAATCTCTGTCAGCGGAATGTAATTTATGTATAAAGTGATGGTCCGTGTAGCGGAGTATCAGACAGTCTCCGGCTCATCCATTACTTGCAAGACAGCAGGGATTCGGGCCAGATGTCATTATTTACAGTTGCATTAATAATGCATCAACAACATATGCATATACATGATTGCGGGGACGATGTGCTTTGAAGCAAGGCAAATTTAGCATGCGTTTGTAAAACTTTTTGAAACGGATGTTTCCGTCGGAGACACCGACGGTGGTTTCACCATCGCCGCCTTTTGCCCATTTCCCACGCCGGGATCCCGATCGCAGTGGCGAGAGGTGTGCTCAGCCCGGGCGACTCCCCGTAGCTCGGCGGCTGTAAAAAAATGAAAATGATTGCAAATTAAATGGGTTATAAAACCGCAGTTAAAGCTCGAGCCTAAATAGCAAAGTCACAGCTCAGAATAAGGGCTCCATAAATATTTGTAAATGTCGTCGGTCCGGCCCAATGCCGCGCACATCATAATGGGGTCCATACCGGTATCGTAACCATCGGTGTCTATTAAGAAATTGTTATTGCAGGATTATCGATGCTTATTTTTACTTGACTCTTGCAAACAACGCTCGTTATTCATGGATTTAATGAAAACGCATATATTTTTTTTACAATGTATTTTTGAGATGCGTGGACAGAGAGAACGATCGATGCATAGACAGCCGGGCAGCATGCAAATAGGTTACATTGAGCTCGCTATTTGCCTGTCATTAACACGCAACTGATGGCATTTACACACTTCCGATAAGTATCGGCAAATTCAATCCTTTGCCAAAATAAATCCTCTTCCGCGCCTTTCCGATCCACACGAAGCAAGGCGGCTCTCGCCTCGAGTCCGTCGCGATACAAAGCATCACTACCCCCCCCACACCTCCACTTATTCCTGCCTTCCTGACTGCCTTGCATCCTCCACTTTCCCCCCACACTTCCACCACCACCTCCTCCTCGCCCACTTTTTATCCCCCCGCACACCAAAACCGCCCCCCACCCCTTGGGCACACATTGAGTGTCGATCAGATCACGGACAACCCACCGTGACCGTCCGCATTGCACAATGGGGCTGATCGACCACGTTCCAAAAGGCAGAGGAGCCGAAGCGTTTCTCTGAGAGCGCCTATAAGGGATCAATCAACTTGTGCATCGGGACCCCTTCTCTCTCCACACCCCCCCCCCGCCCCCAATTTGTGGGGCAACCGCATTTGGAGGCGGTCACGGATTACAAAAAAAGGAAGAGGGCGAGAGAGAGAGAGGGGTGGAGGAGAAGGAGTTTGTGTACAGGATTAGCTTGAATCCATCCGAGTGCAACTTAAGCCAGCCCCCGCTGCAAGAAGCCTTCACCCTCGGCCGAGCGCGTGGATGGAAGTTTGAAACGAGGCTAAAGCTTGCGGCCCAGAAGAGAAAGGTAGACCCCATCGGGGTGTGTGGGGGGTGTAGCAGTGGGACAGGAGCGAAAGTAAATCGGTTTCACTTTTCTCCCAGGATGTTGAGCTGTGTGGATGCGTGGGGAGGAGATTGGGATTGAAGGGAGGAGATTGTATAAGGGGGGGGGGGGGGGCGGCGGCGGGAGGAGGGGGGGGGCAAGAGACCTGGGCGCTTTTCATGCGTGATTGTCCGTGACACGCCGAGCTGAGTAAGCAGGGGGAGGTTCAGACGAGACAGCTGTGCCGCCTTGCGCCTTCTTCTACCGCAGATCCCGGTAGAAGCTCATTTAAAGGAACTTGAGCGTCAGCAAGGTTTTAAAGTTTTTTTTCCTTTTGCAGATTTATTTTGAAGGCGGTTTTTGTTTAAATCCGAGATTGTAACATCCCAAGTAGTTACAGGAGAGTGATGTGTGTTGTGTGTGTGTGCGAATCGTAAGGTGTGATGGTGGCATCTATTTGGTTCGCGATTACGACTATGGGAGTAAGAAAATGAACTTTAACGCATAGGCTTTCGCGAACGATCTTATGCTCAATAATAATGATATTTATTGGGTCAGATCGAGTAAGTAAGTTGCAAATCCTCATCTACCTGGCACCGCCAATGTATAAAGTGGTCACGTGAACAAACGGGCCAATGTATGACTGCTTGCATGTTTTACTGCTTCTGCCTTCAGCCTTGGGTAGAGGGGAGACTTCATTGTTTTTGATTTTAATCAATTTTCTTGTTGCCCATTTTGCGTGTCCGGCGCTTACAAGGAAGAATTTGCGCTCGGAGAATATAAAGGGGGGGAGGGAGGGGTTGGTTTATGAGTGGTGTCCTCTGGGTTAACAGTTCCCCTTGTAAAAGGATGCGTCCATGTAGGGAAGGCAGATAGTCTAACAAGGGAGGTGGGTGAGGGGATAGGGATGTGGAGGGAGGAGCTCATTGTTAAGTGTTGTGAGATTTCGATTTAAAGCTTTCGTGACTGCAGGGATCCATATTCTTGGTTCTTTCGGTAAAGTGACGTAGAAGGGAAATAATAAAAGAATAAAAATTAAAAACATAATAAAATCTCACGACGTTTCGGCCACAACGCAAGCAGCCGTCCTCAGGTGAAGAACAAAGCTGTCGGAAAGACAGCGTCCTAAGTCACTGAATAGAAATCTAAATTGTTCAAGGCTGCTTGCGTTGTGGCCGAAACGTCGTGAGAATTTTATGTTTATTTTTTATTATTTTATTATTTCCCTTCTACATGACTTTACCGAAAGAACCAATAATATGTTGTGAGATTCCTCTCCGCCACATCGGTGGTGCTACTGAAGCAGCAAAACACCGGCACGTTCGTTCATCGCGTGACAAGTTTAGTCAGAATATTTATTTTGATTGCAGGAGGAATCCGATGAGCTATGAAGCTCTTTGTCACAGATGTCCCAGTTAAGGGCAGGTCAGCAAGTAACAACAGGAGTACAAAATAGAGAAAATGGTAAGCAAGTCACTGAATATAAATCAAAATTGGGCAAGGCAGCAAAAAAATGACAACAGACCACGCCAAGATATCACCACACAGTAGGAGTCTCTCAGTAAAAAATGGCACATCAACCTTGAATAATCGATACAGAGCTAACGATGAAACTTACAAATCATTTTTTACAAATGTGACTGCTGTATCGAACATTGGATCTTCTGCTTCAGGATATTTTTGAAAGGAGGGTTTTACGATGTTAATCAAGGAAAATAAAGTTGTTTCCAAAAAGGTTGGTGCTGCAATTGGGCCCGGTCGGATGGAGGGGGGTGCATGACACACAACTCACTTCCATCACGTGACCCTAAATCAATTACGCGTCGTAAGAAAAGAGTTTGGGCCAAACAATAATTGGTAAGTGCATAATTGTTTTGTTCATGATGAAGCACATTCAAAACATGAATTGCGTTAAAAGTGCAACACATAATACCTCACGAATTATAACATGATTCCATGAATACGCTTAACATAGCTAATTATGTTTTTTGCGAAATAATTAATTGAAGGTAATACACTATTAAATATTACAATATCTAAATACATCATTGCCAACCAAAACAGGCCTTTTTTACACCAGTATATATGTAGATCACACCACTTGCCCCCACACATCAACATTTCCTTAAAATATTTTTTATTAAACCGTTAAACTGCACGTGCAAACAGCCTTCTTATTTGTTATTAGAATGCCGTTTTCTCAGTTCCGTTTACATGTTCAGCGCTTTGTAATTCCACTGCTGAATTAAGGCTTTCCATGTTTCACCATACTTCACTACGCTGATCTATTCTAGGCTGGTGAGGGTTGTGGGAGCCCAGGACGGCATCAGATATCACCCACTACAAACTTTAGCTTTGGCCGGGAATCAAACTCATGTAGTTGGGTTCATAGTGCACTGTTCTAACCATTTCCCCGCACAAATCTGGTGCTCTACCCCACCAATAACCATAATAGCTTCTGACATTACAAAATAAAGTGGGCTGAATGGATGCAACACCTTATTTTAACATTGTGCTTTCCCTAAACATTTAAAAAAAGTATTTGTCCTGTTACTTGTTATAGTAGCATATGGCTAAATCACCCGCAATCGTGCGTGGGTTAACAAAGGGCAGTAAATATCATCTATCGCAGTGCGTTCTATCTCGATTTGGAAACTAAATGTTGCTCGAAGTGCACACACTTTTAGAAACGTAACACTCGAATGTCACGTTGGTGGCGCATACGGACCGTCGGGAGGGTTTAATCGTCTGCTCGCGGTCATGCTCAGGAGCAGTGGCAAAGTCATCGCATCGCAATGACTTCGAAGATAAACGATCGCGTGTCCAGATGTTATTAGCATCTAGGCACATTAATGCCATTCTCACTTCCCCGACTGCAATTGTATCTAGTTTGCTAATTTGTTTTTAATGCGGACACGGAGTTTAATCGCTCTTGTTCCACTTTACGTTGCTTCGGGATGAATAACTCGCCTCTCCGACGCTCACCTTTTTTTTTAACAAATCATCCCATGCACCCCGTGCTTTCAGCCAAGGTTCGGTGGTCCGATGGGGACAAAGGCTACGCAACATCATGTAAGGGCCCTGTGTTAAGTATGAACCGACATTCCCATGGTCGTACCACACACCCTTATCTGTAAACACCTCCCATGCCACCTGTTCTTTGCCCTCGACCTTTACCACCCCTCCATCAGTGTGGATTAAGGGCCACACGAGATACTAGCGGGAAGCCCATTGAGATTCAAAAGGCTCCCACCAACTCCACAGACAACTAAGACAAAGATCCCCCGTATAGTTTTGACAGACTGTTGGGCCAAGTGCTGTTCGTGAGCACCGATGGAAGGCTGGCACGACACACGAGGGTTGAGGCTGACCAGTACCACGCCCGGCCGCCTTTGTCTCCCTAGTGGCGATATTTACACATCGTACCAGGTACTCAATTGAGACCGAGTTCACCTAGGAAAATCCCAGAACCGGTTCAAATAATCGTCACAAGTGTTGTCTGCGATCTCGAGTCGCTGGGTTCGTAGTGCAGTGCACTAACCGCTACCCCTACCACTTCACACCCCCTCCGTACACACACACACGCACCCCTTACTAATGGCACAAGCCCACCCATTGTATGATTTTGAATCGGCGTTTGCGTTGCGCACATACCGATTGTAAGGTGTATAGGCAATGCTGGTGCTAATAAGCCACATTTTTCGAACGATCAGGTCAAAGGTCATGTGAGTTCTTAAAATTGACCTGGTTCGCATTACACCACGAATGTTAGGCTTTTAAATGATGCCAAATTAATTCATTTAAATTAAATGATGCCAAATTAATTCATTGAAATCGGTGGAGCGGTCTGGGAGTCCTCGAGAAAAATACAAACACATAAAAACGAGCTGCTTGTTATGTAGGTATTTGCTGGTATATTGTGGCATTCAAACAAACACTAAATTCAGCTCACAACATGTGAAAACAACAACAGCAGGGCATCATCTTGAATACTGTACTTCATACCCATTCACCTTCACTTCGGCACAATCGATCTTACGCCACGGAATACTCAATCAAAACAAGCTGGCTTCTTTTTTTATGCCTTTTTCGCCAGTTTTATCCCGATTGTGTTATTGGCGTCATGTCACGAGACAAAATATCCATTCAGATCTATCGCAGGGCAGTGCAGGGAAGCAGATATCACAGCGCTACCTCTGAGAACCCTTCACGTGACCTCTGGTCGACACAGTAGAAGCTCTGAGTCGTAGTGTCAGAGACAACACTCAAGGCATTTTTATCTTTTTTTTAAGAACGTACACACGGGATAATTAAAATGACACTGAGAAAGTACAACTCAAGGTAGGTGACATCTCAGCCGATGGGATGTTCATCATTGTTTGTAAGTAATGTTTTGAAGACCTGTCAGTGACAACGTGGGGGGGGGGGCACAACCAGTCTCCCGTTTGTTCAGTCGTTTTAATTGCCTTGTATTTTTAATATTACAGCAACCGTGTTGACAGTGCCAAGCTGCAAGTAAGGGTACATTTAATATCTGCGATTTTTTAGCAAGTGGTCGAGGATGTATGGGAAATTAAACCCCAATCATGAGAAGTACAAGGCAGAAAACACATCCACAAGATCACCGAAAGCAAACGCTGAAAAAATATTAAACGTTTAAAAATTCGTATTAATGCATTTTTTTTGTTTGGCAAACGTGCACAGCTGCGGAATGTGTGCACACGGGCGTTACAAAAAATAAATTACCGCTGGGGATGTTTTTTCATCTTACAACTAGTCTACAAATTCACACGACTGAGTGTCTGAATATAACAATTCCCTTATGACTCAAGTACAAATGACTTTCTGACCACGGAGTAAATCCAGTAGGAAATTATTGATGCCGACAAGGAAACCTCACTCAACGTTTTCCGTGCAACAAAAAAAAGCAGATTCATATTTTTTTGCTAATGAGTAAATGTAAGCCACGGTCACATCAGTCTTGGTGTGAAACTCAGTAGCGTGAATGCAATTTGAGGTTGGATGTTTTTTTTTACTTTTCCTCTTCTAGACTTCACGCTTGTTTTGCACTGAAAGTGAGAAAATTTACATGATGGATTACAGGACACCTTCGATTCCATTTGGCTCTCTTGAAAATGTAATTAATCACGTTTAGATAACTAAAGGAAAGATTTGCAATGTTTCGTATCTTTTTTTATTGTACGTACTAAAATGTTGTTTTACCCAGTAGATTAACCATTTAGAGTAAAGGAGGGCAATTTGTGTAAATCCGTATGTAAAATGTAGTTACCTCTCAATATCCTTGAAGGGTACGATTTGTGTTACCGGTAATGATACATTCTTTCAAGTTTTTGTCATAAAAAAATACTAAATCGGTAGAAGACATATTATTGGTTCTTTCGGTAAAGTCACGTAGAAGGGAAATAATAAAATAATAAAAACACAACTATATTTTTTTTATTTCCCTTCTACGTGACTTTACCGAAAGAACCAAGAATGTGAATCCCTGGAGTCACGAAAGCTATAAAATCGGTAGAAGACAGTTGCATTTTGGAAATTTTCCCAACAAATATCAGAAATGAACTTTCATGCAGGTGTTTCGGTGCCCAGTTGTTGTTTCCATAAATAAGTTGGTGCCACCTCAGGGCAATAAAAAGTATAATTTTTTGCTCACACGGGAGGAGGCCCTTCTGGGTAGCTCAAGGTGAAAGCTCGATAGAAAACACTCCCCCTGCGACTTCTTGCAATCCTTGGGCGGCAGCAGCAGCAGCAGCAATCCCAAGATTACCGCAGCTGCCAGGGAAAGGCACAGCGGACAGATTTCAGCCCGCACGCCAACTCTTCGGGCTCGGAGCGGCGAGCACGGCGGCGGTGTGGCAGCAGGAGTCAGCTGTTGATTCTCCAGCAGGACTGATGATGGCCTCTGAGAGGCGGTCACACGTCTAGAGTCCCGTGATCGCATTCCTAGACAGTGGGAGATGATGAAAAAAATGTATACAGCAGGAGCTGGGGGAGATGGGCAATTGAAATGGTCCACTTCTTTAAACTGTAATCACCCGTACAAATAAGGCGTGTAACTAAAAAACTTATGGTTGCTTCTTAAACAGAAAAACTCTTAATAAAGATAAATTACTGGTTATCAATCAAGTGTAAAATTGGGTTTCCTAAAATAGCTTTAATGGTTTTAATTACACAGCTATGTTCATTTCACTGGTCCCCAACTTAATGTAACAATTTCCAACATGTGAAATGATTGATGTTGTTTATGAATAAATTATATACCATCTGCAGCAATGTGAGCAATAACGAGGAGGGTTAGATGCAATCTTTCCAGGCAATAAAGTATATTACATGCAGCCTCCTGATGAAGGACAGCATGATTTGCTTACAGTGTCAAGCAAAAACCTCACGTAAATCAAAGCTTCCGAGAGACCGACCGCTTCACAGCGAGACGCGAGAAGGAATACGGAGAAACAGCATGATTACTGTACAATTAATTGCACTATCAGACGGAGAGAAAAAAAATGTTCATCACTTTAGCCATTTTTTCCCGCATACTTATAATTATTAGCCATTACCTTCTTTTTTTCATTGTCTACGTGAATGTTCATCACAAAATAATATGCAGATCCTCTACAGCTGAGATCTTAATTTACAACGTCGCTGTGAACGATTCCAAATTAATGTTCCTGAAATGGATTTTTAATATGCAATGTTTTATGTGCGTATATATGTACAGAATCATAACTAGACTTTTTAAAGCCCCGTGTATGCATACGGTTGGCAAGATATGTTCACATATTAACATTATTATCAATGTGACGTTTCATTATTCATGAATGTGAGGGGCATCGTGGTGGCGAGATGTTGTCACCATCTCTTTGTACGCAAGAGGTCGTGGGTTCAATCCTGACCCCGTGCCTGACGATGCCTGTATATTTGCAGTTCGTTTGTTCTCGCTCCCCGTGGTGGCGTGGATTTTTCTCCGGATCCTCTGGTGTTGCCCTCCACAGTTAGAAACATGCACTTAGATTATTTGGCTGCTATTCGTTTCCACATATGATGATATAAGGAAGCCCCTTTGATGGGGACATCATGTGTGGCCAGGTCACCTCTGAAAAAGCTAATAGCTCAGTGGGCTGTACCTGGTGAAATAAAATAGTTCAGTTCAGTTCATTGCTGTGGCAGCACAACATGGATGCTGCGACATCAAACCAACTTGGAAAAAATCCAAGTAAGCAGGGACCTCCCGTTCCACCAAGACCAGCTTGCTCGACCCTCCACGAACTCGTCCGAGATCGCGGAAACCGGTCTGGGATCGCCGTGCCGAGACGACTGCAGGAAGCCGTCGACTGCAGAGCGCTGGGGGGGGGGGGGGAACGCCGCGGGGTTCTGCGGAGGTTCTCAACCACGGCCGCATCGAGGGCCCCCACCGCCACGGCTCCGCGCGGATTTCTTCTGCCACGACAACTGCGGCGGCTCCTCGAATCAACCGCTTCATCATTAAGTCTCGATGGAAAACTCGTTTATTTTAGAGCCGCTCTTTTATGTTTAGTTTGTTATCCCTTCACCCCGCACCTCCGATTAGCGTGGTTGGCTACGTACGGTGCAAAAGAAGTTCAACATACATCAACATACATGCATACAGAACTGTGACCAGTTATTGCTGTGCACTCCTCTTCGACAAGCGTGGCATTAATGATGACCCACAGTGCAGTGACTGCGGCCACCCGACCCAAACAATGGACCGTACCATGAAACAATGGACCGTACCGTGAAACAATGGACTGTACCATGAAACAATGGATCGTACCGTGAAACAATGGATCGTACCGTGAAACAATGGACTCCACCATGAAACAATGGACCGTACCGTGAAACAATGGACTGTACCATGAAACAATGGACCGTACCGTGAAACAATGGACCGTACCATGAAACAATGGATCGTACCGTGAAACAATGGACCATACCATGAAACAATGGATCGTACCGTGAAACAAATGGACTGTACCATGAAACAATGGATCGTACCGTGAAACAATGGACTGTACCATGAAACAATGGAACGTACCGTGGACTGGGCAGCGAACGCGGCGCTATTTCCGAAGCTATTATCACGTGGCTCAACTTAAATCCGGACGTATCATTTACACATGCTTGTCAAACGCTAAAATAAGAAGAAGACGACAACAAGAAGCCCTGTCTATATTTGTGGAAACACGCTTTGTTAGAGCTACACATTGCGCCATCCAATAAGGCACAGTGCTGCATCACTTTTAACCACATATTTTGCTGAGACTTTGAAAAAAAACAAGTTTTCTTTATGAGAGAGATAATGTGCCAAATCTCACATGAACATCAGATGAACAGCGCAGACATTATCCTTTGTAGCCACGGTATTGAACGCCTAACATGCAGACGATGGACACATGTAACTCAATTCACACACACACACATTACAGATTCTGGCGATTTGAATAATTACGTTCATATCGGCCCTCGCTTAAAACCCGTTAGGCTCACGCGACCATTTAAATATAATTGGAGGGAAAAGCAAATATTTAACCTTTTCATTTGTTGAAATAAATAAGACCACCAGACGCCTCTCTGCCCACAGTGTCCCAGTGATCGCGGGAAGTCTGTTGGGACTGATATGCGCTGTTTGCTGTGTTTTTGTAAAAAAAAATTACACGGCAGAGAAAGTAACGTGTTGGTGATGGAAGAAGAAGTAGTAGTATAAGAGATCTGTGTTGACATAAGACACAGCAGTGGCGCTCGACACGGGGAGCGGGTGGGGCCTGACCACACTCAACAAAAGGGGAAAAACCTGCTCATGTTCAAACCGTTATACTAAACTATTTCTTTTTATTTTACCAGATAACTTCGAACTGAACTATAGAACTCTTTTTCAGAAGCGACCTGGTCACAAATGATAGCTCATCGAAGTGGATTATCATCACGTGGACATTTGTAGTGGCCAAATACTCTCCATGCACGTTTCTAAACGTGGAGGGGAAAACCCGGAGGACCCGGAGAAAAATCCACACGACCACGGGGAGAGAGACCAGACAAACTCCAAATATACAGCAGCAGGCGTCAGGGTCAGGGATTGAACCCACGACTACCTGTACACCAGGCGAGGTAGTTAACATCGCGCCGCCATGGCGCCCGGTGGTCTTTTAAAGTTGATCAACCGCGCACTATTGAACCCTTGAAGAGCAGATAAGATACAATTCTGCAACAGGTGTCTGCTGGCACCTGGAGTGAACAAGTTGGCGTGCTCGTCCCCAGTGAACACGTGTTGAGCGATTGCACGAGGGGTTTTTTTCTGCTACAGAGCCAGTCCCCCCCCCACCTCCCACCAAACCACCTTCTGTGAGGCAATGCCACTCTGCGCTCTACCATTAGCAGGGCTGGTCGGGGACACTCACGCACGCTCGCGCTTTAATTGTATCTCTGGAAAACGCAGGGGGCAAGCCAGCGTCAGCCCCCCCCCCCCCCCCATGTTGCCCGTTGTACGTTGCTGTGCACGCACTGGGGTTCATCGTTTTGTTTTCCCTTAAAAATGTGCCATTACTCGGATTTACGTCACCCCCTTTGATGCCATTCCGCAAAATACGCCGTCACTTCATTGGCACCGCTAGCCGGGGTTGCATCGCATCAGACCAAACTCAGGCCGGTGACGGCACTTTCCGACCCTCCTCGTATCCGTCGCCTGCACCCAGCCCGGGCACGAACTACTTCGCGTCGCGCGTAAAGAAACGCACCGCACTCTGAGAGTGCGGTGCGTTATTCACGTGCGGTATTGCGGCGATTTTCAAAAATTGCTTTGATTTACGTCGTTCTGATATTCGCCGCACATTTCAGGAATGCATCCGCGACCCGAGCCGGGGTGTGACTGTATTACTGCAAACATACGCCACCATCAATCACCAATCCCTCCCACCCCTACCAGTCTACATACATACATGCATTCACATTCACCGGCTTGCCGCTGAAATTCAGGATATTGTGGATTAACACAACACGATTGCCGTTGGGAGGTGTGTGCAACAGTGAAGGCTTTATGTTGAGGTCAAATTATCCACCACCTCCACGCAGCACACTCGAAATTAGCTCTGTGCTACCCCGAGAATCGGCGGCCACGAGGAAGTGCGGCTACCAATTTCAATCCGCTGTGTTTCCTTCGCGGTTAAGGTGACTCCTTTGTGTATCCAAGGACAGGTAGGTTTGAAAGAGAGAGAGAGGGTAAACCAAAATTGTGGTTAAATTTGCAATGTCATGCCCCTTGCACTAATATTGAGCAAGGTGATGTTACTGCTTAGAAGTTTTGCTTAAAACGTTGCTCTGCACAGCAGCACCAAAAAGCCAACAAAACGGGTTGTGTACGGAAAGTGCACTTGCGAAACGTGCCACCCTTTTGTCAATCCACTGTTGGAAGAGGGCCGTCACATTACGCGCGCTTCGTGGCTGTTATCTGAACCACACCTCACCGTTCGGGTGAGTGCGCGTTTGGTGAAGGTGGGGAGCATAGCCGCGCGAACATAGAAGTATAATACAGCAATCATTTGTTTTAAGCTCTGACCTTTGTTGCCCGCCACATAGCCCAGGAGCAGCCAACTGTGTGTCATGGTCGCCCATCCAAGCCTGTTTAGCTTACAACATCTGACAACTGCAGGCACATTCTCGGTGATTCGGTCATCGATACGGGAAATACATTGCAAAGGCTATACAATGGTAAACTTGCTGATCCAGATAAATATTTTTAATCACACGAAACCGATTTAGAAACAACAATTTGGTTATTTACAACGAGGCAAAGAGTTAAATCGAATTTTAAGTTTGAAATGAAATTGCACACATATGTTGCTGTCTATATCAAAGTATGAAAAATACGAATTTGTTTGACCCTTTCTGACAATAAAACAGGAGTTGTGTTAAGACGTTCAAACACCAAATAGAAACCTCTTGCAAGAAATCAAATCTGCAGCAACCACACTTACTTGTGACGAACATGCAATGTATTTTAAACTGATTGGCGTACACCAAAGACAGCCTTGTTCTTCTAGATTTAAAGTTTTCGTGACTACAAGGATTTACACTCTTTGTTTTTTTTCGGTAAAGTCACGTAGGTAAAAAATTGAAATAAACTAAATCACGACGTTCGGGCACAACACAAGCGTCCTTCTTCAGGTGGGGGCAACTTAGCGAAAGCACAACCGCTTAAGTGGTGGAAGCACACCGCTTAAGCAGTCGTAATTTAATTTAATGTAAAAAAATTACCTACATGACTTTACCGACAAAACCAAAGAGTATGAAGCCTTGTTCTTCATTGCCTAGTCCAGGGGTCGGCAACCAAAACAACAAGAAGAGCCATTTCTTTCCAATTCGGTACAAAATTCAGTATTTCAAGAGCCGCAATGCATCTATGTACATACGTACATATCGTCAAGAAGCAGCCCGTAAAGAGCCGCATGCGGCTCCGGAGCCGTAGGTTGCCGACCCCTGGCCTAGTCTCACCAGTGTCAGACCAGAGATCACCAAAAGGCGAACAGCACAAAGACAATGCCACACGTATCAGAGCATGTTTTGTCTGCATGTTCACCACAAGTAAGTGTGGTTGCTGCAGACTTGATTCCTTGCAAAAGGTTTCTATTTGGTTGTTTGAACATCATAACATCTCCTGTTTTATTGCCAGAAAGAGTAAAACCTACTCTTATTTTGCATATTTTGCTGTCTGTTGGTTATAGATTTTCTACACTGCTGCGTGGCAAAACATCCATATGCTGCGATTAAGTAGTTCACTCTTCTCGTTGAACAAACTATTTGCTCTGCATCTTGGGATTTACAAGATGTTAAAATCTGACACCTGAGGGGATAAAGTCATTAAAATAAACCATGAATTCCCATCAAGTTAATTCTACATATACAACTTTCACTTCCAAAGCGTGAATATATTGTGAGGCCATATGAATAAATGGCATGGTGGCTTGGCGTTGCATTGAATCAGTTAATATCTGTATCCGTTGAATATTTTTACTAATATGTAGCCTATAATTTCGATTTAAAGCTTTCGTGACTGCAAGGATTCATCTTCTTGGTTCTTTCGGTAAAGTCACGTAGAATGGAAATAATAAAATAATAAAAATGTAACATAATCAAATAATATAATATTATGTTTAATTTTTCTTATTTTATTATTTCCATTCTACGTGACTTTACCGAAAGAACCAAGAAGATGTAGCCTATAATAATGCACAACTCATCATTTATTTATGTATCACTATTTATAACTTTAGCATAGCCTGAGTGTTCTTGGAAGTAGTATTTTATGGTAAAAACAAACGAGTGTGCTGCAGTAATAAAGAAGGCATAATCGTAGCCTGTGAAATAACTATATCTGGTAGGTAAAACATGTAATGAAATACTGCATCTTCAGTGACCATCGCCACCCCTCTCCCTGCCACACTGACATGGCCCCCGCCCAAGCCCCTCGTCCTGCGGATGGTGGGGCGCAGAGGTCTGGCTGGGCCCGCCCGGGTTACGTGGGGGGAGGGGGGGAACACCAGCTCACCAGGCGCTTGCTGACGAACACGACCCCCACGCCTGGCTCCAGGGGTGTGTCCCGGTATCCCTCGTCCGGGCGAGGTTCTCTGATTTTTGTAAAAAATTAACCATTCATTGCGGCCTTTTTTTTTTTACCAATATTTGTCTGGAACCCCCCCCCCCAGACCTGTTCGCCAAGGGAGGCCCTACCAGGAGCACAAGACTACAGGCGACGTAGCTCTGAGGGTTGTTGGAACACACAAACCCCACCACCACGATACGGTTACGATTCGTCGGTGATCGGAGACCCCGGGGCCGGCCCGGGACACGCTGGTGGGACGATGTCGCTCGGCTGGCCTGGGAACGCCTGGGAATTCCCCCAGGAAGAGCTAGAGTCTGTATAGTGTATAATGTGATAATTGATTTTTTACCCTTTTATCTGCCAACAAAACGGACACCTTTTTTACGAGGAGTCATGTTTGCACAGACCACAATACCTGCAGTCATAATGCAAACAAAAAACATAACTCTGATAATGTATGCACTGTCCTTGAAGTTGATTTGTCCACACCCGAGACAGCTTTCCTTAGAGCCTAGTCTCACATGGATTGGACCAGATGACGCCAAAAGGTGCCAGATAAAAGGGTAAAAAGCCAATTATCATATTTTTTACTGGCAAATGAGGTACCAATGGTGAGTGTATAATGTGTTGTGTATAATGTATGGTAGTGTAGTGTATAGTCGTGTAGTGTATAGTGTATAGTAATGTAGAGCTAGAGTCTGTCGCCAGGGAAAGGGAGGTCTGGACCGCACTACTCAACACGCCGCCGCCGTGACCATCACCAGGACAAGCGGACTGAGAAACGAACGAATCTTAAGTGATCATTAACATCGTGCTCAGCTCATGCGTCCAAAAGTCACCACCACCAAATCGCAAGTGATGTTATACTGTAGTAGGCACACCGCATATTCGTTGCACTCCCTTGGCGTGCTTAGTTACCTTTGACTCTGCTGGGCCGGCACTGTGGTCTGGTCATTGCAAGGGACAACAGTGGGTAGATACAAAGGATTTCAAACTGATATGTTAATGCATCATGGATAGAACTGGACAGGCGACAGTCGACCTATGTATTGGAAATATATACAATATATATAAATCGGTTTGTTTAACACGTAGGCTTTCACGACCAAAATCCATTATATACGTTTTTTGGGGGTTAAATCACGTAAATATAAATGTATCGTTAACCCCGCCACCACCCGACACAGCCAATTAGTGAGGTTTATCACGTAAATAGAAAATGCTAATTCGTTACTAGTACAGCACACCGGTGTGTTGCTGGCGTGTTCAACGACACTTCTATATTTACACGATCTAACCCCCAAAAAAAATCTATATTATAGAAAAATCTGTTTAAATGTTTTAATGTGTTTTGATGCATTACAACCAGGCGTGGGAGTAGAATGCAGTGCCGTGGTTTGCGCACTACATCATGAACCTGGTGACCTGAGTTCAATTCCGGGACAGAACTCACACGAGTGATGTGAGTGATATATGAACTCGATCTGCCACCACCCCACTCGCCCCCACTTCCTTTACCAACCGCGACCAGCGTGAAGTATGGTCAAACAAACCCCCTGTAACCAACATGCAGTGTTGTTGAAGCCTTCATCCAGCAGTGCATTGACAGGGGCTGGAATTATTTATAATTTTTTTGTTGTATCGAAATTTGAATTTCAAACAGGACACTGCTTGTTATTTTTTGTATAAGCATTTCTTCTTCATACGAGAATTTGCAAGAGATGGTGAAACAGATGAAAGAAAGAAGACGATCAGGGTTAAAAG
The DNA here is from genome assembly GCF_964198595.1 of Lampetra fluviatilis. Classification (NCBI taxonomy): domain Eukaryota; kingdom Metazoa; phylum Chordata; class Hyperoartia; order Petromyzontiformes; family Petromyzontidae; genus Lampetra; species Lampetra fluviatilis. The sequence continues at coordinate 2,908,811 of NC_136292.1, forward strand.
AAAGTAAAAAAAAAACATATCAAAAAAAGGCGCTTAGGTGCCAAGAATCATCAAGTTGTCTGGAAAAACACAGATTGGATAAAACAGGCGTCCGGGCTGGGAAAAGTTCAGGAGGTTACTTTTGGGAAATGCAAACAACAAGCGTTTGGTCTTGGGAGAGTGGAATGGCTTGACTGACGTCTGGGTTTCCAGGATACCGCTGAGCGGACTCAAGCCCTACCGCAACAATAGGAGGGGGGCAGGCAGCGAACGGGGGGGGGAGCACTGCTTCATTATCGGTGCTGCGTGCTGCATCGCTCGAAAACTTCCCAGCACGGCTCAAGGAAGTGGGTTTTCCCTTTTAAGCACCCTTTGCTCTCGTAACGTGGCGCACTTTTTTTGACGAGCGTTCCTTTGAATGCGCGTGGGTAAGAATCAGCCTTGAAGAGACCAAGCGGTTTTTTTTTTTGTACACTGGAATTCATCGGCATATTTTATCGGCCACTTTTATCCACTGCTGGCCCTCGTTCATTCAGCATTGTTGGCGCCGTCTCGTGCGGTCCTGCGATGCCGCGCATCTATCTTTGCATCTTGCGCGTGAGCTCGTCTCATTCACGGTGGTCATCCGCTTGGGTGGGCTCCTCTCTTGCGGCTGCTATTCCGTCACGAGCATCGTCCATAAGCCATCGTCCCTTCCAGCGATGTTTCGTGCCCAAGAATACTTGTTTTTCTAAAGTCAAGAAGGATGCATTTAATTGGTATTTTTTCTCTCCCATCCATGATCCTCTCCCTGTCTCTAAGCAGAATTCCCAACATGCATCTCTCCACGGGTCTTAGTGTATTTTTCCAGCTTCGTTTTGATGTTCTTTGCCAAAATCCATGCTCCTGATCCAAGTTCTGACAGTATGGTCAAACAATTCCCATGATTGTTCTGGCAGTGTGGTGTCGGGAAGCCTTCATACGGTAGTGGATTGACACAGGGCTGTACATTATTATTATTATTATTCAAACGTAATATAATGGCCGGAGTATTAATGAATAAAATAAATACGTGGGTTTGTATTTATACCATCCCATAATGGAAAAGTTTTGAAAATCAACACTATTATAAATTCATGTGAATAAAAAAATGGGATTCAATATTATACTTTGAAGGCCAATGCTACAGTGACGACAACAATCCATATTGTGAATAATGCTACAATAAAATAATTTAAACATATCTTTAATATGCACAATTAAAGCAGTGCTAAGGGACACTAATTTTGCAGTTCCCACAGTGTTCCATTTCATGTTGTATTTTAGCGACACAGAGCTTTGCTGTGATGTTTGCACTCGACATTAAGTAAATATCTCAGTATTCAAGAAGAATTTGGCAGACTTCTGCAAGAAACTTGGCCAAACGGCACGAATACTTTCCATACATATCAATCAAATATTGCATTTCAAAATTCAAACCTCAATTAGCTATGTAATGCAGAACTTCAGCTTTCTGGCGTATCTTCCTGTGCTCTTACCCAGCGTGTGGAAACGGACGGAAACGTGCAGCGCATTTTCTCCCGGGCCTCGGGCAATCGTAGCGGGTCGGCGCTCCGTCTCCAAGCGGTTACACAGGGACCGTCCGTAAATCCACACTCCACCGCCGGTTCCACACTCCAGCTCCTCGTGGACTCTCACAAAGCTTGACCCAGATTGCGCCGCCTTTGCCTAAGATGGGGTTGCATGAAAGAAATAAGTGTGAACCGTACGCCATTCAATCAGCTTCCAATGTTTGACAACAATAACGCATTAGCCTCTCCTTAAATGAAAAAAAAAAAACGGGCGAGCGTTGCTAATTTAAGAGCCTGTGCTAGGACTTCCATTTGCGGCGCGGAGATATTCTCAAAGGCTTGGAACAAACAGCTTGTGAGAATTGCATCAAAGAGACTATCAACATTCTGTAATTGAAGGCTGCAACACAACAAACGGTTAGGTGCATTTCGATCAACAAAAATACATTTTAACCACGTGGTTCACCAGAAATGGTGATGGGAAAGCAATACATCGACTCGTCCATTCGATGTGCGACTTTGCATGGCAGACGTGAGCCAATTGCTGTCAACGTGGTTAAAGTTGAAGGGTTTTTATTTTACATCATGTGACCTCCTTTGCCAGTATAAAAAATATGAAAATACGTTTTTCCCCTTCTATTTGGCAACAAAGTATTATCAGATTATGTTTTTTGTTTGCATTTTGACCACAAGTATTGTGGTTAATGGAGACATGATTCCTTGTAAAATGTTTCAGTTTGGTGTTTTAACAACTTAACACCTGTTTTGTTGCCAGATAAAAGGGGAAAAACCTATTCTCGGTTTTTATTTAATTGTTTATGTCATCCCATATGTGGTGCCGAAGCAAAAGCACTCATCCAACGGAAGAATTGCAGATTAGGATTTTATTTTTTCACTCGCACACATTTAAGACCTTTTGTTATGAAATGTGTTGGCTTTTAAATGGTTCTACACATTACGGAGGAGTTTCGCTAAAGTCCCGTTTTCGTCTCCGATTATTTTGTGGGGCCTTTTTGTAATGTGGAAAAGAGGCTTAATAATTCAAGGAAAGTATTTCCTGTATATGGTAGGGGTTGGGAGGGGGGTCAATGCACAGTGATTAGCCACGGCTAGCATCAGTGGCCAGAGATATCTGACCCGGTCCTCGATCGTTGATGCAAAAACATTTTCGCGTGGCCCCAAAAATGAGTAACTGCATGGTAGAGAATGTGTACAGTGAGTTAATATCACCACTGGGGAGACAAAGGCAGCAGGGCATGCTGCTGGTCACACTAAATCGTTGTGTGCCATACCGGCGTTGCCATCACAGCACCTGCCCCAACAGTTTGTGTAGGCTATCGAGGACATATTTGTATAGACGGTGTATTCCGATCCAACTAGAATGGAACACGTTCCATTCATTGGCTACCACATTCAGATAAGCCCCTCCTCCTCCTCCCCCCTTAACTTGTATTTAAGAACTTGTCTCTTGGAATTTTGCCTCACTTGATACAGTAAATCTAGCTGTGACGGTCCCACCTGATGACGGAGACTTGTGTTGCCTCCGAAACGTCGTGATGTTTTATTTTTTATTTGTTATTATTATTTCTATTATTTGTATTTCTAATTGATTACAGATTTTTATTATTTATTTATTTATGTATTACCTACGTGACTTTTCCGATAAAACCTAAGAGTAGAATTACATTTCTGCCAGAAAAGTGCTCACCCGCAGACCCCATTCTCATCATAATAAGCCCACTCCCCTGAAATTAAAGATTTCTCAGTATAAATATAACATAGCATTTTATATATATATAATCTTGACATAACATTAAACCTGTATGTAAATATACGCGATAAGATTTCCATCAGGAGAAATGAATTTACAATAAAAACAAAAATCCATGTAGCAATGCCTAAAGTGCAATGCGTGACCTCATTGCGACACGACAGGACACTCCTCGTTTACATAACGGGCCTTTGGAGATGCACAATGCGAGTGATTTGTAACAAACAAAATAATCATCGCCCTCCGGGATTCACGCAACGCCTTCCGACCGCAGCCGATTAAAGGCACACTGCTGAGCCCTTGGCGGACCCGCCTCTGGACGACTCCCTCCACCCTCTGCTGTTGACCCCACCGACCTCTTTTTGCACCGGGACAACCCGACGGTGGCAACTCCCCGTGCCGTGCTAAGCGTGGAGAATGCGTTTTAAATCGGCGGTTAAGGCACGAGCGAAGCAACGCGACTTCAGGGGGAAAAAAAACCTTCCTCGGCAAACGTTGGCGACGCGAACCACGACCGGCCTTTTGACTGTTCGACCTAATGACCGAATAGACAATTATTACAAAGTAGCGTTTAAACGGCGACAGTGCATGTTGGTCATTGACCAGCATTGTACATTTTGAAAAGAAGACGCCTCATATGATTAAATAGATGCTGCGGTTCCAGCCGTATGGATTACTGGGGGACCCTTGGCTTTTGTGGGAACTATGATTTATCGATTGCTGAGATAATTCAATCAATGAGTGAAACGATTAACATTGTTGGATTCATAAATGTTACATTTAATTTACATTGCCCTACATTTAAATATAATTATTATTTTGTTTTCTAGTCCTCTGTCAATCTACTACTGGATAAAGGCTTCGCTTACTCCATATCGGGTTGTTTGACCATTCTCTACCACACTGATCAGTACCGATTAATGAAGTGGATGGTGCCAGCAATTGTTCAGATATCACTCGTTACTGATTCTAGCTGTGGCTGGAAATTGAATTTATGTTACAGTGTGTGAACCACTTCTCTGCTCATAAACGTGGCTTTATTGGAGAGCTCGCTCCAAATGAATAAAGCTTTGCGTGGAAGCCAACAGTGGTCGTCATACGGATGGACTTGCCCCCACCATAGGAGAGTGGAATTTTCACCAGGGCCTCAGAGCTGTAAACAGGAGATGGGCATCACTTCAATGCTGCATTGAGAGTTACAATCGTGACATAGGGAAGGAGGTTCCTAGAAATATTTCCCGAGACAGCAGTAATGACATTTTTAGACCTGTGCGCAACAGGGGTTTCGCCGTGTAAGCCCCGTGCGACAAGAAACACACACACACACATTAAATACCCCACGCCTCTGCTGCCACAAGAGGGCTTGCACAACTACACAGATGTGCGGCATCAATTTAGAGTTTACTGGTCTGAATGTGCAGTTTACAAAGGCAGTCGATATGCCCTGTTCCCACGTCATTTTGCGAGGTTCCCTTCACTGAAGTAAGCCATCATGTAATACCACGGACTCCGGACAAATTATGCGCACACCTCTGCGAGACGTTTGTGGCGATTTTCAGCAAGTTGATGTGCGAGAATACATGTGTAGTGAGTCGCTCAGAGACACTAATGGTAGGAGGCGCTCTATCTATTACAGCCTTCACAGGTACGAGGAGTAACTACACTATGGTCAGGACAGCCAACAGGCAGCCTGACCAACAACTCCGAGGAGGTGAAGACGGTGACGAAGACTCCAGCAGCACGACGGTTCCACTCCAAACAACAGCCCCGAACCCCCACTCGGGGTCCCCCTTTTATCCACCCAGCGTGGCCTCGCTCCGCCCTCGGCCACGCCCCCCTTCTCGAACCCACGAGAAGGTTCCCTCACGTGCCCCCCCTGTCACCTTTGCCCCACATCCCTTTCTCCGGCTTATCACGTGACCTGCTGACAGACAGGGCTGCTACAACAGCAGACCCCCTTTTCTGCCAGCAACCAGGGCTACGCGCCTTAGTTACCCATTCCATGTCACTACACATATGTATTCTCACACACACACACATATAACGCATGCATTTCCTACTATTAAGTGTTGTTATTCTGAGGTATATTAGTGGTTTAATGATTAAAGCTTAATTTTCATGCATGGCTAATTTATAGGCCCGATGTCATAAACAGAATTGCAGTTTAATTACACCACGCTTGTTATAATTTTTTTTATTAGCAGCATACTCTTTTTCATTATGAATAGTAATGGCTTCCATTAGTTCGCAATCATGTCCGTTTTTAGTGGTATAATTGCAGCTCTCCTTTGGGACTGATACAACTTTCTAACAGAACTTGTGTTGGCTTGGTCACCTTGATGTCATTAAATATCCTTTCATTAAAACCATTAATTTTAAAAGGCTGTTAATTTTATCATAAATTTTTGTAATTTCATTATCTTTTTAAGGTGAAAAAGAAGGTCACCCAGAGTATATTATGTTTAGTTTATAATTCATTATTATACCATTGTTATTTAAGAAATCGCGTTTCCAATTTTACCATATTTCGTATTCTTTATACGTCCAATTCCAGTTTCTATTATAATGTTTTATTAAGTTTTCCCTATTCATTACTTTGCCAGAAATGGCAGTCAGAGCTAAAAAAAAAACCCACTGGAGCTAATTTCCTTTACACTTAGGTTACACTCATCTAAAGCATATGCATTTTTAAATTTTACCCGAATTTTTTTTTTCCACAAGGACCGTTCTCAGATCAAATTACATTTTACTTTCCACAGCAAAAAACTTGGATTTGTTTCCATTGCAATTCCTCCCTTTAGCTGTCAACGTTGAGGAGCAGAGGGGGGCGGTTGTCATAATTGCTTTTCACAGTGTCTCCTGCAAAGCGTGACTCACAAGTGCTGTGAACACGTCCCCTGCTCCATCATCCCGAGGACGCTGGCTGAGCTTTCCCACCGCGTCGTTTGCTTCTCGATTGCCGTTGTCAAAACCCGCGGGCGATGATCGTCGAGATGGTTTGCCAGATGACGTCCTCAAACGCGGCGTTTGATTCCAATTTGTTGTCGAGGACATCTAATGAATAATGTGCTGTACGCGCCGCAGGTGGTCTAATTGCTGTTAATTCATCTGTTCTGCCTCGTCCGTGTCGCGGTGGGCATCAGGTAGACTCTTTATATAAATGCTGCCTGTCACGTGGAGCACTTCCAGTCGCATGCTGGAGAGCAGGCTGCCGAGCTGCAGCCTGCGCCGTGCATTTCCCCGTCGCTCGGATCCACGCTCCCACATCGGGTTCCCAGGCTCTTCCAGCCCAATAAAGGAGAGGCTCGCCGATGAAGTGGGGACCTTTGTCATGCAGATCAGAAGCACGGTCGCTGCTCAGTTTTATTACACCCGCCGCTTGCGCTGAGCCATTCCCAGAGGATTTGATCGTCTCCTGGCCTCATCATCTAAAGATCGCAGAGGCTCTAACGGCAGCAGAGTTGAAACGTTGCCTTCCGCTGCCGTCGTCAGGATTTTTCGCGCTGCCTGGTTTGATGTGGCAGTGACAGCAGCGAGCGCCGGTCATGCTCATGTGAAGGCGGGCCCCGCCGGGAGCCGGCCAGAACATCGCTCGCGGTTGAATGATGCCGACTCAAGCCCCGCCGTCAGACCCTCACCGGGGCAGCCCGGTGTTTCGCAGAGCCTCCGAAGACGTGTCAATGATCTCCTCGACAGAGTTGCGCGCTGACCTCTTGTCGTCCCAATCGGCGCGCGGCTCGCGGCCAACGGCCCGTCCCGGGCTGCCCCTCGCGCCAGAAGAGTTACTCACGACAGATTTGTCCCCGGGGTAATCAAGGCGAGGAGATATCACGTGGGCCTCCGTGGCCTGACCCCTCATGACCTGCCGGCACTTGAGAGCGTGGCTCTTTGTGATCGAGAGATGAACAGAGTGGTGATGTGGATATGCTAGTCTCGGTCACTGTCGAGGAAGTGGAATCTCTGCCTCCGGCAGGACTGTCATATCTGAAAGAGCGAAACTTGCTCTCACCTAATGCAGCCTTTGGGTTTTTGCATGATGCTTTTTTTAAGAAGACGGAGACTGTCTACCTGTGCGTAGTGTTTAACATACTCCTTTGAAGCTGCCGCGTGGATCTGCTATCAAGTCATCCTGTGAACCCGAAGCGGCGCTCTGTGTGATCTTTACATTTGTATTCGGCAACATTGATTTTCTGCGTAATGATGTCCTTCTCCAAGTTGCCTTTGTGCGACCTATCGTGGCACTCAGTCGCGGCTCTGAATTTAACTTGCTGGAAGTGGCAGCGTGCATTGCCTCCACGACGTTTGCACAATGAAGTTTTACTCTGTTTATGTTTGCCATCACCGGTTGTATGTAGGTCGCCTGTTTTAGTGTCCATTTACTGGTCACTATTCCTTTAGCGCCCACTGAATCAAAGACACCTGAGATTTTGAAATTCAGTTTACATACACAATCTGAATTATTTATTTGCGTTTGTGCTCTCTCACCTTTTTTTTACGTCTCGGAAACAAAATTGTAAATGTGCGTGGGCTCATCCAAAATGCATTTACTGGCAGTACCGGCAGCCGCTGGATTTGTGTCATTTTTAGGGCGCCGCAAACAACACCGGGGAGGAGAAGGCGCACACGGGTTTAGCTCGGGTCGGAGCTCGTCATTCTGAGTCACGCGCCGCTGATGGCAGTTTAACGCCGTCAGAGGAGCTCACCGGAGTAGCGGCGAACGGCGGCAGGGCAGAGCGGGGCAGGGGTGGTGGGGGGGGGCAGTGGAGGCTGCGTGGCCTTGGACGAACGTCGGACACGCTCCGTCTTTTTTTTTGTCCCCGCGTGGCGCTCCCGCAGTTTATGAATCGGGACCAAAGTGGCCGAAGCCAGGTTATGGCGCGGGCTCGGCTTTTCAACCGTCTGACAGGGATGACCTCTTAGAAGCCGCAGATCCCGGGAGAGTCGCAGGCTGCCGTGGAGTTACGGGGGAGGCCTGGCGCTGCTTACTCCGGTGTGATGAAGGCACCCATCAATATTTATGTGTCTTGTCCGAGAGGCGGGCTTCAGAACTCCCTGTCTGCGTTGGCAAACTAAGCCTCTATGAAGATTTGTTCTGATCTCCACAAGAGTCGGCCAGGGCACGTGACACCTTCTTGGATAAAATACTTGATTCTCCTGAATAGATTGTCTCTGAATCTGCCGGTTCCGCGGATATGTGCCTTTTGCACTTGCTTGTTATTCCATTCTGATTTATTGATGTGGCCCCGATCAGTGGGATGTACTGGTACATTGATTAGGTCTGTATTATTCTCCGTGGGTGGCGTATTGTTAGGAATGGGTTTGTCTACTGGAAAATCTCTCTGTGAATCCGCAGACATGGCAGTAACTTTGATATCTGCCGTAACGCAGCCATTATACGAGGCAGAGCTTAACAGGGCCTTGTACGTGTGTATTAAAGTTGCCACTCTTTGTTTCAAAGTTTTGCTTCCCACGTCTCTGGTTGGCGCCGTTGGAGTAATTGCATTTTTAGGACTTGTTGTCGTGTCTGTATTCCCATTTCTTGCATAATGAATTTCCGCGGAGACATTTTCTCAACTGTGGTGCGCTGCCGCCACTTTATAAACAGATTGTGACCCTTCAGAAGCAGTGGGCGATGAAAATGAAGAAGTTAAAGCTGCGTCATTGCAGTAGCAATCTTTTAAATTTGAATTGGTTGGTGACAGATTTTCGTGTCTCATTAAAGCGGGATTTATAAGCTGGCTTTGCATTTTTTGTGGGAGGAAATTAGCCTCTGAGGGAAATCATCTCTCCCTCTCCGTGGCCACATCGTGCATCGCCATTACTTCTGCAAATGATAGGCTGACACAGTGCAAACGCTTCCTGCAAGGAAAAGAATGTCAAAGGAACCATTTAACGCTGTAACAGTCATCATAGTTTATTCCCTACAAGGCAATCACACATCTAGCGCACGCGATGCCGCCGCCATTCACAGGGTAGGCGCGCAAAGGTAGCACGGTGGCACCGCCGATTTGAGGTGCTTTAATGTGAAAGGCAAATAATATCAATGTGTGTCGTCAGCTCGTCGTACAACCGTGAACACATAAACAGAGGGTACATACCTAACCGGTACTGAATATATATTTCTCCAGACTCAGACTTGAAGAAGACACTACCACTATATTGCGTTATATAAGTAAAAATGAGTTCATAGGTAATTTATTCCATTTTAACCCTAAGTACCTTGTCCTTCTATCCGGCGACCAACTACCTTTTATCCACTTTAATTCTGAGTTATATGGGCAATAGACCATATGCCACTTTGTCCCCTGCTATAAATCTAGCCCTGTAACGCCGGCCCGTTATTCATGAGAACCAAGTGGTAGGACAAGGATGTTTGGGTTGGGCAGCATGGGGAGAGAGTGGTGGTGGGCGGTGGGCGGCGGGGGGGGGGGCAGGGAAGCGAGGGGTGGCAGACGAGCGCGGTTAACCCCGTGCCTATTTGAGTGCTTGTTCTAAATCCATTCAACCGCTGGGGGAGGGGTCCCATTAACCGCGACCTCTGCACTGTTCACGAGACGCTTTTGAAAGCCCACGATTGAAATTTTGCACGGAGGAGGGGGGGGGGGGTAATTTTTTTGGAAACGATTATATTTATGATTATGGGGAGGTGGGAGGAGGGATTCAAGCTGTTAATTTCGAGAAAAGACCTCAACATGACTTGCAGTAAAATGGCAAGAGCTCGAATGATGGGCCCCTCTTGCGCAACAGCCAATTTTTAGTCATTCATTCATTTATTTGACTCGGTCCCTTTAAAAAAAATGTTACGCATGCACGGAAGGCTCTTCATCAAAAGTAGCAAAGGTTGATGGAAAATTGGTTTTGATAAGTGAGGGTTCAGACAAGTAGGATCAAAATTATGGTGCCGTGTCTCTTAAAATAATGACGTCGAGTGATATTTCTTTTTTGTTCCTGCTTTGGATACGTTAAATTGCAGATAAAAGGAGTGTGGGTAAGTGAGGTCACAATTTAAAATGTGTGTACCCACACAGTTGGCATAGCTTAGTAATATTTATTTTGTTGTATCATTTTTATTCTACATTTTGAAAACACAGGAAAATTTCCTATAACGCAAAATAAATTCAGAATATCACACAGCGTTGGTGTTTGTGGCAAAGGAATGTAGTCCAATACATTCAAGGATACGTCTGCGAATCGGTTCAAGTACATCAGATGTGACGCAGTAACTGCAGCACCACAAGCTAGCCAGAAAAAAGCAAATAGGTTTCAAATGTACTTGATATGAATGTATAATCGCTGGACCAATATTTAACACTGGATTTATTTGGTGACAGATGTGCATACCTCACTGAATTTCGATGCATAATTTGCCTTTGTATTTTTAAAGCGATGAAGCGTTTTTCAGCAAGATACTCTAATTTAAACAGAACAAATTTAACCCAAATATATAAGCAGAACCATTTAAGAAAAATCAACTCAGTGAAGCTTTTTATCCTGGATAAATACAAAACAGAATTGATGGAATTGGTTTTTTTTTTTATTTAATTTTAGGTTAGATTAACACCGTTATGTCAAAATATATACTGCAACTCTGAAAAACACTGATATAGCCAATGTGTGACCCTAACCTCATGCCTAAACCCAACCATATCCATCCCCTCTCTCTCCACATACGGTTATAGAATGTCCATTAGCACACTCATTGCCATGACCCATGGAACGCAAGACCATTTTTTATTGGTGGCAGTGGTGTTCTTCAGAGCATAGGCATCTTTTGACAACTGTGGCTGTGAACGACATCCGACTGCGGTGTTAGTGGGGTCAGGGAGGGCGTCTGGAGTCTAAGTGGCAAAGACTAACTCCAGATTCTTCAGGTTTACTGGTAATTCATAATTAATCAATATTATGACCCTTCTATTGCCTCCCATTTTGTCAATGGAACAGTCAATAGGGGTTTGAGGGGCAGGATTTATGCTCGTGAAAATGAAGCCCATTTGACTGAGAACCATAGCCGGAGTTCCGATCAGTTTAAGAGGTCCAAACTCCAAAATATCTGTCAATAACGATTTAGCCGTTTCTGTGTGATCTTTTCTTAGCAAATAATCAGCTGTGATACACAAGTAAGAACTTCTGGCAATGCAATGCAGAACGACGGGCTTAACAAAGTGTAGGGCAGCACGTGCCTAGCATCCAGCATAGTCTTTATCATCATCATCAGCCATGGTGAAACCACTGCTGGATGAAGGCCTCCCCAAAGCCGCCGCAATCTCCCATGATCTTGCGATTGAAAACCCCCACCGAGCTCCTGACACACAAAGCCAATCTCATCGCTCCATCCCGTCAATGTAAAATGCTTCTTCGCTGCCACATTTATTCTTGGCCATTGGCCACCACGCAGAAGACTTTGCCACGACCCAATAAAAGAGGTCGTCGTCGTCATTATTATTTTTATTAAGTTCACCCGCGGCGCAGGTTTTTTTCCCCCCAGGAGAAGTCGGCGATTATCCGACCATGCTCGCTCGCGAAACAACAACAACAACAGCGGCGGCGCATGTAACCAACCACGTGCCACTCCGTGGGACATTACCCAGGAGGCGCGGCACGGGCGGCTCCGCCAGGCCACGGCCTGAGTGATGAGGCTCTCCCGGCGGCGGCGCGAGCGAGCGAGGGCGCGGCGCTCCACCTCGGAGGGGGCAGGCGGCCGGGTCCGCGGCGAGCGCGTCGCAGGCTCGCAGCGCGCACGCCATCAGCACCCTATGGGCGGAGAGCTCCGCACACAGGCGCTGGTTGCACAGGCGGCACGCGCGTGCACGCGCCCACACGTGCACGCGCCCACACGTGCACGCGCCCACACGTGCGCACGAGCAGCACGGAGCGTCCGGTAAGATCGTCACCGCGCGTGCCGATGACCACTTGCGATATCGCAAACTGCGGAGTCAATGAGGCAGGCGCCTTGTGACCTACACCTATTTACCTATATTTTTTTATTCACCAGGTAAGGTTCGCTGAGCTATACAGCTATTTTGTTGAGAAGCGACCTGCCCACAAATTATAGCTCAGCGAAGTGGTTTATCACGTGTAAACGTATACGTGAAAAGCGCTATAGAATTGTGAATCGTGATTATTATTATTAGGTGTGGGTATTTTTTTACATTTTTTTTACGAGGTGAAGGTGCAGCCCCTGCAATATCTTGCTCATGCCACTGTTTGCAGAAGGGCCTCCGCCAGATGGAGTTTTGGAGAGCCGCTCTGGAGGGAATTTGAACGACCTCGGCTGCATTGATTAAACGGCTTTAGCAGAGGTGGGAGTACTACCCACACTTCACCCCACTGCACGTGACCTGCAGATTGAATAACCGTGGTATATCCATTCATAATTCTGGATGGACGGAGGCAGCGGGCGGATTTCAGACACTTGCACCATTGTTTCAAGTGCAGCGCTGGGAGAGAAAAAAAGGCATCCTTTCTGGATTGCAATTCTAATGAGCTAACCGTCGGATCACGGCAGCAGCACTTATTTACTATTATGATAATATTAGAATCGTAAGGGACAGCCCTTTACTAAGCCACTGCTGGATACAGGGCTATCTCGGGCGCATCTGGCACGAGGCCTGCTTGGCCATATTTCACCACACCGGAAACTGCGAGTTAGTGAAGAGATGGGGGACCCAGGGATCCATTTCAACTGTTAACCCTCCACTGATGTCAGTCGTGGGTGGAATTCATAGCAAAGTGCACGAACCATGACCCCACCACCCCATTCCCTTACTACAAATGATTTGAAACTATGAATAACAAAAACACTTTAATTTCCAGTTATATCTCATTTTGAAAATTAGGATTCTGTTTTTTCTTTGTTTGACAATTTTTCTTATTTTGCTCTTTTCCTCCAATTACGTTGCAATTATACCATCACATTAAGTCGTAAAACAAAAAAAAATAAATCGCCACCATGTGCCGGAGAACAACTCCAGAATATGATGTGGCCAGAAACTACCGCAAATGACTTAACCAGGCCTCCTTATCCACAGCCGACACACAATGTTACATGTCCTGCAATGAAAGCTTATCAAACGTGAAGCCATTTGTTTATATTAACAGCGGGAGTAAGCCAAATTAAGAGACAACCCATATTTAATGATGGTTTCTTTGTACGGTCATTGTTGACCTGGCAGAGACTACTCGCCACACTTGAAGCCCCAGTTTAATCACAGGGGGCTGAAACCCAGATCTAAGCCTCGCATCTCAGCTGTGACCATTCAGCGCTCTGACACGGTATCAACCCCAAACACACGGTCACTCACTTTAAACATTATTGCTTAAATATTTTCGGAAACCAAAAATAGGTTTCCATTTGTGTTTAAATTACTGCTGTTATTGTTGTTAGTGATATTATCATCGTTATTTTATTTAAATGTTTACTTATTATGCCATACTAGAGGAACATTCGTACTGGTTCGTGACAGTAATTTGCAGATTAAAAATTTAATCTTTGTTACTTCTATCCGAATATTGCATGTATATTAAAAAACACTATATTTAATATTAAATATAACTTTCAAAGCTGAAACAAATCTACAACACGGAATATATTCAGCCCAGCTGAAAGATTTAGTAAAAAAAGAAGCAAGGCAGGACATTGCACTATCCTGTGTCACTGCAGTGCATACGCTTATCAGGTTAAACAACACGCGCTCAGTTTAAGCCGAGGTAGCAACTGCTCCAAAACAATGTTGGGAGAGATGTGCCAATAATGACTGTGCAGAGCAGACTAATGATGCCTTTCTTGCTTTGTGCTGCCTGCCGACTGGAATTTTAATAGTGTCTTTGCATCTTGAGGGCTATTTGTTAATTGCACGAGTGCAGTGGGCTCACCGCGCCACCGCCGTTGAAACCACACCATTGTGGGCCCTCTTCTTTGGTTTCTCCTCTCAGCGCCTTGCACGCTCGCAGGGTTAACCTCTCTTAAAGAGTGCCTCTTCTGCGTTAAATGTGAATAAATAAATAAATTTAGGATTCGCATCCCACCTACCGAAGTGGAAAGGTAATTATCTTCTCTGTCATTCCCATGCTAACATAAAGTGGTGGTGTGCAGTGTGCCAGTGAAGTGTGACCGCACACAGAGGAGCCCTCTGCCACTGGGGCATATTTTTTAATGCTCAGTCTTTTCCGCTCCTCAAATGCTAAATTAATGTGGAGGGTGGAGGGGGGGGGGGTTAGAGTGGGGGGGGGGGGGGGTAAAAAATATCTAACGGTAATTACTATTCCTGCACTTACAGAGCAAGTGCTGGAGCAAATAAATGAGCATTAAACTTCCGTAAACTTTTATAAGATCTTGAAGTTCACCATTCCGGTGGGCAATGCTGGAAAGGCCAGATTTTTCCTATTGGCTAGAGCAGAATTCCATACCGCTAGAGCTGGAAAATATCTCGGGAAACATAGCCACTTATGGTCAAGTCGCTTCTGAAAAATAAGCTAATAGCTCAGTGGGCTTTAGCTGGTAAGACACAAATATTTTAGTTTTACTTGCATATGTGTTTTAAGTGATTTGTTTACCTTTCCTATACTTTTCACTTCTATCGTGTTTTTATATCATTTGTTGTTGTTGTAACATTCGGACATGCCCTTACTGGACATCTGTGAAAAATAGCTTTGTAGCTCATCCGATTCCTCCAGTAGAAACACATATTCTGATTTAGTTTCTGTATGTAGCTAACGAGAGTGGAGTATGTGAGTACTCGTGCAGAACAGCCACAAGTGGTAGGACTTAGTTTGACCCAATTGTCAAAGAAGCTGACGGGCTGGTGAGAAGCAAGCATGTGATGACATGCTTATTCAGTAAGGTTATTGCAGAAATCAATTTTGTTGGAAATGTCTTGCATAATCACGTAGAAGGGAAGTAATAAAATAATAAAAATAAAGCATAATAAAATAATTCTCACGACGTTTTATTTTTATTATTTTATTACTTCCCTTCTACGTGACTTTACCGAAAGAACCAAGAAGATGAATCCCTGCAGTCACGAAATTTTTAAATCGAAATGTCTTGCATAATTCACCATAATTGGAAATGTTAAGACGTGGGTACAACTCAAATGTAGCCATCTCATGTGGCACCAACAAGTATAGCATTTTAGTCCGGGCAATTAGACCAGTGGTTCTTAACCTTTAGTGCAGCCTGCACCCCTTTCGTTCTCAATCATTAAAAAAATGTATGTTAATAAATACATAGCTTTGATGTACTTACGTGCCCACGCTTAATTTGTGTTGTCGATTATTTACCTTCTAAAAAAATCTGGCCATGTCTCGCACCTTCAAGGGGTGCGTGCGCCCCAGGTTAAGAATCACTGCTTTAGACTGAGGTGCTTAAGTCTGGCTAATATCTCCCTGGCGATTACATTATGAATTCGACAAAGGCCACCAGCAAACGCAAGTCTGACTTCATACCCTTAAGCATGACGTCATGCCACAAGGCACGCTAACATCACGTGGAAATGTGCTATCACACCAGAGTGCAAATTGCACAGTTGCCATGGTGCTGTGAATCTGAAAATGTAATTTACACCACCAACAAAAATAACCTGTGACAATGTTGCAGTTAACGTCGCGCTTACGACTTCTGCCGGAATTACCTTGCAAGACAGAGCACAATTTGCTCTTGAAATTTGTGTCATGATTTGGCGTGCACTTAAATGCCGACCGTGAAAACTTAGAAGTTTCATTGTGGAAGCATCGCTTATTTTTCCACATTGTCTACCCTCACTACAGATGACACAGGGATTGATATTCACTATTCCTATGATTGCATTTGACATATTTGCCCATCACAATCCTTCTCACAATTTCTGCTAATACAGTGACACTGAGAATTGCATTATCACAGTTGATATCAATTCAGGTAAATGCTCATGAATTTATACACGCCGGAAGACTCATACTTTCATATAAATTATGCAAAAATGTGGCAAATTTCTCAATTCGCCAGCCTCTCTGCGCTCAGCAGAATGCATGGATGTGCCACAGTTATGTCGATCGGCGGGTCGCATGCAGTGGGGTAAAGTGTGGGTGCTCCCACATTTACAAGACGTGTTGCCAGCGTGGAGCAAGACGAAGAAAAAGAAGGCCACAATACCCTCCACCCTCCCGAGGGGGATATTGACTCTATTCGAGGCCATTCTGCCAGCAGAGCAAGCATTTGCCAGGGCTGCAGATGTACAATTTCTCTTCAAGGAAACAGCAGATCATGGCCTATTTTACGAAACATTGTGCCGTCTTGCATTTCATTTGAAGACTCTCGCAAGGGTGACAATGAACGTGCACTGGCGCGGACACTTTACTTGCTTGGCCCTACAAAAAATACAAACAAACGTGGAGTTATTCCCAGGCTTATTTTGCTATTAAAGTAGGTTAACAAAACTTTCCATTGTTGCCAGAATCAGAACAAAATGGTAAACCGTTTTTCTCTACTGAACACACACACACACATAGATTGGGAGAGAGAGAAAAAAAAACTGCAGCAGAATTGTATCGCTGCAGCAGCTGTAACGTAGAGCTGAATGCTTTTTGACAGCTCTATTACCTATTCACAAACCCCCCCCACCGCCCCCCAAATATTTGGTAACATTTAAGCAGGGCACTCTTCCCTTTACTTCATCAGAACGGGCGGATTTGTCGTCGCGTTGGTCTGACAGGGCTCTATTGGAAAGGGCTTTAGACACCGGCTGGCCCCGGGCACACAGCAACGCAGCAAGGGGCATTTCATTATTTATGTGTGCGGGCTAGGTGGCGGCAGCCCATGACCTCGCGTGTGATTGTCCTGCGTGGCGGAAGGCCTGCTGGAGGCCGATATGCATACACCAATTACGAAATGTGCACCGCATGCAGTGCCGTGGCCAATGGCGCTCCGAGCCATTGTCGGTCACATGAAATGCGTGTGATTATCAGGAAATTGTCCGACTTACAGTAAGGCGAAAAGGCTTCATTGGAACGGCTGTGCAGTAAATCAGTGTTAACACGTAACTTTTTACTTTGCGACCATCAAACATTTCTTGGCAAAAATCCATCAAGGGTGGAATAGTTATCCTGCTATACTGCTGTCAAACCACCGACTACCCATCCGTTCCTTTATTTTTTATTTTTAAACACTGCCGATATGTATGAGTGACAGACTGATGCCCCACTCAGGAGAAATAGGGGGGTTAATGGAATTTCATTGCAAAGCCGGCAGTGGTATCAAAGTGAAGTGACAGCGGTTACCGTGTGTCCCTCCTTTTTCAAAAGCAAGACTGATGAGACTCATTCCACTAAAGATAATGTATGCGGAGGATTAATAATTGTAATCCCCCATTTCACTGCACTCATTAATTACCCGCTTTTCACTCCTGAGTGGCAAAATATGTCACTGTGACTGAAAGCTGAAAGCCTCTCACAGTAAATACCAGCCACCGCTCTAAAGTGCGTTAATGTGTGTTTTAAGTTCCACACTTAAATAGGAGCATTATACAGTCATTCAGAACATTTGTAATTTCTATCTAATGTCTTTTTTGTATTTTATATTAATTGCACGCAACTCCAATTTCTTTTCCTCCGTCTCGCAAATTTAGCAATCAATTTTAATGAGTGCCAAACTGCGGAATTAAAAACCTGGGTTTGTGGGAGGCATGGGGAGGCATGGGGGGGGGGAAGCCCGCAGGGGTTTACCTTAAATGGCTCAAGGCTCGTATGCGAACGGGCCAGGGCGAAGCAGGAGATGCAGATTAGGAGCAGCTCAGTCGCTCTCAGCCAAGCCGTCAGGTGTTTGATTTGCTGATGTAAGCTCAGCAGTGGGGCACGGCTGCCCACAGAACACAATTCATTCTGTTTAGAAGTCCCGAGCGACTCAGGCCTCCCCGCCGCACTCTCCTTCAGCCAACCCTGTGGTGGGGTGTGTTGGGGCAGGGGGGGGGGCGGAATCAAACATATCAGTCGATGAGAAAACCTAAAGAGACCGATATTAACCGTTTCACCTGTGCGCCTTTACTTTACTTTTTCAGCCACCGCCCGCGCTTTTGGACGGTCGGAGAAAACAAATTAAGAGCCAATTACCGCATGATAATTTTTCTTCCCCGCCTCCCAACAAGAGGTGAACAACCTTTGAACTCATCCTCGCCACTTGCGGGACATCATAAGAAATGTGAATTAGCGCATGCCGACCGGCGTTGCAATTTAATGTCGCCACCGCATTCAGGGAATACGGGGTGAATGGGTTAAATTTTCCATTTTCGCACACGAGTCCTGCGGCACGCCAGAGAATAAAATGTCACATGCGATTCGATTTCCCAGTATTTTATCTGCTTCTCCTGCTGCAGTGCTTGTGTAAATACAGAAGCCACTGAGATTGCAGGATCCCAGAAAAACAAAGCGTGGCCAGCTCATAGAGATTCCAGCATGAACCCTAGGAGGAGTCCCCGGTAATTGAATTCTCTGCTTCAAAAGCATTTCCTGTCTCTCAGGCGAAAAACACTGCGCGCCTCTCTAAAGAACCTGTCTGTATAAATATCACTGGAACAAAAGGAATCGTGAAGTTATTTTCTCCCATGCTGTACTGTGTAGAAATTCTCGTTTCTTCATCAAAGCATTTGGGAGCGATATCGTTTCAGTGCGCCGTTGCCTGATATACCACTCGTGGCAACCTCTTTTCAGAAACCCCGTAATGCATTTGCATTGTTGGATGACAATTCAAAAGCCCAGCTGCCTTTCCCAATCTTCCGAGAACAAAAACAAGGAGGACCTAGTCAGGGAAAATGCAGCAGACAAATGAAGACAAAGTTTGAGCAAAAAGAAACCCACAACAACAACAACAACAAAAAAACAACTATACAATAAGCCGGGGCTACATATAGCCCGCATTTTTATGCAGGCTATTTGCACATCCCAAACTCCTCCTAATGGGATGCCAAGGCAATTATTTGTGAATTGCTATATCTTTCCGCAGCTAATGATCACCATCCATTATCGCACATAGTGGTATTTAGCACTTTGCTGATTAACGTCCGTAACTTAAGTCTGGCAGACGTTTTCTGGGCCTTGTACGTTAATCCGAATATTTGCACGCATGCTGGGAAAAGGCTAGACAGAAATATCAACCGTAACTAGAATGCCAAAATATCTGACATACTGTAGCTATATGATTTCTATTTCAGTCAATATATCTTTAACCCTTTGTTTTTAGTTGGGGTGGAGCAATAACACAGTGGTTCGAATCCAGCGGTACAAACCCAGCACCCCGAGTACGATTCCTAGCCATGGATAACATCAGTTGGCAAGTGATATCAGGACCGGTCCTACCCTCCTCCCCACCATCACCAACGTCTTACTGACCAGTGCAGTGAAATATTCTCAACAATGTGACTGACGTCGCATGTTTCATCCATTGGTGATCTATTATTTTATCTACCTACGTGACTTCACCGAAAGAAACTAAGAGTATGGATTCCTGCAGTCACGAAAGCTTCAAATCAAGATTATATATATTTATATGTTCCATTTAGTTACTTGCCACCTGAGTGGGCGGGCAGCCAAAATTGCATGACTTACTTCAACTTCAAGTCATTAGCGAGAAGTGCTTGGTCAGCAGCAGAGGTTGGCACCCAATTAGCTAAGCTCCTGAGTTAGCGCCGCACTGGGGAATCAAAACACTCCCACTCAAAACGGTAGTCCTTCATTACCTGGCCCACGAGCGTGACGCAGCTTATGTCAAAGGTTGCATCTGATGCTCTTCCAATTCTGAATGAAGGGTAAAGGTGCAGCCCTGCAATTGCTCGCTGACGCCACTGCTGGCGTCCACTAGAGGGCGCTCTGGACATCCCCTCTTCGATGCTGGGTGAACAGAGGCGGGGGGAGGGCTATGAAACTTCCCCGTTGCTTCAAATGCCGTGCTGGCAGATTGAACCGGCGACCTGGGTCGCAGGTCCACCAGTGTGCTATCCATCACACCACGGCGGCATCCCTCAGTTCTGTCTAGGTAGGCGTAAACATGCAACGAAGCCGCCTCGTTCAAAGCCCCGTTGATAATAACAGCATTTTTTTGTTATGAATAATAAAATGGTTTACTTATCTGACAGAACCACGTTTTGATTGTGGCTGCATGCATGCTGTACTTCTTTCGCCACGGTACGTAGCCAACTGTGCTAATCGGAGGTGACATACGTAATGATTTCACACCTGTAATCAGAGCCAGCGACAGCGTGATTGGGGGTTGCTTTTGGTGAGGTGCGCAAGATTTAAAAATGTCAAATCTGGCCCACCAAAAGTCTCCAGAGAAATTACATCTGGAGATATTCATTTACGATGAGTCTGGTCAATCGATTAGTAGCGACTTAAAGCTTCCGTGACTGCAGAAATTCATATTCTTGGGTCTTTCGGTAAAGTCACGTAGATAGGTTCAAAGAAAATAGTAAAAAAATAACAGAAAACTACGACGTTTCGATCGCAACGCAAGCGGTCGTCTTCCTGATCCTATCTACGTGACTTTACCGAAAGACCCAAGAATAACAATTAGTAGCGCTTTCAGTTTTTTCATTCGGTACTAACAATGTGCTCATTGAGATAATAACTTTTGTAAAGCCTGGTTCATGCAAAACTGCATCTCACAACGCTGTATAAGACAGAAAAACAATAAAATACACTAAAAAAAGGACATTGCGAAAGTTGGGTATAGGTCATCAAAACTTATCGTGGAGATTACGAAAACAGATCATTTCTGGTGGCCGGATGGCGCAGAGTCAGAGCATTTTGCCAGTACAGCTAAGATATTTGGTTTAAGTTGGCGCAGCTCATTTGCAATTAAATCAGGTTCTCGAATGGGATTAAATGATGGGCTCAGCTCTGTCACCAATGACTGCACGAAATTAAATTACATTGAACTTGCTTTAACACTTGATTTTGTTGAAACACAGCTCTGAAAATAAATAAAAAATCAGTTTGACTGCCATGTAATGAATATGTAGCAAGGCATGCACAAAAATGTGTCACTGGTACATGCAATATAATAATGGTCACTTAAACAGATTTCAGAAGCACTTCTATGAAGTTCCCTTCTGTGGACCATTCACGAACACACAGGGATAAATTGCACGATAACCGATTTGAAAATCTACCCCATCGCGCAACGCACAATTGTGGTAAAAAGTTGGAGACCAAATGGAGAAAAAGACCATTTCTCAGCCGAGAAGCCATCTGTAGGTTTTGTGTTAATTTTGTTTTCAGTTGAGGTTAAACAGCATTCTGCGGTGTCCTTGGGCACAGCGCAGAACCTTCCTTCCTATCACGTCACAGGCATTATCTGCTCCGATGCTCATGCTACTCACTCTGGTGTGAAAGTTTAGCAAGCTCAATGTATCAGTTGATGGAAACGTTGCAGATGAAGGAGGGGAATAAAGCACCTTAGTCGTGCTCAGTATTATTACAGCGTTCAGCTTTTATGATTTTATCGGTAGATGGTACAAAGGCATTACAAGAACAAAGCGGAAGGGCAGAACGTTGAGCTAAAATGTGGCGCCATGGGACTCAAGCAACGGCTTAAGTTGGCAGGAATTATTCCAGCTGCAGAAGCATAAGCTCCTCTAATCCTGGCTAGTTGGTACACAGTATTAAGTTCTTTCATTCTCCTACACCACCACCTCTAACATAAAAAATTTATATATATTGTGGGCTATATACAATGTGAGTGTCAATCAATGAGTGAGGTCTGCAATGTGATGATATTCTAGAGAATAATACACAGGTGATGGTAAATAGGTAAGAGCTAACCAGGTATATCCTAGGAATAAGACATCATCAACATCATCATCATAGAGACGTCACAGCAGAGTTCGTGATTCATCATATTTATCATCCTCACCATTGCGTGTCAATTCATCACCATCACATCTGTTATGATGCATAATGCACAAGACAACAGAGCATGTAATGATTCAGCATAATCTACATCACGCCGTGTCAATTCTCCACCATCATCATTGTCATCAGACTCATTATCATCACATCCGTCACAATTCATCATCATTTTTACTTTATGTAATATGCACCTTATGAGAGGTTGTACGTGAGAAAAACAAGTAAAACTTCGATTTAACAAAACATCACAAGCCACTTGATAAGTATTCTTAGCAAAACAAACTCAACAAATTCATCAATAACACGGTGGCCTTGAAATGAATAATACATAATTGGCGACGTATTGGAGAATAGCCCTTCTTTACAGCACGCAAGTAGAGGTCAGAGAGATAGAGTGGATGATCAGAGATAGAGCAGATAATAAAAAATCGAGTGGAAACAATAATAAAAATTTTCTGAAACATCGCTCATTATATAATTTTCCTTTGAAGGCCACAGTATTATTGGCAAATGTGTTGAATGTTTTTGCTTTGTTTCTTAATTGCGCCTGTGCCCCACTGCCAACACAGCAGCATCACCAAATAATTTTTACCAGGCAAAAATTCTATCTGGCGGTTATTGTCCTCCACTCGACCAGCTGGGAACGCTGCATGTTCCATACCTGTCGCTATTGTACGTGTTATTGATGCCAAGTACGACTTCAAGAATGGTAACAATGTCATGCACTTGTATTATAGGAGCGTGGAGGGGGGCAGTTGCGGTTGTTAAATATATTGAAGTCGTGAAGGCTTCCGTGGCTGCGATGTTGCAACTCTCCCGTGTGTCTACGGAGGTTGCACCACGCGTTGTCTGGCGCGATTTTGACTCCCGCAGAAGGTTCCCGGCACGTGAAGCAGTAACGTCGGACATCGTGCCGAACAACATGCGGTAACAATCCCGAAATCACATCGGAAAATGTATTTCAACGCTATCTAGGCCCCAAAGTTGCATGCTATTTATAATTAATTATGGCGACTAAACTATTACAATTGACAACCAAGTATGTAATTTGGAATGGCTTCCCTTTTACATGATGCCATGATATATTTAATGTCCACAAAGCTGATGCTGGGGGAAAGGGTATTGACCATTGCCCCCCATTCCAGCACTCAAGGGTTAAGTCCTTCCTTTATGAGTCCCGACTGGTAACAGTGGCTATGGCAGGCAGTCACATTAGCCCCGTTGGGTACTTACAAGCTGCAGAAGCCCCACTGACTATGTGGAACAACGAGAAAAAAGGAGCTCAATTGTCATAAAAACAAGAGTTAATTCGATTTTTTACTGCCCATTGTCAACCCACTGTTAGATGAAGGCCACACCCAAGTCACGTGGGTTGTTTGAACATACTTCACCGTGCTGGTCAGTGCAGGTCGGTGTGAGGGGTGAGGACCAGGGCCCAGTTCAGATTTCACTCACCACGGCGGTCGCCACCTGCCCTGGTTTTTTCCAAGGATCATCTTACTTTTGAGGAAGCCGTCCTGGGAATTGCGATTTCCAGAAATTAAATGTTCCGGTTTCTATGTCAATTGGATTATAATAATAAGCCACCCATCAAGCTATTCCTTCTTTCAGTATTGTACCTTGGTGGGGGCAACCCTACTCATCACCAGTGTTAGCAGTGGCCAAGAATCAACCTCAGGTCGCTGGGTTAATAGCACACTGCACTATTACTTGACCGCCATTTCACCCCGGTTAACTTATTATAGGATTTATTTTTTCAAAACGATGTTTACAAAGGTACGACTAACAAATAATGTGAAATGCATTCAGACTTTATAGAGAGGAGATCAAGAGCAACCTGACTTTTTTGGTCATTAAGACAGGTCAAACCAAATATATAAGCATAAATTCAGCATTTATAGTTCTTGGCAAATCGTTTGAAACTCTTACGGGAAGGGAACTTGAAGTGAGTTTACATTTAAATTGCCTATTATTCCTCAAGCTGGCTGCTTTTCAGAATCATGCTTTTAAAACATCGTGCTGGTAGCTTGTCACCGCGACTCCTCGATGGGATATTTATTCATTTGCATTTTGCTACAGTAACGAAATTAAAACAATAATACAATTGTGGACAAGTGGGTCACATCACAGGTAATTGCTCTCAAAACACAACGGATAATGTAGCGAGAAGAGGCATCAAGAACAAGTAATTGCCTTTCCCGTTGGTGATAGTAGGTTTTTACCCTTTTAACTGGTACAAAACTGACACCCTTATACCAGTTAAAAGGGTAAAAACCTACTATCATATTTTGCCACTGGTAAAAGAGATCTCATAGTTTCCCGTTGGTGTTTTTATGATGAACATATTTGCAGTGGAAGTTGTCAAAGTTGAATTTAGCTGTCCTGTATTTTTTGATATTGGAACTCCATGTTCATATGAATTATAAATATATATATATGCATGTAAAACAAATTACGTTGCCTTCAGTGCCAGACTTTGAGCTAAGCAACTATTTACTACTATTTTATTTTACCAGGTAAGGCCCACTGAGCTCTCTTTCAGAAGCGACCTGGCCACAAATGATAGCTCAACGAAGTGGCTCATTATGTGGAAATTGCTAGCAGCCAAATACTCTAAATGCATGTTTCTAAATGTGTAAGGAAAAAATGGAGGATCCAGAAATATATCCACGCGACCACGGGGAGACTGCAAAAACCAAAAGTACAGGCATCAGGGTCAGGGTCGAACCCATTACTTCCTTCATACCAGGTGAGAGAGTTAGCATTTCGCCACAATCATGAGGTAAAATAAAATCAAATATAAATATAAGAATAGGTTTTTACCCTTTCTGGCAATAAAACAGTTGTGTTAAGATGTTAAAACACCGAACAGAAACCTTTTGCAAGGAATCCCGTCTGCATTAACCACAATTACTTGTGGTGAACATTCAAACAAAAAACATGCTCTGGTAGTATATGCATTGTCTTTGAAACTGATTGGTCCACACCAGAGACAGCTTTCTTTAAAGCCCAGTCTCAAACAGTGTTCGACCTGAGGACGCCAAAAGGTGACAAGCACAAAATAAATTCTAATTAATAGGAAATATTTTTTTAAAGTAAATTTAAATAATAAATTTGTTTGTATAAACTGCGTGCATATTTATCGTGCTGACATACAAGTACATGTAAACAAATGAACTCAAATGAACTCAATTCAACGTATTTCCTTATTAAATGTTATGTTATCAACACGTCGAAAACAATTAGAAGCATTATCAAAATTACTATCTGCCAGAACCGAACAGTAGCCACAATTGAGTCAATTTTATACGTTTACAATTTCCTGAGCAGAACTTTCTATTTACTTTTGCAGACGCCACAAATGCCCTTGAGACAACGCAACACAAAGCAGAAGGGGAAAAAAAAACTGCCACAGCAATAGCAACAAGATAGATGGCACGTTTAAGACAACGACCACTTGAGCCTCATGCAAGGTGAGAGGTAGTGGTGCACAGAAGGCGCAGCAAAAAAAAAACAAATCAGCTCTCTGCAACATCATTGCACCGACAAAGTACTGATTTCCATCCACAAGCTACGACGACTTTGTTCTCTCGGGGTGCTGTGATATGCAAGGGCATTCCTCCGTGTCAAAGGTTGCATCGGCTTGACTCCAAATCCTCGTCAAAATGGATTCACAGAGCGCAGAAGCTTCTGGAGGGGATGCTTAGCTTGCTGTCCGGTTCCTGCCTTGAGATGATAAGGGGGCTCAAGGCGCTGTCTGGGACAGCAGGCGACCGTGAGCTTGCGTCAAGATCTGCAATGACTCACGTGACACGAGCAACCTCGCGTCCCGCATTATTGCCTAAAATTCAAGCTGGTATTGTTCCACGTTGCTGAACATCCCTGAACACGCATGTAAAAAAGGCAGACTTTATTCAGAGTTCAAGTACAAGTGTAGCGATATACTCAAGTTCAAGTTCATTTATTAGGTATAGCCCTGTGAGCCATTCGCCTCTTGAATCGGGTGCAATTGCAACAAAGAGAAAACAAAAACATGAACAAGAAAACATCTTAAAGTGACTAAGTGCAAACAGAAAATCCAAGAAAAGACAGCAAAATACTACAGAAAAAGCACCGTACACCAACACTGTGTGCAAAAATCCCAGTGGGATGCAAGTCAAACAACAACAACAACAACCACAAGACAACTTAGATTAAGGCCATCAGTCTAACTCTGTACTACAACAAACAAACATGGCCAAACCAAAAAACTTTTCGAAAATCACCAAAATAAAGCCATAAAACAGTGATCATAGGAACTGTGACCGAATTTTCACAATAAACGACGTAAACAACATGTACTACCAAACTCTGCAGCCATAGCTGGCTGCATGAGTCACTCCACAACAGAGACACTAGAAATAGGAGGCACTCTATGTATTATAGCATTTACAGGGTACAAGCGGTAACTACGGTACAAATTTCGATTTAAAGCTTTCGTGACTGCAGGGATTCATCTTCTTGGTTCTTTCGGTAAAGTCACGTAGAATGGAAATAATAAAATAATAAAAATAAAACATTATAAAATAATAAAAATAAAACAATAAAATAATTCTCACGACGTTTCGGCCACAACGCAAGCAGCCGTCCTCAGGTGGAGAGCGACCGGCCGAAACGTCGTGAGAATTATTTTATTATGTTTTATTTTTATTATTTTATTATTTCAATTCTACGTGACTTTACCGAAAGAACCAAGAAAACTACGGTACACTTTTAGTCAGGACAGCTAACCGACTGCCTGACTGACAATGCCCGAGAAGGTGAAGACGGTGACGAAGACTCCAGCAGCCCGAGGAGTTTCCATTCCAAGCAACACCCCCGAACCTTCGCTCGGGGGTCCCCTCTTTTCCTCCTGGCGTGGCCTCGCTCCGCCCCCGGCCACGCCCCCCTTCTGGAACCTACTAGTGGGTTCCCGGGATTATACCTCACGTGCCCCCTCTATCACCTTTGCCCTAAATCCCTCTCTCTGCTTATCACGTGACCTGCAGACAGACAGGGATGCTGCAGCCACAAATCCATTTCTCTGCCAGCAACCCGCGCTATGTTCCATAGCAACCCGTTACATGTCACTACACAAGGAACGCAGAGGGGCCGTCCATAAATGACGTCACGCGATTTTAGACGATTTTTGACCCCCCCCCCCTCGTCACACGGCGTCACAAAACGTCAGACCCCCCCTCAAATATGACGTCACAAAACTGTGCCCCCCCCCCCCAAAACCACATTACCATTTTGAAAATAAAACATGCTTCAAATCGCTTTAAACTATTGTCATTGTAGCGCGTATTTAATGTGGCGCTGCACTCTGATGTTGTAAGAGTGTTGTTATAACAATTAGTGTTGTTATAACAATTTATATGTATTTACAGTTGCGCATTTTGATGTGACGTCACATTTTTCAAACACCCCTCGTCACACATCGTCACAAAAATCTGACCCCCCCCCCCCCTAGGTGCGTAACGTCATTTATGGACGGCCCCATAGGTCCAGGAGTAGACCAATTGTGTTTGTGTAAAACCTCTCATAACAATGAATGCCGAGGTGAGGCAGAGGCCCCATGAATAAATGCAATAAATAAATAGCCTTCGCGGCCCTTGATGAAACCTCTGCTGGATGCATGCAGGTCTCTCCATGCCTTGGCGGTCACAAGGATTGTTTGACCATTCTTTTACCGCACTGGCCAGTGTCGGTTGGTGAAGGTGGGGGTGGGGGGGGATCTTTTATTGGTTCAGATGTAGGGTTGCCACCTCTTAGATACAAAAATCTGGCCATATGGAAAAAAGGGTATCTCAGAGTAACGGAAGCAGGGAGAACTACATGGAAGTGCATTGTCTACTTACAGATTTCCAAGCACGTCTCTTTCGAAGAGAAACTACTTGGGTGGTGTGGCAACCCTATTAAAATGTTACCTGACAATCACATTATCCATGACCATAGATCGAATTTAGGTCACCAGGTTTATAGCACAGTGCGCTAGCCACTGCACCACTGATCAGCCTGGAATAACGTAAAATAATAAATGTACAACCTTTCGTCAATCCACTGGTTGATGAAGGCCTATTCACACCATGTCATTCATGGAGGTTGTTTGACAATATTTCATTATGCCTGTCAGTGCAGGTTGGTGAAGGGACAGGCTCAGAACCAGTTCAGATATCACTCACCACAGATGTTAACCGAAGTTGGGAATCAAAGTCAGGTCACCAGGTTCATGGCACATTGAGCTAACCACTGCTCCCCCGCTCCCCCAGGACTGATGTACGTTTCTCAAAACAAATATAACAATTCTTCCATAACCCTGTTCCTTAGCCCGTTGTGTGAAGAATTTGCTGCAACCCAAAAAATGGGCCAAAAATAGAATGGATTCACAATGTAAGCCTTGAGGGAGTAAACACCATTGTACATTTTGATATTGCAGCACAGGTGTGATTAGCATGGTCCTTTCATTGCATAAGTGGATTACACTGGGAATACACTCCAGGCTGTATTGTCTGTTGATTTCCCAAATCCCTGCTCCAGTGCCACAAACCATTGCCTTGGCTTTCATAAACCAAGGTGTCTTAATTGTCTGAATTTGAAAAAACGAAGTCTCAAAGGCAAGAATCGTGAGGATAAGGGCATTTGTGTCACGCTTATGATGTCATTTTGGCTCTAAGGAAGGCTTTGTGAGTCTTCTGATAGCAAAAATTATCAGTTAAATGGCTAACATGCACTAGGCCTTCAACAACACAAGACCTTTATTGATGCGTATGTCAGTATAATGCCCCCTAAGAAAACGAAATTTTTGTCACCGTAATAAATGCCACGGCTTTACATTTCTATTTTAATTTTTTGGCTACTGATAAAATTATATATATTTCTGGCCGCGACAACATTAGTCACAAATGTATGTTGCGGCCGTAATTAATGATAAGAGGCGCCATATCCATCTTAGGGGATGACTGATGTCCGCGTGACGTATGTCTCCTCATTGCGGCGTCGCTGGGAGGGGAATCTGCAAAGACTTTTGGGAATTTTTATCCCATCAGGCCGATCAGCCGTGGCAGACAGCACATTTGTTTCAGCAAGGATGAATAACCCATGCTCTCTGCTCCTCTTTTATTTCTATTTTTATTTGTTTTATCTGGGACCTGGGTTTTTAAAAATCAATAATGTATTAAGAAAGCAGATTTGGCAAGCGAAAAAAAAGATCTATTGCTCAAAAATAGACTCTTTATCATGTTGTGTCACGGGGAAGTATGGAGGCGGGCCCCCTGGCCTCACGCAGAGTGCACCCACATTTCTATAAAACTTTGGGGGAATAATTTCCAGTGCATCAGAATTTTAAATGTGAGAATTGAATAAGTGTGGTCTGTGCTTCATCCTAAGAGATCCATGCCAGGTCATTCCAGAGTCATTATAAAACGAGTCCTGAACCAGTGGCAGGCTTATATATATGAAGCACTGAAATATAAAGCACACTGCCCTAGAGAGATAGATAATGACCGTTGCTTACGCTGGTACACTTTTGTTTTCAATTTTCTGTTGCATCACATTGGTGAATGGTACCGTAATTAAAGTCCGTAAAGCCAACTTACTTTCTCAATCCCAGCCGAATGCCATCCATCACTACTCTCCGACGAATCTTTACTTTTGTCGCAAAGTTCACACATTCTATGAGAATTATAATGCTTCACTCACGTGGAAATTCGATAAATTGTCACGATTCAAGGTCACGATCCAATTTGACAATTATTATTTTTTCACAGTAAATGATAGCACCTCTAGTTGCTGCTGGTATGATATGCATACATTATGTACAGCATGCAAATCACAAGATATTGTTTACTTACACATGCGTTTTGCTGCACGTGGTGTGATGGGTACTGCAAGATCCGACCATGTCCGTCTGGTGCTCTCTGAGCTGCGTTGGCTTCCAGTTGCTGAACGAATACATTATACGATCGCACTCATTGTACACAAAGTGCTTTCCACAAATGAACCACAATACCTCGCTGATCACGTCAATGAGCATAAAGCATCGCGCAAACTCCGGTCATCCTCGCAATGATTCTAGATTTGAAGCTTTCGTGACTGCAAGGAATCATCTTCTTAGGTTTTTTCGGTAAAGTCACGTAGAAAGTAAAATAAAATAAAAAACAAAAATCACGACGTTTCGGAGGCAACACAAGTCTCCGTCATCAGGTGGGACCGTCACAGCTAATCTGGCTGTGACGGTCCCACCTGATGACGGAGACTTGTGTTGCCTCCGAAACGTCGTGATTTTTGTTTTTTATTTTATTTTACTTTCTACGTGACTTTACCGAAAAAACCTAAGAAGATGAATCCTCGCAATGGCTTTTGGCGAGCCATCGCGCGCTTTCAAATGCGTTTCTGCGGCCGTCTGGAACGCTCTTCCCTCCGATATTAGGAAGCCATCTGAGCTATGCACTTTTAAATCTAGATTGAAATCTCATTTCTTGAGAACTGCCTTTTGTGTTTAGTTTGTTGTCCTTCCCCTGCACCTCTGATTAGCACGGTTAGCTACGTACGATGCGAAAGAAGTTCAACTATACATACGATGCATACACAAGTTAACTGAATTACTATTATTCGACGGATCAATGCAGCATTCCACCACCACTTTTCTTGAAGATATACAATTCACATTGAACTGCTTGGGTGCAAATTTAAGTACGGCATAACTTTGTGACAGGACAAAATAAAGGGATGTGCAATGTTTCTGTTGTCCTTACCCCGGCACCTCCGATTAGCACAGTTGGCTACGTACGGTGCGAAAGAAGTTCAACAAACACACGTACCTACGTGTGCAAAGATGCATTCGTACACATGCTACGGGACGACATGCACACCTTCAAACACACGCTACATTTTAAATAAGAGCGCTGCTCTGACATTAAAATTGCAAGCGATGCACCTGTAAGCGCTGCACATTCCATACACGAGCCTCTTCCCTGGAGCGTTCCTGCTGTCCTCAATAGATGCAGATGGTAGTGGGGCCCATAGCAATCCCGCTGTGCCCTGGGGGGCTATGAGGCTGTGTTTTTGACAGTGAGCACCCAGCACCCGTGAGTGTGTGGGCGGCTCCAAGTGCATGTTTACTTTCGTCTTCACCCTGCACCCCGATTAGCACGGCTTGCTCTGTACGGCGAGAACGAAGTTCAACACACGTACTCCACATACTTGTGTAAGGGATGCCGAGAGGCAAAGCCTATTCGGAAATAAATAAATGGATGCTCGCACAGCGGGTCCAACGCCTCTTAAGTTCAAATCGCGCCCCCCCCCTCTCTCATTGACAAGGAGCTGTCAAGGGGGGAGCTGGCGTAGGGCATTGCCTCGGACTTGAAGGTGGAGAACATTCACATCGGACTGGTCGTCAAGGAAAACTAAAATGGAAACGAGAGGGTTTGGAGATTGTTGGGAGAAATCAATGGGATTGGTGGATAAATGAATGGAAAGTTCTAGAAAATGATGGGGAAGAGGATAAAAGGAGGGGGTAGAAGGGGGTGGGGGGGCTTCCTGGCACCTGAACGGAGTAATTCCATGATGCGTGCTGTGCGGATGACGTGATGAAGTTCAAGACTCTCCCGGCTGGAATGCATTTACACTTGTACGCTGGCAACTTCGTCAGCCGTGGCACGCCACGGGAAAGGGAGCATAGTCCAGAATATGATGCATGGAAAAAATACAAATAAAAGAAAATGGGAAATGCAAGAGAGAAAAGAAAGAATGGTGAAATAAGAAGGAAAATGAACAGAACAATGGAAGCAAAGAGTCGGGAAAGACGTGGCAAGGGAGGAAGAAGCTTCGTCAGTGTCTCGACACTGCACGGAGCGGTGTCTGTTTTCACAAGGGGATGGGGAGAGGGGAGGGATTCAGAATGGGGGATGGCCACACAGAAGTTACGTGACTCATGGGAGGCTTTAGCTGATTTAGATGAATGTACAGCAGCTTCTTGTCAATCCACTGCTGGATGAGGGCCTCCCCACGCTGTTTCGGGTCGTGGAGCTTATTTGACCACACTTTAGCTCGCTGCTCAGTGTGCGTTGGTGAATGCTGGGAGCAGTAACGTGGGAGCACGACACACAACGTAGTCCCTGGAGCAGCCAACAGAAATCTGCTTTGTGCACATTGATCGCCCAGCTAAGCGCCAGCCAGATTTTTGCCCTGCTTAGCTTCCAAGGTCTGATAAGATCGGTTGATTTGATCAGAGGCATCAACAGGTACCGATGATCAAATCATACTGGACGTGCTCAGTATCGTAAGATGTCAGACGTTGAGAACGCTTGGACCTGGTGAGTGCTTGGATGGGAGACTCCATGAGAATACAATGCCTTGGGCCTGTGAGGTGGCCAAGCGATGGCAGTGCATCAACACATTCTTGAATCTATCTGTGTGGAGCTCTAGGTATTTATCCCCTTGTCCGCGTGAGTTTTCTCCAGGTACTCCAGTTTCTTAAAATAAGCCAAAGCACTCATTGATTGAATTAGCCAAACATCTCAATGCAAGGTTCTCCTGAAAATAAGTACACTACTGTGACTAATTTTTTCTGGGTATATGAAGGGAATTATTATTAATATACCCACGTTTGCAAATGCACATTATGACTGACTTAAAATTGCAATATAACATTTTATTGTAACTTAATGTAGGTGAACTCCATGGCATTCTCAGACAGATACAGTATATATGTTTTTTTTATTTCAAATGTCCAAGGTCAACTAACCAATTTCATTATCCTATAATTTATTACCATCATTCTGGTTCCAACGAGACCGCATTTGTCATTGTTTAGCTATTCCTGGAGAAGTAAAAGCTCACGTATAATACCCATTTCATGAACCTATATGTTCATAAATTGTGTATCATTTATAAAATATATATAGAGAATTATACACATTGGGGGCGTAATAGTGGCGCAGTGGTTAGCGCACTTGGCTATGAACCCATTGACCTGAGTTGGATTTCTGGCCATGGCAAACATCCATGGCGATTAATATCTGAAACGGTTCTTATCTACCCTCGACCTTTATCTTCCCGCAATGACCAGCGTAGTGAAGTATGGTCAACGAACCCCATCCACCCCCTGATTGACACCGTGGAGGAGGTGTTCATTCAGCAGTGGATTGACAGAGGGCTGGAAGTAAGTTATATACATACTATATATAAACACGTGTGTGAAAAATGTGCTATAAAGTACTTTCAGGTGGTCAAGTCATAGTTCATAACAGACTTGTAAGATGAGTGTAAAAATAAATCTGAGTCGGATGAAACACTTACTCTCGCTTCTAGATATAAAAAAGCGAAATTACCAAACGACAGCGAATAGCCTGCGTAACTGATATGATGAAACAGCGGCATGCAGGGTGGGATTTAAGGAGCTCTAGAAAAAGCCAATAGCTTGCAGATTGTCCTTCTCCCAGACAAAGCTTGCTTTTCAGCCAGCGAGCTGTAATGACGTGGCCGATATCCCGCAGATTTATTAAAACGAAACGTCTAAATTTTTACACCGGTAACCATCTCTCCCCAACATATGTTCGGCAGTTGCAATTCCTATCATTACGGGGCCTGAGATGTCCCAGGTGAGGTCTCCCGTAGCTTCGACTGGTGCAAATTACCTTATACGAGCGGCCCAGTGATGTGCTGGCACTCAGATTGGATTGTAAATTTCATGTGCACGCTTCGTTTTGACAGTTTAATTCTGAGTGTATTTGTTAGTAATTTAAAAGCTTGCCAAAGTGCATATGTTTGCACAGCTAGAAGCGGCGTAGGCTCGTAACGCTGGAAACCAACCAAATTTCAGCCAAAAACTCATTTATTTTCTGTTTGCTTTGCTGACGAAATACAAAGATATGTTTTGAATATGCAATCGTTCAAGTCGTTTTTTCATGTTCGTTGGGTTTTTTTTTTACATGATCTTGTAGAACAGATGTCCGTGCTTTGTGATAATATCTTTGAAGAAGAAAAAAAACCCATGCACTGGCAAAGAACTTAGACACGTAATTTGTTTTCAAACCCATATTTGCTTGAAAACCACCGTAATATTTTCATTCTGAGGATAGATACGATAGCTTGACAACCGACAAACATTCATGCGTATTTAGAAGGAACGCAGCGCAATTCATTTTCCCAGCTCAATTCCGGTATATTGAGACCAAAACTGTCGGGAAATAACATCTTCCGAGTCTTTGAAAAACGCGTAACTATGGAATTCTTCTGAACAAATGTAATCGACATCCCACAGAGCGTGATCTGGAAAGTTGAAATGATCAAAGGGATTTTCAAGAAAACTTAACAAAAAAACCGCTTTTGTTGGGAAATTAGCTCCTGTAACATTTTCAAAGTGTTTGCAATTTGAAGGCTCACGTAAGGGAATTGGGAAGCCAATGTGTAAACGCACAATTTAATTGAAGGCTCTAATTTAGAGCTTGATTTGCGTTTGGAGATTTTCGAGTTGGGAGGGGAGGGGAGGGAAGGAGATGGGTTGAGAGGAAGGGTTGAAGGGAGCACCTTGCGATCAAAGTACCTCTAAAGGCTCCCTTTCGGCTGTTGATCTCCACTGCCAAGCCGACTCGGACGGACCCAGTGAGGGGTACAGCCCTCCACCATCTCAGTCCTCATGGAACAGCTGTGTTTTCATTGGCAGCACTTTTTACATTTCCAGCAGCAGCAGCAACAACATTATTATTATAAGCACATACATAAGGCAAAGATTCCCCCCATATAGCACTTAGATGCTGTTGGGGCCAGGACTCTGGTGTGGCCAGCTTCTTGCCTTGCCAACTTCATCTCTATGGTAATGATGTTGACACACTGCATCGGGTACTCGATTAAGGCTGAGTCGACCTAGGAGAGCACCAGTTCAGAGATTTCCCGTTTAATGTTAAATAATTGGTGTGGTCAGAACCAGACCCAGACATTTTTTTCACACACCTCACCATATACTCATTTGAGGCCGAGTCAACCAAGGAGAGGCCTATTGCAGAATCATACACCACTTCCTACCGCAAGATTGCACTCACCGTCTTCAACATCCTCCATGGCATTGCCCTCTGTCCATTTATCCCATCTCACATCTCATCTGACTCAACACCCTTCCACGCACTCTCCTCTCCAGCAACTGAGGCCAAGTCCCCAGTCAACCTTCGGTCATTTGGAAAGACACTCATTCTCCTCTGCTGCCCCCACACCCCCCCCCCCCCCCCATAGTCTGGCCCTCCCCCCAGCAATCCGTGCTGCTGACTGACTGCTCATAGTCAAGTCCAGGCACAAGATGTACAATTATTTACCTTTGCCTATGACTGACTGCCTACGTCTATAAAACGACCAAAACAATGGACCCTGTTTTATGTGCAGCACCTTCACACGTGGCACACGTGTACAAAGTCTACACAAAGTAAGCTAGTATTGGATTATTGTATTGTACATTTGATAGCGACGCCAGAGTTTCCTTACAATTGAGACACTTTCCCACAGTGGCCTCTCACCTGGATCTAAATAAAAAGCTACCCACGTAAACACCGACACGGGGCTGCTACCTCTTTGCTCCGTTACTTTCCAGCGGGTGTATCGCAAGCGAGTGCTCTGTCCCTGCATCTTCCTGGGGCGCGCTCAGGGTTAATTTAAGCACCTCGCCTCGACACAGAGGGTGCTGAGCTTTGTGTGGACAGGAGCAACAGCGGCTTCTCAAGTGCCGATGTGTTTAGCAATGCTGAATTCACACACCTATCGGCAAGCGTATTTTTGTGCGTGTGTTATTTTTAGCTCAATTAGCTAAGTTTTGCAATTAAACATACGCTGGCCATTCAAGTAGAAGACTGATATCTTTTTGTTTGTTTTTTCCTTCCCCTGCCGAGATCCAATTGCCTCTATCTACAAAATAAATATCCGCGCTCTTTCTACACGGCGTCTAAGAGTTGTGCTCACATTCAGATGCGACATAAATCCAAATTGTATTGCAATGTATTGCCACTGATGGTCAGGATGGTCAGGAATGAATCCCAGGTTTTTGGGCCTGTTTCGCAGCATGCTAGATGCTTTGCTAGCACATATATAAACACATATGCATAGACGAGCACACAACCCCCTATCCCACATGTATGCATGCGTGAAGTTATTAAATGGTCCCATGCAAGCCGGCTTAATGCACTGCAGCATTGCAATGAATTGGGATGCGTGACTCAATGTATGTGGGCGAGCCAGCCCTTTGCCGCACCAGCGCGCAGTACTTTTGTCGAGTTTTGTGAATATTAATAAACAAAGCGCAGCAAGGCAAAACTCGCCCGCAATACATGTTACATTTTAATACAAAACCGTGATGGGCCATGGCAACCTTTTAACACGGCTGCCGCCTAAGCGCAGATGGAATTTGCGAAACGCATTGGTACAAAGTACCACGGCTGGTGTCGCTGGCTCTACAGGCCCGGCACTTTTAATGGCTCTGCTATGCTCAGTGTGTTGTGATGGATGGCAGATATTGCAGCATTTCCAGATCACAGCTCTAAAAGGCAGCGGTGCCCTAGCACATTAATTCCAGGCATGTCAGCATAACGGTTCGAACCCACATATCCACCGGGAGCAGTTAAACATCCACAGCTCATTTGCAAAATCCTAAATAATTCTTAGGTCTTTAGTGCAACTATATGAGGTATAGCTGCAACTGTATTTTCTTCATTATATATTTTTTTGCACAGAAGCAGCTGAGAAAACATTGAATGGCAGGGCAGGCACAGAAGAAGTTAAATGAAACTTTGCAGATGAAAATTCAGACTAAAAAAGCCATTATAAAATGAATGAACCGACTGTAATTAAATTGTAAAACAAGCAAATGCTTTACATAAATATTAGCTCGGTAACGTTTGATCGCTGGTAAAAGAAAACAATCTAAATTTCAGCTTCAAACATTAAATTAAACTTTAGGCACAGTGATGTGATTAGTTGATATCGCCATGTATAAAAAAAAAATGAAATGCAGAGCTTCTCACTCATTAAAATATTTGTTTTATAATTTTCAGCCCTTTGTTAATTCGCTGCTGGAGGAAGCAGCCAAATGCTGAATTGGTTCTGGGGATTGGTTGACCATACTTGAGTGCCGTTTTAGTGAAGGCGAAAGTCCAGGACCAGTTCAGCTACGCTCAGGAATCAAACTTGGGTTGCAGAGTTCACCACACAGTGTGCTACCCACTGTGCCGCCACTCCCTCTCTAAATGGTTACAATTCTGAAAATGTAGTGGCTTTATGTGTAGAAACAGCAGCCACCTTAGCACAATGAGTGGACAAAACCCCCTCATCATCCATCCCCGACTCTCTCCGTCGTGTAAACCCCAAAAATGAAGATCCCCACCAGCATTTATGCTGCCCATCTTAGCACAATGCACTGCAGTCACATTTCGGCATGCAGTTTATTGTGAAGCCAACGCGGAGACAGACCATAAACATTTCAGAATTATATCTTTGGAGGCAATACGGCACACTGCAGCATCAGCTACATTTTCACTTGGCTGGTACCTTTAAAGCACAGGGACTCATGCAGAATTAATAATTCCTTGCACGGCCATATTTCTGCCCCTATTTTTTTTCCACCCGGAGACTTACAAAGCCCGCACATAAGAAAAAATTTCATCCGACGCGTTTATCATGCGATGAAGACAATTTCCAAACAGTTCCTCCAAAGGGCACATTGCACCAGCGTGAAATACTGCTGCTGGATTAACGTCTCTCGAGACGACAATATAGTTCGGGAAGAATTAATCCATGCCTTAAAGACCACTGCTAAAGCATGGTTCAGAAATGTATATTGAACAATTGAGAGCCAGTGAGGGTGTTTAATTTACCATCAAAGGTCATGGTAAGCAGACACATCAAATTGCACCAATTCAGCAATTAAGGTCTTGAAAGAAATAATGTGTTTTATGGACAAATCATGGCTTCTTTTTTATGCACGCTCTGCAACTAAACATATGCAAACAGCCTGCTGTATATCGTTTTCCAATTAATGGCCCAAACAAAATCAATGGAACACACATTTTTATTATTTTTCGAGCCCTTTGCCAATCCATGGCTGGGATGAAGGCATCCCCTCGGCAGTGGTTGTTTGACCATACCTCACCACACTAGTTAGTGCGGCTTGGTGAGAAGAGGCTACCCAAGACATCTTCTTGGTTCTTTCGGTAAAGTCACGTAGAAGGGAAATAATAAAATAATAAAAATAAAACATAATAAAATAATTCTCACGACGCTTCGGCCACAACGCAAGCAGCAGTCCTCAGGTGAAGACCAGGTCTGTCGGGGAGACAGCGTCTGAATGTTGTTTCATTATTTTATTATTTTCATTCTACGTGACTTTACCGAAAGAACCAAGAAGATGAATCCCTGCAGTCACGAAAGCTTTAAATCGGAATTTACCCAAGACCAGTTCAGATATCACTCGCCACTGCTGTTTGCCACAGCTGGGAATCGAACTCAAGTTTCCGGGCTTATAGTGCAGTAACCTCTAACCACCGATTTTCTCGAGGACAGAAATGTGCGTGAAAAAGAAGCAATCAAATTAATATTATGACACATACAGCGGTTAAGCACACTCATTGCCTTCTATATGGAATGCTGAATTGCGTGACATTTAAAATTCATCCCACAATCAGCTGAGGAAAAGCCAAAGCCTCGACATAGTGGGCAGCTTTACGACAAGTTTGTTTTTGTTGTTGGTGTCCTATGACAGTCAAAGGAGTTGATGCATTTGAATCTTGATGAGGTTAGACATGTGCATGATACTGGCTAGAAAACCACAGGCTGCATTGCTTTCAAATATCAATTCAAATCAAATACTGTACTCATAATCACAAAATATGTTTTTAAATGTCAAATATTAAAATTCACATTTATTTAGCATACATATCTTACTCAGAGTGTAATCAGTGCGATATTTTTTTCAGTTTTCTTATATTACATGTTTCATCATTTGAAAGTACAGTACTGTTTTGTCGCCTTAATTGTGGAAGGTAATCATAGTGTAGAAAAAAAAGTTATCCCAGCCATACTATCGGCATCATGGCCATGAGATATAAAACCCAATTGGAACTTTCACATTTCAGTGTATCACTTCACAGTAGAAAATAGTCCACAGAAGTAGTTATTACAGAACTAC
The DNA here is from genome assembly GCF_964198595.1 of Lampetra fluviatilis. Lineage (NCBI taxonomy): Eukaryota > Metazoa > Chordata > Hyperoartia > Petromyzontiformes > Petromyzontidae > Lampetra > Lampetra fluviatilis. The sequence continues at coordinate 2,948,166 of NC_136292.1, forward strand.
TTGAGAGACCCCTTAAAGTGACCCCGTTTATCCACACCAGGAGGTGCTGCATTTTCCCACATGTCCTGCTCAAGAGAAAGTTAGTCTCAAACAGACAAACAAATACTGTAGGTGTATTCGTCAGAACAATTTTTTTTCCAAATTAATTAAAAAAACATATTTTCACGTCGTATTTTTTTGTATGCAGTAATCAAGCTGAGAGCATAAACTCATGACATTTGAGAACCCAGTCAAATAATCAACGGTGCCTGCTCAGACTCTAGCCCAGGATTGCAGCGGTAGCTACGTACGCTGCGAAAGAAGTTGAACACACATACATACAATCCAATGCTCTGACCGTTGAGCCACCCAGCTACTCGAAGAACACCACTTTTTGATGAAATTGGGGAGCCAAGTGACATGAAACTACACTTAGGCAGCTAGGCAAGGTAGTCAGTCGCACATGGACGCAGACCACTCGTGCGGTCAGAGCTAGCAGGCCGGCCTCTACCCACGCTAAAAGATGACTGTGACTGCAACACTGTGATGGGGTCATAGCCAAAACGTGTGCATTTAATCAAGTCCATCGGCATCCATGCCCGACTGCAACAGGCTGCCGTAAAATATGGCGGGCTTGGCACTGCCCCAGCAGGACATGCAGCAGCCGTTCACCTGGCAGGCATGGCGACACAGACGCGTCAACACAAGCAGTGCCACGGGCATTAACTCTTCACCAGCCGGCAGCAGCCTGCGTCAGTTAAAAGGACGCGCCTTGGAAAATTCACCAACTGGATGCACAACACACATTCAGTAAAAAAACACTAACCTAAACTTGTGTTTTTTGTTTCGACCAGGTAAGGCCCACTTGCCAATATAGCTCATTTTCACAAGCGACCTGACCACAAATGACGGCGCAACGATCGTAACGTCTCGTGTGGCGGAGCAAAGCGTGGGTGCTCAAACCTCTTCCAAGGCGTCTGGCCAGAATAGAGGAGGAGGTCAAATCCGCAGCAGAGAGGCTCCACAGAGCTCCCTCTAATGAAGGCCATTCCGCCAGCAGTGTCATTGGCAAGCAATTTGCAGGGCTGCACCTTCAGCCACTTTTACAAGCAAAAAATAGTAATACTAACAAATAAAATAAGCAGACAATATGTCTCTATAATAACAAGCAACACATCAATTATAGGATATGTTTATTGCATAATTGTTTATCAGAGTTGAGCCTGGAATTGAATTAGATAAATGACCGCCATGCACAACAGGTTGTTACAGGTCGTGGACATGGTGAGCAAGGAGATGGATAGCACAGCAAATTATATTGTTGTATTGTTCCTCTATGCTCCCACGTCTATGATTTCCCCTCTTCGCCAATCCCTACTGAGCAGTACAGATTAGTGAAAAACAGTTAAATAACACATTGAATTAACACGGTGAAATAACACAGCGCATTAACACAGTGAAACAATACAGTGAAATAACCCCCCACTGACCTGCACTGCATCCACAGGCACCGCATCCAGCAGCGGATCAACACAAAAAGGGCCAAAAATGTACATCATATATATAATGTATTTGTTACACACGTATATACAGGGTGCTTCAAAAAAATGTTGACACTTCCGAGAATTTGCAATCACACCACAAGAAATGTGCCTCCGGGCTCTGGAGACCACCTGGAGAAGATTCCAGGCAACGTGTTGACAATGTTGGCGAACAAGTGGAGACTCGTTGGCTTTTTGAAGCTATTAACATCACATTTGTTATCATGTTACAGTGCATTATCCGTTCTTTTTCCATTAAAAACGATAGTCTCACATAAGTGTTTAAAAAAAAATTTAAGCATCCTCTTCTTGGTTATTTCGGTAAAGTCACGTAGAAGGGTAATAATAAAATAATACAAATAACACATAATAAAATAATTATTTTATTATGGTTTTTTTAAAAAATAAAATAATAATTATTTCATTATGTTTTATTTCATATTCCATTTCCCTTCTACGTGACTTTACCGAAAGAACCAAGAAGACGAATCCCTGCAGTCACGAAAGCTTTAAATAGAAATGTAAGCATCCTGTATATAAGGACCTTGAAACATGTGCACGGAGGGGTAGGTGCTGGGACGTGTCAGTTGTTGGGCATGACATGCTTAAGCTGCTACAAGCAAAGCAGGGCCACGTTACATCTGGGAGGAGTTTGTGGGTGGCAGCAGGGAAGAGCGTTGGTGATGAGAAACTAAAGTCAGTTGTGCATGGCGATTAAGTCGTCTGTGAAGCCACTCACCGTGCACGATCTTGCTCCAATGTGAGGAACGCAGCACTGCCGTTCATCTAAACGCACACGTGTGCACGTGCTCCTTGCATGATCAGTAAAGGTGTTACACACAGCGGGATAATGTTTTGGAACGCACCTTCACATATTCAACCCCTTTTAAGTTATTCACATTAATCTTAAGTAGCACCTGCTTATCATTATTATTATAGCGCTTTGTCCACCCATTGCTGGATTAAAGGTCTTTTCATGCTGGTCTCCCCATTGTTGGCCTCTCCACGGGGCGCCATGGTGGCAAGATGTTAATTGCCTCGTCTGGAATACCGGAGGACGTGGGTTAGATCCCAACCCTGACGCCTGCTGTACATTTAGAGTCTGTGTCTCTATCCGCATGGATTTTTATCCGGGTCCTCCGGGTTTTCCCCTCCATATTTAGAAACGTGCGTTTAGAGTCTTTGGCTGCTCTAAACTTCCACGTGATAAGCTGAGCGATCATTTGCGGCCAGGTCGCTTCTGGAAAAGGGCGATACAGCTCATTAGGCTTTTCGTGGTGAAAATAAAAAAACAAAGTTGAATAGTTTCACACTATGTGAGTCACAGGGGGCAGTTGTTTAAAACCATACTTCACCATCCTGGTCATGATAATTGGTTTTTTTCCCCTTTTATCTGGCAACAAAACTGACACCTTTTTTTACGAGGAGTCATGTTTGCATAGACCACAATACCTGCAGTCGTAATGCAAACAAAAAACATAACTCTGATAATGTATGCACTGTCCTTGAAGTTGATTGGTCCACACCCGAGACAGCTTTCCTTAGAGCCTAGTCTCACATGGGTTGGACCAGATGACGCCAAAAGGCGCACAACTCAAAGACAATGCACCATCAGAGTATGAGAGCTCGGGGTAAGCATTTACACCATTGGTACCTCGTTTTGTTGCCAGATAAAAGAGTAAAAAAACAATTATCATATTTTTTACTGGCAAATGAGGTACGAATGGTGTAAATGCTCATCCTGGTCATTTTGGGTTGATGAAGAGGAGTAGGGGGCCCAGGACCGTGGGCGGACATCACTCACCACTTGAGTTAGCCATGACTTGGAATCGAACTCAGGTCAATGGATTCACAGCGCAGTGTGCAGTAATGACGCCGCCACTTATGTCATGCAAGCTAGTAACATGGGTTATTAGTAACGTCAAGTTTTTTATAATCCCAATAGCACACGTTGTTAAGCATGGAAATGATTAATACTGCCGATTAAAAAAATTAAAATCATGGTTCCTATTAAAAGAAAACAATTATTTGTAAAACAGAATGCTTACGAGATTTTCCAATCTCGTTTTAAATGCATAATCTACAATGCACGAAAAAAGATGGGTTCAAAGTATACAGACATTCGGATGTCTAGCACGTGAAACACTAAAAGAAAGCTTTGAAGATATAAACATTACAATTTAAATGTTTCTTTCCATGAGAACGGTGGTTCGTATGCAGTTGAGCACAATTTTATCCAAATTACCCAAAAGATGGCACAATCAATGAGATATTTGCCGACATGTTTTCCTATCGATGTCCGTGTATTGTACACATCTGTGTGGTATCATCTTTATAAATTACACACACGCATTTTGCTCCCAAATGAGGCGCGGTGCACAACGTGAAGCCAAAACATTTGTCGTGATTTCGAGTAAAAGTGCCTGCTGTTTTTGTTTTCGTTACAATATTAATAATGATATACAGTGCGAAGTGTATATGTCTCAAACAGAAATCGTAATCGAAGGAATTTAAAGAAATTATACAAAACCGCAATTGTTTTTTTTCCCCCTATGATCTCGATATATACAACGTTAGGTCATCATGGAACAGTAGATCAAACTACCCCCTGGCTTGGGAGGGGCTTTCTTGAGCTCCCTGTAGTGGAAGTTCTTCTGCCAGCAGTGACGACAGCAAGGAATTGCAGGGCTGCCCCTTTGCCTGGACAAATAGCATTGGCCTTATATATTAATTTACTTATTGAAACCTATCATTATTATTATTATTATCTCCAGTGAGTTAAATATTTACCAATTGCCAGACATTTGCAGCAGGGGTTTCTAAACAGGGGACTGTTGGCACAAGCAGCAAAATGAAATATGTAAATTTGAGTGCTACATATTTTATATTCATTTTAATGTATATTTCAGTAGATTTTCTATGTATTAATATTGTATCAATGGTAATGTTGATATTATATATGAGGGCTATGACACGAGTGTTGTATTATTTATATTTTTATGCCCTTTTTTTAAATGTAAAATAATTTATAAATGAGCACCTACTGCGCTGTATCGCATTGGCGACGCTCAGATACAAGTTGCTTGAACAGAAAAATGCATTACACTTGTGAACGAACTCTCACTTCATCCACCTCGATATAAAAAAAATGAATCTCAACGATAAATTGTTGACATCCGATAAATTATTTAGCGACAAAACACAACTGGATGAAAACAAAACAAAAAAGTGGCAATTATTGCGATGAGATTGACAGCGGCATTCTGTATAATTGATTGAGACGCTGTTGAATTCACAATGCAATCAGAAAGATTTTTAAACAGCTTCAGGCAGCTAGTAACTAATTTACAGGAACGCTCAGGACCACCAAAGATTTGTGTTTGTGGTTCAAATTCCGCATCTACCGCTAAATGATGTTGACAGAATTGGAGCTGCATTTCTACATGGGCTGGGACTGAAATCCTGGATGGGCCCCGAAGAATACTCGTGTGAGATTTCCTAATTAAATAGTTAATGAACGCAGTAAATCATTTCAATGCAAAAAAAGCCAATGTACAATTTCTTGCAGAGGAACTTTAAACCAGCATGAAACAGATTACAATCTGGCACTTCCGTGCACGATACAGCACAGCAGCACCAGTAAAAGAAACATCGATGGATCATGTGCATTCAATAATTTCAAGGCCATTAAATTTGAGAAGAGTGTCTATTAGTGGTGTAATTTTCTGGTAGCTCTGCTGAAATATATACAAGGCAAACCTAAAACACTTTAGAGGACATTTTTGAAATGCATGGCACAACAATGCATTTCAGTCGACTATATGGTAACACTTTCAGGCATTAGCAGAATTTTATTGAAAATGCTTGCCTGTGCAAGCATGCATGCTATTGCCTTACTAGATATATTCATATAGTTCTTTGAAGAAAACTAAATCTTCCTAAGAAAACATATAGTGCAAATGTTTTATCATTCAATCTGTTATAGCTTTATGCACTTTCATTTTGGTCATCATCATCATCAGGCATTGTCTATCCACTGCTAGATGAAGGCCTCCCTGCGCCATCACCATCCCGACATCTCCAGTGCGGCTACCATCAGTTCTCATCGGTCCGTCTCCATGCAGTCATCCTCTTGAACGCATCCTCTCCCCTGGATGTCATTCCATCTCCAATCTCGTCCATCGGCCATCACCCCATCTCGCGACTAGTCCTGTCCAAGGCCATGTACTCTTATTCACCGTCAATGATTTATCTGAATGTGTGATAGTTCCCTGATCCACGTGTTCCTTTTCCTGTCGTGCAGTGCAATCCTGAGGCATGCATCTCTCCACGCTTCTTTGTGAACGTTTCAGCTTTTCTTCAATTTTCTTTGGCAGTGTCCATGTTTCACGTCAATATTTCATAGCTTGGCGGTGTGCGCTGATTGAAAGCTTTTCCGATTCAGACACATCGGTGTGCTTCTTTTCATTACTTTGTTCAACTTTCCAAAAACCTCTACATCGAAAGAGACATTTTATTTCAGCCGGACAAACTCGATCAGCTATGATGCTCTCCTTCAGAGGCGTCCAGCTCAAGCTGAGGTCGGCAATGTCAGAAAATTACAGGGGTAATTACAAAGATGCACAAGTTAAGCAATCATACATCAACTCCAACATCATATTCTTAGATTTTTTCGGTAAAGTCACGTAGATATTTTCTTTTAATTAAAATTTATAAAAGTAAAATAAAATAAATAAAAAATCACGACGTTTCGGAGGCAACACAAGCTTCCATCTTCATGTGAAACCGTCACAGCACGATAGCTGTATCAAGTACTGCTGTATCAAGTACTGCTGCTCTATTTAAGACCGGAAGCAACAGGAGAGCTTCACCATTCTTGCCCAATGAAGCTGATTGTAATTATCAGCGAAACGTCGTACTCAAATTTTTTTAATGCTGTTGATTATCTCTTCAGCACACCAGTGGGCTAAAGAAGTCAATTAATTTGCCCTTTGAAAACGTGACACATTTTTTACTGTTTGGCCGTGTCGGGTGGTGGAGGGTTACGACACATTTATAAATAACGCGATCTGACCCAAAAACATATATTATGAATATTCAAATTTGGCAAATTTGGACCCTGACACCGGCACACAATGGGTCTACTCCTGCGAATGACGCAAGGGGTTCTTTAACGTCAACTGTGAAGCGGACAGCAATAAGCAGGGCACACTGCACTCTGAAGTCAGCAGACCGAGTGCAATTACCGACAAAGGTTAAGAGCAGTGGTGAGTGATATCTGAAGGTGGCTATCCAAAAACACACGTTATTATATTTAGACCAACCCATACTGATTCACGTGATAAAGTATCCAGCAGTGAGTGGACTCAAATATGGCTTGGGAAAAACAACTTGAAACGCAAGACCACGTTATTCTATAACAAGCAGCGATTTATCAGAATTAAAATCTTTACTTAGACTCGAGGAATTTAAGCTCAGCTTACTGGAGGCTAAAAAGCTCCAGTCTTCCAACAGTCATCACCATGTTCCACTAACGACAGCACACCAACTTGGACAAAACAACTTGGAATGCAATTTAAAAGAATAAACATTGATGGACTATATACATGTACTTGTTTTCAACACATATCTTGGAAGAGGCTTTGTAATCATCCTATGCTTCCAAACGCGTTGTAAAAGAAGAGGAAAAAAAATCTGTTCAACCGCTGCTGCCACCCCCTCAAAAACAAAGATGTCCTGTTTACACTATGGGAACCTCATTTGCCAGTAAAAATATGATAATTGGTTCTTTACCCTTCTATCTGGCAACAAAACTGACGCAAAAAGGGTGTCAGTTTTGTTGCCAGATAGAAGGGTAAAGAACCAATTATCATGTCCTGTGTAGCCTGCAGACGCTGCTGTGGCAAGGGCTGTGAGGGATCGTATCTGAAGACCACAAAGTAGCACGAGAGGGCACGTGCTCAGCACCACTCCCGGCCGCCTTGGTCTCCCAGCAAACGCAAATGTTTACACACTGCACCAGTACTCCGATAAAGCCGACTCGAACCATGACCAGTTCAGATAATTACCATTCATGTTTGCCATGACTGGGATTCGAACCTGGGATGCCAGGTTTGCTGCACAGTGCGCTAAGCACTGCGCCACCACTCCCCACACACTCACACACCGTGCGCTTTCAGAGGCGCTTCAGCGGCCGTCTGGAACGCTCTTCCTTTCGATATTAGGAAGCCACTGGAGCTATGCACTTTTAAATGTAGATTGAAAACTAATTTTAAGAAGTTCAACAACAAACATCCACTTTATCACCTCCTCTTTGGCATAAAGCATAGCACCAATCAGCACATGGCGGGTATCATTGCCATGTTTACAGTACGCTGTTGTAACAGTTTTTTTTTTCTGCTGTGTGCTGTTGGGGGATTTCTTGTGTGTGCGAGCAAATGTTTATAACACACCTCGGTGCAACCAAGTGTTTCTGTGTTTACGCGCCACGAGAGAGTGGAAACGCATCCTCCCCCCCCCCGCCTGCCACTCGTCTTCCTCTCTCTCTCTCTGCCCCAACGCGCCGCCGGGAGGCTGGATAAACCTGTCGCCTGAAACATGAAATATTTATAACACGGTGACTTAGTTTACATTTCCTCTGGTCGCTATGGATATGTTTGATGCCCCTCCACTTGCGCAGCTACGAGCTGCTTTTGACTCCCAAATTGAGCCCCCAATGAAATTTCGACCATTTGGTCACTGGTTGACGTCCAGTGGTGAAAGTGCCGGCGCTCGGCTCGATGGACTTACACATCGCAAGGCCGTGAGAGATGGCGACGCCTTCATTCAGCAGTGGAAAGATCGTTGTTGATGATATGATGATGATGAAAGGGTCCATCTGTACGTGTATCTGTACCTGACCGCCTTGTCGTTAAACAGCATTGTAAGAACTCGGCATGTAACAATTCATCGCCCCAGAGATCCGATCGATGTTCATGATTCGGTGTAGCGATTCAACTCCGGGATTATAAAAAAAGAAAATCTCTTTTTACTGCCACCGCAAGACCGCGAGATATGGCGATGGCTTGGCAAAGCCTTCATTCAGCAGTGGATAAATCGTGACCGATGACGGTGTTGACGGTTATTTTTACGTCCAATGGCAAAGCTTAGTAAAGGGAACGAAAATAAATGCTCGCCGGTAGATGTGTGAATTCAGCATTGCTAAACACATCAGCACTTGAGAAGCCGCTGTTGCTCCTGTCCACACAAAGCTCAGCACCCTCTGTGTCGAGGCGAGGTGCTTAAATTAACCCTGAGCGCGCCCCAGGAAGACGCAGGGACAGAGCACTCACTTGCGATACACTTGCTGAAAAGTAACGGTGCAAAGAGGTAGCAGCCCCGTGTCGGTGTCTACGTGGGTAGCTTTTTATTTAGATCCAGGTGAGAGGCCACTGGGGGAAGGTGTCTTTCTTGTACAGATAGATAGATTTTATTTATTTCAGAAAGGAAGAGTCAAATAAGCTGTTCGGCTCTATTTCTCGGGAGTCCTGCGTAACAGATCTTAGTTGCAATCATGGTTCCATAGGTCGCGGTACAAACAGTGAACATCGGAACGTGCCATACATGTTCCAGGAATAGGGGACGAGTGAAAAACGTAAAAAAAAAAATCCTGGCACTGCCCAGCATATACTGTATGAAATACAATCATACTATACAGTGTGGATTTACATAGCGTCTTAATGTGGCCACATCACAAGACGCTGTACGGTACAGATATGGTGGACGTTATTTTACGTATTCTTAGGTTTTTTTTTTTTCGGTAAAGTCACGTAGGTAAAATATCAAAATTAATGAAAATAAAATAAAAACAAAAACAAAAATCACGACGTTTCGGAGGCAACACAAGTCTCCGTCATCAGGTGGGACCGTCATCAGGTGGGACCGTCACAGCCGAAAGTTATTTTACGTGTTTAATGCACAGAGGTAAGTCATAGGGAGAGGGGGGGGAAAGGACATCTCTTTAGCCTGAACTTGCACAGAGGGAGGAAGTCGACAGCTCTGGGGGCAGGGAGAAGGGAATTCCATGCAATGAGGACGACATGAGGATAATTGAGGAACCACTTCCTATAGAGCAGAAGGTTGGCTCCGGGTCGGGCCAAATTCACCGATGAGGCTTTGTTGTCAGCCGAACAATGACTGTAAAACGATATTACACGGGGACATTTGAAGGGAGCCAATGGGCTCGGGTTGGCGGTAGATTTAACAGCACATGTATATTTGCGCAATCTAACAAAGAAAACAATCTGTTATGAACAATAGGCTCTTTATTTCTACATCTTTCCACAAGTCCGAGGAACAAACCACTATGACACTTACCACACAATTAGCAATACCAACGGCCAGCTCTCTATAGTTTCCGAATAGGTCGGCCATCAACAATCCTATTCCATCATTACTTTTGTCTTTTTGCCCAACTTGAACCCCTTCCTGCAATAGGTGTCATGTCATGAGACAGAGAATCCGTTCAGATGTCGCGCAGAGCGGTGTAACCCTTCATGTTAGAGAATGGCCCACAGAAGCGGACATCACAGAGCTATGTCTGAGATCCCTTCAAGTGACCCCTGGTCCACACAGGAGCGGGTATCACTTTCCCATCCAGTTTAACACGTAGGCTTTCGCGACCAATATTATTCATAATCAACGGGCGAATTGTCCGATGATGCTGGATGTAATAACCAGCGAAACGTCGTACTACTCAAAAATTGTAAATGTTGTGGTTTCACGCTTCAACACACCGGTGGGCTAAAGCAGTGAACTATTTGTCTTTTGTCAACGTGACACTTTTTTACTGATTGGCCGTGTCGGGTGGTGGAGGGTTACGACACATTAATAAATAACGCGATCTAAACCCAAAAACGTTGATTATGAACTTTCCCATCCGCAGTGATGTTTTTTTTTGTATGGTCATTGGTGACCAGACTGAGACGTGGACTCAGTTCAGTTGACAACCCAATTTTAATAAAAAGCAGCTTGCATGCATTCGAACTGTTGCGCAGATTATCGACGGTGCCAGTTCTGCACAATTAATTGCTTATTTCATGAAATAACACTGTGATGTATATCTGTATATCAGTGTGATGAGCACATATGCATTAGAGTGTGCGCGTGTGGGTGTAAGTCCACACCACTAACACGTGTATCTGTTTGCATGTGTGTAACAATTAGTATGTGAATTTATGTGCACACATTTTAGATATGTACAGCCAAATCCCCGAACAAAAGTGAAGGCTCCCTTAATGGACTGGCATGCCAGCGTGTTATTTATTGAGGCCCAGACTACCTGGAAATCCATGTAAACAACAGAAATAAACAATTAGTGGGAAAACAATTGGGTCGACATTGCAATGTAATAATTTCTGCGGGGAGAAATGTTGGATTTAAATATTATTCCGTTATAATTAAATGCTAGAACGAAAGCATAATCAGCAGTGCTCTGTGTGTGCGCAGTGATGAGTGTGATGTTTAATGTGAAAGAAACTTGGCTCGGCTCGGTAATGAAGGCGCACGCTTGTATAGTGGGCGTCGCAATAAAAAAAAACTTCCCGGTCGTAAATTTTAATAACCCGTGTTTTATTGGACCATATTTTAAACACGAAAACACGTTTGAAAAAATAGGTTAAAACCCAAAAGGCAATCACTTAAAACAGTCTCCATTTCTTCTGTTACAATTGGGTCGAAGTGAAATTCCCTACAAAAAATATTTTCGTTGGCTAGATTGCAGAAAGAAGTGTGGTGAATATGGAAATCTGCAGCTCCATGCTGAGGTTAAATTGTCTGTCAATCCAGGTTAACCAATCTTACTTCCTACAAAATCTACTCATACTGCTTAGACATTTAAAGTGATGGCAGTGCTCCTGTGATTGTGGGAGACAACAGTGCATTTATTAAACTGACATTTTATCCCAAGCATTTAATTACATTTAATTATTCTTTATACATTACAGAATGCATTTTACTAATATTCCTTACAGGGGGATAGGCTGCCGTGCTGCAATGGGTAGCACGCTGGACTTGTGATCCGGAGGATGCCACTTCTATTTAATCTCACGGTGCAGCAGTTGGGACAATACGAACGCTCCTTAAATCCCCTCCCGCCTTTGCACACTCAACGGTATGGTGGGGCGCACCACCACCGACAGGTCACGTGTGGTTGGGTAAAGTCCGCTTACTCCCTCGCTCTTCAGAGACGACTCACCAGCGTGAGAGTAGGCTAAATATTATCTAGAGGGGCTCTCTACAGCTCCCTCCAGTGGAGGGCCTTCCATCAGCAGTGGCGTGAGCAAGCAATTGCAGGTCTGCACTTTTACGTTCACCATTTTTTAAACCACACAGGAACCCATTTGAAGGCAGGGCCTTTTGAAGACAAGAATAATTCGCATTCAAAGAATTCTACACACGCAGACACAGCAACACTTGGGCATACCACACATAACACTACAAAAATATACTCCCACTATTTAAAATTCCTAATCCATTTGTTGATGCTGCTTTGGAGTGTTTAAATATGGCAGGGGGTGAACCAGCATGCTCTCAAATTCTATAATACGTGTATGGTCGAACAACCCCCATGGAACAAAGGAGGAGGAGGCCTTCATCTAGCAGAGGATTGAGATAAGGGATTTAAATTAATATTATCATCATTATTATATAAAAGATATGATCTCGATGAAAAACCACTTCTACATTGCTTATATTTCTTATAGCTAGGATGAAGCCCAGGTGAAGGCTTTACAGGATAACCACCTGGCATGTATACATTCCACGAGTTCGATACATTGTCAACATTTGTTGTTATGATTCGATCTAAGAATCAGTTTTTTTGTCTCGTTTACCATCTTATTTATTCATAATCAACGTTTTTGGGTTTAGATCGCGTTATTTATAAATGTGTCGTAACCCTCCACCACCCGACACGGCCAATCAGTAAAAAAGTGTCACGTTGACAAAAGACAATTAGTTCACTGCTTTAGCCCACCGGTGTGTTGAAGCGTGAAACCACAACAATTTACAATTTGAGTACGACGTTTCGCAGGTAATTGCATGAGTTAATGATGACGTCACCCTGCTGCTGCTCTATATAAGAACGGGAGACACAGCAGAGCCTCACCATTCTGGCGAATTGCCCGATGATGCTGGATGCAATTACCAGCGAAACGTCGTACTCAAATTGTAAATTGTTGTGGTTTCACGCTTCAACACACCGGTGGGTCTTTTGTCAACGTGACACTTTTTTACTGATTGGCCGTGTCGGGTGGTGGATGGTTACGACACATTTATAAATAACGCGATTTAAACACAAAAACGTTGATTATGAATAATATTGGTTGCGAAAGCCTACGTGTTAAACATCTTGTTTATATTGTTCGAATTTTTGCGTCACATTTGCAGTTTTACTTGTTCCATGAGCCTAACTGTAACATTAGCATATAATTTTCGTGCATGTCACATGCATCACTGAGAATCGTTTCCCACAGTGTTGCTGCGGAATCCGTCCCATGAGTTTTCGTGGTTGTGCCGCGTGTCCTTCAGCACAATGCCCGATGTTTTATCTCCACGCAATGTCCCATGCTCTTCGACATGATTCACGACGTTCAACTCCATGGTGCTGGGAACCTCTTGAGGACTTCCTAAAGAAGTTGCCAGCACGCGCAGGCAAATGTTGGACGTTACGTCAAAGAACCCACGGTGCAACTCCCGACATCCATCAGAGAGCCAATCGATTCCTCCACACGCAGTTCGATGCGCGTATCGCGACCTTAGATAGTGACACTGTTTGACGAATTGACGCTTCATTACGTGGCCGATAAGCACCGTACATTTGAAAGTGAACGCTAAGCAAGTACGCTGTGGAACGCACCCACAAACTGGCTGTTCGTAAGCGGCAGTGGACGGATGGCTTGAAAAGCGGAGCCTGTGTCCATGCCAATTAACTGCTATGCTGGGTGAATGATTGGTCTGCTGTGCATTATTCGTGTGCATCATTCATGTACGCATCAACAGACCTTAGCGTAAAGCTGAGCTAAATTTGTCACAATCTCTGTAACAAAAACAACAAAGAGTCAAGTTTGCAAATACTCCACCCAATTGTTTTGAATCTCATCCTCCATTAAAAAAAAAGCCGGTGTATCATTCAGTGCATGCTTATTTACTGGAAGCAAAAATATCAATGCAAAATGTATGGTATGCAGGGAGCACGCAAGGTCACGTAATTCTCTTGTTTGGACACAGGGGCTTTTTGCTTGATTAAAATGCCGTGGAATATTTTGATGGTTCAGCAGTAGACGATGCTTAAATGCATCCATTGCTAATAACAATCAATTGTTTTATAACCCAGTTCTTACGCCCTCAACCTGATTGTAGCCGACATAGGCGTACGGCACGTAGGCAAATAATATAACATTTTTTATTCACACTACCACCAAACCACAAAAAAGTGTATGTTTGCACTCTCTGATAACGTTTCATCGAGTTATGAATATGTCCAAATGTAAAGCTATTTGGTCGTAAGTTTACATATTTCTCATTGCCCCTTTTCGTTGGAAAACCATGGAATGCTGTAATTCCATGAAATATACACATTCCAGGAAGGAAACCCTCCGGCAATGCAACATCTGCCAAACGGCTAAATGTAAACATGAAAAAAAGTGTGACTTTTTATACCTTCAAATGTACGTATATTTCAGTGTGCAAATTAGATCAGGAACAATGCATTGATTCGTCGATTGATGTAGATTCTTAAGCTCATGATAAAAAAAAAGCATTGAATAGCTTGTGCAAGAATCAATGCATTTAAAATTTTAATGTTCGCGTGACCCTAACTGCCACCAGCGGCGCTAGCATTCACAATATTTTTTAAATAAAATATACAACCTTCATGTGAATCTAGACAATAAAATCGTCGAAGCAGTGAATCAAAACTCCCCTAGTCGCTGTGCTCTCATGTATAGTGCACATTTATGTATACAGAGAAACAAACTACGTGACTCTCCAATGCGTGATTCTCCGATGTGCATTCGGTTCGTACCACGTGCTGTTCAGCACGATGTCCGACGTTTCGCTCCACGTGTTCGAAGCTTCTGCCTCGTGTCGAACGATACGCGGTACGACCCGACGACACACCAGAGAGATGTACAGCACAACCGCAAACATCTAAAGCGGTACATTTCAGATGCATCCATTCATTAAAAAAAATCATGCATTGCTGCAGGGTAAAATTAAGCTTCCGGGGTGACCGTTCAACGTCACACAACGTTCGTTGCGTATGCGATGAGTAAAATTAAGCGAGGGTCATAAGCCAGCGCTGTTATTTTTGGCAGCGTGACGAAGACCTTCAGCACTGCGGTCCCAGAAAACATGAAGGGCCCCGGTTCTGGCAGTAACCGCAATCTCTTGTTCGTAAAAAAAGAAAACGCTGAGAAAGTTCCGTTCCAAGTTTTCCATCGCGATGCGACGCTGCGCACAGTTGGTGACAAGCTTCAACCACGAGTGTTTCCGCAATGTCCTTGCGCCGCAGATGAGGCCCCCGACTTAACATGGCCACTTAATATTTTATGGCAGGACTGGAAAACACCGGGGGCAAAGCATCGACAAATTTGTATGCGTGAGCAACAGTTCCAGACGCAATTAAAAGGAGGCGGCTGATTTTTTTTTTTGAAACCTCATAAGCTGCGAGGGTATGGAAAGGGGAAAAAAACGGCTCACTTGAAAAGCTTCAATTTCGATAATTTAAAAGTATGTATTAATAACCCTGGGGAATTTTCCCACTTGGACTGAAAACACATCTAAACGTAAAAATTTGCCCTAAAAAAACCCATTACGTGTAAAATAAATTGACTTAAAACCCCGTTCGAGAAGGGTGTAAAAAAAAGAACACATTAAAAACATATCTTTATGCAACGACGGTAATTACTATCTTGAGCGTTAATACTTGTCTATTTACACACTGGAACTGATCGTAATAAAACAAGACTAATGAACATTAAATTATTCCTCCATTCTAAAAAAGCGGGTAACGTCAATTATGTTCAGAAGGACTGATCGTATTCTCTATTATATTTTCGCGCTAATAGTTTCCATCCTGATCATTAGCCCACACTTTCACAAACACATAAGCTGTGGTTCCCTCTATGGAAGCCTCAATCAAAAAACAATTACTGTCAAAATGGGCATGCATTGCTCCTAACACAAAGGGTTACAATGTTGGCCGTATTTTTTACGAGTGCTCAAAGAATAGGTGAATTAAACTTGCATGGCTACAAATGAAATAAAATTTGCGCTCATTTAGAGTGCCACACGAGGACAATAAAAAAACATTTAATTTCGGGAAGTTAATTATTTTTGGATAAAAAATAAACGACGATCACTTAATTCAAAATCCAATCAAGACAAAGTTTAGACGGCCTAGCACTTTGCTGCAGCTCCTGTGCAGGAGTTAACGATAAGGAATGGTAATGAAATTCGCACCAGTGACTGTTGCCTCGGAGCGGACTTGCTAATTGCAGGGCGATGCCGGTGCATTAGCCAGGCGAGGCGATGACAGTAATTGCTGAAAACATCTCAGTTTGGAGGATTAACTCTGCTCACATCCCTCCCCATTGCCTCTCCCTCCAAACCCTGACTACTACCCTTGCACCTCCCCCCCCTCCTCCACCACCACCAGCAACCACCAGCAAAACCCCCACCTACCCACGAGACGCCTGAAAAGTGTGAGGCGTCGTCTTAAGCGCCGTGACATCTGCTGCGTTTCTGCTTGCTGCGTCTGAGAACTCCCCCCCCCCGCCCGCCGCCGCTGCCCCGGCCGCACCCCCCACGCAGAAGCGCCGAGTTACGCCTCGACAGCTCTCTGTGTAAACACCCAGAGCCCCTTCGCGGGTGGCTCTGTGCGTGGCTTCTTGCTCCCGGGGTTGCAGCGGCGTTGACGCTAGGATCCCGATATTCCGGACGTTTGTTCGTGGCGCTTCGAGAAGCGTGTGCCACCGCGCGCGTGCGGTGCACGTACGCCTAACTTCGTTCGCCACCATACGTCGAATTCAAAAGAAAAAAACCACGACCCTGTTGGTTCGCGGCTGGAGGAAGTCGAGAAAAAATTAACCCGTAAAAACAAAGTTTTTCACTATAAATCCTTTATATGCGTGGCGGCTAGAGTCCTCTCGTCCTCTGGCTTGAGATGGCTGCTACCTATGGGTCAGATGATTGCCTGCCACCATTAAGCAATTGGTAATTAAATATAATTTATTTTTTCCTAAAAAGTGTAACATTTTGGAAAAAAAAATTTCACGAAAATAAATTGTCACGCACAACGAGTCTGTGTGCAAAATGTCAGCTCGATTGGATCACGGGGAGTGGGTTAAAAAACGACCGAAAGATTTGCACGGTCGTAAGCGCGCAAGCAAGCAAGTAAACTTAATATAAAGGATTTTAAAAAAGAAGCCGAGACGGACGGAATTCACCAAACCTGTCACTTTCGACGACGTCAAATGTCGTTACGGAAATGACCCACGGGCGCATCCACGCAAGTCTGATTGCGTCAACCGCAAAAGGATAAATAAACGCACAGTCTCTTATGTTCAGGAAATACATTAGAAGGGGGGGGGGAGACTGTGAAAAAAAAGATCATTACACTTTTCAACCAAGATTCCTGAAATGCGACATGAAACACCCCAATATGCGTGTCCACGCAAGCGCAAGCGTATGATCATACTCTTTGGGTCTTTCGGTAAAAGTCTACGTGACTTTACCGAAAGACCCAAAGGGTATGAATTCCTGCAGTCACGAAAGCTTTAAGTCAAGATGTATAATAATCGCTTTAAAAGCTTGCACTTTTTCTAGAATTTAGAAATAAAAAGAGTTGCACCAGGCTGCAAAAAAAATTACAAAAAAAAAACTTTCTAACCAATACACCTCATTCAAATGTAGGGCATTCAAGCACCACTTTTTATTGTTCTTTCAGTAAATTTGACAAAATCCCATCACGATTGCAAACCAAAGATATCTCGGAAACACAGCACGCTCAAAAACATTTGCACCAAAACGACAACAACAAAAAAAGAAAAAAAAATCCACATTCTTTGGGTCCAAGAATAAAAAACCGGCAGCAAACACAAACAAAAAAACCCCAGCCCCGTACTGGTGACAGCAAGCGGAAGGGTTAAGGTGCTCGTGCTCACAGGGGTCTCGTTAGGCGGACGGTGGCAGCTGGACTGAGGCCTACGCGGTGCAGGGGGCGTTTGGGGAACGGGGATCCCCAGTGGCCAGCGGCATTGACAGCTGGTGTCGGGGGTCGCAGGCTGGCAGCTGTCAACCTTTACCTGCCGTTCCTCGGCGAGCATCCCAGCGGCACGGCCTCCGTCTCCCCGCCGTTCCCGTCTCTCCCTAACCCCCCCCTCCACTATGAGCCGGTCAACCCCACCGCAACCGCAGCCGCTACTGCTGCTGCTAACCCGCTTTCTGGGCAACGCAGCATTCCAACGCGGGGCTTGCCGGGAGTGTGCCCTGGTGTGATGCCCTGCTTCTCTCGCTCTCTCCTGCTCCCCAGATGATGTATATATTAAAATCTTAAATAGCAAATCCACCTGTGGTCAAACCGCAGCCCCCGGGACTGCAGGGCTCAAAAGGGGAAGGCTAGAGATGCATTTATAAACGATCGGGGTGCACTCCTGCAGGTAATTATGTGTGGTGTGTTAATTCAATTCTGCACAGCTCCTGGCACCCCGAAGATTTGAATGCTGGAAAATGAACAGTAAAACACCTGTACGTCGGAGCGTGGTTGTGCGAGCGATTTATCAAACTCGACCCATCGCAGCTCGCAGTACGTTTTTACCGTTGATCCTAACCCACGCATGACACGGGACAAATTCCTTTCCACTGTCCAAGTCCCATTCAAGACCTCGTCCTCCACATGTACCTCCACACACACTCCCACCCTGCCTACCCTCCGACCATTAATGGTATTAGCCCTATTGAAGAGCCTATTAAGGATTGCATAGGTACACACATACTTATGAATGCAGCCAACATATGATGCGTGCTCAATAGCAGAGTGCTCGTTTGAATAAACAAAGGATGCGTGCAATTGAAAGCATGTTAAAATTGCACACTACAAATGGCTGGGGATGGTCCTGTACTTCGCTTTGTTCTGCCACATTGATTTCCAACAAAAAGTGAGATTTCTGCGTATTAGCCATATGTTCACAACAGCTTCAAGCCTCCGCAGGCTTCTTAAGGGCTGTTCAGTTAATGCTGCCATGTGGGCAAAACATCACAAATCATGCATCAAGCAGTGAATGACAACGTCTTTGCATAATGTCACTGTAGATGGATTAATGCAGCTGGCAAAACCCAGTAAGTTTAAACACCCTAACGAAGACGCATTCCCAACAATTATAACAATAAAGCCCTTAAAAGACAATATAACACAAAATCCGTAAATTAGGCAGCATGCAAACGTGAGATAAAAAACACATTTAAAAACATGAAAATACATTAGTGTCGCAAATAAATGTGTACACATGCAAAATAAAGTACATTCAAGAAAGCAAAACAATAGTCACCCATAATTTGTATATCGTGAATCTGCTGATCGTAATCGTGCAGAGGCCATATCCGCCGCAATGTGCCCAATCTCCTTGGATATTGGTAAGCACGGCTGAGCATTACCGAGTGCTTGCATGGTTGGACACGGGGGTTTGCCAGGTGTTGTAGGCATGGTGCCGCGACTTGGCCAGGAGATGGCAGTGCTGATGGCCACCCTCATCGTATGCGTGGGTTTTCTCACGGTTCGCCAGGTTTCCGCCCACATTAAGAAAAGCATTCATTAATGGAAGGGGCCAAACATCTCATTGCCTAACCCTGATTTTAAAGAAGAGTCTCAACAATCAGGCTTTGCAGGGTAAATAAACTGACAAGAGTATTGTGCAGCAATTATATCCAAGAACCTGGGCTTTTATTTCCTTGCCCGTTCATCGTGTAAGGTGGGTGCCACTTGTGCGCAAGCATGGCAGAGAAGTGGATTTCCATTGAGGAGACGGCAAGGTTTGGTAACCTCTAAGACAAAGACATTGCCGTCTTATTGTTGCAAAAGCAATGTTACTTAAGCTGTCGAGCGATCAACATTACCCCAAATACCACTTGTGTTCTGCTATTGTGGCATTGGTGGCAGCTTCTTCCGAAACAGACCTTGGCGGTGCCTACGTTTCCTTACTCACGACTGGTGTTGTACAGATCGAAGGAATGGATAAGGCCCTGGTGGAGGCCACAAGGTGACCGGTTTCAGTCGGCAAAAATCATTGTTTCGCCATGATTGATGACCAATAATGGTCCATTTTAAACAAAGAAATTACGCAATTTATCAGTCGATGCAGGACTTCACATTTAACCCCTGAGTTCATTTGTAACCCGAAAGATAACAAGATGACTGCATCTCAGATAAACCAAAGCATTCTCTCTCAGTCAACAAATGCGCATCGGGGGATTAAAAGGCACACACAAAAAAGGAATGATAAATAAATGAACAAATCACACCGCTAGAGCAGGCCACCGGCTCCGGGTTGTACACGTCGCGCGGTTGTGTTCACGAGCATGCACTGACATTTTAAGGACATTTGCGAGCAGCGTGCAACATTTTAACAAGGCCGTGCTTCGAGTTGTGTAAACAACATTGATTTGCATAATTGCTGCTGCTAATGTTGTACTCAAGAGCGTCACTGCCTTCACCAAAACTGAAATGAATTAAAGTTATGGCGAAGAGAAAAAAATAATGTTTTGCATTTGGCCGAGACTGCGTTAATGTTGCTGCCAACATCATCTGCCAACTTTAATATCAAGGGACGGAAAGATTAACATCCCCGTAACAAATTATATTTAAGAAAGTAGCAAACGCACATTAGGTCCTCGTAAATATTTGAAAACGGGCTGCACGAGGACACGTCACTTGTACGGGTACATTTACACAATTTACAATATAAATATGGAGTATATATAAATTTAGTGAAACTGGGTGTTTTCCCTCTTGCTAAAAAGGTTGGTGATTAGGTAGGTCATGGCTATTTACTACCAGGTGAACCCCCATTGAGAATACATTATATTCTTTAAAGGCAGACTTGGGTTAAAAAAAAAGTAACAAATGTACAGCGAAAAAATAATAAACCGCAATTCCAAAGCACAAATAAAAATGTCAAATATCCCAAATAAAGTGTTGAGTTACATGTGATATAAATTTCAACATTAGTAATTGCTAATATAACATCAGAAAACATAGACAAGATGTTGACTGTATGAGGCAAAAGAGCAATGATCAAATGTAAACAATTTACATTAATATATTCCGGGCATGGAAGTCAAGGAAATCGTCACGTTTTCGGAGGCACCCGTTAAATCGGGGACAATGTAACCCCAGCAGTGGCCTAGCTATTGTATGTTTGTTGAACTTCTTTTCAACCGTTCGTAGCTAACCGTGCTTATCGTAGGTGCCGGGTAAGGGCAACACACTAAACACAACAAGGCCGTGCTAAATGCATGAGTTTTCAATCTAGATTTAAAAGTGCAGGCGGTGCGACTGCACTAGGGCCCAATGGTCTGGAGGAATTGGAGGGTCCCAGGCACCAGGCTACAAATTGGGGGATAAAGGGAAGAGTGGTGGGGTGGTGGGGGGAATTTCATTTATTCCAGCAGGGCCCATGCCAACCAGGCGAAACCACTGATCTTCACAAACAATAAAATATTATACATACAAATGTAGTTGCAGTATCAACGACGATGTTAAATTCAATAGCGCGTTGCTGAGCTAAAACAAAAAGAAACGGGAAACTATAGAATGGTGGGTTCGTTTATTTGTACTCCTGCATTGGGTTTTCGTGGTTGAGATGTAGAGCTGTCCAGCATCGTGCGGCCAAACAACAAGCGGTGGCCGACCCCAGAACACACCGGAGAGCCCTTCATTTGTACCATTCGCTCGTTTCTTCACTGAGCGACGCAAGTTATTCTTACGACTTGTCTCACTTGTGTTGAAGCGTATTTCTTTGAAAGCAGGGCGAGAACGCGAGCCCTCATTTGGCTGCCATCAGCTGCTTTCACAACCGGGCCTTGTGTGCACTCCACAAAGACAAAGATCCCCCGTGTAGCCTCAACAGACTGTTGGGGCAAGTGCTGTTAGTGAGCACCTATGAAGGCTGGCACGGTACACGAGGGGGTGGGTGGCCAGCACCACGCCCGGCCGCCTTTGTTTTCTGAGTGCCAATGTATACGCACCACACCGGGTCCTCATTTGAGGATGAGTCGATCTCGGGGAGGCCCATGACCGGTTCAGATAATCGTCACCGGTGTTGGCCGCGAGCGGGAATCGATCTCGGGGAGGCCGGGTTCGTAGCGCAGCGCGCTAAGCGCTGCACCACCGCTCCCCACACACGCGCACATACGCGCGGGCGCGCGCGCACAGCGAGCAGTATAATCACTGACAAGGCATGTGTGGCTAATGTGACCTCGCTCTCAAATCACCTGCATCATCCAACGCGTGACGCCGATTTCATGCACCAGCCCTCACGGCTCACGCGCGTATCCACACACGCGCACGCAAAGAAGCCGCGATATGCACAAACCCCGACTGACACTAACCGGGCCTTTTAAAAGAGCACCAATTTGCCTGCCCGTCATCACACTATTCCCTCGTTTGGCACAATTTTGTTAAAACAACTGATAATGACGTTGCGAAAAAAAAAAACTTAACCATTTTGTTTTTTTCTTCTGCTGCTCAACATTAACATACTTTAATAAAATGGTGGTGGCGATAGCTGTCATGAAAAATAAAATACAAAGCGGAGTTGAGGACTGCACTGAACAAATTCACGGAGCACAAGTCAACATTTGACATTTCGTGAGTTCAAAAGAATTCACCCGTGAACAGAATTTGGTTAAGATGTCGAAATGTTTTTTGGGTAGATGGTGGCAACTTTCGTCATGTATGGTGAGCTGTTAGAGCCAGGGTGAGTTTTCCGTGCTGTGCGTTGTTACGTCGGTAAGGTATAATGAATCGATCCATCGATTCAAATGTGTTTTTAGACCTACCATATGAATCGATCCATCGATTAAAATGTGTTTTTAGACCTACCATACGTGCATCAAGTCGTGCGCGTCATAATTATTTCCATGATATGACAATTGTATGCAAATTACATGCTAATGCTATTTAGGCTAATGCAGAAAAAGAAACATGTACAAACCAGATGGGAAAAACACAGTAAACCGATATTACATTAATTTTTTTTATCGAATCACTGCCCGAATATACGTCACATTGTAATTGTACTGTGGTATACTAATGTAGTATACATTAACTATGTCATCATCGGTCACGATCCATCCACTGATCCATCAACTGCTGGATGGTTGTTCGTGCATTCTTTGTGTGTTTAGTTTGTTTTCATTCGCCCACACCTCTGATTTGCACAGTTGGCTACGTACGGCGCGAAAGAAGTTCAACATACACACACAAACACCCGCATGGCATCGCAACGCCACAATCTAGTCAGCTCCTACACGCGAGCCCATTTCACCACTCCATCTCCCAGGGTGGTCATCGTCTTGTTGAGTGTGTACTTTCGACGGTATTCAATCACTGGTCTTGACGATCAGCCACCATCCCTTCTCGCGATGTGTCCTGCCACACCCACTTACTTCGCCACATTCTCGCTGTTTGTTCCCTCATCTGTGTGTTCCTCTATTCTGTCTCTCCGTGTCATTTTCAAATATGCACCTCTCCATAATACTTCCCATCATTGTGTTACATTTTCTTTGTCACTGCCCATGTTTCCAATCCATGGCTGAGGAGGTAATATGCACTGATTGAAACATTACTTTCTGTTGGGCGTTTTGTTACGTTGCCTTTCATGATCAAATTCACTTTTATAAATGCACTCCATCTTGCTATCGCTCACCTCTTTATCAAATCATCATTGATCCCATTCATTCATGCAACACACACATTAATTCAAGGACTGCTCCAGGCTACACGACTGTGGTTCCCTACAACCTGTGACCCGTAACCTGAGCATTAACCACGTGATTAATAAGTCACAAGGTGCTGGCTGGTCACGACACCTGGGTTTCCCTCCTTCACAGAAGCTTTGAAGTGTCATTGCACAGCATCAACGACTAGCACATCTTACACGTGACACTTATCAGAGCACTGAAGCCCAAGGTTATCGATGTTTACAAATATTTTCTATTCAAATACAAGTGAAGTACTAATTTTGTCTTCATTTTTATTGTGCTAAAATTATATTTTAACAAAAATTAGCTTAAAGGGCATTTTTAGCAATGCGACTAAACGTACAGCTTCATACCATATTAGTGCAGTACTTAGATAAAAATCTATATTTAAATATATCTTCTCACCAGTATGTTTTTAGCATTAATTAAAACCCACCGTGTCAATGACAAATTCTATTTTTAACATGTACACTAACGGGGACAGTGGCAATCTTGCTTCGTTGCAATTGTATTGTTTCACGTTGACAATGTTAACCGATACTAACCACATACACACGCACACACACACACACATTCTGCATGCCATTTTACATGTTTAATCGTTGCGCTTCTTCAAATGCATCAACGAGTGGAGAAATACAAGGGGGGGGGAGGGGAGGGGCGGAAGGTGGATAGCTTCAAAGACTCGCCACAAAGCTGAATTGTACTATTTATCTTGGGCATTAAAAATCAATCCGTGGTAGTGGGCTAAACGGGAGTCACCGTGGAGGATCAGCAGTAACACCCTGTGCTAATGCCGGACCCTGCCACTGCCCTCCCCCCGAGGAGCCAGACGTCAATCACGGCACACAAAGCAGATGTGACGAAAGCCCGTCGCTGCTCCCGTATTTGCATGCATCGCCTCTGATTAGAAACAGAGACAGGGAAGAGCGTTCCTGTGCTCCATATTCTAATGAGGTGCTTCGCCCAAGGTCAAGACATGAGGAGAGGATGCCGGAGAGGCAGACCCAAGCAATCGCACGCCAAATTAACGCGCTGCAGAGAGCCTATAACTCCCTGCCACCTGGCCCCCCGCCAGCCCTCAAATCAACCCCGTCTGCACCCCCCACCGCCTACCCCATTTCTGCACGGCCCCGACTCACTTCCACGCGGCCAACCCACCCAGCAAGACAACCTGGTGCCCACCCCCCCCCCCCCCCAGTGCCTACCCGACGCTGGGGCTTATCGCACAAGCGTGCTCGCTCCTCGCTTTATACCCTTAGGTGGTTCGGAAAAGGCAGAAAATCCAAGATCGTGCAACAAAGAGCAAGAGTGTCATAAAACATCAGGTAATTTGCGTGAGCTGCATTTCGGTACGATATTAACTGGCGCAAATGTGTGCAAATTTGCTATTTTTTGGCACGCGCGACATCTCAAACATAATTACGGTCATGCTATTTGGCAGCTGATTAACTCTTTACAAGCCACCCATTTTTTTTACATGAGGCCATCTGTCAAAGAACCGTAAAATAGCGCTTACAGAATTACAGTATTTCAAGAATTGGAAAAATCAGCTGCAATTTTATATATACACACTTGGTTTGGCTCTTTAAAAATATTCACAAACCTTCAGCTAATTAAATGATACCAAGTGTAATATTAACTAATATTCAATATTAAATGGGGTGAAGCGATGGTGCAGCGATGACACATTGCGCTGAGCACCCGGGCATTCAAGTTTGAATCCTGGCCATGGAACAAACATCATTGGCGAGTGATACATGGATGGCTCTTGGCCCTTCCTTTGCCAACTCACACTGACCAGCATGGTGAAGTATGGTCGAACAATCCCCACGACCAATCCCCATGAAGCTTCGGGGAGGCCCCCATCCAGCAAGTGGAATTGACAAAGAGCCGAAAATGATAATTGTTGATTCTAGATTTGAAGCTTTCGTGACTGCAAGGATTCATATTCTTAGGTTTTTTCGGTAAAGTCACGTAGGTAAAACATCAAAATTAATGAAAGTAAAATAAAACAAAAATCACGACGTTTCGGAGGCTGTGACGGTCCCACCTGATGACGGAGACTTGTGTTGCCTCCGAAACGTCGTGATTTTTGTTTTATTTTAATTTCATTAATTTTGATGTTTTACCTACGTGACTTTACCGAAAAAACCTAAGAATATGATAATTGTTGATCATTGTTGTTATTTTAAGATTAGCACGGTTGGCTAGTACAGTGCGAAATAAATTCTACCTACATAAGTAAATATCCAGCGGTCACTGAAAATCGAATAAAGTATTAACACACCACCGTAATACATTATAGCGACTGTAAAATATACATATATATTTCCAAAGAAAATGTTTTTTAACAAGACACTCACGATTACTTTTTTAAGTTCTTTTTTCACAGCACTTAATTCTCGGGAGCAGCAATCTAACTTCACAGCCAAGTAACTTTTACCAAATGACATCGCATCAATTGAAAGCAAGCTTGAACGATGGTCACTGATTTAATAATTTAATTAATCCCAACTCTGTACGAAGTGACCGCAGGCACCATTCGCGTGCTGGCCAACGGGCGTTTAATCCGGCGAAATGCTCTCTCCGCATTTCTTTTTCCCATTAGCTCCACCGAGACGGAGCGCTTCACCAGGCTTTACATGGCCCTGTGCCAATGTGTGCATCGCGCCCCATATCCATGGGCACAACGTTTCAAACAACGAGGTGCACCACTTGGAATGCTGTATAATAGGCAAGGGTTCGTGCAATTACTTTGGTAACACCACTCGAAGGGAGCTCTGGTGAGCCGAGGTAAGTTGGCCTACTCTTCCAAAGTAGACAGGCAACTTGGAAGAGGTGGGTACCCACACTCTATCTCAACATATGCAACGTGCCTAGATGGGGGTGGGGGTGATACAGTCTTCAATGCGCTGCGCTATGAACCCAGCGACCCAAGTCCGATTCGGGCCATGGCTAACATCATTGGCAAGTGATGTTAGAACTGATTCTGCCCTCCCCAACTTTCACCAACTGGCACTGACTGGCACGGTGAAGTATGGTCAAACAAATCCCCTTGACCGACATGACGGGGGGAGCCATTTATCCATTGGTGGATAGAGAAGGGCTGAAATGTATTTCCCCACAATGATTCACTACAGCACTCAATAAGGATTTTAAATAGTTGGATTGGAGGTCGCTGCTGCTGCTGCTAATTTGCTGTACCAACTATGTTGGACGGCCTTCCCCCTTGCTGTCAACATTCATAACACTCTCAGACCATAGACACATCCAGAGAACGCCCATGGTTCAATATCCCAGCAGGGGCAGTTGAAACAAAGGGGGCAAGTTTCTTAAATATCCAACCTCTGTCCACCAAGCAGTAAAAAAAAAATGGATGTGCAAGTCAGTGGATTGGCAGGTCGTGTTTGTTGGGATAAAGTGTGACCACTCCCACAACTTTCCAAGACGTCTGACCAACGTGGAAGAGTAGGCCAAATCCATTCTAGAGGGGCTCTCTGGAGCTCCCTGTAGTGGACGCCCTTCTACCAGGGGTGGCGTGAGGAAGACATTTCAGGGCTGCACCTTTACCTTTGACTACCTTTTCCCTATTACGCAAACCTCGATACTTACATTTATAGCTTATAATTAGTAAGGGCGATATCATCAAACCTCCCCTGACTCTGTCTTTGTTTATCCTGTGTATGTTTTTATTATCATTTGTATATTTAGATGCTTTCATGTAGTATGCTTTATCTCTTCCCTCATTATGTATTGCCCTACCAAGACTATGCAACACCCAGAAATCATCAGTTTTACAGTTTTGTTTGTGCACGCTATAAAAAACATCAGAGGAATAACAGCAGTTCTTTTTCACAATGATAAATTTAAGTACTCCCTCCCGTACAAACCCACATTGTGTTTTTTTTGTTTTTATGAATTCACTGAAGAAGACATTGCAATGCGTAAAGCAATTGGATGTTTTGGTTCAGTTTATCACTCGGTTGCATTCAACTGCAAGATGTTCTTTAAAAAATAAATCTAAAGAGAAAATAAATAACCACATTTATAATGCCACATTGAACTACTTTAACAGTAATAAAATCCACTGCTGGATGAAGGCCTTCCAACACCATTTCGTTAACGTGGGTTGTTTTAACCCTATCTCACTACGCTGGCCAATGCAGGTTAATGAAGGCAGTGGGGATAGAAGGGGCAAGGAGATTCATGACTGGTTCAGATATCACTCGAGACTGATGTGAGCCCTGGCTGGGAATAGATCTAGATTTTCCAGATTCGTCGCGGAATGCGTTAACCAATGCACCACCACTCCATCCTATAAAACGTTAGTCTACATACAAAAAAACTGCGGGCCAATGTCACGTGTTGGTTGCACTGCAAACAATTGGAAATGTAAGAAAACTTTACGACCGTTAACAGTCAATTGTCTACCTTGCAAAAGTCAACTGCAGAACTCTTAAAGTGAACATTAGGCACGGCGCGATGCGTTGTTTCATCGATAGAGATCGATTCTTTGGCTCACGCTGTTTTCATTTGAATTACGGGAGTGGAAAGTCATCGTTGCAATGTACGCGAATTAGATGCAATTGAATAGCATTGTTACATGTCGGCGAACGGAATTAACTCAACTGTACAAATGAGACAAGCGAGAGAGGACAGAAACATTTATTTATTTTCTTGAATAAAATTGCAACCCTGAATCGCAACAATTCACTGAATCGCTGGGTTGGAGAGAGTTGGGGTAGTGGGACGGGGTGTGAGGATTGTTCCAACCCCAGTAACCCAAAGCTTTTTGGCACAATATTTAAAATAAATTATATCAGCCAAAGCAATACACGATGCCAGACAAAACCATACATTGCTGCCTGGGTAAAGAGTAAAGCCAAAGAGAGAAACAGGCCCCAGAGGGCACCCCTCGTGGAGATGGAGTGATGACATCAGCTCATGTGCAGGTGCTAGGTGGACAGCTCCCAACACGTGGATGAAAACACGGCAGACATCGTGTCGACTAACACGCGGCACAACCCGGGAACACGTCGGAGAGATGTACGGCACAACCGCAAAAAGCTACGCGCAAGGTCGATTATCACCGTGTGAGATGGTGACAGCTTGGGAAGATGTTCGCTGACTGTGGTAGTGATGATGATGATGATAATAATAAAATAGTGAACAGAGGGCCTGGAATAACTTATTTTGGTTTCCGCAAGAATCTGCGCACACTCATTGAAGCAGGTACTTGTTTCTAAGGCAGTGCTAAACCCTGTCGACTCACTCACGATGTTGGCCCGACTAAAGTCACAAAATCCGTTGTCTTCAGAAACCAACATCTCACCCAGGTCAGTGGAGTAGCATGTCCAATGCACTAACAGCCACCCCGCATCTCCTATGCATATTTCTGAGCATTGTTTCACTGCAAAGGCAATGCGTTTGTAAATTATTTAGTGAAAAGAAGAGAGAAGAGATGGGGGTCTTTTTTCGTACTCGATTTGCATTCCCCCACCCCCTCGCATGGAATGACGTAATGTGAAACTTTACAAAATAAAAGGTTCAAGCTCATTAACATCAAATAGTTATGGGGGAGGGGACAGTATTTACAATGCATTAGCTTCATTATCAATAAACAGGGTAGGGAAGTGCATATGCACAAAGTTTGCTATTTTTTTCCTCTTCCACCACCCCGGCAAATTTTATTGCAATACAAATGGAACTGCCAGCGCGCACGGGTGGAGAGTAATGGTTTCCTTTTTGTGAGGTGTGAGAGTGTGTTGGTGAGGAAGGAGGGGGGGGGTAATGGTGGGGGTAGGGGTGGGTGGGAGAGTGTTTAGGAGTGATTTAAAAGCTTTCTGTTTCCTCTCTTTTTTTCTTATCCCAAACCACCACTCACCCCCTCTCCCTCCTCCTCCTCCTCGCCTATTCCCTTCACCCATCCAACCCCGTGTGTTCTAGCAGCGAACTGAAAGGAGATGCTTTTTGTGGGGGCCTGGCTCACGGGACTGTCAGCTTGGGAGACAGGATCATACATCACATTTCACACCAGCCCTTTCAGAATCCTGGCAGCCAGAGACTGCCTCTTTTGTCCAAAGAGCTGCCTATTCCTCGGTCTGCACGTCTGTCCCTGAGCTTAGCTACTCCAACCAGCGTTGCTGCCCAGTCCCGTTCAGTGCATTCATCGCCAGGTTCTGCTAGAAGTCCTCCTCGCTCTGCCCGCTGCTCCCTGGAAGGGTGACCAAGCAGTTTGCGATAATGAGCTTTAACGAAACCGAAAACGAAGCACATACACCGACGGTGTTTTGTTTGTCATGCGCATTGCCATTCTCAATTCCGTGTGCACGGATGTATGAATAGCAATAATATTCATCATATTTCGTTTGCCGTAGCTGCTCGCTGTGTGAAGAGATTCTGCGAAAAATTGTTCGAGGAAGCAACACTGATTTTTGTTTTGTTATTCAGTGTTATACTACATGCTATGATATCATACGGGTTAGAAACATGGTCACTCATGGAAAAAGAAAATAATAAAAAAAAAATTGAAAGGTGCGTACAGAACAAGCTCTTTACTCCCAGCTCACCCACGGTCAAAGTTCATGTGGTGGTCACAGAAAATGCTACAAAGACACATTGAGAGTGTATCTCAATCTGGGAGAAGCGAGCCATCAACCGACCTCAATGGCGTCGCCACATCCTCCATAAGGCAGTGGGGCCTCTTCGAGGGGAAACGCTTTGCCCTCGAAGCTGAAGAGAGAGAGAATTAATGAAGGACATGAACACGCTGCCAGCAGGCAGCTGACCCGCGAGGCAACGTCTCTACCGTCTGCAGATAGGTTCGTCGTTCCAGGATTTGACTCCTGAGTCATCTCAGGACCCATGTGTAAATCTATGGTAGAGATGACATTTGAATAGAGTGATCGCTGATGACGATGGCCTGCTTGGAATTACACCGAGAGACAGAAATAAGAATACGTGGATTCGAGAACTTATCCAGGCTAATGGCATCATTCAAAATGTTAAGAAGATTGAGTGGTCTTGGACAAGACATTGTCACAGCTAGAAGGGGATAATGGCCAATGTCAAGGATGGTCAGAGTGGCAGGCAATGAATGGAACGTTTCTGAGAATAAGTCTATCGAGGAGATGGAAAGATGAAATCAGCTCGTGTGCTGTGCAGGATTGCAAAATATTCCTGCGGCTTGCAGAGGCCTTCATCTATCTAGCAGTGGATTCACCATGACTAACGCTGATGATGATGATGATGATGATAAAAAAGCAACAATTATTTTCAGTTTATTTCTAGCTCCAAATGTGAAATCTTCTGAACATTGAGGACTGGTGAAGACTTATTTGCCAAACCTGCAATTGGTACACTGCACTACAAAGCCAGTGAACCTGATTTTGATTCCTGGCCACAACAAAACATTGGTAAGCGAGTAATATCTGAACCGATCAACCCACACTGACCAGCGAGGTGAAGTATGGTCAAATAATTCTCATGACTGACACAGCATGGAGAAGCCATCATCCAACAGTGGATTGACAAAGATTGTTTAAAAATATTTCATGGAATCCCTCCACTTCTCTATCTCTCACTCCATTTCGTTTTAAATAAGGAACACTACATCTCAATGGGAATTAACTTGTCTTTTTAAAGATCAAATGTTGGAGGGAATGCTATTGTCTTTTTTTTCTCTCAGGAAATGCTCACTCGGTCTTAAGACTATTGCAGAGAGAGGATCTTGCATTGGAAATGTTGGCCAAGCACTCACTACCATTTGGCAGATGGAATCTATCTGTGGTATCCAGAGAAAAATAAACCATGCATAGAAGATCTAGCAATATAAAATTCATGAAGATTGGTCAGAATCATATTGTCCTTCCTAGAGTATATTGACCACCTCAAAGCGCATTGATTGCATTACATTTTTTTTGCTTTTCCAATTATATTAAAATCGTGCGATCGGTGTATGTCCTCAGAATAATGCAAGACTCTAACTGATAGCTGTGCATCTCCCTGTGTCCGGAAGCAGCCCTGGAAGACAATCTCAAGCAACTATTTTGTCAAATTCCTTCAACAGCCTCATTTGCAACACAGTTATGCCCTGCAGAGAGCTGGGTTCATCACATGCCAATTTAACTAATTCGTTTGATATCAACAGGTAAAATAATTCACAATTCATGTTGCAGAATAGTTATTTTTGTGTGTGCAGTTATTGGTAACCTGACTGACATCATGAATTCACTGCACTTGATAACCTCCGTTGAATTACGGGCACCTGAAACCTGAATTCGAACCGAGGTTCCACCATGGCTCTGGCTCAGCGCTCTGAATCACATTTGCCCCTTAAACCCTACACGGATATATCTCTTCAACGCCCATCGATTGCCATCTATTTCACAACGTACACGTTGTTTTTACAGCCTGAACTTTTAAAAACGAACGCTCTCGTTAGGAAAGAAACATTTGAATGGTTTATTTTTGTCAGAATATAAATGTAAACATTTAGGGAAGGAGGTTTTCTACACAAACGACAATTGTCAAAGTTGGACTTTCATTCACTGTGATCGAAGGTGCAGCGCTTGTCAAAGCGATTTCCTGCTCAAATGAGCATTGAGGCATTGGTGCTCAACTCCTGTGTACATCCGCGAATCAATGGTGCAAATATCGACAACGGAGGGGAGTGAGTATATCCATAAGACATACCTACGTTGACTTGCCACGATGCGGTACTCATTTTAACGAGCCCGGAGAAATGATGGGCACAGTGACCCCCCTCCCTTCTCCCACCAGCCAGGATGTGAACTCGCAACATTCCGATCGCGAGCCACGCGCTCTGCCACTCAGCCACCCGGCCGTAACGCTCGTTACAGCAGCTCACGGCTACGACAATGGCTTATGAATATGTGGTGGCACTTAAACAAATCAAACAAGTATTCCGTTACAATCCATTATTCAATTTCCAATATTTTGCCCACTCCCCATGGCCCACATTGCTGCAACATAATTTTTTTTTCTACAATGGGAATAATCACAATATGCAGATAACCACACGCAATGCATTAAGCAGATGCTTTTGTATTTGCAAGGTCAATACGAGCTTGGCTAATGTCAATTTCCTAAACGCTGCTGTTACTACTTTTATGCACTAATGCAGCACTTAAAAATAATAACGGTATTAATCTCATTATGGTTCTGCATAATTGATGCCTCCTTCCCTTCCTTATGTTTAATTACACAAACTTTCCTGATGACAAGTAGATATTTTTCAAACTTTCTAATGGCTCAAACGTAACAATAGGGTAAATTCAATTTATCAGTCATACAAGTCATATTGTCCATCTTCCCGAGATTACTGTGTGATTATACTGACTCCTAAAATAAATTAGTATGCGCTCGGCATGTACGATGCACTGCACGTTCATGACTTTCAAACACTATCATGTCAGAGTTTAACAAAGTTGGACAACTAAAACTTGACGTTTGCACAATCTTTCACGGTGTGCGAAAAATCAGAGTACTCAAATTATATTGCGTGCCACAACAGGCACCTGTCAAGAAAGTGTGTCCCTGTGTGTCCACACTCATTGCGCCTACACACAGCATCGTGTAGTCTATCACGGGCATGTCATGCTACAACCACATCACATTTGCGACTGCGCAGATATTAACACTTCTACTGCATGGCTCTCCGATGCGAGTCTTCCGGAGTTGTACCGACTGTCGTTCAGCACGATAGCTGACGTTTCGCTCCACGTGTCCGCTTGCCGGTAGCTTCTCAGCTCCCCGGCACATGGAGCAAAACGTGATACATCACACAGAACAATCCGAGGGACGGCCCGAAAACACAACGAAGCGCCATAAAGCACAACCGCAAGAACCTACACACGCACAGTAGGAATCAGCGGTAATGCACGGGACGGTCACTCTCACTGCCTGACCCCGTCAATGCCACACATGGAAACGTGTGTTATAAATCAGCGCTCCCTGTCGGCAGATCCCCAAGGAGGAATTTTGGCATGGGTCAGCACGATACTAACCTGACCGCTCGCCTATAACCCACCGAAGGGTGGGCTTTTTAGCACTCAAAGAAGAGCAGCTGGACTCATCGAAATGCAAGGATGCAGTGGGGTTTATTTTTCTATCTAGAATAGAGATGTGTTGCTGAAATCAACATAAGCGCAAGTGGAGTGTTGCATTGTGGGACCATGAGAGATAAGAGATGGTAACAGCTTGGGGAGGCTTTCATCTACTAGTGGACTGATCATGGCTAACGATGATGATGATGACGGTATATACATGGGCGTGAAACTGCAAATCATATTTTACTTCATGTTTTAACGAAGACCGAGAATAAATGTTCTATCTCAACAACGGACAAGTATCAAAGATGTTGTCACAATTATAGGCATCATTTGGCCCAGCGACATTCGCTGTTTGCATATTTACATCTTGACAGGTGAAATAATAAATTTATGAAGATGCTACTATGGAAAATCCTGCTTAAGTCGTGGAATCATCATTCTTAACTGATGCGTATTGAAAAATCTATATCTTCTCCCCTCCATTTTCTTTCATATATTGGAATTTTAAATGATTTTCACTTTGCATTAACAACAAATCAAATCACTCTGTACCTTCATCGGAACAGTTTTTATTTAGATACAGTATCATTCACAAGCTCACGAGAGGTGGCTTATGGAGGCCTCCATTCAGCAGTGGATTGATAATGATGATGACGGTGACAATTACTCCTTGATTGTTCTGGTCACAACACGACGGCACAAGATTGCAATTCACAGAGACCGCTCTGTGGAGGCATTTCACGTGCAATTCTCACAGTGCCATAAACTTTCATTTCTTTATTAACTGGCATAAATCTCAAATTAATTTCCTCTCCCTGCAGGTCGGAGTAGCTCCCCGAGCACCAGACAGACGGGTGGCTGTGACGCTCATAAACAAAGCGGCTCTGCGCAGCAATAAAACATCAAGTCCCTGAGTTTGGAGGCCGACACGACGCCGCGTCACCGGCAGAGCATTACTCGCCATAACAAAAGCTGATAGAATCATAATGCGCGTGCCGGCATCCCCTTGGTTATCTCTGTCTGCGCTAAAATTACCTGCCGACAAAAGAGGAAAGAGTGGGTGGGTGGGTGGGGGCGACTGATGGCTGTATTTTAGATCTGCCTTTTGCTTGGGGGGAGGGGAGGTGGGCTGGCAAGAGAGAGAGAGAGAATGCCACCTATGCTTTCATGCGATAAGGAACGCAGGCAATTTTGGGCAAGCAGTGTTTGCAGAACAATTTTTTTTTATTAAAAAAAACCGGGACATCCTGCAAACTCGGGCGTGTGAGTCAAGCGGGCGCAAACTGCGACGAGAACCTCTTTAATTATCGCGCCTCGTGTGGCACAACGCACGACTTGTGTTTGCACTTGTTGAAAAAATAAAATAAAAATAAACAGATTACCCTGTTGGGTTTACATTAATCCTGCGGATTGAACACATCTAAAATATTAATGGTACTAAATCATGTACATACACGTATTGTATAGACCCAAACGTGGCCGTTAAGCTCGGGGAGTGAACGCGCTTGCGTCTGAGTAGCAGCGAAGGCGGCATTCTGGGAAGAGGCGAGTTGAAGCCACTAAAGAGGACAAGTCACGAACGCGATCTCCCCGCGATCGGGAAACGGTTCCCAGTGCCCTGTGTGAACTTCTGCGATCTCAGTTCAGTCACCCGTGAACGCGCAAACTAAACGGTCAGTAAAAGTGACAAACGCACTGGAGTCAGTCGTGCTCTCTGTTTAGAGAGCATACGAAGCAATGGGGAGGCGGGGGGGACAACACATATATCCGATTGATCCTGCGGAGGACACGCAACAGTGACTAGGGTCAGGGCTAATGTATCGATAATTTATGAGCTGCCGTTATGTTGATATTGCTAGCAGTAGGGGACATATAAGCTTATATACTAGCTTGCATTTAGCCTATGACCGCATCACCTGCAATGCGCGCCGGTAGAGTCAGATTGAACAAGGATAACTATTTAGGTGGGCAAACGTCACGGGCAAATTGGCTACTTGGTGGATAGTAAAGTGCAGTCCAGCATAATCCATTGCGCTCTACTTCTATGCTGCCCCACATATGCTCCCAATCTTCACCAATCAGCGTTGAGAGTGTCACATACGGGCAAAGAATCGGCATGTGATGAAGCATCAATTCACAGACTAAGTCGAATCTTACCCAAAAGAAAACCTGCATAAAATTGTAAGTGAGAAATCGATGATTGACAACGTGTGCTAATTATACACGAATCTTACGTTCAGGCTAATGGAGCGGGGAAAACTGTAAGAGACAGAAATAAGCACGAACACAAATGAAATGAATGAGCCGAACAGCAATCCATGATATAAACAACAATCGATAAGTAAAAACAACAATGAATGCGACAAACAGCAATGGATGAGACAAACAGCAATGGATGAGACAGACAACAATCGATGAGACAACAACAATTGATGAGACAAACAACAATCGATGAGACAAACAACAATCGATGTGGAAAAATTTAATCACGGTCCCTTATCATCATCAGCCATTATCATTCCACTGCTGGATAAAAGCCTGCCCAAGCCGTCGCCATATCGTACAGTCACGTGATAGAGCGATCCATCTAGCACCTGCACACGAGCCGATTTCAGGGCCACACACGTCGGTGTCGCAAGTAACTTTGGGCATTCTCTCCTTTTGTTTCCACTGAGCAAAATTTAACAGCAATATTTGTGCTTAGCATCTATTTCACAATCATTAGGACTTTGCGGTATAAAAAAAAAATCACGTAGCACTGAACATTCAGATATTAGGAGGCTGCTAAATATCTAAACAGTAAAGGTGCAGCCCTGCAATTTCTTGCTCATGCCACTACTGGCAAAAAAGCCTCCACCGCACGTGACCTGGCATTCAACTAACTGTAATCTACCCATTCATATTGCTGGAGAGTGGACAGTGGCGGAGGAGTTAAAAATAGTTGCCCATTGTTTAAACTGCCGAAGCGGGAGCTCGAACCGGCGACTTCTGAATTGCAGGGTCCAGTGTGCTAACCGTTACACTTACGGGCCGGACCCCTCTTATAAATATGTACACAGAAAATCATTCCCATTGAATCGACAACATCCCAAGCTTACCCCCACCCTTCTGCCCATGATCCCCTGCCCGACATTTCCCCCCGCTGCTGAACTCGTATTGACAATGGCACGTTTGTCTACCTCCTGATGGATATTACCCTTTGATAAAAAAAAAGGAGTGGAATGTCAAGTGTATGTCCCCAGTTTACACCCTAACCCTCCCCTTTAAATCAATGTCTTTACGTGTTTATGTGAAAAGTGACAAGCATGAGACTAAGTAATTGCAATCAATGGCAAGTATCGTATATTGTAAAAGAATATGCTCTGATTGTAGTGGAGCAGTGGTTCGCGCGCTGCACCATGAACCCGGCAAATCCGAGCTTGAGTCCTGGCCACGACTAACATCAGTGACAAGTGATATTGAAACCGGTCCAGCTCTCCTGCCACCCGTCACCAACTGGCACTGACTGGCATGGTGAAGTATGGCCAGCAAAAACCCCACGACCGACGTGGCATTGGGGAGGCCTTTATCCATTTGGTGGATTGAGAATGTGTAGAATGTATCTAATTGTTTTTTGTTAGACAATACACTGGACTACACCTTCAGTGACTTATAATTTTAAATATGTATATTTACACTTGTTCCAATGGCCTGTGTATTTGTAAAAAAATAAACCCACATAATACATGCCAGTGTATCGGCAAACATGGACGAAACAGCACAAACATCTACTGCTCGCACAGACAGGTACACGCAAGGCCACATTAAATACAAATTTATAACTTCAACTGGTATGGATTTTGTAATTCGAAAGTCATTGAAATAAAATATCAAGCGAACCTGTGCAAGTTGTGAATATCAGCTGTTGCCCGCCTCTGTTAAGGCAGGTATTCACGGTGTAGGCCATGTTCAGCAAAAGGGCTGTACATCTTTGCAGCCATTACTGTGAAAGCGATCTAAGTGAAGGATTGGAGCGGGTCTAACCTTGACACGGCCATAGGAAGCGCATGCAAAGGAGATGAAACTGGGGCCCCTCTGATGTAATCTCCTCTTGCTAGAAATTGGCTGCTAGGAGATTC
Source organism: Lampetra fluviatilis (assembly GCF_964198595.1). Lineage (NCBI taxonomy): Eukaryota > Metazoa > Chordata > Hyperoartia > Petromyzontiformes > Petromyzontidae > Lampetra > Lampetra fluviatilis. Next base: position 2,985,900 of record NC_136292.1, read on the forward strand.
CACCACACAATGGTGCCCAAGTTGAATCAATAGTACCCAAGCGGCTGGGGGGAGAGTGGGGGCCTGAGAAAATGCAGCATGCAATCATCTTTTCAGTGGCTCATTGGGCAAGGCGAGGAAACACACAAGCAAAGAACAGGGGAGCTTAGCCGAGCCCCAGTGGCTGAATAAATTAAGCAGCGTTCAACAAAGCTGATTTCTTTTGACAACTTAGACAAAAATCCATGCATCTTGGATTTTTAATCTTGAAAAAAATGCCTTAGAGAAGTTGCGATAATTTCATCCAGTGCAATTATTTCAGTGTAAAAATAGATCATTAATACCCCACTGACACGCACACACACATAAGAGAGCGCATACAATAACAATGACTCACAGTGAAATGGAAATCTGGTACTGCCAATTAAAATAATGTTTCCAAAGCAATGTACGCACAACGCATAGCCATTTAGTAACAAATAAAAAAAAACTGGTATTGGGAATAGCATAAATAAAATAACAAATGACCATGATTATAAATTATAAATAAAATCATCCCGTCAATAAAAAACAACAAATTTCAAACAGGTCCCGCTGCAAAAACGACAGTATAAAAATCACTTAATCTCAATGGATGTATTTTTTGGCAGCACCCCAGAAAGCCCCCCCCAAAGCACATCAGTCATTCTTCAGCGGGCAGAAAACGCAGGCGGTTCCCTGCTTGCCACTGACTTAAACCGCACAACCCTTCCCCTTGCAGGGTCCATCTCCACGTATCGATCCGCGGGCCCGGCTGTAATGCCAGCCGCTGATTTACCCCGCTTTTACAGCAGCACCGGGCGGCCGTTAACGTGTAGCGACAGCGGCCCACAATGAAAACAGTACATTAAGCAGCGCGCTCCAGACAATCCATCAGGCGGTACGATTGCCGTAGCCATGGAAACACTCCGCCAGACGAGGAACATCCCACGACCCTTTTCCCCTCCCTACAAATTGCGGTGCGCGGCCACTCCAATCCCGTCCCAGCGGCCCCTGAGAGAGGCCAACGGGAGAGGCGCGCGGGCCAGTCCCGTGCGCCCTCGACGCGGGCTGGCTGGCAATGCTCTCGGCTCGGCGGGGCGACCGGGGCTTGGGCTCAGCCAACCGTTTAGCCAGCAGCTACCCCACCTGACAGCGCCTGTCAGCACTGTTTTTCCGCACAATTAACAATAACAGAATTTTCACCCACCGCCCAACACCCCCTCCCCCCCCCTCCCTCCAAATCACCAACCCAACTACACTGGCCACCACACCAAACCTCCCACACCCACCCCCCTTGCTTCCATTCTTGGCCTCCCGGTTCTATAGAAGCAGAGGAATAATAGGTCCCAAAATGTGTCTTTGATAGAGATCTTCACACACGCACACGCAGAGGCTGCCGCAATGGGCCCCTAAATTATGCATCAAGGCAGTCGCACGCCTGTGATGTTGTGCTGCAATATTTGAGTCGAAACAAGACATCGATTTTTTTTGCCCCTAAATAATACCAGGGGTATAAGAGAAGTACGTACTGCCAACGCACTACAAGAACACTGATCTTTAATATCCCTGCAGCACTGCCGAAAACAGCATGGGCCAAATTATGTTTTAACCCAAATCCAATACTTGAAGTTGCGGTCTACATTTCTTTCCAAACAAAAGACATACATTATTTCCTGTAAAGCGCCAAGTGCTCCGTGATTGTTCAGGAGAGGAAACAAAAAAGCGAGCACACTTTTTTGTTCGGAACTATATTTATAAACGACAGATGAATCGTTCTGATGTAGTTTCATTACATTGATCTCATGTGCAATAATTGTACAAAAAAAATAAAGATATCACTCAGCGGAATCCTCACAACTGTAAAACAAATGTTCACGCGGTGGGAGGATTCGGAGAATTCACACCAAGCTCGCACCGGTGCGACAGACTGACTCCCCGTCGTGAACACCACGCGTCACACGCTGCTTCGCTCACGTGACAAAATCCGCACCGACCTGGTGACTTTAGACGTTCGTGACGCGCGCTCCACCGGTGGAACTTTCAAACGCACGAGGGTGTGATGTGACTGGCAGAAAAGCTACAGATGTCACAACTCCACGATGTGTAAAGCATGTTGTTTGATATTTCGGTACAGTGTATGATTTTGTTCCTTATTGAGATAACATTCATGCTTTTTAATTTCGCAACCTCCGATTAGCACGGTTGGCTACGTTGCAGTGCAAAAGAAATTCAACATACCTAGATACATTAAATGTAAAGGACACTGTGCTAAATGGGATGATGGACACGGTTGAGGTCAACGGAAGAGTGGAAGTTCAAGGAGCAAACACGCTCAAGAGGAAGCCCACCGCAATTCAACAAGCTTGAACTTAAAATGATTGTTGCATCACAAGGCAATCAGAGCTGGTTATGAGAGCTGGCAAAGGCCAAGTGAGGCAATCATCTAACAGGTGATAGATCATAGCTGATTCCAGAGTCCAGTACACTATGGCAGTATGTAAACGGACAATAGATATTCAGTCACTGAAATAAACACAATACTATTTATTATGTTGTAAACAGATTTTTTTTAATTAGCAATACAAGCGTTTTATTTCCCCCTTTCAATATTCACAGTTATGTACAGGAGAATTATCATGGAGCCTCTTACCTACATCGGTGTGTATACAGCGTTAATGACCCTGACTGGGTTATGTATCGGGATAAAAATGTTTTACGTGAAATTCAACTGTGCATAATTTAATACACAATCCTCACGTGGACCATGAGGTAATGGTAAACGTATAATTTACAATTAATTAGTCTATGTTATGAAATAAAATGCAAGTTAGAAGCCAGAGGCTGTGAAAAACTGATACATTATTCTTTATTCAGTCCAAAAGTGGCAGATTGATTTATTTATTTGAATGTGAGTTTTGATAACCTTTTCTGATTCAATATTTGAAAAAGAAGGAATGAAACATGTTCCATGCATAAACGCTCCTTTATAAACACCGTAATAAAACAATATCCATCCGTTTCATAATATCCGCAGCTATCACAGTCAACTTGTTCAAAAAACAAATGAATAGTTCACGAATAGTTCACAAGACTAACACGTGACTTTACCGAAAACAAACAAATAGTATGAATCCTTGCAGTCACGAAAACTTCAAATCTAGAATTAAGACTAACAGGGTCACCAAATATTTTTGTTCTTTAATTTAATTTGCAACTCGGGTCGCTCACCGACCTAAAATTCGCCACCGTTCCCCAACCAATGCCTCTTATTTTCGTAAGTCGTTCACATTTTTTTTTATTCTTTGGTTTCATTTTTGAAGCGTGAGACACATTTTAACCTGCTGATCTGGGCAGGCACGCTGGCACAGCACAGACCCGTTGGACCTCAAAGCAGGCTGGCTCGGATGACCGACAAGACAATGGGCGCAGTGTTTGCCGTCGATTCACAGGCTGCCCATGGGGTGCCTGTACGCAGAATAGAAAATTACGCGAGATTTTGGCTCCTGATAACGCAGCACGAAGACGCGGCATGCTGTCACGCAATGTGTGTCCTGCCATTCTCTTTCGAGGCCGTAACCAAAACATTTCGTTTATCCATTCATAATTGCAACTTTTTTTTTGCAGAAGCGCTCGAATAAGTCAGTTTTTGGCGTGCTGAAATAATGCAGCGTTGCATGGGGGCGGGCGGGGGGGGTCTCTTTACAGATTTTATGACCCCCGACGTATTAATAATAATCGTAAGCTCTGGCCAGCTGCACACATGATTATAACATTCGAAACTAATACTAAAAGGGGACTGTGATTTTTAAACTATATTAATCCAGTCTGCGTTTGAGTTGTAAACTGACCTTGCGTGTGATAACACGGATGGCTTTAGAATGCAAATTGTTGAGATTAAACTTATATGAGATATCTTTTTTTAAACATCTCGTCCTGAAGCTCAGCCTGCACATTGCGTGAAAAGAGCAGTTGTTATTTACATATCCTCATCTAATCCTTACTTCATCCTCGTCTATTACAGAGGAAGATTTCTCAAACACAGACGCAAATTACTTTTTCCCCAATAAAAAGGCAATAAATAGTAGCCAAACTCCCAGCTGGTGCTGTTCTTGTTATGGAAAAAATACGCTTAAAGCTATTTATTTACTTTAAAAAACCACTGACTTATGCAAAGGCTGGAATAATAAAGCACTTTGGGATTAGAAAAATGCTAACAAATGTACCAGTCTATTATTAACTGTGCTGGCTTGCCAAAGGTCTAACCTAATTAAAACAAAAATGCCTTGTTATTGAAACACAATAGTTCATAAATTATGTGATGGAAAAGCATATACATAACAAACGGTTAATATTAAAGTGGTTAATGGAACACGGCCGACATGCCCAGATGGCCTGTTAGTTTGTAACAATGATGGAAATGCAATATTAAACGCGATTCAACGCACCAGCGCTGTGCACGAAACGCCTATTTATGTACACACACGCGTATATCACATCACAAAAAATATTAAGAAAACGAATGATTTCATCTCATAAGAGTTTACAGATAGTCCTAGTAAAACATGTTTATTATATGTACAGCATATGCTCTTACAGATATATACACACACCAGTGGTTGTTTTAGAAGTGAACAAAATTTACCATTGGCAATGTTTTTTTTTACAGCTGCAGTGGACATTTTACAGATATAGAGACCGGTTGTAAATCACTTGGTTATGTAGACTTTTTTCCCCCTCATTTAACCTGCTTCAACAAAAACACGCGGCCGCCGCCCGTTATGAGGACGTAAAATAAAAGTCGCGTTTCACCCCGCGCGCGTATCAGTCGTAGTAGTCTCGTGGTGGTCGGACTTTTTCTGACCATGCGTCCGAATCCGGTCCATTTATGTGCGGCACGTGGGGGTCTAGAACCCATCGCGAGGTGAGGACGTGCAGATTTGAGAAATCTCTCGCACTTGAAACTGATTTTTAGTGGGCGACCGTTTCTTCGCTCACCCTGACCCACTTAGACCGGATTATAAAAGTCAGGAGACAGATTTTATAGATCGCAACCACGGTGGGTGCCATAAGCCATCACTCATGGTCCGTTTTACGGCAGATCTCATCAAAAGAAAGAGAGAGAGTGCAAGTGTGGGGAGCGAGCGGGAGCGGGGACGATGCCACGGTGAAGACCCAGCCAAGGTGACTGCTGCGAGAAACCCACTGCGGTCTCCCCTCGATCCTCCTCTGCCATTCATAATTAATCCCACGCCTCGCCATTCCCATTTCCTAATGAAGCCGTATCTTTGATTCAGTGCAAAACATAAAGCGGGGTAGAGCCGAAAAATTGAATTTGACGGGCGATACCAGGATAAGCAAGGGTGCACCCGAGTAAACCCTCGGCGGTGTTCTAAGATGCAGATAACATGATTTTAACCTCTCTTTAGCAAAACATACATCGCCAGGCATGCCCGCATACGTCGCTTTATTACCATTTTGCTTCACACTGGATGTACCAATTAGGCCTTGGGGAGTGAAGCCATGTTTGCTAATTGCAAACCCTGCTCATAAAGATCACTGATCTCAGGCTTAACTGTGAATGCTTTGCATTCGTAAAGGTTAGCAGGAATAGATGTGCCTCGCGATGTATGAACACTGTTTGTACACATCGACGATTCTGAAGGCGTGTTTAAATTTTTTTTTTTAAATGTACGCCTGATACGGATTTATTTATTTAACCATTTATCATGTAAAATGCCTTTACACTTTTGTTTGGGGCAATGCTATCACACTTCACATCTGCCAATTGTACAATGTAACAAATGTACGGCGGAAGACTTCAGCAGTAGGCGATTGTGCCCTCTGCACAGTGGCCTAATGCATATTGAAAGGGCGTGACTCAACAGCACCACCAAAGGCAAAACATATATTAAAGTAAAACTACGTCCACCACTACTACCACCAACACTCCCACCCACCTCCCAAAAAAAAAGCGTGCGCTGTTTCCCGAAGCGCTCACATGACAAAGGTGTTCAAGAAGGGGCGGGCTACATAGCGGCAAGCTTGGGTCTTCCAGCCCCACCAATCGGCGCTCCCCCCGTAATCTCGGCTGGGACGTGTCGGTCTGGACGCAAGGGACGAGGCGAGAGCGCAACACGCGGGCACGTGGCACGCGCGCGCGCGCGTCAAACAAACGCAGTCTCTCACTGCGTCAACAAACAGCGAGAGGCAAGCACGCAAAGTGTGCAAAAGCAAGCCAAGAGACTGCAATGATTTTTTTTAATTGATTCATAATTAAATTATTCATGGAGGTTACATGTTCTTGCTGAGATGACAAGTAAATTTAGAATGCAGATTTTTTTTTTGTCAAAGAGCAGATCTAAGCCGCCTTTGAATCCATACCAAGTACACATCAATTATAACGTAACTTCTATTTCTGCAGAGAAGTCAATACATTTCATCCTTAGAAAGAAGCTGCCCTCAAATATAGCAGAAACATAAAACGTATATGGGAATCTGTGGAGGCATAAACACTTTGATGTGCAACATGTTAGATTATTTACGTATATACAATGCTTGTGATATATTGTGTAAGATTGATTTACAGCCATTTCACGATCCACTGCTGGATGAAGGCCTCCCCATCCTGTGTCAGTCATGGGGTTATTTGACCATTTTTTATCATGCTGGTCAGTACAATCTTGACTTGAAGCTTTCGTGACTGCAGGAATCCATACGCTTGGTTCTTTCGGTAAAGTCACGTAGGTAGAAATAAAATAAAATAAATCACGACGTTTCGAACGCAACACAAGCGCCCGTCTTCAGGTGATTCTGATATCACTCACCAGATGTTAGCCATGGCTCGGAATCAAACTTAGGGTGCCAGGTTCGTTGTGCTGTACGCTAAACCACTATTTCACTGCTTCTCTGATGACCAGCACAAAGGGAGATCTTCATCCAGCAGTGGATGAACACGGGGCTATAAACTTTTTTTTAATTCGTTCAATTTGACTCCACCGAAATTGTGTAAATCAATTTATTTTGAATTGTGTACAACATTGCTGTAATGGCGACCCAAACCTCAATACTTTGTAAACACGATATTGCTCTCAGCAGAATGAAAAAAAAAACTCAGCTGACAACCACAGAGGATGGCATCTAATTTGTTTATGATGCACATATACAGAGGATGACTTAGAATTTGTTTATGATGCAGATTTCAGATTGTCTTGGGGTGTTTACTATTTTGTAGAAAAGTTGCAAGAACTCATGCAGAGACAATCTTTGTGGACGAGTGGTCTGACAGACCAGTCACCGTTTCTGGCCCGATTCTTTAATCTACGCCTGTCTAACCGCATAATAAAGATTTCCCCAAGGACACCTGACACATCAAATTACTCTTCATTAAGTAGAAACGTGGATATTTTTTTTTATTTCCCTTGCAGGGTTTTACGTGGACAACTTCACTCTCCCCACTCCCCTCACCACTCAGTGCCGTACTCGCAGTTCGCCGTCCCGTCACAACAGAAATGCACGCAAGGAACGTGAACAGCTAATTTAATAAAAGTTAACCTTTCATGCCGTATGCAAAAAAAAAGAGCCAGATATAATTTGTTAGCCAGTGATATTAAATATCATGCCGAAACAATTTTATATTATTAACAATGCCGAACCTAACTCTCGCGCAGCAAAACCGATGTTTGCAAGCTGCCACAATTGTCACGGTTGGCTACGTACAGAGTGAAAGAAGTTCAACATACATACAAACATGAGTGTACCTGTTCTTGCCGGGGATTGTAAGTCCATCTGTGGTGGCATCATCCCGGCTGCTTGCACACACACGGACCGACTCATTTCTGAGGCGAGTTCCTCCCTTGCCACGCGAGCTCTGAACAGAGAGGGGCAATACATTTCGTAGGAACATCACTGGCCATGTGCAAAGTGGCTGCAAATATGACAATAGGATTTAAAACATGCATTCTGTGCAGTGTATGTTTGTAGAACTTTTCGCACCGTACTTAGTCAACCGTGTTCATTTGAGGTGTCGGGGAAGGAAATCTAAAACACACTAAACAGTCTAAAGAAATGAGTGTTCAATCTCCATTATTTGAAAGTGCATAGCTCCAGTGGATTCCTAATATCAGAAGAACGTTCCAGACGGCTGCAGAAGCGCATCCGAAAGGGCGAAATGCAGTGACCGCCTTTGTTCAGTGGCTAGCCAAAAGCCACTGCGAGGATGACCAGAATTCGCGTGAAGGTTACTCCTTGCATGTCGCCCAGGGTTTTTACTGTTTAAATCTGTGACAATGTATGGATAACACATGAAATTAATCCCCCCCCTCCCCCTTCTTCCAAATCCCGAGAAATATATATTAAGTGATCAGGCTATCAAGCTTTAAGTGTCCATTGTTGTACCGTAGCTATAAAATAAAACACGACGAAATGTTAATAGGTTTCAATATTTAATGGTATTAAAAACAATTACACACAGAAGTTGTTATTTTGACCTGTTTCCGTTTTTACAATTCCAGTAGGTAGTTTTTCGGCAAAAACATTTTGAACACAAATTACAGCAAAAGCAAGTTAATACAATTTCTTCAACGATAATATACAATACACCAACAGGCCCTTTAATTAATATAAAATAAGATAGTTTCACACAAAAGTACAAACATGTGCTTGGTCTCAAATGACACTCCATTACACCGATGTGACTACCATTTCTATTCTTGAAAGGGAATGATGGGAAAAGCTTTTATTAGATGGCATTTTATTTGAAGGCAAAAAATGTGATACAATTCATCTGAGGTTTCTGCATTCCACTGCATTCTTAAGAACCACGTGGTGAGTAAAGACACCTTGGTACACCACACACAGCCACAAGCACCCGCCCCCGCTCATTATTTTAACGTTTTGATTTACCAGCTCCAAGCTTTTTTTTAGGTGAAAAGACCAATGTCTTTTGTCCGTTTCTCTTAAGGCACAGGCCGCTGGATTATAAAGCGGGAATGTCTCCTCGGTGGCGGCACACAATTGAAGCGGTAAACCAAAAAGTGAATTAAGACCATTTGTGTGCGCTTCTAATTAGGCTGTCAGAACTGCTCGCTCGCTTTCTGGCAATCACCCGGTGATCTTCTCTATTGATGCAATACGCTATATTGTATCAGTGCCTTTCAAAGAAAGAAAAGTCGATCAATTCATCCACGACTCCGGCTGAAACAATATTGTGCCCTAAACATATCGATTCCACTTGCTTTGCATTAATTGATGGTCTAAACATCTGAATTAACCTTGAAAAGTAAGCCCTTACACAGCTGTTAATTGGTTTCAGCCAATCAATAATTCTTTTTCCCCAGAATTTTAATGTGGGCCCTTCTTTCTTTGCATATCCCAACCTGTTCTTGCTGTGCCCTCTGCTGCTGGCAAATTAGTAGTGCTTGAATAAACACAAGCAACAGCTGCCTACATCTGTTGTCCATCTCTTTCCAGAGTAAATACCTTGTTCACTATCAGAAAAGCACTAAAGTTAATCGATTGAAATACACCGTGGCATATCATATTTATAATGAAAACTGTATGCGTGTTCTGAGGACACGCCATAAAAGTGAAATACTACTTTGAGCATACCTTTTCAATGTCCAATTGTGCAGCAAAGTGATCGGCTTCTCGTCTGCTTTATACTACGCAGCTGTAGCTAATACAAGCAATGAACACGGTGGGAATCAAGTCTAGACTAACATCACGGAATATTAATATGCTATTCATAGCCGTGGACTGCACTCAATGACGAATTAATCATTGTACTGTTCCCCCCCCCCCCCAAAACCTTTTTTATATTACGAAGCTTGGCTTGGGAAACAAATAAATAATTTTGCAATGATTAGGTCACGCGCATTGAATTATTGATATCTGTTTGCTACCCGAATGCATTTAATTAGAGCAAACGTTCGGTTAATGCATTCAAATGCTGGTTGCTTGCCCTTTATGTGTAGCTTCTTGTGCAAACATGCTTGAAGGCAATGCAGAAGTGACCTGCATACTAACAAAGTTGGTAGGCTAAAGAAGCACATTGATTTTGCTCCATCCTTCATGTAAGCATTTGACCTTCACTTCAGATTGACCTATGCAAGGTACTTTAATAATGGCAATAAAAACATTGGTTTTACACAATATTTGCAGTTTAACATGGTGTATACTGAAAGATATGATGGTATGTGAAGAGAAAAAAAAATTCCCATCAGTGAAAGATATATCAGCCAAACTTTAAAGATTCTTAAAAATACTCAAATATATCGAAAGCTATAAACACAATGTCTGATGTGAACATTTGTGCACATAACGCAGAGCGTGCACACAATTTGCAGAACATATCAATGTTAAATTAGTAACATTCATTATATATAATATTGGCGTGTGCAATTACTCTGGATAAAGTCTGTACTAAAAAAGAAAAATCTAATCATTTAAAATACAAACCAACCCCGAAATTCTTCTTGGTCTATAACCCTTATCTTCATCAAAATTTACCCAATATATTTTATCTGAATTAAATAATTAAGCAAACATGTTTAATCTGTATGCAAGCTTGCTAAAATATTCCTGAAGATGTAATACTATTTGTTGTATACATAACTTACTTCATAAGTATTTAACACGTTATTTGATTTTATCTTTCTGAAAATAGTAATTTGTTTGCGTGCCGCACATTTGTAAATATACGTAAAAATGTTTAATCTCTATGTACACAAGTTGAATTTTACAACAACAACAAAACACAACCTAACGTGGTATCGAGCGATATTTCCATTGCAATTGTTTGACGCATCATTCATCCAGTTAAAATAAAAGCGTGCAGCAGGCACAATGTAAACAGGAGTAATGCACGTCAATTTTGCTGTTGTGCGAATCTCTGAAATATTTTTTCTAAAGTTGACCGACAAACAAATGCAAACCAATTAGAAACAAGTCTCTTGTGCATAATAAGTGCCTGTGTGACCCATTACTTTACGTCTAAGAACTTTTTCAGGATATTTAATGCACACATCTCATTCAATGCCGCAATGGAAACATAGCATTCGATGATGCTTCTTAAAAAATCACCTTCATCTGTCGGGGGGGAATGTATAGCCACACTTAACAACAATTTCATACAGGCACAAACATTGCATTCACTTTTTTCGTGCAAATAGCTTCCTTCATCCATACATAATAACGTTTGCCAATTCATTTGCACAATTGCTGCATTTAAATGCTCCGCACGTATTTTTTTATGTTCTTGCGAAATATAGGGGACTAACCACAACCGTCGAACAACAATATAATATACAGATACAAATCAAAAAGCCAAGATTACCCCCCAAATGCTCACTTTCTGTTGTGCGTTGTAGCCACACAACTTCGGGGTGTTGACTGCGCGGTTGGCCGTCTGTTCACTGCTTGACAGTGGGAACTCTCCCACTCACGTGGAGCCGGAATGAAACCCAGTGCACTGTGACGCATTTGTCTTGCACGGACTACTGTGAGTGTAATGGATTTTGAGGGCGATTTAGGCGTCGCCGGTAGAGGTCTGCTCCGCCATAAAAAAAAGTTTTGCTTTTTCCGCAATGTCAACAGCGATATGTGTGCGCGTGAGAAAAAGTTTCAATGGATTTTTTTTAAACCGGAACTTTATTTTTACATCTTTGTATCACTGCGAATATAAAAAAGTTCCAGCTTTAAAAAAAAAAACTTGCATTTAGTATTTTAAAAAAACGCATGCAGGATGACAAGAGGATATTGTTTTCAGCAAGTGTAGTGCTGTAAAATCTGGATAATTAAAATGTAATCAAGTCAAGATCACTGCTCAAAGCAAGCATTTACTTGCGGTTCAATTAATTTATGCAATTAACTTTAATATAAACTGTAATTAAGGTGGCGCAAATTAAATTGTTTACAGCCAGTATCATGTAGGGACAATCTTCCAGGCTCCAGTGGATAAATCAACAGAACTCTAACATCAATGGCAAACATTAATTACAGAGCACTTCAAACGATCATGCAGTTTTCCAGTTTAATATGCAATACCTTTAAATGAACTCTGTCTTACATCAAAGTGGCGATCCGGCAATGTATCAAATGATTTAACTTACGCTAGGTACAGAAGCAGCTCTTTAATGTTTATATCCATGAAAGCAGGCTTTTTTCATAATCTGATGAAATCATCTCTCTACGTGTTTCATCTCTACTGGGAAATAATTGCTTTTTTTTTCTTGCCATGTGTTGTAAACATGGCATGCGTTGGTATCAGCGTCTTGATCAATAATTAGTTTCTTCTGGTCAAAGAATGGCGTCATTCGCTTAGAAATCCAACCTGGTGACAGCAGGCGGGAGAGAGACACGACTTTGTTAATGATCATGTTTGTCAATGAATGCAACATGAACACTTTCGTAGATGTTTTGTGTTATTGTTATGCTGGTATAACATGGGGATTATGTTTTTATCACGTTTTCTGCCAGTATTGAATCACATCAGAACATTTCACGGCAGATCCGACGATCTCCTGTACCAAAAGAAATGTAAGAATATCCCACACCGTGCAACTGCGGTAAGCAATTCCAAACCATATAATATGGCACTGCCCCTTCGATCGTTTGCAGGCAGCGATTCAGATATTCACTAGACCACCCCTAAAGCGATAACCGCTGGTTCACCACTCACCAGCCTCGACGTGAAAACATAACTCCACACCGCATGAAAGAGAAACATGGCATAAGTTGTGCCTCCGAGGTACATGTGCAAACTCTCTGATATCTTTTTCTCGGGAGTCATTTTATATCAGAAGGACAAACACTGACGAGATCGTGAACGCATTTTTCCAAGTTTATTAACCAACTGGGATCGCAAGTCTGCTTTTCTATTTTATTATCACTACTGATCACTGGGCGCAGGGTCCGGTTACCACTGCTCAGAGTTCCATGTCTCGCAATATTTCCTGTTAATTGAAGAAACGCAGATTAGTAGTGGCTATTTGTCTACATTGAGTATTTATCTTGATCAGCCAATCACCAATGAGCTCTTTGTCCAATCAATCAATCACCTAAAGCCACCCTTGTATGAATTAATATCGATTTATAATGTACATTTCAAAAACAACTCTCAAATACCAATTTCAGATCCTAATGTAACGTGTGATTTATGTTTCTCAGGTATATTACAGCCTGATTAGGTTTTCAAACCGAATTCCAATTCTCTGTTCAGTCCTAAGACGTGAAAAGGGGGCAACATTAGCATTGTGCATGTGGAGTTTGTGTTTAAATGTGGTAATATTGTGCTGTATGCCTGAAAGTACAATATTAAATGACAAAATAATTACATAAATCATGCCATTAGCTTCCTGGCTGGCATCTGCTTGCAACTTTTTTTGTTTTAATTTAAGCCTTAAAGTTACTGTTTGCCAGGTGAAAGTATTGTTACTTGTAAATAATAGAATGCCACGACACCGCCTTTAATGTTTTCGCGCTGAGCTTTTATCGGCATCTTGAGAATATGCACACCCGCTCGCCATATGAGCAATTGCATTGCTTTGCATATCGGAAGCTTCCAGTCGTACGCTGAAATCAATGTGACATGTGCCGTTTTATGTACAAATAACCAAAACGTGGATTCTACATGACAGAAAGCACTACTTTGAGCTTGTTGGAGATTAAAAATAATTAATGCTGTAATGAAAAGCTAACATCTGCCACAGTAATTAGTTTTGCTGACGGTCAGAACGGCACTCTTGGGTAATGGCTACTAATAAACCGCATGCACTGCAGCCTGAAAATAAACAGCCTGTAACGATTTTCCGGTTTCAAGGTTACAGTACACTAGCATTAGGTGGGAACACAAGGGTAGATTTAACCCTTTCAAACATCAACGTCCAAGACGCGGGCATGAGATTAAATTATGACAGATTAGATATGTTTTTGTCCAAATCTTAAGTTGCAAGTGTGTGTGTGTGTGCATTTTTTTCTATCGCACTGCGTGCCAGATAACATCACTTTGGCAAAGGGCCAGTGAGCAGCAGTTATACTTTTCTTGATTTAACCTGTTTTGACAGAATATGCGATTAGTTTTCAGATACCCAATATGGAACACTTCACACTGATTTTCCCCCAAAGGTAATATTGTCGATATTATCCGGGTAAAGAAAAGTTGGCCACGGAACGAAAAAAAGCTTCAGTTGGCATATCCTAAGTTAAGCAATTAGTATGACTAGTCTTGCAATCCACTCATATTTAGAGCCCTTATACATACAAATTGTATTATATATATGCAGTATTTGATTATTTTAATATCACATTCCCCATTTTACGTAACCAAAAGTCTACCTCAAAAACATAGAAGTGGCTGTGGCTCAGGCAGCGAATCTCCTGGCAGAGCCATGATTCAGCACTGGTTAGATCCGATGTTTAGATCCAGGAAGCCACTCACGGTTGAACCGCATTCTCAAATATAGCCAGTTGATGGTCTCACCCTGGTGCCCAATGAATGCATGCACATGTAAAACAAACATGTCGAATATGGTTTTTCATCAAAGGTTGGCCAGGTCACTCATTCGCCTGTAACATTTGAGATCCTGCGTTCAAATTCAGGTCCCAGCTTGTGCTTAAACAGAGTTCTCAAGTGTAGTGACTTGATAGTTTCAGGATTCACCAATAACCGCACAACAATTAGTTTTTCATGAATATTGGAAACATTATAACTATTAAAACATATATCAGTTTGATTGCCATGCGACATTTCCCTGTGCATTGCCTTTCGTGTGAAAATAAGATATCAGAAGTAGTTATACAATATGAGAATAGGTGTTCCCCTTTTTTCTAGCAACAAAACAGGTGTTAACCTTTAACAAGGAATCATGTCTGCATTAACCACAATACTTGTGGTCAGAACGCAAAAAAAATACTCTGATAATATATGCATTGTCTTTGAAACTGATTGGTCCACACCAGAGACAGCTTTCTTTTGAGCCTAGTCTCAAAACGGTGTTAGACCAGAGGACGCCAAGAGGCGTACACAGCACAAAGACAAGCACTCTCAGAGTAATAAAAGCTCGGGGTGAGCAGCTACATCATTGGGACCTCCTTTGCCAGTACCAAAATATGAGAATAGGTTTTCCCCTTTTTTCTGGCAACAAAACAGGTGTTAGTTCTACAATACTCCTTCTGTGGACCATTCCATAACTCAGGTTAATGCACTGCTCTGCAAGCATTCCGAATGGATACTTATGACAACTGGAATACAATTAGAGAAAAAAATGGTTCACTTAATTTGGCAGACTAACTCTGAGAACATTAAAATCAGCTTGCCACAAGTCAAACACCATTTGCAAGCCATATAATAAGTACGCCTCCTGTGCGGTTGAAGATTATTGCTCAGGAGACTTCTGAAGTTATTACGTGATGTCACCTTCCAGGGTCATCCCCTATGCCACATGGTGCACTGCTCGCGATGAAAGTTTCACACAGAAATGTCCTAGCATCGTGTCCTGGATGTCGACGCCACACTTGGAATATAATTGGGAGAAAAAGCTAAAAAGTTAAATTGTATTAAGATGACCCACAAATGCAAGCTCTGAATGTTCAAGAGCTTTCAAGAAAGAGATTTAAAAAAAGAATAAATAAAAGTTCTCCAAGTAAATGAGTTGGAGTAGCAAATTGTTCAGTTCTATACAATTCCCACAATCGTCTACTTTGTGCATTACAACAGTCACATAATCCATTTTCATCTGGTGGAGCTTGGCACTTAAGAGACCAGAGGGATTCAGTGAACCACTGCATCTTCGACAATTCATGGTCCTGCTCCGAATTCAGAGAGCAAAGGACTTCCGTGGCAATCACATCTGGATTCACGATCGCAATAGATTTCTCGCCATGAAGTTTGCGAAAACATTGACGCAAAATTCTGCTGCACCGGTCAAGTGGCATAAAGAGCTTTCAATGTGGTGCTCGGCATGTGTCACTGCACCCACGTGTAGGCAAAAGGATTGCCGTGCCATTTGGTTTTGAACGAGTACCACTTTGTGAGGAAGTCAACAGGGTTTGTCCTACGGATAAGACTTGCCACCACCATATGACTGTTGAATTTTCACAACTGGCTCAGGGACGTGAACAGGAAAAGAGCACTGCTCCAATACTCATTTGAGCAGGAAATCACTTCGACTTTTGAACATTCACATACTCAGGATAAATCTGCCAAAAATACTGAGTGTTTTTTTTTGCTGATTTGAGGAATTCATGAAATGTGAAATCTGTTCAAATCTATTTGTCCACTTTAAATATAGATGAAATATTATTATTTATACATCTGCATTTTTCCCTGTCTATTATCCTATGAGAAAATTTCAACACAGCAGATACAACTAAGCTGTATCAATATGCTAAATTTAAATATGTAACAAAAAAGCATATGGGCATGAATCAGATAGTTAACTTCAGTAGCCCCAATACCATCAAATTTCAAGGTATAAAACTGAATTACAGAAATGTATGATACAGGCAGCTGGATATCATACAAGACTGATCACAATATGCACATTCACCTTCAGTTGTGAGGATTAATGGGACATGAAGATACATGGTGCAAACAGCGATGCAGTGTAGAAACTTGCATCACTAGCTACCGGTTTATGTTTGCCTGTTGAGCCAGAGCATATATGTGTTATTTATTGTATTTGTGCAGGCCAACAAATGCCACAAAACACATAACAAGCTCCAACATTTAAATACATAGACTATACAGTGAAACGAGCTCTTTATATTTTTAGGAAAGGTTTACAATGACTGCTGCTATTAAGATTGAAGCACAGCTGAGTAATTTCGAGACTTTGTACATTTAAATTGGAGTGAGTGACTCATCGTTTCACGTGGAACAAAGGAGGCTGAAAAATACGACTGAAGATGAGGAAATACAAAAGCCATGTACAACAAGTATTTTGGACAAAAATAATCACCGGACAGACATCACAGGAAAACGTAACAAGAGTATGTACACCGAGGGCAATTATGAATTTAAGCGGACCAGGATGAAAATCATGAAAGAAAGAGGAGAGCGAGCGCAGGATGGAGTGTTTTAGAAAAAATAATGATAACGAAAATCAACATATCAATATGGCAAAAAAATGACTATTTTCAATCAGTGTATATTGCTTGATTTGACATGTGGATCACACACATGGACCAACTAAGAACATGGGGAAAAACTGCTCAAAGAATTATGGAGAGCGGCAGTGGGAATCACACAAATCTATATATATAAAAAAGATAAATTTGTGAATGTGTGTCTGTTCGAAATGTTTAGCATACTTCCCAACTTGCAACAAACTTGAAATTTGGCATGTGGGTATCTTCCAGAAAAAAGTATAAAAATAGACTTTGTATTTTGGGGGGGGGGGAGGGCGCAATAATGGATATATTTTGCACGGCAAGTGAGCGGTGATGTCACATCTGTGATGTCACCCGCATGCGGCAGCGTCACGCAGTGTGCCTGCTGACGTCACGCAGTGTGCCTGCTGACGTCACGCAGTGTGCCCGCTGACGTCACGCATCCCCCCCCCACCCGCCGCGTGTATTAATCCAAGACAAGAATCCAAGTCTCGGGTGAAGCCGGGCAGTATAAAGCTAGTTAATACATATTAGAACATAGTGACCAATTAGATCATATTGACTATTAAGTAATGTAAGCGGGTTTGAGCAGGACACATTGCTTTGCCAATTGAAAATGTGAGGTAATAGTAGAAAAACGAGCGCAAATGCCCAATAGTTTAACCACTCGGAGCATGGAACAATGACACTAGCTTATCGTCAATAGGCACGATGGAATGTGGCATTGTAGGACAATTGTGAATGCCAACGACGAGGGCATTTATCCAGCAGTGGATTGACCACGGCTGATAATGATTGGTAAATATAACATGTCTCCAAGCTGTACCCGTGGGCAAACCTTGTGCGATATGGCCAGCGCCGATTTTGGGGTCTCCAGCCACCAGGTAATGTTCAGGATCCATCCTCTAGCCTCTGAGTGATCACCGTGCATTTGTGACGGACTGAACTCATAAGAGCACACGATAACAAATGTTCAGACTTACTAGAGGTCATTGATAAACATCTTTTGGTGAACTTAATTGTGTTCAATAACTTATATTAATAACATTAACTCAGCCATTAATGCTTGTGAATCTTTTCTAACAATGTTAGGTGATGGCTTTTGACACCAACAAAATGTGTTATATTAAAGAAATATACCACATTTCCAACAATTTATTACACTAAATCCTTCATATTTGTTTATTTTTATTAACAACATACAATGCAAAAAATGATTACAAGAACAGAAGTTGCACACAATATTAATCTTCAAACATATTCCTTGTGCTGAATACTGGACTTATTCCAAAGACTTGATGTAGACTAATGTACACGTTTTGTTATCTTATCATAACATTTTTTTGACCACAGCAAAACGGCACACTGCTGGGATCTGAGAAGCGCGTGACAGTAAAGGGCGTTGACATTAAGAGTCGGGTAACCTGTATAGTTCCATGCCTCGACGCGGACGCTAGGACAGTTTTTAAAAAGAATCACACCAAGTGAATGCAGCCACTCGCCTTTGGGGAGTGTCACAACGTTTAAAATTGCATCAATTACAAAATAAACGAGCGCGCAAATAAATAAAGAATTTTCCAACGGCACCACGTCCGCCGATACGCCGTGATTGATCCCTTTCATTGCTCTTGCAGTGTCCTACGCGGCAAGGTGCGTGCATGCGACACGAAGGGAATAATCGCAGCTCGCGCTCGCGATGCATGGCGCCCGTCAAAATAAAAGAGAAAGACGCGCCTTTCGGGCAGATGAGCTCGCGTGTGCAGCTGCTGCTGCTGCTACTACATCCCGTAGGTCCACTGGGAGGCTGGGAGAGCAGGGCAGGGTGGGGGGAGGGGGTGGAGGGTGATAGGGATGTTGGGGGATGGTCACTCCCGTGGCGGTTACCTGCGAAGCACCGGCAGCGACGATCTCGAGGCCCCCGCGTTCCGACAGCGCCTCGGCGCCTGTGAGGACGTCACTCTTGATGATTGCGAGGGCGCGCTGCACCCAGCCGTGCTGCCGGCAGATTTGCTGCTGCAGCTGCTGCCACTGGCTCTCGATGCGATCGAGCGTGTCCCTCAGACCTGTGCCGCACACGCATCCGCCCGCCGCGAGCTTATTCACGACGGTCTCTCCCATCATCCGGGAATGCCTCACAAGTGAGACTCATGGCTCACCGTAAAGGACGGTCTCTCCTGCATTTTGGGATGTTTGACCAAGTCCTCAATGGGTGTCTTTTGCTCGTGGCAGGAAACAGTTTTTTTTTGTTATCACGGTTGCCGAGCACAGGCCCAAAAGCCCAAAATGCCAAGCGGCCGGCAACAAACAGCGATATCAAAGGTGTCATAGATTCGAGTTAACGCATTTTCCAAATTGAGCAGGGTCATAAGAACCTGGGAAAAAAAGAAGAGCGGAGGTAATTCCACAGTCGAGCAGTACAAAGGAAGAATTAAAAAAAGAAGTGGCTTGACCTTGCAGTATTGTGGTTAAACACAGTATGGATGAGACAAACTGGTGGGCCTGGAGAAGATTATTTGCAAGTGTGACGAGACAGCACTCAAAACGTTTGAGCAATGGTTCAGCAACCTACTTGCTGTGCTGCTATTTGCCACTTCAGTCCCGTAGGTTGAGTGTCACGCGCATAGTGAGCGATGTGTGATTCACCAATCCCACCTCCGAATCGCAGGATTAAAAATGAGCGTCACACACTTCAAGTGTGCACAGATAACTTTGTTGTTGTTTGCTGATAATTACGTGAGGTCTTTGTTTATCATAAGATATTTATGGCATATGCCACAGCGTTAAAACTAATTATAGCAATGATGAGAAAATGCCCTGTAAGTCTGCCAACGTGTTGCCTGATGGGCCTTTATCAGGAGCAAGCCAGAAACATGAAAGGAAGTCATTAGGCAGACAAATTAACAATGCAGCACCGGTTTCTTCGCTCAAAGCATCCAGTTTGCTCAAGCACTGCTTTTTCAACACTGAAGACAAAGGTATATTTTTTTTAATATATAAGCATTGTGCTATTGGAATTTTTATTTATTACTGTATTTAGGTACCCTATTTGCTATTGTTTTGAACACACCAGCCATAATTATAAACCGATGCTGAAAAATCTCAGCGTCAAGATTACCAATATTAATTTGGTGTGAGTCCAAGATCAAACATTTATTCTGCAAATGAACGGCGTTGCACCGGTTAACGGACTGTTCTATGATGATTTACAATGGGACAAGACACTCACCAGATTTTTGAGAAACAAGAATTTCCAAAAGTCTCCTGCCTTCTTGTACCACTTCCTCTTTCAAAGCACAATGACTGTCCACGTTGAGTTTGAAGCACTGCAAGAGAACAACATCTGATTTGAGTGTGCGTTATTACAGATTAGCACATGGCTGAACAAGCCTCCAAATATATTTGGTGGGCAACACATTAATACACAGCTTAGTATTATTCAATAAAAACATGAAAAATAATTAGGGCTCACCTTTATCTCACTAAATTAGAAACAGTGCTGCCAGGCCAAACATATTCCCCTCTATTACCCGATTAGTGCGGCTCGGATGCTGAGTGACTGATAACAACAATTCGCAGGCTGTTTAGAAGTTGTAGTAAACCTGATGTCGACGCGGAGTATATGGAAATAAGTTGCAGGCCTTATTTGGGCTACGGGCTGTAGGTTCTCCAGCATTGGATTAGGCTGTCGTCAGTTACAAATGGTTTATCAAATAATGCGTGAAACATAACTTGTAAAGTTAAAGTAAAAAAAAATGTAAATTGGAAAAATGTGGATTAAATAGTGCTTTAGACATATTATTTGGTTATTTCGGTAAAATCACGTAGACATAAAGATAATAATACAAATTAAGGGAATATAAATAAAAATGATCAAAAATAAATAAAAATAAAAACATTAATGAAAAGTGTAGCCTGGTTCTTAATCGGTGTGAGTGTACTGGCAGTCTATAATGTAGACTGTAGCCTGGTTATTAAGTTTGGTGAGTGTACTGGCAGTCTATAGTGTAGACTGTAGCCATGTTATTAAGATGGGTTAGTGTACTGGCAGTCTATAATGTAGACTGTGGCCTGGTTCTTAACCTCGGTGAGCGTACTGGCAGTCTATAATGTAGACTATAGACTGGTTTTTAAGCTTGGTTCTTTCGGTAAAGTCACGTAGAAGCGAAACAATAAAATGATAAAATTCTCACGACGTTTCGACTGCAACACAAGCAATCATCATCAGCAAGACAATTTTCTTGCTGTGGATTTCACACCTGATGATGATGATTGCTTGTGTTGCAGTCGAAACGTCGTGAGAATTTTATTGTTTTATATTTTTATTATTTTATTGTTTCCCTTCTACGTGACTAAGAATATGAATCCCTGCAGTCACGAAAGCTTTAAATAAAAAAATATTCTTGGTTCTTTTAGTAGTTCGGTATGTCCGACGATTCGATCCACGTGCTTCTTCAAGGACTGAGATGGCTCCCAACACATGGCGCGAAACGTCGGACATGGTGCCAAACAACACGCGGTACATCCAGAAAACACACTGCAGAACTCTTCGGCACAACCGCAAGAGCAACGCAGTGGGACAAAAGTGTTCGAGCGGTACAATGTTGCCACCTTTTGGTCAATAATTGCATGTACAACCACATGGCTACTGCCCATTTCAATAGCACATAACCAACACAAAACAATGCACACGACAACATAAAACCTTTCTGCCACCCACCTTTAATTTATTTAAATTGTCTACGTTTGAAAATAAAATGAGGGGATCTATATCAACGTACATGTTATAACATCCAGAAGTTAACCTGATGGCAGATTAGTTAATTCAAGAGCGAGTCCGAGGACCGTCAACCCACATTTATAATTGCCGAAGGTAACCTCTAACAGCAGAGGGCAGCAGTGCACCAAGACGTTATTTATTATCATGTATTATTCTTGTTTACCCAGAAATGCCTCCGAGTAGGGCTGAACGATTAATCGATTTCAAATCGAAATCGCAATTTTAAACAATGCGATTAGCAAATCGAAAAGGCTGCGATTTTTTGCGATCTGAAAAGTCCTATTATTTTCTTATTGGAATTGTTTAATTTGTTATTATAACTTTATTTAAACATTGACGTTAAGCTTTCGTGACTGCAGGAATTCAGATTCTTTGGGTCTTTCGGTAAAGTCACGTAGATAGGTTCAAAGAAAATAACAAAAAACTACGTTTCGATCGCAACACAAGCGTTCGTCATCATTGTTATTTTTGTTATTTTCTTTGAACCTATCTACGTGACTTTACCTAAAGACCCAAAGAACAACTTTATTTAACTTAACAATTATTCTATGTTTGTTTGTTCTATTTCAATGGAAACATTTTTATAAATACATGTTCTCATCCTTGCATTCGAATATATAGAGCAATTCATATTTTGATGGTATCATGTGGTAATGCTCCATCACATGTTTTAAATCTATTACACAGTGAATATTGAACTGAGGCTTGACTTAACAAAAATTTAATCGTAAATCAAACCGCAATGTCAGAAAAATCGCAATTAGATATTTTCCCCAAATGGTTCAGCCCTACCTCAGAGTCTGCTGACCCTTTTTCCAGGTGTCCAATGAGGGTCATTTTACAAATTTGGAGCATGACGCCGGCACACAACAGTCGTTACTTTGGCGAATTACATCATGGGGAACTTTAATGGTCACTATAAAGCGGATGGGGTGCATTTTTACGGCCAATAACACCCGCAGGGATATCCATCAATAATAATAAAAAGAGTGTTCGGAACCAAGGTGGGGAGCAGCAGTGGCCAGTGGTTTACGCACTGCACTGTGAACCCGGCTGCCTGAATTCCATACCCACCCAGCCATGGCCAACATCATCCACAGGTCCTGTTGTTCCTACCAACCCTTCACCAATCCACACGGCCAGCATAGTGAAGTACGGTCAAACAATGGGATGGAGAGGCATTCTTCGAACAGTGGATTAACAAAGCTGTAAATGATGTATACATATAATTACAATTATTGTTAATTAGGTACTAAGACTGACCAGGTGGGTTTCCAGGTAGACCTTCAGGTTGTCTATTTCTGCCTTTGGGGGTGTCCAGTTTTCGGTTGTCTCCATGGCATCGTACAGCCAGTCAATCAGCACATCAAGCTTCTTTACAAACATCTAAACAAGAAAAAAAAAGCATCACGAGTCAACATTAATTTAATTGTTATTTTTCAATTAGTGTGCAGGAGCTGTATTGTGGTTTGTTGTCCTTCCCCTGCACCTCCGATTAACATTGTTAGCTACTTACGGTGTGAAAGAAGTTCAACATACATACATACAGACAGATGGATTTTTGTATCGTAAGATCGGAATCAGAATCTTTATTTATCCTGGAGATCATGAGAGATAGCAATGGCTTCATCAGGCAGTGGATACATCGTGGTGGATTATGATGACAACACTACAGACCAGCTTTGACAGTGCCTTTGGTGCATTCCCACCACTGTGACCTTTTACCCAGCAAGGTGACTGTGTACACAGTGGTGTATAATTGTACTATTTTTGGTTCAAGTTAAAAGTGGATTGACTGCCCCCCCTCCACAACCTTGCCCCTTACCCAACGGCACTGCTAGTGGAGACAAAGGTACGTCTCGTGCATTGGAAATGCCTGAATGCCAAACAGAGAACACGTGTTTGCCCCATCTCAGGTCAGTTCACACCCTCTCAAAAATACAAACTGGCATCGTAGGAATTGTTTTATTTCTACGGCGATTTATTATGTAATGCTGATGGTTCGACTCGTTTTGGGTCTCGATTTTTAAGCAGAATGAAACATGGTTCAATACATAATTAATATTATACGAGCAAAATATTTGACAGAAAACTCATTTATTTTAACATATCTTTGATCAAAACATCAACAAAAACTAAAATACCTCCTGGAGTTGGGTTATTTCTCGCAACGTTATTTAGAAAGATTGAATAGATTACATTGTGATAGGTGTTTACCCTTTCAACTGGTACAAAAACTGACACCTTTATACAAGGCATCATGTTTGCAATAACCACAACACAAGCAGTCAAAATGCAAACAAAAAGAAACTCTGATGATGCCTTGTATAAAGGTGTCAGTTTTTGTACCAGTTGAAAGGGTAAAAACCTATTACTATATTTTGCCACTGGTAAAGGAGGTCTCATAGTGTAGATTACATTGGTTTATTTCCTGTGTAAAATTCGCTAAAAACTGAAAAGCATATTCAGTACGTGCAACCATTAAAGTTCATGCAACATGAAGTGGAGCAAAGTGGTTAGCACAATGTGCCATGTGACTTGGGTTAAATTCCCAGCAACGGTTAACATCAGTGGCAAGTGATCTATGAACCAGTTGTTGGCCTAAACTTCAACAAACCTCACTGTCCAGCGTGAGCTCAAATGATGTCACAGCATGGGGGTGCCAGCAGTGGATTGAACATAGTCAGAAAATTATCTATTTATAATCATCAAATACAATAACAGGCGGCCTTTTTTGTTATCAATTGTTCATGTGTCTTGTTTGACAAATAAATCTCATGTTGAACAAATAACATACTTTCTGCTGGATGAATCGCCATGCTGTTGGTCATGGCGGCTGTGTGATCTCATGTCAGCACGCTGATCAGTGTGGGTTGGTGAAGGGGCAAGTGGGTCCAGGACTTGTTCAGTTTTCCTCGCCACTAATTTTAGCTGCGACCAGGAATTGAACCGAGATCGCTGGGTTCATGGTGCAGTGTTGCCAACCACTGAATAAGAACTCCACCCGAATCAGCTATTTTTCGATTAACTCCAATCAATATCTCTAAAGCTCCCTCCAGTGGAAGACCTTCTGCCAGCAGCGGCAAGAACGAACAATTTCTGGCTTGCACCTTAACTTTATTACCATACCTCGATTTTTTCCCAGATGGCTGTGTTGTTGATCTGGTGCTCAATGTCATCTTGTATCTCCTTGATCAGCTGCGATTGGTGGCGGCCACAGTTCTGCAGGGTGGGAGGCCTCCCCTCGCTGACTGGACTACTCGCGTCACGTGGCTTCCAGCCGGTTTGCTGAACGCTCCGGGCACTTTCACTGCCCAGGTTTTGGTGTTCGTTTAAAGATCCACAGAACCCACCCCCTTGATAACGGCTGGTTGAGAATTGTACAGGTGACATCCCATCAGACATGATATCACAAAGAGGGCCAGATTCCACAGAGTCACACACACTCCGTGGTCTTTCATGTGGTAGAGAAACTGACAGTTTGCTTTGACCCATCTCTTTCTCTTTGTGGCTTGGCCTCAGGTCACCTGCATCCTGACTTCTAATAGAAGAGATGTCTTCAGCAATGCTTCTTGCTGTTCCAAGGTCACCAATGCTCAGAGATGATCTGTACAATGAACTTGTGTCTAACATATCCACCAAGTTCTCCAGATTCTGTGCTACAGCCTCAGCCTCTTTTAACTGGGTGGGCAATGCGAGGTATTCATCAGAGCCATACCAATCGTCCGTCTCTGTAACAGTCCGTTTTTGATTTCTCTTCTTCCCACGGCAGCTCACTGGCATAACTTTAAATGCCGAGATGTGGTCCGGTGACAGGCTTTCCCCTTGAGGTGGTCTTTTGAAACCTTCACCAACATACAAGAGATTTGTAACGTCGTGGGCTGCACCTGCAGCTGTGCAAAAGGTGCGCTCGTGTGATCGGTCATCCCTCAACAATGGTGTGGACAATTGTTGCTTGGTTAATTTGTTACATGTAGGGTTATGATTCTCATAGATTTTTATTTGATGCAAAAGGTCATTCAACTCCTCGGTATCCTCCCGAGTTCGTCCATCTTCGTGGAGTGGATAAGCAAAATCCAGCATCGCTTCATACTCCATGTCTAAAAAGTAACGACTCGACGACAGTGGCAGTCTATTACTAAAAGAATCAATTGTTTCTGGAGCAGATAAAACAGACTGCATTGAACTTGCTTTGGTTCCATGAAACCTTCGAAACGAACTTTCACCAGCCGGTAATAAATTATTCATATTTACAGACTTGCTTCTACGCAGGCGTGAGTTTGAAGTGGCCAGCTCTGCCCTATAATGTAAAAAGCTTCTCAGATCCTTCAAACTTCCATTGAACATTTGGGAATGACCTCTTCGATGCATTGATGAATGAATTGAACCGAGATGAACAGGAGAATAAGTATATTCTTCTCCTTCATCCACTTCAACCTCATGTCTGTGGTGGTTAACGTGAGAAACTGTGTTCTGTTGTAATGCCCCCAGAGACCTTCGAGAGTTTGAGAAGCCCTGGAACACAGCTTCGTCGAAAAACGCACTTTCATTTGTGTTAACCGAGCTGGAGCCGTCTTGTCCTGCTAGCATGTTTTCTGACAGACCTCTCCTACACTTGGCATTCAGTGAAATGTCAGCGTGAACAATAGCATGCGACTTATAGTCTGTTCCACAATTGTTTGAGTTGCCATCAACAGACATTGAAGCCACATTGCTGGATTGAAACATACTGTCCTCATTGGTGGCCGCTCCATAGAGTTGAGACTCATTTAGCAACGCACTCGTGGTCTTATGTTCAGGCACAAGTTGATGTGCAGACCTTTCCTGCAAGGTCTCGGTATCAGTCTGTATTCTTTGAACGAGTTGCTCGCTTTGTAATGCTTGAACGACCTGTGAACATTCACCATGATCTTCCTTCTTGTCCTGCTTAGACGGCCAAGGTAGCTCAGAAAATTCCATCCTCAAATCTTTAGAGAAGTGTGTTTCGTATATTTCACGTTTTGTGCTCAAATTGGTTGATGCACGGAGTTGTTTTTCAAAATCTGGATTGCCCTCTCCAGAGCAGGAAGATTGTAACGGAGCCTCAAAAGATTTAAGCAATTCATCCGATGGAACATTATTATAACCAATGGGAAGCTCACTTTTTATAAACAATGTTTCACGTGCTTGTATGGTGTCAATATTACCGATGACTTCCTGGAACACACGTTTCTTATTCTGGAACAGATAAAACACACACCGTTTTTTTAATTAATTTTAAATCTACGTAATATTTCATCAACTACATTTTTTACATTATATAACACATTTTATTAAAAAAACATGGAATGCACCTCTTAGATTTTATTACCATTACATTAGAATACAGGGTGTTTTAAAATGGACCAAATTTCAAAGCAAAGCGATTTCAAATCGGGTCCATCATTTTAAACACCCTGTATAATTATATACAACTTGATGGGGATTGTTAATTGATGCAGTTGTATTTCAACGAACATACTATGTAAAGTAGAATACATGTTTTATTTCAATGAAGTCATTATGAAAATGTAATAATTTTCATTACAATCGGAAATATAATAAAATTCTAATATACATGTATGCCCGAAACCATTTACGTATAGGCTATTTACCCAGTGTGAATATGTAAACGAGAACCACATGTACACTTGTTAATTAAGACATTTTCAAATAAATTCCCTCTGGGCTAACGTGTGAGAAAGTAATGGTTTGGTTTCATGCTATGGCCTCGATTTAGGCGGTCCAATAGGCTCGGTCTCAAGGGAAGATTTATGTGGGATACATCACGTTAATTCTCACTCTTCTGCTATTCCCATTGTAGAAAAGCAGTTAAGTGTATAATGAGGCACCCTAGGAAGGTTTCACGGGTTGAGGCATTACAAGAAAATAATTTCACCAAATCTGAGACAGTGATGACTTGATGACTTTAGCTGGCAACTTAATGCATCCTATACCCAAATTGCTTTTACTTCAAGAAAGTCCTTGACATTCTAACGCATCAGCCCTTCATTCACCATTACTTTAACAATTTCAGATTTTTTTTTATTCGAAAAGATAAACTACTGAAAGTCACGCACTTTCAGATAAATGTATATTTTACATTAATACACTGTTAATCAGATGCAGAAATGTTTCATGCTACATTTTTTCTTTTCAGAAATTGCTGATGAACATTACAGACCCGTAAAGTGCAGATTTTTTATTTATTAGGACCGACCCTGCCATCTGGCAATCGTGGTCACCTGTAGCAACGGGTACTTGGAAGACGCCAAGACACCACACAAGGTAGGGTGTAAACATTTAAAGCCATTTAGAGTTTAATAACAGATCTGAAATGTGCATTTAAATTTTAGTAATAATAACAAATCCTACAATTTGTTATCGACAAAAACATTCTGTTTACCCGAGATTGCGAACAAACGATTGACAAATAAACCGGGCAATTAAAGGAGGAAAGGGAGGGGGGGAGATTTACTCATGGTAAAAAAAAAGTGTTTTGTGTGGACAAATTGAACATACGATTACAGGGTGACTTTCCTTATCTTTCACAGCAGGACACAGCCATGCCCATAAAATCCCATCTAAGGGGGCAGCCCTGGGGCACACGGTATTACTGGAGCACAATCTCGCTCTTTAATTGTAAACGCTGCATCTAAAATCTCTCCAGTCGGGGAGACCTCCAGGGTGGCAAAGCTTTTTGAAAAGAGGCCAGCCACCATCGTGACCCCTTTGGTGTGTGTGTGCGTGCCTCCATTGCAGACCTTTATAATGCACACTTTGCAAAAAGTGTGTTTTTCATTTAATAACGTTTGATAAAAAAAATATACATCCTATTTCACAGAATTGCACAGCCTACTCAAATGTATTGCTTTTAATTGAGATTTTAGCAAAGCTGGAGATTTTATTGGGTTGGCCGTTCATCCAGCAGTGGATAGATTAAGGCTGATGATGATGTGAAAATTGCTTATTTACAATTTAATGTACAATGTATCAATGATTTTACGAGTCAAGACATTTCATTCGTCTTATCATATCGCGTGAGCACACATGAAGAATGACTGACATACAATCAAAAATGTGGCCATATATAAAAGCATCAGGGCCATTTTTTTACCAAGCAACCAGGTTGCTTATAGCCCATGCTGGTAACCAACAGAAAAGCATTTATAAACTCTGCAAACGGACATACATTATAACATTTGTCCAGTTTTACCCATGATACCAAGTAGTCATAATTTCTTACGTAAGTGTGATCTTAAACGATAACCTTTTGTAATACTGTCAGCTATATTTTCCTGCTATTAGGCAATGTTATAGGTGACTATTCTGAGTATTTTTTATATGTGTGTGTGCACCACTGCCATTTTATCCTATTCATTTGTTTGTTTGAAACACCATCTATTCTCAATTCATACCATCACGGCTGATTATACATTCAATGGGGACTGAGATGTAAATCTTTAGGGTCTATTCTGGTTAAATAATATTCAAAACACAACCGATTCATAATCATGACCCTGAATTGTGACAATTTATTGAACCGTCAAGAGGGGAGAATTACTACATTCTTAATTTTCATTTCTGACAAATCTATTTTGCTTTTCGCCAATGTAAAGCCTATCCGAGTCTGATGACTCTCTTTCAGGAGGGTTCTGTCACGTTTTCAGAGTAGGAGGGCGAAGGTTACAATCCAAAATCCTGAGTAATTTGCAGTGGAATTCTTCAAATGTGGGCCATGACGCCGGGCCACTCTTGTGAATGACGTCTGGGGATCTTTGACATCGCCTGTGAAGCTGACTCTGCAGAGTATTTGTTGGTTAATACATAATAACCAGAGCGGCTGCTGGAACGAAACCGTGAAAGTGGTGAACGCACTACTTCTTGGTCAGGTCACTTCCCCAAATGAAGTTACATTAAAAAAAGGGTAAATTAAAGGTAACTGGTGCAGCCCTGCAATTCCGTCTTCAAACTGCTGCAGACAGAAGGATCTCCATTCGAGTGAGCTCTATAACCCCTCCAGGAGGGTATTTCCGCCTACTCTTCCAAGCCATACGTCTCATCTAGACGTTGCGCTGCAACTGGCAGGTCAGAATGTATGGAAAATATACATACATGTACAACGTCAGAAAGGAAAAAAAGAGTGATCAAATGTTTTACATCGTCCCAATATGCCGTCACCATCGACGCTCGCAGTCTCCGCGCGGCGGGCGGGTGGCGCCCGTTGCTCTCCCGGAGCAGGCGTTCCTGGAGCACCTGGAGCGACACTCGCAGCTGGTGCCAGCGCTGGCCCGCGCGCCGCACGGCTCCCGGCACCGCGCACGCTGGGGAGAGGAGCCTCAGCGGGAACTCGGTCCCCAGCAGGGAGCGCACACACTCCGAGCGGCCCGACACCTCCACGCAAATCTCCTGCCGCGACGAGAGCGAAAGAAAGGTGGAGATTACGGTGAGAATGTGGTAGGCTATTGGCATGGTCCGCTAGCTTGCGCAATGTACAATGGGGTTCTTACAAGATGAACATTGGCGGAGCGGTGGTTAGCAGACGGCACTATGAACTGGAAATCCTGAAGTGGGTGCTTTGTTACATTTTACATTTCTGGCAAATTAAGTTGCAGAATATAGAAAAGGTGCAACCAGCAGTGTATTGACATGGCTGCGAATTACAGTATGTTATGATTTTTTTATAAAAATAAGACAAGGAAAGCTTCAAAAAAAACCTAAGGGATATTTTACAGTGGGTGTCATGACAACTTTTTTTTGTAATGCTACAGGTTTAGTGCGGCCTGGAAGTGTAGCATTAAGTAATACATCTTACAATTACAATTCCTTATAGAGGAAACATACTAATTCCCTGATTACTAATCTCCGTAACAGAGCTTTTTTTGGGTTAGAACGCGTAAATATATAAATGTGTCGTTAAAACCTGCCACCACCCGACACAACCAGTTACGACACATTTATACTTACGCGATCTAACCAAAAACCTTTAATATGAATATTGGTTGCAAAAACCTACGTGTTAAAATGCTTCAGTAATAAATAATAAGGGAAAATGGTTATTACTCACAAAAAAGTAAAACAATTCAATCCAAAATGAACTACAGTATATGAATTCCTTCTAATGCATTCTATCACAGGCACATCAGGATTTTCATTTTATTATGGCGCCGTTAGCTTCTGCTGTAAATTATGTTTTACCTTAGCATTCAATCAGTTAGATCGTTGAGATTTCTAAGCGTGCTCAGAATATTTTAGCCATGTTTTCATTACGTCAAAGACTGGTCATATATAACAAATAGAAGGATACCCTTCTCAATTAGTTCAGATATTTTATGAAACCATTTAGAGGTCTGACAGTTAAGATACTTGGAACAGCTAACAAAGATTTGATCAGGTATTAAATGAGAAGACAAACCAATTATAGCAACGTCATAAATCCCTCACCTTAAATGATTTGCCTCATTATTAATGATTAAGACATCTGCGCATTTTTTTTCAACAAATAGGATGGAAATTAACATTCGGCAACATGTGATTTGGAGCCGAGACGACAGGAAAAGCGTGCTTTTTCCATCACTAGGTCACCCTGTAGGCAAATTATCCTGATTACACCCAATCTCGTCAGATCTCAGAAGGTAAGCCTGGTTCGTACATAGATGGGTGACTGCCTGAGAATACCAGGTGGTATGAACTTGTGTTGAAGTAGCCAGGAAATAACAGTATAGCAGTGGATTCTTGAATCTAACTGTGCAGAGCTTTGAGGGTCACCCCACAAATGTGATGGAGTTTCATTGAGTTATCTGGTGAAACATTCACCAGCATAGTTTGCCAAACATCCCAATCCAGCATCCTCTTGAAAACAGTCTTGAGACCGAGTGAGGTCTTACCGAGTATATAAATAAAATTATCAATATGAAAAAAAGACTGTTACGTGAGGTTGAAGGTGGTGCCCAAATGCTTGTGCCTGTGCATCTGATTGGTTGTGCTCTTGCAGCCAAAAGTCCAGTGTACACCCAGCTAACACATCAGGGCCAAAATAGAAATCCTCTAAGAGAGCACACATTACTAATGACAGGCATTGTACAGCAAGGAAGGCAATTATGCAAAATTTTATTTCCCATTGTATTTCAATTACTTTGAAAGCAGGATAGCTTTCATTATAATTGTGCTCATCATAATGGGTTACATGTGATAAAATTCATAACAGTACATCAAATATACCCTCCTTACAAGTTGCACAATGACTCATGAGGGCTGGCCCATGATTTCCCAGGAGAACACATGTTTTATGTTTTTTTTACCAAAAACAATCCGATTATGGAGTCATTTCCTGCATAATTTATGAAGGCAAACCCGAACAATGGCACTCAGTTGTATAATCACACTCTGGTTAATGTACACAACTTCGGCAAAGCAAGAGTGCCTGGGAATAAAGCTTGTCTAATATCTCTTGATGTAAACTACGACTTACCCCAATGCATGTTTATTACCATAAACTGCATGTGACTATTGACCCTATCACACAGTAAATGCAATCATCAGAAAGCAAAACGAAAGCAGCTATCCAGCTGAATCAAATAGGAGGCTCAGGTGCCCTATTGTATGTCGAAAACGAGAACGATATCGCGCTAAACGGAAATTGCGGCTTACACTGATTTCCATTGGAACTGTTCATCAAAGACAAATAGCTACAGATTGCATGGAGAATAGCATAAAATCAGTCAACAGTGGCGTATTGAAGGTGATAGACTGATAGTCTTACCTGCACAACTCTATTTCTCTGCGGTCTGTGTTTAACCTTGCCAGCCCCAATGATCGTTTTACTCTTGCTTGTATGGAATGTACAGTTTGAAAAGCCCTTTCAAGCCTTTGCATAGAGACTGCACTGTTGTGGTTACTGGTTACCACCATCGTGTCCTTTGGCATTCAAGCTTGGTTACTTTGGTAATGCAAAATATGATGCGAAAACAATTAGTTTAATAGCATCTATGTAAGATGATACATTTTTGCAGTATATGATCTGCATATGTAGCCGAAGACAGTAATTGAAGGTGGAGTGTTGGCACATTGACCGTCAAACTGCACTGTGAACCCCAGTGACCTTAGTGGATTCCTGGCAATGGCTAACATCAGTGGGGAGTGATATCTGAATCGGTCCTGAGCCCCCTTACTCCACCAACCTGCACTGGTCGGTGTGGTGAAGTATGGTCAAACAACCTCCATGACTGATGCGGGTATGCGGTCTTCCACCAGCAGTGGATTAACAAAGGGCTTTCCTGTACATTATTATATTTTATTTATAGAATATACCTGGATCAATAATGCTGTTGTCTTCAATGTATCAAGCAAGTTTTATTCTGTATTTAAAGTTGTATATTATTTATTGGAACAAACACTTGCACTGTTATGCTGAAATGTAGTACTTTTTTTGGCCAGCAACCCTCAATTCAACTGCCTTCAAGGAAGACCAGTTACACTAATAAATCTGTAAACCATTACCAGAGGACAGCATTCCAATTACCCCCCCCCTTTCCACCCCTCCCCCTCCGTGTTTCTGTTGCTGAGTGAGCCTTTCCAAATTCAAGACACCCAATCGAGTATTTAAAGCACAAACGAGACCATTGTTTCATGATGGGGACCAATGACCATGATGAGTGGCAGGAGAAGCTGACTTGGTCAAATGTATGGGATATCTAATCTGACAACTAAAATCAGTCCTGTCATATATGTTTTTTCATTTAAGAAAATATACTTATATCATGATTCCCAGCTCCTTCAACAAAAACAGGATGGAGTTCCTTTGTAAAACGAAACATAACAATGAAAATCAACATTACAACGTAGCTATAAAAAATTGTTTTTAAAATGTTAATATTACCTGCTGACATAGGGATAAAAAAACATGGACATTGCCAAAGAAAATGGAAAAGAAAGGTTAAAAAAGTGTGTGTAGGCCTAGAAAAGTGCACGCTTGGAGTTGCACTGAAATGCATGACGATGAACACAGAGATTAGAGGAAATACACAAGTAAAACACATAATGACTGTTAAGAAAAGTAATTGGGCTTGGGTAGGGGTAGGACACATCGGTAAAGGAATAATGGCTGGTCAAAGGGACTACAGTAATCCCTCGGCACTTCGCGGTTCAAGTTTCGCGGCCTCAGTGCATCGCGGATTTTTCGAACTGATTTAAAGGCCTCATTATACATGTGCAGTAACACCATCATCATTCATCATCACATTCATCGAACTGCACAGGTCTGTCATCGTCGTCATTGTCATCGTCATTGTCATCGTCGTCGTCGTCATTACTGGAGTCAAGTCTCAAGATACTACTGTCATTGGTGAGTGTAGAACACCATAATACGTATCGTATGAGAGAGAGAGTGAATGTATAATATTAAGGTTTTATAATTAAATAGATTTAAGTAAAATATATATATATAAAGTATAAATATACATATTTTAAACATCCTGGTACCCACACACACATATACGGAAATTCCTAGGGGGCCAATCCTACTTCGCGGATTTTCACCTCTCGCGAGGGGTTCCGGTCCCAATTAACCGCGATAAACGAGGGATCACTGTATAGTAATAACAGTGGCAGCCAAAATAGGAAAGACGGCTGAGAGTACGACGACTGAAGAGATGGAAGGTAAAGATCGGATCGGAGCTCGACAGATTGTTTATTACATCACAGGATTGAGAGGCATTATTTAAGCAGTGGACAGATCGTGACCGATGATACCATTGCTACAATATAACGGACATGATTTTTCATCGAACTCAAAACATTAAAAATAATATACAGTACTCTTGATAACTGTACAGCATCTAAGACGTTTACATGTCTAAATTGTTATAGTTCAATGTGGCTTTGTTTGGATAAAGATCCTATCGCTTTAATTGCAGACGGCTAACATCATTTCACATGTTTTTAAAGGACATCCTCTTATATTGGGTGTGTCTTTCAAACAAGCAATCCCAGGGGTTAGTAATGTTATAAAAAAAACTGCCATCAATAGCCACCATATCTGCATACAGATCACGCGATCAAGAGACTTTCCAGCAGAAGGAGAGGATGACACAAGATCAATTGTGAGAAATGTGATAACATGGACTGATAAAAGCCAGAATAACGACAAAGACCTCTAAGGACTGATTTCAAAGCATCGTTAGCACCCACATGATCATTGTGGTTAAGGGATAGTTGATGTACATGTAACACGTATCCAACCCCCTTAAACCCTGGCAATTTGATGAATTGGTACTATTCAAATCCAAGCTTTGTTGCGTTATTGTCCCCTGTTGATCCAAGTGACACTTGAAAAACAAACTTTTTTCACAATAGGTTGTCACATGTGAAATAGTCAATCAATCAACCTCTATTACACAGGCACGCAGAAAATAAGAGTCGGAAATTTGCACACTGTTTTAATCATGTAGTAAATTCTTTCCAGCACTTTCCTTTGCACACATTTGGCGTGGGTGGCAATTTCACGTACCGACCACTTGCTATTTTTGCCACAGAAAACAAATGCAATCATTCCATATAAGCTCAATGCAATGAGTGGATCAAAAATAATAATCGATTCACTTATTAATATTGATTCCTCGGCTCATGAATCACATGTGTAAGAAGTGCTGATCTTGGGTATTACATGTTGTATGTAATTTACTCGAACCACTGGGATATAAATCGTTACATCTCTACTCACTGACCAATATGACGATTATTTTACAAGCAACCTTAGTTTGGAAAATATTTTGTATTCCATGTTAAAGCAACACCTCACTTAACTAATGTCCAGCCACTGCTGTTCAGTTAAAATAAATTAGTTTGCTGTCAAATGCTTGCAGCTCATTATAAAACGGTACAGTAAACATAGACATACAACAGTGCCATCAAAAGGTTGCCACACTATGCTCAAATCAATAATTCATATGTTCTAGCTATATCAGCAGTGTGAGATAAACTGTAATTATCTTTTTTGTTAAACGGAAGAAAAATCATCAATATTTAATTTTGCACTTCAGCAGAACACACATTTAAGCATTGTGCTGACAATGCAGAAGAGTCGCACCTATGAATAATACCACCTTTATAAATGTCTGATTACTCACCGATGGAAATGTTTAGTAACGGCAATACAATATAAGCTATTAAATATTTGTTGCGGCTGTTTACTTCAAATACTAAGTTATATATATCACACTATAGGCAGTAAAGAATGAAACGAGTATTTGCAACTGATATAAACACAAGAATACGTAACAATAGAAAATAAAGATTATCCAAATATGATTCTCTCATAAGACATTGTTTACAACGAAGGAGACGAGTTTATTTTTAAGATGTACGTGCACGCCTGTCAACAGAGTGGAATTTTTTGTCCGAATGTATTTCTGCCGATTGTGAAAACGAACAACACTGCATGCAGCCACTCACCTTGAACTGCTTCAGGTGAAGCTCAGTCCGAACACCTTCCACGTCCCTCTGAACCTCCCGGCCGAGTTGCGCCACACGTCCGCTCATGTGTGCCAGCCAGCTCTCAGTCTCGGGCAAACTGAGGGCGGCCGACCAGTCCGCTCCTGCCAGCACGGGGGGAGGCCTGCCTGCAGGGAAGCCCACGGCATCCTCCGGCACAAGGGAAGCAGAGGCTCCATCTTCCTGATCCTGCTCCTCCTCATCATCATCCCCCTCCACTGCTGCCACTTTTGGGTCCTCTGCACAAGCCCCACCACTGGCTTCCTCCATTTCAACAGCAGCAGCAGCAGCCTCGGTGACCGTCAAACGTAGCCCAGCACGGCACACCAGCCACGGTGATCGCCTTCGCAGCTGTCATGCCCAAGCGGTCGCCTTCCTATGGAGAACAAAAAAAAATATTATTCGCAGAGTTGGAGAAAGAAACTTTTTTTCCGTTAGCGATCACGAATTGAAATTCAAAAGCTGCAGGACGACAGTCGTGCTCCGGGTGGCTTGGCAGAAATCATCCAGTTTGTTTTTCCACATTTTGTACAATAGGTGGGGCCAAAGAGGCAATTGAACAATGTATGCTTCATTTTTTTATTTAAGAACATTAAATAAAGGCGCTTTACTCTCCAATTGTTCTTACAGCACCTATTGTTTGAAAACGTAAACTCAGACCAGCTAGCGTAATTCAGCCAAATAAAACCAGACTTACTAAAATATTTCAAATGTATAACTGATGATACTTAGCAAACTATATATTTTTAAATCCATTACACACCTGTCATTGACATCACAAAAAAATACAATGGCTCCATATAACCATTCATTCTGCTCACAACCACTTACATGATTATGTAAGAAGTACGTTTTAGCTCTACATATAAAACTACTGTCGTGTACCTTGTTAAATATTAATGGTAAATTAAAACCTCTCAAGCATAGTATTTTCCCTACGTGACGTTGGCTATATAAGGTTGCAGGACACTTGTTCTAACATCCAAGTTGAACCATCACATAAGTGTGATCGAGTATAGCAACCAAGTTCTGCCAAGTGTGGCCAAAGAGAAACCATCAACAAAAATACAAGCCCAGACCTGCACGGTTAACAACTTACATATTGACCTTTTGCTTGACAACTGCAAACAATCAGGGTGTGCAAATACAGCCACAACTCTATACATTGCCTCAGTGCCACATTCGACATTTAAAACATTGCATTTCCATGGAATTGGCAGACACGCATGCAAGTTTGCTCACCCTGGCCCTTGTGGGCATGTATACCAAGTAACAACCCGTTGGCAAGCGGACATAAAACTCTGTTAATTACATCTCCTTTGGTTTGGCCCTACTGATTTGTGCCCCAATAAATACTGTGCTTGTGAATGCCTGCCAGGGATAGTCACGACACAAGCAAAGCTCTCACCAAAGTAAGAGTGCCCGTGTGGCAAAGGGACATTCTTTGGTTATCTGCTTTCCTTTCTTGGCAAGACCTTTTGTCTTTTCTATTTTGAGTTATTCCTTCAAACCCATCCACACATAGCTTGCGAACCCACACTACACCCCCCAATAAAGAAGATTTTAACCCACTCGGATTAAAGCAGAAGGGCAAGCAAGCAAAATTGTTGTAACTCTAGCTTGGTGTTCTTTGGTCACATGACACGTCGTATAAATACAACATTATTTTTAACAGCACTACGGCCTCTGTAGGTTTCCATGTGCATTCTGAGTAATAAATAAGTTTATGCCGACTTGATACACCACGATTATTCTGAGCAGGATTGAACTTAAATATAGTGCTTGGATGGGCGACCAGCATGCATGCCAGGTTGTTATAGATGTTTCTGGGGCTGTGCTAATTGGTAGTCGGCAGAGGGCAGCTCAGCAAATCTCATTGTTGTGCTGTACTCCGCCTTCACCGACGTGGTGAAGTATGGTCAAATAACCCCCATGACCCACACGGCGTGGGGTAAAGCCCTCATCCAGCAGTGGATTGCTAAAGGGCCGTAACGTGCACGTCACACTTACAGATGAACGTATCAGTGCAAGAATATATCACAGCAACATTGACTAGTTTTGTGTACAGCACTGTACAGTTCATTGTTATTGTCAACCCGTGTGCTGTGTGCATTAGTGTCGAGGTTTACACAAGCACAAATAAACCGTATTTGTTCGAACTACCAAGGGTATCTGTTGCGGATTTACTGCCTTTCCGTGATGGAAGTGACTCCCACAGTACAGTATTCTTCTCATTGTGGTTGGTTGGGGGGGGGGTAAACGCACATGGCCTCTTTGAGTCCACACGTGGTACGGTAAATAAAGGTAAATAGTATTAACACTTTTTAAAAAATGAACATGCCAAACGTTTAAACACATCTCTACTAAATACAATGTCAATGCACGTCCGTGTGTTGTACTTCAAGCATGTAACATATACAACGCAGGGCTAGTCCCATGTTTTTTCGGTAAAGTCACGTAGATAAAAAATAAAATATAAATTTTAGATAATAAAAGCAAAGAAACCCACGACGTTTCGATCGCAAGACAAGCGGTCTTCATCAGGCTAGTCCCCAAAAAAACTTTGCAAATTGCCCGTTATTTAAAATTAAATGCCACGTAATTATTAGACAAGTACACGTGTATGGTTTAGTATTGCTTAGTCCACTCCAGTATGAGAGCCTCCCCTGTCAGACGTGGGTGCTGTTTAACCATACTTCCCAACGCTGGTCATTCCCAGTTGCAGGAGGGGTTCAAATACGTGGACGCATAGAAGTACTGCACAGTAGAACAAGGGGGAGTTTGCAGCACTGTCCCTTTGATGTCCACCACGCAGAAATATGGTATTACCTTGTACAGGTAAAGTATAGCATTGTACCATGTCAATTTATCCCTTAAGTTTCCACGCATTATTTTGCTGTATACCGTGTGGTTGATTCAAAAGAAGCATCTCAAATCTCAATGGGCATGGTAAAATAAAGACCTCCCTCTGCATGAGATCAATTCCATCCGTGCCACCCCATGGGTAAGGAAAGCGGGAGGGCACAGTGGCAATTAAATCAAATAACAAAACAACAAAACTTACCGTAGTCTTGTCCAGATGCCAGGCCATCATCACCCGGAGACAAATGTGTTTTTTTTTCCTTTATAACAATAAATCAATGCAGCTACCCTGAGTGCATTCGGCTACACACCCGCACGAAAACGAGGCCCCGCTCTTTTGAGCAATCCAGCCGAATTCGCCACAATCCACGTTGGACATGCATCTCTATCTCATTGGCAATGTGTCTCTCTCCAAGGCCCCAAAAACGACCCTTTATCAATCACTGCACCACACGCAATTCACGGCACGGTGCTAGTCTCTCTCCTAGCCAGCCAGCCAAGCCATTCTGGGTATGAGCAACGCACGCGTTCATGACACCAATAGAAAAAAAAACCACAGCAACAACCAAAACCAGCATTGCATCTCCTTCCCAGGCGAAGGGACACGCCTACAGAGGCCCATTGGTCAGGACAAGTGTTGCCAGATGATGGAGGGAAAACCCAGTTCTAGTTTCAGTGTCTAAACTCGGGCAAAGCCACGAAATTCAAAACTGCGACGCGTTGTGGAGCTGCGCTGGGCATCTAATTTGGTCACTTGCAGCCCGGCCTTTCCCGAGGCTCAGCTCCGGAAAATGTGCCACAGCCCCCCTTGCAGGGAAGCCCCAGGAAATATTCCGTGAGAAATGAACAGAGGTGTGGACTCGAGTCATGTGACTTGGACTCGAGTCAGACTCGAGTCATGAATTTGATGACTTGCGACTCGACTTGGACTTGCATAACAATGACTTTGTCCCACCTATGAGATGTGGACTCGAGTCATGTGACTTGGACTCGAGTCAGACTCGAGTCATGAATTTGATGACTTGCGACTCGACTTGGACTTGCATAACAATGACTTTGTCCCACCTCTGGAAATGAACGTCTGATGATTACCAGCCCATGATCTACCCACTGCTGGTTGGAGATGGTACTTGGGGGCCGTCCATAAATGACGTCACGCGATTTTGGACGATTTTTGACCCCCCCCCCTTCGTCACACGGCGTCACAAAAGTCAGCCCCCCCCCCTCAACTATGACGTCACAAAGCTCTGCCCCCCCCCCAAAAAAAAAACATGCTTCAAATCGCTTTAAACTATTGTCATTGTAGTGCGTATTTAATCTGGCGCTGCACTCTGATGTTGTAGGAGAAAACATTTATTAAGAAGTCTATTTAATTAAGTAGAACGTGTTGTCTATATTTATTTAAAGTTGCGCATTTTGATGTGACGTCACATTTCTCACCCCCCCCCCCTCGTCACACATCGTCACAAATGTGTCTGACCCCCCCCCCCCCCAGGTGCGTGACGTCATTTATGGACGGCCCCTTGTGATTATAGTACAGTGGTGTACTGAAGAAGGGCCACTGCTTAAAACAGCAGCCTATGACTGTGTATTGTGTAACATACGAAGGTGCAGCCCTGAAATTGCCTGCTCATGTTTCTCTGCTGGCAGAAGGGCCTCCACTTGAAGCTCTATAGAACCTATCTAGGTACGAGAGGTGATCCTCTATAAGACTGTAGAGGACATTGGCCTACTCTTTCAATGCTGGGTCACTCCATACGTTCCAAGTCGAACTTAAAACATGTGGTGATCGGGGAGGTTGTGTGAAAAAAATGCAGATTTTAGGAGTTTTAGCCACATGACTCCAATAATCCACACATTTTAGGATAAGAATATTGGAGGATATTTTTGGACTTCTGTATTCATAAAGCAAAGCTAATGATGATTAGTTACTTTCTAGATTTTTTCTTGAACATGATTGCCCATTAAATCCTGCAACTTGTAAGTGGATATTTGAAAACATGGACAGCCATGCTGAATAATTGCTTCCAAATGGCGTTGCCATCTCGCATGGTCTATCGATGCAACTAACAATTTGCATATGAACATATGTAATCGCTTAACACGTAGGCTTTCGCGACAAATATCCATAATAGAGGTGTTTTGGGTTAGATCGCATAAATATGTAAATGTGTCATTAAACCTGCCACCACCCGACACAGCCAACTAGTAAGGGTTGTCACGAAAACAGAACGTGCCAATTCGTCACTCATCACAAATCTGGCTGTCGCCTGATGAAGCTGGTTGTAATTACTGGCGAAACGTCACACTCAGATTGTAAATGTTGTGGCTTGGCTCTCCAACACACCGGTGTGCTGTACTAGTGACGAATTGACATGTTCTATTTTCGTGACAACCCTTACTAGTTGGCTGTGTTGGGTGGTGGTGGGTTTTAACGACACATTCATATATTTACGCGATCTAACCCAAAAAAAACTCTATTATGGATATTTTATCGCTCCATCTCCAGTGTGCGAAACCTCGAGCTTGTGCCCTCCCTTGGCTTAATACAATACATTGCTATGGATGTACTGGCACTCGCCCTAGGAATATGGAATTGCCACCATGGCTGAGAAACAGAAATAGAAGCATTGCCCAGCATTGTTATAATTAAAGGGATACAGTACTTACATTTTTGTTTAGTTATCTACATAACCGCAAACACCATTATTTGACTACTGTAATAATTACCGTACATTTGAAACCTATCTAATAATAACACTTGTCCTGCCCAATCTCCAAGCTGAGCGAGCAGAGTCTGGTGTAGCAACAGAGAGAATGGGTGACCAATCATATAAATGTGTCACTGGCTGCTTCGGTGACTTCAATGTAAAAGGTACATAGCACAAAATAATCATGATTAGCACCATTGTGGTGAATATAAATAGCAATGGAAAAGCAGATGCTAAGTCTCAGTATCTGTTCACTGAATCAATTCAGATGATGGGTTGTTTACAAAATATTGTTTTTCACATAAAGAGATACATATATATGAAGACATTGCTTGTCTTTTTTGGGAAATGTAAACTGGGTATGAATATGATTTTTGGGTAGTTAATTAGGAAAAACACTTGAATAAAATAAAATCAGTTGTTTGCTTTTAATTGTACTGGAGTTGGGCATTGGTCTGACCACATAAAATTCGCCATTCTCCATCCACTCCTGAGGCTTTCCCATAACTTTATGATGAGTTGCTCTGAGAGACAGCAGAATAAAACAAATTTAGCGAGGATGGCAAGGCAGTGAGGGTGGGGGGATTGCTATAACTATCTAAACACCAATTTGGGCTCTGCGTAGATTAAATAACTAATGACATGATTTAGCGGTGCAGGAATGATCATGTGCAGCCCCTGGGGCATTTGATGCGTGTGCCAATCAGTACTTGTTTAAGTAGATACCATAGCAATAACCAAGGTGGCACAGTGGTTATTACCATGCCATGTCAGAGCACTGAGCCTGCAATTGAAGGCTTGAATCCAGCCAGCCACGAGTGATTAAACCGGATTCTCGAGTGTAGCGAGTTGATGGTCCCATTCGGCGCACCAGGAATTACACTAATACAAATACGTACCGTAGTTGATTTTTATTTTCATGAGATTGCCAGGTGGCTCAGATGTCAGACCACGAGATTCCATGATTAAATCATGTTCTCCAGCGTGACACGTTGATGGTCAGGGCATATTAAATCTGTACCCCAAGTGAGGATAAAGACTTTCGAAGTAGTTCTGTAACATATTCTGCCAACTGCAAGAGTGTATTATCATGCTAGGATGCGACAGTACAATGTCCATGATGCCACGAGCCAAATTGGAATATAGTTAGGAAAAACACAATTCAATATACCAATTCCCCCATTGGCACCGAACCAAAAATGCTAGACATTTTCAAAAAAAGCTTCACCTCTCCCTGCCTAGTCAATACTTTCTTCATAGCATATAATAAGCAGACCTTAATTTGATGTCTCCACATATAAATGCAAATGTGTTTTAGTCCATCTGCCTCTTGGTTTTCCAAACTATTATTATCCACCAGTGTTTGATAAAGCAGAGCAACATCATGTTAAACAAATTTTGCTAGGTTACCAAATGTTATTGGCAAGATCAGTCCATCTCAACGATGCCACTCTACTCAATGCAAAAAAGTAAAATGTATACAAACTCATGCGTTGTTGTGGAGCATTACAAATACAAACATAAACACAACTCTACCCTTTAACTCCACATTTTATAAAAATATCTGTATCTATCATCATCCAGCAGTGAATTGGCAAAGGGCTGCACATGTGCATATTATGCAGTTTTTATAAGGGTGGTGATTGACATAAGGGTTCCAGTGCAATGTATTCGTTTATTATGCAATATTATATTCCTTTAGGACCCAGTGATGTGGATACTTTTCGTCTATAGTTTGAGCTCTTGCTGTGCCCTCCTCCCTTGAAAAACCGGGCGACTGACTGAACGGGACCATCCGTCGCATAACAAATCAAAATCAACTCAAGCTCAGTGTGGCCGGTGTGCTTTTGAAATCTGTGAACACGAATACTCGCCACTGGCAAACATCGGAGGTGAACAACTGATGCCCCCGTGTGGTGACCTAACTTAATGTTCACGTGGAGGACAACTTTGGTGATTGGCCATGTGTGCTCCACCCACTTACACCCGACGTTGCGCATTTGCTTGACCTTGTGCGAGACCAAGTGAAAGAAAATATACCACCGGCTGAAACAGATTGGTTGTACTTGTTTGGTGGCTTCGGGAGCACCTGGGAACATGTTGGGCGCCGTGGTATGTATGTTTGCTTGTGCCTCGCAAATTCACTTCGGCACAGATTTACAAAAGTTTGACCGCGATATGTTTTATGACGGGCTTAGGGTGAAATTGTTGTAGTTAATGTTGTTCTAGTTTGGGTGGTGTGGTTTTGTAGTCGTACACGAAATCTTTGTTGGTACGAAGTCATTCGTTGTGTTGCACGCAATGCACATTGCTGGCGGTAATGATTACGTGGTTTCACATCGTTTCCCGTTAGGTTTTAACTTTCGTAAAGATTGCAGTGTCGCAGCGATATTATTAGCACACGAAACAATGTCGACCAGCTACACAAATAACTAAACATGGGCAATATGTTGGTGTCGCATACT
The DNA here is from genome assembly GCF_964198595.1 of Lampetra fluviatilis. Lineage (NCBI taxonomy): Eukaryota > Metazoa > Chordata > Hyperoartia > Petromyzontiformes > Petromyzontidae > Lampetra > Lampetra fluviatilis. The sequence continues at coordinate 3,030,329 of NC_136292.1, forward strand.
AACGGCCACGGCTTTTGTATTTACGCAGTGATACACGTTAAGGGTGATGTTCCAGATAAGAGTCATACAATGATTACCAGCGTGGTGAAGTATGGTCAGATATTCGGTGGGGTGTGCGGCTCGGGGAACTCATCCAGCAGTGGATTGACTCCGCACACGACATAATACAAATGTTGTAACAATACTTTGAACTTTCAGCCATGAATATATCTCGCTTCGTTTGTGTTAGTGGCCCTTGCCGACCTTGTTTGAATGTCGGAGGCCAATTTTAGAACATTAGCACGTGGCCAAAAACATTCTTGGTCAGTACTTACAACCTTCCAAGGGGGTTAGGGGTACAGTACTTGGATTTCAACCACAATCTAACCCACGTAGGTTCTGGGACAACCCGTGTTAAAGTTGAATCCCAAAACAATTCACGCTGAACCACTATGGCCACAATGTTGTGAGTCTGTTTTCAATGAAATATATTCGCAATCAGCGGTCCGGGTGGATTATCCACTGCTGAGATGGAGTGACGAAATGAGCTCATGTGGAAGTATGGATTGATCTCAGGACCATCTTTTTCCTCCTCCTATTGTCCTGCCACCACAGTCATGTTTATCCAGTGGTAGGTGTTCAGCTGGATTCGCTCGTTTAAAATAATCTGACGGTTCGTGACCTAAACGCCCCTTTCTTTGTGACCTAAACCCGCTTGGTAAGGTGGTCATCCAGCAGCTGATTGACCATGGCTGTTGCTGCTGATGATTTAGATGATTAACAGTTTGGTATGATACGTGTGTACTTGCTCACTCTCTTTGCAGATACTAAAGCAGTGTGGAAGACGAGTGTTTTCCACCAGTACTCGAAGCAATGTCAACCGAGTTCTTGAGAAGCAAAAGTTATATCAGGTCCATATACACTGAAATCTGAACAGTGCAATGTGTGATACAACTGCATGAAATGACATGTTCAATTCTCCTCACCACCCACCAACTATTCTTGAAGCAGCCTAACACATTAGGATCAATTGCAAGTAACACACCATTAAAATTAAGGCTTGTGCCGTAGTTTCCCCCAATTAAATGCTAATCTGGGCATGCCATTATGTTCATGCACAACCGTTCTTTCTGTTTAGGCCTGTAAATATTCCATTGTGTATTTGAGGTTGTGTGCTTGGGATTTGCAACAGGCGAATGACCGCCCAGTGCACCTGAAGGGAGGAAGTGGAGACCGTCTGCTCTACATGTTGACCATGGGCATAACCGTCTTCGGTAAGGAAATAATTTGCCAATACTGGAGTTACAATCAGTCACCATCAATATGTTGCAATGTAGCACCTAAAAAGATGTATATTCACTTCTCATAAATTTTAGTCATGAGACAAAATTTTACCAAATTACATCATCCAATGTATAACAGTGAAAACCCACTCTTATCTGGTGTCCTTGAATCAGACAGCAGACATTGTTATCTGAACATTTTTTTTTCCATGCTTTTGCACAGATAGGAAAAGCAACCAGAAGTTGTGGCACATTCGTCCTTTTACCCATGCCAGACCGGAATTGACCTGGAGGCATCATTTTAGAATTACGTTATTCATCCTGTTGTCCACACTCAAGTGCTGATAACAGGAATAACCTGAAATTGGTTATATTTGTTATCTGCTTTCATAGCCGCACGTCTTCGCACAGATCAGAGTAGATTTCGCAGAAAAAACCGTGCATAATAGGATCGGCCCCATAGCCACATCCATCCCCTATATAAGGGGAGTTCCACTCTTCTGCCAAGAAGTGAACATTGTTTTACCCACTCTACTTAATATCTTGACTTAAAGCTTTCGTGACTGCAGGAATTCATATTCTTTGGGTCTTTCGGTAAAGTCATGTAGATAGGTACAAACTAATAAAAATAATAGATATTAAATAAATAAAAACTACGACGTTTCGATCACAACACAAGCGATGTTTATTTTATATATATATTTTTTTGTACCTATCTACGTGACTTTACCGTTAGACCCAAAGAATACACTCTACTTGATGTCTGATTATCACGTTTCAGTGCTGACCAACATAGCTATTGATAAACTGGTGTACATTCTGATGCCCGTGTGTTTTCAGGTTCAATGGGGGTTGTCGGAAGCCTCGTATGGACTGCCTTTCCTCACCACAAGTGAAGGTGTCGGCGTGAATTGCTCACAACTCTGCAACTGCTCAAGCAGACAACAGATGTGCACCTCAGTCACCGCTCTGTGCCTCTTGCACCAGTAGTAGCCACTTATGAACATTTATTGTTTTCGTTGTGTTGAAAACACTTGGTATTAAGGTTACTATGAGCTTTTAAAAATGCCTAATGAATATATTGTTATATTCGACTATTGGAAATTGAGGCAATAAAGACATTTCAGCCATAATGTGATGCTTTATTGTGTGTTTATTACATACTTTCACTGCATGCTTCACATTTATTTGTTTTAAAACACGGTTTATAGGTACAGTATTCTAAATATTAAATACCCGACTTTGCATCAAATCGAAATTCATTTAGTTAATAACCAGATATGAGCCCATTTGAACTTAAAGGACGATAAGTGCATTGATATGTATTGGCTTAATAATAAACTATGTAATTGAGTATAATATTTCACATTCCCTGCAGTAAATATCGGGTGAAATGTTTTATGGCAGATAAAATAATAATTGTATTTTTATTCTTTGGGTCTTTCTGTAAAGTCATGGAGATAGGTTCAAAGAAAATAACAAAAAAACTACTAATTGTATCACTAAAATGTAGCAACCTCAATTGTGTCACCAGAACGCAGACGATGCACACTTTTTTTTATTACACGCCTTTATTTAACTCACTCTGTTGTATCCTCAACTCTGTCTGTTGTCTATCCTCAAATATTGTAACTAAATTTTAACCCACTTCCGAATGGCGTGTCGACTGCGAACTTGGTATACGTATCTCATACTGATGACAATACCATATTCTATCATTTAAAATAAATAAATAATTTTTCACCAATCTTTTTTACATATTATGTTTTGGCTTGGGTCTAATTGTCCACACTCAACTCACGTTGGCTGTAAATCAGCACAGTCCCTTACGTTATAGCAAGCTTCGGGGCCATTTTCTGGAGTCGTGGAGTTCTGCCATTACTCGTACCGGTACATTTCATTAAAGCGTGTTTTTAAAAAAGCATTTTAAAAATATTACTTATTTATGTGTCAATTTACCAATGTTGCCGTACTCGGCATTTTACAAACGCGTTCAGTCTTGGCAGCACGGGCTGCCGTACGTAAACAAACGTCCACGTGACTTCCTGATCGGTGGCCTTCCCGGGTTGGGAGTTGTCGCTCCATCCTCGTCGGCACCGCGGTAACGTTCAGGGAACGTCGCGGCTCGGACCCACACGGATTTAGCCGCTTAAAGCGTAACGAAGTGGACTTTTAAACGAAACTAAAACAAGAGTTCTCACTCGCTCTCATACCTGTCAACCCATAGGGTTTACTCCGCATTCTTGTACGGGGAAGTTGGGTTTTGAAGTCCACACGGCGCATGGTCGTATTTGTGTTTCTCCCTTGTGATGGGAATTTGTAGGTTGAACATTGAGATTTATTAGGGCACGGGGTGATAAATAATGTCTGAATTGGTCTGTTATAAGGTAGGTACTGATAAGGGGTTGACGGGTGTAGCGGTGAGTGCAGTAGTGGTGATTGTCTTATTTGTTTGGGTTTCTCCCTTGTGATGGGACTTTGAAAGATGAACGTTGAGATGTATAAGGGCACGGGGTGACCAATAATGTCTGAATTGTTTTGTGATAAGCTAGGCACTGATACGAGGTTGACAGATATGCGCTCCCTTGAAAAGTAAAGCGATGTCTTGTCGCCGCTCGGTGGCTCTCATAGCAAAGCCTCGGCCTTGTTGTTTCTGTTCTCTTTAATAAGGATTCATGTCTGCATAAATGTGTTAATGCAGACATGAAAAGGGGCAACACCCTATTATATTTTGGTACTGGCAAAGGAGGTCTAATGATCTGTTCTCTTTGTTCGCTTGTTTTTTTCATCCGTAGAGGTTTTTGGGGTTAGATCTCGTAAATATAAATGTGTCGTTAAACCCACCACCACCCGACACAGCCAATTAGTAAGGTTTGTCACGTACGCATCACATGCCAATTCATGACTAGCACAACAGCACACCGGTGTGTTGGAGGGCAACTCGAAAACATTTGAGTTTTGTTGATCTTAAAGCCGCTAGACTCTAGCTCACACAAGCCCGTTATAGTTGCGTGTGTAGATTGTGTGTATCGGGCTTTTTCCGACACCCTAGTTTTGAAGCTTGGTTCATTGGGGAGGGAAAATAGACGTGGCGAGTTGACGTCCAAAGCGCGTGAATATCGCGCCTCTGTTGACTGCACCATCAGCTCCGAAGTGAACGTCTCGTTGCATCGGCATCACAAGAGCGTTGTGGCAGGGCCCTTGGTCTTGACCTACCAGTTTTCTTCCCCTAATGAACCTCGAGTGGCACGGTATAGGATCGGATCTACTATATTTTATAAGGTTGTTTCTGTCTTGAATGTATCGAATTATAGTATCTGTAATTCTAACGTATGTAGTAAGTTGCCAGTGTGTGTCTGTCGAGCTGGATGGTGTTATATATATTTTGTGGAGGATATGACGGGAGAGATAACCACATTATTGTATTACGATGAGTCAGTCAGTCGTGTTCTTAAACACAGCAAGTGGTGTAAGGTGAAAAGTTAATGAAGAAACTAGTATCAAGAAAATCTTATTTTTCTCTCCAGAGCACCTGATTGAAGTTCCACGTTTCTATGGCTCGAAACCAATTGTTCATACACACAAAATACCGCTTTTCTGTGCTGTTCGAGTGACGTTTATATTTCACATTCTGAGTCGGAGCACACAACAATCTCTGTTGCTAATCTTTTTATTTCTCCGGAACCATTTCATGTTCCTGTGGCGATGGGCCAACAGCTGTGACTGCACCAAGTGACGCTGTTTGCAATTCCCTCCACCCCGGTGATGTGACGGAGATGATTACTACAGGATCACGAGACGTCCAATGTTTTCATGATAGGACCCCGTGTATCTTTACTGCACCAGCCATGCGACCTGTCAAGTGGTGCTGTTGTAATTTTCGTTGATCACTTAACCCTTACCGGCATTTCACATCTCGAATTTGCAATCATTTACTCACTTTCCCGACATTTAGGTTATACCGACCTTGTAATGCTAGTGCATTACAATTATATTACAGAATAGGACATTTAATTGTGAAGAAATAATTGACCCCTTACAATTGGATAGGAACATCTTAATTTGATATTTCCAATGGAAAGACAATGTTTTCTTTTAATGAAGGACTCTTTGTACTTTTAACACACCAACTATTTGACCTGTCAAAGTGATAAGTCATTTTTATCAAATAAAAAGCGGGAATTTTGATGATCATGTAACCCTGATCAGGATTTTACCTCCCGACTAATTATTTAACTCACTTTCCTGCCATCTAGGTTATACAGTGGAATTTATCTGATTTATAATTCTGGGATCATTTACCCTTTACAATTGAGAAGGGAAAGTGAAATATGATATTGGCAGTGGAAAGGCACGTCACATGATGAGGTGAATTGTTGAGTTAATATGCATTGTATGCAAGTGTTAAGTCACTTGTTTGGATAGTTATTTATACCAGTTGCAAACATGATGCTGTTAAACAATTGAAGACTCTGCATTTCATCAATCATCGTTTTGTATAAGCCACTCTCAACACTAACGTTTATTACATCTTAACGTGCCCCTCGTTTTTATCCAAATGTCAATCTCTCCTTAAGATCTACCACATTTAAAGCCGGTTTCTGGCACAACGAGGAACTGGTGAGAGAAAGAAAATGGATGGAACAATGTGGATGTGCGGTGCGCTGCTGATGATGCTGGCTGTGACCAGCAAAGGGGACCATCCAATCGGATTCCAGCCAGAACAAATGCACTTGTCTTCTACCGGTACGTGACAGAAAACACGGCTCCGTTAATGTTCTTGCAAGCCATAGAACCACTTGGAGGTAAAGCAGACACAATTGTCACACGGTTTTTAAGGCCAGATTATTTACAGGTGTCAGTTTGCAACAAAAATATAAGTACAGTACAATATGTATGTTGAACTTCTTTAGCACCGTACGTAGACAACAATTATGTGTAACACCATTATGAAACCATAGTGAATATACACAATGAGTAAACTGTCTTATATTACATATAGTTGTAAATAATATTTAATTCTATATTTCACGTGCCACGATTTAAGGTCAAATGATATTACACATCTTAAGGTATATATATAAAAAATAAGGCTGTTATTTTCTTCACAGGGAACCCACGCTCCATCATCGTGACATGGGTGACGACCAATAAAACGGACTCGATCGTTGAGTATTCGCGCTTTGGATCCAAGCTCTTTGGGCTGAAGGCCATTGGAAGCAGCACTATCTTTACAGATGGGGGAGTTGAGAAGCGTTTCATGTACATCCACCGGGTCCTCATCAAAGAGCTGGATCCTGGAGCACAATATGGTTTGTTCACCACAGAACCCAACATGTTAAATATTCAAAATGTACATTTCCCCTACCTTTCTAATGCTGTATGACTCACGGATCAATATGAATTCCTTTGCTCAGCATCTACCTTCACCCACACCTCCGATTAGCATGGTTGGCTACGTACGGTGCGAAAGAAGTTCAACATACATACTGATAGCAATGGTTTGTGTTTTGTGTGTGACAGTCTACCACTCTGGGAGCACAGATGGCTGGAGTGATATGTTCTTTTTTTCGGCCATGCGGGAGGGGTCTGACTGGAGTCCCCAACTTGCTGTCTTTGGAGACATGGGTAACGAGAACCCACAATCCCTAGCTCGCCTGCAGAAGGAGACTCAGATGGGCATGTATGACGCCATACTGCACGTCGGTAAGGAGTTACTGAGTTGTAAAAAAAAAAAAATAGTGGTTAATTATTTATTTACTTTGTTATGATTTTTGTTAATGCATGCAGCCACTCATTTATTCACGTGTCTTATTCAATTATTTACACTTTAATATGCATGGGTTTTTTGGGGCTCAAATTGGCAGCTTAAATAAAGGGGGAAGTCAATGTATGGTCTTTGTAACATTTTGTCTTACTTAACAATAATTAAATATAATACTGTCATTTCTGTGTAAATAAAGTATTTTCAACGTGGAATATCTTTACAGTATCATCCTTGTAGTTTATCCAAATTAAATTGGAATATTCTGCTGTAAGACACAAAGTATGTTTTGTCAATAAAAATGTGCATAAATATAATACTTTTCAAATAGTAAAATCTTCAACAAATCACAGTATATTCTGGAAAATGCTTATCTGAATGTAATGTTGGTTACCTTTCTAAATATATGATAAAGTTAGGTGACAATTTATGTTGCTGTATTGTATTCATATACTGAAGAGAGGTCCATATTATTGCATTCTCCAAAAAAGATGAGTAAAACTAAATGTCGTAAATCGGAATGGTATTTTCCACTAATTTAATACTATAAATAAGGGACGTGTTTCAGAAAGTCACGCTAACTCTTGTCAGTTTTCACAATGCAAAATTACTAATAATAAACAACAAATATGACATTGATTGAATAATAATAATACATTTAAAACTAAAATTATTAACCTTTCCAGGGCACTCACCAAAAAAAATCTGCATTTTGGAATGATTGGAAAGGTGATGTGGAGCCATTATTGTTGCACTGTAGGGATGCCGTGATGCTGTCGCGGGTGGATGACGAAGCCTCCCAGGTCCTTAATGTTTGAGCTCATGGCTGGTGCCATGTGAAATTTCGTTCACGCTGAAATTCGATTTCGTTAATAGAAAAGTGTCCTTAATTTGTCAAGTGCTGAAATGCAAAATTTAATAAAAACGAACGTTTCTAAGGGATACCTGTAGTGAAAATTACAAGACACTGCGACATTGACGTTCTTTATTTTGCCTGTTTTATGAAAGTATTTTTTTAATTATAAACATGTAATTGTTATTTTTTGTTTTTTCTTTGTACTTTTTAGGTGATTTTGCTTACGATATGGATGAGGTAGGGAGATATGTATGATTGACCATGCTTTAACTTTCTTTTTTGCCCATGTATTTGTCTATTTGTCTTGGAAATCTCAACATCCACAGCTATAATTGTCCCGTTGACTGGATTCATTTTTATCTTATTTCAGGACAATGCCAGGATTGGAGATGAATTCATGAGACAGATTGAATCCATCGCGGCCTATGTACCCTACATGACATGTCCTGGAAATCACGAGAATGCATAGTAAGGTCAACCAATCTGGTCTTTTGCAGCATGTAACATTATTAATGCACAATGTTCCTCACGGAGTCCATACCTCTGCCATGCACTTTCAGCTTCTGTCACTCCATACATTTATGTGTATTGTCTCTCAATGCTCCATCCATCCAGCTCTATACTTTCTCTCTCTGGTTTTCTCCATAAATCTCTGTCTCTGCTTCAATAACTCCGCGCCTATGATGGCTCTCCACACATCTCCCATTCCACTTGACTCGATGGTCACTAATGATGCATTATAACGAGCACGTCGTAGCAGCCACATTATTTAGTGCTGGGCCATATGGACAGAAGTGAAGCCATGCGGAGTGTGGGGATGTGTGAAACGAGAGAAGTGGAGACTTCACACTGTAGATGTTTTGATTGAGAGAAGCAGGGACACAGCATGGAGATAAATGGAGTATTGGCCAAAGATCAGTGGGCACACTGCACAGATACATTGAGAGTAGCAATGTGTCAATATGACCTTAACTAATGCGGAGCCACAGAAGAGCATGCATCATGGTTTTTGAAACTCCGCAACATAAGAAAAAGGTAGAAAAGTATTAAAAATGGTTTGACTACAGAATTCTTAACAATACTTGTGAAAAACATGGGGATGATTGTTGCAGGAAAATGTTACATTATATCAATGTGGATGTGAGACCTACATGAATTGATAAGTGCAGATATAACTGAGAAACGGGAACGTGATAGCAAGGTTGTATGGTAGACTGCTTTAAATTCATGCTTGAAAATTCAAGAACTTATTTTACCTGGCGGAAAAGCATTCACACCAGCAGCTTGCCGTTTTGATCCGTTCAGACTTAAATAATGCTTGAACTTAGTGCTATTTTTTAATTCGCATGTTCATATAAAAAATCCATAGTGTTCATATAAAAAAAAATCCATTTTATGGGATGTTACTATCACATCTAAATCCAATCGTTTATCATGTCCTCACATGACTAGGCATACTCAAGTCATTGTTAGAACTGTGAACAATGTTTATAACAATGGTACATTTGTATAATACGTATGTATCACATGATACATTTGTAATTATTTTACCTGGAGACTTGGCTGTGTTTTCATGTTAAAGATCCTGTATTGTTAACAACTTTTTTGTTTAATTAAATTTCTGACTTTTAAACTGTTTCCTATTGCCTTACAGCAATTTTTCAAATTACAGAAATCGGTTTTCCATGCCTGGAAACACAGAAGGCCTCTGGTACAGGTGAGAAATTGCAGTCATGGACATTTCCCTCTGTCGCAAAATAATCTGAAAGTGCTAGTCATCACAAGGGCATATGATCTGTTGGACAGGACACCTATTTCAGTGACTTGAGATTGATTGCAGTTAACAAAGGTTGATTTCTCCATAATATTAATTCGACCTTAGTCTAGATACAAACAATCCCCCTCCCATTTGCTCCCAAACAGTAAGCCCAGACACTAATTCGTCTACGTTCTATTTACGTAAAATATATTGGAATGGTTTTTGTGATTTTTTTTTGTACCATTTAAGTAATAGGCAACAATTGTTCGTATAAAAATGAAACAGTTGAAAATAAAAGAGCAATTCTGTAAAATTGTGAAAGCAATTCTGCACGTTTCAGCCACATTAATGATAATGTAGATACCACTTGTAATTGAATGGCGAGAGGGTGGTGAGGTGCATTGCCACAGCAATCGGCGTGCGGCATGATGAACATAGCAATTCTGGGTTTCTGATGCGTATTTCATAGAAAGTCACGTTCACTTATTTAAAGATATCTTCTTTGGGTACATTTAAAGATTGCTTTTTATGATCAATGTTTTTTCTAAGCACTCAATCCTCTTTATTGCTCACCTCTTCATGTCACCATTCTGAACCAATTCCACCTTTGGTAGTTACCCAGATATACATACCCTGTATTTTCTGTTAAAGCCCTCCAGCACTTTTCTTTTTGTTCAGTGACTTTTACATAACATGTAACTTTAACCCTTCTTTCATCTTTGTTAAGTTCAATAATTTCCTTGATTTTCTATAGTTCATGACATCACATTGGTTTTCAAATGCGCATGAGAAGATACATGATGAAAGAATTCACCATCTTATATTACTAATGACTTTGTCACTACAATTATGCCATGTTCACTACCACTTCTTTCGTACATTTCATCAGGGTTTAATCTTGAAAAACATAGTTTGAGACATAGTTACCGAAACGTATAATTTCGAGTAAGGTGTTGACAACATGATTCAATAACACATTTATGTTTTAACAAGGTTGTGAAAAAGTACTTTACACTTTGAGCAATACGTATTCAGCCATGTCTTAAACCAGCAATAATGTATTACTCCATTCTTTTGGACAGCTGGAACATTGGTCCTGCACACATCATCTCCATCAGCACAGAGGTGTATTATTATACAGACTATGGCCTGGACCTTCTGCTTAAGCAATATGAGTGGCTCAAGAAGGATCTAGAGGTAATTGCATAGCTGTTAACTTGATTATGCCTTATTATCGCTTCATTTTTGACATAATAGGATCACCTTGACTTGGGTTATTGCCATGCATATTCGGTGGCGTTTTCTTACGCAGTCGTAGAATTGATTGGATTTGTTGATGTGACTCAGGGGAAGCTTGCATTACGGTGATGTTAATTAAGCTAATGTAATTGGTTATGATAATGTCGAAGATACGCACCAATTAACACTCCCTAATACATTTTAGCATTGCAAAATTGTTTTGTTAGGATGTGGGATATTAACTGAGGGATCAAAGGTTCAATTATGCAATTGTAGTTTTATGTTTTGACTGTGCCACGTTCCTTTTAAATCAATATCTAGCTCTGATCGATGAACGAGAGAGCATTCATTAAATTAAAGTACCATTTATTCAATGACCTTTAATATTCCGCATTGTTGAGTGCCTCAGCAAGTGGTTTCCATGGTGCACTTGCCTGCTGTGGCCAAAATGCTCAATGTTAATTGCATTGATGAAAACCTGCTCTTTCATCCGCATTTCTTTGGTTAACGCTTCACATTTCAAACAAAAAATCTGGAACTGGCTGCTCTTTTCCTGTTTATCTCTTGATTCCAAGCTGTGTTGATTTGTGACAGAAAACCATAGGTTGTTGGGAAAAAAACGATATAGGTTATGGAGACATTGTGCACATTTTATAGAACTAAATAAAAAGAGTGGCTTATTCCATATGACCTGGGAGCTTTCCCCTATTTTCATACTGTGTAGAGCCATGGTTCCTTTTGCAGGTGTGACATCTAGAACATCATCATCTTCACGTGGGAAGTGGTTTTTCTCCTGTGGTATGTGATTAAAACAATTATATAGTCATTAAAGAATCAGGACCAGCAACGAAGCAAAATGATGGAACCTGTGTACTCAATGTTTTCACAAATTAAATGGAATGATGCGTCAATCGTGCTTTCTAAAATGGATTTAATACTGATACGAAGAATTACAGAGCCATTCACCTACCATTACACTCGCATTTATTTGTAACTGATCATAAGGAACAAAAATTGGCATTTTAGAGTCCAACCAACCATGTGAGTAAGGTGGATGTAGGAAATGTTTTCTATGTACACAGTCAGATCCAAGCCACACCTGTACCCCTCCCAGTTGCCAGAACATGTTCCCTGGACAGAAGCATCCTTCACTGCTGTCCAGATAAGGAACTGCCGCGCTAAACACATTGTCGGCTAATTCAACGATTTTGGTCTTGGGGCCTTCAAATGCCGAGCACATGGACATCTCCTAACTGCATCACATGCCTTGTAGGACTGAGACTTTGAGCTGCAGTGAACCAATTATCATACCGATGTACTAATATCTGCTATGTCTGTTGTTCACAATTGTACCCAATAAAAAAAATTAAATACATATTAAATGGCATTGCCATGGGGAGGCCTCCAGCCACTCTATAACAGTCTTCTGATTAAAACAAAAGTTTATTGATGCATAGGTTGTATATTTCAGTGAATCTCTCACCAGATAGAAATGTAGCAATTATACACACATATAGCTTTGTGTCTTGAATAATCTTTAATGTGTTTTAATAACCAGGAGGCCAGCTTGCCAGAGAACAAAAAACAGACTCCTTGGATCATCACAATTGGACATCGGCCCATGTACTGCTCCAACAATGATACCGATGACTGCAAGACATTCAACAGCCGGGTGAGAATTGAATAGAATATTTTGAAAAATCTGTTGTAAATTTTTTTTAAAAATAATATTATCCAACTTTCGTGTGAAATATTAATATATTTTCTTGTTTAAAGATAGACATCAATAAAACACAATAATATGGTCTGGTATTAAATTCATAGGTCCGGACGGGATTCAACTCCAGCTCAGGAGTGATGCCTGGCTTGGAGAAACTTTTCTTCATATATGGTAAGACAAAAACACGTAATGAATGACTGACTTGCAATATAAGTGTTTGTTTCATTTAGGGATGTAACTTCGAAATACAATTTGTAATTCATTATGATACATGGTACAGCCCTTGTTTCCATCCACTGTTGTATGAGGGCCTCCCCAACACCATGGGCGATGTAGGACCCTATTTCACCACGTGGTTCAGTGTGGGGTGGTGAAGGTAGGGAGCATAAATGTGCATGTTTTAAATACAGGCATACCTCTTATAGCGCTCAGGATGCGTTCTTGATAAACGGAGCACTCTACGAAACAGCACTATAGGAAGTCATTATAACATTATTCCAATGGAGAAGCATTACTGACAGTGTAATGTTTTTACCTATGATTGATATGTGAGGGCTTGATTGGACTATCGGTAATAGCCTTAATAATGATACTGTACACATTCTAAATGTATTAAAGTATTTATAAATAACATTACTATTAATGATGACAAAAAATACAAAGTTTCGTACTCACCACAGGGCATTTGGTCGGGGCTTGCCGTAAGATTAATTATCGTCTGCCGTAAACACACATTCTGCAGGAAGCGATACTAACCAATGAGATTACTCGATCCATGGATCGCTTGCCATTGAATCGATGCAGTGATTAACCCTCGACGAATCGATACTCTAACTTCGTTGTTGGTTCGATTTTGAGCAGAATCGATAAAATAGACATCTCGATTTAGGTTCCACAAGACCATATACAGTGATACCTCGGTTCACGAACTGAATTCGTGAACTGACTCTGGTCGCGAACCGAATTGGTCGTGAACCGAGGCACATTTTCCCATAGGGTTCAATGTAAATCCGGTTAATCCGTTCTGACCTTTTTTTTGGTTTTTGAAGCACAAAAATATGAAACAAATTACAATACACATTAGTACTGTACAATATAGTAATGTATAAAGAGAGAACACTAACCTTGCTTGAGATGACTTCAGTAAGCACTCAAACGGGTGAACTGTACAATACAGTAAGTACAGTATTGTACAGTACAGTAGTACAGTACTGTATATGCTAAAAAGCACACCAAAAAGCAAAAAGTCACTGAAAGTGTCTTCACAGTACTCACAGTACTTCTTTCTGCGTCTCTTCTTCTCTCCACGATCTTCCTACAGGAAGTCACGACCATGTGACAGCCTGGAAATAGCATTAAAATGGCCGCGGCTTTTGTTCGTGAACCGAAGCGGAGTTCGTGAACCGGAGCATATTTTTATGAACTTTTCTGTTCGTGAACCGAGTTGTTCGTGAACAGAAGCGTTCGTGAACCGAGGTATCACTGTATTGGCAAAGACACGCCTTTACGGGCAATGCCATGCCTGCTTTCTTTCATATAAGGGCTAATCCAGACAGGAATTTTCCTCCAGGACAAAGAGCGTTGTAAGGAAACGGCGTTATAAGAGGCAGCGCCATAAGAGGTATTCCTGTACAGTACAATTCGTTATGCTGCACTGCCCTCTGCTGCTCACCACGTAGCCCTGCAGCCCGATGTCAACCTGCTTGTGCGCAATGATCATCCGTGGAGACTAACCATGCTCGACCTTGCTTTGCTTCTGAGATCTGGCAAGATCGAGTACATTCTGGGTGATTTGGTCATAGGCAGCGTATTAATAATTGGATTTTTTTTTAAATGAGTCCCAAGAAATCTAGTTATGTCTTGGTCACTTTGGTTAATATTTCACTGCCTGATGAATGTTAATTCAAATAGTTATATTCATGATTTTTTTTTAGCTGGAGATGCAGCCTTACTGTTTGAGTAATTTTTTGACACAAATGGTATATATTTCTAGATGTTGATTTGAAGCTTTCGTGACTGCAGGAATCCATATTCTTTGGTCCTTTCGGTAAAGTCACGTAGGTATTGTGATTTATTTTATTTTATACCTACGTGACTTTACCGAAAGAACCAAAGAGTATTTCTAGATGGTCTGTTTTGGAAGGGTAGCTGTTGACTAATGCTGCTGTTTACTTGTTGCTTATATTGTCTGCACATGAAGGTGTTGATATTGAGTTTTGGGCTCATGAGCATTCTTACGAGAGGCTGTGGCCAATCTATGACTACAAGGTAAGAGAAAAAAACTCTTTTGTTTCTATATTGGAGTTTATTTAAATTGTTAATATAAAACCAGCATCAATCCCCCGGCGGTGAGATTCCACACACGTTATTACTGTAAACGTCTAAATCCTTTGAATATTACAATAAAAATAATTTTCACCAAAATTGTCATTCCACGGAGCTCTGCTTAAACTTTGTTGACTGATATTGACTAGGACAGCTATGTACGAATGTATTTTACTTTGTTAATACATTTCGAGAGCTTGGAGCAGAAACTGCTTTTTCGTGATTGACAGTAACATTACCAGGCAGCTGGTGAAAACCATCCTGTGAAGACTTATGGGGTCTGTCTCACCTGATGATTGTAACGTGGGTGATATCCAGTGATTGCATCTCAAGTTGCCTATTAACCCGGCACATGAAAGCCCTTGGAGTGCAACTGTGTTTAATGAATGACTTTAATTAGGACACCTTCATTGAACCCTGTAACTGATGTTTTTTTTGTCATTATGCAAATGGTCAGTGTCCTGGAGAGGAAACCCCCCGCCCCCTTCAATTAAGCTTTGCTATTTTTCAAAAAAAAAAATGCGTGTAATGTGCATAAGGTATGTTGAAAAATTTGATTACCGAGCTGTTTGCAACTCGGGGGAATTATTAACAAAGTGCAAAATTGGAAATAAAAATGTGCCAATGTTTAATTACACATTTCTTAATTGTTTGCCAAGGTTCTCAACGGCAGCAGAGATTTTCCGTATGTGAACCCCAAAGGGCCTGTACATATCATCACAGGCTCTGCGGTATGTAGCTCTTCAGCGATTTTCTCTTTTTTTAATACTGCCTTTAAAGAGTTACATTGTTTATTATTGCACCTGCAGGTGTTACAGCGCTTTTATAAATCCAGGTCACGAGGGTAATTTTGACATTCACTTTAATAGGCGGGTAAATTTGGATTAGTGAAGGGGAATAGAAGCATCAATGTGGGGGAATAGAAGTACAATCCAACAATGGATTTTGCTGCACTGCCATCTGCTTACTACCACATTGTTAAAGCTCACTGACATGAACCTTATAGCGGTACCCTGGGGTACCATAGTACCCCGGCTCTCGCGTAATGCCTGTGATGCATTAATTTTTAGTCTGTTGATGGTCGGCGATGCGGCAATCGACTCATCTCGACGAGCTGTACACGATGCACTCTGGTGCATACGAGCGTTCAGGGTTTCAGCGCAATCATCCTTGCTGCGTTTCGACATCGCGGAGTAGCACTGATTTCGGATTGATTGGTAACCCAGTCACGGAGTAAAGTACACCCCTGTAAACAAAGTGTCCCAGAAATAAATATTTAATTGCCTCGGCCATTTTGTATTACTTGGTACATCGGGGTACCGCCATAAGGATCATACAACAACACGGCTTACATGGCGGTTACCCATCCAAGGACTGTACTATCCAGGATAAATCTTGCTTAGCTGTCTAACTCTGATGAGATTGGGTGCATTCCAGGTAATTGCACCATAGGCATTGTATAGATTATATCATTCATCACCACTTGTTATCCTTTACATCAAATTGCTAATCATCAGCAATGTACTGGTAACAGAAGCATGGGATGAAATGATAGGGAAAATGTTTCTCAAGGGTACATAACAAAGGGTTGGTGTTAATTTCAATCTGTACAAATTGGATAGTGTGTAATTATACCACGAGATGCTTTAATTGTAACCATCGCTATAAACGGGTAAAAGGATGCCTTGACTTCTGTTGATTTGTGTGCACTCAACAGGGATGCAGAGAGAGGGTTGATCCGTTCGTTCCTCATGCTAGAGACTGGAGTGCTTTCAGGAGCTCTGATTACGGATACACACGTTTGAAGATCCAGAATGGCAGCCATGTATACCTGGAGCAGGTGTCCGATGACCAGGTAGGAATCTCACGTTCAGCATGAAATGCAGTAACAGAAATCATTATTTAGTTGAAAAGATTAATAGTTTGGAGCGTGAAAGCATGGCCTGATAGAGGGGGCAATATTAGTTTTTTTTTGTTCAAAGGACTGTAATTATCCTAAAAGCTTTTGTCAAAGTACGAGATAAGCAGTGCAACAACATTTGTGCATCTTTTGCAATCTGCCAGCTTTGATTGTTTTGCACATTGTAATTATAGATCGGATGAACAGTACTAATAATTGACCTTTACAAAATGTGTGCAGGGTGCTGCATAACGAAAAGTGTTTTTAACAAACGCTGAAATGTATAAATTGCCCATCTGACATTATTGACCATTTTCATGCATTGGAACAGTCTTTAATCAATCCTTTCATGAGGAAGCTATGGTGATGTTATGTATTCACAAAGAACTGGGCAGATGACATGAAATATGCACTTCTTCATGGCATATTTCACTCTTTGTAAATGTATCAATGACTAACAAATCCAAAGTGGAGGGAATTGTTCTAATTCTGTGTACTATGAACCCTCCAAACTTAATTTGATTCTCATGCATGGCCAAGATCATTTGCGATTAATATCTGTACCAGCATTGGGCTCCCTCCTCACTAACCTTCATTTCCCAGTGTGGTAAAGTATGGTGAAATACCCTCCATGATCGACATGGTATTTGGAAGCCTTCATCCTGCAGTCGATTGACAAAGGCTTAACAGCTACAGTTAACACATTTCCAAACGATCGTATAATTTAAATAAACAATTGGAGACAACATGCCTCTCTCCCATATTTAGCTCCAACATTAAAGGAAAAATATGGTTTACATATTTCATTAGCATTGATTTAATACGAACAAACTGGACTATTTTCAGCATTGAATGTCTCCATCAGCAGCCAGGCTTGCTTAAACTGCACCTCCGATTAGCACAGTTGGCTACGTACGGTGCAAAAGAACTTCAACATAAAACATACAACCAATGCTGATGAACTGCCCGGTGTTTAAAGGCCATGATCCTTTCTGTTAGGAATGGATCCGAGTTAAGTCAAAACTATATTAGAAATAATAATAATAATTAAGCATTGTTATGGAGATTGTCAGTAACAAAATAAATAAGATGGCATAATGCCTTCTTCCCATATTTGTCTGTCGACATGAAGCAAATCTTAAGTTTTTTAAATCTTATTTTCAGAAAAAAGGTCTTCCCGTTGAGATATGCACTCCCAGAAGGCAGTGCAGCCAATTGGATGTGGAAACATAAGTTCGTTCTTATGCAGAGAGACACATGTGGGGAGAGGGAATTATATAAGAATGGGTTTTACCCTTTCTGGCAATGACACAGTTGTGTTAAGATGTTAAAACACAAAACTGAAACCTTTTGCAAGTAATCCTGTCTGCATTAACCACATATACTTGCGGTGAACATGAAAACAAAAAAACTTATTCTTATATTTTGATAATGGCAGGGGGGTTCCCATGATGTAGCTGCTCACCCCGGGCTCTCAATGTTCTGATCGTGGCATTGTCTTTGTGCTGTGTTCGCCTTTTAGCGTCTTCTGGTCTAACACTGTTTGAGACGAGGCTCAAAAGAAAGCTGTCTCTGGTGTTGACCAATCCGTTTCAAAGAGAATGCATCATATAATATCAGAGCACGGTGTTTTTTTTACATGTTCACCACAAGTGTATGTGGTTGATGCAGACATGATTCCTTGAAAAAGGTTTCAGTTTGGTGTTTTAACATTTTAACACCTGTGTTATTGCCAGAAAGGGTTAAACCTATGCTTATGTCTTGATAATGGCAAAGGAGGTCCCATGAAGAAGGAAATATATCTGCTTATTTATGTTACATTCTCTGCAGTGACACTAAATGATTGAGACATGTAATATTTAAAAGTTCAACTGTTTATGTGTGTTTTGAGTCACATACTTGATGCACATAGTATCAGAAGCATTTTTAAATAACTCGTGGAGAGGCAATTATATTATTGATTGCAGTGCAATGATTTTCATTTAGCTTCTGTGCTGCACGGTCTGGCCACGTGATTCCATTAGAATGATATTTTCCATGATGATGGCAAAGAGGCTTTTAATTGTTCGCTATTGTTCTTGTTTATAGAGTGGCAAGGTGATTGACAGTATGTGGCTCATCAAAGAAAATCACGGCGTTGCAGCATGGGTTTGAACTTGCAGAGATGAAAAAAAACAACCAAGATGCACCATCACAATTGATTGATATGCTACTTAGTAATTGTTATTTTTAAAAAGTGTGATTAATTTTTAATAATGCAATTTTTATGCAAGTATGCACTTTATAAAGAAATGCAAATTATCACTTTACAGCATGTTTAATGTTGCTGAAGTAATGTTTTACGTGTACATTTTCACAAGCAATATATATGCACAGATATCTGTCAATGCACTGCTGCATGGATGTGTACATTTTACTGCTTACAATTTTGCAAATGTATTAATAAAATAAATTCACAGCAGACTGACCATTGTGTCTTTTCTAAATGTGTCTATTGGTGTGTTACCTAAACGTTTATCTAAATGATGGAGAAAACTCTAAAGAATATATTATAATGTAGAACATTTTCATAACACGAGGATACGTTATGCAATGTCCAACAGTGTTAAAGATACGGAAATCACATCTCTACTTACTACCATAATATAATTTTGTTATATTTCCTGGGTTATCATTTAAGATTTATGAAGTTTCTTTTGGTTGCTCCAAATTCATACTTTTTGTGGTCCTTGATTTATATTAATTTATTATATAAATGGTCTTCTTGGTCTGTAAAAGTCTTTGCAAACGTTTTATCTGGATCGTCCCTGGACTTACCGTAATAAGTGCGTACTCACTCGTAACTAGTAACAGGTGCAAACGACACACTAAACATCCATTGGAGAACACTTCACATCCCTGCAATTTTCTCAAGGATATTGATAAGCAGATGGTGTGAAAATGAAAAGCAAAGCTCAACTTTTGCCCCACAACATGTGAATGTTTCAAATATGATAAGGCTGCATTTTCATCTTGATATAAGTGTTATTTACCCAATGCAACTAAATGTCATATCAACATCTAGTTATATTCGAGAATATTCCTTCTATGTATGTGCCTTGAGCACAGAACAGCACAAAATGTCCAACCATTGCCACAAATATATAACGATAGAATACATTGGGAACGATATATTTGTTGTGTGATACATCACTTCAAAAAGCAATGCATTACTGCGTTAGAGGTTTAATATGAAAACTATTTTGTTCACACGGCGGCACATTAAATTGCACCACTTGTGTTGCTCCCAAGGACACGGTACAACAGGAGCTTCAGTAATTGTTTCCATTGTGGCAGTTTTGTGATTTGACCTTGCAAAGTTACACGCATGTTATGAGCTAAGTGTGCGTGGACGAAATGTGTGGTATATAAATAGGAAGTCAAGCTCGCACTTAATTTCCAGTTATATTTTGCGAGATGTTAATGTAATGAAAGTAGGTGGTTCACCACGACTGGCATTGACGGTGCTGTTTTTTGACCCTTGGGTATAAACATTCTACTCTAAGAATCCAAAAGGTTACTTAGTCTATGCATTAATTTGTCATTGTGTGTGTGATTACAACTCATCAAACTACTGGTATAGTGTTAATTTTGAAATGGTAATCCGAATTAAATTTATAATTTCCATTGGATCTCGTTACGCAATGCAAGTTGGAAGTCACCACCGTCGAATCTTCAAAAATACAAGAATCGCATCGTTTTTCAAATACGATCAAAAGTAACATTTCCACATCTGAGGCGTTTTAATTGCATTTTGTAACCATGGTGGATTTATTTTTTTTGGAGTCATGAACTATTACCCATCGTTCATTTAATTGTAAATATTTAATGAGAGTGTATCTCAAAAGCTATACCCTGGTTCAAAGTTGTATATCATCATTGTCACCATTACAAACAAAACCTAAACATTGTCTTAAGATATTTTGGCATAAAACCTCTCAAGATTCTCACATGGGTAAATAGCCACAGTAAATGTTCGGCAAATGCTGACTCGGGCGCCACGGTGGCGAGATGTTAGCTACCTCGCCTGGTATACAGAATGGTTGTGGGTTCAATCCTGACCCTGACGTCTGTATGTTTGGAGTTTGCATGTTCTCCCCGTGGTCGCGTGGATTTTTCTTCGGGTCCTCTGGTTTTACCCCCCCCCCCCCCACATTTCGAAACATGCGTTTAGAGTATTTGGCTGCGATACATTTCCACATGATAAACGACTTCGTGGCTGGGTTGCTTCTGAAAAAAGAGCAATATATAAACCTGGTAAAATAAAAATAGTAGTTTAGTTGCTAATTGAGCACACGACTATCAAATCATGGCTTTAGTCTTGCAACTAATTCCAGGGCATACATTTTTTTTATACCCATATAAATATTCAGATGTATTTTTGTTTGATAATGCCTACATAATAATTAATTTCTAACCCACCAATGCATCAAAAAGTGACAAGAGAATGGGGAAAACAGCTATTTCTAACTCCCTGTGATGTTTTAACATCCCGATCTACCACTGCACCAGGTAGTCCTTTTAGTGTCCCTTGGTGTTTGTTTGTTTGGAGGGACATTTAATGGCTCCTGCGGAGCGAGACACTTCAGATTTAGACTAAGCATTTGTCTTACATTCCAGAGACTCGGTGCTATTTCCATGGAAATTGCTGTTGCCTGTTTGCTTCTGTTTTTCTCCACCAGATTTGTCTGTGTTTTTTTCAGCATGTTCAACAAGATGTGATAATTGGGTTTTGGAACAAGGTTTCCTGATTTAAAACGCCATTTCAAAATATCGCCAACATTTTAATGGACAAAAAAACTGCATTTAATTAAAATTAGTATTTCATTTTAACTGAATACATTTATAGATCCACCACTGCTCTCTAATGACCCTCTTGCTCTATTCTTAACCGGCTATTGAATATAGTGTCGTTAAAGTCATGGCTCCGTATCTTACAGAGGAGAGTGTTGGTGTAATGAGATTGGTGGGAGAAATGTAGAGAGGCTTTGAAATAAATGTTGGATTCTCTCTAGTTTCTCTCCAATGTTTTAGTGGGATTTTTTCTTTATAAATGAATCACCCTGTACTATAGGGGCAGTGGCATCGGTTGGAAAACGTCTCGTTTTAGCAGGTGTGAGTGCTTTTGTGGGTGTTGACAGCTGGATATAAGTTCATGGGTTGTTTTTATGAGCACGCTCTAAAAGACACCACTTATTAAAATTGGTCTGTGCGGGTGTACACACACACACACACACGTGTGTGTGTGTGTGTATATATATAAACTGGGCCATTGTGAGTGTCATAAAAGGCATGTAATTATCCTCGGCACAACAAAACATTTTGGGTTAGAACATTTCGAAGGCGATTTCTGAGCCTCGTGGTCAGCACACTTGCCACTGGGGGCAGTTTGTATAGAGTTTATTCCTGTGACCACCTGGTGGTTTGTCTAGGGAATTCCCAATGTCTTGCCATTTGCCATAAAATGGACAGTTCTATTCTTGCGGGTGGCAATATGTTCAGGAGGTAAATGCCAACGTTGAGGTCTTCTATCCACGAGAGGGATACAGGAGAGAGATTGTGTAGTGTTGTTATTCCTCCTCCGTTGAATGGCCACAATTGCCCCGTGGCTTGTAACATTTTTAAGCATTTGTGCCAAATTTTACAATTTTAATTACCCCCAACACAATCGTATTCATAGTTAGTGCACCCAGGAATTCTTAAATTGGTTTTAAAATAGTTCATTCATTTGAGTGGGTTCTTGTTGGTTTAACAAAGCGATTAAAGAGGAAAGTATATTTCGTTAAATACATTTGTAAAATAGGATATCGTTTAGTATTTGTATAAGCATCTCTTTTTATATGCCTACAATCATTCACCATGATTATACCCATATTTGTCATATCTACAGTATGAAGATGAGCAAAGATGAATCCAGGTACTATTTGGATAGGAGTTTGCCTCGGTAATCCAAGTTTAGTAGGCTTGGCCTTAGAGATGGCCAAGCAATAACAGCACAGAAGTTGTTTCTTGAATCCATCTGTGCCTAGCTTTGAGCCTTACCCCCTTCGTATGCCGAATGAGTTTTTTCTATTTAATTCAATTTCCTCCCAACGACTTTTTTTTCTTTTGATTATTCACTTCCGCCTTTGCTCCTGTTTTAGGTGACATCACTCTCTTGCACTGACTGGAACACCCTCTGGACCATAAAGACTTTAGCCCAAAGGAGCACATGCTGGACACTCATGAATAGATTGAGCCTATCTTACAAATACAGGACACTGCAGGAAAAGCGTGCTGAGACTCAGTGAGGCTTTCATGGGCAAAGGGCATTGTAATATTATTACTGTTTCGATTGAAGTCATTTTTGGATCCTTAGATGCTTGGTCACTCTGTCCTGCCGGAAGGTGATGGGTTTGGTGATTTCCCATTGTGAAGACGAATATGGGGCATGGATAAACGTGCATGCACGGAGGCACATGGTCACACCGACGTTGCAAGTAAGAGCATCTTTGCCCCACGCTGCAGGCTGTTGCCATGAAAACGGCGCAGTTTGAAATGCATTGGCCCCCAGTGGAAGCATATTTGATTGTGACATTGTAAATCACAACACAATGCATGCAAACATGAAACAATTTGCTTTCCTGTGGTAGTCACTTGAATAACGGAGCTTTTAAGGTTTTTCTGCTATTGGCGTCTTTTTTCCATGTTTCCATCATTATTCTGTTTATGAAGTATTTTCAATAAAGAAAGAATTCGTTTTTTTTTTAAACAGCTCATGTGCCATACAGCATAATCCATTTAGAGTTTGTATTTAAATTCCGAACAGAGGCACTGTCTATCGCAATTGAGACATTTTAAGAAGATACAAATAATCGTTTCCACAACATCCTTATATTAATCCGACATTTTATGGTGGTAACTGTTCCTTTAAACATAGATCAATGACTTTTCCTTTTCCAAATATTCACCATAGATATTCACTCATATTAAGTCAGTGAGCTCTAAGTTGTGAATCACTGAACGTGAGTTTTGTTGCTATGATCGGTTCGCAATTGCCACTTGATATGCATGATCTGTCAGGGGTAAACACATGAATTCGCACGTATCTTCATATACCCAAAATATTGTCCACGTCAATTATAATTTCAGGGAGACTGTTGACAATGGTAAAGGAATGGAGGCTGAAAATTGCGTCTGCCATTGTGAAGAGCCATCTGTTATGTCCACAACCACAATAAGATTGTCAAAAATAGATCTCAAAATAGTTGTATCGTATATATTTTTTATCATAATGCAATTGTACTATGAACCCGGCGACATGAATTGTATTCCCAGCCACAGCTGACACCAGTGGTGGGCAATATCTGAAAAGATGATCGGCACCCCCTTTACCAACCTACATTGACAAGTGTGGTTAAATTTTGATTTAAAGCTTTCGTGACTGCAGGGATTCATATTCTTGGTTCTTTCGGTAAAGTCACGTAGAAGGGAAATAATAAAATAATAAAAAATATTATTTCCCTTCTACGTGACTTTACCGAAAGAACCAAGAATATAAGTGTGGTTAAGTAAAATCAAACATCCCTCCATGGCTGAAATGTGCGGAGTGGTCTTCATCCAGCAATAAATTGATAAAGCGCTGTACATTAGTGGCAGGGATGATCCTGTAGAATGTACAGCCGTTTGTGTGCTGTCAGCTGAAAGATTAAGGGATTTGTAGTGTATACGGCCAAATCGTGAGTGTGACTATCAGCGTATCATCCATCAAATTGTCTGACACCAGTGCTTTATGCGGGGAAAAGATCCCAAACTTTATCAAAATGCTGGGTTCACATCAACACATTGAACATTATTAAAATTTAAATGTTCTGTCAAGATCTTCCAATCCCGATTGAAAACGAATTTTTTTCGAACTGCGTTTTGTGTTTAGTTTCCTGTACATCCCCCGCATCTCCGGTTTGCATGGTTGGCTGCGTACGGTGCGAAAGAAGTTCAACATAGTACGTACATTGTGCCTCCATCCCACTTGCATCGTGCTAAGCTTCCACACACTCGACATTCTGCAGACATCATCTATAAAATGAAACAAACGATGTGTTTTTGTTACATGCACTGATCTGCTACCGTGTCGCTTTAAACCGTGATTGTACTGTTCGGTAATTTTATCATCACCGTATTCAATTCAAGATGTAATGCATTCTTACCAAGTGGGGCACGCTGTTGTTATATCTAAGAGGGCATTCTCTGCTCTCTTAGATATACAATTACACACGACTGATAAGCTTGCTTTCATAAGCTGTATGAGAGCAGCCCTGCTTATATCTACGATGTGACAGACAACCTCAACATATTAAAACGTGGAAATGTTTCTATAAGCGCAAATAAAAACAAATCTCACCACACTCATCACTATCAGCTGCCATACAAAATACATATCTAATACATGGTATATACTGTATTGCGAATGCCTGACCCGTAAACTGTGTACTCGAAGGGGCATGAAGCTCACGTACATTTAGCACAAATAAATACAAATATTGTACTTATTTATTTTGGATCCCAAAAATTTAATTGAGGGGTGAGGGGGATTGGCAATACTTGTGAAGATGTTTGCTCTTGAATATAGCTCGATTGAAATGGGTACTTTGAGGCTGGAGGTTTTCTATGAGATGAATCCAAATGTGACATCAGATTATGTAATCAAATAGTGCCCCCCCCCCCTCTCCAACATATACTATTTTTCAAGCTATAGCTATGAAAACTAGTATTTGGAGCTTATGATGGGTGATACACGTTTAAGGAAAATTGTCAACTTTGGGTCACGAATATTGTGAGGTAATTACTTTTTAAATCCTTTATATTAAGTTCGCTTGCTTGCTTGCTTGCGTGCTTGCTTGCTTGCGTGCTTGCTTGCTTGCGTGCTTGCTTGCTTGCTTGCGTGCTTGCTTGCTTGCGTGCTTGCTTGCTTGCTTAGGACCGTGCAAATCTTTCGCTCGTTTTTTAACCCACTTCCCGTGATCCAATCGAGCTGACATTTTCCACACAGACTCGTTGTGACAGACAATTCATGTTCGTGAAAAAAAATTCCCAAAATTGTATACTTTTAGGCAAAATTTTTTTTTTTTTACATATATTCAAATATAACTCATTCATCGCTTTGGCTGAACGTCACAGTATAAGAGCCCAGAGCGTAACCCCTCCACAGGCCGTGGCGGAGTAGCGCAGTTGGTAGCGCCTTTGCTTTCCATGCCAAAGGTCGCGGGATCGATCCCTGCGTCCTCCACAGGCGAATATATTTTTTAATCCTTTATATTAAGTTCGCTGCCACGCATATAAAGGATTTATAGTGAAAAACTTTGTTTTTACGGGTTTACTTGTTAAATCCTTTATATTAAGTTCACTTGCTTGCTTGCATGCTTGCGACCGTGCAAATCTTTCGGTCGTTTTTTAACCCACTTCCCGTGATCCAATCGAGCTGACATTTTCCACACAGACTCGTTGTGCGTGACAATGAATTTTCGTGAAAATTTTTTCCAAAATGTTACACTTTTTAGGAATTTTTTAATATTTAATTACCAATTGCTTAACGGTGGCAGGCAATCATCTGACCCATAGGTGGCAGCCATCTCAAGCCAGAGGACGAGAGGACTCTAGCCGCCACGCATATAAAGGATTTATAGTGAAAAACTTTGTTTTTACGGGTTTACTTGTTAAATCCTTTATATTAAGTTCACTTGCTTGCTTGCATGCTTGCGACCGTGCAAATCTTTCGGTCGTTTTTTAACCCACTTCCCGTGATCCAATCGAGCTGACATTTTCCACACAGACTCGTTGTGCGTGACAATGAATTTTCGTGAAATTTTTTTCCAAAATGTTACACTTTTTAGGAATTTTTTAATATTTAATTACCAATTGCTTAACGGTGGCAGGCAATCATCTGACCCATAGGTGGCAGCCATCTCAAGCCAGAGGACGAGAGGACTCTAGCCGCCACGCATATAAAGGATTTATATTGAAAAACGTTGTTTTTACGGGTTATTTTTTTACTGTTTCTTGTCTTGGATTGATGCAAATGGGGGTTTTCATTGTTGTGAAAGCCAGATATGAGAATATTTTATACAACTCAATGGAGAAAATATCATAAGAGTGTGACGCTAATACCGATAGAAATCCGACAGAGGCCATCATTTTAAGACCGAGAGCAAGAGCAGAGCCTCACCATTCTGGCGAATTGCCCGATGATGCTGGATGCAATTACCAGCGAAACGTCGTACTACTCAAACATTGTAAATGTTGTGGTTTCACGTTTCAACACACCGGTGGGCTATAGCAGTGAACTATTTGTCTTTTTGTAAACGTGACACTTTTTTGCTGATTGGCCGTGTCGGGTGGTGGAGGGTTACGACACATTTATAAATAACGCGATCTAACCCAAAGACGTTGATTATGAATCATTGTCAGCTCCTAGTTGTATTTATAGCGCATCTCGTACGTACATTGTGAACGGTAACGTGGAAACGTTTCCTATTTTACAGGGGGCTTCTCTCTCTCTCTCGCACGCAGTCGCCAGCAGGGGGTTTCTAGGCAACATGCGCATTCGAATGCCGTGGTGCAGGCATCACGTTGAATAATCGGAGGAGGAGGGACGAGGGAGGATGGTTGGGGCGAGGAGAGGGTAGCACTGAGGTATATGAGAGAGAGAGAGCGAGAGAGTGTTGATGGGGAATTAGCATCGGGTCTCCGTCTCTTCATCTCTCTAAATACAGGGGTCCCCATCTACTCCATCTCTGCCACTTTCACGCACGCACACATAGGGCTGTCTCTCTATATATTCATCCACACACACATCTTCTTATATTTCCACACACACAGACACGTCTCCCTTGAGCAACGGTGTCGCAATGGACGTGCCGTACGCGTTAGCTACGGACGGGCAGCTGCCCATCCTCTCCGTGTCGGAAGCCAGGAGCTCAGGGCCCCAGGGTGACCCGGACAACGGCGGTGGCGGTGGACGTGGCGGTGCAGGAGGAGGAATAGGAGGAGGAGGAGGTGGTGGTGGCCCAACTCCAGCCTCGCTGGCCGCTGGAAGAGGGTTGCCACCGGACAATACGACCGATCCAGGGGGCACCTTGGCCATGCTGGACTGGCAGATGCAGCACTACCGAGACTTCGCTACGGGGGTGCAGGTCGTGATCCTGGCCGGCTCTATCATAGGTAACGCTGCTGGTGGTGGTGGTGGTGATGATGTGGACGGTGTGTTTCGTATATAGGAATAACTGGTGGAGTGGTGGCGTAGTGGTTAGCGGACTGCGCTATGAACCCCCGCGGCGACCCGAGTGAGTGAGATTCCTATTCGCGGCGAACATCAGTGGCGGAGTGAGAGTCTGAACCGGTTCTGCCCCCCAATCCGCATTGACCAGCGTGGTGAAGTATGGCGAATTCCCTGCCACACCCCCATTGCACGTGATTGATATGGCGTGGGGGGAGGCTTTATTTATTTATCTTGGAATAATGAAACAGCACTGGATACGAATTGTTCTACACATTATTCAACACGGAACTGCATTAGCATGAATGGTGAGCAGCTCCATTGATAAGTATTTGTGCATGTGGGAGAACCCACGATGCGCTATACAAGTAAGTGTAATGCCAACAACTCGGCACAGATGGATCCAAGAATCCATGGCTGTACTGGCATCTCCTGGCCACCTTGCAGCAGCCCGAGTCCTACAATGCTCAGCTTAGTTTGAGATCTGATGATTTCGTCGTAGGGACTGCAACTATACACGCATATTGTATACGAAGTATTCTCACCACATATTTTTCTATTTGACCTTCATGACTAAGAAACAAGAGCTCATTGAGACCACGTGGGTGTTAAGTGGATACCTGATTTTAAATGTCTTGAATTTTAAATACTGTACAGTATGCATCGCAAAAACTAATTACGTTTTTGCGAATGGCTTAAACTGATTTGTTGAATAATGTTGCAAGGCATATTTTCATGCGGGCAGATGTAGAGCCACGAGATTAACACTGACACAGGCTGAACACAACACTGCATGTGTGGACTCTGACAATCCACTGTTGGATGAGGTCTGCCCCAGCGTTATTCGACCATACTTCACGCTGGTCAGTAAGGGTAGAGGAAGATGAGTAGCATAGACGTTGGACAACAGTACAGCACAACAATAGATGTTGCTCCGCTGCCGTCTGCTGACAATGTAGCCCTGCAGTAGTCGACATTACCTACAAAGCCAGTTTTATGCTTGGTGGTCGTCCATCCCGAGCACTAACCAGGCTGAAAACCTGCTTAGCTTCGGAGTTGTAATAAGATCAGGGCGCATATGGGATGATTTGCTCCTAGGCTAACATTAAGTGTGTACTCTATATATGTGTGCGTGTATGTTTACTACTAATGCAACTGCAATGGGATCACAACTCCTTCGCTAATATTAATTTATCATGTGTAATAAATTGTACGCAGACATAAATCATACTGTTGCATAGGAAATAAATGTTTGTTTTCGTGTGCGAATGTATGGGGTAGTCCTGTGTGTGTTTGTATCATTACTTAATATTTTAGGCGTGTAACAATCGATCCTAATAGATTGTTCGGGTCGCGATACTTGAGTCCGATAGTGCGTGTAGAAATAGATTGGTATGAAGTTATGTAAATTTTTCGTTAATTACCCTTTTGTGTTCATGTACGAACGGACGGGGGGGGGAAGACAAAAGGGACAAAAAAACAGTTCTGACGACACAATACAGACGAGACTGTGCAAAGTAGAGAGAACATCGATATCATACAATATTTAGAGGGTACAGGGAGCACGGATCGTACAAACAAGGCAGTACGTGTCAAAGAACACAAACCAAGAGTGTAGTCAGTACAGATGGCACACACTGCAGAGAGCACAATCGAGACAGTACAGATCGTACAAATACATACAGTAGACGGTATACAGAGTTCTCATACTATATAGGAGACAGTACACATTATGAAGTATGGCCAGTACAGATGGATGGTATAGACTAGACAGCAAATTATAGACATAATATACAATACATTACTGTACAATCAAGGCACAAATATTACTTTAATGAATGGAACCGTAACGATTAAACGGCACTTTATAGGACGGGATGTTCACATGCTAGGTGAATACGCCTATCAATTAAATGGTGGCTTATATGCGTTTAGTACTTGATAATCACGGTACGGCATATATGCACGTGCCTGTGTGTATTAAATGCAATCGTGCGTAATGGAATCGCGCGTGTGGTTTAGATTTGATATGGTGTGTGGAATTGGCATTGGTCCCGAGTAATAACGCGCAGATGTCTGCATCAATCAGTGGATTGAACATGGCTGATGGCACACTATTATGATGCACACATGATCGTATGAATACATATACAGGTACCCTTTGATCCTGGGTTCAAATCGGTGTAGAGCAAATTTAATCATGCATATAGCCAGTGCCGCAGTACAATAGAAGAAGATGAAGAAAAAACGTCGACATCAGCCGGTCAGCGGTGATTCCACATGAAACCAAAGTGGACGTGTGGACGTGACACGAGGCTATTCTCTCCTCTCAATCACTCCCACCCGCTTATTAACGGAGCCATCTCGTCGAATTTCCACACACACAGCGAGACGTGAGGGCGTCCTTGGCCTCAGTGCAGCATAAATATAGTATATACACACACACAACGTGACAGTTTTTGTAAAGCACTTTTTCTACGCAGCAAGCCAGTGCTTGTTATATCTGTTGTCTGCCACGATGAAGAGCCGTTGCCTGAAACGTCGCCTATTACAGTATTGTTTTCCTTTTAGGGCAGTGCTATTGGCCAAGGTGTTGAGTGTTTATATATTTTTTTAATATGTCAGTGCTTGTTGGCATTTTGGATCTTCACAAATCGCACAATGTGTTGAAATAAAACATGTGAAGTCGGATTTAATGTTAAAACGCCAAGTAAGGCGGAGCGTAGCTGATTTTGAATAGAGCGGCGCTGTCAACTTTTGTGGTGCTGAAAACCTCCCATCAAGTGCGGCTCATTGTGCGGCATTGAGCGTGTGAGCTCTGCCCAGCGTTCATTGATCCACAAACCGTTGTCTAAGAAATCATCGCATTTGCCTGGGAGAGATAGGTAGCCGTGCTATTTTAATTACTGTCATATAAACATCGCGTATGCCGGTGTATTTAGTGTATCTTCTAGTTATAATAGCCAAACATATTATTTTAAAAACAATATATTAATTACATTCATTTATTTGAGGGAAACATCATTTTTATACGTAGGAAGGAAGGTTATTTACGTTATTTATAATTGGAGCAAAGCTGTATTTGACGTGTAATTCATCCTATTATAGTTACCTCAAATTACCCTCGTTTTTGTAAACAATAGGGACCCATCTTGCAAATCGAGTGCTTTTCCAATAACATTTGACAACCCAAACAGTATTTAACCAACCCAACTCTGCTTATGAGACCCTCAGGGTTCAAACTGGGCCTGAATTTACTTGCTAAATATAGTAAACCAAAAATGCCAATTGGGATCATTGACTAAAACATATTTTGACGTGGAGAAATTCAAGGTAACCCATTTTTTTGTAAAGCTTTTTTAATAAAATTAAGATATTCTCCCAATATCCTCTGCAAAACACCATAGCAAAGTAGTACCCTCCCATATGCGTCTTAATGTCGTTGGGATTGTGCTATTCACTGTTTGAGTGGGGATATTTGCTGGAGGTTGTAAAGGGAACTCGGGATATTGAATATATAACAAATTATATTACACCCACTAGCAGGTGTATCTGATGCAAGGCACATCTCTGCAACCTAGTTGATTATTCCTCTGTGGTGTTAATTTGCAGGAGTCAGATAATTCATCGATCACATTCTTAATAAAAGCAGTGCAGGGCGGACTTTGGGATGAGTACAATTATTGGATTTTATTTTTAGAATAATGTATTGCTATTTACGTAACAGGTCCACGATAACAATAACGATATTGATAGCGGGGATAATTGGGTCAGGCAATTGAGGCAGTGCCTAATTTGTGTGTTCCCTGAGAATGTCTGCTGGAATTCGCAATGTTCACTGGTTTTGTTTTGGTGCAGTCACGTCCTAGGTAGCATCTCTTGTATCCATACACCTCGTCTTACCTTGCTGCCCATCTCCCTGACATGCATGATGCTTTCCAATTGAAAAGAAGATTTTAGAGCCACCACTTAAATTATATGCTTTAGCCTATTCTATTCGAACACAGCATGGAGAAGGCAATGGAAACCAAATGGAATGTTAGATGGCTGTTCTGTATTAAGTGGCACGACAAAATGCACCGTGCTTTGTTTTTCATATATATGCAAAATCCTGTAATGTTGATGCATAGGCTGGGATGGGAGCGAAGGAACACAATCAGGTTTTTTTGCTCCGTAGTTATTTGGTGAGTATGTGCTCAAAAACGACATTGATACGATTAATTGCCAATGGCCATGAACACAGCAATGTGTATGAGGCCAGAGTCTAATTTTAAGAATATGCAATAGCCTAAATCTTGACTTAAAGCTTCCGTGACTGCAGGAATTCATATTCTTTGGGTCTTTCGGTAAAGTCACGTAGATAGGTTCAAAGAAAATAACCTATCTACGTAACTTTACCGAAAGACCCAAGAATATGCAATAGCTTGACAATGTTAATTGCCTCACAACCCCATAAAGAAGTCGTTATTGAGGAAGAGGCATGCGCTCAGAAAAAAATACATCATGTAATAATACATCCTTTATCAACAGATAGTATTTAATAAATGTATATTGTTGTACAGATGTCATGTCAACAGTACATTGCTTATCAAAAATAATATATGTGGCTTGCTGCTATCCTCTTGTATAAATTATATACTGTGTTTTTCTGAAAATGTAATTCAATTTCCCAGAGATAGATTTTTTCTTTCTTAAGTTACCCTATGGCTAAGTTGTGTAAATTATGCTTTATTCAGTTTAGTGAATATAGCTTTTGTCCTTTTTACATATTTAGGTGAATAAGACTGTTAGTTGTGCATATCTATATGGCTTTGATATTTGGCGATAATTTAACTTTAAAACGCAGTGCCATATTTTCAAATGCTTTGTCAACTGTGTGTTAAATCAAGGTTCAATAACAACGTAGTTTTTAGCATAACCTCTTTTTGAAATGACAAATGAAACACCATGTCCAGGATATTCATAAATTTGTGCACCTGCAGTGCTGAGTATTTTAGCAGCACCCATTGCACACTTTAATATTCATGAAACAAACAATTTCAGTGGCAAATAAAAACAAGTTACGTGGCTATGAATATAATACTGTAAACTTCTGGAAAGTGAAGATGGATAATTTTCATATATTAACAACGCACACTTGAGAGAATTATATATGATTTATATTCATTAATGAGAGCCGTAAGCTCTTTTGTCGTGCCATGCAAAAAGGAATATTCTCCTATAGTGAGTCTGGAACCCATTAAAACCCTCATATTGACCCAGCCAAGTGTTACTGCATGATCACCAATCGTGGTGTCCCAAGAGAGGTCACAGTCTCATTTGAACAGATGCTGTAGTTAACGTTCACCGGCCCAATGAGTAAATGCATTTCCATGTAAAAAAAACAAAACGAAAAGTAGTATATGCCATATGTTATTTGCATTGCATTTGTATTGTTCATCCCATTCAGAAGTATTGACTTTGTCATACAGCACCCAAGGCATGTGACCACAGCTTTGCATGTAACTCACGAACTCAGTTCTGAATGCACTTATTACAATTTGGTTGCTTGGCAACAGATGTAAAGATGTCCACTTTGCAGTGCCTTGCCACTCTCCACTGATTGTGTCTATGGTTACTAATTGAATGCAATGTAACCCACGTTTAAAAAATATTTTTGTAAATACACATAAATTGCCATTTATATAAGGTAAAACATGTTGCCTGGGATTCAAATAGGTAATGTACTTATGGTAAAAGTCGTCTATTTACAAATGAAAGCTGCGTCGAAAAGCTGAACCATGAAACAAAATATATTTTTCTGGTAAACAAAATGGGTTTTACGTTTGTTTCCATTTGCATTGCGGCTCTCAGGCCCAGTTTGAAGCAGGTTAGCATGTTAGTGCTTCTCTCCTTGGCGCACTTCCAGTCAATTAACCGTGAATGATTCCACTGTGTCTGCACACCAAGAAGCATGTTACTCGAGATGATTTGAGAATCCACTAAGCTGATTGAGTAGCCGCTTCATGTCACTGTAGGCATTTTTATAAAAAATAAGCTATATACACACACAGTAAATCCAGAATCAAATACCGTGTTTGCAACCTCGCTTTACAGTGATTGGACAAATATGGCAATTCAGTGCCCATTCTTTTTTCCCATCAGTTTGCTTCACGTGTATACGTTTTTCTAATATATTGTGTAACCCAAAATGTATTAATGTAATGGTATGCGTACCTGTGAAGTGTTCTGTAACAATTTTATTGTGAAGGGCGCTAGATTAAAAAGTTTTATTGATTGAAAATACTGTTGTTATACTACATGTACAGCCTTTTTGTCAGTCTGCTGTTGGATGAGGGACTTGCAGTGCTGTGCATGTTGTAGGCGTGGTTTGATCAAAGTTCACCATGTTGGTCAGTGCGGGTTGGTGAAGGTGGGGAGCACAACTATGGGGGTAGAGACATGGCTTTAACCCGTAGGCTTACGCAACCAATAGTATCCATAATTAAGTTTTTTTTTTTCATGGTTAGATCGTGTAAATATAAATGTGTCCTTAACCCACCACCACCCGGCACAGCCAGTTAGTAAGGTTTGTAACGTAAACAAAACGTGCCAATTAGTGACTACTTCAGCACACCGCTTGTGTGTTGGACAGTAAACCCACAACATTTACAATTTTAGTACGACGTTTCACTGATGATAAAACCAGCTTCATCAGGTGATTTGCCAGAATTGTGATGAAGTCTTTCTGGTTCACCCTCTACTGCCCACAACTTAGCCCAGAAGCCCTATGACAACCTGTTTTTGTATGGTGATCACCCATTTAATCTCAGCCCTGCTTGCGATTGGGTACATTCTGGGAGATTTGGTCATAGGCAATGTTATAGTATTAAGTTGAAATTGAATGTGTGTGTCCTTCGTTGAAACCAGGTGAATTCCCTTGATACTAAAAGTCTATTTTTCAAGGGAAACTTGGGACAAACAGCAATATAGTAAACATGTAAACAAATTATCAAAATATCTAAAATCATAAACCAAATAAAACATGTAATATTAAAGAACAAATAGTAAACATTAATTCACAATACATTTACAATAAAAACTATAAAACGGTAGTTGATATACATGTACTGTGACGTAGACATTTCACTGTGTAACTGAGTAACATTCAAATGCAGTTTTATTTTTACCCTTTAGTATTGAAATACTGTAGCCCCATGCTTGTATATGCATGGCTTAAGCACTGGTATTGTTATTAAGTATTCGTTTGATGGCACCAAGTGTAATGTGTGTGACATGCTGCTCTTTATTAGTGATGCCTTTATGCTCAAAAATAAAATCCAAAATAAATACATTTTAATGCCGGGATTAATTTGTGAATGAAATAAGGAATAATGTGAGATGGGTAATTTGATAGTGGTGGGTGTGGGAGTGTTTTTTTCGATTTCACAAGGGAGCATGTGGTGTGAAATCATAATTATTTCTGCACGGTGGCCAGATGTAGCACCATATTTAAATATGAAATATCAAATTGACATATAACGTTCACAAATATAAAGGCTAAATAACATTTACAGCAACATATGTTTTTGTTAATTTCAAGGTGTTACTGTTTTTTACATATACAAACAACGCTACAACTGGGAGTGAATTATGTTGCCTGAAGGTGCATTGGTTTTTTCTATTTTAGAAGGAAGGTAAAAAGGTCCCAGTGGTTTCAGCCAAGACACAAAATTATATACATACAATCATATGTCTGCACTGTACTTGGTTTCACAGGCATCTGTAAACAATGGCTGTTTGTGGTCCTGTCTTGTGTCTACTAATAATTGTCATGATTTCACTCTATGAACCGTTATTTTTTGGTTTTGTCTGATAAAACATGTGGCAACACAAACGCATACTAACACTTTCTGCCAAAACACAACTTTTCTCTGGATATTGAAAACAATTAATATGATTCAATCTGTGTAAGCATCGGAGGAAATGCTCAATTGTATCAAATATCAAAGCATTGATGGACTATAGAATAACAAATATGCGGCTAAAATATTGACAACACACTACGGCTGTAAAATGTTCTATATTGGGAAATATTTTTTGCAATTTTAAGTCAGTCGATATGTGCCAAAACAAATATTGTTCTGTAATCAATGATAAATATGAAGAGAGGAGGGGTGAAATATATACTGCGCTTTATTTTCAGAAGTTATTCTTTAGAATTTTGCTGTGGATTGAGACACATGACATTGCAAGCGATGAAAATCATTACAGGAATGACATTTCTTTAAAATATCACATCTCTGCTTACTTCGTTTTAGTTGCATTGAGATGGGCTTATGTTATTGTAAAATAACTAGATTTGTGAATTTTTAAATCAATACAGTGCCAGGATCAATATAGAAATTAAATAAACACATTCCTAGGGAATAGCTAGCTGCAGATACTCCCGTTTAATTATCTCTACTTGGAATAGATAAGATTGTTAAGTGAGGAGTTCAAGGGGAAGAGCTTCAACTGTGAAACACATAAGGTTGCAACATACATTTACTGTATTTCCAAGCACAAGCTAGAGGCATTAATGTTACTCCTTTCAGACTTAAACAGCCTATTACATGCCTTCAGTAAATTTAGAAAGCAATTGTGAGCCAAATTACTGAAGGTCGTTTTAAGGGGAGTTGCTTCAACATAAATTGCAAGGTGTGGATGCAGCCTAATGTAATAAGCACCATATTGCTATTCGACATTGAATATTATTGTCAACCAGGCTGGAGCACTGGAGTCAAATCGAGTCTTATCGTAATATTTTTGTGTTTCCCCCGCATTTTATTCAAATCACACGACTGGCATCAATTCGTGGGACGAAGTATCATATTCAGAACTCTCCCAGAGCAATGCGTCACCCTGCGTCATATCACACGCTAATCGGAAGCACCTTACCACATGCCATACTACAGAGAAAGGCAGTCAAATATGTAATGCACCCAAGTTAAGATAAATAGCAATATTCAATGTAGTGGGTTTGTGTTTTTATTTGTAGTCTTTGGTGGCCAGGCTTAGACCATCAACTCACTTACACTTCAGAACTCTGGTGGCTCCCCGGGATAATCTGTGGTGGCTGCCTGGATTTGAACCAAGGACGTTAGCCGTGCCAGCGCACTGATGTGAACCCAAAGTTACCGGCATACTTCTCATCAGACCACCTATAATGTGTCGTTCTCCAGTTGGCTTCTTTATAAATTGAAATGTCCATCCTATTCAGCAGAAAGTGAACTCTGAAAGCTGTTGTGAAACGTGCTATGCTGGCAGGGTGAAAATTACCCCCCCACCCCCACACACTTCTGTCAACTGCTCTGTTGACCACGTTGTGCTGTGACTTTATTGGATGCTGTTACAGGTGGCTTCATTACACACCTTTGACAGGTGACTGAATCGTAGCAATAGAGTCATCTCAAGGTGCTAAGGGCAAGCTGCATTTTGACAAATTAAAAATTTCATGTCAACCCAAGCAATACCTTTTTAAATGCAATATTTTCCGAAAATAGATTTACGAGACAATTCCATGCACGTCCGATTTACACGGTTGGCTATGTACGGTACAAGAGAAGTTCAATATATATATGCAATACTCTTAATTAGTTTGATCTTCAAAAACAGACGTTACTTTGTACCGATACATCCATGTTCAATTTTAATGTGCACTTTTATTTTAGGGACTATGTTGTCTTGATGTGGTCTGGGACTGTCTTTGCTGTTATTGTATTGCCTTGCCCAAGTTTGGGAATTGATGTACTTATGCAATTTGAACTTAGCCAACTTGACAATTTGGTCGATTTTCAATCGGCTGAGTCCCTATAAGCAACATATATGCTGCATCTTTGGTTACATTGGATTACTCTGACAAGAGTCATCATGCCTGCCCCATTATTGACAAACAGAGATTATGCAGCAATGCTTTTAATAATACTTGGAAAGTGTTCAAAACAAATTAACCAATGCAACTGAAGCTTATACCTGAGGTCAATTACAATGTCTTGCATGATTAGGATTTTCATGATGGTGTATGCAATATTTTGAATACATTACATGCACTGCTCAAGGCCTCATCATGGCCAGTGTGCATCACCGTGGCACCGTCTCATGCCAGGGTTTATGCATTATAAGTGCCACAGACGCCGACAAAAACAGCAGGACGCAGTGAGCAGCAGCAGGAAACAGACGGCATTGGTAAACTTCAGGCAGCAACTAGAAATAGTGGGCAGCAATGAACATCAGACAGCACTGGGCAGCAGAAGATGAATTTGTGTAACGTCATTTAGCACTGGACAGCAGCAGACGTCAGCAGACAGATTTTGGTGTCGACTGATTTGAGAGGAAAAAAACGTGTACACTGTTTGAGCAATATTTACATTTTGCTCCGAGAAAGGATTTAATTTCAAATGCATGCTGAAGTGCATTTGAAATAAAATGTAAAGTAAAATACAATTAAATTATACGGTCTCATAACATCATACATTTACACTTCGGATTAAAAGAGGTTTCACACGTGCAAAATATGAATATTCAAGACCAAAATCTATTATCAATTATTAAGGGGCACAGTCAAACTATGCTAAATACATACGTTTTGAAATATCATACTATTAAAATTTAGATTTTTTTAATCACCGATTCTGCTTTTGTGAATAACCATTGAACACGTGACACCATCAAGTGACCTGTGGAGCTGAGGCACGTGATGAACAAGAGAGATGACAATGTCATCATGGCCAAAGCTGTTGATGCCATGACATCTCGCCAACGCTATCTTCTGCCAGATCCCACAGCGGATGGGAAAAAAAAAAACATTAAATGCGTGGTACCATTGATTGACATGCAGACCCAGCAGCAGATCATGAACAATAAATTAGAAGCACTCGTCACTGCCGCTGACATAAGGACCAGCGCACATGATGAGCAATTCAGCTTATGAATGTGATGCATAATTGATCGATGTATGCACACAGCACGACATTAGGCTTAGAGCACAAGAAGACAGATTCACACCCTGCCAAAACAGCAGATGTACTGTTGAAAAATGCATGCGTGGAGGAATAGGTGGTGAACACACTGTGTTTTAATAAAGAAAAAAAAACATCTTGGTATGGAATATTCGTTCCGATTTTTACAACGTGCAATGCAAATAAGTGTTGTTGTAACACTGCCCCACAATGGTCTTGAGAAGGCTTTAACTATTTGTTTTGGAGGGGATGATTGGTAAAAGCTTTAAAACCAACATTTATTTGAAGGATGTCCATGCTAGCTGCATTGGAACACTTTGCAGTCCACGTTTGATAAAAAAATGTTGACTGTCATCTCCACTGAAGAACTTCACTATTTTTTGCCTCTTCATCTGCCTACTCTTCACGAAAGCCTCCTTTCTGTACAGCGACACGAGTGGTGTGATGGTTTAAGTTCAAAACTATTCGAAACGTTGCTACATTAACAACTAGTACCATTTTCTCAAAATATTTTTGGTAAATTTTCTCAAAATATTTTACCCGGGCATTATACAAACAGTACTTGTAAATATCTGGGGCCAGGGATAGTGTATTGATGTTAAAGTCTCTTTTACGAATAAGACATGGAATTAAAGCCCTAAAGGGACCCTCCATTCAGTGGGAGATCGCTCTTTCTCCTTTGCTGCATCTGTGTCTGCAACTCCCCACCCCCTGCCAACCGTCCTGTTGCCTCTCTGCCTTGAAGTTGATTGGTCCACACCCGAGACAGCTTTTCTTAGAGCCTAGCCTCCATTGGTGTTGGACCAGATGACGCCAAAAGGCGTACAGGGTAAAAACCTATTACTATACCCTCTAAATGGTATTTGGTCTACTTTTGCATGCTGGCCAGACTTCTTGGAAGAGGTAAGAGTAACCATAGTCTAGCCCCACTTCACATGACCTACCGATTTACTTTATGCGGTGTACTCATTTATACTGCTCGGTCGACAGAGGTGGGTGTTTTATGAAAAATGCCTAATTATTTTAACAGCCGCCCTGAGAGATGTAACTGGCCACTGCTGGATAGCAAGCTCGGTCTACTAACCATTACACGAGGGCAACATCAACATTGTATCACACGCAGGCAGCATTCGAACTGCTAGTTGATTCGACTCAGAAACGGTTGCTATTTTATGATTCAAGCGTTTGCTACTCTGATTCTTCTTTCCACAGGTAACCTGCTGGTGCTGTGGTCGACACGACGGACAGCCATGTTTAAGTCGGTGACGAGCCGATTCCTGCAGAACCTGGCGGGTGCCGGACTTGGTGCCGGTCTGGCATGCATGCCCCCTGATCTACTCCTCAGCTGCCACCCGCAATGCTGCCCCTGGCTAGCCAATCTGCCCGTCCTCTGCCGAGGACTGAAGTTTGCACACCGCCTCTTCTGCTCTGCCCTTGTACTCTCCTTCGGACTGATCGCGATCGACAGGTGCCTCTCCACAACTTACCAATCACAGGCAGATGCCTGTAAGCCCAGAGGGCTAGGCTGTCGCTGCAGATGTGTGCAGGGCTTAGTGATTTTGTAGAAATGTTTACTCCTCTATGGGGTTAATAATGGTAACGTGAATTCAACGTAATTTATTCTGTTCATCGTCTTAATTAAAGAGCATTCGTAAATCTTGGGAATTCATAGGGTCTGATTTCATGGAACAGGTCAAAGGGGCAACCTTTGGCATATTTGTTTGGCTGCTTATTTTTGTCTAAGGTTTATTAGTGTTTTGTTTTGGATTTGGCATGCAAATTATAAATGTTTATTAGTTATGATGATTGGCATGCTGAAATAAATACAGTATGGAGCCTTCATGCAAGTGAGTTGTTCATATTTAAATGCACGTGTCGTCATATCAGGCACTTTCTTACATTCATAATTGCAAATGTATTTTCTTTTAAATTGAGCATGTGTTATATCAGATGAGAGTATGCATATTTCATACGCTGTAGGTGAGTACTTAGTTTCTGTATCTTTAATGAAATATTATTTATCAGCGTTGGCACTTTGGGTTTTAGTGATTTGATTATTTAGAGATTTCTATATTGCATGACAATTGACTCCACAAATTACCAAGTGCTTATATTGAAATCTGCTCATCGATAGCATGTGTTTACACCAATTATTTAATATATCTTGCAGGTACTACTCTGTGCTGTACCCTCTGGAAAGGAAGATATCGGAGAACAAAGCCCGAGACTTGGTTGTCTATGTGTGGCTACACGCGATGGTCGCGAGCTTTCCCGTGTTTGGAATGAGCTACACCATCGACCTGTTCAGTGCCACCTCGTGCCAGCAGAGTTCACAGAGGCCGTCCCCAGCCCAGCTGATCTACACCATCATCTACCACGCCACCACGGTGCTGCTGCCCATTGTGGTCACATTCACGTGCATGATTATGATCCGCCGTGCGCTCAGTGCTAGCCAGAAAAAGAAGGTCATCATCGCAGCCCTCCGGACTCCACAAAACACAATCTCAATCCCCTACCTGTCGCAGAGAGAGGCGGAGCTGCAGACGATGCTGCTGCTCATGATCGCCGTGTTCTTGGTGTGCATGCTGCCATACTTTATCCTGGAGGTGTACCGGACAGTGGTGGACAGCCAGGACCTCCCAGAGGCCTTGTTGCTCACGGCCATTTGGTTCCCCAAATTGCCCCTCTTGGTGAACCCGCTGCTCTACCTTGGCGCCAACAAGCCCATCCGCAAGGGGATCCTCGTCTCCCTGGCACAACTGCAGCGGCGCTACAGCCGTCGCAACACCGTGGGAGCTGACACGGTGCCGTTGGGCGAGGCTGCCCAGGAGCCATGTGCCCTGCGCTCGGGCAGTCAGCTGCTGGAGATGTTTCAGATCGGGCAGCAGGAGATTTTCAAGCGCAGCGAGGAAGACGACAGGGAGGCCGGTCCTCTCGTGGGAAACCACACTGGTGGAAGTACCAAGGTGGAAGGTGCAAACCAGAAGATGCTCATGTCGGATTTGGAGGCTTCACCAGTTTTGTACGACCAAGAGTCGAAGGACCCATTGCCCGGCACAACGAATGCAGAGACTTCCTCTCTGAAGGCGCAGTTTGGTTTCGGGCCATTTGAATTGCCCCCGCAGTGGCTTGCGGAGAATAGGGGCAGCAAAAAACGGCTTCTGCCACCTCTGGGCAACACGCCGGAGGAGCTCATTCAGTCGGAGAACAAGGACTACAGACAGAAATGTGAAAGGAAAATAAACAGGAACAACAAAGTCAGTGATCTTACGGATCTCGACCTGTAACAGACAGCTATGTACACGTCCAGCTATTTGTTTACAAGAAGAACTGTCCATAATTTGTTAATACAAATGTACCTTGTTTGCTAAGTCAATCGTGAACGTTTATTTGTCAACTTACATCTTACGTGGACCTCTTTGTGTGGCTCTTTACAAAAAATACATAACTGGATAAGCTGTGAAATGTGTTAATATTAAGTGGCACACATTTGAATGGATCAATATTTGGAAATGTCTGTGAAACACAACATGTTATAATAAATCTAAAACTTAATATAAATAAATAATCTAGTAGAGATTCCATTCATATAGTAAGGTGCCAACATGTAGTTGTATCATCATTTGCTATCCAAGATTGAATACAAGGCATTTATAGACATTTTGGACTTCGTTATTTTTGTCATATCCACAATCGTTGCAGTAAAACTCCACGCATCAAATATTGTGAAATCACAACCCATAAAAGCGAAGAGTTATTTAAAATAATTATCCACAAAACGGTGTATAATTTTACAAAGTGCATCATGGACGAATGGCAAAGTCGCACATATAGATGAATATGTAAGTAATGTTCATTTTAGTCACATTAACACATTACGACATAGTGAATGGTAGTTGGCGCTTGGATATGTGAAATAAAAATATGATTTAAAATTGTAATCCTTACTGGGAAATAGCGACAGTTTTTTCTTCAAATGGACAAATTCATTATCACAATAAAGTTTCTACTTTAATGTTGTATTGTTATCTGTGAATTTAATTGTAATGATAAAGAGTGAAAGTGTTAACCACCACTGGTGACATACTCACTTTTACAACCAGCAGTAAATACCACAAAAAAGGATTGAAGAACTTTCAAAGAAGGCTGAAAAAAAGGGGGTCTAAAGATAAATATTAGATATATAACAAAAAACGAAAGTTACGCACAGGTTAATTGAACAAAATAATACGAGTTGTAGGGACACAACTGGAACCAAACAGAAGTGTATATATCTAGTGAAATTATCAAAGGCAGACCAGGCTCAAAATTATTAATAAAATAGGGAAGGAAAAAGCAGGTTGTAGTGCTTTTGCAAAACTACATTTGATAATATAAAGCAATACCAATTTGCCTATTGAGGATAGTTTTCACTCAATGCATCACCTGATATGACATATGGATTGGAAACATAGTCAATGACAAAGCAAATGGAACAAAAGTTGAAAATTACACAAGTATAGAGAAATGCATGGTGGGAATTGCAATGAGAGACAGAATAGGAACACATGAATCAGGGACCAAATACAAATGAGAGACATCATTTTGAAGTCATAAAGTGGGCTTGGGTAGGACACATCACAAAAAGGGATGATAGAACACGGATGAGAATGGTGATTAAATGGTAGCCAAGCAGGGAGCATGTCTGAGAGGATGACCACCACAGAGATGGAGCAAAGACATCCGCACATGCATTGTGCCATCGCAAGACCGTGAGGGATGGGGGGTCTTCATTCAGCAGCGAATAGAACATGATGATTAACAGAGTACATCTACTGTCATCGCACATTTAAGGGAGATATCTCAGATGCTGAACTGTTGTGCATACATTTTTTTTTAAACAATCCCAGCTATTGTCATATTTGATCTTTTTTAACACTGGCAAATTAGTACTGTGTAACTTTCATCCACAATGTAAATTGTATACGAATGAGTTGTCGACAAATGATTAAATTTGTATAAACAAAATGCTGTCGGAACTTGTTATTTCAGCTATTTGTGCGGTTTGCAATATTTAGCCTGTAAAAACAATGAACAAGAATACATACTCAAATTTGATCATATTCATGCAATATAGAGAACTCCTATTAACTGTGTCAAAGTGGTGGACCAATGCCATGGATAATAATATCCGTGAGGTTATCTGCGATTTTACCCTTTATCTGCGGGGGAAAAAACTGGATAATCTCAAATAATTCAAAATCTCAGATAATAAATCTCAGAAAATTATAAATCCAATTAAAATCGGATTTTTGGAAGAATAGGGCCACTGATAATCAGTTTTTACAGAGACCCAACGACTCCCATGGATAATTGGAATCCTAGACAACAGAGTAATGGATAATAGTTCTCCTTTATTATGCACCATATAATGAGAACATGTGTTTTATTATTAGCAGTAAGAGTGAGGAGACTTAAGGTCTGCATAGGAGGCTGAAAACGCTGATTCAGGAGAGGGGCTTGGCTGTTCTACTTCCCTGAACAACCATTGCCATGGCAACCCCATCTAGAATGCACTGAGCAAGGGATGTGAACGATGCGTAATGCAACCGCAGTGCGTCA
This sequence comes from Lampetra fluviatilis, assembly GCF_964198595.1. NCBI lineage: Eukaryota > Metazoa > Chordata > Hyperoartia > Petromyzontiformes > Petromyzontidae > Lampetra > Lampetra fluviatilis. Next base: position 3,075,024 of record NC_136292.1, read on the forward strand.
GAGAGAATATTTGTTTATATTTTTTTATTTGCGGGAGGTATAAATATCACCACGTCACTTTTGCATGTTCCCCGAGTGGGTTTTTATCCTCAAAATAGGTATCTTTTGTAAAAAAAAAAGGTTGAAGGTTATGTTGGTGCATATACAGCAGTCATATATGGAGCAGAGACTCACATGGGTATGGTGTGTAAGTAACACAAATGGAGATGCTTTATTTTTTTTTGTTTATTTTTTTTACACATTTGAATTTCTACCTTTCGGGGGTTTGTTGGTACTGATAGTTTTGAAGAGTCACACGTTTCAAGGTTACACACATTGAAGCCTATAAACATACAGAAGATAGTATATGTTTACTTTGAGTTTAATATTGGTGTGATATTTTTACAATAATTCAGATACTGCAGTACTTTTAAGGAACGTATATTATAAGGCATCAATATTCAATTTCAAATTCAAAACCTGAATATAATCAAAATGCACAGCATTGCCAATTCCCGAATCAATGTTCACTTAAGAAGGCATATGTTAAATAACACATTCCTGCGGAGGGAGATGGTAGGAACGTTGGGTTGCTCGGTCAATGGCCAGGGTCAACGGCGGCGTGGTGTATTCTGCAAATATGCCCGACTGTGAGGGCGGGCACAAGCTGGCGTGAGTAGGTTAAACGTTGAGTTTTATAAGGGCACCACGGGGTGACCAGCCCCTCCCCACCAAACCCCACCCCCCACCCAGCCCCACCCTCCCCACCCAGCCCCTCCCCACCCTCCCCTCCCCATCCAGCCCCTCCCCACCCTCCCCACCCAGCCCCTCCCCACCCTCCCCACCCAGCCCCACCCCTCCCACCCCCCACCCAGCCCCTCCCCACCCTCCCCACCCTCCCCTCCCCTCCTCACCCAGCCCCTCCCCACCCTCCCCACCCAGCCCCTCCCCACCCTCCCCTCTCCACCCAGCCCCACCCCTCCCACCACCACCCCTCCCACCCCCCACCCAGCCCCTCCCCACCCTCCCCACCCATCCCCTCCCCTCCCCACCCTCCCCTCCCCACCCAGCCCCTCCCCACCCTCCCCACCCAGCCTCTCCCCACCCTCCCCTCTCCACCCAGCCCCACCCCTCACATTTTTGGATGCACGACGGACGGACGGACACAATAATCCCCTGTGGGCTGGTGTAACCAGGAGGTTCCTACCAGTATTAACATTGCCTTATCATTTGACAGGGAAACGTCTTAACGAAACAGTGGTAACCAAATTCAAGAACGCGTTCCTGCCATAAATCGCCGAATGATAAAAGAAAGCATCCAGGCCAGTGAGCACTTTAAATCTCCTATATGCAGCTTGAGTTTTAGATAACGTGACCTCTGTAATAATATCATGAACACAGATCAGCCATTATAACCTACTGGCGGTCCGAATGCTCAAATTAAAAATTTACCCATCGCTATATTTCATATACATTTCCATTAATCTAAAGAGTCATATTAAATCGCTGCAAATGTAGAATTATGTATTCATCGCAACCATTGTTTTTATACCCAATTAAAGTTGCATTGGGTTTTTTTTTTTCAAACACATCCCATACATGTCAACCCATACGATTTACCCCGTATTCTTGTACAATGAAATTGAGTTTTCAGGTCCATTGTTGTCTATTTCTTTGTGTTTCTCCCTTGTGATAGGACTAGGATGAACGTTGAGATGTATAAGGGCACGGGGTGACCAGTAAGGTCTGAATTGGTCTGTAAGAAGGTAGGCACTGATTAGGTGTTGAGAGGTATGACATCCCTTCATTTTCCATGCTTGTCTCACGAACAGAGACGTTGTCTCAATGTGTTTTCATCAGCCCGATGAACTGTCCTGAAAAGCAGATGGTTAATTTAAACTCATAATAATAACACTCCTGTATGAATGTGCAGTGTTTAGTGTCATCTAAACACCCATTGTTGATATATCCCGTGCAGGAGAGACAACGCATCTCAATTGTCTCTCAATTGTCTAAAAAAAAGCACATTCAATGGGATTGAATGAAAGCTATACTCTTAGGTTATTTCGGTAAAGTCACGTAGACAAAATTTTTTTATAATAAAAATAATAATATAATTATTATTTAATTTCTATTGTTATTTGTATTATTTTGTATGATTTATTTTTAAAAATAATAATGGAAATAGTAGTTTATTTATATTAGTATTACCATGACTTATTAATTAATTATTTTTTACATACCTGTCTTTACCGAAAAAACAACAAGAGTATGAGTCCTTGCAGTCATGAAAGCTTCAAATCTAGAATGAATGAAAGCTATTGAATGGGGCTGGCAAGTGGGAACCCTAAGAAACCAAACGGTGTCACGTGGTCCCAGTGCTTTAAACAGTTGCCTAGCAACGGCGTGGTCCAGTCAGGCGAGCCAAGGCCTATTCCGGTAATGATGAACAAACGTCGGCGTTTATTGATGTTTAACAATTGTTATCACTGTTAAGTCGATTGATGTTATTTCTTGGTAAATGTTTCAAGTTGAGCGCGATGCAAATCGTTAATTGTCAGTGACATTTTACAGAGAACTGCGGGATATATTGATTGTTGCGCCCTTGTAAACCTCAGCGTTTGTATATCTGTGGCACGTCAGATTTAAAGTTGTACATCGCAACCGCAGGGAACAATTCCGTAGTAGTTTTTTTAAGAGTGAGTTTGTCAACAGCAATTTGTTCGTGAGTGCACAACGACACAGCATACAGCAGTACGGTATTTGGTTATCTATGATCACTGTTTCATTGCTTTTATGGCTTTATTTTGGTGATTTTCGAAAAGTTTTTGGTTTAGGCCATGTGTGTTTGTTGTAGTACGGAGTTAGACTGATGGCCTTAATCTAAGTTGCCTTGTGGTTGTTGTTTGACTTTTTTTGCACAGTGTTGGTGTACGGTGCTTTTTCTGTCTATTTGTTTGTGTTTCTTCGTTTGTGATGGGACTTTGTAGGACGAACGTTGAGATTTATAAGGACACGGGGTGACCAATAAGGTCTGCATTGGTCTGTAATAAGGTAGGCACTGATAAGGGGTTGACAGGTATGCAGTTAGTCGGTCATCAGTAGCGTATGTAGTGTGGTAAAGTGTGGGTACTCCCACCACCTCAATCAAGCATGTCTCATCGGTGTGGAATTGTAGCTCCATAAATTGTAGTGAACGCCCTCCGCCAGCAGAGGCATGTGTAGGGCTACACTTTCACTTTCATTTTACATCTAAATACCACTTGTCTATTCAGACTCTTAGAGCCAGGTATAAGTATAATACATTATTCTGTATTTGTGTATATAGTGGAGGGTTGCGAAAGCCTACGTGTTAATTCTAGATTTGAAGCTTTCGTGACTGCAAGGATTCATATTCTTAGGTTTTTTCGGTAACGTCACGTGTTAAACTGATAGTGTTTCCTGCATGCGCCTTTCGTGCAGGATTTATTGAAGGGCTTTGTGGTTTTCACATCAGGTGTGGTTTTCACACCTGATGATGATTGCTTGTGTTGCAATCGAAACGTCGTGAGAAATTTATTGTTTTATATTTTTATTATTTTATTGTTTCCCTTCGACGTGACTTTACCGAAATAACCAAGAATATGAATCCCTGCAGTCACGAAAGCTTTAAATCTAAATGCTTCTTCACACTTTAAAGTGACGGTCTTCTCATTTTAATATATGCAGTCGCATCTTACCCTGCGCAGTTGATCAATTACATATTGTACTGTATTTGTAGTTGGAGTGTTGTTCTCTTATATGTATCCTTTTTATCCAAAAACTTCAGTGGTCGGTTGCATACAAAACCTGAAGTGGGACCGGTTTGGATTTAAAGTACTCGAGTACAATGTAAGGGGAAAATATAACTTAAGGCGTGTTATTCTCTTGGTCACGTTCTTATTACATGAAACCATTATTTGAAAGGAATGGGCCTGACATTTCAACAAGAAGCTGCTAAATTTCAAAAATTCAACTGATATTTCCCTCGGAATTTTTACATTAAAAAATATATATTTTTACTCAATTTTTGCGTGCTATTAGTGTCCTGCTATGAGACGGAAGTTTCATTCATTTTGATATTTCGCAGACTAGTGCATTCTTTAATGTTCAAGAAATGGCCCATAAAAGCGAATATTACAGAGTTCCCTCTGAGATTCCTCCGTGACCTCTATTGCACCATTAAGGGACAGTACTTTCCACCTACTCTGCCACGGAGAGCAACTTTTGTCGCATGGCAGTCAAACCAATATATTAATTCTCAACACTGGAATTTAAGCAAATGAAATGCAGAACCAAATTTAATAGGTAGCTTTTTTGTGCAATAAAATAATTAGTGACAGGGCTGAGACTAACAACTCACTACACTTGAGAACCTGATTTAATAACATACGGATTTATGGATATGTACCCAGGTTCTCAGCTGTGCCATCTCTGTGCTCTGACCTCTGGAGCCATCCAGTTACTTCTTCTGGGAAAAAAAAGATATATATTACTGTGTTGTCCCATAAACCCATTCATGCGATGCCACTATTGCACAAGAAACCTGGGAACTTAATTGTTTGTAAACTGTATAGCATGTCGTATTTGTATAAAAAAAATACTATACAGGTTCTCATCCTGTTTAAATTGTTATAATGATAAGAACAAATGCACGATAGACAATTTGATAACTATGAAAGACACTTTATGCCAATACATCCTTATTTGTTTTTTGGCATACAGTATTTCCTAAACATTTTAATAACATAACTTACCCTCAATTGAGTATGACGTGCAGAGATGGAAGCAGCATAGACTTCCAAAATCCCCATGTCAGAAGTGGTAAATACAGTTGATATAGCTACTGATCGTTTTGCATGCATTTATCACTGGAAATATTGTATCACTCGACATGGACGTGCAAAGAAATCCGGGCAGATGCAATGTGCACTTGACAGCAGAATTTATTATATCTATATGACTCTAATTTGCAAAGCCATATTGCTGTTCAAGCATGCTGCTTTATATGAAACATTTGTACTCTGATTATTTTGGTAATGGCATTATGAGCTTAAATATGATCTTGACCAACGACAATCTAATTTTCGACGTAAAGCTTCTTTCGTGACTGCAGGGATTCATCTTCTTGGTTCTTTCGGTAAAGTCACGTAGAAGGGAAATAATAAAATAATAAAAAGAAAACATAATAAAATTTCGATTTAAAGCTTTCGTGACTGCAGGGATTCATCTTCTTGGTTCTTTCGGTAAAGTCACGTAGAAGGGAAATAATAAAATAATGAAAATAAAACATAATACAATTTCGATTTAAAGCTTTCGTGACTGCAGGGATTCATCTTCTTGGTTCTTTCGGTAAAGTCACGTAGAATGGAAATAATAAAATAATGAAAATAAAACATAATAAAATTTCGATTTAAAGCTTTCGTGACTGCAGGGATTCATCTTCTTGGTTCTTTCGGTAAAGTCACGTAGAAGGGAAATAATAAAATAATAAAAATAAAACATAATAAAATTTCGATTTAAAGCTTTCGTGACTGCAGGGTTTCATCTTCTTGGTTCTTTCGGTAAAGTCACGTAGAAGGGAAATAATAAAATAATAAAAATAAAACATAATAAAATTTCGATTTAAAGCTTTCGTGACTGCAGGGATTCATCTTCTTGGTTCTTTCGGTAAAGTCACGTAGAAGGGAAGTAATAAAATAATAAAAATAAAACATAATAAAATGAAATAATTCTCACGACGTTTCGGCTACAACGCAAGCACCTGAAGACGGCTGCTTGCGTTGTAGCCGAAACGTCGTGAGAATTATTTCATTTTATTATGTTTTATTTTTATTATTTTATTACTTCCCTTCTACGTGACTTTACCCAAAGAACCAAGAAGGACAATCTAATTTTGACCATATACTTAAACATCCTCAATCTTTCCTATAACCCGTCTGAATTACGGTCTCCCCACACCATCTTTATCCTTTATGGTTATGCGATGCCACCATCCATCTTATATGGCCAATAAAAGTAAAAAAAAACGCTAAGTAACCTTAATTTTATTTCCTGTATATATGATTTATATTTGTTGGAAGAAGGTGGGGGCTAGCTCCATACACGTGACTGTTGGCAAATTAATAATACAGTTCAGATTTTATAGTTAACATTTTCTGATCAAATGCAGATAGAGGTGGAGCTCACCTCCTCTTTACAGTTCTGAGCCAGTTGTGGAAAATCCATATCGCTAGCTTAGTCTTCAAAGGATAATCCAAGTGGTACCCATTTTATTGACTCCAGATGGATGCTGAGCTGAGTTAACACCAAACCAGGATTGGAACTTACAACTTACTGCTGAGCCACCTGATCAGATATAAAACACATAAAATAAACATATAAATTTCGATTTAAAGCTTTCGTGACTGCAGGGATTCATATTCTTGGTTCTTTCGGTCACGTAGAAGGAAAAAAAAATGTCTTTCTAACAGCCTTGTTTCTTCACCTGAGGACGGCTGCTTGCGTTGTCCGAAACGTGAGAATTTTATTTTATTATGTTTTATTATTGTATTATTTCCCTTCTACGTGACTTTACCGAAAGAACCAAGAATATAAACATATAAACTCTTCCGATAATATGTACGCCACTTATGCAATAGCACAATCACCGAACAAATTGCCAACACTCTCCTGAATCGCATGATGCCTTGTTGATTACGTCACTGCATTGGGTGCTTGTTGTTTGCAGAGCAACACGACGTGTTAAAATGGACATCGTACGGGGCAGCCTGGAGGAGATTTCGCGTGCGCCCTCTTCGGGACGGACCAGGCCAGGGAGCCGCGTGGGCAGTGCTGTGGCTGGGGAGCGGTCCCGGTCCAATGTCTCTCCTGCAGGAGGGGCCCTAGAGATCTTGAGTCCTGAACCTCCAGCCCTAAAGGTCAGGGACTTTGGCATGCTATTAGTATATATGTACACACCAATGTGCCTAGCATGATAATGATACGCACATTGTTATACTACAGACAGTGTGTAGCATAATAATTATTTGATGAAAACATTGGGAGTCCACAGAGACGGAATTGTGTTTTGCAAAGCAGAACTGGGAAAATGCAGGACTCTATTTAATATGCCATTCGAGTAAAGTACATAGTGTTATTGCGTGTATGATATATTCTGATGAATGACCTTTATTACACGAGAGCATTGATTTATATTGCACTTTCATGCATAGGCATATTGACATGGGAGGAAATATGTAAGCCGACCCAAGCCATATGGATTAAACCTACCAAAACGGGTTTACAAATTATGACATACAATTTGAGTAAACTGAAAACGATGCTATTGAAAGGTTGTTGTCTTGATGTAGTTGTGTATATTTATATCTCGAATTTGGAATTGAGTCTTAATTAATGGATTATTTTCGAGCAGAGAACATAAATCATGATTTGTAGATTGGAGGAGATTTCACGTGCGCCCTTTTCGGGATGGACCTCTCATCTTTGCTTTCATATTAAAGATATACACTACCTTATTCCTTATGGATTGCAGCTTTTAATGGCCTTATCACTAAGATATTCACAGAGCTCATCTGAACATTTATTGTGTATCATTTAATGAACAAATGTAAAAGTGAAGCACGAGCTTTTTTTCATCATTGGCCTTTTAGTGAAATTGGGATCTACTTTCCACATGCTTTTGTTGGTGAAGACTCACCACATTGCAGTGCTTGTATATGCTGCTGATTTGCTCCAACTGTTTCAAAAATTATAACGAGAGCCAAGAGTCATACAGCTTTCATAGCACCAAAAGCCTGCACTTTTGGCTAAGTTTAAATCAGTTGTGTGTGTAAAAAATTTTGCATTATTTTCGCTGGATTATAAAAGGAAATATAGCAACATCTCATATTTCCTAACTACATATCAGGGACATCATGTCCTAGATGTAAAAGTTGTTAATATGTTTTCACATGTTATTTTTCAGGATCGTACTATTTCAATAGAAGATATTAGTGATATATCTACTGACTCTGATACATGTTTAAATGAGGACATAGTTGTTCAAAAATACAACTTTGATCCAACTGCAAATGCTGATAAAATGTTAAAAATTAGCCCATGCATTTTGGAAACCAGGATTGGTAGCCCTACTGAGTTGGATGAGGATCAAGAAGAGCTCAATACTATTGCATTTGCTGGGAAAAATACCAGTCAAGAGACTCAAGAAGGTATGTATAAATATATAATTACTGTTACAATAGTAATACAACTGTAATTTATAGTTTAATTGCACATAATTCAACCACATGTGTCATCTTATAATCTTACTGCAGGATTATCCCAAATGATGTAAAACACAAATATAATTAATTTTTTTAAGTTGAAGATCATACAGTTGAAAATAGGGTTCAGAAAGCTCTGGAGAAGATGAAGAAATTGGACAAGATTTTATTACGGAAGCAGGAGAGAGAAAATGAAGTGAAGAGAGAAGGTAGAGAGCTTTTACAAACATTGTGGAAAGAACTGCAGGTAATTTTGCCTCGTGCACAAATCATTTTTGGAGTACATTTGCCAAAGTTCAATTATAATATAACTTTCGATTGATAATTATCAATCCTTCAATCGTCCCTATTATGTTTGACATTAATGTAAATTATCTCTACGGATATCCTTAATTAGCCATTTCTGGGCATGAACAGCCGATCATGTTTCTCTCAAAAAGGATCAGTAAAAGACAATTTCAGGTAAATAGTGTGTTAATGAGCTGTATTTAAAGGAATTGCACTTACTGGGGTGGTGTAAACAAAGTAAATTGCATTATGTTTAAACCTTATTTATTTTCTATTTTTTGTCAAGTGTGATTTCATTGTTAACTAGTTGTATTACGTGGATGCTATTTGATTCACTTGTTGTGACTTCTTTGAATGCGGAACAGAATGGGGAGAATGTAAGTGTTGAAGAAGAAGAAAATACAAGGAAGTATTTAGCCTTGATCCCACCTACCAGCTGTGCATGGGATGGTATGTCTTTAAGTAGTTTACTTCTATCAATGTATTTTCAATATTTGTAGTATTATATGCTATTTCAATTACCAATGTATGTATGTTGAATCTTGACTTAAAGCTTTCGTGACTGCAGGAATTCATCTTCTTGGGTCTTTTGGTAAAGTCAGGTAGATAGGTTATCTTTGTTATTTTCTTTGAACCTATCTACGTGACTTTACCGAAAGACCCAATAATATGTATGTTGAATGTATGCAGTATACGTAGCCAACTGTGCTAATTGGAGGTGCGGGGGAACGACAACAAACCAAGTCGGTGCTATATGTTTAAAAGGAAGAACAAATATGCATTCTGACCATGAAATTGTATTTGTTAGAGGTGACTTTATTTTTATTATTGGAAGTAAATATACACATCACATAGTGGAAATGGATTGATTACAAATTGTAACCCTAATTTGCGTGTTTGCTATTTTAAAACAGTATGTGTACCCAATTTTTTCTGGATTGTGCAATTGGTGTCTTGTGATCAGACAATCAACTTGAATATCTCTCAAAGCATTGCGACTCTTCATGATAGAAAGTAGATATTACTAAGCTACCACTGAAATCCCTTGAAGTGGCCCGATTCACAACGGAGGGGCCATCACATTCCCACCAACTCTACGACTGAGAGTAAAGTATTTAATTATCAGCCAAATAAATTTCAGAACCAAAAATGAATATGATAGTTTTTGGTGCAATCATTGGTGATCGGGCACATTCTCTCAACCCGCTTCACTTGATAACCTGGTATTCAAATACAATATTTAAGTAGTATCAGCTCAGTGCTCTGACCTCTGAGCTACCTTGCAAGTTATATCCTTAATTATTTACATCTTATATGGTATTATAATTATTTACATGCAGTGCAGTAATGTATTATGTATTTACATTTTCCATATTTAGTAGTTTTTTGTTGTCATTTTGTTTAACCTATCTAAATGACTATAACCGAAAGACCCAAAGAATATGAATTCCTGCACTCACGAAAGCTGTCAGTCAACATTTTCCTTGTTTGCAGATGACAGCTTTGATGGGGCTCCAGTTACGCCACTTTTTCACACCCAAGTACCTTTTGAAGAAAATAATGAAACACCTACACGGCAGTGTGGGTCAAGTAAGCCGCACTAATATATGCATCAGCACGGTATTGAGAGATAATTAAATTTAAATATTTAAATTTAAATAATTGTATTATTGATTCCAGCTGCATTGAGCTGTTTACCATATCTTTCAACAGGATTAACAAAAAGCTCATCCAACAGAACCCAACGCCACAGTGCAGATGGCGCATCAATGCGTGGCATCTACAAAGAATGTAAATCAAAGACAAATCTTCAAGAAAGTGAACGCAATTTCATTCGAAAGAACATAGAGGTAATCTTGTCAGAGACCAATGTTGTTACATTTATTTAGTGTAAAATACATGATCTTGTTCAAGAGGTCATGAACGTTGTTCTTTTAAACGTTATTAATTGTATAATTTGCAAAATTACCCCAATTTTTCAGATGGTGCGAGAAGTGGGAAACCCAATTCAAATAACGGAAGATGAAAAGAGCAGGCTTTTGCACCTCCTACAGGACATTGATGAGTCAGAAGATTCACATGCTGATTCTGAGGACAAGGTAAGATGTTTCATTGACCTAATTACATTTTTAAAAACCATATGCCAATTTAAAAACAATATAAAATAAATTAAACAACATAAAAGAATTACAGGAGAGACACAATTGGAAAACTCAGTTGAATATTATTACCTAGACTCAATTTGATATTGAAAGCAACACACCAACATGCAAGAAGGCAGCTTTTAATGTGAACATTACTTTGATGTAGATCAAAAACATGGATACCGACAATGAAAATGGAAATATGTTGACAAGTGTGTCAAGAAGGATGCAAAGATGCACAATACGAATTACAATGAGATGGAAATAACAACACATAGATCAGGGAACAAACAAAAAATCAAAGACATAATTTACGAGACCTGGGTTTTGGTAGAATACATCACTAGCGAAGATGGGCAATGGATGAGACTGGTCAAGAAATGGTAGTCAAAGTTTAGAATGTGCCCAAGTGCACAACCACCACAAAGATTGACTGACAAGATCAGTTCTATGTGCAGGCATGAGAGGGTTTGTGACAATACAGGACCGGGAGGATAGCATTAACGTGGGGAGCCCTTCATCCAGCAGTGGACAGGAATATAATGATGATGATAAAATATTTTACCATGTAATATGGAAACAATTGTCTATGCTAAATTGACAGTACATTAATTTCAAACGACTAAATAGTGTTCTTTGCAGTCACGAAAGCTTTAAGTCAAGACTAAATAGTGATAAAAATAGATTTCACCCATTTAGATACGGTGTATTACAATGGCATGTTAGAATGCCAAATTCGTTTTTTAATTGCTGCACTGAAATCAATCTTGACACTTCATGCATAGCTGTAGTATTTGGTGAATGTGTTAAATGTTACTGCCACATGTACACACTAGGTGGCACCAGAGGTATTGTATTTTTAACTCATTGGACGTGCCTTTGGATTCATAATAAATATTATACATATAAACGCCTAGTTATGAATAATACTGGTCGCGACAGCCTACGTGTTAAACTGTGCCTTTGGATATTACAATTTTGTGCAATTCAGTAAAAACATTGATTTCACTCGCATATCAGTAAATTTTTTATACGCACAGTCGAGCAATACTTTATCTTTTATGATACGTTAAACCATTGACAACCTCCGTTATTGGTAGTGGTAACAGTTTAAATAGTATCTTACTACAGATAACATATCCAGTTCAGACATTACCTCTGTCTATAAAAATGTCCTGCATAATATATTTATAGAAGCTTTAACTATCCAAATTACTCACATCATTTATTTGGCATTGTGTAATGTCATTTGAAACTGGAATGGCGTAATGTGTCCACATTTAAGTCTCACAGTGTATTTGATATTTGGCTCAAACTTATTTTTTTTATTTTTTATTTTAATGGTTTACTTTAATGTTGGTTTATTTTAATGAGTTTTTTTTAATGTTTTAAATCATTTAAAGTCTTATTTGGTATGATATTCTTCTCAAACGTTGAAAAAAGTACTAAAACATGACTTCCGAAAAACATGTTGAATCCAAATCACAGCACTGTTTATATCGACTATTGAATGAAGCTCTTCTCACACCATGTCGGTCATGGTGATTGTTTGTGCATACTTCACCATGCTGGTCAGTGCAGATTAGTGAGTGGAGGTACCCAGGGACAATTCAGATATTGCTCATCAAAGATGTTAGCCATGGGCGGGAAAACAACTCCTGTGACTGGGTTCGTAGCATAGGGTTACAATCATTGCTCTATAAACTAATTGTGTTTTTTTGTTTTACACATGAACTAACACAGCAAGCAGTGGAGTGTGCGGTAGTGATGGCTGGCGAGGGCTACGTGCCCGAGGTGAAGGAGCAGCAGCAGCTGGAGGAGATAGACAGTCGATTGCATTCCATCCTTCCTGCCGAGCAGTTCGCCCTCATCAGAAGCACACCTCACCTCGACTGCCACTCCTTTCAGCAGGTATCAAAGAGGAGTAACCACCCATGGGGGACCAGTCATGAACTGGTCACAAAAGCAAAATAACAATTTTGATGTTTGGTTTTTAAAAGCAGGTTGGGCTTAGAACTCTGCCGCTGAATGTTGCCTGCATCCACTGTAATTCAGTGTGAAAGGATCTAGAAGGACATGTCCACAATGGGAGTTATAAACAGTCTTGTAGATTGGTTGGAATTTGAAAATAAAAAATATAAATACAGTCAATTTTTCAGGTTGTGTTGTCTCTTTAGCCTGCTTTCGTCTGGTTGGCTATGGTTAGACTTTTATATAAATCCCTAGCATAGTAAGCAGGTAGTCTCTGTATCTGTATATTTCAGCCAAGTAACTCTCATTTCGTTTTCTAAAATGTAATCACAATATTCGTCACCAAGAATAAACTGTTAATCTATGGCCAAGGACTCTTACTCTCGATATTTTTCATTGGCAACTCTGAATTTCTCATTTAACAGACATGGATGTTAAATGTTTATTACGTGGATTTTAGGAACATGTTTCTCTTCGTAGAATTAATATTTAGCAATTTAGTATTCCTTGCATTTGGCATAGACCTGACTGCACTGCTCTGGACATTACTTATTGAGATAATATCCGTTTTGTACACCAATATCATAAAACAGCATGCTGGTCTGAGGTCATGTGGCAATGTGGGTAATGCTTTAGGGACCTTTGTGATATCCCAAATACTATGAAGGTCTGCAGCACTGGTGGGACTGCATGACGCATTTGTCCAATGAGATAAAGTAGATATAATGTTAAATGTTTAATACGAATGGAATAAAATAAAATAAAACATCACGACATTTCGATCGCAACACAAGCGGTCGTCATCAGGCCGCTTGTGTTGCGATCGAAACGTCGTGATTTGTTTTATTTTATTTCTAACTACGTTACTTTACCGAAAGAACCAAAGAGTATGGATTCCTGCAGTCACGAATGGAATATTTAGTAATCTATTGAATTACTGGTTGTGACAAATACTTTAGCTTGTTTTTATTATGAGGTCTTGGAATGTATTGAGTTTTTAAAGCCTTTATATATATTAAAAAAAATATGGAGTAGTTTGGTGTACGTTATATCAAGCATAGCTTCAAATATTAATATACGATTTTTTTTATAAATATAAAAACATGAATATGAACATACCATATTTTATATAAATGGAGCATACTGCAAGGTGTTCTATGTAATTTGAGCATAATTGTGAAATACATTACCATGTATTTCACTGTTAAATGAATTGGTTTCAAATGTATGATTCACTAAAGTAGAATTCACTTTAAGACGTACAATTCTGCCCAATAAATGAACCTCCAGTTCCTGATGAAGCTATAATTTCCTTTCAAGTCATATGTTGCATGATAACTTAGTGTGTTGACAAAAAAGGTCCAATCTCATTAACAGCACTATATGACACACCGAAAATAATAAACTTGCAGATCGGATGTAATTATACAAATATTTTGCGACCGTGACACACATATGGTGCTCAGATGTTATGCGGTAATTGTGTGATCCTGTTATGGCAATACAGTTTATTTCGGTTTTGAAGGAAAACTTCTGTTCCGTGCAAAATGTGTGGCTCATGAAAGCTGCCCTTGTGCGATAAGACCAAATACAAACAAATAAGTTAAACTTGGCAAGGCCTGGACAAACATAGATTTTACATTTTGGTTCTTTGAAAATACATTGGAATCTTTGTATCCAATGTGTTTCAAGTCATAGCAACACAGACATCCACTCTCCCACATGACAATGCTTGTATATTTGCGAGGCATGCAATGATTCTCACCCCTCACAATGTGATGAATTGTCACAATTTAGGGTTGCAATTTGATATTGACGGCAGGAGAGATTATGGAAAATTATAGCAATATCACACTCGAATGTAACCTTACAAAAAATTGTCTTTTGGTAGTGTATTCAAATTCATTTTAGCCTGGTGGCTGAAAATATTAAATATATATGACATTGAGATTTACTCATAATAGTATTAATATTAAAAATTGTTGTCATGGAAGTCCCATACATAAGTCATCATTATTATTTGGGGTTATTATTCAATTAAAGAGTTGTTTTTTATCACATTGAGTTCATATCTATCTTTCCATTTGCCTAAATAGAGCAATATAATTAGCATAAACCACAATACTGTATTCTTACGCAAAATAAGATGCGGGTATTATGAGAAAATAATTAATTGGAATAACTACCTTGAATTGTACATGCCTGTTAATAGCTCATCTTTTAAAATGTACTCAAATTCATTGTGTGCACATCAGAAAATAGTAACGCTATGAAATTAAGTACAGGTTAATTTGTAGCCTAATTTCCTGTTGTAACGTAGACCATTCTGTTTGTCCCGTTGTGTAAGGCTGAATAGGATGTGTAGTCCCGTTGTTTTCATGTTTCAAACATCTAAGGATAAGCACAGTCTGTTGCTACGGAAGTCTCAACATCAGCTAAACGTGGTGTGACCCCTGAGCCAATGCTGCCGAGTGTAAGCTGTGCCTTTTTATATTTGAAATCTTGTTTCGTGCTGGCCCATAGCTAGCCAGCTTGAAAATTAATTTCGTAGCTTTTATGCTCTTTGTGCAAGAGTGCAGCATTTCCAACTGCACTCAAATTAAGCTTGTAGAATTTTATTTTATTTGATGAAATAGTTGTACATGTAGATTGTAATTTTGTGCTTCTTCATAATTTTAGGTTGAATGCAGTCTATTCTCTTGCAGTTATGAGTAGTTTCAAAACACTACCACAACAATGTAGCTGCCACTACTATGAATGGTTGACTAAATTGTGTGAAACAGGCAGCTGAGAAAAAGTACACAAAATACCCTCTACAGGCTTGTGGCATAACAGTGAAAGCAAAAGTTTTAAAATAAGCAATGCAAGTGTACATATTTAAATTATAAATGAATAAATAAGGAAATATGCATGAACAGAGTCGTTCTTTATGCACTGTGAGCTCCATTTAGCCGGTGTAAATGCTTGGTTAAAATACAGTCTTGTATCCACAAACATTGTGTAATGTCTTCTACAGCTGCTTCAGGTCTATCGTCAACATACACTCGATGTAAAGTTTTAAATGTCCAATATGTGAAATGTGTGTGGCTCAGCAGCAGACCGGGTAGCTACAATCGGAAGGTTTCAAGTTCAAATCTTTATTAGGGGTTGACTCTGCCCATGATCCTTCCAGGGTTGATAAAAATGAGTACCAATTCGTAATGAAGTTAACAGTGCGTGTCCAATGGCTAAACTCACTCCTGTCACAGAAATGTGGAATTTCGACCTCAGGCTCAAGGCTGCCAACAGAATATGAGCACATACTCTTTGCTTGTTTGAGCAGGACATCACTTTGACTTGACTATAGCTCATTGCAGTCAACTGAAATTACTTGTCTCCGTAAGAGGGTAGCCATTTGATATGCACTGCAAAGCATGTTCTTTGGGTCTTTCGGTAAAGTCACGTAGATAGAACAATTAAATAATAAAAATAAAAATCCAAATAAAATTAATCATTATTTTTTTTCCTGCAGTCACGAAAGCTTTAAGTCAAGACACTACAAAGCACTTTTTAAAAGTACTAAATCAGAAGTGGAATCTGACATATCATTGCCAGTTTCTAAAGTTGTATACTCTAACTGTAATTTGCATTTACTGGTAGCATAGAATACCACAATTTATTTATAATGCACCATTGGAGGACTCCAACATTTTCCATGTGAGAATGACCAGCTGATGCCTGCATGCATTGAATGGGTAGATTTTCAAACGTGTCATCCTGCATACTTGATTTTTTATCAAAATGTTGCACCTGTAGATATTTCGTGAGATTGAGTGAAGTGCAATCCAATCTACAGTAGATCTATACACAATTATATTGTATTACTTCCCAAACAATAATGTCAGGATTACAGTTTGAACTCGTTATATACAATAATATTCACTTTTATTTTCATGATTTCACATTTGAAACTTTCTATACATTTTCACATTCAACTAACACTTTTCATTTTGTTGTATCAATTATAAAATTAACTTTGTTGTAGTTCTCAACACTTGTATGAGCTCAGTGTTATAGTTTAAATATTTACACTTACAATAAAGATACTTATCTTTCCATATTTAACCTTCTCTGAAACATCAATTGTCTCAGCATTGGTTAAGCCAAAAAAAAACAAGAGATAGTGCTCCTGGGAAATATTGCAATCTGATCATTCATTTTCGATTTGTGGAATGGGTTTTTTTTTGCAGACCATCAGCTTTGAAGCCAATGAACTTAAAACAAAGGTCAAAGCAACTGTAGTGGATTAGCCTGAGTGACAATGAGGCAGAACATATCTGTTTAAACTGATTGTTGACCCAACACCGTCTTTTATTTGTCAATGTTTAAATATACCCATTTATTATCCCTTGTCTTACAGTACTCATTGTTGGTCACCATGACAATGTTTGGTATTGTGTGCAGCAGCTGCAAACCAGCTGTCAAAGTGAAAACATCAGAATCTACAAATAGCTGACCCACAGGGAAACCGAAACAACCTCTTTGTGTCAAAGTTCGACTTGGGGCATGGTTATCGAATGGACAGAAAGTGCAACTGCTCTGCTGCTCACAAGGCTGTAGGGGCTCAGATGCCAGGCTATGAAGAGGGCTGAAATTGGACAGGGAATCCCATTTAATTCCTTGCACGAGGTCCCATGCCAACCACTCTGAGTCCTTCCATCTGTGCAACTAAGTCACTCAAGATATTCCGTCTACAGATTTCAATGTACACAACAACAACTGCTTCAGAAACAAAAGGATATTGGGACATGTGTGTTGAACAGCAGCAATTTAGACGAAACAAAACAAGCTTAATATTTGGTTTTACAGGCATTGATGCTTGGAACAGTCTACCAAAGGGTGTGTTTTGTGCTCAATTAACTCCAGTGCGCTATGAATAAGTGCGGAAACACCTGTCCACTTATGCCATTTCGAAAAACTCCAATTATATTTGGCAATTGCCCAGATAACATATCCCAACTTGTGTATGGTACCAATGCCAATGAATTATCTTGAAGTATTTTTCGTTGTATTGCCCCTCATACTGTATGTTTGTTAAATACAAAGCATCAATATTTTTCCGCGTTTTTCTCCACATTTTTGGAACTTGCAAAGTATATCAGTGACACTTTTATGAAGTTTATGACATTTAGTTGACATCATACTTTTTGCATAATATATTGTACATAAATGTAGGCTTCGAATGATTCCTCCCAACAGATTTTTCCCACCATCGAGTCGATTAATTGTGTCGTGATTTGATAACTCACTTGTAGTCTCATCTGTATTGTCAGTCTTGTATTTTTATCTTTATTTATTTTAGTCTCTGGCCCAATTAGCATAGAACTTCCATAGACCTAGATACTCTATTTTTTATGCACCGTTTGATGCGTGCATTATAATAGTGCCTAATACAAAATCACCCAGAATGCGCTGTATCTCATCACGTGTTGGAAGATAAGCAGAGTTTAGCCTGGATACTGGTTGGATGGGCAACTTCAATGCATAACAGGCATTATAGGCTACACACAATTTTGAGCTGCAGAGAGCAGTGTAGAAAAGTGTGTTGTGGACATGTACTTTTATGCTCCCACATATTTTGCTCCCTGCTTTTATCAACCCACACTAACCAGCGTGGTGAAATATGGTCAAATAACCCCGATGACTAATATGATTGTAATCATGGACAGAGAATATTTGCAACATTTACAATTTAACAAATGCCTCATACAGTATTAAATGCACTTTGCACTATAAGTCCCACAAAAAAATGCGGGGTGGGTGGGGGTTGGTTAAAGTATATTGCACTTTGTAAATTAAACTTTGGTCTTTTTTAAGCCAAGATAGTTTTCTCAATCCTCTCTTTGGTCAAAAGGAGCCTGTGTTGAATGGAGACGCAGTTGGGGACGGCCCAGGAGAAAAGGCTCTCCAGGACTTCAGGGAAACACGTGAGCTCCAACAGCGCCTGCAGGAAATTGAGCTACAGTTGGAAAGACTACAGAATGCAGCAGCAGAGCCGGTACTGTATACGTGCACTTTGGATGTGAATGCTGAAGATATTTGCCCGAATTTGAAAAGATTTAAAGCTGTACAAAAATTATGTCTGCGGTTATTTTACGCTTGAAAAAACAAAGCCATTAAATGAATAAAGTAATGTGATTAATAAAAAAATAATTGTATTTTAGATATTCAACGTGGGGTAAAAGAAGAGGTGTGATGATGGCAGCTTTAAGATATTTTTTCTATTCCCAACTTAAAAAAAAAAATTGTGTAGGCTACTCTTTCAAAAATGTCACTGCCTTAACATACGTGAGTTACTTTACCAGCATATAAATAGTGTTCGTTTATTGTATGTCATAATCAAGTCCATGTATTTAATTCCAAGATTAACATCTTGTTTACACGAATACTTCAGTCAAACACAGGAAGCAGACTTTTAAGTTGAGCATAACATGTTAAATGTTGACTCGAGGTGAAAAACCCACAAACTCTTTTGGATGTTTGTGCAGCTGAGGCTGCATATCAGACAGGAATACAGCACATGTATGTGAATTGTTGAAGTTACATAACATTTTGGTGCATTACTGCTCCATTAATGGTTTAAAATCATACATTTCATCTGACTGAAGCACACAAAATGCATCTGGTCTGGTCGAATTTTAGAAGCTAAGCAGGCTTTAGCTTGGATGATGCTGGGAATAGGTCAATACAATGTTGAAAACAGTTACTGTAGTCTGCTGGGGTGCTGTGTTTTCAGCTAAATCCAAGTGTACTATGCTACAGCGTCTATGCTTTTCCTTCACCAATCCGCACTTATCAGTGTCTGAATTAATGTGAAGTAACTCCCACGATCCACACGGCATGGGGAGGCCCTCATCCAAAATTGCTATATTTGTACAATCATTCAATTATTGAACCGCATCAATTTCAAGCAGCTTTTATTTAACCAAATACAGAAATTGTCATCTCCATTTTCCGTGTCCAAATGCTACATATCCCTATGCGTATTGTTTAGAATCTATAAATCGGTGAAGATTTCGTTTTAAACCTGTTCTTTTTCTCCGTGGGCCTTCATTTATTTTTTTAACCCGTCTTGCATTTGCTTGATCTGAAAAACTCAAAAGGGTGAGCTGCCAGGTGTCAGATGGGAACGTGGCGATCAAAGGCAGCATGAAGCCCCGGGATCTAGCTGTGCAATCTTCCTCACAGTGCCACTGACCCATATCGTAGCCATCCCGCTGCAGACTTTTTTCCTCCTCGTTGATCTATGACCCCTATTGCTGTTGAAGCTTTCTGCAGTAATGTGATCCCTAATCCATGGCTTAACCTGGGCATGCACACTCCCAAAAAATGCAGAAACATTTTGACCCGAGGTACCTTTCCTTTAATGAAATCCTTTATGCCTTTCAAAGTGTTTTAGGTTGCCTGTCATATGTGTGCATTTGATCACTAGATATTTTTGTTGGCATTGTCATAACATTGTTGCACCCCAGCAATATCTGGTCATACTTTTATAATATGTAAGGCAATCTCAACTTTTTAACGAAATAAAGTTTGTCGCCAAAATGTTAATTTAAGAAAATCTGAACATCAATGTATTACTATTATCAATTACATTGTTATTGCAGTCATTAATGGATACATGTATTATACATTTGACATGTTGAAATGGAAATGTTATAATTGTTAAAGACAATTCTAGATTTCGATTTAAAGCTTTCGTGACTGCAGGGATTCATCTTCTTGGTTCTTTCGGTAAAGTCACGTAGAATGGAAATAATAAAATAATAAAAATAAAACATAATAAAATAATTCTCTAATTATCACGACGTTTCGGCCACAACAAAAGCAGCTGTCTTCAGGTGGAGAACAGGTCTGTCGAGAAGACAGAAGACAGTCTGACAGAAGACAGAGTCTGAAGACAGAGTCTGACTCTGTCTTCTCGACAGACCTGTTCTCCACCTGAGGACGGCTGCTTGCGTTGTGGCCGAAACGTCGTGAGAATTATTTTATTATGTTTTATTTTTATTATTTTATTATTTCCATTCTACGTGACTTTACCGAAAGAACCAAGAAGACAATTCTAGATTTGATACTTTAGTGTCTGCAAGGATTCATACTCTTTGGTTGTTTTCGGTAAAGTCACGTAGGTAAAAGACATTCAATGAATTCAATAAGCATGAAACATATTTTCCTGGAAGTAATTTCTTGTTCTCTGGGCCTCTGTGAACAATCAGATTTTTAAAAATGGTATTAACCAAGACTTTAGTAACCCCGACATTCCTTTCTAGATGTATAGAGCTTGTTTTTCCGAAAGGCAGATGTCGTGCTGGCAAGCTAATATCAGAAACACTCAGTCAAGCTGTCACATTGAGGATTATCTGCATGTGCTCAGTGTTAGTTAATGGTGACTTAAGTCTAAATGAACAGCAACTGATGTGCAAGACTATAAAAATATCTTATCACCAGAATATATTTGATGTATGAAATCAAATACTATATCTAGCATTTACAAACTATACTGTCATTCGTTTTGATGGATGATATACCGATATGGAATTCCATAAATTACTGATTTACAAGCATCCATTATCGAAAGCTATTTGGCTTGACCACCCGCATGTGAAATTGTAGTTGTTGCTCTGCGTCTACATCAGCTGTACGAAAGTAGAAGATCTAAAGGAACGTTTTGCCACAGTGGTATTTTAGCCTTGAAAAGGGCATTTTCCTAAATGACCTGAGCAAAATGTGTTGCCCATTGTAGACTTTGAAAACTAACTCATTGGCATGTTTGCAACGTAATAGCAGTACACTGTTTTGGAAAATGTCATATAATAAAGCATCGATATCACCTGAGCATGTATCTTTCCACATTCCGAATTTGTAACAGAAGAGGTTAAACTTTGTAAATGGGTGCTGATCCTAAAGGACGTGAAGTATTTAGACGATAAACAGTAAAGCATGACCCTCTCATAACCATGTACTATGACCCCCAAGCACAATCTCTACATTAATTCCTTCGCACTAGGAAGCAAGATGTGTGTGGTCACAGTGTTCACCTTGTACCGTATTTGTCGGGTTGCTTTTACATGTTTTTGGTTTTGTAACTTTCGTGTTCAGACAGTGACACTGTTTGCACTTAATGGGTCACTATGGCAGGATCAATATTCTATATGGTCATCTGATTAACAAAACGTAACTAGGTCCTCCTTAAATTTTGATTTGAAGCTTTCGTGACTGCAGGGATTCATATTCTTGGTTCTTTGGGTAAAGTCACGTAGAAGGGAAATAATAAAAATATAAAACAATAAACTTCTCACGACGTTTCTTTTTTTATTTTCCTGCTGTGGATTTCACACCTGATGACGATTGCTTGTGTTGCAGTCGAAACGTCGTGAGAATTGTATTGTTTTATGTTTTTATTATTTTATTATTTCCCTTATACGTGACTTTACCGAAAGAACCAAGAATATAGGTCCTACTTACTACAGAATTACAAATAAACCATTGCTATACTCTTTGGTTCTTTCGGTAAAGTCACGTAGGTAGAAAAAATAATAGATCACGACGTTTCAATCGCACTGTTTGCGGTCGCTTGTTGTTGCGATCGAAACGTCGTGATCTATTATTTTTTCTACCCACGGGACTTTACCGAAATAACCAAAGAGTATGGATTCCTGCAGTCACGGAAGCTTCAAACCATTGCTATCACTTTCAAAATACTCTCAACTACCTTTCTTCTTGGTGTTATTTTGAATAAATGGAATGTTTTAGTCATAGAAATTTGACATTAAGTTTTAACATTGTAAGCTCTGTTCCCAACATATATTTTTTACAGTTTTTATGAAATATTGCAGAGAAATAAACATAGAAAGGATATTTACTCCATATGTTTTATTATTCATAATCAAAATGCAAGAAGCTTTTGAAAAACAATCATTCGTTTTTTGCATTTTCATGCCACTAATTATAGTAGATTTTGTAGAGGAAACATATATAATCTAAACAGAGGAAGGCTACGGTAATTAGTGTTATATAAACCGTGTAATGCAAACAAATATCAATCATGTGTTAAAGATCTCAGGGATCTTGTAATTATACAGCAAGACTAAGCAATGCGTGCGGTTTCAAGAAGTGACTCACTTTAATGATGTCCCCCACTGGGCACACGTAGATTTAACACATAGCGTGATGGAAACGACTGCACGAGGATGCACTAGTTGAAACAAACAAGCTTGATGAATAATACGAGCACATGGAACGCGTTTTTAATGCATAGTATCCGATATGGTTATGGCGTAGTAGAGAATTCATTTTGACTCGAACGAAGGCAAGGGGAAGAAAATATGTACTTCGCTTTAGACGTATGATGAAATATTTGTTTAGGCGCCTTCAGATATTTTTGAAAGGTTTTATTTTATTTTTAGCTCCAGACTTTGTCACCAGCCGTACACTTTTCACACTGCCGTGGTCATGGATATATAAACAAGAAAAGAAATGTGACCTTCACAACTCTCTCTATATTTAGTTTGTTGACAAGTGCCATTTATTTATCCGTTCCATACCAGTTACTCGCCTATGCTAACTAAGAAACAACACCCACAGTGTTTTTAAAATGTTCATATAATATAATGTATTGCATATATGGTGGATGCACAAAACTTTTAGGATTGAGACACTAAATGGCACATTTTATGAGGCTTATTCAGAATCATTTCGTCAAAAAGTGGTTATGTTGCAAAATAAAGTATACCTATTAAAATGTTTAATTATGTTCCAAATGCACCATAGAGTTGTCCTTGTTGACTGCTTTAAAGGAACATGTACAAATATAATTGTTGTTATACTGAGGATTTGAAAAGCATGTGAGTACACTTTATAAGCAGAGCTCAGATTTTCAACAAATGCTGTCGTTGTGCAGTGAGTAAAGCTCCCAGTAATTGGATCCCTAAGTAGCATAACATTTGAGAAGTAATTGCATTATGAAGAAACTTTCAAAGTATTTAATAAAGTGTTTTGAAACCTATCCAATTTGCTTTAATACAATGAAGTGAACACCTATTCCAAACGCGTTCTTAAAATGCTTTATTAGCATTAAACACTCTCGACCAGGGCTCTAATTTAAATCTTACAATTTATGAGGGCTGCCAATTTGTTATTTTATAAGAGTGTAACAGGAATGTGATAATTCCATTTCATTTCGTCGTAACATAGCCGAATGAATGAGTCCGAATGGCTTTGTTGCTCAATTTGCTACTGCATTTAGATGTCTTCTGATTTCCACAAATAGCAGTTAAAATATAATTAAACTTTTGTGGGTGCAGAGATGCTTATGGCATTTAAAAATATATATTTCTCGTCATTTCATTAAGCCTCATTAACTGAAATGTAGCTGTTAGAATGCTTGCAGAATTTCACACCAATTCACTGGGGGGTCTTTTTGTTCTTGAAGTTTTGCATCTGAAAAGCTGGTGTCAGTGTCTTGTAATCTGTTTGGACCTCATGGGGGTGGGAGTAAAGTTAGTAAACCCTCCATTCTGTTGTGTAAGCCTGTTTACTGTGACTGTTCTTGCTAGTGTGCAATTGCTTCCATGCCTGGGCATAGCAACCGGGCACTGGTATTGTGAAAACTCAAAAAAAATATACAGAGAATAAAAAGGCAGGCACAGCCCACTTGCAGAATAGAAAGGCCCCATCAATGTCTATGGAGACAGGCTTCTGAATATTCATTGCAATATTTTGATGTTGGTCCAGCTTCCCTGCCGTTTCATTGTAATGTTGTATAGTACACTTGCTGTGCAAAATTACTGGCTCCAGCCCCCAAAATCCATTGTGAAGGCCAAAAGCAGTGTGAAAACCTAATGGACTACGATTCCGTAGGAATGTTCTGCCTTTTCTTTTCAGACATGATGTGTCTCCATAGTGACGGGGCTGCTTAATGGTTAGTCTCTCCATCACCTCTGTTAAGCCTTTGATATTTTAGGCAGTTCTCTGTACAGCTTAAGATTTCCTCTAAACCAAACCTACCCCCCACCCCTGCCAACACTTTTGTCGAAAAACATATCCATTGTAATATAATTGGTTCTGGCAAAATGTCCTCAGCTGCAACATGTCTCCTGATTGTTGTGACCTGACAGATTTTTTTTTCATTGAATGTCTCTTTGTTTGCAGCTAATTTATAATTGCTAATGGATGAGTTTTTTTCTCCCAGAGAGAGATTAGCAGGCCAGATTTTACCCCCACCAGAGCACACTGAAAAGGCTTTTTGGTTTGAGGAATGTAGCCAGATACAAAGCCTCAGTAGCATAGCATAGTCTACATTAAAGAGACCATGAATTGTTGTGAAACTTATGACAGATACTTTGCATTTATATTTATATAATTCCTCCTGAAAAAGTTATTTTCTGTGTATTTGAATAAATCCCAAACTACATTTTTACAGTTATCATACACATATGATTGTGTTTACTTTTAAACGAATATATTACAATACATACATATTTTCAAAGGATATTTCCATAATATTTGATATCTACATGTAAAGTACCAACCTGATTATCATGAAATATACATTAATTTTAAACATGTGTTGTGAGTCATTCAGAGACACTATTTAGGAGTCAACAACGTTTATTTCTACATTTTACGCAACACTGTTACACACGGGACTAAATACACCTATTCTCACTCTTGTTATGCATAGGACGACAATACACATTTCTCTTGCATATGGGATAACTATAATCGGGTCAGAGCAGCTAACGTGCTGCCTGACTCACGATGTCGAAGACGGGGACGAAGACGTAGACGTAGCACTTGGGTTCCACTTCACCTGCAGACAGCCCGGATCTGTGATCGGGGCTTCCCTTTTATCTCTCGGCGTGGCCTGGCTCCACCCTCGGCCACGCCCTACATCCAGAATATTCCCGATGGTTCCAGCCTACACCGCACCTGTTCCCTCTCTGGCTCCGCCCTTAACCACGCCTCTTCCGGGAACTCTCTAGACGTTCTCCGCTACTCCCCCCATGCCCCTTCGTTCAACTTTGGCCCACATTTCTCACCCGGGCCCATCACGTGCTTAACCCGGTGCAGGGTGACTCGTCCTCACATGGCCCCTACCACCAGCCACCCCCCACCACACTCTTCCAGTGGCCTATTCTGTGGCGATTCTCTGTGGCGCTGGTGGAGGCTGCAATCCGCTACTCTGTTGGTAGGAC
Organism: Lampetra fluviatilis; assembly: GCF_964198595.1. NCBI lineage: Eukaryota > Metazoa > Chordata > Hyperoartia > Petromyzontiformes > Petromyzontidae > Lampetra > Lampetra fluviatilis. The sequence goes on from NC_136292.1 coordinate 3,100,923, forward strand.
TCATCAGGCTTCCTTCTGCTAGCACCCAGTACCGTGCACCTAGTGGCCCACTGAATGGTACTGCATGGTGTCTTAGCCTCTGCGCCTGTTTCAACGGCACTTGGCGCTACACGCCGTAGTGATCCATTTAACATCACTACATCACCCCCCCCCCCCCCCCCCCCGAAAAAACTCAGCCGTTCCAGCTGACACCCATACCCTGTACAGCGGGACGAACTACCGGAACACAACACACAAAGCAAAGAACATCAACAACAATAGGAACCTCCCTCGCGAGTCAACCCGAACAAACAAAAACAATGCAATACAGTAACAATAAAAACACCCCAACGCACCATAATGACCCACCCCGGACTCTGTACAATACTTGACGACCGCCGACCCGCCGCCTCCCACAAGCCCAGTAAGGACCCAGTTCAACCGGCAAACTTAGCCTGGCTCGTGGCTGTGGCCTCTTGGTAGGCGGCATCAAAATAAATAGGATGAGCAAGTGGGTTATTTAAAAGTCACAGTTTTGGAGTGGGTTCTCGTCACCGGGCCCCCAGGCAGGACAATGGCAGGTTTAATGGGGGCCCTGGGAACGACTTGAAGAAGGCCTAACAGGCGCGGCCCCTACCAGACAGAAGATGGGAGAGGAGGGAAAGCAGGTGTCAGCCGCTCCCTCCCCGCTGGATGGCTTTCTGACGGTGTGACGGGCAGCTCTGAGGTAATCAAGTGCTGGATTCCTGTGGGCGGAGGAACAGAAATCCGCTGAGGCATTAACTTCGGTGGTCACACGTCTGGGATCGTTGGGCACATCAGACACCCGGCCTCGGGGCAATGGGGATGAAACATCAGGATAAGGTGGAAAGTACGGTTTCAGTCGTGACGGGTGCACGTACCAACGTCTGCAACCGACCTGGATCCGAATGCGTTTGGGCCTCTTGACCTCTATCACCTCGACCGGGCCCTGCCACGGTCTATAGGACTTGGGGGAAGTGCCCACAGGCACCTGAGGGCAGTGCAGCCAAGCCCTCTCCCTGACATTCCACGGCTTCCCTGACTCCCGGAGCGCCACCAGTTTTTCGTTGGACGCTTGTCGTTTAGCCGAATTCAGACAGGACGCATCCCGTGCCTCAGTCAGCCATCTACGCATGAGGCGCATAAGTTCTGGCACAGCTATCTTTTTAGCGGGTGAGTCAATATTCAACTGGGCCTCCATGGGGGGGTCACACTCTCTCCCGTACATCAAAAAGAATGGGGAGAACCCGGTAGAGGCATGAGGGGCCATTCTATAGGCCGTGAGGACACCCGGAACGTGTAAATCCCAGTCGAACTGTGCCTCATTGACCTACTGGCACAACATGGCCATTAGAGTCCTATGCAGCCGTTCAACCATCCTGTCAGTCTGTGGGTGGTAGGGCGAAGTACAAATTTTCCTAGTACCCAATAGGTCACACACATCCTTCAACAACTTGGAAGAAAAGTTACAGCCTTGGTTCTTAAGGAGACGTTCAGGGGCCCCCTTGTCCAAGACATACTCATTAATCAAAGCGTCGGTAATGGACGCAGCCGATTGATCCTGCAAGGGACATGCGATGGCCGATTGTGACAGGTATTCTACTCCTAGGAGCAGAAATTGATTTCCCCTCGTTGTGGTGTGTAATGGTCCGAGGATGTCGAGAGGGACAAGCTCGTTAATGTGCGACACCCCAATAGACTGCAGCGGTGGTCGGGCCAGCGGGGGTTTACGACGCGTGCACCCCACACATCCTTGTAGGATGTTGTGGACGTCTGTGGACATCCCTGGCCAAAAGAAGTCGTGCTTCAAAGAAGACAATGTCTTCTGCACACCAAGGTGCATTAGTCACACATGGGCCACCCTCACAACTTTATCCCGCAGGACAGTTGGTATGATGATGCAATGGTGCTGCACTTCTGCATCCCACCCCATAAGCAGCCCATCCCTGATGACCACCGGGGACATCTACCGACGCGGCGACATATTTTCAAAAGGGAGGCGTCTTCCACCTGGATGCGCCTGCATTCGTCGAGCGCAAGACCAATAGTGCTGTCGCACGCATCCCACGTCAGTGCTCGCCCGCTGACTCCCCTCCAGCGATGCACAAAGTGGAGGGGACTTCTTTTTCTCCGGCTTTTCAATGTCTCCCGGCAGTCCAGCGCATGCAGCCACTCTGAATCACCACCGCAAATTACAGTGCGCCTGGATACAGCGCGTTACCCTAAGAGATGTTAGGTTGCAATTTTCTGTGGCGGGCAAATAAACGTACATGTCCCATGCCAATGCCAACAGTCGTTCTAGAACCAGAGAGTCCAACCCTGCCTGATCCATTTTAGGGTACGCCGCTGGGCACAACAACATTAGCGTGCTGCGGAAGGTGAGGGGCATTTCGGCTTCCCCCTGTCTCCGCATGGCAAACTTCTGTTGCACGTTGGACAGCGGGTCAAAAATATATGCCATCTGCGTGCACGCCGTTGTCTCCAATGGGGGAATCACATAAAAAGCCGTCAAGGCATCGTCATCTAATGTTGTAGGCAGCGCACACAGCGCCTCAGGGTCAATCCAACCAGCTAGATAATCTTCTTTAAAAGGCTGTCCAATCGCCCCCAGAGGCAGCGAACTCCCTTACGAAGGGCAGCTGCTTCCCCAGGGTGGGCACCTCTGAGCGCGAAGCCGGCGGCACGTCAAATTTGGCGGGAGCGGTTTCCAGCCCCGTCGACAAAATGGCAGCCGCCTGCGCGGGCTGCGGCTCCGCGGCTTCACACATCTTGGACCTTGGCATTAATTTAACTATTCTTTTCCTAACTAGTTATTTTCCGACACCAAATGTCATTCAGAGACACTATTTAGGAGGCAACAACGTTTATTCTAAACTGTACGCAACACCTACACACGGGACTAAATACACCTATATTTACTCTTGTTACGCATAGGACCACAATACACCTATTTATCTTGCATACGGGATAACTATAATCGGGTCAGAGCAGACAACGTGCTGCCTGACCCACAATGTCGAAGATGGGGACGAAGACATAAACGTAGCACTTGGGTTCCACTTCACCTGCAGACAGCCCGGATCTGTGATCGGGGCTTCCCTTTTTTCTCTCTCGGCCCGGCCTGGCTCCACCCTCGGCCGCGCCCAACATCCAGAATATTCCCGACGTTGCCAGGCTACACCGCACTTGTTCCCTTTCTGGCCCCGCCCTTTAACTACGCACCCAGCACCATGCTTTTAGTGGCCCACTGAATGGTACTGCATGGTGTGTTAGCCTCTGCGCCTGTTTCAATGGCACTTGGCACTGCGCGACGTAGTGATCCATTTAATATCACTACACATGTACTTTACAATGTGAAGATTATAATTTGTATTGGATACATTTATAAATGTGCTTTAGCTTCTTTCAGCACTTTCACCTTGAACTTGATGATGGCAAGCCATACACTACTATGCCTAATGAAGACTATTTTCATTCACTGCATTTTCCCTGCTATGACATATGGATCAGAAACCTGGACACTGACAAAGAAAATGGAACAATAGCTGACAGGTACACAAAGAAGTGTTGACAGGTGCATGTTTAGAATTGCACTGAGAGACAGAAAGAAAAAAACACCATGGATCAGAGAACAAACACAAATTAGAGGCATCATATTGACTCTTAAGAAAGTAAGTGGGCTTGAGTAAGACTCATCGCTTGAAGGAATGATTGTAATCAGTCTCGATTATAAGGAGTATTTAGTGGCAGCTGAAGGAGGGAAACATACCAAACATCCCAAGAGTACAACTACTGTGAAGGTTGAGTAATAAGATCAGCTCACGTGCAGAAGCTATATGGATTATTGCATCACGAGACCATGAGAGATGGCGACAATTTGGGGAATTATTTATCCAGCAGTGGGTAGACCATGGCTGATGATGATTATGACTATCATCTCTAGCAAATTGATAATTTAGTATAGTTAGCATAATATTTACCCCACGACGTTTGCAAAGCACCATTGGCTTCCACCGCAAGAATGATGAAGGGTACATATATTTCTGGATTGCTAATTATAATTATAAAGTATACATTACATTTGTTGGTATATAACGTGTAATACAGTTTATAGAAGACAATGTAAGTGGATGCTATGATGTTGGAGATTTTTCGTTACCTGCACATAACTTAATGACCTTATTCAGTGGTCAAAGAATGCATTAATTTGTTTTAATGAATTCTTACGATTTTTTATTTAATTTCCACATGCAAAAAATGTATGGTAAACTGTGATTACTTTAAAACTTGTGTTTTCACACGGTTGAACCCAGTTGGTGATTAGAAGATTATAGATTTATGTTTGGAATCCCATGAACATTCCAAATATATGTATGTGGGTCAGAAAGATCAAGATGTCAAAAGAACACTCTTTTCAGCAAAACAAAAGAGGCAGCTTGGTGGATTGTGGTCTTTTTGTTTTCAATCATAAACAGTACCAACGCACACATAGTTTGCCTCCAAACAGCTCTATTCCAAACAAACTTGTCTCATGGGGTGATTTAATCTATAAATATTTGAAACCATTTTCAGTCATGTTGGAACGTTGCTACGAAAACCAAAATATTACATTTTTTTAACAAAGGCTTTGATCTGCACCGTTCTGTTTTACAAGGTGCCATACGAAAGCCATTAGTGCTCTGCACGATGATCTGAGATGGACTTTTTAGAAATGACGGCAAGATCGCAAGTGCAATTGTTTAGATGTGTGCATTCACGTGGTTTTAATCTCTGAATTACGAAGGATTCTTATGTTGTTGCCACATGTGAAATGAGCAATATTATTTTGTATATATACAGTTCTGAACTAATGCCTTTGATAGCTCAGGGACAATAATTCCTGGAGAAAATCTAAATAATATTCTGCTAAATCCCATACCTTGTTGGAGTACGGTGGAGTACGATGTTATATTCAGAGTGATCCATGTCTTTTTAAAATGTATTTCATAATAAAGTCATATCTACATTTGACAGTGGGTACAGTTATACAATCTTCAGATATACATATTAAATGCTCTACTCAATTGAATATAAAGTAAAGGGGCAACCCTGAAATTTCTTGCTGATGCCACTGCTAGCGGAAGGGCCTCCACAATAGTGACCTATAGAGAGCTCCTATAGAGGGTATTTGGGCTATTCTTCCACATTAGCGCACCTTTGATTTGCATGGTTGGCTACGTACGGTGCGAAAGAAGTTCATCATACATACATTAGCCAGACATATTTTGAAGTGGTGGGAGTACTTACACATAATCCCACCACAAGTGACCTGCCGATCGACTAACTGGTGTTCCCATGTATGTGGATGGGTGGACAGAGGTGGGGGGATTTTACGGAAATCTTTTACATTTTAAGTCCAGTGTGCTCACACGATTGCAGCAACCAATTATTTGAATGTAATGAAGCCTATTTTATGGGGGTTTGTTGAAACATGTTTTGCTTTCATGTGGAAGGCAACTGTGAACATGCCTCTTTTTATTTTTACCTATAACATTGTCTCTACATGCTTATGATAGTGTTAAAAGATTTGAAAACTGCCAAATTAGTAAACATTTTACAGAATAAATGACCTTGCATTGAATAAATGTTTCTGAATACTGGTTAGAAATGTAATACACATGTACTTTAGGATTTTTTTAACAATTGCTTTCACATTACACATTTTTAATAAACTTTCTAAACAATATTGATCTATGCTTATACATAAATTGATTCATAAATTACACTACCAAAACTCAAATTATCTCAGTTACATATATCCTATTTCCATACAAAACTATTCAAAAGGGTTGGCAAGAACCAAACTTGAGATTAATGTCTAAACTGAGCGTTGGGCTTGTAGAACATTCAAACATTTCTTTCATGCCTGGATCAGGCCATTGCGTGCAGGGGGTCACTGAAGGTATGTATTGGTTAAGTGGGGGTTTCTTTAGTTCAACCAGGGACATACAACTTAATGGATACCTGTATGCATGCTAAGAATGTTTAAGAAAGTACTACTTGAAGGATAGCAATCAGATGCTACTGATGAAGATGTTTTAAACAATGTCAGATAAGCATTTACAAATCATTTTGAATTGTTTTTAAATAATTATCTTCACTTCCCTTTCATTTGTATAAAAACATTTCGCAAGTCAAATGCTGGATTTTCAACAAAGCGGATTTTTATTTAAATACAGAGTGGTTTTATTTATGGTTGTTCACGAGTAACACAGTCATATGTTTATTAGTTCTTCAATACACGTCTTCAACTGTGGCATACTTGGCAGCGTCTGGATTTTAGTTAGCGATCTTTAGATTGGTGAATTAAAAACGAATTCTAATGTGTGTGCCTATTGTGACGGAGATAATTTCAAGGTATTCATGAATGCAAAGGAGACGGAGACAAAGCCGAGTTTATTTTCACAGTAACCTGCTTAAGCGGCAATGATCGATTACACCCTGTGTCTGTGGTCTTCCTTTAGGAACTGACAAGTCTCAGTGAGTTGGACTTGCGCCTGTTGCTGAGCAAGTGCCCAGGCTGGGAGGAAAACTCGTCTTGTGAATCTACGCCTTGTGGTACCGCTTCACCGAGACTGCCAAAGGCAATGTTCACAAAGCTCTGCCATGAAGGTCAAGGGAACATAAGTGTGGCAAGGCACTGTGGTGAAGAGGCTCCAGAGATGAATTCCAGTGGGGGCAACCTGCATGAGGCGCTTTCAAAGAGCGAGCAGTCAGAAAACATGACACCTCATCTTTCTGAGCAATCAGAAGATGGGGTTGAGACTAACGATTTGGAGAGCAGCGACAGGGAATGCTATTACATGAAAAAGGCTCTGAAACTTAAAAGGGCTAAAAAACCTCTCTCTCCCAGTAATCCAAATTGTGGCCATGACAGCATTTCTATGCAATTTGAACCGAGAGATGAAAGCACTAACGTTCAGCAAGCAGACGGGGGAACATTGGGTCTCCAACTGGACCGTGATCAGACAAGCTTGAGCGAGTCTGTTTTTTCAGACCTTTTATAAAGAAGGAATGCAGGGAGGATAGCGAAGGAAGTAGAATTCCCAGAGCCACATTTCTTTAGAGACATTGTGTATTACAGACCTTACATTGGTGAAATATTGATTTTTTTTCACAGACATGTTTTTTTCTCATGCATAATTTAACAAATTATTTGTAAAAAATTGCTTCGTATTTTTACTTGAGTTAAAGAATTTCCTTTTGCAATTGGCCTTGGTTGTTTTTCTTACATTTTCAAAGGGTACTCTGTGGAGTAAATGTGTTTTATGTAAATACAGAAAACTTCGTTAATGTTTTAAATATCCATGAACTACCACATTACAAAATGAAAACATTTAAGTAATGAATATTTTTTTACATAAACATTTTTTGCCATGGGCTCATGGGATTCACAAGCCAATTAAATTACAACTGGTCATGATTTATATTTAAAGGGAATTCCAGTGACCAATGGCTTATTGACCTTTGCTCTTTTAACAACCAGCCCTCCCCTTCTCTGTAGCCAGTGACTAGACTGAGATGATGGCTGTGCATTCAAGGTGACGGCGTCACGACAAAAATGTCTCAAATTTAAGTGTAACTAAGCTCAAAATTAAGGGCTTAGATTGGAATGTTCTATTAAATATCCAATGGGGTTTTTCTACGATAATAAGAGTGGAAATTTTGCACGAGCAAGCAACTCTTGACGAAAACAAATTGGCGTCTTGTTTATGTAATTTACAAATCATATTATTGTTTCTGGCATATATGATTATAAACTGCTAGGTTTACCATCCTATGTGGGTGATTATGTTATTTGAAAGTCTTAAGTGAATGCAAAGATTGTTCGATTGTGTGCCGATCTCATTTTAAAGGCATGAAATGGAAATAGTCAATGGGGGTGTTTCGTACGCATCTGCATTATATGTTGTTTAATGTATACTGGGGTAAACCACACTTCTACGGATTAAGTTCCTGAAGATAATTAAAATTGTGAAAGAAAGTCAGTCCTTTCACAAGATACAAATATGAACTTGTCCATTTTCTGTACAGCTTTCCCTTGACTGAAAATAATTCTGACATGGATAATTATTCAAAATGTTGTTATTCTGTTGTACGTATTAAAATTGAAGACGTCGTTGTTTATTGACAAAATATAATAAACATTGCATATTGAGCATTTTCGTAAAACTTCACAAGGGATTTGAATTTGAAACAGTGAGACATGCAAAATGCGTATGACGCACCAACAATTCCAGAAATCTCTTTCTAATACAATTCCGGACAACCTAAATCTACCGCCATTCTTATTTGACACATTTATATTTAACAAATGTGGATGGATTAAACAGATTATAGTAGCTAAAAAATGTTAATCTGATGCAATGTCTGATATAACAAAAATGTACTGCATCAGTACACGTTTACCTTCGTCTCCTGTGCCACAGAGATGGATTTCAGTTTTACCCTTTGCTTCAGTTTTGATTAATATATAAGAGATAGGAGAAGTTTGTATTCAAAATCTTCTAAACAAACTATTGTTTGGACTGATATCTCTTTATGCTACGCTCCTGTGTGTAAAATATATAAGTCAAACAAAACATGAAGGGGTTTTGAGCTTTTTATCTCCTCCGGATGTACTTCCACAGACATTCCTACAGTATCTCATCAGCACAGATGGAGGTTATATCTGATGGCTGTGCTGTCAGTCAGGGGTCCAAGCTTGAGAACCAAGCGTTTAGGCTATGGAGGTCAATTCTATAAGGGCTGGCAGCTTTTATATTTTATTAATGTTTGTGTAATAAAAAAATTGAAGCGTATAGGTAAACCGTTTTCAACAAAACGTTGGAATGCATCGGTAAGAATTAATTATATGGAGACACTCTGAACATTGAGGCAAAGTTATAGCTACCTACTTAATCGACCAAGGATACTTCACTTCACCGATTATTAAGAATCTATCATTGACTAATTCACATTTCAGTGTATAGTGTTCAAAGTTGCTATTTTAAAAAGTAGTTCAGAGGTTATAGGGTCACATTTGCAGATTGTATGTTTACCATGCAGTCAACCATACTAGGAATAAAAATATCAACTGTGGATATTTTTGCAACATTGTTAGATAGAGGCAATGAATAAGTTAATGCTGACACAACTCAATGTACTGGATACTCTTAATACACATGAATGGATACGTATACTTTGTAACATAATTGAACTTGTATAATGTAAAAAAAACTAAATTTTAAGCTATGTTCTTAGTTGACATCAACAGGATATTTTTGTCTTTTTCTACATAACACAAATAAGGCTTGTCATCAAGTTGGGCACGCTTCGCTAACAATCATATTTAATTATATCATACAGCATCTTGAGCAATGTATTCTTTTGCAAGCATATTTCATCAGATGATGTAGGAATAATTTGATAATTCAAGGTGAGTCATGAAAGATACAAGTTGTTTTGGCTGGTCAGTAAGTGCGTTACATATTGCGTTAGCACAAATCATTGTTGATTGGACCAGTATTATCCTCAACTTGCTCTCACTAAAATCTGGCAGCAATTCAAAGTAATCATGCCATGCTTGCACACTCCCCGCATGAGACATATTTGTTATGTTAAAATGTGCCTGTAGGCTGCACAGAAAGCCAACTAGATGTTCTCATGGTACAACCCAGACTCATTAAATTTAATTTCTTAATTTTTAAAACAAAGTATTTTTATGATGGAACTAAATGTGAACATATTTTGTGATTCGATCAATAAATATATTTTTATTTTACGTGCCAATATCGCCTTCAAAAAGTAGGCATCAGTGGACGTTACAGCAGAAAGGGAATGGTACAGGGGCAAATGGAGTGAAATAAACAAACCCCTAACGACCATCGCGGCAAACACCGACTGAGCAAAGTCGATCTCAACTGCGCGCAAAATAAAGGGCAACCGTACGCCACGAATAGCATGAGAAAAGTAAGTGGAATAGTTGTATTGCACAGACCAGAGAATTGAGAGACACTCGGCGCATTTTGGACGTGCGGTGGCAGGGTGTTCCAGATGTTTGGGGCTGTGCTCGAGACCACTCCGCCCCTCCAGCATCGGGGGAAGAATCCTGGAGTGGGAAAGTCTTGCCGTTCCCGTGGAACGGAGTGTGGTGGATGTGCCTGAGGATTAGAGGGAGCTGCGGTTTTCCAGGTAGTTGGGTCCAAGCTTTATAGCGTCCGTTGATTATCAATGGAACGCACGACATTGAATAATATCTTCACATTACACTATACATTGAATACAGTGAATATATGTCGGTGTTAAAAATGTATTTTTAGTGGAATTAAGTAATCTTTACGAGCTATCCCGGATAAAGTAATAGAACATTTTCATCTGATGACGATTGCTTGTGTTGCGATCGAAACGTCGTGATATTGTTATTATTTGTATTAATTTTATTATTTTTATATCTATGTGGCTTTACCGAAAGACCCAAAGGATATAATAGTAAAGGTCTAACCCTACAATTCCGTGCATATGCCACTGATGACAAAAGGATCTACACCAGAGGGAGCGCTGGAGATATTTTGGGCTACTCCTTCATGCTGACTAGACTGATGCCACTGCTAACGGAAAGGCCTCCACAATAGTGACCGATAGAGAGTTCCAATGGGTCTTTGGCCTACTCTTCCATAGCACACCTGCGATTTGCACGGTTGGCTGCATACGGTGCGAAAGTAGTTCAACATACATTAGTCCGACATCTTTTGAAGAAGTGGGTAGGCCCAGACGTTTCCCCAGCGCACGCGACCCGCCGACCTGGTCTACCGATTTACGCTTCTGGGTGGACAGAGTCGGAGGCGTTTAAGAAACTTGCACTGTTGTTGCGCCAGGAGATCGAACCAGTAACCTCAGCATTGCAAGTCCAGTGCGCTGACCATGACGCCACGACAGCATCCAGCATAACGAACCTCTTGTGACGCATACATTTATACAATGATTGTATTACAGGTCATGTCAATACAAGTGGGGAACGCGTAAAGCAATATGTTATAATTCACGAAATGTCAAGTGCGTACAGACCAGTGTGATAATTTCCTGTCAAATTTGGCGAGAAGTTTCCATGTCATTGAGAGCTCCAGCTTTTCACGCTGCACATTGATGGTGACACCGTGTGCCTCAACCTACTCTGTACATATTGCATAGGGCCCGTGGGGACATACATGTCTGGTCTGAGTGTGACAAGGACTTGGTGGATGTAATGCCATAAGGAGATATGGGGTGTTGGCCTTAATAACGTACAACATGTTTGAGCTTGCCGAGCTAGGTTTTCTGACAAATGTGAAATGACATTCTCTTGAATAGTGTGAGGGAAAAATAACTTTTTTTTTCTCACATCGGAAACCTCCCTAAGGGTGTTCTCGGGCACTTGCATGTGGAGTGGAGTTTTTTTGGAATGGAATTTATTTTCCTGATAATTCTTGGTCAGGGTAAAAGTGCAGTTCTGCAATTGCTTGCTCACACCATTGCTGGCTGAAGGGCCTCCACTAGAGTGAGCGTAATAATGCCCGTCTAGACAATGTTTGGCCGACTCCTTCACACTGATCAGACATCTTAGAAGAGGTGGGAGGACACGCACACTTTACCCAACCACAGACAATTTGCTGATTGACTAACTATGGTGTACCCATGTATACTGCTGGCTGGACAGAGGTGGTGGGGGGAGATTCAAGAAGCTTGCACCATTGTTTCAACTGGCACGCTGGGAAGTGGAACCGGCGACCTCTGGAAGTCGAGTGTGCCAAACATTACACCTTTGCAGCATCCATGATAATCATTGACACATTCTGATGAGCACACAAAGCACCATTGCAATAATAACCTTTTTTTTATTTATGACGGCCTACAAAGTATGCATTTTACAGAAGTGAGACCGATACAAAATTAACCATCATAGTTGAATACAGTATTGAACAGAAAAGAATGTTATGCTGTGCAAAAATGTTTTTACTTGCATTAAGAAGATATAAATTACTTTTTTCCTATCTATACATGTCCACTAGATCTTAACAAAGCATTTGTTTATTGTAGGACAGAGATGAATGTGTTTAGTTTGTTGTCCTTCCCCTGCACCTCCGATTAGCACGGTTGGCTACGTACGGTGCGAAAGAAGTTAAACATACGTATTGTCTAATAAAAATAACAAAATTCAGAATTTGAAAGAGACTATATTTACATGACACTTAGCTTAAAGCCCTTATATTACAGCAGCTTCATTATTGGCAAAATGAAGATATTCTGTACAGCTTAGTTAATGTTATTCTCAGGCGATGTATTAATCCAAGCTCAGAATTTGAGGTACTCAATATATTGAGATTGGTCAATTTGCAATGTAGTCATCATAGGATGGGAACAACCAAGATGTAAATTTTTGAAGAGTAAAAATTTGGAACAAATGTTGAGAATTGTACCTCTAAACTGTGCGTGAAAGAATTTGCGTTGCATTTCACTGTGGAAATTGTGTACAGAATAAAATAAAACTGATATTTTTTTGTTACACATGATGTTTAATGACAAATGCTTATGCGACATTTTATTTAACCTAAAAAAAAATACTTAATGCAAGTCCAACAAAAATACATAACCATTCAGTAAAATGCAATCAAATTAAATGTTAACTTGGAAATAACGTTAATTGAATGACAAGATATTTCTTTGTTCCATGGTCATTAGAAATACAGCTCCATAAAGCACTAAGTGTTAAAACATTTCAATAAATAACATATTTACAATCTCATTCCTTAAAAAATGAAATTAGCATTAACTCTCATACTTTGCCACAATGTGACCCAATGAAAGGTCTCTTGTCTTTATAAAAAAAGGCGGAAAATAAATAATCTAATACAGTAATTTAACAAATAACAAAAAAGACCTTTTTTCTATCTACAACAATCGCATCTTCCCACAACATGTTCATATAGTTTCTTTTCATACCTACACTATGTACTGGTTTGAAAGCTTCTATAAGAGTTTACTGAAATATCAAGCAAGATTCCTTCCAAACGAAGGCATTTAGGTAAGCACCGCACGAGTTTAACCAGTACTTTGCTTTAATTTAACAAAACCATAGTAGCCCATAGCGTACACTTACAAATACATGTTACCCTACAATAACCAACATGAGACTTTGCTGTGCGTGAATACTGGTATTAACAATGCATAACCATTCTCGCAGGAGCGTACTTCTGTTCTGTGCATTAACTAGTGTAGTACAAAAGTGTTTGGAAGCCTTTCATTTTTGACCGGATGTCTCATTATTTGGTACGTTTTTAGGTGTAACGCGATTTTTTTTTATCTTAGACGTGCCGACTTTTGTTAATGTTACGAGGGCGCTTCTTACATAAATCGTACTTTAAAAAAATAAATATCTACAATGACTTTTAATACCTTAAAATACTACGATAATACAATTGTGCTAAACTGCTGTGCATAGGCTTGATACTGAAACATTTTCATCAACGTATGCACACAATTGTGTTTCACAAACTATCTGTCGAAAAAGCCTTTGGAAAATCTCACTTTCAAGTGTCTACACTTGTGCATTTCACCCATGATCGATAAATATATGCTTATAGTTATTGATTCATAATATCAACATGGACTTTGATAAAATAGAGCAATTGGGAAGTTTTTGTTATCCTCAACTCTATATTGTGAGGTTATGGTAGAATCGCAAAAATGTATTGGAATAGTTTTGAAAAAACTTGGGGCAGGTGCCAAAGCTGAGGCAGAATCTCTGAAGAAGAAGTTTTTTTCTCTCCAAGAAATGCAGATTCTTGTCTGAGATAGATGTTTATTTCCGGAGCACTGTAGACATTTTATAAATCTGCAAAGAAAAAATGGACAAATAAGAATTAAGTTAGACATCACATTCCCAGTTGGAGACCAGTAATTGTCTTGGCTTTAGTAATGTGAATGGAAAAATATTGGTCCAATGCTCGCATGTCTTACCTCGACATTCATACTTGAGATCTGAAAAGTACACCATCTCTTGGGAAAAGACAAACATTCCAAGACGACCACCAGCATAGGTTTTGTCGTAGATGGGTCCCGAATCGGCCATGACCTTCTTTCCTTCGTACATCACAACTCTGGAACAGAAAAATTGAAACATAAACAACGCACCAAATGTCCGTTTCTGTAATGTGCATAAATAATATGGCCACTTAAACAGCTGAGGCAGGTAAATTACTATTTTGTAAATGTGTACAAGTGTTGTCACTTTTACATCACATCATGGTCTTATTATTTTAACGTGATTTCTCTCGTGAATTTTACCGAATGAAGCCAGTCTTTGGCCGGTGTGTGAGTTGCCATCTGTAGGCAGTGAAATCCTTCCACCCGATCACCTTGGGGTCATGCCACAGCAGACGAACCTACAAACGAGGGAAGGGATTGACAATGAAAAAAGGAAAGTTTTAAAGCACGTGAAATGCTTTTAGTTTTATCAAGCTTGTACTTTTATGAATTCTGGATAATTACTATTCATGTTCATATTGTCATATTGCATTGCACATTCACAAGAAGGGAGTCCTAAAAATGCATGCAATATTGATGATACAGACTCAAATGCTACATATGACAAGCCTACAGCTTTATTATAAAAACTTACAAGACAACAACTTGTTAACATTTTTGAAAGAAAATGACGAAGAGCCTTGTATTCTACAAGATTAACTTATTAGAAAACTCGCTGATTAGCCGCTGCAATTTCCAACGAGCCTTCTTAACTTCCACTTCATCCAAACATTTTAATCATTAAATCCACAAGCTGCTTTAATAACAATGCATATATATATGAATCCCACAAGCCAGTGCTAAGCATGAACAAAAATATGTGCGTCTTTTCTATGAACATACCTGCCCAGGGGTGTTTCCAGTGTGCCACAGGGCGTTGCGCAGATGCTCGCCGGGACCGGTCGTGGAGTTGACCACCTTGATTTGCAGCCCGGCATAGCCCTGGGCGCGCGTGGGCGTGTTCTGCCAGTATGTCTGCGTGATCTGCTTCCACATGACCACGTAGAAGCGCGCGCTGGACTGGTAGCCGAAGACGAAGCCGGCGTAGTCGTCGTCCCGCTCCGTGTTGATGAAGAACGTGCCGCTGAAGTCCACCGAATTGAACTCGTCGTAGCCTGCGAGTCGAGAACATGTCTTTTGTTCAATACGAGCATCTCGCAAAAGAAAACAGCCCACTTCATTCAGGATCAAACCCCCTTGGTTTCTCACATATGACAAGGACTTGGTCTACCAGACTGACTGTTTTGGCTCGCGATCGAACAAAGACGGTCACTGCATCGCACGCTTTCAGGTGGAATGCTCTTCTTTTTGATATTAGGAAGCCACTGGAGCTACGCACTTAAAAAAAATCTCGATTCAAAACTAATTTGGAACTGCTTTTTGTGTTTAGTTTGTCGTCCTCCCGGACCTCTGTGTAGCACGGTTGGCAACGTACGGTGCAAAAGAAGTTCAACATACATGCTGTGATTCCACCACGACACTGCAGATCATATCACTTCTCTTTCTGCTTCGTTCCTCATGCTGTTCGACCGTTACTACTTATAAGGTACATTTTCATTTCAAAACGTAAACTATCGCATCCCATTGCCATCCAAAGTGTTGTTGAAACAAAATTTTACACGATGATAATTACTGGCTCAATTTCTCACTGAAATATTTTCAGAGTTGCCGGTAAATTGGAGTCGGTAGCCTATGGTGAATAGCCAGAGTCACGGGCAAGAGGTATTCTGGATGTGGAAATATATTCTGCGTCACCGACCCATTTGCAATTTAACCCCCTCTCCCTCCACGATTTACGCAAGGAAGGAGCTGCCCGGTGCGGGTGACTTTACAGGCACTCACCAATAGCGAGACCTGGATCGCAGTTGACGGTTTGCACCAGCTCCTTGCCCTGGTGCCTCACCACCCAGTTGGGGTCGATCTGGGCCGTTCCCTTCGGGTCGAGCGGCACCATCTGGAACTTGCGGAAGTCCGTGAAGGTGATGCCAGAGTTCTCGGGGCACACGTCGTCAATGTCCAGAATGGTGTCGTTGTCAAAGTCGTACTTGCACGCATCGCCACGGCCATTGCCTGGACCGACAGAGAGAGAGAACACGAGGCGGTTGGTTTTTGAGAAAGCTTCCACAAATTAGCGAATTATAAATATTATTATAAACTCATTTAGGTAGCTACTGCTTAATTACCAGAAGTGAATGTTTTCCAAATATGTAAATGTCCCTTTTACATTTATACTGATGGGCAGATGTTTGGCAAGCCATATCGGTGGCTATAGAGAGCTTAGAAGCCATAGTGGTCTGCTTAAATTGACAACTTCTACTCAAGCGGTGTTGTATACAAACCACAATCTCTACGTACATATCACCTTTTCGTAGTCAGAGTAGCACAGCTTTACCCATCATTGACTAGTACAGGAGCATATCACATCGCAGAAACTCAACATTGGCAATGTAATAAAGCAGGAGGATACGCAACCTTATTTAACCTTATTTACACGATGAAGAAAATAAAATGACACGTTAGGAGAATGAGCCTGGAAAGGATCCAGGACTTGGCAATGCAACAAATACTTGGCAGGAAAAAAGGAATAGAGGAACACGGAAACCCAGGCGGAGATCTGCAGCTGCAAAGCGATCCATAAAAAAGGGATTGAGATCGAAATAAGCAGTGACACTGGTCTCAAGAAGGAACATCCACAGGGCAAATTTTTTCAGCCCCAACGCCCGCCAATGAGCTAAACTAAACTACAGTATACTAAAGTAATTACATTTTACCAGGTAAGGACCACTGAGCTATATAGCTCTTTTTTTCAGAAGTGACCTGGCCGCAAATAATAGCTCAAGGAAGTGGGTTAACATGTGGCAATTTATAATAGCCAAATACTCTAAACACACGTTTACAAAATGTGGAGGGAAAAACCAGAGGACCCGGAGAAAAATCCACACGACCACGGGGAGAACATGCAAACTCCAAATATACAGCAGGCATCAGGGTTGGGATCGAACCCACAACCTCCATGTATATCAGGCAAGGTAATTAACATCTCGCCACGTCGTGCCCTCTGACGGAAGTGTCAGGTTACGATTGTGACAATTGGTGCATCGCCAAGCGATTCTTCCATCTCCAGTGGCGACATTGGCGGCGGTGGCGGCGACGCTCACCATTAGAGTCCAGCTGGTCGGGGTTGGCCACGAGGCGGCAGTTGTCCTTGTCGTCGGGAACGCCGTCATTGTCGTCGTCGTGGTCGCAGGCGTCCCCTTTGCCGTCGCCGTCGTGGTCGGCCTGGTTCGAGTTGGGGATGTACGGGCAGTTGTCCAGGTTGTTCTGGTGGCCGTCCTCGTCGATGTCCTCGTTGCTGTCACACGTATCGCCCACCAGGTCCGAGTCGGCGTCGGACTGGGGTCACGGGGTCAATGGGGCAGGGTGAGGGAAGGGAAACGTTAGCATTCGTATTCACGGTGGCCTCAAATCTGAATTTTCAAACTAATGCAAAGTCAATCAATTAATGAAAAGGTACGGTTGGTTTAAGAGTAAAATTACATGTGATCCATTTACCACAAGGTTGCTTTAGATCTATTCTTTAAATTATCTTAACCATATGCAGCAGCATATTCAACTGCAGTGTGCCAATATCTTCATGATTATCCATGATCAATCCACGACTGGATTAAAGCCTCACCAAGGTCATCTCCCAGCAGTGGGTTGACAAAACGTCTGTGCGGAATACACGTAGCTACCAGGCAATGAACTGAGAGGTGTGTTCACCTGGTCTGGGTTGTGTTGTAGAGGGCAGTTGTCGCACTGGTCACCCACTCCATCAAGGTCAGTGTCACGCTGGTCGGCATTGTACACGTAGGGGCAGTTGTCGATTTCATTTAGAATGTCTGGAACGAAGAGTGATTGAACAATTAAGTTATTAAGCATTCCAATCAGTGGAAAACACATATCTGTTTTAAGCACTTTGCGTGGTTGTGTGTGACGTAGGCATACTGAGTAACACGGTGTATGAAATGTCAGGAAAAATGGAATTCGACTCATCTACGAGGTTTCACAATGCAGTAATGGCATGCTCAGACACGGAGTGATTAGTGATCGCCTTCAGCAAACTTCCGCACCCAGCTATGCCGTGACACTTGATGCGTGCCTTTTTTAAAATCCCGCCTGAAAGAAAACCCCATCCCCGTGTATGTGGGCGCCCCGTGAAAAATAATTACACCCCCCCCCCACCTCCCCACCGCCAATTGCGTGTTGAGAGAGCGTGAAGTCGTTAAAGTGTCGCTTTCGTAATTTGTCGGTTGCAGGCGAACGCGGCGGAGATTTACGTGCCGTTGCTTAGTGCCCCCCCCCACCCCCATGTCAAAATATCCGCGGGCCGAAAGCGTGAGGCCATGGGGAAGTCGCCGCCACTTTACCGTCGCCATCGATGTCCGGGGAGCAGGCATCGCCGGTGCCGTTGCCGTCCGTGTCGGCCTGGTCCGTGTTGTGGTCGTAGGGGCAGTTATCACAGCGATCGCCGACGTTGTCCCTGTCGTAGTCGTATTGCCGCGGGTTGAACACCATGGGGCAGTTGTCCTGCGGCAGAGCAAGCGACTCGGGCGTTAATGAGTGAACCGGCCGCTGTGCAGAAGACGGCCGCCGGCCAGTGACCTCGCTTGGCGAAGGTTGCTTTGAGTTCACAGCCGCATTGTGTTAAAGCTGCCTATGGTGTTAATTACAAGATGGTTATAAAGACTAATAACGGAGTGGCAGCCAAGGAATGGAATGCGTCTACCCTGGACGGCTGCCGAGGAGATGGAGTTGTGAAATCAGCTCGTGCGCAGATGTTAGGTGGATTGTTGCATCTCAGGATGGTGAGACATGGTGGCGGCTTGACAAGGCTTTTGTCCAGCAGTGCATTGAGCTACGTTGTTGTTGTTGGTGGCAACAATAATTGGATGTGCGTGGACAGGACGGCCGAGCTGAGTTCATCACAACGACTTGTATCAAGAGCACTTACCCCATCGTCGGTAATCCCGTCGTTATCATCGTCGTCATCACAAGCATCTCCAACGCCATCCTTGTCGTAGTCCTCTTGGCCAGAGTTGGGTAGGTTGGGACAATTGTCCTGTTGGCAAAAAAAGTGAATTTATTTGCCGGCAAATATAAGCAAGAAGTCCATTCTGTGTCTCAACATTTTTGTTTAATATGTCTGTCCTATCGGCTCTCCAGCCCTCTCAAGCAACATTTGGCGAAGGCAAGCAAATTCTGGATCAGTTTTGACCTTCTGGGTCTCGATCAGAATAGGTAGGCTTTGTTAAATAAATGCTGCTGGGCTACTAGGTGGTATTGGCAAGATCACTCCAGGTCAGGTTGAAAAAATATATATATCTACATAGATCATATTCAGTTCAGTCAAGGATTGATTCAAAACTCCAATTCAATAGATTATTACATTGCCCCCATCAAATTGAATGCTTACGCTGTTAAATAAAATGTCTTGTGTGGATTTAAAAGTTCTCATTAATATTGCAGCAATGGAAATACCACAACATTTGAGATATTAATGTCCCCGTGAAATTAACAACGGCAATTTGTCATAAATTGTAATTATGTTGATGGGTACAATAATGTCTAATGCAGCTCAGCATGTTTGCACTTGACGATATTAGTTAGACTGCACATGTTCTAACCTCTGCCAAGCATCAAGCAGGTCTGATCTGGACCGAGGTGCAGACAGGGAGGTCGTAAGCCTGAAATTATAGCTTATTTAAAGGCAGTTTCACCCACATTCCATGCGTGCCTTGGGCTCCTTGTTGTGTACAATGTGCTTGCCTGCTTCAGGAAGTCCTTGCGGACAGCACCAATGAGGGCACTTAAAGCCAGCAACTGGACTCTCAGGGCTGAGTGGTTGCCAGATTACAGTGGCAGAGAGTGCTTTCCATCCCGCAGCTACTTGCCTATTAGCATAATGTATTTGTCTGGTAGTTAAAGAGTCAAATCCGCCTATCAATAGCATCTTAAAGGTAAAGGTGCAGCCCTGCAATTGCTTGCTGATGCCACTGCAAATAGAATGACCTTCACAAGAGGGAGCGCGAGAGAGCCCCTTTAGAGCGTATTTGGCCTACTCGTTTATGACCATTATCGTGTACTTAGGCGCAATTATCAGAAGGAAGTGTTTAAAAATGTATATTAATTTTAACGGTTCAACAAACTTTATGCTTTATGTCATAATGCCCCACTTTGGTGAACTATTAGGGTTTTTTTTATTAAACTTCTTTCACACCGTACATAGCCAACCGTGTTAATTGGAGGTGCGGGAAATGTGGATAACTCAACCCTAATGGTAATCTGATTTTAATTGTAATTACATTGGGTTTTTTAACGTTGGATTTGGCTGAAGTACACCATCTTTTCCATATCTTCAATCTCATCATTAGTTTTGGACATTTTTTTCAAAACCGTATATATTTTTTATTATTTCATACAGACAAATAAGCAAGCCTCGAACCAAGACAGCTGGATCTGTTCTGATAATTCATTTTTTCTGTGATCCATATCGCAGTGACAAATATCTATTTTAACACTGAGGTCATGTTTCAAAAAGACACCACCAAATTCCACCCTTATTAAACAGGCTGACTTTTATAGCTTACTTCGGGGGTTTAACTTAAGCCACCTTTTAATTTTGTAAGAAAGAAATCACCCCTCCTTTTCCCTTTGTGTTGAAAGAGAGAGTGGATCACACAATAATTCGATTTCTGTGGTGAGCGCAATATTATTTTAAGTGTTTGCTTTCTTTAAAATGTTTATCACATAAATTAATTGGGTGTACGTACAAATTAATGAGCCTGTATGCAGAATGTTTTCTTGAAAATGAGGCCAATTTTTTTTCATATATATACAACAAATAACATGTGAAAAACTTTTCTTATCATTCTTGAAATCATGCATTATTCGTTTAACAGGGCTTTGTATAATGCAACTTCACTTTATTTTTTTATATAGTTGTTTTTTACCTTTGTGCTGCCCAACACTAACAAATCGTTATTATCAACCTTCATCTTAACCGGCTCAATCCAGACCGCCCAGGAATTCAATCACAGAGATCCATTTATTACATTCTTCGAGCAGCAGGGAGCCCAATTCCAAAAGAAAACATTACAGTAGCGTTTGGCAGAGAGCTGCATTGCAGCCACAAATGTTGACGCTGGGCAGACGGGAGAGCACATTAAAGAGCTGTATCGCGTTACCCCTCGGCCAGAGGCAGTGAGTGGCGGGGCGCTCACTCGCTGCTCTCTCGGCACCCGGTCCAGCGCGAATGAAACATGTGTTGGGGCCTCAAAAGGCATTT
Organism: Lampetra fluviatilis; assembly: GCF_964198595.1. Taxonomy (NCBI): domain Eukaryota; kingdom Metazoa; phylum Chordata; class Hyperoartia; order Petromyzontiformes; family Petromyzontidae; genus Lampetra; species Lampetra fluviatilis. The sequence continues at coordinate 3,122,329 of NC_136292.1, forward strand.
AGCGACTATTTCATTTCGTGCGTCTGTTACGTGAGATGCGGGAGGGTTATACAAGAGTGGCTGGATGGGATCGGATCTGAGGCGGGGGGGGGGGGATGCGAAGATGCCGCTTTTGATGAGCCGCCAAAGTCTGTTGCGTCCCATCGGCAACTCGCGATGGGTGATGAAAGTGCGGCCACCTAAAGTGGCTGCCCCATCAACGGGACAAATGCTTAATCTGAAAGGTGTTTTCTTCCCCTCCACTAGACTTCAAACAGCTCGCTACTTGCCTTTTTTTTTAGACTTCAAAAGGGACGGATATTTTTACTTGACGATTTCCTCTTGGGTTTGTCCTTATGATAAATTGAATCAAAATGTGCCCGAGATGAATGAACTGCTGATTTTTTTTCTGCTGACTGACTTCATTACGTATGAATCGCATGTTTAGTTTTCATTACTATTATGCGTGTAGTTGTACAATTGCTTTGGGTCAATTTCCCACGGAACAGACACTTTTATAATGTCATACGCAGAGCCATTCATGGCGTTGGTGGTAGTGTGTTGTGATAAGAGGTCAAAGCAAATGCTAAACAATAACTTTATTTTGAGGAACTCGCAAAGATATCCGAATGTTAAAGTTTACCTTCCTGTCCTGCTGCCACCTACCTACATTGCCATGTGGCCCCATTTCACCAGTCGGACCACACTCCCCAAAATCAGCCTTCCTTAAGCCTTTGCATATACACACACACACCGTGTGTATATAAATAAGCATCGTTCTGGTTGTTGGCAGTTTAGCCTGTAAGGGGCTGCAACCTCCTCGGTACAGGGGGCGGGTTTTAAACTACGACTCGCTCCGCAAAGCGCGGCAGCCCCCCGGAGCGCCGTTGTGTGCGCGCGGGCGGTGGAGAATCGGCGCCGTACCTTGACGCAGTGGTAGGTGGTGTTGTCCAAACAGACGAGGTCCTTGTTGGGCCAGCCGTCCAAGTCGGTGTCCTCGCCGCAGATGACGCCGTTGCCCGCGTAGCCCGGGTTGCACTCGCACTTGTACATGGGGTCGCGCTGGTGGCCCAGGTAGACGCACTTGGAGTTCTTGTGGCACTTGTGGGTGCTGTCCTTGCACGGGTTCTGCGGCTCGCACACCTGAGGAAGTCCAGCGGGGGGTGACGGTTAGGGTTTCATTCCGCTCGCAGGTTGCCGGCTGTTCACCGACTGCTATTTAGGCATGCATCGATTCACCACCTCCCAGCGATTGTCTCGTTTTTCTTTCCTCTTGTTACATTTTGTTTATTGGGTTTTTTTTCAGTCTCGTTTGTTCGACCGTTCCATGAAATTAGCCATATAATTTTCACGTAATTCGCACAGGTTTGTAAAATAATATTTTCTCAGGCGCATTATTCGATGCTATTATGCGTCGTGAGCATAATAGCTAATTGTAATTCATTAATCCATTGATGCATCGTTGCATACGGTGTGCGGGAAGGGCAGGAGAGAGAAAGTGGGGTTTATGATCGATTGGGAGTAGACACCGCAGGTGGAGCAAGCTTGTTTCCTGACGCAATTAAACCTGCGGCCTTTTTGGCATTCATTGTCGGTGGGTGGTGTAATTCGCAGGGGATTTGCATAATCGCCTGCAGAATAATGTCGGCCATTGTAGTAAACTTGAGCGGTTACCGCACACATTTATATATTTCTTTACCTGCTTAGAAAGCTTGGCATCCTCGAGCCCGATCCCGTACGGCAGGTTGCCCGAGAACCGCGGGGGGCACGGCATGCAGCGGAAACCCGGGGCCTCGTTAACGCAGCGGTCATCACGGAAGCACATTCCGGACACCACCTCGCACTGCCAGACAAAAACAACATTCTGGTTACACAGGGCGCAAAGGTTTCCGTCCGAGTGTGAGATTACGTTCGATTTTCAGCCAGCAAACTACATGTCTATGCAAATCTTTATGGATGTTAACTAATATTTGAATGAAGTAGTTAATTAAGCCGGTCACCTCGTTGATGTCAGAGCACTCGATCCCATTTCCTTGATAGCCTTTGGGACAAGCCCCACACTTCCACGTGCCATCTGCAAAACTGTTGCACTTTGCTCCAGCAAAGCAAGGGTTGGATAAGCACCCGTCTGGGGAAACAAAACAGATGTCTTGCAGTCTGTCTCCATACGTCAGCTGTGCAACGGCAATAATGCGACGGAATGTTCATTGTTTTTTTCTGAAAACGGATTGAAGTACCACGCCTTGAACCGTTGGCATATTTCCTCGCTTCACAAATTGTTGCCTCTCACAAGGGAATTTGTAATTCATTATGTTGACGTGTTCTGATCTTTTTAACACGTAGGCTTTTGCGACGTATTATTAATAATTAAGTTTTTTCAGTTAGATTGCGTTATTACACATTTATAATAACGTGATCTAACCCAAAAACCTTGATTATGAAATGTTCTGATCTTGCCATTGGAAACCTATCATAAAAAATGCAATTATTATATCACCAGCAATGCCATGTGCAATAAACATTTTGATGAATAACTGAGGCAACTCAGAGATGAATTGGTAGTTATGGTGGCACCTGGGGAGCCGCATCAATTGGAAATATGTTCCTTGTCATTAGTTGCAATTGAACGAATAAACAAAGGGAATAGCAACTGAACGGGTGGATGGACGCCGGATGGATGGGTCGAGAGCCGTACCGACGGGGCAAGGTTTCTTGTTGCAGATCTCGGTCTCGCGCTCGGACCCCAGGCAGTCCTTGCCGTTGTACTGCGGCTTGGGGTTGTTACAGAGGCGCGCCCGCTCACGGAGGGCCCCGCCGCACGTCACGGGGCAGGCCGACCATGGAGACCAAGGCCCGTACTGCCCATCCACTGTGGGTGGAGCGAGAGGAGACAGAGATAGGGGGGTTGAAAAAACATTCTTCCATCGGCATGGGTTACATTAAAACGCTTTCTCGAGAAATGCTTGTTCTCGGAAGTATTTAAGTCGCGGTATGGATATCTTTCAGGGCAAAATGGGTTTCCTTATTAGCAAGCGTGCATTGTTTTGCTCTGGTTTTTGTCTCGAAGTTTTGGGCAACCCTTTGATCAATTTGGCCGGTTTTCAAAAAGGTAAGTCGCTAACAGCAACACGACTTTCTATTGTGGTTTTGTTCGCATTGAACCATCTCTCCGAAAGTTACAGGAATCCCCTGGTACAGGCAGACAAAACGCATTAACTTTCTTCAACATTAGTTGCAAAGCATCCCAAAAAAAAAAACACACGGTGGAACCTCCATTGCATTTCAATTCGCGCGCTTGAGACAAGACTCCTCCCCCAGCACGTGCAGATAATTTACGAGGCCCCCAAGAGAAGGATTGAGTGTCCCTATGAAACCCCGTTATGAAGTGCCGTTGAGTGTGTGCGAGTTTGTCCTGACATTCTAAACCCCGCTTGTAATGTTTATAAACGCTATTAACGGTTCATTGTAGCTCAGGCCTTTAAGGGCTCCGCACCTAATCACGACAAACGTGAGACAGAGAAACCTGCCTTGTCTCGGGCAAAGATTACACGTGTTCTCATTGGAAACAGATGTTCTTGTCGTGTTCAATCGTGCACCATTTCACAGCAGAGGTGGACTAAGCAGAGCACTGGAAGTAGTAATTACGTGTATTACCACAGCATTTAAGGAAATAGTCACATATTTGTGAAAGGGGACATTGTGTGAACACTCGTTATGTGCTGTCGTAAAGCATCGTGGGTAACAGAGTAAACGAGCAGGCTTTCCGTTATATACACAGTATCTGCAATAACAAATAGAAAGTATGTTTTTATTCCATTAGCCTGTGAACCTTCTGGACCAATACTTTACAGCAGCATTTGTTTAAGCAAGAAAACTGTGGACCAGTTTCAACCTCCTTGGTCTAGTTAGCAGAGTCAGGCTTGCTTCAACAAAGGCTACTGGATAGCATTGGAAAGCATGTAGACTGATTGACACCTTATGCTGCACAAGGACAGCTGCCACTGGGGGTCCCTCTGGGCTAGACTGCAGCAGGGCATTAAAATGGCTCATGTGCACCCTCCAGATGCAAATCCTTACTGTCGCCTAAAACGAGTGTGATATGGTCAATGCTGTGCGCTTTCAGATGGATGGATGTTGAACTTCTTTCACACCGTACATAGCCAACCGTGCTAATTAGGAGTTGCGGGGTAAGGACAACAAACTAAACACTACAAGCAGTTCTAATAACATTAGTTTTCAATGTAGATGATTTAAAAGTGCAGAGCTCCAGTGGCTTGCTAATATCAGAAGGAAGAGCGTTCCAGACGGCCGCAGAAGCGCATCTGGAAGCGCGCGATGCAGTGACCGTATGTGTTCGACGGCTAGTCAAAACCCGCTGCTGCTGCGAGGATGACCGGAGTGTTGTGCGATGGCTTACGCTGCTTTACGAAATCGACAAGGCGTCGTGGTTCATTTGTGGGGAGCACTTCGTGCGTTATGATGAGAACAAACTAAACACAACAACAACAAGCAGACAACGGCAGGAGACGCCGGCTCCGCACGCTCACCGGGGCAGGGCTCCATCTCGCACTTCTGGTTCTCGCGGCCCGAGCCGCCGCACTCGTCGCCGCCCATCTGCGGCACGGGCGAGTTGCAGAGCCGGATGCGCGTGTTCACTCCCGCGCCGCACGTCACCGAGCACGACGACCAGGGCGACCAGAAGCTCCAGCCGCCGTCCTGACGGACTGCAAACAAGCAAACAGCGAGCGGCACATTCCCAGTCAGTGCCCACTCCGTGTTCCTCTTATTATCATCATCGTCGTCGGCATCAACATCTGCACCTCCGATGAGCACGGTTGGATACGTACGGTGCGAAAGAATTGAACATCAACCGTGGATGAAGGTCTTTCCACAGTCCATCATCGTTTCTCATGGCCCTGTGATGCGGCGATCGGTCTGACACTTTTAAATTTAATTTGCTCCTTCACAGGCACGTTCCCTTCATTAGCCGCCGTATTGACGCACTCCAAAGTGACTGGTCTGATGTGGCCTAAACGTTCCATTAAACGAGTCTGAGGTGAGGCTGTTTGTTGCAGGCACAAATGATCTGTCATCCTCCTAAACCCTCAACTCGTCTCACGCCCCCCGCCAGTCAATCTCACACTGCCCAATGGCAACTCGCGTGCGCTGCCCACGTACCAGCCAAAACGATCAGTCCGACGCAGGCGAATGCCATCGGTTTTCGATGCCGTACCTCGTTTGTCGCAGGCCTTGAGCTGGCAGGTGCGGCCCTGGATGGAGGGTCCCTCGCAGGGGTTGTTGACGCTGTCGCAGGAGCGGCCTCGCTGCTGCGTGCCCGAGCCGCACGTGACGGAGCATTCGGTCCACTCGGACCAGGGCGACCAGCCAGCCTCGCTGTCGCCCACTGCACGCGATGGCGGAGAGCAACACGAGTCACAGAGCGGTGTGCTGAGTGGTGCCTGGGGTGACTCCGGTATCGGGGCAGTGAGTCAACATTGCTTGCATCCTAGGTTCCGGTCTGGGAGCTCGACTGACTGTGATTAAACTGGGTTCTCAAGTGCGGAGGTTGTGTCGGTTTCAGATTGGCCACCGTGCACCGTCGTTGCGTTTTATCGGTTTTCATTTGCTGTAGTCTGTGGCTACATGGCGGTTCTGAATTTTAGTTTTTTGTTTCACAGACGTGCGGCACATATTTCTGTTCATAGCAGAGCATGGGGGCAAGTGCCCCCCCCCCCTAGTGTGTGGATATAAAGCCACTGTAACCCGATGTTATGGGCAAGAGGTCACCCACCATCACCCTGTGGCTGAAAAGTACGCGATGTTACAGTTTACCAACAACATCGTTGTTATATAGTTTGGCAATGACCCAAATTAATTTCCTGTTGATGGAACAATTGTCTAATAACTTGTCTTCTCCCGAGTATTTTATGTTTTGCTTGCAAGGCTAAGAGACGGTAAATATCTGTAAGCTGTGTTGCACTAAACATTAATGATGGCAAGCGCTCGTTAAGGGTGGCATCAGCACCCAAAGGAGATTTACAATCGGGAGAACACTCCTCTGTTTTCCACATCCTCATTAAAATCTGGAGTGAATGCTAAGAAGATTATCAGACCATTTCCATAGCTACTTGCTTAAATGAAACTGCTTACTCTCTCATTGGGGTTGTGCACAAGGAAACATGGGTGCAATATCCATCATTAAAATATCTGGCATGTCAGTTGACATCTCGTTTATTTCAAAGCTCACAGTGACCCTTTTTTTAGTTAATGATGACTGCCATTAAAGGCTTAGTGTTAGCACGTTGCTCTTCGACTAATCCTTAGCCCACATGGTTTTGCTTAAATACATGAACTGATGTGATTAGCGTTGGCAAGCAATCATAATTTCGGTAACAGATTTGGCAAATGGAAGGGGGTTGGAGGGGGGTCTATATGTTGCAAGGTAGCCACTGGCATACAAAGGCATTGCATTTGGTGTCTAATTTCATTAGCTTTAGAAAACTAGTGGGGGATCAACGTCTTATAAAAAAATAAGTATGTCGCTACCAATTATTTTTTTGTAATGTCTAAACAGCATAAAGTTTTTCTTCGCTGCTTTGTGTCTGTGGGCAGGTTGGGGTGGAATAAGTCATCTTAGCATATTTGGGTGTCATATGTTACTGCCCCATCGATTAGAAGTCTTGGCACAGAGACCATTAATCTCCGCTGTTGTGGGCCTATAATCAATGGCACCATATTTATAGCTGCTATTTTTTTTACAGCCAAGGGTCAGCTGTCAAAATAACCCAGTAGGGGGAAGAGGAGCCTGCAGGCAAAGGTCGTGCTGCCAAATTTATTGTCAGCTTTTAAATGAGGTTCCGCAATCAAGGCCACAATAAAAATCTGTATGCACACCCTTTATAAGTTATGCTACCAACATACTCGTCATCGTCATCATCATCAATCTCTTAACTTCATTTGGTTGTGGGTGTGCCACTTAAACATTGGCTGTCAACTCTCTCCATGTTTACCTGCACTTCAGAGTCTTTTGTAGGTGTCATGTCACTTCATCATTAGTCCATGTTATCACCACATTTGTCATCCAAATAATCTCAGGTTGTCCTCTTTTTTATCATTCTACCTTGTCCTGTAAGACGGTGATGATGATGGAAAATCCACCCAAATCGTTGCAGTTTCCTTGATTCACTTTGGGCATCAATGTTCTCCCACTTTTGTCTGCCCCTCTCTCTCTCTATATTGGTGTTTCACTGCCATTGATAGTGTTGTCTCCGCACCATGGAACACATAAGGGGGCATCATCACAGAGATGCACTCCACTCCTACCTGACACCACAATGTCAATGTGGCTCAACCACCTCAGTGTGGACAGTTCTAGCTGTTGCTCTACATCGACATGATCGAGCCATACGAGGAAGAAGAAGATTGTGAGGATGAGGTGCGTGCGTGCGTGCGTGCGAGAGAGCGTGCGACGTACGCAGGCACGTCGGGCAGCACTCTCCCTCAGGGACGTGAGGAGTTGCGCAAGTGACGGGAGGGCACGTGATCTGCCGGCAGTGCGTCTTGGAATCCTGCAGACGAAACCAAACAAGGAAACCGGGAGGTCAGATAATGATCATAATCATTATTCATCCAACTTGTAACGGCCATTCAGTTTGCAGGACCACGAGAAACGATGACAGCTTGGGGGAGGCATTCATCCAACAGTGGATAGAGCATTGCTGATAATGTGATAATATTATACTTATAATGTATATGCTTGCGTGTGGTGTTGTATATGCACGTATATATAACGGGAAAGGTGAGCTGGAATTTGCAGAAATAAAAAAAATTACAATACATTGTAAATTTTGAAAAATCAAACACTTGACCGCACACTCGACATAGTAATAAGATAGAGTATAAAACACTGGTGCTTTTCTGGATTTGATGAAAGCTGATTTTTTCACAGCGTGAAGCCTCTGCAAACCTGATGCAGACAGTGAAATACATTTATCGTGGCTGATCGGGCTTTCGCTTGTGAATGAGTGTATTTATAACTGCGGTTAACATCGCGACGTTGAGCCTGTGACCACCGCAGGGAAATGGGGAATTTTGATGTGGCAGACTCCCCCCCCCCCACCGAAATTTCATTTTGCCACCTAATGCTCAAAAGGCCCTCTGTTGAGTTCGTGGCTTTAAGTTTTCCTGGCTTGGAATGCCATAAGCGTGGCAGGAATGTGCAAAGAGGAGAAGAAGAAGAAAAAAACAGCATGACACTCATCCTTTTTATGAATATGGGCTGATGGTCCCGGAAAGTAGCGAAATATATGAGTTGCATGTGGTGGATTCATGCTGTCTGCTTCTTATTTTTTTCCAATGTTATGTATGCATTCATTCAGCCATATCAAATGTTTTTTTTTAGCAAGTCACACCGATGTGTTTTTACTATTGAGTTGGGTCCCTGATTTTATATCAACCTCGATGAATAGCATTCATGGTATAAAACAACAACACAGCTATGCTGAATTCAAAAGGAACAAACTAATTAAATAACATTTAACTGCTTAACTGCTCTTACTCGTACTTTTAGAACATTGAAGAGGCAATGGTGAATATGAAGCAACAAAAACAAAAAATTCAGGAGTTATATAATCTTTGAAATCAGTTTTGATCAAAATGTAATTCCTTTGCCAAACCACAGCCTCAGCAGGGAAAAGTTAGCAAATCAACATTGTCTCTGGCTTGCTGTGTATGGAAAGTGCCTTTCCAGCCTCAACACTGAAACTGAGCTTAAGCTGCAGCTAATGAGCACCTGTAAAACTCATGCTGCTTGTAATATGTTCCTGGCTTGCAAATGCGTATTGCTTTATGAACGAAAAAAGCTAAAGGTGCAGCCCTGCAGTTGCTTGCTCATGCCACTGCTGAAGGAAGGGCCTCAACGAGAGGGAGTTCTAAAAAACTCCTCTGGAGAGCATTTGGCCTACTATTCTATGCTTGCCAGATATCTTTTAAGCGGTTTGCTAGCAGTACTCCAAAGCAAAATGTGCATGCATCACTGCATGCTTTCAGTTCTAAATTAATGTACATAAATTGGAGCCTGCTTTATATTTCTCTCTGAACGAACTTGTGACGGCAGCGTATTCTGCTGACGCTGCGCTACGCACACATAATGGTCTCTTGGCTGAAGTCCAACAGAAATAACAATCGGGGCCACTTGCTATGTTGGAAATCTTAAGGGAGAAGAATCATCACGCACATGTAAAGTGCGATGCCTTAACCGGTGTCGCCGGCCAATATTGGCATAAAAATGTCCCCGCGCTTTATTTTTCACACCTTCATTTCCGATCCACACTTAAGCCACGGATGATTTTTTTTTTTAGATTCACACTAAGGTTCGCATTAAGTCCTGAGAGCAGGGCTAGACTTGCCGCAGTCAAAGCCACATTCAGTCCTCGTTCTTGGCCGCCACAGACCCTTCATACCAAAGCTCCGAAAAACAGAAGGAAATGGCACTCCTTTGAGAAAAGGCGTAGAGAATTGTGAAGAGTGCCGATGAAAGCCCGCCAGCCAAAAGTGACCGCTGCTGCCTTCCTCGGCCTTGTGTGTGCACGTTGCTTACGAAACGTTAAAAAAATGGTGAAGAGTTGTGAAGAGAGCTGCTTAAAATGGGTTACCCAAATTGGGTTACTCAAGTATTATCTTGGTTTTCTATTCCCCCCCCACCTCTCCCCGGCCACCCCCACTCTTAAAATTTCACTTTGATAGTTTTGTTCAAATGACAAAGCCAGCATTCATTACATTAAAAAAATTATGCCACTATAAAGTCTGCGAATTGTAATTTTCATTACCTGATTTCCATTCCATTTTGATCGGGTGGCGTAATGTACGGAAGAAAAGACCCTCACCGACTTGAAAGACATGATTAACGGCAGCTTGGCTTTTTTAGCTTAAAATAATTATATGGTTTACCCTTGTAACTGCTTTCCCTTTACAAACTTGGCCGGTGTACTACTGTGCCTGCGATTTACAACATGTGATGTTCATGAACTGAATCCCAGCAATAGCACCAGGTCTTGCTTTCAAGCTTCTGGCAAATGTTAAATCGCATATGTTACAATCACTGGCACATTGGAGACTCGTATAATTAATTGTAACAACTATTGCTCAAAGTTGCCGTAAATAAAACTCGGAGGATAAATGTGTTGGAGGCCTGTCTATCATTGCGTGCCGTGACACATTGCATTTGGAAGAAAAATGCTCAAAATATTGTTGCCAAACCCGTTGCGCAATATTAAACTCAAACTACAAATGTGCAAGCGCTTCTGCCGAAATGGATATTTCCAAAAATCTCTGGTAGCAATTATACGTGGTCTCAGCCTATCTACCAGCCCTGCCAATGGATCCAACGCAAAGTCTGCCGGAGCGACGGAGCAGGCGGGGACACACTGACGGCACAGCAAAGCAGGCTGCTGGTACACAGAGTACTTGTTTGAAGACTTTTCAGATTTTACAAAAATCCTCAAGACTTTGTGCTATCATCAAGCGCTGCTGCACGCCGATGCTCAGGAATTGTTTACTCGATTTACAAAAGGCAGCTTTTTGGGTACTGATGTAATAGCGTACACATTAACCTATTTGTTTTGTTTTTAAACATCACTAGGCTGATGGGGAAATAGCAGCTTGTGTCAAGACATGTGCTCTGGATGCAGCTTATTGCTCATATCTTGCACAGCTCAGGAATGTTTGGTGGCAGTGTGAATAGACTTGGTGCACTTATGTTTCTTTGCACACGTATGTGTACAGCCCTAATATGTCAATCCACTGCTGGATGATGTGAGGTGCCTCCCCAAGTCGTGCTGGTTGTGGGGGTTGCTAGACCATACATCACCACGTTGGTCAGTGTGATTCTCGCTCACAGCCACTACACATTGACGATTATTTGAACCGGTACTGAGACTCTCCTTGGTCGACTCAGCCTCAAATGGATACCCGATGCAGTGTTTAAACATTGCCACTGGAGAGGCAAATGTGGCCGGGCGTGATGCCATCCACCCACCCCCGTGTGTGCCACATTCCCGGCCTTCATAGGTGCTCGCCAACAGTCTTTTTTTAAAGCTATACAGGGGGCCTTTGTGTGTGTGCATGCTTCTACACACCCGGCAGGTGCAGGTGGTGCAGCTGTTGATGGTCCACTCGGTGTGGTTGTCGTAGAGTCGCCCCTCGTACAGGCACTTGCCCTTCTCCTGGATGTCCATGGTGTTCTTCAGGTTCTCGTTCTCCTCTTTCTGTGCATGGACAGAGCACAGCAGGGCAGGGGCCATCAGTTTATTGTGCCACACATAGGCCAAAGGTAGAGGGAATAGAGGCGTATGTGGAATGTGGTGTCTGTGCGTCTTTGTATGTACGTATGTATGGATACGCCAGTATATTTGAAAGGTATTGGGAATTGAGTGTGTAACACCACAATACACATATTATTATTACTACTGCATAATTACTCAATGGGAAAGCGTTTTTACAATGCATCATAACTAATGACTAATTGAATATGCAAGCTGGCGATTCCAATGCTATTCCCAGTGACTCTGCCTCTCGCAAACCAATCCAATAGAATAACCCTAATCCCCCGGCCTGTCTCGATTGCCCTTTCAATACTTGCACCAGGGGGTTCCTTGCGAACAAACTTAACGATAAAATTCAAATTTAGGGGTCAGGGTTGGAGAGTTGGGAGGGAGGGCAGTGGAGGCGTTGGCGCGCTGCACTGCGCACCCAGCTACCCAAGTTCGATTCCCGCTCACGGCTAACACCAGCGACAATTATTTGAGCCTCCCCTACGTCGACTTAGCCTCAAATGAGTACCTGGTGCGGCGTGTAAAATCATCGCGGTGTTGGCCACCCACCCGTTCGTGCACCGTGCCTGCCTTCATAGGTGCTCACTAAACAGCACTTGTCCCAACATTCTGTTGAGGCTATACGGGGGATCTTTGTCTCTATTTGGGGGGGTGGTCAGCAAGATTTTGTAACACTCACCAGCTTTTGGAGGCCGTCCACCAAGTACGTGACCGTGCTGCGCAGAGCCTTGACCTCATTGTAAATCCTCTTGACCTCGTTGCAGGAGATGCCACAGAATTCCATCACCTTGTTCACCTTGTGCCCCGTGTAGTCCGTCTTGATGGCAGGCGTCCCAAGGAAACCGCCGCCTAATTTTTGGCACGCGCGAGAAAAAAGAAACCCAACGGCACCCCCCAGCGCGCACGGCAGGTGTTTGTTTAGCGTGGGCAGCCAAGTCTAGCAGGACTCTGTGCAACGTGATTTCATATTGCTTGTACTATTCATTGCTTCGAACAAAAACATCGTCAGTAAAGTGAAATACATGCTGTTTTTTTAATATAAGGTTCTTTTTTCGCCGTTTATTAAATTCGGATGGTTTGCATTTGAAGCAGAGTATTTGCATATCTTGCATTGGTGCAAAAAAAAATACACGCTGCAAGGATTTTATTTTATTTAGTTTTAAATTAAGACCGCATGCACAAAATAAAATGGTGCTTTCTGGCGCTATTTGTTAACATTTTATTTTTCCTTTCCGTCCAGTCATAAGTGCAATTATTTTTCGTTGTTGTATTTTACAAAAGTGTGGTCCGCCTGTGCTTGTAATCCGTTAGCACAACATCGCTGTCCTGAAGTGACTCAGGTGTACTACAGGCGGTTTAATACGGCAATAGCATGGCCGCACGAGGAATTCAAGCAGCCTGAAAGTGGCGGCGAGCTTCAGGCAAGCGTGCAAGCGGCTTTCAGGTGCGTGCAGCCAGAACGAGTCAACAAGCCACTTGATTGACTAGCCCTCCACTCCTACAAACCCAGCCCAACTGAACTCAGCTCAACTCACTCTGAGCCCCATTTCTGTTGATTCCTAAGTTCGCGGAAGATAGTGTCCAAACCACAATCATCGCGGTCCACCCCAAGCTGCTGGCTTTTATTATTCTCATCACCAATCCCACATATTCACATGTACATCATATCGCGTGCATTGTGCTCATAATATTTTGGCTGGCGGTCATAGAAAGTGGGCGAGTAGATTGGTTGTGAGTCTAGCCGCATGCCTCTGTGGCTCATGGTATGCCTGCCCTTCAAATCGCCCTCGGTGTCAGAGCAGCTATAAGCTGACAAAGCCACATCACTGACACTTAATCATTTCTGGCTAAATTTACAACCCGCTGAACGGTTTTGTTGTTGTTGTTCCTGTTGTTTGACTGTGTTTTTTATTGTGATTGTAATATTTTTCGTTTTTAAACATCATTCACCAGGGTGGAGAAATACGGTCAAATAACCCCCAGGATCCGTATGGAGTGGGGAGGCCCTCGTCCAACAGGTGATTGACACAAGGGCTATATGTGTGAAATATTTCTCTCAAGCATCTGTTAAGTGTCAAACTGAATATGCCTTACGGAACAAAGCGATCCCATCCCTTAAGAAGAATTCACGGCAGTCTGTCCTAGCCTGGTTATGTCATTCTACAAGGCTGCGGGGATCTGTCGCCTGTGTCACAGGTATGCACAGACTGCATGTATAGAATTCATTGCCATATTCCAGATTTGCAATGTTTTGCAGTGTTGCCATTCCAGCTTTGAGTTGCCTCGTGGTTTAAGCCTTTAAGCCCCACACTCTGCGAAGCCAAACTATGCTGATGAGAGTTGGAAAGTTGAAACTGGTCCAGAGTTCGCTTGCTTGTACATATGCTGCAGTAAAATAATGCTGCAAAAGCCAATAGGGTTATGAACTAAAATATTATTTTATTTAAAAACAATATCATGGAACTGACCTTTATTATATAATCGTACTTTATTTAACTGGCAATAAAGTTATATTACATTACCAACAACTGAATACTAAGTGATTTTTTTTTAAATATTACAGTAAAATTGAAAATTAGAACATTAAAACTGCAGCATTATATATATATTTTTAAATATACATTTTACATTTGCAGCAAACACTCAAGCCAATACATATATCTGGAGCAGAACTGAAGTGTTGGCTGGGCTATAGGTGGCCATGCAAGCACGTGCCCTAGGGGACGCTGCTGAGTAGGGCGCATGGTAAGCGCGCGGCATTGATGCGTAAAGCCCTTTCTGAGCATTGGGCATCAGCAAGCAGCAGCAGCGTTAGAGCTTTGTTCCTTTGGTCGTAGCCAGTAGCTGTGATGAGTGCGGCATAGCGACCCTGCCGATTGAAGCTCGTGGGCCAACAGTGAACATTCACACCGAGAGCACAATACAATAACACAACAGCCATCTCAATGGAGGCGTTCATGTGTATGTACAAAAAAAAACACTACCAAAAAGTAGACTTAATTTACTAAAAATATATATATTTAGGCATGATCTAAAGTTTACAACCTATTTTAACTCAAATAGGCTCATATATTTACCAGCCTTGACGTTGTTCAATGCCAAACAATGGACAAACGAATTGAAAGTTTACCGATGTAGGTTTGTGCAGTGATAATCCGGCGGCAATTTAGTGACAGTGGGAGTGGAGTGTCAGTTGCCTCCACCTCACTGCCAACATATCTCACAGATATTATTTTAACTCGGCAGTTAATTTATTTTTAACTCTGCAGTATACATCAAATACTCGAGATCAACAAACAGACCTCCTTTTCGTGCTCGTGCGAAAAAATATATATGTTAGTTCGTCGGCCATTGAGATCATATTTAATTACCTTTCTTGCTCCACAAAAAGCATCTTGACTTTTTTTTATAACATTTTAAAAGTGGTTTTCCGGGGCACTAACCAGACCATAAAACCACCAACTTACTCATCATACCCCACCTAAAACAGTATTTGTTTTTAACACTCGTGGTATGTTGATGTCGCAACAGGAATTAAAGACATGAGGGAATTACTGAGTGGCTGCTGTGTGCCAGGCTGGGTGCACAGTGCCCCGCACGCGTTCCCTTACCGTCATTCCTGACGCACCCCTTGTTCCTCAGAATATCCTCCAGGGACGTGCCGAAGATGAAGCGGACGTTTTGCAGTGAGCCCTGCAGCAGTGGCAGCCAAAACAACAAGAGAGGGGGATAGGCAGGGAGGGAGGGAGGGAGTGGAGGGAATTGGGAGGTTAGGCTCGCATCCCAGGGAGCAGAGTGAATGACGAGTCTGGTGGCCCATCCTCCATCGGCATTCATCTCATGCCGCGCGGCTCGCACTCATTCATTCACCTTCAGCCCAACCAGCCGTGAGAATGTTTACACTGTGGTGGAAAGTTCACGTCATTCGACACGAATAGCCATTGCCCCCCTAAGACGTCCCAGGTATGTTATGTTCTTTTGAAATTCACATTTTAGACGCTTACGTGTGATGCGTGCGCCCCGAGGCTAGGGGAAATAAAACCACGTCACATTTTGGCCCCGTCGCGTCGGTTGTGATGGGTGATCATGTTGCTCATGCCGTTACCAATTGGCTGTCACGTTACTTGTGGTCCCCGGCTAACGACACTCACGGAGACACCCTCGACGGAAGACAACAGTTGCCACACTCACCCTGAAGTCGTCCTTGTCGCTCACGAAGCCCTTGCCCAGGCGCAGGCGGCTGGTGTCGGGGTACAGCTGCTGGTACACGGGCCCGTCCAGGCTCAGCACGTTGATGAGCTCGCAGCCCACGTACAGCTTGGCGCTCTCGTGGTCCACGTACAGCGTGATGTTTTTCCACGCGAACGTGGCCAGGTCCACGTGCTCGAAGGAGCGCACGCTCTGCGCGTGCACCAAGTCGAGCGTGTCCGCGTGTCCGTTCGACACGATCTCGAAGAGGCGGGCCGATCCGTCGGCCGAGTCCACGGCGAGGATGGTGCCCCTGCTGCGCTTCTCTTGGCGCAGCGACGCCTGGAAGACGAAGCTCTTCTCCTGACGCATCGCCTCCAGCAGGCTCTTGAGGCTGCGCTCCTCGGCCGACGGGACACGCTCGGCCCGGATGATCTTGAACGCGGGGCTGTTGGCGTCGGGCCCCTTCACCAGCTTGACGCCGGCCGTGCGCCGGGTGATTCGGCTCATGTCGAACACGTCGAACACGCCGTTGTCATCCGTGCCATAATCTACGGTTGGCGAGTTAGGGGAGGGAGCGGGGGTGGGGGGGGGTAGCCGACCGCATCGGGGCAATGTGAGCGCGATGCAGGTTGATGGGGAGGGAATAAATACGTGGAGGGAATAAACTAAATTATTGTTTTTATTTTACTAGATTAAGCCCAATCAGCTATTTAGCTTCTTTTCCAGAAGCGACCTGGCCACAAGTGATAGCTCAACGAAGTGGCTTATCACGTGGAAATTTATAGCAGCCAAATACTCCAAACGTACATCGATTCTAAATGTGCAGAGAAAAACCGGAGGATCCGCAGAAAGATCCACGCGAGCCCGGGGCGAACACGCAAACTTTAACATACAGGCGTCAGGGTCGGAACTGAACCCGTGCCCTCCTGTATACCAGGCGAGGGAGTTAACATCTCGCCATCAATGGGTCACCCACGGGTTCCTTTTCCGCGCTCCCGCGTCCTCAAGCGCGCGCGCGCTCGCATCTCAAGTAGCAGCCGACTTGAGTCAGACCCATCGTGCCAAGGAACAACACGCGTTGGCCAAAACCCGAAAACACATCGGACAGAGATTTTAAAGTGGTGATCACTCTATTAAAACGTATAGCAAGGATACAAGCTGTCTCTCTGCAAGATCGACGTTGTATTCGATACACACGATTTATTTATACACACACGCTGCCGCGCAACAGGTCCCGTGGTAAAACCTTGGGGTGCGAAAAAAAACAAATCCGCAGTGGCACGTACGAGCTAAAAATACTGTTTTTGCCGGACGCCGCGCGCGTTTTTGAAATTCAAATGAGGCGCTTTTATTCTCGGCTCGGTAAACACGGGGGCTCGGTAAACACGGCGGGGCTAATGGGAGCCGCGGTATTGCCAAGCCAAGGGCGCGAGAGTGGGGATTATAAATCGGTGCCGAGCGAGAGAATTACCGTACGGATGAGCCGCGCCAACAAACGCCAACAGGATGAGCGCCCTCCACGCAGACCCCATCTTCGGTCCGGTCGCGTAACGCGAAGTCGGCGGCACGGGAAATCTAAGAGCGTGGAAGAGGACAACGCGTGATTTTCACAACAGAAGCAGGTCACAGCAAACGCACACGTTGGCAAAGTTAAATAGCTGCGATGGGTTTGTCCCCGTTGCCTCTTCGTGTACAATTCACGAATTGTACAGAAGGAGCGATCCACCAAAGAAATTAAATTGCGGCAGAAAAATGTAGCATTATTGTACAAATGTGGCTTAAATGTAATACAAAGTGCGTGCGGCGTAAGTAAGTAACACCTACCAGGCAAAGCTTCAAAATAACTGCCGTTTAAGTGTTGTTCACGGAGAGTCTCTGTAGCCTATGTATCTATACGCTCTATGCGGCTAAGAGCTCTGAAGTGAGACTTCGCCACGGGAAGACTCGCTCTGCTATCAGTCTTCTACGTCGCTTCTGCGTTCGCCTCGATGTGTGCAGGTCGAAGGCGCGACAGATTTTATAGCGACTCGAGTCGCCCCCGCGTCTCACTCCGCTCCCTCCCACCGCGTGTCAGTCCCCTGCAAACACCACCCACTCTGTTGGATTCCAGCCACCCTCTCCGTCCCACTAACCCCCGTCTCCATTTGACCTCCCTCCAGCCTCCCTCCGTTCCTCCCCTCCATCCCTCCCTCCCTCCCTCCCCCACCACAACCATCAACCCTTCTCACACTCCTCTCCCCTCCCTTCCTCCCTTCCTCATCTGCCCCCTCCCCAATCTCCACCGTCCGTCCGTCTCGCTTTCCCCGCGATCTGCTGTCTGGCCTCTCTCAAAGTTTGTTGGCGAGTTGAGTAACTCGCTCGGAGCCCATGCCAATCGAAACGGGAGGAAATCTCGGGCAAGTGAAGTTGAGGGGTCCCCCCCCCTCTCCCACCGCTCCACGCCACCCCACATGGCCCCCACACGGCTGGACGCGCAGGTGTTGATGACGAGAGAAGCGTGGGCTGGCTTGGAGTGGCGGCGCCCGTGCGCCGTGCTTGGAATATTTTTATTTTTTGGAAGACCGAGGAAAAAAATATTGGGGAGTGGAAAATTTATTTTTTTAGGGCGACGGCGGCCAAATCGCAATCGCTTCCTTCGCCCCCCCCCCTTATTTCTTATTCTTACGAAACAGCAGGGCGGACGGTTCTGCGACGTATTTTAACACGTTAAACAAATACGACTTAAATGGGGGGCTTATTTTTAGTTTCGGTGAGTGATGATGTTTGCGGCGGGGTGCGGTAACTAAGGTAGTAAAAAAGAAATTAGCACATTGCCCGGGCCGATAGGGAACGCGATCTTGCAGTGGGGGCTAAGTTTAAACAGGATGGGCACGCATTGCAGAGGCGTCGCGTCAAGTGGAGTTAAACGTACGAACAAGGTCTAGTATCACCTCGCACGTCCACTTACCACCTGGTTTTAGCGCCGGTTTAAAACAACAACCGTGGCACGCATATTGGACCCCTTCCCCCCTTCCCCTCCTACCCTCTGAACGCATTTGAACCCTCGATATGGCGCTCCGAGTTGACGCAAATGGTGAGCGCGCGATGATTATGGCCAACAGGGAGTTACATTTTCGGCGGGTGATATCTGAATCGGTACCTTCATCCAACCAGCACTGACCAGCGTGGTGAAGTATGGTTAAACAAGTTTAACACGTAGGTTTTCGCAACCGATATCATCCATAATACAGTTTTTTTGGGGGGTTCTGTCGCGTAAATATAAATGTGTCGTTAAAGCCACCACCACCAAACAACCCGCCTTGGGCTGAAGTGGCATAAGGAGAGTCTTCATTGAAAGATGCTTTTGTTAAATTATAAATCATAGCGTCGTCGTCTGTACGAAATGCCGCATGTAGACTGACCAATATTTCCCAGTGTCCGCAGGTTGAACGCCTCGGATTGGCTTTCTGAAAGTAAGTTTGCGATGACCTAATGACGTTAATTGTTAACTAGAGAAATGCACGACATGCCGCGATTTTAGTCAGTTAATGTTTATTGCCAAGTATGCTCGCTATGCAGCAGCTAAGTTGTTTTTTCGAACTCTGAATTGAAGGCCTCCCGCGGAGCGTGTTTCCATTCCAGGGGCCAATCTTCCCATTGAAATGCTAATTTAGCGTCGGTACACATTAAACACACCTGGTAGACCGCGACCGAAAATAAATGCCAATCTTCTCCGCGCCGTGGGGGGGGGGGGGGGTCCAGACGAAATGGAATTTAGCAAAACGGGGGTCTCTGTGGTGTGACTCCGTTGTCCGTGCGTGTCGGTGCTGTGCGCGCGTTAAAAGCATCAACACTTCTAGATTTGAAGCTTTCGTGACAGCAAGGATTAGTATTCTTAGGTTTTTTCGTTAAAGTCACGTAGGTAAAAAATTAAAATTCATTAAAGTAAAATAAAAAAAACGATACGTTTCGGAGGCAACACAAGCTTCCGTCTTCAGGTGGAGGTTTTTTTATTTTATTTTTATTTTACTTTTATTAATTTTAATTTTAAATTTTTACCTACGTGACTTTACTGAAAAAAACTAAGAATATGAATAAGCATCAACACGTTCGCGCTCCGGTGAGACAAGGGACTGAAGCCTCGTCAGGTCATTTCCCACAGAGATTCCGAGCGAGCCCAATTCAAGGTAAAAGAAAAGGTGCAGCCCTGCCATTGCTTGCTCACACCGCTGCTGGCGAAAGGGCCTCCGCCACAGACAGAGAGAGGGAGTCTCCTCCCGACAGAGAGCTTCCAGAGGCAATACCGAGGCATGCGGGATGGGTAGTTTAGGACACTTGGCCATTTGTTTCAACTTCCGCGTCGGAAAGAACGAGCCGGCGACGACTTCTGGATTGCAAGTTCGACGCGCTCACAATTACAACCACGGCAGCGTCTCGGCTTTGGAAAAAGGTCTCTGAAAATCAAAGAGCTTTGACGAATCACCCGTAATTCAGCCACTCTCGTCAGATCTCGGAAGCTAAGCGGGGTTAAGTATGGATACTGCTTGGATGGATGACCACTGTGTATCAAACACGTGTTAGTCAGCTGCTGTTGAGCTCCAGTTCAGCTAGATCAGTAATCGCACCGTGTATGCACTGTGATGACCCCACCAACGTCTGTGCGCCTCGCATTTGGCTGATCAGGGCCATTCGATGAGGCGCGTGTGAAATTGCCACCCACGGACCTACACGGCCTTGGGGGAAACCCTCAACGCGTCAGTAAATGCCCACGCGTAACGCGACAAGCCACGTCAGCGGTTGGCGAAACACGCCAGGAGTGACCTTAAACAGCGAGGTTCCTCATATCGCGTCGTCCACAACAACCTCCTCGGCGTGCGTACAATAGCGCTCGTCAGGCGTTTCCACAATAGCCGCGTTCAGTTACTGCGTCTGGCTGAACTTTGTTCAGTGTGACTTTAAAAAGGAGAGAGAAAAACACCACTGCCCTCGTACCATGGCACCTGGCTCACTGGACAGTGACGCAGATAATGATAATAAACCGTCTTCCCCGTGGTCACAGAAAATAAAAATAATAATAGAGAATTATCTCAGCTTATATATTTTTTTCTGCTACATATTGTTTTGCCTTCAAATAGCTTCAGTTTGTGACATTCCTGAGAGGCCATTCGAGTTACTAATCCGCTGAACGAGACTGATCAGGGACCCGACTAAATGTGTTGCATACAGTGACGTCAGCCTAACAGGTTGTGAGATTTAAGGGGATACGCATGTGATTAAAACATACGCACAAAAGTCACATCGATATATTCGTAATCGCCCGTGAACAGAAAAATTCGTGCCAACAAAAGAAATTGCGTAAAAACAAATTCAACAATCATAAGTAACTTCTCTTTTTTTTCCTAAACAGAAGTTTCAGCTTTTTATTGTGTGAGGTTATGGATTATTAGCAGATGACACAACTCTACGGGAAATATTTTATGATCACGCAAGTACTGTTGACATGAAGTCACCACCATCAGCATCAGCGCCAATTTCTGGAGAGAGAAAAACACCCCGTTTTTAATAGTTCGAATGGCCACTAAATCCTATTCAACAAATTTTATGATACCTCGTTGGCAGTGGTACACGATAACAAACCACTAAACACACTCGACAAGGATTTGATTTTTATTTTTCAGGCAGTGTTTTTTGACTGTTCAATATCTCATTTCAGCACTGCATGCCAGTTGCAGTTCACGTGCGGCAAGGGTGAGATGGAATAAACTCTGGACCGCGTAGCGATGCGTTCATCAATTAGCCGATAGACCATCCATCCCTGTAGATTTTTTTTTCATTTACATTGTCAATAAACTATGTTCATATCTACGTGAATTGACTTATTTATGTTTACGTCGTCCCACTTTACTTCATCGACATACAGGAGCAGGACTAGGCGAGAGAATAATTTATCTCGACAGGAAATTCTATCTCACGGCCTATACCGATGACGCCTCGGCAAAGAATCTCAGACAACAATCTCGAACGTTGCGCTGAAAGACGTGCGCGTGCGTTCGATCCGTTCCGTGTCGCTATTTACCGTGGCAGGGCCGCCGGCACTGCTGCTACACACGCGGAAAGGTGCAGGAATGCTCAGTTTGCTCACTCTTTCCGCTAAGGTTGGCGGCCGCTTCCCCGGCCACCTTTCACTGACATACCACTCCCTTTGATGATGTCCACGCGAAGCAGAAGGAGGAGGCGTCTATCGAAGCGACGCGTAACGGGAGCCCCAGCGTGCGGTTTTTTTTATGTCGGGATGACATCACCCATTCTTGCGCGTACCTCGCACGCAGCTCAAAAGAGCAAATAGTCCGACTTAAAAACAATTTCAAGCAGAAAGACCACACGGCTTTGCGGTATATTCCGGTTTCATCCTCATTAGGACTCATCAGTACCATTACAGCTATCATTACCTACTGCTGACCAGTACGGCCATCATTACGTACGATTGCGCCCAAAGGACATCGCATAGCATTCACGAGCCCCCGCCCTGAAACTCTCCCTTTTCCTCGTGCACCATATATGGAGTTGGCGCTTCCGACTTGCGTGTTTGGTCTCGGCGTCTGGGCGTCTCGGGGCACGTTGCTGACGGGCAGCGAGGATGGACTGTGATGGGTGAGGTTAGGTGGGTGTTGTGTGGGTCTCGTGGCAGGTGGGGGAGGGGAGCTGGGGGGGTATAGGAGGAGGGGAGGGGTGGGTCGGTGGGTGGGTGGCTGGGTTTGTCATGAGCAGTGGCGTAGAGATTGGTGACGAACCCGTGCGACCTGAGGCAGAAATTCCTGTTCACGCTTCACATCGATGGCGAATATTTGAACTGGCTCTGGACCTCCCTTTGGTCGACTCGGCCTTAAATGAGTCCCGTACCTGGTGATATGTCTAAAAAGAAGGGTGACCCGGCGCGTTTTTTGTTTGTTCCTAACTGCACTATCCTGACCCATCGGGCGCCGTTCCGACATTCACAGGTGCTCACGAACAGCACGTTGCTTCAACAGCCTGAGAATCTTTGTCTAGGAGTCAGGGATTAGATTAGAAGGAAGGAATGAAGCGAGAGTAGTGGGGTGTGATTTTGTTTTGTTTCAAATCACAGTTTGTTGTGCACATGTCCAAGGGTCCATAAACGCCAAGCGGCCAGCAACAAAGAGCACCATTAAAGTTGTAACAGCTGTGAGTTCATACGTTGATTTTAATCGGCAGGGTAATTTGACACGTGTAAAAAAAATATATACTATGAGAGGGAATTCCAAAATTAATTGCTACAAGAATAAAATCAGGAATATAAGTGTTACGACCTGCGGTACGATGGTTAAACATAGTATGGGAAGTGGTATCTGTGTGCGGTGGTTAGGTGGGTCTGGAGGTGATGGGGTTTGGAGGGTGTGGAGATGGATGAGTATCGAAGAAAGGAGAGAAGATGGACAGGGGATCTGTGCGTGATAAGTGGTTAGGTAGGTTCTGCAGTGGTAAGAGCACTGCGCTACGAACCCGGCCATCCGAGTTCGATTCCCGCTGGCTGAGCCAGAACCGGTCCTGGCCCAGACTCAAAATGAGTCTGTGTTGCGGCGTGTACACATCGCCACCCTAGAGACAAAGGCGGCCGGGCGTGGTGCTGGCCACCCACCCACCCGCTCGTGTGCCGGTGCCGGCCTTCATAGTTGTTCATCGCTAACAGCACTTGCCCCAACAGTCTGTCACAGACTATTCGTGGGATCTGTGTCTTTGAAAGGAGCGGGGGGGGGGTCGATGGGCGTGCGGGTTGGGACACGAACGCGCGCGAGCAGCGCTCCTGCCGTGCTCACGTCACCCGGCCCTGACGTCAGCGGCGCACCACGGGAAGAAGAAGGAGAGAGGAGAGAATGAGAGAGAAGAATGAGAGAGAAAAGAAGGAGAGAGGAGAAGGGGAGAGAGGAAGGAGGAGGAGAGCAGAGCGTGAAATCTTTTGTTAAATATTTCGTTGAAAAAGGGGGGGGGGGCACATTAAGTAAAGCATTGGAAAAGAAAACGAAATGATGAACGAAGCAAAGTGCCGACTACACCGAGCATCTTCTTGTTTCCACTGATCGTAAAAAAAAAGAGAGAGAAGAATGATAGAGAGTAAGGGGAGAGAAGGAGGAGGAGGCATCCACGAGTGATCAGCGCTCAGGAATGCGTCCGGCGCTCTGTGGGTTCGCTATGGGGGTGGGCGGCGGGGGAGGCAGCCGAGGCGAGGCTAATGGTTAACATATGCAAAAGGCGGTCACTACGGGGAACCTCGTCATCGACAGATAGTTCCTGCAGGCTCATCATCATCATCAGCGGTTACATCAATCCACAGCTGGATAAGTCTCCCACCCCCCCCAGCCACCTCAAGTCATGGGCATATCTGCCACGGTTCTGTCCCCATGTCGTCTGACCAATGACAGTTCTTGTAGGTTCATAAATCATCGTCCGCATCAGCGGCCGTGATCACTCCACTGCTGGATGAAGCACCACCCCCCCCCCCACGCCGATTCCAAGTCGTGGTTACCTCTCACCGTTCTGCGGTGTGCCTCAGCTGTGCGTATTCTACGCAGCACCCCCGTGAAGTGTTTGACTGTTGGGGAAAGTTGCTGTTCACGAGCACCTATGAAGGCCGGCACGGCACACAAGGGAAGTGGATGGTCAACACCGCGCCCGGCCGCCTTTGTTTCCCCAGTGCTGACGTTTACACACCGTAGCAAGTACAGTAATACCCCGGTCTACGTATCATCCTGTTATGTCGTTTTGCAAATACGTCGTCACTGCACTACCCGATTTACGTCGCTTTTTAGCCGTCGCCTCTCGTCCTTTCAACACTTGTTCGCACATTTCAGGAACGCATCCCCGACGCAAACCGGGTTATTGTTGCACTAATTTAAGGCTAAGTCGATCTAGGGGGGAGGCCCAAGACCGGCCCACGCGTTCGCCTCTTGTGAGTGCGTCGTGAGCGGTAATCGAGCTCGGGTCGCTATGGGCGCGTGACTCGGTGCGCTAAACCCCGCAGCGCAGACACAAGGCCACTCACGAATCTATCTCCAGCGGCTGTTGCTTGAGAGAAAGTGTCGTCTCACTGAGCACGCACTGAGACCGAAGCGCCGGCGACGTGGAGATAGAGGGCGGCGTGACCCGCCTTTGCCCCACCAGGGCTGATGTTCACACGCTCGCAGGAGTACGCACGGAATTCAATTCAGGGAGAGGCCACCTTGCACAGGCTCAGAACACATACCTGTCAACCCCTTATCAGCGCCGAGCTTATTAAAGACCAATTCAGACCTTATTGGTCACCCCGTGCCTCTTACACATCTCAGTCTACGAAGTCCCATCACAAGGGAGAAACACAAACAAATAGACACACTTTTGTGCTCGTAGTGAAACGGCTGTACGCCGTATAAACCTGAACACTCAATTTCCCTGCACAGTACAAGAATACGGAGTAAACCGTATGGGGTGACAGCTATGAAAACATGTTGTGATTCAAGTGGCACGCTATTGATGTTGGCCGTGACCAGGGATCGAACTCGTGTCGCCAGGTTCGCAGCTCACCATTGCTCACTGCCGCCACCACACTCATACCGCAGAACACACACACACACATATATATATTTTTAACACTTAAAAATACCCACTTACTTTCGTTATGAGACAAATATTTTAAGCGACCGACTATTGAGGCCAGAATGACACGCAATTTGTAGTGGGCAGCAACCACGCCCAACCGCTTTCATCTCACCAGTGCGCACACGCGAGGCGACACGTGCTCAATTAAAAGGCTGAACCGATCAAGGTGGGGGCTGAGAAAATATTCGGATGTCACTCTAAACCAGACTATACATTTTTTTTTTAACCGGGTAAGGCCCACTGAGCTTTATAGCTCTTTTTTCAGAGGCGACCTGGCCACAAATGATATCCCAATTAAGTGATGTATCATGTGGAAAAGTATAGCAGCCTAATACTCTGAATGCACATCGATTCTAAATGTGGAGGGAAAACCCGGAGGACCCGGGGAAAAATACACGCAAGCACAGAGAGGACACGTAAACTCCAAATATATAGCAGCAGCAGGCGTCAGGGTCGGGATCGAACCGACGACCTCCCGTATAGCAGGCGAGGTAGTTAACATCTCGCTACCACAGTGCCCTTAGCCACCAATGGAAAGTAAAGCATAGGAATGGAGCAAAGTCTTCGGGGTTAGGAGTGCAGTGTGTTAAGCGAGCCTCTTCGCACACAACAGACACATACCGGTAGACACGAGCCAAACTGATCGCATCATCCATGTCCACTAGTAACCGCGGTCTTATCTCGTTTCATTATATACATATTTGTTTTGTTTGTCTAATAAAGTAAAATCAACTAACCTTGTCGAGCGCATTTACGAGACGTCGATGGGTTTTGGAGCGTGAATCGCTGCGACAACCATGTTCGGTTCGTTCAGGCTATATAGGAATGTAATAATTTGTCGTAAATAATCGTTATTCATGACAATTTACAGACCGTTGTCAGTCCACTGCGAGATGGTCTCTCTCCACGCCGCGTGGCATTACGAGGTTTGTTTGACCGCGTTTTACCAAGCCGGCTGGTGCGGGTTGTCGACGGAACGGGTGGGACCCAGGACCGGCAACTGGACGTTAGCCCTGGGCGCTAAGCATTGCGCCATTGATCCACCTCCACCCCCTTCTAGGGATATACGGGGACAAATTATAGACACGCGGAGTGGCGGTGGCCTTGACTCGACTCACTGTTGGTTACATCAGCGTGGTGTAGCGATACACTGTTGTTGGTTTTTCTTTCAATTACCATCGATCAATAGGGCTCACGATCGAATGGCAATCAATGGTTTTCGATTCATGCTAATTATATTCAAATTTTTAACTTGGGCTAGTAAGGCAAAACATTTTGGAAACTAGACATAGAATTTTTTTACGAAAAACAAAACAAACACTAAAACGACACCAACTGAAACAGTGCATCAATTGGTCGAATAGCGGCCCCGAATTAGCACGGTGACGTCATTGGAATCCCCCCCCCCCTATCTGCGTGTGCATCGGCTATGGTGAATGTTTACACGCCCGGGTCAACAGTAAAACAACAACAGGAACTACAACAACAGAAACTGAGAGCCAGAAACAAAAAGTAAAGCGTCTGCCTGCCTGCGTGTTTGTACAACAGAGTAGCCCTGTCAGAATGCTAAGCACCGTGGCAGCTCGAGTATGTTGTACAATGTGTACTGCTCTTTGCGGTCGCAGTCGACTTGTCGTCTGCTTGCAATGTTTAGAGCCAGCGTCGTTTGCACTCCGTAACACTGCTGTCCGTGTTTCGGGTGCCCCGATTTCAGCAACCTCGGGCCAGCAGGAGGCTGAGACACCAGAGTCTATTCTACCCGCCAAGAATAATTTCTTGCCGACAAAAAAAATTTGTGACGCTTTGGGTGGCAAATTTGTGCCCCATACAAATGCGCCACGTGTTGAAGCAAACATTAAATGTACCTATTATTCCCATTACTAATCGGTCTTATTGTTTCATGAACTAACACGACGCCTTAGAATATAATTGTTTACATGTAACACACGCTGCCATAGTTGTCATTGGTTAAGCACAATGTATTTGCAATCCATAGGTCGCTGGTTCGATCTTCCAGTGCGGGCACGTTTAATAAAATCCGCCCGCCTTTGCCTGCCCAAAATATAAATAGGTTCACGGCAGTTAGTTAATTGGCCTGGTCGTGTGCAGTCGAGTAAAGAGTAAACCAAAATACCAACTATTCAGGGGCTCTCTTAGAGTCGAGACTCTAAAGCTAGTTGTGATATTTGGCCGACACCACGTTAATTCCAGATTTGCATTCGGCGATGCTATCCTAGATGATGCATTTTTATTTTTAACGTTTGGTAGTGAATGCTTCTTTATTGTAGGGCGGCCACACAGTGGTTAGCGCACTGCACGATGAACACAGCAACCTAAGTTCGATTCATGCCCACGGCTAACATTAGTGGCGAGTGATATCTGGAGCGGTCCTGTGGCCTTCCTCGCACTCCTCACAGCTCACCGGCCCGCACTGACCAGCGTGCTGATTTATGGTCAAACAACCACCACAAAGACCAACACTGGCGTGGTGAGTGTGGCGTTTGTCCAGCAGTGGATTGACAAGAGGGGGGTGGTTGTGGATTTTTACCGACTCTTTAACTAAGCTCGGACGTTATTGGCAAATAAAACAATGCCTGTGGATGAAAGTGATCTGGATTTAACTGGAAGCGGTGATTATTATTTTTTTACACAGCACCACAGCCTTAAGCAAATGTACAACGTGCTGGGACAGATTCCGACTCGTAGCCATCACAGACAGCCACGGTATCTGTATTACTCACGCAATGAGTGTTGTTGCACTGATTGCTACACACAAAAAAACCTGGCTTCAGACGTGTCCTCGTCGATGTAGACTATTTTTTAGTTCGCCTTATTGTAATGTAACAGGTCTATACATCATTGGAACCTCATTTGCCAGTAAAAAATATGATAATTGTTTTTTTACCCTTCTATCTGGCAACAAAACTGACACCTTTTTTTTACAAGGAGTCATGTTTGCATAGACCACAATACCTGCAGTCATAATGCAAACCCATGTGAGACTAGGCTCTAAGGAAAGCTGTCTCGGGTGTTGACCAATCAACTTCAAGGACAGTGCATATCATTATCAGAGTTATGTTTTTTGTTTGCATTATGACTGCAGGTATTGTGGTCTATGCAAACATGACTCCTTGTAAAAAAAGGTGTTAGTTTTGTTGCCAGATAGAAGGGTAAAAAAACAATTATCAGGTCTATGCATATGCCGCACATTCCTAGAGTACGTGTGGAGTCGCCAGCTTTACATCGCCTCTCGCGTCCAACGCTTACAATCGTAATCAATACATGTAGCTAATCAATAAATGACGGCCATTATTAATGAGCACCCTTTAAAATAATAACGCTTTGGCCTAAGTTCAACCACTTTTTCCCATTTCGCCCTCTCCTCCGCCTATTGTGTGGGGGGGGGGGTCACAGGTTTGAAGCAAAAGTTTCTGGATGTTCCTTCTTTATGACAGGTGCTCGCTAACAACACTCGCCACGACAACAATGTGCGCTGTTGTGTTTGTTAAAACTTAATACGCTCCGGGTTAGAGTTGGGGTCGGAGTAACGGATTAGGAATTGCAGTTAATCCTTCCTCCCGCACTGACCATCGTGAAGTATGGTCAAATAAACCTCCAGCACCGACACGGCGCTGATGAGGTCTTCATCCAGCTCTGGATTGACAAATGTGCATGGACCGTACGTGGCGTGAATGTGGTTTAATATGGTACACGTGCCAAGACTTACGATAACCAACTCCTCCGCGTCCTACTGTGGAAATTCATTATGAAACAATGCACGATTCATAGAAAATACCACCCTGATGGATGGATGTAAGCGTTCCACTGCTTACTCACTCACGTGTAACCTATTGGTCAATTGTGTTTCCATTGTTATTGATATCACGCAACGCTCAATGAAATCACGTGCACGCCACTTAATTGAATTAGACAGAGGTGTGCTTTGCAATAAACAAATAAAGACCGCAATGCATCGTGACTTTCCAAAGTCCACGGCTACTATGCGCAAGCTGACTCATCTGAATCAACAACAGAACGCTCCTTGTGCGTACATAAGCATCCTAGGCCTTTGTGCCGAATGCCATCGTTGTATCACTCACCTGGACACCCACTCATTTCCCTGCATCCTCACTTACCTGCACACTCACCTACACAAATACAATGACCCACCCCCCTGTTATCGCCTTAACATGCTGTTGGGGCAAGTGCTCTGTTCGCGAGCACCGATGAAAGCTGGCACGGCACACGAGGGGGTGTGTGGCCAGCACCACACCCGGACGCCTTTGTCTCCCCAGTGGCGATGTTTACTACACACCGCACCAGGTACTCGTTTGAGGCTGAGTCGACCTAGGGGAGTCCCTGGACCGGTTCAGATAATCGTCACCGGAGTTGGCCGTGAGCGGGAATCGAATCCCGGGTCGCCAAGTTCGTAGCGCAGCGCGCAAACCGCTCCACCACCGCCTACACAATCACTCGCCCACAGTCCCCCAGCGTCTCTCCTCCTCCCTGTACAGTTCTCCTATTGAATGTCATTGCAGTCCCTCTTGAATACATCCACAGCCAGAACGTGGACTCGAATCCAAGAGCGTTGCTGCTGTACAGGTGGGTCGGGACCATGTAGGTGGGCCATGGGTGGTTGCGGTGAGCAGAGAGGTGAGCGACTAATGGCCGGGTAACCACTTGCGTCCTATTCAAATGAGCATCGAGGGATGCGCCCATTGAGGCAGTGGCGTGAATTCCACATTCGTATGACGGGGACAAGTACATCCGTCGAACAGCCATTGTTTGACTCTCCCCACAAAGTGTTGCTCGGTTTCATTTTCTTCTCTCGACGACGGCAATGATGATGGGCTGAGTCAACCCGCAAACCCGGATTTGAACTCGCGCCCTTCCGAGTGGCGTGCCGCCGCTCGCCACACCGCTGCTGAGCCTTGCATCACCTGTCAATTGTTGGCGGTAGCACCGTGCGAGCCGTGCAGTGTGCAGGTGCAAGTGCACGCAAGAGCTGCGGATTTAAGAGGAATTGGGCCCGCGCCTGTCTGCTATCGGAGCGCACGAATCCTTCACGGAAGATAACACGCCTGGCCGCCACTGTTAGAGCAAGCATAGTGTACATTCCTTGGTGGGGTGGACATGGATATATGACATGAGAAGGCGAGTCGCAGTGGAAATGGTCACGGCGTAAACACGCAAGACGAAATTTCAGTGGGGAGGTAGGGGGGCACTTTTAAAGTGAATAATTTAAAGTGAAAACGTGGATGAATTTGTTTACAATGTTCGCGATTGGGTAGGTAGGTGGATGGGTGGATTTGTCAGTGCGTTAACTCATTGGTTGGCGGGTGTACGTGTCCATGAACATCCCAAAATCAATCCACTAGTCAATGAGTCCTCATTCCGTAGTGCGGATTGTGGGGGCCGTTTGACCATACTTCACTGCGCCGGTCATTGCGGGTTGTTAAAGTTTTAGTTGGCATATAAATAGGCAATTGGATAGGTGGGTGGGTAGGTATAGTGATTAGGTAGGTTAGTCGGTGGGCATATAGGTAGGCAATCATATCGATAGATAGGAAGATTTGTGCACGCATATATCGCTGAGTAAGTCGGCGGGGTGGTAATTAGGTGTGTAGGTAGTTTGGTGTACAAATAGGTAAGTTAATAGCTAGTTCAGTTTATATGACATGATTTTCATAATCTCTTGTGAACAGTCGTGGTAGAGGTGCAGTCCTTAAATGTCTACTCAAGCCATTGCTGGTGGAAGAGCCACCACTAGAGGGGTCCCTAGAGAGCCCCTTTAGAGGCCATGTGGCCAATTACTACCAGGCTGACCAGAGATTCTGGTCGAGGGAATATACCCACACTTCAACCCACCACATCATCGACTAACTTCTGCAGAAGTAATTGTTTTCAAAGTGCATGTGCCCGCACTGACCACGATGGTGAAATATGGCTAAATACACCCCCCCCCCCCACCATAAGCTGCAGAGCACGAGGTTTTCTTAAAGTAGAAGTCTTTAAATACAGCTGTCCGCATTATTCATCGCATGGAATTTACGAGCAACGGGCCATTGTCAGGTTGAAAGAAAAGGAACACATGCAGACGATATATCATTCAAAAAGCATATTACAACCTCCTCTGGGTGGCTATTGCAACGAATCCCTTCGTGAAATGCACAGGGCGGCTCTGTGGGTAGCGCTTTCTAGTTCGGTGTACGATGTAAACACAGCGTCGTCTGCAGCCGGAGCCTGTGGTGGTTTGTTAAAGGTGAGCAAGACCAGTGATCGTCGTCGTCGTCGTTACAATGGCCAGATGGATGATCCATCTCCCATCTTATTCTTTCCTCCCCCAGACCTTGAAACTGATGCCCTGCCAGTAAATCTCTGGATATCCGATGGGGGGGGGTGGGACATCTCCCTGCGCTACACCCATCGTTCATGCCAAGCCACCCGGACTTGGAGCGACTTGATTTACTGCGGCAGGGAGTTTGTGAGTAGTTAAAGCCTCGGTTAGAAAGTCTTAAATTGAGGGATTGTGCAGAGGGTATGCTCAGTCTCACACAGACACACATGCGCTTAGGGTTTTAATCGCAGTCTAAATCAAAGAGGCTTCCTGGTCAAACACGCATATGGGGCAGTGCTTATCTCCTCCGGCTGTGTAGATGTTTTTTCGCTTCTGCTGTACAACGATCCGACGTGTTTTCAGTTCCTGAAGAAGTTTCCTAGGACGTGGGGCGAAACGCCGGACATCGTGCAGAACAATAGTCGGCACGAACCGAAGACTCACCAGGGAGTGCTCATCACCCGTTCACGTCCCTGAGCCAAATGGTGGAAATGCCTCGTTCCTATGGCGATTGATTTACCAAGAGGGCGATCATGGTTGATTTCCCACAAGTGGCACTTGGTTTATCAACCCACTGGTAGGATAAGGTGCAGTGTCGACTCATGACTAGAATTGTAACTTCCAACACCCTGATTTCTCCAACCATTGCTCACTGAATAAATGTAAATTAAACACAATTAACCAAAGCTATGCTGATTCTGATGGCGTTTACATAAGTGAACGATACATTTCACACAACTGTAGCTGAATTGGGGAAAGGGAAAACACAAATACAGGGAGGACTCTTGGGTGAAGAGCTGAGTGCATGAGTGAGCACAAGAGTATGCAAATTATAAATGTGAGTACTAGCCACACCTGTAAGTAAACCTTCAAGAATAATGGTGTATTCATCAGTTACGTTATTCATTTATTTGTTTTGTGGGGAAATAGTCTGCATGTAAGGATATTCAAAAACCAGTATTTCACTAAAATGACAAAAAGCTCAACACGTTCGTCAATAAACTGCCTTAAATTTAAAAGTGCAGATTGGGTGATAATTTCGACAATGGACCTTCTTCATAGAGGAGAAAGGCCTGACTTCACTGCTTATGGAGTACTATGGCGGCGAGATGTTAACTACCTCGCCTGGTATACAGGAGGTCGTGGGTTCGATCCCGATCCTGACGCCTGAATATTTGGAGTTTGCGTGTCTCCCCGTGGTCGCGTGGGTTTTTCTCCGGGTCCTCCGGGTTTTCCCTCCACATTTAGAAATATACTTTTTCGAGAATTGGACTGCTATACATTTACATATGATGAGCCACTTCATTGGGCTACCATTTGTGGCCAGGTCGCTTCTGAACAAGGGCTATATGGTTCAATGGGCGTTACCTGTTCAAATAATAATAGTTATGTGCCGGGAATGTCACCTCACATATACTTTTAGGCTACAGTGTTAACACTGAATGTGTTTAGATTTTTTGTGATTTGTGGTTGTGCTCGACGGCCAACACAGTATCACCAAATAATTTCCATCATTTGTATTGTCACCATTATTGCAAATACATTAGAGAACTTGTCAAAACAATATTGCTTATGGAAAGGACCAAAAGCTGGAGTTTTTTTGTAACCCTTCACTGTATTTTATCGCAAAAAAAAATCCCACCACAATGCTGAAGCGATGAGATTAGCTCATGTGTAAGCGAGATGGAATACGTGACCATGAACTATGGTATAGTGGAGGCCTTCATCCAGCAGTTGATAGATCGTGCCTGTTGATGATGATGATGATAAATCCCTGAAAAGTAGCCCACACTGCCACTGGAAATTGACTCCCGTCTGTCCTCATATTCTGCGCACGTGGTATTCTGCTTGCTATCTGCCCACATCTTCAATTTTTGCATCCTTGCTGAACTGAGCATAGAATGTCAATAAAGGACACCTTGTCTGTAGTTATGATCGTTATTTGCAAGAGAACTGATAAAACCCCACCAACATGCTCACTGAACTTCACTTTTGAATGGGCGACTTGTTTTGCATGGCTTTAAAATGCACATTTATATTCCATTCTTTTGAGAAACCGTTGCATAGCTCTCCCTACATTGATTTACTGCTTATACACTCAGATGCACTGTTCTGTACATCTCTTTATCAATCCACCGCTGGATGGAGCACCCCCCCCCCCCTGCTCACACACACAGTTTGGTCATGGGTGTTGTCTGTATGTACAGTATGTTGAACTCTTTTCGCACCGTACGTTGCCATACCGGTTAGTGCGGGTTGGTGAAGGGTGAGTCCAGGACTGGTTCAGACAGATATCATCACTCACTGCTGATGTTAGCTGTGGCCAGGAATCAATCTCGGATCTCCGGGTTCATAGCGCAACACGCGAACAACTACACCGTTGCTCCACCCCTATATACTGTGTGCCTATGTACACGTATAGCTCTTGCCTTTGTCAATCGACTGTTTAATGACAGCCTATCCCCATCGTGCAGGTCGTGGGAGGCTATTTGACCATATTTCACCAAGCTAGTCAGTGTGGGTTGGGCCCCACAACCTGTAAAAAACGACGACTTGTCTGTGCTTGTGGTCACGCATAAAAACACTATCCAGGCTTAAACCCCCGCTTAAATTCTGATATCTCATGCAATCGGGCACATTCTGGGAATTTTGGTCAAATGCTGTCCACCTATACAAATTTCAATTCAGATATTTAACGATGAATTCAAACCGTATTTTTTTGGGTTGAAGAAGGAGGAAGAGGGGGGGGATTGGGTTGGCGAAAACCACAATCTTGTGTTGATAAAGCTTCTACATGCGTTCGTATGTTGGGAGTCTGATTCGCACTACAGTACAAGCGCAAGTTTTTCCATAACAAAACAAAGGACCCGCGCGGTCACTTGGTGCAACGGGCGGCGCACGTAAGGCTTTGCCTGGCGTCTTGCTCACAAAGTACGGCTTGTTTCTGCGTGCGTGCCGTGCGAGACGTTTTTCTCTTCTCGCACTAAGAGAACAACAACAATGTCTCACTTGTTGCCCCTTTTGTTTGTGTGAAAGGCCAACGGATAGGGCAAGATGCAGAATTTAGGTTTTCTGGAGGTGGCTGTCGCTGCTGCTGTTGCCCACTGCGTGATCTTGCAGAAAGAAAGCCTCCTCCCCCTCCCCCCGCCCCCGTTTGTGCGTCACTCTCTCTCTCTCCTCTCACTGTCACTCAGCAACTCATTCTGATGAGTGAAGGGATGAGGAAGAGTAAGGCCCATTAGCTCCTCTGTACAAACTCTCATATTCACAGCTTCGTGCGACATTAAAATAATGTATGTTTTTACACTAGCATGCGTTTTTTTAAAAGAAAAATTAGGATGGTAATTTAACTCTTTTTTCGTATGACAATGCTGCATTGGGATAATTGGACAATGCTATTTAATATCTGGCTTTTTGTGTGCTCAGGAAACAGAGGAGGTGACAGGCATATTCAATGCCATATTCTGGTCACCTCACAACCCCATGCCTAAAACACCTGACCAGGTTTGCTTTTCACCCATCCAAATACCAACCAGACTCAAGTATGTCTTGACCTAAAGCTTTCGTGACTGCAGGAATTCATATTCTTTGGGTCTTTCGGTAAAGTCACGTAGATAGGTTCAAAGAAAATAACAAAAAATAACAAAAAAACTACGACATTTCGATTGCAACACAAAAAACTACGACGTTTCGATCGCAACACAAGCGATTGAAACGTCGTAGTTTTTTGTTATTTCTTGTTATTTTCTTTTAACCTATCTACGTGACTTTACCGAAAGACCCAAAGAATAAGACTCAAATATGCTTAGCGTCTGACTTCTGATGAGATCGGCCACATTGTGAAGTATGCTAGAGAAGGATTATCATGGGCTGTGGGAGTTGTATTTGCACGATTTGTACATGGTATATGTATTGCTATAAAATTATTGACCAAATAAATATATTTTGAGGATTTTTTTTTTTATCATGTGCCATTCCGTTTAACTATTAAAAAAAACTCTGTCCTTAATGCTCCAATGAGTATTGGCCAGTGCTCATCTCCATTGGTGCTACTGAGCCAGTACTGGAAATTCCACATTGTCATGTAAGGGAGCAGTCTATCCGTAGGCCAGTTACAGTGTCGATATCATACCAAGGAGTCAAACTTCAATGAGGGGTGATCGTTGCATTTAATCAAGTGGGTTAGTTGGGTAACCTTGCCCAAAACAGTTGAACTCAACGTTTTGAACAATTTTTACAACTGGGAATTTGTAACTTTATCAAGTGAGTTATAGTCTGCTCATTGCATGACAATTAATTACTGCCGTTAATTTTTGTGGCGGTGATGGTGATTGCATGAGTAAAAGAGGATATGATATAATTGCTAAGGTTGGTCTCTTCGTTAGAACACATGTGTTGCAGTTTACTTAGCAGACGGTTTCAATAGATTTTGATTTGTGGCTCACTGTGCCAGCCACGACTTGGAAAAGGATATTGGAAGTTATTTATTATCCACAACCCCAACAAAAAATTAGCCGGATGAGAAAAACACTATAAAAAGTTGTCAATTTTCAAGAACCTCCGCCATAAAAAAAAATCACATCTGCACGAGAAGTGGGGGTTTCCTCCCGCTATAAACTTGAGATGTCTGTGAAGTCTGTCTCATTAGGGAGTTGCGTGTACAGCGATGTCCATTTTTCGGGATGTGACTACACTAGGCTGAGCGACAGTTCAACAGAAAGCCAGAGCTGGGTTCCTTTATTTAAATATGTACGTTTCAGATTAGCTCGCTTTTGAAAAAAACAAACTTCTACGAGACCCTGTACACCCCAGACTCCCCTGCTAAGCAAGTGTTAATGCTTCTCTGTGCAAGATTCCCCCTTCCCAATCTGGACCCGCAATGGTGTGAGGACCTGGGCAGGCCCACAGGAACTTAACGAGGCCACAGCGTCGTTACCTTTGGGGAAAGTGGCAGGCCCGGATGGTTGACCGGTTGGTTTTTACAACGAAAATTGGATACCCCTTTAATCCCAGAGCTTCCACTAACCATCAACGTGGCGTTCGCTTCCAGCCGCCTTCTAAGCTCCATGAACGAGGTCAGGATCTCGGTTCTGCATAAACCTGGCATGCACCCGCAGCTTGTAGGGAATTACAGACCCATCTCTTTACCAAACTTGAATATGTACGTTTCAAAAAAACATATAGCTCATCTGTGTTCTGGAAAATAATTATGGTTCGTCTTTTTTTTTAAGAACCTGTTACCAAGAATGTTTATTCGCATTAGTGTGTCGGAGAATATTCATATCGTGGTGGCACAACGGTGCATCGGTGCGATGGTCATCTTGCACGATGACTTTGATTCCTGGCCATGGCTAACATTAGTGGCAATTGTTATCTGAACCGGCCCTGTGTCTCCGTTTACCAACATACACTGAGCAGCATGGTGAATTTGAGTCCAATAACCACACATGATCCACACAACATAGATAAATGGATGGAAATGTTCAGTCATTATCCCATTCCCAAACTATCACAAACCGTTTAGTGGATGTACGCACACTAATTATGTTCATACCATCCTAAGCAGTTTTGTTGTCTCCGATGAACTTTTAAGATAAATCACTTTTCAGGGAAAGCAAGCACGGTTGCTTGAATGTTCGTAAACACACCGAGATAGAAATAGATGCTGGCTGTTGACAAGCAAAACCTAGACTCGCGTTCCACGCAAACACATTCCGACGTGAACGAAATGCAATGCGGTTCTCTTGACGACCTTTGCTCTGTTTATTAGGAATTCCCAACTGCGCTGTAAATGAGGTGGCGTGCTGTCCACGCCGCGGCCGTCCCTGTCTTGGGGTTGCCACGTTCTGTTGCCACGCGGCCACCTCGACTTGACTTTGCACAGACTTTCTCGAGAGGGGGGAAGGTGCTTCGGTGTTGTTTTTTATTCACCTGTTTACAAAGTCGGGAGGACCGAGGCATGCACAAAAACATGCCATCTTACACCCAACAAAGCGCGCATTCAAGTCGGGGCATGGCTGCCTAGCCGGCGTGCGTGGCTTAGCATGCATGTGCAGAGTCACATTCCGCGGCTTTCGAATTCATTGGATGCTAAGGGCAAGAAGCTGCGTGGGAACACAGTGGAGGAAATCATAATGAGGTGCGTGCCATTATCCTCACGCTGTAATTTCTCCCGGTTAGCTCGCTCATAATCCAGCGGTCCACCGGTTGAATGGGATTCGAGATCCCAGGCACGGGGTAGTTGAAACTTGGGTTGCCACCTTTTCAACTGCGGCCACCCGAACGTAGATGCCAATTCCTGGCCTGTCTGGGACAAACGTGGACAGCAGGTGGCAACCCTCCTTGAAACAATGGGCAACGTTTAACAAATCCTCCCCGGCCTGTGTCCGCCCAGCAGTATTATAAATGGGTACCCCACAACTAGACAATCTGCTGCAGATGATGTGTAGTGGGGTCAAGTCTGGGTACCCCCCCCCACCTCCTCCAAGACGTTTGTTCAGCATGGAATAGTTGGCCATAAATCCCCTCTATAGGGGCCCTCTATAGGGGCCCTCTAGAGGGGGCCCAGTCTTGTGGAAGTCCTTCCAACAGCAGGGGTCTGAGCAATAATTTTCATGGCCGCACCTTTACCTTCGCTTTGTGCGTCAGCCACTGTGCCAACAGGCTGATCACGAGGGCCCAAACGGAAGCTTTTGTTCCTGTTGATCAAAATACCGTACACTGAGGCATGTTGGGGAGGTCGAAGAAGACACTTGCTCCTTGTCTATCCATCGTGGTACTGCAATCAGAGAGCTGGCACGCTGGTATTTTTACAGTAGAGGTTTTGTTTTTTTATTACGCCTGGTAAATGGTGAAAGAATAAACTGCCGTACCTCCACGCGCTTCATGTTTACGAGCTGCGCGACTTTATTGCGACCTTGCTTTGTTGAGGATCGTTATATCAGAACGTGCCAATTGGCATATTGGCTAGTAAGAGTCATGAAAGTGCTTCTCAGTTTTTAACCGCAGTGTCCGTCCCACTTTCCATTCCATAAAAAAAGAATTAAGCATTCTTCATGTGGAGACACTTTGTGCCATATTCCTGCGTTCACGTGAATATAACCCACCACCCACCTGCTGTGAGACATAGACAGAGTGTCGGTCACCTCCAGTCCAGAATCAGTTTCTTTATTTAGACGGCAGGAATCCGATGAGCTATTAAGCTGTTTTTCACAGATGTCCGGCATGGACGGGTCAGCAAGTCCTCACGATACGTCCCCTCACATTATAGCATCCCGTGATCACCAACCATCAGATGTGTGCAGTGTCATCATTAGCCATGATCAATCCACTGCTGGATGAAGGCCTCTCTGAGCCGTTGCCTACAATGTAATAATACACCCAGCACCTGGGCATCAGACAATGCGTTCCATTCATTGGCTTCCACCCCGTCTTTATTCTTGACCATCCATTGGCTGTCATGATCCCTTCTAACGAGGTGTATTTTGCCCAAGTCCTCCCAACTATTGATGCAGGTAGCCTCGGCATTCTCTCTAATCCCCGTGTTCCTATTTCCGTCTCTCAGTGCAATCCCAAGCCGCGCATCTCTCTCCGCGCATACTTTGCGCACTTATCAGGGTTCTCGTTCCGTTTTGCTGCCGTTGTTGTTAATGATCATGTTTGTGAATTATGCTCAAAACAACCCACCCGCATGGCCACTGCACCTAAATAGCACGCAGAGGGCTTTTGCATACGAATAGAAAAGATCGGTAATCGTGACAAGGCAGACCCGACCCTGGAGGGGATCACAACAATGACTGGAATTGAGAAACATTGTCGTACGGGGCCTTACGGTCATATCAGCTCCTTTGCCCCCTCCCCGCCCTGTCTGTCTCTCTGTCTGCTCCACCCCCAACCTCTCTCCACCCGCAAACTTTAGCCGAAATCAAGAGTCCATACATTGGTGTGCACAGCCACTAGGCCGGTTGCTGTTATTGTCTTGTTATTGTTGCTGTTACTGTTGTTGTCGAGGAGGCTGTGGCAACGTAGAATCAGGGAGGGTAAAGCAGTCCCCTTTGCTTGACGTGCAGCTGTGCGGGCCACATTGAAACGAGTGTAATTACAAAATGCACGCTCTCTGCCTGCGGGCTGCAACGCAAGAGTAAACATGGATAGACGTGCATCCCCTGCAATTTCCAGCTCGAGCCACTGCTGGCGGACAGAAACGACCTGCACGAGAAGGAGCGCTTGTATGTGTGTTGCCCTTCTTTCAGAATCATAAATCAGAATATTTATTTTTACTGGAAGAATCCGATGAGCTATAAAGTGTTTTCTCACGTACGTTCTTTTGCACCGTACGTAGCCAACTGCGCACTTAGAAAGCCCCTGTTGAGGATATTTTATTTTGCTCCTTCACACTGGGAGTATGCACACGTTATTCAAACGCACACGACCTGCTAAGTGACAAATTGTGGGGCACCAATTTGCACTGCTGGTTTGACGGAGGCAGGGAGAATTTAAGAAACGTGTACCATTATTTCCAACAGCCACACCAGGAGATCGATCCGGCGACCTCTGGGTTGCAAGTCCGGTGTTCTAACCATTACACCATTGCAGCATCCCTAAGGGCAAGAGTGCTGGGGTTTTTTTTATGCATGTGCAAGCAGCCTCATTCATTCCCAATTAGGGAGCCCGAGAAAGGGGCTCCCTTGAGAATGGCCCTAATTAACTTTAAATATGGTATATTTGTTTTTTTCATGTAAAGGGACGCTGCAGTGGTGTAATGGTTAGCACACCGGACTGGCAATCCAAAGGTCGCCGATGCAATCGTTCAGCAATGCAGTTAAAACAATGGGGCGAATTTCACAGCAATATAAATGGATACACACAAAGTCCAGTGTGGAGACCTCCCCCCGAGAAGAAGCCACGGTGGCGAGATGTTAACTACCTTGCCTGGTATACAGGAGGTCGTGGGTTGGATCCAGAACAAGATGCCTGCTGTACATTTGGAGTTTGTATGTTCTCCCGGTTGTCGCGTGGATTTTTCTCAGGGTCCGCTTGTTTTTTTCCCACCACTTTTAGAAACACGTGTTTAGAGTATTTGGCTGATTTCGATTTACACGTAATAAGTCACTTCGTTGAAGATCTAAATCGCTCAGTAAAATAGTTTTTTTTATTTTATTCTGCCAGCAGTGTCATGAGCATGTGATTGCAGGGCTGCACTTCTCACCTTTTACCTTCAGAGAACTACGTGTGCATTGCAGGGTAATTGATTTTCAATATATTGTAATTATTGATAAAAATAGGAATAAGTTACTGTTGAAAGGTGTAAATGCGCATTATTAATGTATCATTCAAGTGCTCGCCAAATGTATACAATCCTCTGCATATGAATGTGATGTGCATGAGTGCCACAGTAAAGATTCGGACGGTGGTAAATGACATCACGACATCATCACAAGTAGTACTAATCACATACCTGCATTTCCCATAAATATGCTAAATTACTCTTGATATGCAAATTATTTTGTCAAGGCGCCCTTCCCCCCTTCCAACCCAGCTTAAATAGACGCTCCAAGCGTGGTGGTGTTTCATTCAGACGCTGTCTCCCCGACAGACCTGGTGTTCACCTGAGGACGGCTGCTTGCGTTGTGGCCGAAACGTCGTGAGAATTATTTTATTATGTTTTATTTTTATTATTTTATTACTTCCCTTCTACGTGACTTTACCGAAACAACCAAGAAGATGAATCCCGACGAGCTGTGCAATGCCACAACGCTGTCATGAGCCTCGTAATTATTCTGGCAAATTCATCCCCTTTTGAGCAGCCTGTGTACGCGGACGATAAAGCGCAAACGTCAACCGTTCTTTGCGATGATTCTTGATTACAAACCGAGGGTGTGCGTGTCAATGTTCAATAATTGCGGCAGAAAAATGTAAAACATGAAAACAACTGCACAACAACAGAAGTTCATAACAAGAGGACTATCAGGTCATCTTCGTGTCAGTAGCTTCGAACCAAGCGAGACTTTTTCTTTTTTGGGGGGTGAATTTAATCGGCAATCTCTTTTGTGCTAAAGCAACTCCGCCAATAATAAACAACGCTACATGCTGCAAGCTTTTAAAGGCTGTTGCAAATACACGTGTAGAACATATTCGAGAGGAAAATGTGTTGTTACAATGTTAGGAAGATACTGTGGTTCCGTCGTGATTGTATATACATGTTGAAGGTAACAACTGTATTGTTTATAACAACGTTATACAACCTGATTTTATTGTAACTTACCCTTGTTGATGGTACAGTAGTTGGTACGCTGCGCTACAAAGATCGTGGTGTCTGAGTTAATTTCCCGGTCACGACTACCATCAGCGGCATGTGGTATCTAAACCAGTCCCCCCACCCCCTTCACCAACCTGCATTGATCAGCGTGGTGAAGTATAGTCAAAGTAATCCCCATGACCAATACAACATGGGAGGAATTAGTCAGCAGGCAGTGGATTGCCCAATGCCTGAAATGTTTTCTTATTTTTGCCGCAGCTTCGAAAACTCACGTGTTCTATGCTCTTTACGAATCACCATCACCCAGCTATCAAAACATATAATCTAAGATTATAGCATTGCAATGTACAAAACAGTCACATTGTATACACAACCTCGTATTTAATGAAGTATAAAACATAACTGAGAAGAATGTAAATAAACTTTACGGGTTTTTTTGTTTAGTTTTCAAGAAAAGTACATCTATTCATCAACAGCGATGATATAAAAAAAACTACACATATTTGCCGTGGTATCAGTTCTCGGTGTTCGAGTTTATTGTGGTAGGAAAGATGCCAAAGGTATTGAAACAAAACAGCGCTTGGGAAAATTATTACAATCTGCCGCGCGCGATTGCCGCAATTATGGCGTTCAACCCCGTGAACCACGAAGTCGTCTTTGCGTTGCCTTTGTGCCTTAACGGAGGCGGGCGAGCGAGCAAGCGGGGCTTTTTACGCGGACACGGGCGTGGTGTAATGGTTCGCACGCGCGGCCTGCAATCCACACAGAGGACCCTCCGATTCGTGTCGATCGATCTCTCAGCAGTTGAAACAATGGGGGGGGGGGGGGGAGAGTTTCTTACGCATCCCCCCTCCAACGCCCTGGGTCCAAGTCGGCAGTGTGGATGAGTGAATGAACCACGGCCAGTCGATCGACGGGGTCACGTGTGGTGAGATCGAGCGTGGCCAAGTGTGGAAGAGATGGCTCTACGAAAACCTTCTATATGGGCTTCTAGAGCTTTCTCCGCCAGCAGGTGCACGAGGAAGACATTTCAGTGCTGCACCTTTACCGCCT
Organism: Lampetra fluviatilis; assembly: GCF_964198595.1. NCBI lineage: Eukaryota > Metazoa > Chordata > Hyperoartia > Petromyzontiformes > Petromyzontidae > Lampetra > Lampetra fluviatilis. The sequence goes on from NC_136292.1 coordinate 3,165,104, forward strand.
TTCCTTTCTCCACGGAGTTTTCGGTGCCCTGAGACGGGCTGATTAGCTGATGGTGTTCATCACCCGCGTACACATTGTGTGTGTGTGTGTGCGTGGGCTGGGGGGGGGCATCGCCTGGCAGTGGATCCTCGTGTGACCCCCCCCCCTACCATCCTCCATCATTACGAGCCTGCACGCCTGTTGAATAAGTTGTTAATTAAATTTAGCGGGCACTTGGGCACCACATCTGTCATTCGTCAATTTGTAATGAGGGTGGCGGAGAGGAGGAAACACGATGTACATGGCTGGCTTTATGCGCTCACCTCACATTATGCCTGTTCCTTGTTTTTACGTCTGTTATGTGCCAGTGGAGAGATTTCATTGTGCCATTTGCACTCACGGATGGAGGAAGCCGGGCACCAGCTGTTTCAGTTTCCAAGGCTTTGATAAGGTAACTCAGTTCGTAGTAAGCCAGTGCCTCAAATCACTGGCTTCACGTCCGTGAATGTTCTTCATGCGAATACACCCATGGGCACGTCCGCCACAGAGATGGAGCGATGAGATTGGCTCTTGCACAGGTGTCGCTTGGACTGTTGTATCGCGAGTTGGTGAGGGGTGATGTCGGTTTGGGAGGGGGGGTGGGGAGGCCTTCATCCCAGCAGTAGATTTGATCGTGGACGATTATTACGGTGTTTTTGTACGTGCACACGTATGGAATCACACGTTCAGTATCCATTTTTAGTAATGACTACTGCTGTACTACGAATAGATTACATGTTCAAAGTCAACACACGTGCTGCTTGGCAGTGTTGCACTGGCCTGTTTGCGTGCCAAGTATCACTCGTTTCCCCCTCTACCAGTTGCATGGAAAGAAATAAAATTAACCCGTAAAAACAAAGTTTTTCACTATAAATCCTTTATATGCGTGGCGGCTAGAGTCCTCTCGTCCCCTGGCTTGAGATGGCTGCCACCTATGGGTCAGATGATTGTCTGCCAGTATTAAGCAATTGGTAATTAAATATTTAATTTTGATTTCCCTAAACAGTGTAAAATTTTGGGAATTTTTTTTCACGAACATTAATTGTCTCGCACAACGAGTCGGTGTGGAAAATGTCAGCTCGATTGGATCACGGGAAGTGGGATAAAAAACGACCGAAAGATCTGCACGGTCGCAAGCAAGCAAGCACGCAAGCACGCAAGCAAGCAAGCGAACTTAATATAAAGGATTTAAAAAAGACATGTCCACAAGTTCAAGTTCATTTATTAGGTATAGCCCTGTGAGCCATTCGGCTCTTGAATCGGGTGCAACCGCAACAAACAAAAAACAAAAACATGAACAAAAACATCTTAAAGTGAATATGTGACTGAGTGCAAACAGAAAATCCAAGAAAAGACAGCAAAAAATCACCGTACACCAACGCTGTGTGCAAAAATCCCAGTGGGATGCAAGTCAAACAACCACAAGTGTGCAGGAGCCAGTTGTTTATTAAACAATGATTAGGTTCCTTCGGTTCACATCGAGAGATAACGCAGAGGTGTTTTCTGCACTAATTCCCACACTCCTAGAGGAATTTGATGGAATCTACCCACCCACATTTGGGTCTGTCTATTATGTCCGCCTGTCTCGGCATGGCCTTCTTAACTAATCTATTTCACGGCGAGTACAATTCAAATTGTCTTAGTCACGGTACTTTTATGTTTATTTATAGATATGCGTTGGAAGCAATAGCCCTCTCGGCAAGGTGGACCCCAGAGTGATGGAAAACTTGCCGCAGAGCGGTCTTAAACCACGCACCGTTCATTATAAGACGTGAACTTGCCACTGCTGGATGGAGGCCTCTCTCGAGGTCACATGATGCAATGTTGCAATCTCGCTCTCTTACGCGAGCTGATTTCATCACTCCGGTGGATGCCCTCTCGGGCGCTCCGTCCCTCATTTGGCTGCCACTCCGTTCGTCGTCCGTCCTGACCACCCAGCCATCACCACGAGAAAAAGAATTGCTACCGAGCTATGCAGTTCCGTTCTTTTTCAGAAGCAACCTGGCCACAGATGATGGCTCGGCGAAGTGACCTTATCACGTGGACATTTGTAGTAGCAAAATACTCGAAACGCATGTTTATTATCCGGTAAAAAAAAACCGAAGCACCCGGAGAAGAAGCGAAAAATCCACGCAACCACGGGGAGAACATGCAAACTCCAAATATACAGGCGTCAGGATTGAACCCACGACCTCCTGTATACCAGGCGAGGTAGTTAACATCTTGCAGTGGCGCCCTATATTCCCTATTACCGACCAGTATCCATTCACACGTTGTTCAATATTTATATCCGCTTGCGTTTTTTTAATGAGCTCTCAGTCATTAAAATACAACTGGATAGCTTATTTGATGATGCTGCTTTGGCAGTGGGTGTACAATTCACACAAACATGCTTTTTATTTACGTACTCGGAGGAAGAGCAATTGCCCTTAACGTCGCCTATTATGTACGTTCCCGCAGTGTCGCGTCTTATTTTCGAAAAAACTACTACACGCAGTGTACAAATCAATCCATGCCACTTGTACAACTACACCATGAACACGTATAATTAAAAACCTTAATATTATTACTTTCCTAGAAATGTAATGATTCTCCACTGCCCTCCTACCCAGCAATTAAATTATTTGTTACAATTCAGGTGTCACACTTTGGTTGAATGTTCAATTGTTATTTTTTGTGTCGGGTTATACTGTCTTGTTTTTTCCTATTCATGTTTTATTTCTGTATGATTTGTACCGTTTTGTCCATTCCATCTGCCGATGTGTAATATGAGAATAAGATTTGGATACATAAGAGGGTTTTTGGTTGGATAGCATGAATATAAATTTGTCGTTAAACCCGCCACTACGCAACACAGCCAATTAGTAAGGTTTGTCACGTAAAGAAAACATGCCAATTACACAACATTTACCATTCGAGTACAACGGGTGGTGGTTGGTTTAACGACACATTTATATTTATTCGATTTAATCCGAAAACCTCCATTATGAATGATATTAGATGCGAAAATCTACGTGTTAAACTGATTTAGATACAATTTGCATGAATCATAAACGATGTATTATTTTTGCATACAAAATTCAAATACATGTGGCAGTATACAAATCGATGACAATGAATTGTTAATGCATGATAAACCCCAGAGAGACAAAGTGGTAACCGTAGTTTATTTATGTTCATTACATTTCATTGGATACATATTTGAATACATTTGTGTTCATATTATATGCGTTCACTTTTATTCAACGCACTTTACTTGCCGTAGAGACCTTCTGCTAAAAGTTGCAGCTAAACATATGAGCCGTGCAAATCGCTGCCAAATGATTGCTTACAAATAACTTTCACACATCAGAAGAGGTAATTGTGTGGGTCCGCACTACTAGCACGTATTTGTGCATCGGTTCGTATATAGAAAATTGCGTCAATACATCTGACTTCCATTTAAAGTAACATCACTGCAAACGTAAAAAAAATATATAATGAATTCCCAAGGTTTGTTGCGATGTGGACCCTTACGGAGTATTCCATGAGGCAGGAGCTGACGTGCTCTGGCGATGACTACACTGCATCTTGTAAAACAGATAGAAGCGGTGACTCACTGTGCAGATGAATACAAGTTTCCATTGCAGTCCTTGAAATCTCGATGTGTAAGAAATACGTTGCCAAGACGACGTTGTTATAGATTCCTTCTATCAGCCTGGGAATTGCTATAAAATTGGGTGTTGGCGAAGCTGGAGGGATGGGTGGGCACGTATTTTTTTCTGTGGGGAATGAGAGGGAGTGTGCTATGTTAATCGATGTTATGAAAACCGGAAAGGATTTCTCTTGCAAATAGTTTGGCTTGTGCAACGATTTGCACGATGTATTATGGGAGTTTGTGTGAATATAGTTTTCAAGAACTTTAGTAATATAACGTAGAACAACCTGTATACCAATATCAACATAAAAAAAAAATCGTATGTACACTTTATGAGGAACAAGTAATTAAAGTTGAACTTTTTGCTGAAACTTTCATGGCTATGTAAACGGGCATTCGGTTCTTGTTAATTCCACAAGCTAGAAAACAATGTTCATACAACCGATCTTTGTCAACCCACTACATGGGGTTGATTTATCAACATTGTAAAGCATTCAACTTGAAGAGAGCATAAAAAACAGCTATGACATTGGAATCCAAATGGATTGTTTGCGAGTGATGTTCAAGCAAAGTCAAAGGGTCAATAGAATATCACAGCCCATTGTGAGTCCACTGGTGGATGAAGGCTTCCCTCACTGTGTCGGTCGTGGGATTGTTTGACCATACTTAGTTGTACCTGTCAGTGCAGGTGAGTGGAGTTGGTGCAAAACCGGTTGAGATCTTATTCCTCAATTCGTGTACGGCCCTGTCAGCGACATCATTCTATGCTGTCATCGTATTCGAAGATGTGTCAAGCGCCTTGAGTGAAGACACTCGATAAAGTATATTAGATTCACCATGGCCAGTACACTATGCTACGACTCCCGTGTTGACATTAGTTTCCATTTTTATAATAACCATTTCATGTATTTTTTTGCCATTGATGTTAGCCGTGGCCAGGAATTGAACTCAGGTGGGTGCGTTGCGCAGAGTGCTGCCCCACTGCACCAACCCATCCCCGCACCCCCTATTGTAAACTTTACAAATATATATTTCAAACCTAGTTTGTAATGGCGTGGGACACATACACGCTCGTCTGGGGTTACTGCTCAGCGTTAAATGTATAAATATTTTCGTAACAATACTTGTAGCTATAGTAATATTGTTTGTGGCCTTGGTAATTTACCGCTGATTCTATGATTCAGTTGCCAGCAAGTAACAGACAAGACTTCACAGGCATTCCACTTAGTTGCTGTCGCATCAAGGGCATTAAGAATGGGACCTCCTCCCATAATCCGGAAGATGCACATGCACCACGTAGCAGATTGGTCATGTAGCCTTGAATACACAGACAACGCCCTTGAGAAAATCCAAGGATTCCACAGATATGCCTCAGATTCAGGCAGCTAAATAAGGCTTTCTCGTGGAACATTTTATAAATATATTGTACGTGATATTAGACAGGCAAAGCGACATACGCCTGTCATTCAGCACTTTGGAGGCAAGGCTTCATGGATCGTGTAGATATTTGTGAAACTCACTGGGGCTGTGACATGGTACATATATGGTAGTACAGCCAGCGTGGCTTTTTGACCCGTCCGTGTAGTCCACGGAGTGTTGGCCCAATTGAAGTGTGTGTTTTCTCCAGGTACCCTGGATTTCTCCCACATACAAAGATTCTTGTAAAAAAAAGGAAATTGCAAAACATCCCAATGTAGGACCCTCCTAAAAAAACATTATTCACACCCCTATTAGACCTTCCTGAATAAATAAATGACATTGTTATTATTAAAATAATATAAAAATTATTTACAAAAAAATACATAGTATATATAAATACATAAAAGTGGTCGAGGCAGATTTTATGAATTTGTAGAGACTTTTGAAATTGACACTGATCACTTTCTTTGGTCAGAGGCCGTTTGTGTTGTACTGGGGTGAGTGGAGTTCATTAATGGGCAAATCCAAGTACACTTACACCAGTCGGTTTAATCACAATGTGAACAGTGTAAGAAAATGCAATTTTGTTGGCTTGACCACTTGAACGTAGTTTTCTCATCAACATATGCAAAGACTCCAGTAAACAGCTACGCATCCTGTGTTTGCTTCTCTGTCATAAACATGGCTTACAGAATAACTCGGAGCAATGTATTTGTATAAACACGGTTTGGTTGATTTTTTTTTTACAAAGTGGCTGTGCTTAGGCCAATTTAAATTTGAGAACTTTTTCGAAAAAAGTCATAATATTAGACATTCTCAAAAAATACTTCCATATATATACGTAAAAGCAGTCGAGGCAGATTTTTTTTTATTTGCCGAGACTTTTGAAACTTGCCACTGTTTGACACAATATGACCAATATATGATTGCACTATAATGTTAAAATATCCAATCTGATTTCATATGGGGTATGATAGGGGCGGATCCTATTACCAGTGTTAAGATACATGCAGATAATAGGACACATGTGGTGCCACTTCAAGTTCAATCCTCTTATCTGCACAAATTCTTAGATACCGTGACAGGTGACTTATCCATGCTGGGGTTTGGATAATGGGGTATATGTAATTCTTCTCTGGGGGGAAATGAGAAGTGTACAAAGAATAATGGAGAGATGATCGCTTGGGATTACACCGAGAGGCAGGACGGTGGACACTTAGATCAGAGACCATACGGAAATCAAATGCACATGATTCAAGAATCAGATACACATGATTCAAGAATCAGATACACATGAGGGAAGAATCAGATACACATGATTCAAGAGTCAGATACACATGATGGAAGAATCAGATACACACGATTCAAGAATCAGATACAAATGAGTCAAGAACATTTTTATTGTCTTTGGCCAGACACGTCGGTAAAGGGATGATGGCCGGTGGTTGAGACTAAGGATGGAGCGCCAGCCTCAGGAGGGGATGCACCTAACAGCATGCACCCCAAGGAGACAGAGCAATGAAATCAGCTCATGTGCAGGAGCTAGATGGAGTGTTGTATTACAAGACCGTGGACATAGTTTGATGAGTCGTTTATCCAGCAGTGGATATGTCATAGCCGATGATTATGATTATTATTACCATCAACGTTCAAATGTTGGCGAGAGAGCCGGTAAAATGCGTCTTGCGTAGCCTGGTAAATACCTGATATGCTGCGTGAAGTGAACCGTGGATTGAGTTTAAGGGCGACAGTCACACTGTGAGCGATGGCTCAATCATAACCCATCGGTGTCAGCATCCAGCTAGCCTCATCTGCTGCGCGATGAGGAATTCCAGGTTACCTGGGTATACAATACAAGAGCTGCTTCGTATCGTTGCTCCAAGACACATTCTATCGGCTTAGGCTCATGGCTTTTAATAGAGTCTGAGGTAAGACATTGGTTTCGTTTGAAGCCACATTGTATTCTACGCAAAAAAAAAAGTGTCAACAGGTACAACAACAAAAAAGCCCAGCACCTGGAAGCAATTACCGCAGTTGCCCCTACCTCATCTCTCGCGCATGCGGATGGTGTTTGCAGATCAAGGTACTCCTCTAGCGGGCTCGCATCTCTCCAAGTTGCAGCTGTGCGCCTCATCATCCTGACTCTCCCACCCCACCCCAACCCCCGTGTGCTTGCATAACCCAGGCGCTATTCACAACCCGTTTGTTCAGCTGCCGGAATCTTGTAATCCACTTTTTTTTTGTTCACGTTTGTACACGTTTTTGGGAGCGGATCGCGCAATGGAAGTTAGATTCCAAAAAAAAGACAAAAATCGGCGTTGTTATTGAGACAAATAGGAAATAATGATGAAGCCAATTGCTTGCCCAGGAAAGCGTCCAAGTTAGCCTTAAGCATCCTCCGCCAGGTGGATGCTGCATTAGAATGTTGTCTTGTGTAGCCGGCGTGAGCTTACCTGTGATGAATCGCACGCATAAATGTGCACTCTGCTACGGGCTGCTGTCATTGCTACGTACAGAAAGGTGCGTTTTTATTTAAGTCTAAGTGAAGACAATGATGATTAAAGATGGAGACCCAAGCCTCGCGTGCACAGCAGGCCACGTCCGGCAGCGTGTAGACTATTCCGAGTGCAGGGCATCACTTTGAGATGTTTTCTTGTTCATGTTTTTGTTTTTTGTTTGTTGCGGTTGCACCCGATTCAAGAGCCGAATGGCTCACAGGGCTATATACCAAATACATGAACTTGAACTTGTCCCGATTTAGATGTCGTGGTGGACTCCGTGCTGAGGCATTGAGCTGAGAGGTGTCGTGTGACGTGGAGGTTGGTGGAGGGGATGGTGTCTGGCCACGATTGCAGTCACGCAAATGCTGCTCCTCGGGTGAAAACTCGGAAATAAAGCGTCGTCGTCGTTGTTGTTGACGTTTCACAAACCTCTCGTGCTCATCTGTAGTGGAGTCGCCGAACCTCTCAGGAGCACAGAACACAGAGTATCTACTCATCGTCTGCTCAATGCAGTATTGTTATTGTTGTCTATTTAGCCGACCTTGTCTGCTCGTTAACATTCGGGGGCAGAGAGGGACAGGGCGGGTTGGCCGGTTGCACTTGGGGCCATCAACGAGTAGATCACAAGTTTCCACTCCCTCCGTCAAAATTCACTTCTTTTTTCCAGAGCTCGCCCGAACGACCCCTTAATCTCCTCCTTATAACCACTACCGCTCCTGCACCCTCGTCATAATCTCATTACATGGCTACCGATCATTCCCCATCCATCCATCCAATCCATTCATCATCATTTGCTCGCATCATATTTTTTGTTACTTCATTCACGCATCACAGCTTTGCCCGTAACTTCCTCTCATCTATTTGAATCACCTCATCTCCACAATTACATTCCTGCGCAACGTTCTTCTTTGTCTGTTAGGCTTCTTGGTCAAGACGCTATAAAAATCACGTGAAGATAAGATAAGGTGGAGGAGGAGGAAACCGGAGGGGCCTGAGGTGACACTCAGCAATGTCATCTCCTGGCAAACCCTGACAGCGCCCATGCCTACAACATCACGCCAGACACTATACAGGTTCACGCCTGCTTAGCTTCTCAGATATGATGGGATTGAGCGCATTCGGGAAGATTTGGTCAAATTAATTATTAGCCATGTTCTATCCACTGCCTGGTGAATATCTCCTCACATCGTCATCATCTGAAATGTCACCTTTATTATATATATATATTTTTCTTTGTTAGGAGGGTCATTGACGATCTGTGGAGTTTTTGTAAATTGTGCTTATGTACCATGTAGCAATGCAGTATCACAACAAATGTGTTTTATACTGTGCACTGATCTGTTTTAATCATAATGATGATGGTGAATCGGTTTTCACCACCCTAAATTAATATAATATGCAGATATGTACGTGAATAAAATTAAACTCTTACCCTAAAACAGTCAAATGTATTTAAATCTAAAATACATACTGTTTGCTAAGACTGTAAACCTATTTAATGAACTTCTAACTTTAAACGCACAGTTGTAAACTCAATGACCACTTTGCTGTCTTGCATATAAGCGCATACCTTAATCTTTTCTCATGGTCTCTTAAATGCACAGTTAACATACGAAAATGGGAGTAAAAATACAGTTCGCAATCATAATAAAGTAATCGGAATGCGTACACAACCAGGCTACAGTCAGCAGCGCCTCGGGTAGTATAAAACATGTAAATGATAAAGGTGCAGCCCTGCAATTGCTTGCTCATGCCACTTCTAACGGAAAGTCCTTCACTGGAAGGAGCTCTCGAGCGCCGATCTAGATGGTAATTGGCCTACTCTTCCACGTTGGACAGGCGCCTTGGAGGGGATGGGATTCCCCACACTGGACCTCATCGCACGCGATCCGCCGATCAAGGTTTATTTTGCTGGCTTGGCCATGAAACAAAGACGGTCACTGCATCGTACGCTTTCAGATGCGCTTCTGTGGCGGTCTGGAACGCTCTTCCTTCTCGTATTAGGAAGCCACTGCAGCTATGCACTTTTAAACATAAATTGCAAACTCATTTCTCTAGAACTACTTTTTGTGTTTAGTTTGTTGTCCTTCCCTCGCACCTCCCATTAGCACGGCTGACTACGTACGGTGCGAAAGACGTTCTGCATACGTGCAGTAGAATTCTCACGTGGTGTAAAAGTGGGCAATATTCTCTCAATAAAAGCCTCAATATGCTATACCTTAGCCGCTATACTGCAGTCTCCTCAGCGAGTTGAATATATGATATAATACTGCATCGGTGAATTTAATGTTCAGTCCATATTACAGTTTAACTTAGAAAACGTTGTACATGTCTGATGCGGCCACACGTTCTGATCACGTTTTCCTTTCAACAAAAATAAAAGCGTGAATATTTTACTGAGATGTACCCATAAGCGGGGTCACTCGTATCGTCTTCTAAATCCATTGAGTCGGTGTATCCAATGATTCTTAGATCTGTGGGCAGAGAGATGTTGTGAACAATCATATATATTTTTTAAACCATTATATCAGGGTGAGAGTAAAAGTTATGAAAATTAATTACACAAATATTGATGGTACACACAGTGAAGGCTGCACAGCTTAGGCAAAATTACAACCTCACGATTACACTGCATGTAAATAAATCAGTGGATTGTCAACGAATGTACTAATATTGTACACGAAGAGCCATTGTCAATGCACTGCTGGATGAGGGCCTCTCCACAACCGTGCAGATCGTTGTGAGTTTAATAGAACCATATTCTATGCCGCTGTTAGCTATGCCGGTCAGCACAGCTGGGTGAAGGCAGGAAGGATAAACGTGGTAGCATAGAAGGACAGCACTACACAACACATCCCTGTCCTGCCCACGATGTTGGTCCCTTTGACCAAATCACTCAGAATGCACCCAAACTCTTCGAATCTCGGAAACCGAACTTCTTTCGCACCGTACGTAGCCAACCATGCGAATCCGAGGACTACAAACGAAACACAAAACGCAATTCTCAAGAAATTAGCAGCGTTGAGCCAGGATAGTGCTTGGATAAGTGACTACTATGCATATCAGCTTTATAGTCTCCAGGGACACCAATATTACCACATCTTTAAACAAAATCCACTGCAAGAGCAGACCTTCGAGGTCAGCTTTCAACTTTTACAACAACCACAGTATCTAGCAGAAGGAAGGGAGCGAGGAGTGGTGGGATTATCATCGTGGGCCACGATGACCTCTCGACTGTAACCTTGAATCGAAGTTCAATTGCATTTGAAGAAAATGTATTTCGAGCACGAACTCCACCGGAATTTGCGGGGACAACGAGGTTCGCTTTGGATAGCAAATGTGACATTGCACTCGTATTTCTTGCAATGCAAAAATAAATTACGCTCGGGAGAATCTCTCGCCCGAACGTCATAGATGATGTCGGCCCTGTAAACTGCACTCTAGCCGACAGCACATATGTTTCCATAGCGATGACAGTCCCCATTATAGAAATGCAAAGTGAATGATGCAGTGTTGTGTAGCGCGTAGAACTCGCGGTCGGATTACCGTGAGAGACGGCGCCGAATTGGGTCCGACTGTTAACAGTTGCCATCGACAGCGGCGTGATGATCAACGCACGTTGACTGATGTTGTTTCGAGCATTCTGAATGCAAACAGACGTTTTGTCTGTTCCTCTGAAAGCCCAATGGCGAGCTTGAATCGAGGATTGAATTATGCATTTTTTTGTTGCAACTTCTGTATGCTCACTGCATTAAAAAAAACCCTCCTTAACCATAAAAAATACTATAGGCACCTTTGTGACCGCATAGTTCGAATTGAGGTACCAATTACAAGCTCGCAGGAATTCTTGCATTGCTTTGTTCCGCTTTCAAACGTAGCATAATTTACGAATACTTAATTGCGTCGTCTGAATGGCTGGATAGTACTTAGTACTGTATTAAAATTCCAGAGCGGCCATCAAGTGCGCTATTTTTCTGTTGTTGTCCCGTCTCGCAAAAGAATTGGGGATGCTTTGCCCAATGTGGAGGGCACTTGCCACTGCTGGAGGCATGAGACCTGCGGCATATGTTTGCAGACGGAGGCTTTACAAAGCCACTGACCCAGGTTAACAGCGTCCCCCCCCCCCCCCCCCATTCTCGCTGCAGCCTCTCAATGCGCTCGGAGTTGCTCTGCTGAGCACTCGAGTGTTGAAGATCTGAGAAATGCGCATTGGCCTGACTCTTCTTCTCTCTCTCCTTCTACAGGGCCCGGTCTGAAAGGGAGAAAAGAAGGGACCCATTGCCTGTCAGTCAACTATGTTGATTAATGCCGCTTTTCTGCCAAGAAAAGAAAAGAACGTGGAGCTTTTTATTTTTTTATTTTTTTTCCCTTCGGCCCGGGCCTGACATGCATTTAATGGGCCGTGTTGGTCTGAAGGAACAACGGCTATGGGGGCCTTGGGTGAGTGCCATCAACTGTGGCTGCTGGGAGAGACTCTTCAGCTATTCAGCAAGAGACTTTTCTTTTTGCACGGCATCCTAATACAGGATTACCGTTTTCTAGAAACACAATTATTTTTATATTTTTCCCATTGCACTTGAATGGAATACCTTAGATGACAACAAAGCCAAAAAAAATAGTTGACGACACAAACCAATTTTTTTTATTTATTTGAATCGCAGGGTTTTTATTGTAACTGCAATGCAAATGCTGGTTATCAGACCTCTCTAAATTGTATTTTGTTATTTAATGGTAAGTAATAAAACGAATTCTTTGGAATATTTCGCAGGTTTTTATCTCTCGGTACAATTATTCAGATATAACATATGTGCATGAGCTTAATCCATTTGTAATGTATTCTAGTTTCTTGAAATCCCTTGGCAATCCTTTGGGGTTGCTGCTCTTTCATATTCTTGGAAAAAGGTGGCATGCTTACCATCTTTTATGAAAATAATTTTACAAATAATATAAATATTTAGTGATAGCCTGTTTAGCCATTCTCCCAACTACTGAATTCCCCAACGGTCTACTAAACTCAGGTGATACGACTGAAGATTGTCTAGCAGATGTACAAGCACCACAGTAACTCATTTATCTCAATACAAAACACTCTGGGCTTTAGTCACAGTCCTGGCTCTGAGTGCGTCTTGGACGATGGGTGATGGATACAGGCAGCTTGCAAGGGTCATCCCTCAGTGGTGAAATTAAGCTGTTAATCCCATCACTGAAAGGATAAGCTGTTCAGGAGCGTTACACACATGTTGCCACCATCCACCACTTTCATGGCCAACGCTTATCCATCAAACAGATACGTGCTTTTCTTTAAGCACTTAAAAAAATATTGTCATTTTTTTAAGTTTAACATTTTTCACGTGCTATGCTCATATTGTCCTGTTCTGAAAGAAATATAATTGTAACAGCGATGCTAGAAAAATGGCATCGATATTTCGTTCAAAATTATACATTGACAAAAGGAAAATATTGAGATATATTTTTTAAGCTAAACGGAAATATAATATGCACATGTGCTGCATATTTAATATTTTTTTGGGAAATTGAAAATTAACTGGATTAAATTAAGCAGACAGAAAGCATATTTAGAAGCATATTTATATATTCTGTATAATATTACATGAATGTGAAGTTATATTTATTATTGTACATCTACTGATGGACATATTTCAACAATGAGTAGAGAACGTGACTTACTTTTGCTTGGGGACAAATAAACTTGTTTCGAGTTTAGCACTCGTTGAAACGTGCATGACTATAATAATAGTTGATAATGCCTTTTCAATACACTTTTGAATGAAGGCTGCTTGGTCGTTGTACGTTGGAGAAAAGATGGCCCAGGACCGGCTAGATATCACTTGTGGCTGAAAAAAAAAATTATTTGGATGCATTAAATATTAAAAAAAAGTTTTTATCCTTTAGTACTATTATTCTGATGTAACATGTGTGCAAAAGCTCAATTCATTTGTAATATGGTCTAGTCTCTTGAAATCCGTTGGCACCTCCGATTAGCACGGTTGGCTATGTACGGTGTGAAAGAAGTTCATCATACATACAAGTTACTTGTGGCCAGTAATCCGAGCTCAGGTTGTCGGATGAATAGTGGAGTGTGCTAACCACTGCGCCACCACTCCACCCTTCTTCCACTGCTATAACCGAATAAAATTCCATCCTTTCAGAGTACAAATAATGGCTCTCCTTCACCCATTTTATTTAACACAAACGCGTACACATTTAAGTTGACTGATGCTCGCAATTACATTGCCGAGTACCATAAAAGCTAACCAAATATAGCTTAAGAATGTTGCATTTGTACAGATGTTAAAAATGGCTTGGTTTGTTGATTAGAAAAAGCGTCGTAATAAGTCATATTTCCTTACCCTCTTTAAACATTGGCGCGCACTACACTACGCAGTATGTCTGTACCAGTCGGAGCTGGTTGGTTGTATACATATTTTACTGCACAAACAGTGTTCAATCACTCGTAAGTGAAGTTTATAGCTCCCTCAATCTCGAACTAATTTTCACATTTGAAAAAAGAAAATCTTTAAAGTGGAATGTTACGGGAAATTTAACTCGCCGATATTGCTCTAAAATGGTGTCTTTGTAGCCGCATTGCACTGCTAACAGTCTGCAAATACGACAGCCGTTGCCATACATATTCAAATGTATTGTTTTTGCAGTTCACGTTCAAATTAATGTATTATTATCAGTTAGGTGTCCTGCTGCCTAAATCCAACTTCCCTTTCTCAGCAGTCGGTGTGATGACCTCTTCGCTCCACGACCCCCCCCCCCCCGTTACTCTTTGTCTCCCACTGTGATTTCAGAAAAGCATCTCTCCTCTTTCGGGGACCACGTTAGCCACAAACAGCCACAGCGTTTGACTAATTGCACCACGCAGTAACCCTCTATCCGTTTGAAATGACTGACGGTGCCACACGGTGAGATAATGGGAGATATAAATATGCTTTGGTGGTTTGATGGCGTTCCCTGTGACAAGCTGGGTAGCTTGGCATGAAAATCATTTAAATCATGTCCGACACCACACTCTTGTTTCACGCATTGCTCCGGTATCAAAAGCTGGTACGCAGAGACATTCACACTTACTGAATTCTTGGTAATTCCTACACTATTAATACCCCTAACAAATGCGATTCTATTACTGACCCACACCTCTCTTTTTCGTTTCTCCTTGTAGATATCTGATGACACGGGTGATGTGGTGGGTAATGAGTGTGTGTGTGTGCGTGGCAGTGTCTGTGGGGGGAGCGATAGTGTAGTGGTTAGCGCGCTGCGCTACGAACCCGGCGACATGAGTTCGATTCCCGCTCACGGCCAACACCAGTGACGATTATCTGAACCGGACCTGGGCCTCCCCTAGGTCGACTCAGCCTCAAATGAGTACCTGGTGAGGTGTTTAAACATTGCCACTGGGGAGACAAAGGCGGTCGGGCGTGGTGCTGGCCACCCACCCCCTCGTGTACCGTTCCGGCCTTCATAGGTGCTCGCTAACAGCACTTGCCCCTACAGTCTGTTCAGGCTATATGGGGGATCTTTGTCTGTACGTATATGGGGAGTGGTCGCGCAGTGGATTGTGCACGCTGCTAACAAACCCGGCGGCCTGGGTTATATCTTCGGCCCCCGCAAACACCCATGACGAGTTATATCAGAACCAGTTCTGGACCTCCCCTAGGTCAACGATTACTTGATAGAGTTCAGGATGCAGTGTGCGTTTGACATCAAAATTGTACAGATAAAGGTGGCAGGGCGTAGTGCTGGCCACGTCATCTGTGAAAATCAGCTTTAAAAGCTCATCGGATTCCTCCAGTATAAATACATATTATTATTCTGATTCTAGCCTCCTGCATTACCGCATTTGCCTTTATAGGCACTTGCTATCAGGATTTGCCTCAACAATCTAAGTCTTGAAGGGGAATCTTTCTTTCGTGTGTCAATGGGGTGTTATGGTGCAGTGGTTCAATTCCCAGCACACGCACAACATCAGTAAAACAAAGTGGTATCAGTATTCTCCAGAGCTTCCACTAGGTAAACTCATCCTTACTGAGTTCCTCTCCAAAGTTAGGGAGAGAGAGGCGGCCTGAAGCTAGGCATGTCGCACGACCTTTTCCTCACTTGATGCAGCAAATCTGGCTGTGACGGTCCCACCTGATGACGGAGACTTGTGTTGCCTCCGAAACGTCGTGATTTTATTATTTTATTTTTATTAATTTTAATTTCATTTTTTACCTACGTCACTTTACCAAAAGAACCTAGAGTATGAATCATTACAGTCACGAAAGCTTCAAATCTAGAATTACTTTTCCTCCTCCCCAAACACCCTGCTAGGCCTCATAGCTTCTCGTTCACAGCACTTGTCTCAAGAGTCAGACCAGCTGTTCGGTGACACGGATTCATCGAATTTGCCACACACACGCGCCAGTGCTGAGTCCCCATTCCCAGTGTGGGATTCCTCCTCAGTTGACTCGGCCTGGAATGAATCCACTTTGCTGAGTGGCAATTTCAACGACAGTGAAGACAAAAAATACCCGGGCATCGTAATGGCGATTCTCTAACACTGAGGGTTGCACTGCGTTGTGAGTTCATACCGGATAGATGTTTCTTATCGTGACAGCACCACCAAGAACAGAATAGGGACGCTTTTTTAAAGCACACATTCTACCGCTACTACTACTAATTGTTCTTCATACGGCTGACGTTGATGTACAGCAGCGACTCTAATTTCACGCCGAGGTGGTTGAGTCATCTGCTCGAGACGCGTGGCATTAATCTGATCATCAGCTAGCTCTCGATAACAGCTGAGCGAGCGCCCGTTGGAATGAACCCAAGAGCAAGGAGACACTTGGCTGAGATTTGGTGCAGCAGTAGCAGCAGCATCGGACCTAGAACAAATCAGCCCAATCCTGTATGTTTTGGTTTCTGTGGAATTACAAGCCATTATTAAATATCCTGGCAGTCGGCTTCAGGGCCATTTGTAACTGTGAACTGTTGACATAATCGGAGCAAATTATTCATCCAGCACAGCATCAAATATTTCTTTCAGTTTCATTCTAATTGGGTAATTTTCAGTCTGGTAAGGCAACCTTAGCTTGAACCGAGGTGATTTTTTCCTTTAACTTGGGATTTCTTTTTTTAATCATCGTCCGCATTAAGTAATTTTCAAATTCTTGTCCAGGATCTCGGGACCATTACACAAGCGGACCGTTAGAAATAACGTAGTTAGATTGTGTACCTCGTTAAATGGCCTTGAATACTTTTCTTTTCTATCCTCCCAGGGTACAGAGAGTCGGCATACCTTTGAGATTATACTGCACGGCAGCAATTAAACCTCCCCATGTATGGAATGATGAAGTAGACAGCCAAGCATGAGCGTTTAATTCCCATGATATTTTTTTCGTGCAAGAATTTGTAAGTGGGCCTGCATGCCTAATAGAAATCTAAACAAACTGTTGTGATTAAGCATAAATGGAATGTCGCTCCTGCTTCCTAACATACGAGGCTGCAAGTCTCGTGTCTTAACAGGTCGTTGATGTAATGCAGAGATTTCCGTTTGCTTCTGTTGGCTCTGGAGCTTTGACAGCTGTTACTGCTAAATGGCTGCTAATGGCTGTCAATCTTTGCCCCCTGCATTCTTATAATCACTTCTGCCACCATGCAAGATATGCCCCTGGTTACCATCAACTCGATACATTGGCTTATTTTTTTACACTCGTGTCTGAACGTTGTGATATCACGTAGAATTTCATACCTGTCAAACCTTTTTCAGTGCCTACCTTATTACAGAACAATTCAGACCTTATTGGTCACCCCGTGCCCTTATAAATCTCAACGTTCATCCTACAAAGTCCCATCACAAGGGAGAAACACAAACAAATATCCCAAAAAAAGTTGCCCGTGTGGACCTGACAACTCAATTTCCCTGTTCAAGACTACGGGTAAACAGGTATGGAATTGGAAGGTTTCGTTTGTTTGAATTTACGTGTTTTTTTTACAACACAATACAATTTTTGATGCGTATAGCGTTTGATGTGATTGCATTTCAAAATGTTGTACAAAAACAAAGGTCATATTCATTCTGTAGACATGGACAGTCAGTCAAAGGCAAGGGAAATGAGAGATGGTCTTGAGTCTAGACTTGCACAAACACTTTCGTAATGTTTCATGTTCACACGCGCTGATTCTATTCAAGGCCTTGCATACATCATTCTCACGACCGGCCCATTATGAGATCAATCATGTTCGATTTGATATAGCTGTTCTCAAACACAGACCGCAAAGTAAAGTTGGTCCACGATCGAGTATTCAGGGTTGGTGGATTAGGGCACTGGGTAGCCAGGCATTTGTCTGCTAAGCTTGTCCTGGATTTAAGCCTCGACACACTGGGCCCTGCTTAAATCATTTTCACTGCGTTATTGAAGTTGAGATTTAAGCTGGGTCAAGTGTGTGATGGCCCTGCTTCAGAACCAGCTTCACACGTCTGGCTGCCTAGTGGCCTATTCTAACCCCGGTGTGGGCTGACCTAGATTTTCTACAATCTGTTTTTCTGGTTTGTCCCACTTGTATTACAATTGTCCAAAAGTGGAAAAAATTGACAGCCGAAGCATGACTGGTGACCCCACGACCATTATGGTTAATTGAGAGACGATGAGTCCAGTTGTATTCATGGCATTGTCATGGGATGAATACATTTCCTTTTGCAGCTAGTAGTGCATCACCCTGTGTCAGGTAATGGCCCCAGGCGTTGATGTAAAAAAAACTGTTCCTGAAGTCAGTTCAATAGGACAACTGTATCCATAACTATGGGCACACATATTAATGCCTTGCAAAAGAGCATTCATCATGTGTCAATCGAACTGATCATTTTAACTCTCAGTTTTGATATGAGCCAAATGAAGTACAAAACTATATTTAAATGCATTTTTTTTAACAGTCATTGGTTACAAAGCTGAGATGATCAACTCGCTACTCTGGAGAACCCAAAATATTTGTGAACAGCTGAAAACAAGATTAGAAGTCATCATCTCAGGAGTGCCTTCCAGGCATCTTATCTTTTGTAATGTTTAAGAGTTAACGTGCTCATGATCCTAACTTATTCTATCTTGGAAATAACGAGGTTATCATTTGTGCTGTTGGGTCATGTATGATTTTACCCATAATCCTCCACCACACAAAATAATTGGTTCCTATACAAATGAGCTTTTTGGTTTGAATAGGGCCCGATCGTTAACATGGAGTTCTCTTTCCAATAACATCTGGTAACCCAACAGCATTTTTGTTTTAACAAGTATTACCTGCTGATGAGACCCAGAAGGTTAAATCGGTCAATAGTGTTTATGCTTAAACGAATTCTCCTGGATAATATTGGTCTGGAAGGCAAATAGGCTGATGAATTAAAATATATTTGTATTTGTATGTGGAGAGACAGGGTGAGGTTGTGCTTATATATTTATTTGGTTGGACCCAGTGAGGTATCTTGGTATTGTTTTGGCTTTAGTAAAACCCACTGGGAGGATCCTGAGAAAAACGCAGCACAATGTGAGGTGTGGAATGAGATATACTGATCGTTACTTTCCTGCTCGGATTTATCCATAACTGTTGGCTCTGTTAAAGCTCCGGGCATGTCGTGATTCTAAGAAATAAAGGCAGGGATGAGAGCCAAGTGAAATTGAACGAAAATTATACGGTTCGAAAAAGTAAGACATCTAAGAGACATGTAAGAAAAAAATGGGAAGTTGAACATATAATTTTTCTTTCTTTAAAAATAAAAAAAGTCAACTGAAAACTTAAAAGCGAAAAGAAATGTGTGCGTCGGAAATCAGATTTTGTGAAGAAATATAATATGGCAGATGAGATGAAAGAGTGGAATGATTAACAGACTTCCTGAATGTAGTTCAGCGCAGTTGTCTTAACACATTGTATTTTTATACTAATATGAACAACATGCAGTGTCTTGGATGGGGTGTAGAGTGTGGCCCAAGAAATCTGTATTTGACTTGGTTTGCATGGACAATCCACTGCTGTATGAGGGCGTTTGCGTGCCTGTAAATGTCGTACGGTTCTTTGACAGTACTACTGAACAGTGCAGGTTGGTGACAGAGGGGAGCATAGCTGAGGAAGCATATAAGTACAATACAACAATGTGTTGGTGCGCACTGCCTTTATCTACTTCCCACCACATAGCCCTGTGTGTTGCTTATAAGGCCATGTTATCGACCAGTCTTTTGAGATTTACTTTTGCCTATAACTAGTGGTCAACCATCCACGAACTTTGTGGACCTATTCTCCAAATTACCAACATCACCAGGAATGTACCTGGTCTAGTCATATCTCGAAAGCGAAGTCAATATCCTCTGAGCTTACCGTTATCTCCATTATTAAAAGCAACTGCCTGTTGGCACCTGTGCATGCATTCTGTTTCAAACCTTAATTGGTTTCATTGTTTAGACGGTGTTTACTGAACTTGACGCTGCTGTGTAGCTCAGCAGGAAAACATGCATTGTGGTTGTCTGGTATGTGGATTGAAAGGTAAGAGTGAGTGGGAAAAAAATTACAGCCCCTTTTGTCAATCCACTACGGCATGGAGGCTCCTGCACGTCTCATTCCTCGTGGGAGTTGTTTGACCATATTTCATCACCACTGACGTTAATTAGCTGTGGCTGGGAATTGAAGTCGGTTGACTGGAGTTCAAAAGAGCGGTGTTCTACCCACTACACCACTGTTCTTCCCGAACACATTAGGTACGATCTAACAATTTAAAAGTCAAACTTTATAACAAGAATAAAAGTAGCGTACGTATAGAATGATAAATGCTTTTTCCAAATAATATTTTTTTTTTACAGGCCGGTCGAGCTTATTACTGTGAAAATAGACATTCTCATGTGATGAATGTTCATGTTAATGTCACTTTTAGGTGATTTCGAATATTAAAAAGAATAGTGAATATTAACTTCACTTTGTCATTCCACTGTTGGAGGAAGGCCTTCAGACACAGTGTCGATCACGAGAGAAGAGAAATCACGTTTTTGAAAGGCGTTCAAGTTGCAATGAAACGTTCAGCAAAACATTTCACAGCCCTTTGTTAATCCACTGCTGGATGAAAAACTCCCAACACTGTGTTGGTCATGAGATTGTTGGACTATACCCACCATCCACAGATGCAGATATTGCTCAACACTGATGTTTGCCATGGCCTGGAATCAAACTCAGGTTAATAACGTAGCATGGCAGCCTATGCACAGCCATTGTCCCTTCCCCAATCTATGTGAATTCGACACGTGTATCGTTAACCCATCTCAGTTGAGCATTATTATCCTCCTCTTCTTCTCTACCCTCATGACGGTTTTGGTTTGGGTGATTTTCTCGCATCTCCCCCCACGGGGGTGGCTTGCCCTGGCAAATATGTCGGCCAGGACAACCCCACATATATAAATAATATAATGCAATATTGGATAAGTGCCTCTGCAGGGTGTGGAGACAGGGAAGGAATCACGAGTAATTACATCTTACACTTGCATTCTTGACTTTGAACCAGGAAAATAAAGGTATGTATTCTCTTAAGAATTGTTTGTATGAAATATATTTTGTGTGTTTTTTTTTATACGGTCATTACTCGAATATGCGCGCGTTGAACCACTACAATTATTATAGATGCAAAACATTGGTGTACGCCAGATAAATATACCATTATAGCATTAACCGATGGGAGGTGGCCCTCAGAGTGTGATTATATATGTTACAAACTTACATACCATGCGGGTTTGAGTAAAACATTCAGTTTAAATTTCGAGAGTACATTTCCAAGATAAAGCAACTGTGACCGATTGCTTTGTACTTCCTGGGTACTTTGAGGGATTAGTCCTCACGTGCTATCGTTACCAGGGCTTCTCTCAGCCATGCAATTAAACGCAGAGCCCACTCGCAATTTTCGTCACGTTGTCCCGCACCTGCTATCTCCTACGATGTTCGCTGCAGCTTTCTCTTTTTTTCTTTCTTCCAAATCCTCGGACGTGTCTGAAAACCGAGAGCTTCTGGATTGTATTCCGTTCTCCTTTGTCGGTGAAATATTGCAAAATGCCAGGCTTCGAGATGACAATGCAGGACCGCATTCCTGTTTTGACAGCCCAACGAGACGTGTGCATCTGGTGCTTTTTAATTGCTTGGACACAGTCCAAAAAGGTTAATTCTCCTAAATGCTTGCGGGATCTGTGGGGTCGGTAAATGTTTGTCAAAAGAATTAGAGGACCAACCGTAGATTAGACTAATGTGGCCTGTCTGGTTTTTAACCCTTTCGCTGGCAAAAACAATATTGAGCTCAGTGATCCGTGGAGAAATGTGGGAAAGCAACTCCTGCATTTTCAGAATAAAGGTTTCTGGGTTAGATCGCGTAAGTATAAATGTGTTGTTAACCCGCCACCATGATCGGGCACAATGGCCCTATGATGCTGGATGTAATTACCAGAAACGCCGTACTCAAATGGTAAATGTTGGGGATCTACTCTCCAACACACCGGTGGGCTGAACTAGTAACCAATTGGCACGTTTTGTTTACGTGACAAACCTTACGACACAACATTTATACTTACGCGATCTAACCCAGAAACTTTGTTGTGGGTATTGATCGCGACAACCTACGTGTCAACTCGTGCATCTCTCTGGAGCTCAAAGTGTCACATTTTTATCGTCCTTTATCTACCACGGCTGACAATTCATCATTGACGAATGATATTGAATTTGCATCCGTGTATCCCGCCCATCACCGACGCTGAGAAGTGTGGTGAAGTATGGTCAAACAACCACCTTGACCGAGATTATTGTGCGGAGGCCTTCACCCAGCAGTCGATTGACCCAAGGTGTAAAATGATAGAGTTTTTAACAGTCTTTAGGAAGCAATGCAAAATATGTTGTTGTATTGCAACAACTTTATTGCTTCTTTAAAAAACGTTTGCTCTTACAAAGATGAGAAGAGTTAGAACGCACGGCAATTGAAAAAAAAAACGGCGTTATTTTAAGCTTCAAAAGAAACAAAGAAGTCAAAAGTTCTCAAGTCGTTATCGGAATGATGAGGGGGGGGGGATCTAAAAGAATGGCATCACCAACCAGTACCAGAAGCACTATTTACGTTACAATGAAGTGACTGCCGTAGCCAAATGTGTAGCGACTACAAGGGCCGTTTAACACTCTCTAGAGAAGACTTGTTTTCCTTCCAATCAATTCTGCTCATGGACAGCTGTTTATACTTCGATTCCCAGCAGAGAGGAGTTTGGGGGGTGGGGGGAGGGTGGTTGGTCGTCTGGTCAGAGTTGCAAAGCGCCGATCTTCTCCCTCGTCGCCCGGTGAGCCCTGGCCCCTCTGCCGGGTCAGTGCCGGTCGCGTTCCCCCGTGAACGGCTCGAAAGCCTGCTGACAGCTAGTAAGCCTCCCCCGACGTGACCAGGGGGTCACACGGTGGCAAGACCGCCTCGCCTTGACGCGTGCGCGCGCGCGCGGCAGCGTGCACAAATAAATAGCCGCCGGTCTCTAGGTCGGAACCTTGCAGAGGAAGCCGTCCGCTGGGGTTGATGGAGATGTAAAAAGTTGTGTTAGGGGAAAAGAAAAAAAACACAACTGGAATTAAAATAAAATGTGTGAGTGTTTTTTTTTCATTCACGGTATTAATATTGTTGGATGAAGTCCAACTCATGCCGCGTTGGTTGGTCATTGAGTTTGTTGTTTTACCATACTTAACCCCACTGGTTAATGGGGGTTAATCCAAGGCAAAGTGGAGCCAGCGCTGTTTGGGAATTACACTTGGAAATGTTTAATAGCCTTTTTTTGGCATTTATGTCCCGTCTTCACGTAATGTACTATCATTTCACTGCTGGAATAAAGGACTCGCTGAGGATTTCGGTCACGACGGTCACCTTATCATAACTTCACCACTCTCGCTGGTCAATGTGGCTTTGGTGAAGGAAGTTGAACAAATATCGCTCGCCCTACTGATGTCAACCATGGCTGGGAATTTGAACTCGGGTCACCGGGTTCATCGTTGCAATTGCGCTTACCAAAAAAAGTGAAACGGGGAACTCGACATACACTCAGAACCCATCATTTTCAGTGTTGTAATTATTGGTTTTAAGAAGTGAGTACATTTTTGTGTGAATGATGAAGGTCCACATACTGGTGGAAAATCTTTTCAGTCTGCAATTGCGGTGGTGGTGGAAGAGTGAATGTGGGGCTGTCACGCTGCAATTGGCCAGCGATGGCTTGTGTACACACCATGTTACAGGCAGGATGATGTTCATGAGTAGAAGAAAAGTTATGATTTGTGTATATACTTGACATTCCTTTAAAATAAAAAAATAAACTGTTCTGTGTAGGAAACAATAATTTACATTGTACACCCCCCTCTCGATCACTGGGATTCCATGAAGAGGTTGTAGAAATAGCTCCTCTACCGTAGTTAACACGTTGAACTTGCGATCCACGGCAGTTGAATATATGGGCATATGTTTCAATCTCCTTACCTCTGTCCACCCGACGGCATAAGCTTGTGCACTTCAGTGAGTCAATCGGCAGGTCGCTTGTGACGAGGGGGGTGAAAGTGTGAGGATTTCCACCTCTTCCAGGATGTCTGACCAGGCTGGAAGATTAGGCGCAAATACCTTGCGCAGATGGGTTCTCGCTCCCTCGAGTGGAGTCCGTTCTGCCGGCGGTCGCATGAACAAGAAGTTGCAGGGCTCTGCCTTAACCTTTTGTTGAAATAAAAACGCATTCGTTTCAAGTTGAGCAACTTAGAAATTTTCCATTCGGAATAATACCAATAATCGGGTGATCGCTGTATTGGCAGTAGTGCACAAGCATACAAAAAACAATAACACTGCCTTAAAAGGAAAAAAAAAATAGGCGTTGTTTTGGGCAGTCGCCCTTTTTCAGGGCCGTTTCAAAATAGTTTATTTCATTTTAACAGTCATAACTGGGGTTAGGTTCTGCGATGTATGCATTGTTTTTACGGAGTTTTCTTGATTATACTTGTCTGTAAATAGATGTAATCCATAACATGTTACTTTTATAGGAATAGCTTACAGCCCTTTGTCAATTCACTGGCAATTGAAGCCCCCCCCTCCCTCTCATGCCGTGTCAGTTTAGAGAGTGGTCTGAACGTGCCTCACTGTGCGGGTCAGTGCGGTTTGGTGTAAAGGGTGGCCCATGACCCCTTCAGATATCACTTATTTAGACTTAGAACTCAGTCGCCACTGCCTTAAATGTATTCATTAGACAACATAAAAGGACGCATACATCCTTGTGCTCATAGGATTAGACTTTTTTAGAGGTGTAATGCGGGCGAAAGCGACCTTCCGGATGTGACGTCACGAGGAGGCGGAGCCAGGTGACGTGGGTGAAAGGTTGGGGTCCTTAAGCGGGTAAACCGGAAAGAGAAGTTAGTCGGGGTGTGAATGGAAAGGTGTGGGGCCACGCGGGCGTACGAGCCGAGGGGGCACCGTCAGAAGCGGGAGCCAACCCTGGGAACAGTAGGGAGCTACTGGGAGGTGTAAAGCTGCAGATAGAGATAGGCAGTAAGGCTGTGTGTGAGGGGCAGCGGGGTGGCTGCCAAGAGTCGCAGGAGCGACGAGAAGGCGAGACAGCACGAGGCTGTCAGAGCTGCAGCAGGAACAGCCAAGGGAGCTGTGTGAGAGTACAGCAGCAGAGCTGCTGTGGGGCTGCAAGAGCGACAAGAACAGCAGCGGGGCTGCTGATGTGGACTGGAGTGACATCGGAACCAGCACAGAGAGAATAAGAGAGACAGCCGTGTGGGAACGCAGTACGGACCGAATAAAGGACACTGAGCCAGAGATCGTGGTCAAGTCTTTTATTACACTGGGGTCAGAAGTGAAACGGCATGTCTAAGCAAGTAAGGAAGAAAATTCCCCCGGCGCCAGCATCGGCTTCTTCGTCCGACGACGACGAATTCCCTCCGACCACGGATTCTGCTGGGGTGGTGGAGGAGAGCCCTGCTGAGGCGAGCACGGGGACAGGCGTGGAAGATGTCGGCGCGATGGCGGGTCCGTCAACAACATCGGACGCTGAGCAAAGATGGCAACAGGTGGCAGAACAACTGGAGACACTCAAGGACGTCCTGGCGCATCTATGTCACCTCGTTACGCCAAGGACGATGATGGAACGAGAAGGTGCTCCACGGGCCGCCACGTTGCCTGCCCTGCCGCCGCCATTGGCCACGCGGCAAGAAGACGCCATCTTGCGCGCTCCGCGGCGCCAAACCGCCATCTTGGCCACGCCGCGGGCCGACGCCATTTTGAATTTGCCTCCAGAACAACCATCATTGGAAGACGGCGTAAAGAGGAGTCGGAGTCGCCACCTTACTACAGTTAAGGAATTCTCTATCGGGGGCGATTGGAGCGCTTTCGCCTGCCGATTTTTGGCGGCGGTTCGTTCAGCAAGATGGACCGATGCGGAGGCCTTGGAAGTGTTGCCGACTCTACTGGACGACGAATCTGTTCGATTTTTCCGTTCCATAACGGCCGAGTTTTTGAGGAAATGGCCGACGCCTATGAGCCACCTGACGACGCGCATCGGCGATTCGCTCAACGACAACGAGCACCCGAAGAATCGCCCGTGGCGTTCAGGGGTGCGGTGTTGGAGCTGGCCATGGCAGCATATCCTGATACGCCACAGGATCTGCTCGAGCCTCTCATATTGGGAAAAATGCTGGAGCTGTCTCGGGATCTGGGGATCCCCATGCCTGTGTGTGGGCATGAGAAGCTCACGTCCCGGGCGGCAGCAAAGTGTCTGGATGCGCAGTTTAATCTCCGTCGCTGGAAGCAAGTGGCGGCATGGACTGGTGGGCCCGTCAAGGAAGGAGGCGCGATGGGGTGGGACCCCACAAAGGCGATCTATGTGCCGGATGAGCGGGGTCCACAGGAGCTGACGGCCGCCTCCTCTCCATGGTCGGGACGCGGAAGGCCGGGGCCGCGCGCTACGCCATCGGGACGGGGCCGCCGGGATGCAAGACCTGCGCTTCGGCGCAACGAGGCCGATTGCATCCGCTGCGGCCGTAGGGGCCATTACGCCAAAGATTGCTGGGCCCGCTTCCCGGGTCCGCCGCAGCAGGAGCCCACAACACCGGACAAGCTGACCAAGGAACCTCCCAAACAGGCATGTCGGCATGCACCAGACACTCGGCAAGGCTTTACACCTCACCCACCACCTTTGTTGCGCGATCCTATTGTTGTTGTTAAAGAAAGGCCATCGACGGGGCCTTGTCATTCAGTTACGCAGTGGCGCAAATTGGCACGGAGAGTTGTCGCGGCCGCTACGGGTTCGTCCACTGTACCGGGGTCTATACAAGGTGTGGACGTGCGCATTTTGGTCGACTCGGGAGCGTCTGCGACTATTATATCGGATGTCATTTTCCATCTGTTGGGCATTCCGCCGGGGGCTGTGCGTCCGGTTTATGGGTCTTGCGTCGCTGCGAACGGGGGTAGTATGGGTATCGTGGGCCAGGTAGATGCTAAGATATCTATAGGGGATGTGTCGGCTTCGGGCGTTGTGTTAATATCGAGATCTTTGGCGGTTCCTTGCTTACTAGGCACGGATTTTTTGGCTAAGATGCCCATTTTGATTAAAATCAATGAGAATTGTATTGAATTGCCGGGGGGCCGTCGAATCTCGTTTCTGCCGTCGCCCTGGGGGCGACCTGCTTCGGCCGTACAGGTGCAGGCGCTGTCCGTCGCATCTGTGGACATCCCACCTGGTTCACAGATGCTTATACCCTTGCGGTATCGGAAGCCCCTGCCCAATCGGCTAGGAGCATTAGGGGTCTTGTTGTCACCATCCGCCACGATAACAACGGGATTGGCGTTAGTTGGGGCACAGACCATCGTCCGGCCGGATCAATTACCGGTTTTACAGGTGCTTAATGCGGGGGTGGAAAACATCCGTGTTCCGGCCGGTACGGTTGTGGCACATGCCACTACGGCGTTTGCGACGCACGATTGTCCGCATCGCCGGGGAGTGGTCGCTGGTGTTTCCGAGCCAAGGGGTTCGGATAATCGTTGGATCGCTACCTTATGTGACGAAAATTCTTCCCTGTCCGTGGGGCAACGTGATGCGCTGCGTAAATTGTTGCTGACGTATTCGGATGTGTTCAGCTCCGACGATTTGGATTTGGGACGCACATCGTTGCTTTCCCATCACATTGAGACGGGCGACGCTGCCCCTATTCGGTTAAATTCGCATCGGATGAGTCCAGCGGAGCGAGAACACGTTCGGGGGGCGGTGGAAGACATGTTGGCTGCGGACATTATATCGCCATCCAACAGCCCATGGGGCGCTCCTGTGGTCTTGGTTAAGAAAAAGGATGGCAACTTGCGATTTTGTGTCGATTTCCGGAAATTGAATAAGATATCGGTGGCAGATGCGTACCCCCTGCCGCGTATGGACGACTCCCTTGACGCATTGTCGGGGGCTAAGTTCTTTTCCACACTGGACCTCTCTTCGGGATTTTGGCAGCTTCCCCTTGACGAGTCCTCACGGGAGAAAACCGCATTCCGTACGCCGCAGGGGTTATTTCAATTCAACTGCCTCCCGATGGGATTGAATGCGGCCCCTGCTACGTTTCAAAGGTTGATGGAGCTCGTTTTGACGGGGTTGCAGTGGGAGACGTGTCTTATATATTTGGACGATATTATTGTGTTCAGCCGCACATTCGAGGAACATTTAACGCGGCTGGAGACAGTGTTCACGAGGATGCGCTCTGCCAATTTGAAATTCAAACCAAAGAAATGCCACCTACTGCAACGGTCCGTCCGTTATTTGGGGCACATTGTGAGTGCAGAGGGGGTGTCCACGGATCCGGAAAAGACGGCGTGCGTCCGGGATTGGCCGACTCCGGCCTCCGTGGGGGATGTTCGGCGGTTTTTGGGATTTGCCTCGTATTACCGAAGATTTGTGCCGGGGTTTGCGACGATTGCGAGGCCCTTGCATCTCCTTACGGGTAAAGGACGGAAATTTGTTTGGGGAGAGCCGGAAGAGGCGGCCTTTCGGAGTCTGCGTGATCTATTGGCTACGGCCCCGACATTGGATTATCCCGATTTTAATCGCCCTTTCATTCTTGATACGGACGCGAGTGACACAGGTATTGGGGCAGTATTATCACAGTCTAAAGGGGGCGTAGAGCGCGTCGTGGCGTATGGTAGCCGGGTCTTGTCGCCTGCGGAAACACGCTACTGTGTCACTCGTAGAGAACTTTTGGCGGTTGTTTTTTTTCTACGCCAATTTCGACCGTACCTTTACGGTCGTTCGTTTATTGTGCGTACGGATCATGCGGCCTTGCAATATGCACTCAAAATGGACCAGCCATCGGGACAGTGGGCACGTTGGTTGGACACGCTGCAGGAATTTTCCTTCCAAATTCAACATCGGAAGGGAGTGCGCCATGCGAACGCTGACGCACTTTCCAGATTACCAGGGCGCGCCCCTTGTAAATGTGCGTCGGGGACGCATAGGTGTTCGCCGATTCTAAACCCCCCTCAGCCGCTTACGTTGGCCGTCGAGAAGTCGGATACTCCGATGGAACCGGGACCGACTGACGGGATTTTGAATCTGCCGCGGTCTGTCTGGATTCGGGAACAGATGATGGACGAGTCGTTGTTGTCCATGCGGAAGCGGTCTATGAGGGACAATGGGAGTCCGAGTTCGGCTGTGGGGCCGCGAACCGCTCTCCGAGATGGTCTGCTTATGTGGCAAGAAAGGTTCCAGGAAAGCTGGCGTGTGGTGGTACCAACGTCCTTGCGATTTGAGTTGATTAGAACTCTCCATTGTGACACACTATTGCATTTAGGGGTGCAGAAGACTCTGTTGACGTTACAACGTCATTATTTTTGGCACGGCATGGCGACAGATGTCGTAGGGCACGTGCGCGCGTGCCCTGAATGCGCCCGGCGTAAGCCGCCTAAACATCCTTACGTGCCGCCTCTCCAGTCGATTCAGGTGTCTCGAGTCAATGAATTGGTGGCACTGGACATATTGGGACCCTTCCCACCATCGGCGAGGGGAAATAAATATTTGCTGGTAGGGGTTGAGTATCTCTCCCGTTGGCCGATGGCCTGGCCGTTGCCCAATCAGTCGGCCGCGGCCATCACCGACGCCTTTTTGTTTGGGTGCATTATGGACAAGGGGGCGCCTGAGAGACTCCTCACGGACCAGGGCCGAAATTTCTCTTCTAAATTATTGGCTGAAGTGTGCGCAGGCCTTGGGACTAAGAAGATACGGACATCTCCATACCATCCGCAGACGGATGGTATGGTTGAGCGGCTGAACAGGACATTGTCTGCCATGCTTTGCCATACTGTGAGTGAACAGCAATCAGATTGGGATCTGCACATCCCCGGAGTGCTTTCGGCGTACAGGATGACGCCCCATGCGGCTACAGGGTATTCGCCGTTTTACCTTATGTATGGTCGGGAAAACGTGCCTCCGGTGGATGTGCAATTGGGTACTGGGGTGAAGGGACCTCGTAAACCACTCCCTGAATACATTCAGGACACGGTTCGCCGGGTTACGGAGGCGCGGGAAAACGCCCGCGTGGCTACGGCCAAAGCCCAGGCCCGGAACGAGCGGTATGCTCGGCGGTCTGAGGGGGAGTGCCCCTGGAAGGTGGGAGACCTGGCCTGGCTCCATTGCCCGCAGGTGCGGCCGGGGACCTCTCCTAAATTGCACAAACCTTGGCATGGTCCTGTGCGCCTCATTGAGGTTCCCAATCCACAGTCGGCGCGCGTTTAGATTGGTTCTCGCCGTTGGTTTGTTCATACGTCGCGGTTGAAACCATATGTTGCTCCCCTACGTGATGCGTCATCTCCCAATGTTGCCTTGCCGGGGTCTGTTGCTGCCGACTCTTCCCTGCCTGCGTCCACTGATCTTGCTCGAGCGCCTGTCGTACCTGTTCCAGACAGGTCGGCCGTGACACCGAGGGGGAGGAGTGGGCCTGTTCGGAGGGCGCCTGCCAGGGCTGCGGGACCTTCGAGCCCTGCAGCCCTTCCGGCCACGCTGCAGGCACATTCGAAGGACACGACCAAGACTGATTCGTCAGGGACACGAGACGTCGGTGGACTTCCAATCGCAGCAGGGGATTTACCCCCTGTCATTCCTCGTGTTCCATCGCGTCCCCGTTCTACAAGTGGGCCGCCGACCGTCCGGGACGGGCCGGCGACCCGCACTCGTTCCAAATCACTTACGTTTCGTTGATTGTATGTTGTTATTGTTCTTGTTCTTGCCGTCGTATTTATCGCATGCTTTCGTACGTTCGTCGATGTTACTTGTGTTGTTGTTCTTGTTGTTATATTGCATGCTTAGTGTCCTTTGAGGGGGAAGGTCGGTTCACCGCATTACGCTTTGGTATTGTTCAGCCGAGGTCGGCTGGGTTTTTTCTATGGGGGAGGGTGGTGTAATGCGGGCGAAAGCGACCTTCCGGATGTGACGTCACGAGGAGGCGGAGCCAGGTGACGTGGGTGAAAGGTTGGGGTCCTTAAGCGGGTAAACCGGAAAGAGAAGTTAGTCGGGGTGTGAATGGAAAGGTGTGGGGCCACGCGGGCGTACGAGCCGAGGGGGCACCGTCAGAAGCGGGAGCCAACCCTGGGAACAGTAGGGAGCTACTGGGAGGTGTAAAGCTGCAGATAGAGATAGGCAGTAAGGCTGTGTGTGAGGGGCAGCGGGGTGGCTGCCAAGAGTCGCAGGAGCGACGAGAAGGCGAGACAGCACGAGGCTGTCAGAGCTGCAGCAGGAACAGCCAAGGGAGCTGTGTGAGAGTACAGCAGCAGAGCTGCTGTGGGGCTGCAAGAGCGACAAGAACAGCAGCGGGGCTGCTGATGTGGACTGGAGTGACATCGGAACCAGCACAGAGAGAATAAGAGAGACAGCCGTGTGGGAACGCAGTACGGACCGAATAAAGGACACTGAGCCAGAGATCGTGGTCAAGTCTTTTATTACAGAAGGATAAGTGCACGATTTTATCCAGCCTAGCCATTTCCCAAAGAAATGTCATTGCAATGAATGGCACTTATCCAAGCAAATAGTTAATTTAAAACGTGGGTTTTCATAGCCAATAAAATGATCCATGTTTGTTTTGGGATTAAGCCCCGTAAAAATATTAAGCCAGGGGGGGGAAAAAATTGTTAATAGAAAAGCCAGCGACTGACAACATACTTGTGCTTCAGAGCCATTCCATGCAGTGTGGTGAGTTGGGGTTTGTTTCCAAAACAGCAGAGGTTATCCTGGGAGGTGGTTAGCTTATCTGAGAACATACGCTTCCACACAAAAAAAAAGCGTTGATAGGGAACAATGCACTCGATAGAGTTGCTACGCAAACATACGAGTGGACATTGCAACGTCGTTGGCTCGATAACATCCAAGGATTTTCACTTACACCCAAGTACACAGAGCATTTTGAGAAAAAACATCAAGTTATGTACATGTACGTTGAACTTATTTCGCACCGTACGTAACCAACCGTGCTAATGGGAGGTGCAGAGGAAGGACAACAAACTAAACACAAAAAGGAGTTCTTAATAATTGAGTTTTCTATCGAAGAGATGAATTTTCAATCGAGAAACGTTATGAAATGTACTTTCTAACGTGTATATCCTATCAGACATATATCCTCTATAATGTTTATTACAATATAATACTTTATTTCTACTTGTCTTGCTTTCTATGATATTACCATTATGTATCGATATGTTTTCGTGCATATGGTATCCTGGCTTTATATGTGTATGGCATATTTTATATGTATCAATGTCCTGTTCTAAAAGGGCTCTAAATAATAATAATCATCACCATGGTATCATCAGCTATATTCAGTTTATTGCTGGGGGAAGGCCTTCCCATGTAATAATCCACCAAGCAGCTGCACACAAACTGATTTAATCCCTCCATCTCCCCCGGTGTGCGTCCTCTCTCGGACGCTTTCCGTCCCTGGGCTGCCATTCCGTTATTATCCTTGACCATCGTTCACCGTCCCTTCTCCCTCGACATATTGCCGGCGATAAATACAACACTATCGATCGAGCACATCCCTTAAATCAAGTACTTGAATGGATATATACTCCATTGGAGAGCTACGCTGAATGCAGAACTGCTGTCAAAATATGCTTAGCAGTCTACAGGCTGTCTGGAAATATCTTATCACCTGGTGTTTTGTCTGCATCGACCACAAAATGCAGACCGTGACATTTACCTTCGGTCGTGTGGCGTGCAGTCATGGGCGGTGCCTGCTGCTAATTATATTCTGCCTTCCCGTGAAAGTCAAAGCTGTTTGCGCTTTTAAAAAAAAATATGAAACGGCTAAGAAGGGGGAGTGGTTTTTTGGGAAAAGGTAGGGCAGGTCGGCTTGGTCAGGGAAAGCAGAAGTGGGATGGTACGGGGTTAACAGGGTTTGTGTGAAATGGGGTGATCCTCAGTGTGGGTGCATTTGCGGAGTTCAGGTTGTTAGGCGGTGGTGGTGGTGGTGCTGGCCCACTGGGAATTGGGGGCCAGATGTAAAAATACTTTTTGCACCCACAACTCTTTACATTTATGAGTTCCTAGTGAGATGACAGAAGAGGTACAGTGATGTAGCGAGATGAGAGAAATGTAGACAAATATAGAAATGTAGTGAGATGAGAGAAGAAGAGAGATGCAGACATGATAGAGGTAAGAGATTAATTGTATTTTTTGTATGTTAATTAGCTTGTTATGTTTATTAGGATTTAAATTTCAGCTGATATTTGATACACCTAATCTTTTTCACATATAAATCCTGGGCCTCGAGCTGTATGGAGCTCTAAGCTTTGGCTTGTATTGCTTATCTATCACTGCCACTGTTGTTAGGGGCTCAGTGATGCAGGCAGGCAGACAGATTGGAGAATGTGGCGGTAGCTTCGTAGTTTCGTGTTGTAGGTATTGCTACGCATGGAGAGTTTGTGGTGAAGCTGGGACGGTGAGGCCGGGGATGATGGGTTAATCTGGAGAATGGGAATGGAAGCACACAACACTCCCATGTCGGTTGTTGAATTAATTGAAGCCTCGAGCAATACTTTGAGATTGTAACCCTTTGATATGTCCACATGTAGGAACGTGCCCATTTATGGAGATAGAACCTAGGAGGGAAGCGTGCGTATAGCAAATAAATATATATAGCACACAAATATTATCGAGAACATCTGTTTAACAAGAGAACAGGCCACCGGTCAAGCACACACACACTGTTGAACATTATATATCTGATAAAGACATCATATTGGCAGTATATAAATATGAGGTTATACAAAAAATGGTTTCATACCTAGTTTTGGATGAACAAAGTTTCAAGGAGTTCAAATGCATACTATTGTATTGATCTACATTGCACACAGTAATTGAAGTGTATCTGTGGGTATATATATATATTTTTTTGCATATAGACATGGGTGCAACGGTGGTGCAGTGGTTACCATATTGCGTTACAAATCCCGGGGACCTGAGTTCGATTTCTCGCCACCGTTAACATCAGCGGCGAGTAAAAAAAACCTGAACCAGTCTTGGGCACACCACTTCACCGACGAACAGTGACCAGCGTGGTGAAGTGTGGTCAAACAACCCTGGCATGGGCCTTTAACCAGCAGTGGATCGAGAAAGAGCTGCGAATTATATTGCGTATATGCTCAATTAGATTGATGACAATAACACGCTCTCCTCACTGGTGGAGAAAGGGTCTCGTCTAGAAAGGAGCTTTCGAGAACCACCCTGGGGTGAGTTTTCTGGCTTAGTCTTCTACGCTAACCAGAAGTCTTGGAAGAAGTGAGAATCACTTTCCTCCACCACACGAGACCAGCCGATTGACTCACCTTGAAAGAAAATAGCACACATAATGCACAAACGCATGTATATTTTTAAACCACGTTCTCTCCGCATGAGCAAGGGGTTGTACAGAAGCGTGCTGTGGTGTTGAGAAGCGCGCTGACATTGTGTTCATAGCGTACGGCGGCGGGTTCTTGTTATCAACCCGCTACCCGCATGTACTTGACGGACGCGCCACACATGGACCCACTAATGCTTTTACAGGGACAACAAAATACCTGCATGAACCCAATGCAAAGAAAATATGTCTCAATCATACCGTCAGTTTTGGCACGTAAGATCACGGACAGCGAGTAATGAGTAATGCATTTCTAAATATCCACGCTAGCAACCAAACAGAAGACTTCTTTAATGTCCTTGCTGTTTTGTACGGTATCTTAAACAGTGGAATTGTCCTTGGATAACCCATCATGCCCTGTGCATGTTATTCGATGCACGTGCGTCATATCTTTAGATCATTTGTCTAAAAATGTGGCATCCCGTTTGCCGAGGTCCATCTCTGCTGGAGATGGCTGAACAGAGGTTTTTTTTTGTTTGTTCCGTGTTTAGAGTGGCCTGAACAAGAATTCAAATTGCCGTCGTGGTTGTGTGTGGTTGCCACGTGGATTGTTCCATCGCAGGATTGTGAGCGGCGGTGCCTGCTTGGGGAGACCTTCATCCAGCAGTGAATTGAACATGGCTAATGATGTTTTTCGATGACGATGGGTTGGTTGCGTTTTGAAAACACGATGGCCGATAACTCATTTAGCGATGCTCTTGAGAGAGCTCTCCTGAGGTCTTCATGCCTCTTCTGTCTCCACTTGAGCGAGGTATCGTAAAGATCTGCTCCCTGTAGCAAATGTTGTCATTTTCTTACATTCAAACAACTGGTTGTTTCCCTTTGCGTATTGTGTTTGCACCCGAGGAATGAATACAAGCATGATTTTTTTCCCTTAAAAAAAAAACCTGTCAACATGTTCTTCTGCTCAAATGTGCGTAGGGTGAAGCGCATCTCTGTAGGAGCTCCCTGGAGTGATGGTGGAAGTACCACAATCCCGAGGTAAGGTACACAGCCTGCCTGTGAAACTGCCACTGTTACATTCCCAACATTTGTTTGCCACGACAGTTGGTACTCTTGTATGCATAACATGAAGGTGCAGCGCTGCAATTTCTTCCTCATGTCACCGCTGGTATGTATAAGAGAGCCTCCACGAGAGCGAGCTCTATAAAAGCCCTCGAGGTAATTTTGGCCTACTCTTCCATGCTGGACAGACATCTTGGGAGTGACCTGCAGAACGACTAACTGTCGTGTTACCCAGCCACACTGCTGGATAGACCAAAGCGGAGGTATTGAATACACCTGCACCAATGCATCAGCTGCCATGCTGGGAGATCGAACGGTCAACTTCTTTAATTGTGAGTCCAGTGTGATGAACATTATACCCGGACCGCTTTCAACTCTATAGGTGTCGAGAACTGGGATAACCCGGCATAGGATGTGTTATGTTTCGTTGTTTGGGTGTAATTGTCCGCGGTCCATAACGTTATGTCAAGCTTCGCTAGGAGCTATAATGGACAGGGGTTCGTGGGGTTCGGGTCCATTTCCTGGAGTCTTCCAGTAAAGCACTCGTTCATCTTGAAGCTTCTCTGCCTCTGCTCTGATTAAGGAGTGAGTCCGGGGTTGCTCTGGAGGGTCAAGACACAACAGGATGCAAAATGTTGTGACCGTATAGATTGGAAGCAATGCTGCTCGACCAATTGAGCTGTATCGAGGGCATTTATCTGAAAACACGCACATGTATGGGTGCATATATATATACTTACACATGTGCGGTAGTGTAGCAGTTAGCACACTCTGCTACGAAGCCGGCGTGTTTAGTTTGATTCTCGGTCACGGCCAACACCAGTGACAATTATCTGAACCGGTCCTGTGCCTCTATGTCGAATCAGCCTCAATTGAATACCGGGTGCAAGGTGTAAAACATCGCCACTAGGGAGACATCGATGGCCGGGCATGGTGCTGACCAACCATCCCATGTGTGCCGTGCCGGCCTTCATAGGTGCTCACTAACAGCACTCAATGCTAAATCGTTGTCTTGTTATATGCGCTGTATATAAGTGCAGCATCTTTTCATGAGTAACATAATTAAGAATGGGTTTTTTAAAGGCAAAATATGATACACGTTATAACAATAACTATTGAGCAACTATGATAATTTAGCAGAAGGCCATTTTAGTTTTGAATTAATGATCTGCACTCTGTACAGAATTACAGCCAAAGGTAATAGCTGAAGCTAAACAAACATTATAAAAAGATATCGCAAACAAAAGTGTGAATGGAGGTTTTGTTTTTCTCGCTTATTTTAACGGTTCATTCCATTGCTCATTTTGACATGAAATAGTTTTTTTGCCATACAAAACCCTTCAATCATTTTCTCTGATATTTATTTAAAACCGTTAAAAACAGCTGTGCAAAGATCATCTACTGAAATGCTTTTTCTAGCTTCTGGCAGGCAAAAGTCTTCAAACCCAGTTATTTAACATTTTGTTCTTGCTAAAATGTGTTCTTGGCAATTCATGCTTTTGCCTTATATATATGTTTTCTTGATTAGTTTTCCTCCATCACCTTCATCTGCATTCAAGTCACAAATATTCCTTACTACATCAGCATTATTATCATCATCAGCAGCCATGCTACATTGACTGCTGGATGATGGTCTCTGCAATCCCCTGATGCTCCATCGATGTAACAATCCCTCCTGCACCTGCACACAAGGCCCGATGCATCGCTTCACCTCTGCGGTTGATCTTTAGTGTATTCTCTCCTTTGGCTGCCA
This sequence comes from Lampetra fluviatilis, assembly GCF_964198595.1. Lineage (NCBI taxonomy): Eukaryota > Metazoa > Chordata > Hyperoartia > Petromyzontiformes > Petromyzontidae > Lampetra > Lampetra fluviatilis. Next base: position 3,202,371 of record NC_136292.1, read on the forward strand.
CTATTCGGACCTGATAAGCTTATAGTGATGACATCACCTTACTCTAATTAAGACTGGAAACCGGAAGACTTCTTCACAATTCTGGCAAAATGTGCCTGATAAAGCTGGTTGCAATCACGAGTGAAACGTCGTACTAAAATTATAAATGCTATGAGTTTACTCTCCAACAGACTGGTGGCACGTTTGTTTACGTGACAAACCTTACTAATTGGTTATGTCGGGTGGTGGTGGGTTAACTACACATTAATACTTACACGATTTAACTGAAAATAACCTTCATGAATGCCACTCAGGAGTTATTCTTGTACACCAGCCATCACTTCTTCCAGAGTTCTTACTTTACTCCCATCATCATCATCATCAGCCATGTGCAATCCACTGCTGGATGAAGGCCTCCCAAGCTGCCACCATCTCTTAACGATCCTGAAAAGTAATAAAATAGACTCCCAGCTGATCATTACTTCATATTAGCACAAATAAATGAGTGTATTATAAAATGTGTTGCAGTGTAAATGTTTCGAGCAGTTAGCTACTAATTCACTATATAACTATTTTTTATTTTACCAAGTAAAGCCCACTGAGCTTCATAGCTCTTTTTCAGAATGACCTGGCCACAAACGATAGCTCAACGAAGTGGCTTATCACGTGGACATGTATAGCATCCAAATACTCAAAACAAATGTCGATTCTAAATGTTGAGGGGAAAACCGATGGAGCTGGAGAAAAATACACACGTCCACAGGGAAGACGTGTAAACTCCACATATACAGCAGGCGTCAGAGTCGGGACCGAACCCACGGCATCCTGTATCCCAGGCGAGGTTGTTAACATCTTGCCACCGTACTTTTTGTCACGCACGTTACACACATATAGAGCGAGTAGATAAGACTAATACAACAATAAATGATCATACTCAAAACACTACTCCTGAAATAACCCCATTGAGAGCAGAAGCTGAAAGACGTCGAGTCCATGAAAAGTTTGTTTTGGCGGTAATAATCCACACGGGGCTTCTCTGCATGATGACTTTTATTTCTCTGACCAGCGTGATGCCCAATCCTTTAACGCCTCTTTATTTATGAAGTGACCAGATTGTAAATTATTCACAGATTATTGCCTCAAAGTGCTCTTCACTCGGGAAGGTTTTGCAAATGAATGCAGTCACGTGGTTTTCGGAAATGACTTTGTCAGTACACTGTGTGCCCGCTCTTCTAGGTAATTAACATCTCGCCACCGTGGTTGGTATGCTGTGCTGTGAACCAGGTGACCCAAGTTCGATTCCCGACCACGGCTAACAACAGGGGCGGGTGATCTTAGAACCGGTCATGCCCTTCTCCTCTCCTTCAACAACCTCCACTGACCAGAAGTATAAAATATGGTCAATACATCGCTATTACTCGCATGGCAGGGGGAGCCTTCATGCATTGGAGGCTGTCATTTTTATTGTATATATACTATCAACTTTTTTTTAACCAGGTAAGGCCCACTGAGCTATATAGCTATTTTTCAGAAGCGACCTGGCTATCACAAATTATAGCTCAACAAAGTGGCTCATCATGTGGAAATTAATATCACCCAAATACTATAAACGCATGTTTCTAAATGTGGAGGGAAAACCCGGTGATAACCTCAAAACAACCACTTTATGCAGCTTATCTCGTTAAAGTTTCAGGAAAGGATAATCGATGAATGGGCCTTGCAATTTGTGAATGAAATTTAGTTCGGTGCAATTTTCTCATCATAGTAAACTTAGAGTGTACTGAAGTTCGTCAGTGATGAGTGCAGCGACATGAAAGATGGTGACAGCTTCATCCAGCAGTAGATTGACCATGGCTGATGATGAATCGGCCATGCTTTACATTTAGTCAATTTGGTGCTGTGCAAATTGTATATTTTCATTGGATCGTTGACCATTTAACTCTCTAAAAATGTCACTACGCAGCTTAAAACCTGTAACTGGTAGATAGTGAATGCACGCTTTGGGTCGAGTGTGCGCGGGTTAAGAGTGAGTCAAGTTTATTTTTTAAGTAACACCTCTTATCATCCTTTCCCATTTCCGTGTTTATTCTGTCTCCTAATTTTCCAAGCTCACCTTTTTTTGTAAAGCTCCTTGTCCCAACCATGCGCAATCACACATGCTCGCAGAGATTTTCCGAAATACGTTTGTGATAACACTCGTGAAGCCGAGGATGGGGAGCGGTAGTGCAGCGGTTAGCACGCTGCGCTTCGAACCCAATGACTCGAGTTGGATTCCCGCTCACGGTCAACACCAGTGACGATTATAAGAGCTGGTCCTGGGCCTCCCCTAGGTCGATTCAGCCTCAAATGAGTACCTGGTGCGGTGTGTAATAAACATAGCTGCTAGGGAGACAAAGGCGGACGGGCGTGGTGCTGGCCACCCACCCCCTCATGTGCCATGCCAGCCTTCATAGGTGCTGGCCAATAGCACTTGCCCCAACAGTCCCTTAAGACTATAGGGAGTATCTTTGTTTTTGGAGCTGAGTAAACATTGAATTGATTCACCAGTGTTTAACAACTCAGACTTGAGCAATCACCTTCTACATTTGTTTATGTTGTTCAGGCATTTGGAACGTTCCTTCAAAACTGGATGTGTTTGGAATGAAACACATTAATTTGAACCTTTTAGGACAACAAGTCTACGTTACTAAAATAACGCGGCATGGTTTGAAAAAAAAAACGCTTCTAAGTATGTTGTGCGTAAAACCCACACAACTGTGCATTGTTCCTAATTTAACACCTTCAAAGGGTGGGGTCAAGACTTGAAAAATCTATGTCTTGGCAAAGAGCTTGGGGCGCGACCGCGTGGTTTGAATAATCCCTAAAATAATTTAACAAACCCTCACGCCAAGAACAAAATGCGTCACTGAACGAGCACCTGCGAAGGCGATTCTGAGAGCCTCTGTCTCTGTTTAAACAGCACGCAAGGTACAATTTCGGATGACAAAAGGCTTTGCCGTGTAGGTACAAGAACTGTGCTCGGATTCTAGCGAAATAGAGGCCATTTCTGGTGCGCGACCTGCACGCAGGGTTTGACTCATTCGCTTTTGTCTGCATTGCTCGGCTTGCGTGCCAACTCCACCGTGCCTCCCGTGCGGTTTGAGCAGAACGTGGCTTTGGCTCAGTCTTGCGCAAGGGGGGTCAGCAAACCTGCGGCTCCGGAGCTCCGTGACGTTTATTACGGACCGCCGTCTCGTATTCACATTACATTGCGGCTCTGTGAAATATTGAGGTTATTTTTTGGATCTAATTCGGGAAAAAAAGGGGGAACTTCTTGATTTGAAGCTTTCGTGACTGCAGGAATCCATACTCTTTGGTTTTTTCAGTAAAGTCACGTAGGTATATTATTTTATACCTATGGGGATCTTCTTGCTAGTGTGGTTTGCCGACCCATGGTGTAGCGAAAAAGCAATTCGCTGCCCGTTGCTGCCAAAGTGAATCAGCTCCCTGCATAAGGCCAGCCTATGTCCAGCAAACCTTCTGTTTTGGTCTATATTTTCATTGTACACGTGTACGTGAACAGTCCTTGGGTCAAACCACGACCAGATGGGGACCCTCCCATGCCGTGCGGCTCAAAGGGGTCATTTGACCACACTTTGCCACGCTGGTAGCCTGCAGCCTATAACAACCTGTTGTGCATGGCAGTCAGCCATTTAACCGCTATTCAAACTAAATCCTGCTTGGCTTCATAGATATGGTGAGATCGGTATATTCTGGAAAATCAAGAAAATGAAACTTATATGTAGAAGACGGATGGGAATGCATCTGACAGTTTGTTCACAAAGGAAATGGAAATGAAAAATAAAGGAGTAAGTATGAAATACGTACGATCAAACCTTAACAAATAATTTCTTTTGAATGTGTGTTAATAAGATTTAATGCAGAATATGTATTGGTTGGTAGATATAAAATAAAATTTTGCTTGACCATTGATACTTCAGTAAGTAACTTTCTTGAATCCAAAAATAATGTGATTTTTAATAGTCTGGGCTTATTATCTCTGGCAATGTATGTGTTTACTGAGCGGGTGTGCTATCCAAGATGATTAATAATATGGAGTTGGTTCTGCACTATTTGGTACAATGACATTCATTGGTATTGTGTAACATTCACCATCGACTGTGGGGCCGTATAAAATGTCAAGATAAAGTCGCTGCCCTGCAATTTCATGCTCACATTAATGCTGGTGGAAGGTTCTGTCTGAAGTTGATGTTATTTGGCCTACTCTTTTCAACTGGTTAGACATCTTTGAAGAGGTGGGAGTGGTGGGAGAGATATAAGAAACTTGCCCATTGTTTTAACTGCCATGTCGGGAGATACAATCTTTGGATTGGAAGTCAAGTGTGCTAACATTACACCTCCCCAGCAACATTATATTCGTTCATTCATTCGTTTCTCATTCTGCTTATCCTGGTATGGGTCGTGGCGGCAGCATGTTGAGTAGGGTGGTCCAGACCTCCCTTTGCCTGGTAACGGAATCTAGCTGTTCCTGGGGAATTCCTAGGCGTTCCCATGCCAGCCGAGCGACATAGTCTCGCCAGCGTGTCCTGGGCCGGCCCCGGGGTCTTCGTCCAGTGAGACTTGCCCAGTAGAGTTCCAGGAGAAGTCTCCAATAAGGCCGAAAACTCTGAACTGCTATTTGGTGCATAAGCACAGACAACAGTCAGAGTTTTCCTTTCTGAGACCTGAAGTCTCATTGAGGTGACCCCCTCATCCATCGGGACAATCTGCAACTGAACAGCTCCCAGCCCAGGGGCTTGTGAGCATCCCCACACCTGCCCAGGGGCCTCTCACCAGGGGTTAGTCTGGAATAGGAGACGACCGATAAGTATGGTTCTAGTGCCAATGCTGTGTGTGGAGGTGAGGCCAACTTTGTCTAGTCGATACCATTCCACCTCCTCCACCGGCTCCGACTCCTTGCCCCCCAGTGACGTGACATTCCACATCCCAATACCGAGTGTCCATCGCCAAGGTCCACTCCATCTGAGACCATCCCTCTCCCTGCCATACTGGCATCGCACCCACCACTCACTCTTCGTCCTGCGGATGGTGGGCCCACAAGATAGCGCCACGTAGCCATTTCGGGCTAGGCCTGACCGGGTCACGTGGGTCACTCTGCCACCAGGCGCTTGCCGGTGAACACCACCCCCAGGCCTGGCTCCAGGTGCGGTGTCACGGTTTACCTTGTCTGGGCTATGTTCTCTGATTTGTATATTTTGTTTGTTGTTGTTTTCAATTGGAAATGTATTTATAAACACGAGCTATATGCAATATGTCATTGTTATTCACTTTGAAAATATATTATTGCGCATTTAATTTTATTGAGCATTTGTTTTAATTAATGTATTATTTGGTACAAGGCTGTCATAGGGCAAGTATGTGTAACTTTTCGATAGTTTCATAAAATTCATGTTTGTTTATTGTAAATGCTATTGTGAAATTCAAACAGGAGAGAATTTTACGAAGCAATTCATTTATTTAATGGCCTTGAAGTAGATTTGTTTTCAAGAATGGAATGTTTTCAAATAGATGAAAAATGCTAGTGACAATATTAGGAAACTGGCAGAGGTGAAACCATTAATTGAACTAAGTGCAGAGCGACCGTATTCATGAATTAAATTCAAAGGCTGGTATTAAATCGTACGTTATTCCAGAAATTAGTCAACACACAAAGCAAGACAAGCACAAGCGATATTTTTTCAAAAGTGAATAATAACTCGCATACACCAACAAGTATTGCACAAATGCCACACTTTGTTATTCATATCGTTTCAATGCCCCAAAAGTGAGTGGAACAATGTCTTTGGTCGTGTATCATTTAGATTTAAACTGTAAAGTAACAACACAAAAACAACATATTCGGTCGAGGCTGCCCATGTATTGATGCAAGGCTGAGTGTAGTCGTCCAGCCGCGGTCTGCGAACGCTGCCGAGGCATTGGGCCTAATGGGTTTTCCTTCTGTGACCTGGCGGTGTTTATGCAAAAGTGTCACAGATGGCGTGTGGTCTCAACTCCTTTACGAGCACTTTTATCCCTTCAATGTGTGAAACCGCACATGTGCATAAGGGGCGATTTTTTCTCAAACACCCTTTGTGTTATCCAAACGAATGCATTTAACTATTCTCCAACACACCGGTGTGCTGACGTAGTCACTAATTGGCACGTTTTCTTTACCCGACAAACATCGCTAATTGGTTGTGTCGACTGGTGGTGGGTTACCGACACATTTATACTTACGCGACGTAACCCAAGGAAAACCCGTATCATGAATAATATTGGACGCGAAAGCTGGCGTGTTATACGTAACTCCTCCAAACCTCTACCAACGTGCGCAATCACTTTTGAGGTGGACGGTACATGCAAGCGGCGTGCGGTTGACGAGTCGGTTGATCGAACTCTCCTTTTCGCAGCGGCCAAGATTGATTGCCTTTCTCACTTTTGTATCATTTCGCTGTTCAAGCAGTGCTCTCGAATTCGCCCGTGTAAGTTGAGCATTCATTACAACGATAAGTGGTATCCAAGCCACAATTTACAGCCTCCCGTGCGAGAGGTCGCGTGCCCTCGCCAGTGTCCAGGAATGCGCACGGTGCTCGAACCACAACAGGCCCCGCGTGCAGTTGCGTTCAGGTACAAAGGTACATACGGGCCGAATTCTTGCTGTCCGTGTGTGCCTGTCGGTCCAGCTGTCAGAGCTCCTAAACAGCTCCCTCATACCATAGCAAAACATGGGGATGAAACGCTGATTTGTACAGATATACTGCAGGGGTGGTGGTGGTGGTGGGGGGATTACTGTTGTGGTGTAGATCTTGACAGGTGCGAATTCCCTGTATCGCAGATCTCGCAGGTGTTGCCTGTGCCATCAGATGGCTACTGTTCCATTTGAGGTCCTCCATGGAATGTATCATCCATCACAATCTCAGCAAACATGCGCAGGAAACGCACTCGAATTGTTGAGTCTTACGCCGAGATGATCCCATCGTGTGCTTTTGCGATGTACGTCCGTGCGTGCGTGCGTGCACGCTCGCGAGTCTGATGTGTGCTACAACTGAAGGCAATTTCGGTTAATTAAACGAGGGTACAAATTTCAGTCCTCCAGGGAGACGATGACGTGGGGTTGGATAAGGCAGCTTAAGTTTTCGGTGAACTTGCAAGTACACGCATGCACATGGCGCGGTGTCATTTACGATTTTGCCAATTTGTACCGCCAACTTATTTGTAAACTTATCATTTGTTCATTCAAAAGTAATGAAAACTTTTTGTTCACGTGGCAGCGTGCTGCTTGCACGTTTGAAGTTTTTAAAACGCTCGTGGATAGAATTTCAGCTCCGTTCGCATGATGGGGAGGAATTTACTAGCTTATTGAACAATTTCCATTTTCTCTCGCTTATAAAAACACACGTTACTTGGATTCCCATTTTTATTATGTGAAGAAATAGTTAAATTGCAAATGTTTAATTTGTTCAAATGCTCATGAAATGTGAGTTCAAAATTTAATGAAATATTCATGTAATGGCAAATATTAAAATGTGCTCCATATCTTTAATAGTGAATGACAACAACTAACAATCTATAGTCCTTAACACGGAGTGGACAATGCAGGTTCATGAACATTTAATTGTTCGCATCTCGGTGACGAGATGTTAACTCTCTTGCCTGGCATACAGGAGGTCGGGGGTTCGATGTCGATCCTGACGCCTGTATATTTGGAGTTTGCAAATTCTCCCCGTGATCGCATGGCTTTTTCTCCGGGTCGGTTAATTTTTTTCTCTCGTAACTCCTCCGATTGATCCCTCCACATGTAGAAATATGCGCTCAGAGTATCTGGCTGTTATAAATTTCCACGTGATAAGTTACTTCGTTGAGCTATCATTTGTGTCCAGGTAGTTTCTGACAAAGAGCAACGTATCTCTGTGGACCTTACCTGGTAAAATAAAACATAGCTTAGTTTAACTTCTGGAAAACTGAATGGATGGATGTTTTAGGGCTGCGTGTTGGTTAGGCACACACAGGTAGCAACATCTGCGCAGTTCATTTCAGGTAAGTTAGTCCATTGATGCCCCTACATGTATTTTTTTTTTTTGCAGGAGTCCTCAAAGATTATATATTTTTTGGCACTGCGATCGAGATGAATAATATTGCCTTCTCTACCTTCCCCTCGCCCATGCGTACGCCCCTGTTATTCTTAAGAGCAATAAGTGAAGGATAAATGCATGCACGTGTGCCTCTCAGACTGCTACTGTGGAGACCCCGCGACTTCCTAAGGCACGTCGGGTCCTGAGCGCTGACTTGTTGATTCTGTGCCTTGACGTTATTGGTGGTATTTGCACAGTTTGTTCCAAAGCTCAGATACCTTGTCATGCCACAAGGCGGGCAAGAAAGTTCAGATGACTTTAGTGGCTTACTGACATATTGCACGGAACATTTTTAACATTTTTTTCGAGACTCGCAAGCAGACTAAATAGTACAGAGTTCATCTCAGAAGCAAAGGTCATTTTAATACATTTTTGTTGACTTTAACGTCTGGCCGAATAAGCAGAAAACACGTCAGATGGTCGTTACATGTCGCCCTATTAGCAGTTTTCGAAAATTATCAAAGGAAATAAAGTGCAGCTGAGTGAAAAAGATAAAAAAAATAGGTATTGCGAGTTAAAGGCGTTTGCCAAAAAATCTTCACGGGACAAACTCAACGATACCGAGTCTTCACCATTTTTTTCTTACACTCATTACACACAATCTTATTCCGCGGCGCCACACGAAAGCCAGTTGGACATCTGAGCACTCTTAGGTGATGCAATTTCAATGTATGTAAGTCCGGCGGGTGCGATCGCGAATGTTTTTGCGAGCACGAAGGTGGGGGTATCGGGGTAAACGAGTGCCCGTGCTCACTTGCCAAACGTGCAGAAGGCATTCTTTCTGTAATAGGGGGGGGGGGTCTTGACTTTTAAACCACGTGGAAGCCCTTTGTATATCCTCTGGGGGGGGGGGGGGCGGGGGGCTGCTGTCAGGTCACAAGTTCTCTTGACTCGTCTCGGTTTGGAGTCACGGAGGCCTTCAAAACATGCCACTTGTATTAATTATCTCGATCGCTGGCCCCCGTGGGGTTGTCTGGAAGACTCTTGGATGTGTACGGTCCACTGTCATATTGGCAGGCGGGCGAGAGGCAGTTTTATCTCCTGTTGTCGTGTGGTCCCCCACCACCACTCCTTTTTTTTAACACAGGTGACAAATACAACCTTCGCTCGCGTTTCGTGACTTGCGCTGCTCGAGACTGTTAAAGAAACGGCCGCTTTGACTCCTCGCTAAATCCCTACTAATCGCGTAATGGGCGACGTAGTGAATTCATTCTATGATTAGTTCATGAAGCCGGTCTTCGCCAGGCAAAAGTTTTCAATAAATTTTATAATGAACCTGATACAAATTTTTTACAATTTATATCTATCATCAGACACTAACATCTACTCCAAAAATGAGTATTTTTCAGAAAAAAAACATTACAAAAATTGTTGACGACATCCGCTCAATTTAAAAACTCCTATTTTCTACCTTTTTCGAATTATTCAGATTTGAACATCTTAAAATGCGGATGTTTCGTTCAAAACCGCTAATCCGAAATATCTGGAAAACAATAAAAGATAGAACAATGGTTCTCGCTTTAATTTTATTTGCTGTTGAACGTTCTATCAAACGGAAAAACACTCAATCTTATATTTTGAACCGTTTCTGAATGACACCCACAAACGTGTTTATGGAGCACTTAAATCCAGTTTTGGGAGCTTTAAAATGAAAAATCTCGGATTTACAGATTATTTTCCTGTTGTTTGCGTCCTAAAAGCTACCTATGTACCAAATTTCAGCTTTCTACCTTGTCGGGAAGTACCCTAGAGGTGTTTTAGACATACAGATAAAGGTTTTTTTTTTATTTATGTGGATAGATTTCTCGCGCTCATCATCAATGGGGGGCATTGCTGAAAATGTTTTTGTTTAATTCGCTTCACTTTGCTTTAATGTTTTATACAACTAAATGTGCAGCTTATCTGTGCACAGCCATCGTAGTGATGGCTCAATTTAAATGGACGTTAAAAGTATGCACCATATGCAGGCTTTCTGCTTTAAAAAAAATCCCAAATATTGAGGCTCCTACTGTATGATTAAAGTGTACACACGAGGATTATATGTTAAAATAAGTATTAAAAGTATATAAAAGTAGACAATGTCGCCTATATATGTCTCTCCACATTGCAAATACAGGTACTGTGTATCTTTCACAACACATCAAATACAAACAAACAAACAAACGAATAAACAAATACATGCTGCTGAAATTATGCACCCCCAGAAAGCTATGGGGACAATGGGCAATGTAAAATAATGTTTCATGTGGAGAGACATTTTTAGAAAGGTGACATTTTTTGGTTTATATATTTTGCTATTTATATTCTCCACAATGACACGATTGAATATGTTGTGTTTAACATTGTTGCTCGTAGCTGTGAGTTAATGGGGAGCAGTAGTGTTGTGGTTAGCACACTGTGCTACTATCTGCTGGCTACTCAAGTTGAATTCCATCTCTCGGCAAACTAAGTGGTGAATTTATGAACTGGCCCTGGGCCTTCCCGAGGCCGACTCAGCTTTGAATGAGTGTCTGTTGTGCAAACATCATCATTGGAGAGACAAAGACGGTCGGGCGTGATGTCCACATGAACAGCATCACAACACTTGCGACATGAACAGCGTCACAGCAGCAGCTCACACAAAGCAGTGGTCAATGGAGAAATTCTTGCAACAAACGGTGGGACGAAAAAATATTCTACGGAAAATACCAAAACAAAACATTCATCAAACAGCTCTTGTACGAGTCGGGATCCATGTATTTCAGCTTCCTGGCTGTAACAAATAATGAAGTCTTTTCCTTCTTCTTGTTTCGTACGGCTGCGGATGTAGAGCAACAACTACAATTTCACAATCGGGTGGTCAAGCCAGACAACTGCGCCAGGGGCAGCGAAGTGTGTCGCTGTAATGATGTCTTCTTCGTATTCGTGGATCGGGCATTGCGTCGTTATATGTTGTACGGTCTCTTCTGGATGACCACAGTCTCACACTGGAGAGTTTTTAATTATACATTTGTGCTTCAGGTATTTGCATCTGCCAAGGTTTGTATGGATGCAGTTTCGGGTGGACCATGAGACCAGAATCCAATGAGTGGATTTGAGCAGAATTTGTCGCTATAATGGGGACGATTGTCAATGGCTAAGAATAATAAGTGCATGGCAGCCAAGGAATGAAACGCGTCTTAGAGGACATCCACCGAGGAGATGGAGCGATGAAATCGTCTCCTGTGCAGATGCTGGGCAAATTTGTTTTAGATCAAATAACTTGCAAAGGTGTTGGTGGCTTGGGGAAGGCCTTCATCCAGCAGTGGATTGCTCATGGCTGATGATGATTACTAATCGCCATTTGGACTGATAAAGGATTAACCTGGCGCTCGATCAATATCAAGTTCAACATGCAGGAAATGCTCTCTTTCTATGGCTTGCAAATTTATGAAAACTTTGCAGTAAATCCCCGTTACAGATTGCTTTGCTTCAGTTTGTTCAGTTGTGACATATGAGACAAGGCCAGCCTAACAATGCAGGGCATGACTAACACCTGGTTTATTTAGTGAAAGGAACATTAAAAGCTGTAGACACCCTGTCTCATAACCGGTCAAATAAATCAGAACTATTTACACGTCTCTTCCTCGCTCTAGCTTTGAGATTAAAGTCCCTGTCGTTTTTTTTTTACGGTGTCATCCACCACTGTTAAATGTCACCGCCAGAATGTTGATCTAAGCTCCTGTACGGCTGATCCGTTGTAAAATTATTCTGGAAAAAATGTGCACGGGATAAGTTGACCTTCCGGTCGTTTATCATTTTTTGCTGCTCACTAATTCAGAATAAATGGGTAAGTCACTCACCTCACACGAACCATCCGAAGTGATATCTGTGAAGGTTATGTTGCTAACTGCATGTATTAAAAACCAAAATATATATAGACTTCTGCTCTCTCCGCTTAAAAATAAAATATAATTTTAGACCATCAACATATTGGTTTACCAGGCTAATATTATCCATCAGCATATGTTTTTTTGTTCAGCAAGCAGACTTTGGACTGGTTTTCAAGCTTCAGGACCTCATCGGCAGTGTTAGGCTAGTTACACAATTGATGCTGGGTTGCCAGATGCCATTCTCGAAAGCACTCCAACGGAGGCAATAAGAACGTCGAGAAATTGTTCAAATAACGAACTACTTTTTAATACCTACACTCACCTTGTACGAAGAATAGCGTATGCAAGGTGGGAGAATGTTTGAGCTGTCTGACTGGGAATGTGTTGATTCGCTAGACACGGAGCATTTATAACAGAGTCGACGGCTTATTGGATTGACGTGATGTTTTGTTACGAGAATGTCAACTATGCAGGTGACAGGCCACCTCCTAACTTACTTGTCAAAACACTGGCAAATCAAGCGTTGGTACGAAATGTGTTTTTTAATTTTAGAGCTTTTCTTCTTTCGCCCAAAAAATGTCTTCCTTTAAAAAAAAAGTTTTATTTAAGTGTGTTAACATTTGCCTTGAAATGCAGAATTGCAGGCATCACAGCCAAGTGGGTTTATTTTTTTATTTTCCGCAGCATTGCGAGCTAGTAAAGTGTGTGTGCGTGTACGCCCGCCCGCGCATGTGTGTGCGCGTGTGTGCTACCGTTTGGAATAAATAGCTCTTGTGTGAAACGGAAACCCCAGTCGTGCCAGTGCACATGCTCGTACGCCGCCGCTCGTGACGCAGCCTTCCAAAACAAACCAACCGCCAAGGGTAAACTGCGTTCGGCCACAGTGGCCAATGCACGTCAAAGCCGAGCGGCGCGACACGATGGGTGAAAGTCAGTGGCCTCTGGGAAGGAGGAGGGGGGAGGGTGGCGAAATGAGAAAAGCACAAATGTTTTCCTCAATGCGTGCCTGGCATGCGACCGTCCGCTACTCGGCGTTCAATTATGCAACCGTGAGCACGCCGAGCACATTTCTGATAAAGCTCGCCAAATCGTTCCAACGTTTATTTTGTCGATTTTTATTTTATTTCGTGCTGGAGATTTTGAGACGTGAAAACAAATTAGTCGAGGTTGAGGAAAATGTTGTTCTCAATGCTCCCATGTTAATGATACTATCTTGTTTGTACTTAAATCTTAATTGCACGCCTTATTATGTTGCCCGCAGAAGTTGCTCTGGCAGCTAAGGAATGCAATGTGAGTAGACGGTTTGTCTAATTACGAAGCACTCCACAGGCTGAGCTTTCAGCGGTGTATTGGTCTGTCAACGAGTCGATTAACGACCGTGATAATGCATCTCTGTTCATCAGCTACCGTCGCCTGGGTAAGAAGCTTGGAGTTCACGGAGCGATTTCGAGCGACCCGTTTCTTGAGTTCCCCTTTCGCCGTCGACCAGCTCCGGTCTTCAAATGCCACCGGCGGTCCCAACATTCCATGACAGGCAAAAAGTTCACAAGCGAGTGGCAGTTGATGGCTAAATTAGGTTAAAATCCAATACGCGTGTCTGCTCACTTGTGGATGCGAAAAGCTGTGTTGCTTGTGGGTCACTACGTTTTTGTAGTTGTGGGGGGGGGGGGGGGGACAGCCTTAAACAGTGCATGGTGCATTCCCTACTCTGGCTTACTTTAGACATTTAAATTTGTAGAAATCGCGCTGCTCCAACTAACGGAAGTAAGCATCTGAAAACATAATTAGTAAGGGTATAACGATGCATCGATCCATTGATTAATATTGATTCTTAAGCTCACGAGATATGTGTGCATTGAATCGCGTGCGTTAACATCAATAATTTCAATTCATATACGTTGCATGTAATGGGTGAACGTGACCCCAGTAGCCGCTAGCAGCCACTACTTGCACCACCAGAATCTACCCGGGCTTCTGTTCTACCCAGCAGTATAAATGGACGCACCACAGTCGACGAACAGACCGTGTGTGTTGGGGATTAAAGTGTGGGTACTTCCACCTCTACCAAGACGTCTGTTCAGCATGGAAGAATAGGCCAAATGCCTTCGAGAGGGGCTCTCCAGAGCTCCCTTTAGTGGTGAGGCTCTTCCTCCCAGAATTGGCGTGAGCAAGAAATAGCGGTGATGCGCCTTTCACGTTTTAGACACGTGCACGAAATAACTATTGGGGCAAGTGCTGTCAGCAAGCACCTATGAAGGGTCGCCACGGTACACGAGGGGGTGGGTGGCCAGAACCACGCCCGACCGCCTTCGTCTCCCCAGTGGCGATGCTTTTTACACACCGCACCAGGTAATCATTGGAGGCTGAGTCGACCTGGGGTAGGCCGAGGACCGGGTGAGATAATCGTCACCGGTGTTGGCCGTGAGCGTTGAATCGAATTCGAGACGCCGGGTTCGTAGCGCAGTGCGCTAACCGCTCCACCACCGCTCCCCCCACACACGTGCGCGCGCACGCAGCACGGACGGACGCGCGCGTGGGTTGTCAACTGTGTTTTTTTTCTCCCCAGGACAACCCCCTGGATTAATCAGCTCCCTCGCTCGCAGGCGCATTCGTCACGCACCCCGTCGCTTGCGCCCGTCTGACGACACCTGCCCGCTCAAAGGATAACCTGGTCACGGCTAGAGCCGGTTATCCCCCCCCCCCCCCGAGGCAAACGCTTACCATTTTACCTCCGAGAGTCATGGAGATCGCCACTTGATATCCGCCAGCGGAGTGGCTCATAATGGGAGAGGTAAAATCCCCCCCCCCACCCCCCACTTGGGGAGAGCCATCGACCGGGTGGTATGTGACGCGGATTCGCTTTAAGGACGCCGCCGCCCTCGCCTCGGGCCGAGTCTCTCTCTCGCTCGCAGGGAGCCGCGCCACCCGTGGCTCGCGTGCAGACGGGATAATGCGTGTGCGTGTGTGACGCGTGGTTGTGTCTGTCTGTCTGTCTCGACGGCGTCAATGACTAAGTGTCTATCTGCGTCTGTCTGCGTGGGTGTGGGGGGATGGGCGGGCGGGCGGTTGGGGGACCCTCCCGTTGCTCCCACACGACTTAGAGACACGGGATGAACCCTTTTCGCGGTGATGTCGCAGCACACATCTTAGCGGCCTTGACGTTAATTTGTAGCCTTGCGAGATGTATTTAATGTAATTACTTTCCTATTACGTTGACATTTGAGACGTGGCGGGTTTCGATGTCCGCGTTTCTGTTTTGTCAGGGCAGGTCTTGCGAATCACTGCCACCGACGTTTGAGTAAAAACACGGCGCCAGGAATGTGCGTCACCTGGGCAGAGACGCTGACATCTCTGCACGTTGGATCCGTGAGGCTACTGCCGTGGCAGCGGGTTTTCATGGGCGCTTGAAAGCGTGTGGGCTCAGAACCAAGTTACTGGGCTGGTATATATACTCTTAGTTCTTTCGGTAAAGTCACGTAGGTAAAAAATGAAGTTAATAAAAATAATAAAATCACGACGTTTCGGAGGCAACACAAGTCTCCGTCATCAGTTGGGACCGTCACAGCCTGATTTGCTGCAGATTCGGTAAAGTCACCTACGTGACTTTAGTCACCTACGTGACTTTACCGAAAGAACTAAGAGTATGAATCCTTGCAGTCACGAAAGCTTCAAATCTAGAATTACTGGGCTGGGCCCACGTTTGCCACGAGCAGGCCCTCTCCTGGCTAGCCTGGCACTAAGCGAGATCCTCAGTGGACCAGGCAGCGGCAGATCCCGTCTCACGAGTGAGCCGCATGCTTGACCTACCTGGGTCGCCCCCGCCACCCCCGCCCAGTAGAGGGGCGGGGTACAGGTGGTGCGTCTGCCAGTCATCTCAGTCAGTCAACACATGGCACCTGCTGGGTCTGTCCCGTGACCTCCTGTCAGAGAGACTTCTGCACTCCACGTGGCCTCAAAGTTCACCTGGCCTGGCACAGGACCTCACCCCCCCAGGTGACGTCGCCGTCACTTAGCGGCGAATGTCGGCTGTTGTTTGTTGTTGTTGTCGGTCGCCCCGCAAACAGTCTTGCGGTCACTGAGTCAACGTGGGTATGGGGTGAGTGGCACCTGGCTTACCTTGATCTAACTCAACTTCGTTGCCAGATTAGTTTTAATAAATGCAGCTTGATAAGCTCCAAACGCATAAGGTAATAAATGTACAGCCCCTTTGTCGATCCACCGCTAGATGAATGCTTCCCCACTACTTTTGTTGATCATGGGGGTTGTTTGACCACGCTGGTGGTGAAGCTCTGGGTGGCGGGGGGGGGATGCCCGGGACCAGTTCAGATATCACTCGCCAATAATGTCAGCCACGAGTGGGAGTCAAACTTGGGTCACCGGGTTGACACCGCAAGCCTCCGTGCCCCCGCTTTCATCCTCGACATGCATTCGATATTTACTTTTAAATCGCCTAACTTTATCCAAGCCTTGTGGTAAGATGTTTACCTTCTGACCTCGCATGATAGGAAGGGGAGGGGGTGGGTCGGTGGGTGATAGAGCGAATGCAGCAGCACGGCTCACAGAGTGCGGAGACACGTCGAAACTCTTGCTGTTGTTGCTTAAACGGCCCAGGAATGTTCCTGAACCACCGAGCTCGCTTGCCAGTGGTCGTAGAAACATCGCACGGTGAGACTCTGCTCGCGGAAGAGTAGGGTTAGGGTTAGGGCTCTTCTACGCTGATGAAGGGGGTGTTTCAGGGCCATAGGAGACAATGTATCAGGGCAGTGAATCAACGCTTGCTGTTGCCAGTATGGAATTTTACACCACTGGGCAAAGGCTTCTGTCAATTCTAGATTTGAAGCTTTCGTGACTGCAAGGAATCATCTTCTTAGGTTTTTTCGGTAAAGTCACGTAGAAAGTAAAATAAAATAAAAACAAAAATCACGACGTTTCGGAGGCAACACCGTCACAGCCAGCTAATCTGGCTGTGACGGTCCCACCTGATGACGGAGACTTGTGTTGCCTCCGAAACGTCGTGATTTTTGTTTTTATTTTATTTTACTTTCTACGTGACTGTGACGGTCCCACCTGATGACGGAGACTTGTGTTGCCTCCGAAACGTCGTGATTTTTGTTTTTATTTTATTTTACTTTCTACGTGACTTTACCGAAAAAACCTAAGAAGAGGCTTCTGTCAATTTATTCCTTTCTTCAGTTGTTCCTGCCCCTCTCTTCCTCTGCTTCTTTTCGCCTATCTCAGTGACCAGTCCATAGTTAATTCAGTCGGTGCTGTATTGTATGTTTATTTGTGTTTGCGTGCGCAGATATAACATGATCGTGATCGAGATGGTGTCAATACTTCCATTTGGATGGCTGAATTGCTTTGACAAAATCTTATTTATGCTATAGTCATGAATATAACCACTCATTAACATGTGCACCAATGATATGGATGACTTTGGGAAATATGCATATGTGAGCCTGTACACACGTTTTGTATTTTATGTGTACCTTTTGCTCACTCCTGTTCTTTTATGTACATGCAGCTTAGATACCACGTGCTCCTCCATGCCAGACAATGAAAGGAAAAATACCCATAAAGTGAAAACTGATGATTTCATATCAACCGTGCTCCGAGGGCTTACCTTTACTTTAGTTGACATTTTCCAAAGGCCGTCTTTAAAGGCAAGCTCGACACATCTGACTTGGCGAGCTTTGCAACGCAGCCACGAGACTGACGAGAGAAAGGCACCGTGACTCCGTACCCAACGGCAACCAGTGCTGCCCTCCACATCGAACATTGTCACGGGGTGACCTAATAGCCGCGGGTCTTTGTGATGTCGAGTGTCGTTTTACAGCGGCTGTCCTCGCTTGTCCTTGAATGTGATGAAGCAATTTTGACGGCGACTCCGCGCACAGAGCCCCGCGGTTGAGTTAGGAGCTCATGGCTGCGCTGGAGATGGAGTGCACGATTTACGGTTTAATATTTGTCGATGCAGGTGATTGCAAAGGTGCAACCCTGCATTTAATCGCTCAAGCCGACTGCTTTCAGAAGGGTCTGCTGGCCGAAGTGCGCCCATCATGGATTTTTTTTGGCCTACTCTTGCACACTGGACAGACGTCTCGGAGAGATCGGGACGCACTCACGCTTTACTGCGCTGCACGTGACGTGCCGATCGACTAACTGCGGTGTTTACACTATGAGGTCTCCTTTACCAGTGGCAAAATATAGAAATAGGTTTTTACCCTTTTAACTGGTACAAAATCTGACATCTTTATACAAGGCATCATGTTTGCAATAATCTCAACACAAGGACAGTGCATATCATTATCATCATCAGAGTTGGTTTTTTTTTGCATTTTGACTTCTTGTGTTGAGGTTATTGCAAATATGATGCCTTGTATAAAGGTGTCAGATTTTGTACCAGTTAAAAGGGTAAAAACCTATTTCTATTACTAACTGCGGTGTGTCCATTGATACCGCTGGGGGGGCAGTGGTGGTGGGACATTGAGGGAGCTTGCACCCTTGTTTCGACTGCCGCACCGGGAGACAGAACCATTACACCACGACAGCATCCCATTAATATAGACAGTGATCATACAACTAATGAGCTTGGCCGCTCCATTAACTTGACCCTCAGTCTCAGAGGACCGGCTTGGGTAGGCACAGAGAAGCTGACGATTATACATCTTCATTAAATACCGTATCGCATTGTAAACATTTGTTCTAAAGTAACGATGCACAGCTAACATTGAAAATAATAATACCCACGAAAGCATCACTGAGTCACAAGGCCACTTTCCAGGAGGATACTGCGGTGGGATGTTTGGCCAACAAGATTGTTAATAGGCATGTGAGAGGAAACTGGAGTACCTCAAGAAAACCCACACATGCACAGGGGTAACAATTCAAAGCTCCGCACAGCCAGATTCAAGAATCCGTTGCTCTATTGCCATCTCCGAGGCATCTCACAAGCCTTGCATCTACAACATCCGGTATTGCCGAGCAATCTGCCATCCAAATATTATCCAGGCTGAACTTTGCTTGGCCTTCAAGGATCTGGCAAAATCGGTTGTTTTTGGAGGGTGAATTCATCAGAGAGCAAATTGGTATGAGAGTGTCAAGACATATTCTTGGTTCTTTCGGTAAAGTCACGTAGAAGGAAAATAATAAAATAATAAAAATAAAACATCATAAAATGAAATTCAATAAAACATAATAAAATGATTTTAATGTATTATTTACCTTCTACGTGACTTTACCGAAAGAACCAAGAATATGAATCCCTGCAGTCACGAAAGCTTTAAATCGAAAAGTGTCAAGCCAGTTTCGGGTCTTAGATTTTCACTTCTCTTTGCTTAGAACGCATCGGACGTTCCTAAATTCCTCCCCAAGGAGTGACACTAAGATACTTCAATGAACAAAATTACCGAACTTCTGATTCTTGGGGAGTACATTGGGTTAAAAGGGTCAAACATACACCAAGCTTTTGTTACACGGCAAAACGCGTGGACATTTTATTTTTTGTATTTTTCCGTCTACTGAACAATCCATCTCACAAAATATCTGTCTCTTCCCAGGGTGTGCATGACTTCAATGTGGTAACCGGTAACTAAGAGGGCAAGGAATGTTTTCCACTGGTAGTTGTTGTGGACTGGCCGTGCGTACGCAAACCCCGTAGGTAAACACGGGCCCCATTTATGAGGCTGCTTTAAGGTCGCCTAGGCAGGCCGCCGACCGGTGACATAAAACACGAATCTTTAAAAAAAATTGGAACGGACGTACAAGCCTTGGGAGGAAAGGGAAAGTTACAAAAATGCCCCCAGTACTCAATGAACCCAAATGCAAACAGCAACACTCCCATTTTTAAGTGATCAAGACAAATTATTGGATGTGGATGTACGGGTACAAGCGACTGGAAATGCATGTGGAATTTAAGGTATTTAAAATAATTTTATATTTGTGTTTTGCTAAGAATGTTTTTTTCTCTTCACAAAATGATAATTTTAGCCAAACTACTGCTGCTGCCTCTGGTGAAATATTTCAGAGGTATTTTAATGTGAATTAAATAGAGCTTGCAAGACTGTTGAAAGGGGCAATCAAAGGCTTTGGTTGATGGGGGAAATTATAAATAACGACAATTTTACATGTTTATATATCCTTTTATTATCGCCATGTTTAGAGTCCAGTGAGAACAAAATCATATTATTTTAAATGGGAGATTTGAGTACAAATATAAAACGTATAACTTCAGTAACAAATAATGCAAAAAGCATATTGGCGTAGTATAGCAAAATACGTACAAGGCCGTAGAAAAGAAATGAATACTTTGAAAATTTAATGAACGAATTAGGCTGAAAGTGTCATATACAAATGTACAACAGCCACTGGCATAGACATATAAATAATGAATTGGTGTGTTTGAAAAGATGAGCACGTGTATGTATGTGTGGAAGTTGAACTTCCTTCGCACCGTACGTATCAGACCGTGCTAATCAGAGGTGCAAGGGAAGGACAATGAACTAAACACCGTACTATCATTATCATTGTCCATACATCAAAGTGTCAAGTAGCAGCCAGCCATGGCTATACTGTATTCTTATATACACCAAGACAAAAATTCCCCCTAGAACTTTAACAGACTCTTGGTGGCAAGTGCTGTTATGTTAGCAAGCAACAATGAAAGCAGCCGCATGGCACACGAGGGAGTGGGGCGGTCAGCACCACGCCCTTCGTCTCCCCAGTGGAAATGTTTACGCACCGCACCAGCTACTCATTGGAAGCTGAGTCGACTTAGGGGAGGCCCAGGACCGTTTCAGATCATCGTTACTGGTGGTGGCCAGGAGCAGCAAATCGAACTGGGGTCGCCGGCTTTGTAGCGCGACACGCTAACGACTTCACTACCGCTCCCACATGCACAGACAGCCATTTCATCAATCCACTGCTGTATGGATCATGGGGGTTATTTGACCGTACTCACCATGCTGGTAATTGGTGTACTTCTATGGGAGCATAGAAGTACAGTTCAACAATGGATTTTGCTGCACTCCCCTACGCTCCCGTCAATGTCGTTCCACAGCTGCCTATAGCAACATTTGTTGTCACAATCACCTTCGAGGCTAAAACCTGTTTAGCTTTGGCTTCCGAGATCAAGTGTAAATGACCAATACTGCGAATTATTCACATGAACATTTTACGCTGAACCTTTTCTACATTTCCCCCGCTAACATCAGTCATTGTGAACGCCACTTTACACGCACTGACCAAGGCTGAGTTTCTTACTAAATACAGGATGTTCCGAGTCGCTGGAGGTCTGGAGTAGATGGTGGCGAAATGGCTCCGAGACACAGACTTAGGGATAAGGATACTGGATGTGGTGTGCCGGGTGCAGAATATTGTCCTGCTCGCCGACCCTGACACGGACTATGCAGTGACGTCTCTCAGCCAGGTTCCGTAGCAGATGGAGATCTGCGGTACCCCTCAAACACAAAGAAAATTAATTAGCTGGAATACGATGTCATGGCCATTGAAGACATTGCCTTGGGGTCAGTGAGGTCCTCGTTGTACGAACGAATAAGATGAACGCCTGGTTCGATGTTACGTGCATCTACTAGACCTCGTGTCTTTGTGAAATCTATTGGAGCACTAATGCCAGACAAGTTAAGATAACAAAGACGCAAAACACTATGAGATCTCTTTTACCAGTGGCAAAATATAATGGTAGGTTTTTACCCTTTTAACTGGTACAAATAAAGGTGTCAGTTTTGTACCAGTTAAAAGGGTAAAAACCTACCATTATATTTTGCCACTGGTAAAAGAGATCTCATAGTGTAAATGTTTACCCCGAACTCTCAATACTCTGATATTGCACTGTTTTTGAGTTGTACGCCTTCTGGTGTCATCTGGCCCTACACCAATGGGGACTAGGCTCTAAAGAAAGCCGTCTCGGGTGTGGGCCAATCAACTTCAAGGACAGTGCATATTATTATCCTTATCAGAGTTGCTTTTTGTTTGCTTTATTGACTACTTGTGTTGTGGTCATTGCAAACATGATACCTTGAATAAAGGTGTCAGTTTTGTACCAGTTAAAAGGGTAAAAACCTACCATTATATTTTGCCACTGGTAAAAGAGATCTCATAGTGTAAATGTTTACCCCGAACTCTCAATACTCTGATATTGCACTGTTTTTGAGTTGTACGCCTTCTGGTGTCATCTGGCCCTACACCAATGGGGACTAGGCTCTAAAGAAAGCCGTCTCGGGTGTGGGCCAATCAACTTCAAGGACAGTGCATATTATTATCCTTATCAGAGTTGCTTTTTGTTTGCTTTATTGACTACTTGTGTTGTGGTCATTGCAAACATGATACCTTGAATAAAGGTGTCAGTTTTGTACCAGTTAAAAGGGTAAAGACGCAAAAGTATGTGAGAGACGGAAATGGGTGGCTTCTCAATTTGTTTGAAGAGCCAAGGCTCTCAGATGTGTAGTAACATTATATAGGTCTGGAAAAGTTAGTAACGTTGAGTGCCGTTATGGGTTTTAGATACTTGGACCTTTTTGTTTATCCTGAACTGATGTCCTGTCATAATGGTAACACGAGGTCAGACTGTCTGACTCACTGCAGCCTCTGTGCACACTCAGGCACTTAAAATAATTGGACACAAAGTGTCTCTCCTCCTCTGATTACCAGATGCGTGGGCCTTGCGTTCCCAACCTACGCCGAATAGCATCTCAGAGTAACTTGAAACATTGTTTATGGGCAAAAAAATGTTTAATTTGATTAATGGATCCGTGTAAAACCATTTTGAGTGTCGCCTTATAGACTGCCTTCAAATATTTACATAGGTTTACATGGAAATGTTTCATTTTAGAACTATGACAAACTTGTTGTTGGTAACCACGTAAAGATCTGTTTAAGGGCAATGCCTGAAATATGTGAAATTACACTTGAAATTTTTTTAAACGATTTTCTGCCCAAAATAAACCTCGAGGAACAAAAATGCTCCTCTCCCGTTTATAGCCGTGAGCCACCAGTAGACATTCCACATTCCTCTGATGGGAGATGAGTTTCATCAAAGAACAACCACCAGTGCCTTTTCCCACAAAGTGGTACCTATTTATCCAGCCCAAAGCGATGATGGACTTGGTCAACTTCCTACGTTTATGTGAACCTATACAACCTTCCAATTGTTAGAGACTCACTTTACTGCTAAACCACCTAGACAGTTGAGAATATACATTAATGGGAGATTTGTAAATGTATTACACATGACAATTCAAGATGTGACTTTATTTGTAATACGATCTGGGATAAACTGAATCCAATTACCATGAATATCTAATCATTGTTAATGGAATTGCTCCAGAGAATGGAATTCCTTTGCGATTCTATTGCATATCTAGCTGAGCCAAAAAACCTTTATTATGGATAATATTCGTCGCAAAAGCCTGCGTGTTAAACTAGCTTAGCTAAGCTGCGGCGATGCTTAGGTTTTCTAAGCATCACTCCGACACGATTCCACGAATCTGCCAATCCTTCAACCTCCTAAGCAATCGCATTCAATTCTAAGAATGATAATTGCAATTCCAGGATAGGAATGGTGATAATTGCAACTATAATTATTATTATCACCATCATCATCGTTATTATTTTAGAAATGTAATGTTACTATTTATAAATGCAGTTTTATAATATTTTAGATTCCTTACTTGGATAGTGCAATTGTAATTGTTTTGTCATGTGTTTTGAATGCCTGTGTTATGGGGAGCATTCAAATTATAACTAAATACGGATTTTGTCTTAGGTCTTACTATAGTCAGTATTATTAATCTTCTTTCGTGCTTCTCCACTTTGTTCTTACATGGAAATTTCTACATCGTTAGATTTATCTTTTGTTCTCATTTTAAACTCGGGTTTCCCTTGAAAATAATTTTATTCTCAACGGGCTCTCACTTTGTCAGAAATAAAGGGATGATGTTTCAATGCTGTACCACAATGCATACGTCTACCTGCTTATTCAGTTATTTCAAGTCCTGCATCTTAGCAGCCTTATAAACGTTCTGTACTGCCAATTATGGTTGTGTGGAAACTTGCACTTACTGAGAGCCAGATAGGTATCTCAATTACCTTTGGCTGGCGACACATTAACACACAGCTCAGTCACTGCAAGAGGCCCTTCGAGTGACAGAAATGACTGATCACACTAATATTCTAAAACACGGTCTTGTCGGGTCAGAAATATTCCCCTCTGGTGTGCCCGATTAGTGCAGCTGAGATGCTTCGAGTGATTGATAAATGTCGTTTGTCTGCCATTTCGAGTGGTAGGCCCCATGTGGCCATGGGCCGTCTTAAATTAAGTGGCAGGCTTGCATCAAGCTGGCAAGCCACAGATTACTCAACCGCTACACTCGATTCTCATGTTTCAAAGAGACAATATCAATTGGAAATTTAGCATAAAACATGTCTATATATATAAGGAAATGTTGCCACTGTGAAGCAGGTTTAGAAGGAAATATGAAGTATTATATCATAAGGAAGGTCAATGAATGCTCAGGTGTTTTTTAATTGTGTTTTTGTAAGCGTACATGTTTTTACGTATTATGGAGACATCCAATTACAACAACGACGAAATAAAAAGACACGTAAGGGGTTGTCGTTGTGAATACGTGATCCTATGTGCGGCATTTATTGAGATGTGGTTTACCTCCAAAATGTGATATGTAATGCATAAACAACTGAGATCTTCACTGCTTTCGGAGACAGATCATCGCGGGTGAATATCCGATGGAAAGTTTTCAGCGCTGACACATTAAACAGCCATTCCTGAAATGTTTAAAACACAAGCTCTACCTTTGTGGAATAAAAAAAAAGATGGTATTCTTCCACGATGATTGAGCAGAATTACTGCGCGAGTTCAGAAATAAGTATCGGCTGAATTAGAAAATCTTTCGAGACAAAGTGCATTTTTCAGATGGCGAGATGATTGGAACGCTGGCCAGGTTTGTGCGTACGCAAGATCAACTGTTGTGTGCGATGTCTGAGAGGCAGATGACAGAGTGGACTCTGCTTCATAACAATGACGGTCCACAGGCCGTTGCGAGCCATCCGTCACACGCACTTTTAACAGGGCTGGCCCATCTGCTCCTCCACCCCCCCCCCCAATCCTTACCATTTTGCAAAGCACACCCGTTCATCCTTTGTGATAGACAGGAAGAATTTAAACAGGATCGCGTCACGTATTGGCGGGACATTCCTTCGGCTCCTGAGCTGATGGTAGGAGTGCCACAGGTGCATCTGAAAATAAATAAATTTTTGAGATGTCTTTTGTACTGAGGCAAACTCGATATGATGCTTTTTGGCTAAGCCTACGATTGCCCAGACTCTTGTCGTGACTGGCCATCAGGAATGGCAGAGCCGTGCAGCATTTGCACATTGTATGCAAACGTGAAATGTTATACTTTTTTTTTAATGAAAGGCTTACCATACAGCTTTAATCACAGTCGACAAAGCAATCAGCGCAACAGTTATCGCACAAATTACGTTGGTAAGCCAGACTCGTTATATTGTTACAGCTCTTGTCTTTGTAAAGTGCGACTTACTCCCGCATCTTCCAAGACGTCTTGTCATCGTGTAAAAAAAAGGATAAATTATCCTCTGGAGGGGCTCTCTAGAGCAGATCCATACTGCCAGCAGTGGAGTGAGCAAGCAATTGCAGAGTTGCACCTTTATATGTTGTATTTAAATGCTGCCCAATGACAAATGCATCATATTGATGTCGTACTAACGAACATGGTGAAGTATGGTATCCAAATATACCATTACTGACACGCCGTGGAGAGACCTTCTTCCAGAAGTACATTGTTAAGGACTAAAAGTGTTCTTAAGTAAAATCGTATTTTTCGAATTATAAGACGCTCTGCAAAGTAAGACTCGCCCCAGACTTGTTACAGGCGTCAAAAACATTACACACATATTTTCTCGCAGACACACATACATACACACACACACCTTACAGGTTGTTAGATGCCCCCCAAACTTTTTCTTTAAAATGCAGGGGACTAAAAGTGCATCTTGTTATCCTAAGATACGGAAATAATTGTAGTGAACAGTGACAACGTTTGTTTATGATTAGAAATAGCAGATCGTGTTTATATGTTTGGCAATTTGTGGCATTTAATTACGGCAATAGTTGTTTGTGTTCATCTTCTTGGTTCTTTCGGTAAAGTCACGTAGAAGGGAAGTAATAAAATAATAAAAATAAAACATAATATGTTTAAAAATAAAACATAATATGTTTTATTTTTATTATTTTATTACTTCCCTTCTACGTGACTTTACCGAAAGAACATATTATGTTTTATTTTTATTATTTTATTACTTCCCTTCTACGTGACTTTACCGAAAGAACCAAGAAGATGAATCCCTGCAGTCACGAAAGCTTTAAATCGAAATTGTTTGTGTTCGTTCTAATTGCACTTTGGCTATAAATTAAATAAATCCAAAGCGATGTTTTGTACCCTCATGCTCGTCCTAGCAATGACAACAATAAAACGTTTAGACGGCCCATTGCCAATCCCCGTCTAAAGTTGTAACTTTACCATGCTTCTCCACACTGGTCATTGCAGGTTGATAATGGGGTGGTGGGGAAGTAGTGACTCAGGACCAGTTACGATATCACACACCACCAATGTTACAATATTAGCTGTGGCTGAGTAAAGAAAGTCGTCAAACTCTGGTCACCAGCTGCATAGCACAGTGCACTCACCCTGCTCCACCCGAATAACAAAAACAATTCATATATAAAACAAACAAAAAACTCTTCCTTTAGAGTGAACGCATTTTGAACAAAACCATTGAGCATGCTGAAATGAATGGCGTGGAGGTGAGAGCCTTTGAGTCGATCGTGGACGTCGCGTGTTTGTGGAGCTGCGCTGCACATGGAAGGTCTCTTGTGCAGACTCTCGCCCAGCTTAGAGCGTCATGCGTGGGCTGATGGATCGTAACTCCGAAATGCACGACGAGCATTGCCCTCGAGCAAAGCCCTGCCTGCGTGGCTTTGTTTTCTCTGGGTCACGAGGACCTTCATGCCACTTCCCCGCTGCGGTTTTTTTTTATTTATTATCTTTGGGCCTTTTTTTGTTTGTTTCATTAGCACAACCTGGCTAATACCCAATTGACTTTACAAATACATGCCTGTGGAAAATACCTGCCCCAGAAATTAATTTACGCACAATTTGTTGGGCTCAGAAATGAAATTGAGCCCCAAACGTCCTCTTTCGTATGGCTGCACGGGTGATGTTGTTGATGTTTGCAGTATTGCCCATGAATTGTCGGATGGTGTAGTCCATGATTTGTTTTTGGCGTCCTCAGTCGCAACGTGAACTTATCGTGAGCTGTTGCCATGTGGTTGAGTATTGACCGAGCTTATGATTGGCTGCAATCTGTGGGCAGTTGGCAATGATAACATAAATTTTGTGCAGCGTCCAAAATACACAAAGAAGCATCGATTATTGTGCACATCTTCTTCATGAATGGAAAATTAAAGGCGCGCTCTAGTGCAAGTGTTGCCAAGCAGCCCAGACTGTGGGCCATATAGTAAAGCAGTGTCGTCTGCGCTCCTTCAACGGAGGAATAGCAAAACTACACGAACTCTCTCCTGAAGCCTTTTCGTGGCTAGCAGACCGTGACATTTGCATTTAGCTGCTTAAATTATTGCTATACGCAAGAATAAAAGATAATTTATTATTAGTGATTCTTAAGGTTCAGGATACGAGTATCGACTTAATGTTGGTTTAATTTATGCAGATAACATACATATGTAAAACATGTATATATATAATGGAGTGAACTATACTGTAGAAATGAGGCGGGAAATAATAATTATGTAACAGTACATATGACACCAAAAGATTATCGATTCGTGAATCGGATCAGGCCTCTGAAGCTTGACAATAATCGAATCACCAGGGAAGGGTGATTCTGGTGGTGGGTAAATCGTTACACACCAACGCAATACTTAATGCCTCTCAAATGTCTTGACAGGACACATTTATAAACATGAACAAAAAAGACTGATGGACAACAGGAATATTAAAACAAAATACTCGCTGAGGAAATCACACAATGGCCAAACATCCCAATGTTGAGTGATTACCTGCAGATTGCTTTTTTGCAAATTACACAGAGCAACATCGTCCCCCTCCTGTGAAATCTTGGCAGGACCCTCATGGAGAAGAGTTGAGACTCGATTAGACTTTCCTAGATAAACAAGCGTCATGGGGCGCCCCGTAGAGATGTTATCTGCTTCGCATCGTATACAGGAGGCTGTGAGTTCAATCCCGACCCTGACGCCTGTTTATTTGGAGTGTGCATTTCCTCCTCGTGGTCGTGTGGATTTTTTCTCGGGTCCTCCGGTGTTTCCCTCCACATTTGGAATCAACATCACGCATTTTGGGTATTTGGCTGCGAAACGTTTCCACATGGTAAGCCACTACGTTGAGCTATAATTTGTGGCCAGGTTGCTTCTGAAGAAGAGCTTTATATCTCAGTGGGCCGTGCCTGGAGAAATACAAATACATAGTTGATTAGAAAAATAATCAAACTAGTAGGACAGATTGAGCAGTGGTACAATAACACTGTGTGTACAAGCTGTCTCGAATGCTGTATAACCCCACGCAGATAATGAATTGCACTACAATGACAGCTCAAGTTAATGCAACCGTGGAAAATGATGGGATCTCTGATGATTGAATTGGAGGTGGAACTGCAAAGATGTTTGAAAATTAAGAAAATTAAGGAATTCAGCTAACAAATTGAAAATTTCAAGCACTCATGACAGTGGAGGAGTGACCTCCCAAAGTTTTTTGTTCATTACAGTACCATTTTTTGTATTTATGTGTGTGCACTGCTTTCGATGTCTTTGATAATGCGGTTGTGTTTACTATGATTTCTATTTGGTTGTTTTTTTCTTCTCTGATTTGTATTTGCTTGTTGTACTCGTGTTATTGTTATTTTGTAATGAATTTTGGCGACCCGTGTCCCTCTTGCAAAATGACACTCATCCTCGACTCTTGAGTTCTCACCTGGTTAGACGGAATACATTTTAAAAATGTGGAGGTTAAACTTGGGCTTTGCCAAGAGACGTCGGCTGCCCAGGGAGAGCCTCCAGGAGGCCTGGGCTGCAGGCCCAGGACGGGCCCCTTATTCATGAGTGACACAAAAACAGACACATCGAGGGACAAGCCATTGTGCGAGGCCCAGAGAAAAATTGTCGCTTTTGTCCCCCCCCCCCACCTCTCTCTTGGCAGCCCTGTAGACTCCAAGAGGGCCCAGCGTAATTAACTTGCATCTGTATAAGTCTGCCAATTACAGTAGGATCAAAATGAACAGAGCCACCTGTCTGTATGTCGAGTACCTTACCCCTTGTGAGATGTCAACATTCACTGGTTTATGTCCCAACGAGAAACGGGACTCTGTCCGTCGCTAATTTTCTGCACCTGGAGCGGGGCATCGGTAAGCGGCGGAAAAGTGTGCACAGGTGAAGGGAATTAACTCCGGGAGCGGAGCGTGTGACTCTCAAGGGCCCAGAACAAGACCTTAGTTTACGTACGCGACTGGAATTTGGTTCTCGCTTACAAACACGTGTCTTGCTCTATCGAGGCTTGGGTGTTATTGCTCAATGGCGTTATTCAGAATGGCAACACGAGCCAGCAAACAAGCAATTGCTTTTAAAGACTGCTGCCAACAAGTGCGCGTGGCACCAAGCCCTGCTGCTCCACTCACAGATGTCCAACCCACTTGTGCCCTCTAGGAACCAATTAGGCCGACCGCCGACATGTTAAGGTCGACTTAGCGGCGGCAGCAGTTTAGCGGCGCTCTCAATCGAGTGGGGCATGCCCCGCGTGAGTGCGTGCTTGGGTACACGTTGAGCTCGCACAGAAATTGAGCGCTTCGGTGTTCACACGAAAAGCCGAATACCCGAATACAGTGATTGTACAGGGTGGTCCAGATGTCTCGTGACCAGACCTCCAATTAATTCAGCCCGAATCTTTTTGTTCCTTTACATAGCCATTTCAGTTGCAGATACTGCATACATTGTCAGAGCGCGTTTGATTGCATGTTTTACCTCAAGTATGTGTGGTTAATGCAGTGTTGACGACTTGCAAAAGATATCTATTCTGTTTTAAGGTCTTAAAACCTGTTTTATTGGCAGAAAAGGTAAAAACTATTCGTATTTTTCATCATTTTGGATACCGGCAAACATATTCTATAGATACAATAATGTATGTTTTAAATACACCTTACGTTTTTGGAAAATTCAATGTATGTCACAAGCCATCTGGACCACCCTGTATATTGTCGAAGGCAAAGGAGCAGCCCTGCAATGACGCCACTGCTGGTGAAATGGCCTCCATTAGAGGGAGCATTCGAGACATTTTTTTTTATTAAACGTCGAAGGCAAAACCGGAGGACTTGGAGAAAAACCCACACGACTACGGTGAGAGAGACACGCAAACTTCAAATATACAGGCGCCAGGGTAGGGATCGAACCAACGATCGCCTGTATACCAGGCGAGGGAGTTAACATCTTGCCACCGCAGGCATGGGGCTGTCAAGTGGCGATGAGACGGCAGTGAATATGGCCTATTGCAAGGTCCGATGCAGAATATATTCAAGAATGAGTGCTATATAGATATACAAAACATGCTGGGACTACAATTATGCTTTTCAGTTGAACACACATTTTTGTGTTCATGTTATTATTTATTGACTGGCCTGCGCACCCTCTTTCGGGCTGTTAAATTGCTTCTTCAGCGGCAGAAAAAGTGCTCGAGTTTGTATCCAGTGCCATGGTACATTAGCCTTCACCACAAAATAGCAGACAAATAGACCCGTGTGACGATGCCAAACAGCAATTACGTTTGCTGGCTTGTAGTGACGCGGAATCTTCAGGTTAATGAAGTGGGCTTGGATTTGCACAATAAGCATTACTGCGGAGTTGCTGCCATGAAGTTAATGGTCAACATGTTGGTTTCCTAATGTCTATCACCTCTGTCTACCCAGCGGTATAAATGGATAAGTTAATTGGTCGGCAGGTCGTGTGTATTGGATGAAAGTGTGGTGTACTGCCACGCCTTCCAAGATATCTTGTCGGCACGGAAGAGTGGGTCATATTAGCTTCTCGAGGAGCAGGATGAGTGTGGTGGGGCAAAGTGTTTCTACTCCCACCTCTTCCAAGACTTCTGGCCACCGTGGAAAAGTAAGGGGTGTCATGGTGGTGAGATTTTAACGACCTCACCTGATTTTTAGGAGGTTGTGGGTTCCATCCCGACCCTGACGCCTGCTGTATATTTGGAGTTTGCGTGTCTCTCTCCCCGTGGTCGCGTGGATTTTTCTCTGGGCCCTCCGGTATTTCCCTCCACATTTAGAAACATGCGTTTAGAGTATTTGGCTGCTATACAGTTCCACCTGATAAGCCACTTCGTTAAGCTACCATTTGTGGCCAGGTCGCTTCTGAAAAAGAGCTAAAGACCTCAGTGGGTAAAGAAAATGCTCAAAATATATAGAGTATCCATCATATGTTTACATGCAAAGAATGCTGGAATACTTGTTGTGCTTTTTGCTTTATTTTTGTATTTTAGGCTTCAGGGAATACATTTATGTACGTTGTTTCCAAATGTGTATTCACCTAGGAATGAATATTTGATCCTCCTATGCCATGAACATCAGTCCTCATGACAGATATTTGTAACCCCTTATTTTTTGGAAAGTACACATTTTCTTCACCTGTAAGTCTATAGCACGTGCATTTTAAACTAAAACCTAAGTTTTAAAACTACTTATCAAATGTTTTTTTGTGAACCGGTTGCTCAGTTTGATTTGAGCATGTATCATTTTTTTTCATGTAATCTATTTGGCCCTAACTGTGTCCTCACAAATCAACGTAGCATCTAACCCTAATCCCCTCACTCCTAACCCTCACGCTAACCCAGTGGTATAAATTATTAGGGGAGAAACAAACATGCCTAGAAACCTGGTACATTAGCTTCAAGTCCTGCTCTCAGCACTGTGTGTTGTTTACGCGAAATTGTACCACCACCGATGAATTTTCATTGAATTACGTTCTCACCTATCTGAACATATCTTAATGTCACATAACTGTGGAGGCTGAGCTAGGTGGCTTAACCCATTGCAAATGTTGGCCCCACTTCTAGAGTCCTAGCTGTTGCAGTAGTGGCCGAGCACAAGCAAATTAAGACGTTTTGCTATGGAGCCAAACAAAGACCGTTGCCAAGACTGTTCACCAAGTCGCAGATCAAATTCTGCTGACATTGGCCAGGTGGTGGTGATGTTGGCGGTGGGGTACACCTGTAATCCGGCTGCTTTAGAGGATGGTGTTGGCAGATGGCTGAGGGATGGCAGCACTTTATCAATAGATTCAATGCCTGCATGCCAGGATCTCTATCGCTAATCACCCCACGGTGCACACTGAGTGAGCAGGCGCAGACATTACACAGAACAAACACAGCCCATCCAAAGAAACGAAACCCAATCCCGAACGAAACTTAAAAAAAAAAATTGGAAAAAGTACTTCAGGGCAATTCACGCAATGCCAAAATTGCCTAGGTGGAATGCACAAAATTGCCATTGTAGACAACACTAGCCCTTTGCAGTCAACTAAAACACACGCATTCCGATTTTGATTTATACAGGAAACTCAAATTTATCAACATTTTTGGCCGCACGTAAACGGTCCCATTGTGTGACCAGAAGCTTCCCGATGGGGGCAGCTAATGAACCGTTGCATTCACTACGTGCACAAATGTCCCCTCTGGTCCATTCCACATGTG
The DNA here is from genome assembly GCF_964198595.1 of Lampetra fluviatilis. Taxonomy (NCBI): domain Eukaryota; kingdom Metazoa; phylum Chordata; class Hyperoartia; order Petromyzontiformes; family Petromyzontidae; genus Lampetra; species Lampetra fluviatilis. The sequence continues at coordinate 3,235,200 of NC_136292.1, forward strand.
CTCGGGTGAGCCGCCTCGCCCGTCTGCCCGGACGAACCTCCCCCGTGGGCTGTTTGCGCCCCGGAGGAGTGGCCGCGCTATAGGCATAAGTGAACTGAGCAAAAAGCTTTCGGAGTCCCAAGTAGCCGAAGGTGATCTGAATTCATGAAAAACACGGGCAAAGTAAAAGTGATTACTTTATTCAGAATTAACTTTGAGGCGGTGCGCTTGTCTGCACTTTACATTCCTGGACCAGCTGTGGAAATTACACATTTTTACGGTGGGAACGAAATTTAAAAAAACACATGGGTGCATCGAATATATCGATTGACATTCAAATGCCAATAAACATAACACGCTAATTTATATTGTACAGACAATTCATCTATCTCCTCCCTATCTTGTCTCTTTTTTATTTAATCATCGTACTGTACCTCTATTCATGCACACCTTTCTCTTATCTCCCTACACCTACATCTCTTGACTATATCTCTTCTGCCATGTCACTAGGATTTTATCAATCAAAAGGAGCGGTCCCCCAAAATAATTGATGCTTAGCGTCCTACCAAGGGGCTAGGCACATCACCGCCCTGGAGCTGGAACACACATAGAACCCGCTCGTCAGTGGAGAGGCCGCCACGCATTAATCAGCCGCTCAAAGTGCCATTCTTAATCACTTGGAGTCTGTGGGATTATTTCGCAGTCCATTTCTAACCCCATGCCTAAGCTTCTTGAGAGGCCTCCTGCGTTCTGTGGAGCTGCTGAGGAGGGGAGGGGGGGAGAGGCGCACGGCTAGGATTTCAGCAGCAGTGAAAACGAGCGCATTCTCGTCTCTTCTCGCTGGCCAGGGCCTAACTGGCTCGTTTTCCATAAACGTTTTTTTCGACGTAAATCGCTCAAAACCACCGATGTTATTTATACTAAGTGTGCCATAACGAAAGCAGGAGGATGTGCTATTTGCGCAGCTGATGTATCAACTTGGGCGCGAGGAAAGGGCTCCCCGCAGTGCGATCTGCTCTCGGAGAGACACCTTAGCGCAGCCAATTTGTCGAGTCTGAAACAAAGGTAAATTGAGAAATGGGAGACTCCTCGGTGATTTATTTGGAATGCCAGACTTCAAAGGCGTGAAAGACAGCCTGGGACAGGTTTCAGGTCGGCTCCATTTATTTTAAGAGGAGAAAAATCCAAATACCTTGAAGGCTGTTCAAGCCATTTTTTTTAGTGATGCACAGAAAAGCCAAATGCTAACCCCTCCATTGGATGTGAAAGTGATCGGTTCGAGGGTTGGTGGATCACGCAGAGATGGTGCCAGTGGGAGACATCCACCTGCAGTGCAATAACGTTTACTGTCGGAGGCAGTACAGTAAATACTTTTCTGGCATGCTTGCGAGTAGTTTCAATATTCTCCACTCATGAGTGTGAGAAGGGTTATTTCTCTCATGAAAGTTGATCCTTCAGTCACGTAATAATAATAATAATACTCATGATAAACAATTATCCACATTCAAAGCTTGACCACTTGAAAATGAGCCTTGAGACTTATCTGATGAAAACAACTGTAATAAAACAAAAGTATTCAATGAAATAAAATATTTTTTAATTAATCTGTCATCATCCAATAGCATGCATCATCAGCCATTCACTATCAATTTCAATATTGCCCTCACTGATTTCAAGATCATCCGTTGACTCAGCCCTGCTACCACTCTACTCCTCTCAGCCACCTTCCCCTCACCCTCCTCGATGCTCCGGCGACAAGGGTCTCATTTCAAAGGCCCGATTTATCATTTTCAATAAGGGAGGTCACTCCTTCTCTTCTGCTGCTCCCATTGTGTGAATCTCCCTCCTCCTCAGCCGTCCACGTTGCCAACTTCCTGCCCCTTTTAAATTCCACGCTCGAGATCTTTCTTCTAATCCACCACCTCAGACTCTATACTATACATATACTAAATACCAGAGGTGGGACAAAGTCATTGTTATGCAAGTCCAAGTCGAGTCGCAAGTCATCAAATTCATGACTCGAGTCTGACTCGAGTCCAAGTCACATGACTCGAGTCCACATCTCATAGGTGGGACAAAGTCATTGTTATGCAAGTCCAAGTCGAGTCGCAAGTCATCAAATTCATGACTCGAGTCTGACTCGAGTCCAAGTCACATGATCAGAGTCCACACCTCTGCTAAATACACACTATACATCTGTATATATATAAATATGTGTACGCTATACGAATGCAATTTTTTTTTAGTTTTGGCCAATCTCCGGCAGCTGCTGGATGACAAGCACGGTTGGCTACATACGGTGCGAAAGAAGTTCAACATACATATATACAAACGTATATATCTCTCCGCAGAAGCCCTCGCCTTCAAAATACGCAGCATCATATCATGAGCCTCGCTCGTCGAATTCCCGAGTGGCACGCCCTGCACGATGACGCACACACACTCGGTGCGTTTATATTTTTTGTTGTTGCAGCGTTTGCGTCGTAATTTCTTGTTTGTCGAACCACAAACGCGCCTTCCACGTGTAATCATAGGAGAATACATCATTCTCAGGATGCGTTTTTATTGTAACTCGTGGGCCGCTGTGGTTTAGCAAGCAAGGACCGTGGTCACGCGTTGCAGACCTCCCGGTGTTTACAAATAATAACTAACGAGTTAGTTATTAGAAGTTTTCTATATTGAAAACGAATTTCTTTGGAACTGCTTTTAGTGTTTAGTTTGTTGTCCTTCCCTTGTACCTCCGATTAGCACAGTTGACTACGCATGCACGGTGCGAAAGAAGTTCAATATGCATGCATGCAAGTTTCCAGGTCAAGTTGATCTTCCGTTCACGGCAGTTCAAACAATGGTTCCACGTTTATTTAAATCCCCGCCCCCGTTCTCTGTCCACCCAGCAGTATAAATTGGTGCACTGTTTTGTTATGGTTGATCGGCCTGCAGGTTGTGTATGGTGAGGCCAAGTGTTGGTGCGCCCACCGCCTACAAGGCTCCTGGTCTGTGTGGCAAAGTCGACCAAATGTGCTCTAGAGGGGCTCTCCGTACTTTCGTTTTAGTGGAGGCCCTTTCACCAGCAGTGGTGTAAGCAAGCAATTGCAGGCTGTACCTTTAACTCTAACAGAAAACTACATTCGGTATGCTGACGTCTCGGGTAATGGAAGCTTTGATCCAATCTTAAGAAAAAGTATCTTAATTTTCACTTCAATAGCAAATGTTGAAGGAGTTTTCTCCAAATCGTATCCCAAATTGTCCTATCTGTGTCACGCCATGAGCCGAAGTATACATTTGTAACTCTCGCAAAGCAATGCAAACATTCATGGTAGAGAATGGCCCACTGAAGTAATTGTCACAGAGCTACCTCTGAGATCCCTTCCTGGAGGCTTGGATCAGAATGTCACGTGAGGCCCCCGTTATTCATTCAGGCCCATTGTGTGTCCCTCTTCTGTGTGTGAGGCCCAGGGCAAATCACCCTTTTGGCCCCTTCGCCCTCCGTTTCCCCCAAGCCCTGTCTCCAAGTGAACTCTGGTCAACACGTTAGAGGGCAGCACTCTGTCACCCGCTCTGCCACTGAGAGTAAAGTTCATTGCATGACAAACCAACATTTCATTTTCAGGGCTGGAATCTATCCAAATAAAGTGCAGTACTAACTTCCAAGTGATTTTTTTCTCTCGGTACAGTCATTGGTGATCAGTCTGATGGCATCTATTCACTGCACCCAGGATCTCAGCGGTGCCAGTTCAGCGCTCTGACCTCTTAGTCACACGGTGTGCCTGCATGACCAGGGGCATTTTATTGCAAAGTGGATGGATTCCTGGTTCTTCGATGTGGGTTGAGAAAGAGTGGTAGATGATGGAAATGTGGCTTAGTGCTGACAAGCAGCCAGCGAGGGTAACGGGAACAAACGAGGACGCGACAATACTGAGATTAACAAAAGTGGGGTGCAGTTGCCACAGATTTTTGGTAGTTTCCAGCGTGTGTGGGGATGGTCCTGAAGGGTATGGTTTGTGACTTTGCGGTGACAGATGTTGGTTCATGTCACGCGGGTATCGCTTTTACTATTAGGAATGATCTGTCTTGGGAAAAAAAAGAACTTTATTGTGGGTGACTCATTTGTTTAAAATGTATATATATATGTTTTTTTCCATCTGCAGGACTGCCTTGCCTTGAACTGAAACTTATAAACATATTAAAATCCTAATGAGAGTAGGATGACATAATCTGACAGATATTCAGAGTGTCTCACATTGCTTGAAAAAAAAATCACCATATGAGTGCATGGAATACTAAAATTATATAAATAGCAAAGCCCTGAGAAAAGCGGGCACACAGTGTACTGACAAAGTCGTTTCCAAAAACCACACGACTGCATTCATTTGCAAAACCTTCCCGAGTGGAGAGCACTTTGAGGCAATACTCTGTGAATAATTTCCAATCTGGTCACTTCCTAAATAAAGAGGCGTAACGGGATTAGGCATCACGCTGGTCAGAGAAATAAAAGTCATCACGCAGAGAAGCCCCGTGTGGATTATTAATACCGTCAAAACAAACTTTTCATGGACTTAACGTCTTTTAGCTTCTGCTCTCAATCGGGTTATTTCAGATGTAGTGTTACGAGAATGATAATTTTTTTCTTGATTTGAAGCTTTCGTGACTGCAGAAATTCATACTCTTTGGTTCTTTGGGTAAAGTCACGTAGGTAGAAAAATAACATAAATTTGCTTAAAATTATGATTTATTGTCTTATTTGTCTCTTGTCTACTGGCTCTATATGTGTGTAACGTGCGTAACAAAAAGTACTGCGGGTTCTCTGGTTTTCCCCTGGGCTATATAGAATCAACATGCGATTAGAGTAAAGGCCTGCTATAAATGTACACATGACAAGCCACTTCGATGAGGTATCATTTGTGGCCAGGTCGCTTCTGAAAAAGTGCTATATAGTGCAGTGGGCCTTACCTGGTAAAACAAAATAATACAAATTTAGTAGTTTATATTTCGATTACACATTTACACGACTTTTGTTTTGCACTTAGTTATCTTGAGCCCAACTTGGCGGCCTTCTTTACTCAAATAAGTATTTCCTGCAATCACATCCATTGGTAGTAATCGTAACTCATTTCATCAGCAAATCTGAAAGTGCAAAAATTTCCCCGGTTTAGATTTACGTCTCTTATTCTCTAATCCTATTTTCGAGAATAATTATTCTAATATCGTTGGAACTAACTTTGGCAAGAGTGCATTTCTTTGCCTGGCTCCCCTTCTCATAGCCATTCCTCTTATTATGTTTTTTTCATTATAGGCCTTGTTTTGTGAGAGTCTGCGAGACATCAATGTCCGCAAAGTCAAGTACTTTTCAGCTTACAAAAACTAAGCATAACTTAATCTCGTATCCATTCATCTTTTCCAGAGTATAATTATTAGTCTTTATGTGGTCGTTGGGAGAAAACCCTTTCCTAATCCTAGTTTACTAATGTGGTTACTTGGCGTGTAAATAATCCATTGTGCTGTTCTCAAGTACTTTATGAACAACACAATATATATATGTGTGTGTGACGTGGAGGCTAATGGGTCTGCAATTCTTCAAGTCAGTTTTGTCTCCCTTCTGAATAGAAGAATGACGACACATCATTCTATGATGGAGGTGTTTCACGTCTGCATGAACGTTCAGAAAATAAGGTCCGCTAATTCTGTTCGAACAGTTCGTCCTGCGTCTTTGGACGGTGATCACACATTTTCCCATCGGGTCCAGAAACGTCCCATTTATTCAAACTGCAAAGGGTTAGCGAGTAATTCTCCGAATCTACAACAAATTCTCTAAACAATTAAAGATACTTTTTAGAGTTACGGAACTTGAAAATACATCAGAGCATCCTTACCCAGGGACAATTATTGAAGACAAACCTGGATGAGCGAGAGCAGGGTTAAACGCTTTTGTGATATTATCAATAAAACACAAACCGTTATGCCCTCGAGAGGAGCATACTCAATCAGTGCCGAGTACCTGCCTATGATGCAGACATTGACGAATACATTTAAGCGAAAGCTGAAAAGGTGCAAGAATGGAGAGAGCCGCCTGCCTGGGATTACACCGAACTGCCAAAAGGCGAACACAAGAATTAAGAAAAGTGCGTGGAACTTGGGCAGGACACATCAGCAGAAGAGGTGATGGCCGATGGTAAACACTACGATGGGGTAACGGCCAAAGGAGCGAACTCAAGAATATAATGCCCACATATTAGTCGGTCAATTCATGTGCAGGAGCAAGCTAGATCATTGTATGATGAGATTGTGAGGGATGATCATGACTGGAGGAGGCTTTTCTCCAGCAGTGGCTAGATCTGGTTGATGATGATATATAATTATAAACTACCTGGGCTATATAAATTAGTACTGTGCTGCCTAAAACTCTGCTCAGATTAAAAATGCTGTGAAGCATTATTATTGTTATTAAAGGCATCACTGCATGAATAGCATTACTAATGAATAATATTAATGTGAACTTGTAACACACTGCACAGTATTTACTCACTTTTGAACACAGAGGACGATTTAGAGAAACCGTGGAAAAGTCAGTGAGGTGGCAAGCCGGCACTAAATCCCCCCCCCCCAGAGCTCTGCGATCCTACATGTATATATATAAAGATGTTATTGGCCAATCAGTAAGCGTTTACCAATGGGAGGAAACCAGAGCCCCCGGAGAAACCCCACGCGTGCAAGGGAGCAACACTCTATTCCGTACAGATGGAGCAGCTGGGGGTTCACAATCGCTGCACCGCCACCTCGTAGTTAGCCAGGGTATGGCACCTAGCGCCCACAAGGGGGAAGGAGTTTCGAAAAGTCTGTGCGACCCACCAACTCCGCTCAGATTAAAAATGCCTTCAATAACAATAATGATGCTTCGCAGTGTTGGATTACGTGCGTGCACGTGCTACTACCACCTGGCTATAGTTTTTCTTTTCCATGTTTTACATATATGCCCAAGAAAACCTAATCGAGTCTTAAGACTCAAAATGGCCCTATATTGGCACATGGGAGGAAACCAGAGTAAGTGGAGGAAATTCCGTAAAGATAGATGCAATAAGTAAGTGCTGTTCTGGCATTTTCAGGTCACCTGGCAGCCCGAATCTACAACACCCGGTAGTCTTCTTATGTCGTCACCCATCCAAGTTCAGACGAGGCTTGTTTCTGTGACTCGTGTGTCTGTGTATATATTACGCATAGGAGATGAATGTTTGTTTGAATATGTAAATAGTTGCAATTTGGCATAATTAACAAGCTGCTAAACAATGCTCACGCATTGCAAACCGTGTCTGCAATGTATTGTCCGTTTTCCCAGAAACGTTTAATGATTAATGAGAGAACAATGCATCTCTGGTGGAGTTTTGTGAGTGTGCAGGAATGACCAACCATACTTACCCTGGCATTCGTACAAATCTGCCTGCGTGCCATCGAGATGAACACGTGGCTAATGAGTCATGTGAGAGGAGTTAATATGAGATTTTAAAGAACACTTATTCAAATATTTTAAAGAGGTCCTGCTGAGGTCGTTCTTTGATGCAAAGTGGAGATTTATCTAAGATTCGTCTCAAAGCTACCACATTTGCGGCTGAGTGGGGCGAGGCGGGGAGGGGGTGGTTTATCATTCCTATTAGCGACCAAGTATGTTCCAACCGCACGCAATGCGGCATTGATGCACGCGGAGGATTACAGCTGTTTCTCTTGCATCCCGTTTACTTAGCTCTGAAATGTTGTTTTGATTAGAATTCTTCAGCTAGATGAAGGCACACACGTCAAAGACACGTATTCATGGACGGTCGCCTCCTTTTTCAGAGATAAAACCGAGGTGGCTTCTTGCTTAAACCTTCAAATAAAATAACACTAAGAATAGGTTTTACCCTTTCTGGTAATAAAACAGATAATAAAATAATAAAAAATAAAGCATAATAAAATAATTCTCACGACGTTTCGGCCACAACGCAAGCAGCCGAAACGAGAATTATTTTATTATGTTGAATTTGTATTATTTTATTATTTTCCTTCTGCGTGACTTTACCGAAAGAACCAAGAAGATGAATCCCTGCAGTCACGAAATCTTTAAATCGAAAAATAAAACAGATGTTAAGATGTTCAAACACCAAATATAAACCTGTTATGAAGGCATCGTGTCTGCATTAACCACACGTACTTGATGAAGATGCCAAACATTATTTGATAATATATGCATTGTCTTTTAAACTGATTGGCCTTCATCAGAGGACAGCCTTCTTTAGAGCCTAGTCTCAAAGTGTCACACCAGAGAATGCCAAAAGGCGAAACGCACAAAGACAATGCACTATCACAGCATTTATAGCTCAGGATGAGCTGCTACAAAATGTGACCTGGCAACGTAAACACATTCCTGCGGAGGGAGCTGGTAGGAACGTTGGGTTGTTCGGTCAATGGCCAGGGTCAACGGCGGCGTGGTGTATTCCGCAAATATGCCCGACTGTGAGGGCGGGCACAAGCCGGCGTGAGTAGGTTAAACGTTGAGTTTTATAAGGGCACCACGGGGTGACCAGCCCCTCCCCTCCCCACCCAGCCCCACCCCTCCCACCCCCACCCAGCCCCTCCCCACCTTCCCCACCCAGCCCCTCCCCACCCTCCCCTCCCCACCCAGCCCCACCCTCCCCACCCAGCCCCTCCCCACCCAGCCCCTCCCTCCCCACCCAGCCCCTCCCTGCACGACGGACGGACACAATAATCCCCTGTGGGCTGGTGTAACCAGGAGGTTCCAGCCAGTAAAATTCCAGCTATTCTCAGTCCACCAATGGATGAAGACCCCCCCTCTCCCCCACCACCATACCAAGTTGGTCATTAGGTTTACTTTACCATACTTCACCGCTTTGGTCAGTGCAGGTTGGTGACATGGGGAAGGGCCATCATCACATGCCACTGGTGATGGCCCTGACTAGCAATTCAATTTGGGCCGTCGGGTCCGTATCACAGAGTGCTAATAACTTTACTAACCACTCCACTGCCCTCAAATAAATCTTATTCTTGCATATGGCAAAGTGCAAAACAACTTAAATATCTGTATCCAAGCGTGAAAGCCACGTGACGGCTTTAAGTGAGGCTAAATAAATTGCTCCTGCTGTGCCTTCGTGAAATATGTCCCGACATGTCGCTCCATACTGGGAGCTTCCTTAGGAACTGTAGAGTAGAATAAACTAAATGTGTCATTTTGTTCAATAAATGCTGAAGAGCGAGGGTGATGAAGGGCGGCGTATGTATTTATCATTCAGGTCCGGCACGTGGCGTGCAATTGATCTCTGAGAATACGCTCGGCGGTAATTGGAAAGCGTCGTAATTCAGTTCACAGACTCGCAAGTGGTCGCACGCAAACTTTTTTTTTACGATGAAAATCTAGCGAGTAGCTCGATAGTTGGAAACACATTATTGCCGTTTAAACAATGCCATTATTCTAAATTGTTATGATTCGGAAATCCTTAAGAGGATGTTATTTTGCGACGTGCCTAACGTTATTTTGCGACGTGCCTAACGGAGGGTCCATGGGAAATGCTAACGCTGGCACATGCCAAGCAAACTCTACAGCGGGCAATTAGTCGCTGCGTGGCCACAGCCGCACGAGTTCCAAGTCCACCGCAGGCCACAGTCACGTGGCCAAACAAGTGCACGTGTCCCAAGCACCCCAACGGCCAACGGCCACGGCCGTGCTGCAAGAGTGAGACATCGCTTGGGAACGTGACCTTAGTGTCCCCACACTTATCCGGCAGCTCTGCTTGACGGTTCGTAGTGGCCGTGGCGTGGCAAAGCGAGCTTCCCGTGTTGAGCAAGCGCTGTCCAACCGGCAGGAACTAGAGCGGTGAGCGTGGCGAATGGCTGAATCACGCTCGGCGTCATGGGGCGACGGGGGGTCAAGGCGAGGTATTTCCGCCGACCCAAGTTGTCAAGTTACGATTGATCATCTTGGAAGTAGTGGTGTCGCAGTGGGAAGTATACCGTGCTATGCATCCGAAGTTTGATTCCCACCCACGGCTTACACGGGTGCCGAGTGATACCTAAAACTGATCCTGGGTGGCCTCCCAGCTTTCTCCCCCTATATGAGCTCGTACCGACCAGCACGATAAAGTGTGGTCAAATAAGCCCCCATGAATGACCGCATGGGGAGACCTTCATCCATCAATGGAATGACTAAGGGCTGTAAGTTTTCATTTTTATTTTAGAATGTATCAACTTGATCGATGTAAAATGCTATTTAATAAATGTAATTATTTACTCGCTTAATTTAAGTTACTTCTTCATCCAAGAAATCTACACTGCTTCAGGAGGGCCCTGCATTTTTTAAAATATATTTTCAGCCAAACAATGAGTATTTATACAAGTGGGAGGAAACTGGAGCACCCAGAGAAAACCCACGTGTGCGAGGGGGCAACACTCTATCCCCGTACAGATGAAAGTAGAAGGCGATTAGTTCACTTGCTGACAGGCCTTATCCAGTGCGGGCCTGGGTATGGACACCTCGAAGCCCCGCGGGAAGGGAGTCTCACGACTTGAGTGCGATCCACCTACCCTCGCCTCCACAGTGCTGGATTACAGGCCCTGCAATGGAGTGTGTTCGTCACATGCCAATCAAGCTGAGACCATCACCGCTGGGTAATAATAAAGCGATTGATGGGATCTGTCATAGAGTATTTGTATGAATGTCCTGTCACAATAAGTGTGCGATGAATAATTGCTGGAGGAGATTGGCACTGTTTGTAAAATGTGAAGAGTTATCCCGCAAAAAGAAATGTTTTAACAGACAAAGTACGTCTGCCTCTCGAAAGGCATTTGTCCATGACTTATACTTTGGTTAATCGAGAACCTCTCATTGTATGTTGAACTTATTTTGCACCGTACCGTAGCCAACCGTGGTTATCGGAGGTTCCTTCTATTGCACCTCAAATAATAGGCCAACAACCTAAAGTTCACATGCTTTATAGACTGGCTGCTGAAGACGATGACAGATTAAACAACTTGCCCAAGGCTCCCAGCACGTTAATGACGTTAAATAAAACTTTATGGGACAGTCGTCCGTCCTGTACATTGCGAACGATGCATTTCCAAGGCGATGTGTTTGGACCATTTCGTAGATGAGATGACGATCTGCCCACCACCCCACCCCCTCCCCCCGTATCAACACTGTATCAACAGGGGGGGCGGAGAGGGAGCTGACCCCCCCCCCCGTCACCCACTACTGAAGTCTCAGTAAAGAGGAGTGGACAATGATTAACACCAATTCAATCACATGGTTACTCGCTGTGTTTAGCGGTCGGCATTTCTTCAAGGTCTGTTGGAAATGTGTCATCACTATTTGGATGATTTCCATTGTTTTTCGCCCCACTCCTGCGTACTCATACCTGTTCTCCGTGCACTCATCCCTGTCTGGCATTTTCTGCCACAAATACACCGTATTGATGCAGACTCATGCGGACATACCTCCTGTCTCGATGACAGGAAGGTGCACAAGTGAACGCCAGTTTATAAAAAAAAAAATTTTATGAAAATCAATTAGATTCCAGTTGTGCTATCAGCGTCATGAGATCAATATATTGCCACTTGAAACTCCTCGTCACTCACGTGCACAGCTAAAGCGTGCCATGGAACTGCGGCAAAATACGTCACAGAACTACTTGTGCAGTCACGTCATCGGGCCTCTTGTCACACACGATCGGCACGTTTATTTTTTATAGGCCCTGCAAAGGAGTGTGTTGGTCACGTGCCAATAAAGCCAAAAATAATAGTTCTGAGAGCTGTTGTAAGCCAAATGAATTGAACAAGAACATAGAATGTAATTTGTATACATGTATATTTTTTGCAACCTTTGGTGGCTGGGCTGAACCCATCAGCTCGCTATACTTGAGGGGAACGGTTGAGCCACAGGCGGCTGAAACCCCGATCTGAACCTCAGTGCCACTGGCTCAGCGATCGGACTCCCTGGTGGCATCAGGCCGTCGCCTTAATCGATGGGAGCTTTTTTTTTATTTCTTGAGCCAGATGACAATCCGCAAAACCTACTCTGCAAACATCGCCCGCTCTGAAACACGACTAGAAATTGAGGGCTCAACTAATGGATGCCGTAGCACTGTCGGATTCCTCTTACATTTGACAAGTTATTGGCAAAAGGCAGCACAATGAGTAATATTAACCCTGGCATGCATCCCTGAAATCATCTGCAGTGTTCCAGTGGTCGAGTATGCAGGACCGGTACAAAGCAAGAATGTATGTTTGCTCACAAAATATTACCTTATTGATCCATTCTTTTACATATATATAGATAATATGGTTAATGTGTCTCTATACATTATTGCATGAGCCTGTAAGATGTATACCAAAGACATTAACATGCAGGGTCTTTTTTTGACCCAGGGCTGCATCTTAGGGATAATTAGCACGCTTGGCTACGTACGGTGCGAAAGAAGTTCATCATACATGATAACTTTTAATTTGCTGAGAATATCTGTATCTGAATTTTAACTTTTTCCTAAAAGGTCCTGGTTGGTCTATTGCTTATTGAGTTACTATACTCGTTGGTTCTTTCGGTAAAGTCACGTGACTTTACCGAAAGAACCAACGAGTATGGATCCTTGCAGTCACGAAAACTTCTAATCTAGAATTATTGAGTTACTTTTGTGTATAAAGATATCGGTGGTCAAGGTGCAGCCCAGCATGTTCTCGTTCACTCCGCCGCTGGTGGAAGGGCCTCCACTCAAAGGAGCCTGAGAGAGCCGATGCATGCGTGTTGAACTTCTTTCACACCGTACGTTGCCGACCGTGCTAATCGGAGGTGCGGGGGAAAGGGTATATGGCGTAATAGGCCTACTCTTCCACTCTGGCCAGATGGCTTGGAAGAGGTGGGAGTAGCAACACTTCACCCCGCCGTATGTGACCTGCCGGTCGACTAACTGTGGTACGCACTTTTAATCTCCCGCCTTTGTTAAATGGGAAAAATCCAAATGTACGTATAAAATTCGTACATTTCAGCAGGTAGCAGTAACGATCCACATGCGCCTGTTTGCTGTGCTCCCTTGCACAGCCACCAAGTAGCTCTGTGGATGGGTGTCACGCACATGATTATGCCTGAACAATCCATTAATCTCGATCACTAAAGCAAAGGATTACAGGTGCGTACGACCACGCACAGGCAGGCACACTCGCACGACGTGTCCTCCGTCAATCCCATTGTGCTCTATTCAGGGGGATTTAGTTATGAAGGACGGGGCACATTGACTTCCACGACCATGAAATCCCGTCACGAATTCGATGATACCGTGGCTTCGCTTATTTCTCGGAGTTTGCGCAAATCTCGGTAAAGGTTGCTAAGTGTCGTCGCACGCATGTTTTTCGAGTAAAGCTACCCATCTTTTTGTCTCTATTCTAACCCCCATCCCCTCTCTCCGCCCACCCCCACAGCAGCACTATCAAGTTCCCAGGTATGGTCTGACTCACCGTGGGTGGGGGGGGGGGTGGAGGCGGGGTGGACAATTCGAGATTCCAGGGGGTTGATCGTGAGCCAGGGGTACGAATGGAGGACACATTTGGGGAGCCCCCGAGCTTTGGCTGAGTTGATGGGTGACTCACGTGCATGCTGCCATGCTACGATGGTGCAGAGAGAAAGAAAAAAAAACACTCCGAGCCACCGCCACGCCTAGCGATGAATATTTGGCAGGCGCCCGTTGCTTGTCTTGACCCGACTCGAGCGAGTCAGGCTCTCTGGGGGACAGGGAGTGGGGCAGGGGTGGGGGTCTGATGGTGAAGGTGGGGGGGGCAGAGCTGTGGTCACGGTTGCAGTGGGGGGCACTGCAGGAATCCGACAAAATTAGTGCGCAGACAACGCACGATACCATAATCACGACATCACTTGAAATGTGAACTGACAGAAATGTGTTTTTTAAAAAACACATTGCGAGTGTAAAGTGGCGTGGCGCATTGGTTCGAGCACTGCGTATTGAACTACCTCAATTCGATTCCGAGCCGTGTCTGACATCGCTGCTGGGTAAATATCCGAACCGGTCATGGGTACATCACATCCCTTTGCTAATATGCGCTGTGAGCAGCGTGAAGCATGGGTCGAATAACTCCCTTGACTGGTATAGCGGCATCGGGAGGCCTACAGCATGCAGGAGATTGGCAAAGGGCTGGAAATAAACAATCTGAAGGAATCATCTTCTTGGTTCTTTCGGTAAAGTCACGTAGAAGGGAAATAATAAAATAATAAAAATACAACATAATAAAATACAATATATTATGTTTTATTTGTATTGGTTATTTTATTATTATTATTGTATTATTTCCCTTCTACGTGACTTTACCGAAAGAACCAAGAAGATGAATCCCTGCAGTCACGAAGACTTTAAATCGAAATTTATTCTGAAGAAAATTAAAATCCCCATACTTAAAACTGTAACAATAATGGCATTTATTAATGCACCAGAGCATCACCGAGTCTCAGGACTGTTTATTTTTCTTTTCACGAGGGTCTTTTGTTGGGATATTCAGCCACGCTGAAGGGCCAAGCCCCTGCCTGGCGTCTTCCCCCTTCTCCAACCAGCACTGACTGAAATGCAATTTTGTTTTCTCTGACAACCCCCTCGTTTGATGTGGTGTGGGCAGGGCCCTCATCCAGCAGTGGATGGACACGTGGCTGTGTATAACATTTCAAAGCTTGCAAATTGTGATATGTGCACGTTCATGCATTCCTCTGAGTGCCTCGCACACCTAAGTCTGGTTACGCTCGGCAGTGTGATTTGCACACAGAACACGATGAACATCACGGTATAATTACAATCTCCAGCAGCGCAGACTTCCTAGCCAATAGCTTATTTCGCCTCGACATGTGGTCCTCCAGATGTTAGGAAAATAATTTCTGTAATGGCACAAAATGTCAGTGAGAAAGCTGCAAGAGACCTTTTCTCTCTCAATCTCTCTGTGCACCGCTCACATTTTGTAGTTTGAGACCGCAGAGTTAATTACAATGCGGTCCTGACAAGCGTCCCGATTTACTTGTATCATTATTTATTTTTTGGACATGTAGCCAAAGCCCTGGCATGTGAAGAACCGCCGTGAGCTGAACGAGATGGACGCACGCAGGGCGAGGCGAGATAACCTGAGAGGTTGTAGCTTTGCCAGCATTTCATGGGAAAAGGCCAATGCATAACTCACATTTTTTTATCACCCAAAAACCACTACTTTGCCCACCAGGATATCTGGCCCGAGTCCTCCTGCCAACAGTGCCAGGGATCGGTCGTGTCTGTCTCTCAGCACAGATTAAATTTTTTACCCGACGCTAGTTGAATATAAAATACAAAGATGCAGCCCGGTGGTTTCCTATTAATTCTAGATTTGAAGTTTTCGTGACTGCAATGATTCATAATCTTTGGTTTTATCGGTAAAGTCACGTAGGTAAAAATTTTAAGAAAATACAACTAAATTAATTCACGACGTTTCGGGCGCAACACAAGCGTCCTTCTTCAGGTGGGGACAAAGTAGCGACAGCACAGCAGCTTAAGTGTGTCTGAGACACAGTTAATGTCGTGAATTAATTCAGTTGTTTTTTATTTATTTTTTACCTACGTGACTTTACCGAAAAAAAAAAACAAAGAGTATAGTTTCCTATTACACTGCTGGTGGAAGGACCTCATTGAGAAGCAGCTCTCGATAACCCTTTAGAGAACTCCTCTGCAGAGTAATTGGTCTACTTTTCCACGTTGGCCAGATATCTTGGATGAGGTGGGAGTTCCGCTATTTACTCTAGCACACATGATCCATTACTGTGGTGTGTCCGCTTATACTGCTGGGTGGACAGAGGGGAGGAGATTTAAGAAACTTACCGTTCCATAAAAAACGAGCAACATCTGGATAGCAAGTCCAATGTCCTAACATTTACACCATGGAAGCATCCCCAGTGTAACAGTAATGCACTTTTATTGTACTTTATCAATCCAATGCAGAGCGGTGGCCTCGTGATAACACATTCTGTTGCAGAGATTCACGGTTACAATCCAGCGGTTGCCATGGGGATTAACCTAAAAATACATTCCCTCTGCTTGATAGTAGATGATAAAGATTGTGCAACGTCATTCGCAAGAGAGGGCCATTGCGTGTTGGCATCATGGTCCAAATTGCCAATTTTACCCTCAAATTACTCGGTTGGAAGATACATGCCAGTCATTAGCCGAATTGTGTAAACCCGACAGGACCCTCCTGATAAATAAGTCATGAGACTCGTGGTTTTCCTGGGTAAACAAGCATAACAATAATAAAAAAACGTAAAACATGTTGGGTGAATGTCTCTATTCCCAAATGATAACTGATTCTTGACCCAGATCACTCTTGCAAATGAGACACTCATGGCCTCTTGACATCTCACCTGGTTACACAAAATATACTTGAAACAAATGATAACTGAACCGGTCCCAGGCCACTGCAACCTCTTGACCAGAAACACGCTGACCAGCGTAGCAAAGTATAGTGAAAACAAAAATCCGCAGCGCTGGTGTTTGCTTTGCACAACATATCTCGAGACACGTGCACAGTTTTACACCTCGCAATATGTGGCAAATTGTGCCAGGAAAATACTATTTAAAACAGTTTATTTTATTTTATTATACCAGGTAAGGCCCATTGAGCTATTAAGCTATTTTTCAGAAGTGGCCTAGTCACAAATGAAAGCTCAACAAAGTGGCTTATCATGTGCGCACGTTGATTCTAAATGTGGAGGGAAAAACTGGAGGACCCGCAGAAAAATCCAAGTGACCACAGGCAGAACATGCGAACTCCAAACATACAGGCCACGCTGTTAAACTGCACCCATTTTATGATGATCTTTATTCATATACTATGGATTTGTATTTGTGTAATTGTACTTAAGGGAATCAAAAACCTGCAGCACTTGTTCAGCATTCTTTACCTAAAATATTTCACTGTCTTCCAAAACACGGGGCAAATAAACCCTGGCAGTTAGAACAGTTTCCAGCTCAATCGATAATTGAGTAAATTTGCATTGCAAATTTCGTAAATGTAAATGTTTTTTTGCTATCAATATTTTACCAGGTAAGGTCCACTGAGATATATAGCTCTTTTTCAGAAGTCACCTGGCCAAAGGTGATTGCCCAACGAAGTGGCTTATCGCATTAAAATTTGTAGCGGCCAAATACTCGAGCGCACGTTGATTCTAAATGTAGAGGGGAAAACTGGAGGATCTGTATAAAAAAAAAACACCTGACCACGAAGAAAGCATGCAAGCTCAAAATATACAGGCGTCAGGGTCGGGATCGGGATTCGGGATCGAACCCACGACCTGCTGTATACCAAGCAAGGTAGTTAACATCTCACCACCGCAGCGCTCATATCATATGTGGCCGGAAACTGAACTTCAGTGGCTTGGTTTATGATGCAGTGGGCAAATTACAGTGCCACCTCTCCTCTGTTAAATTGTTTACTCTTTAAAAATGTTTAGTTTATTATTTCTTTCCACTGGTTTACAGGGCAATAACATTAATGTATACAACTTGTTTATATGGATGTCCAGTTTCCGGTTGAAGGTTAATCCTGATTACAGGTGTAAAGTTCACCCTTGGACGAGCACACTACGCCCAAGTGTTGCAGAAATGGTGTGGTATTTCACATCATCAGACAACCATAAGTTAGGACGAAAAACTCAACACATTCGTCGATAACACTGCCTTAAAATAATAACTATATATGAAAGACAACATTTTGGTCATTCGACCTTCTTCATAGCGCTTAAATATAGAGAGATCAGAGAGAAAGAGTGGATAATAAGAAGTGGATCTGTACTTTACACTGTGTGGCCTGATGATAATTAGATTTAAAATGTGGTTTCTGATGCCCGTGTTTTTATTGGCATGTGAATAATTGAGCAACAGACACATTCTTTAATTGTCAAAACATATAACCAAATAAACTAATTTATATTCAGAGTAAATGTATAAAATATTGCGGGCACATTGCATTGTGGGAAATGTGTTATTTTGAGCACAATCTACTTGGCAACGCATTCATGGGTTCATTCACAATTTCGATCAAATTAATTTAGCTGCCCGAAATTCCTGAGGTAGAGAAATCTGAGAAAAAATGTGAAGCACACATATATGCAACTAAAATAGATGACAAAACTCACTTCAATGACAGCACTTTGTGCTTCCTATCCCAGGATAACAATCTCCGTTCTCCTGACCTCAATAATAATGATAATGTATATAGCGCTGTAACGTGGAAAGCCATTACAAGGTGCTAACTTCGCTCAATACAGGGCTAAAAAAGGTTTAAAATCTAGGCTCTGCAAAAGTTTGACTCGGAGATAAGCACATCCTGTCTGAGACACCTGTAAACTGTTAAATGGTAAAAAAAAAACGGTTTGTACGATAATGCTATCATGAATGGGTAGATTGTACAGACAGTGTAAAGTCCTCTTTGTCAATCGAACATGACTAGATGCCTCTTACAATGTTAAGACTACGTTTTAGTTTAGTTGGGTAGTAGGTAGTTGGACATTGGGGATGTGTTCCTGATTCTCATGTGATTAAAACACAAACATAAAATCGGATGAAGATATTATACTTTTGGATGATCCGGGTAAATGCTGCTTTTCACAGCGGACTGAAATAAGGTAGAGAGATGGACTTCATCGATGTAAGTCGCACTTTACCCTGTGGGGCTTAAAACAAACTGGAGGCCCCTCATCCAGCAGTGGATTGACAAAACGTCTGTACATGTGCACGTACACAGACACAGTTTAAAATGTGAACAAAATATTGGAAGTGTGCACCAGATGGAGATTTGTAGAACCAGCGTGAAGAACCATCTCAGCAGCCTTCAGCGCTAAGCACCAATAGCTATTGGTTATGACACGAACATGTGCCTTGATGGTTAAATTCCATGAGGGGAAATAAAATACAAAGTCTTCGGAAATTCTGCAGGGATTTTCTGTCACTTTTTGAACGGGGCATTTTATGGCTGGGGAAATCTGTGCAACATCTGCAGCAAAAATTCCGCCACACCAAATAAAAGGCATAACATTTTCAGCCAATTTTTATAGTTAATAAAGCTTTCAAATAGCTGTTAATATAAACTAGCCACATGTCCAAGTATTGCACTGTTGTATGATTATAAATAGGCGAAATTAACATGGTGCAAAAGTAAACAATTACAAATAGCTACATTATCAGAGAAAATGCATGGTACATAACGCATTGCGTTCGAGTTGCATCCTATAATATTTTTCATCAAGCTGTTAGTTTACGTACAAAATAAAAAGGCGTTGTATAACTGGACAGGATACGTCCCGTTTTAGTGTTTAGAAAGTAGGCAGTCTTAGACACACAGATCCTTGATTTATTCTACGTGAGATAATTAAAGTCATCTTTGGTGGCACACTAACACATGGCTTGGGCAGTCGATGTTTCGTGACTTGAGTGACACCACAAGGATATGCTTAGAGGTGGGCTCAGCTCACCAGCTTAGAGTTCCCTTGAAGGTTAGAAAAGGCCGAGTGGCTAAAAGGTCACAGAGTTGAGCTGACACCGCTTAGAACCTAGATATGAAACCAGGCCTCCGTCCGTGATTAAACCCGGTTCTCCAGTGTGGCGAGTCACACAATCTCAGCCCGATCACCAATCCCTTCACCAAAACAGATTACAGTACGTAAATTTAGTTTCACTTGATTTGCCAAGCGCTGAGAATGTATAAAAAAATATCTAGTGGTTTGACAGTCAAACAAAAATATCATAGCAGAGCTTGAAGGAAAGTGAGCTCCCGGCAGTGTAAAGTACAACATGGCCACTGGAGGTCTTTTTTCAGAAGCAATGGGATAAATCAGTTTTGTGGACTGTTCCCTGACATGTGGAGTGCAATATTCTGAGATTTCCAAATAGATTCCTCGTCTCATGCATGACGTGCTGGTGATGGAATACGTTGGGGGGGGGGGGGGTAAAACAATACCAAATTGTGTTTTTTTTCTTGGAGGTTACTACTTCACGAGGGTCCAATGATTGCATGGGTATCACAGTATGGATTCTTAACTCATGATACATACATACAAATGGCATTATAATAAATTGTGTTTTTTATTTATTTGTATATGTTGTATGTAATGGGTTCACCTCATCTCTCCAGGCACTGGAGGCTTACTACATTCACTGCAATGTAAAAAAAAATCAATTATTGAATTCAATGCCGACGCTCAATAATAACAGTTCAATCAAACCACGATCAGAGTAAATCGCTCGACTCGTGTTTCCCACTCATTCACACCGCTCTGACTTTACAGCACCTGCCATTACGAGCGTTGCATGCATCGCTATCATGCGTATAAGCGGTCCAAAATGTAAAAAAAGCGACAGTGGCTGATTTAATAGGAGCACTCTAGCAGAGTACATTCTGTGTAATCCTCGTTGTGAATTTCCCCGTTGGGAAAACATCTGCGGTTTTCACCAGTGCAATCAGTTTATTAAAACCATTAGCAATTGTTAAATAAACACAAAGCAGAGAAGAAGGGGGTGGTGGGGGGAGGATGTTTTTCCCTTGTATACATTACAGAGGGGTACCGCTGTGTTGTAATAGTGCACTGCACTTACAATGCAAAAGGTCACTGTCAGAGCACCTTTATTACACTTGCCACCCTTCCCAGCCACCTGTCTACCCAGCAGCTTAAAGTTGGTGCAACCACGATCGATCGGCAGGTCGCGTCTAGTGGGATTAAGTGTGGGCATTTCCGCCTCTTCTCCGGTCGTCCCCCAAATATGCAGGAGTAGGCCAAGTGACCCTCCGGAGCAGTGTTCTTCATTGCAAGGCCCGCGTGACACTGGTGGCATTTAGTTCGGCCTCCTGAGATGACACAACATGTGAAAACGCCCCTCTGCAGGCGCTGTGGCGCCCTCTGAAAATGAGTGAAGAGCCCTGCTCTCGAAGAGCTCTGCAGGGCTTCCTTTCGTGGAGCCCCTTTCCACCAGCAGTGGTGTGAGCGAGACATTGCAGGGCTGGACCTTTACCTTTCACCTGACACTACACGAGGTATCTTAGTTGATGCATCATCTGTATCAACGACGCATAGGCTGTGTGAAACGCCGTAAATCAAAGTTCACCGTGCACGCTGCTTATTTGCTTATTATCTTGATATTTTACCACTCTTTTGCTTTCTGACAGCATTTATTACTACCTTTATAATGGTGGCCAGCAGCTTGCTTTGGTGTGGAAACAAAAGGCCCCTCTTGACATCCTGAGACAATGCACCTCTTGCCAAGCCACGCAATAAAATTAACCTCGACAAAAACAGCGCCCTTTAAAAATTGTTATTGAGCACACCGAGGCGGCAAGCAAGCTGCCAAGCCATGAATAGCTGCCTTCATAAGAATGCGGCCTTCGCTTATGAATGCCGCTGAAAGGCGAGGACTACAGGAGGCTTGACCCTTGCGTGGACTCCTCTTAGCGGCTGCAACTGCACACCCCGTGGCCCACGAATGCCCACGGGCACTCGCCGTCTTCTTTCTCGGAAAGGCGTTTTGTCAGCCGCCTGGAGGCATGACGGAGTCCAGGTTACCTTTCCCTGGGTCCTTTCCAGGACCTGTGCGGTGATAGGTAGCGATGGAATTCTCTGCAAGGTCACCGTGCCTTTGTCGGAACAGACTGCTCATTATTTCCCCGCACGCATTATAATGTGCCCCTTGATAAAGCTGTTCATTTGAGCTAATGAGTAAGGCTTTTCATATCAAGACAAGTCCGGGTTTTTTTTTCTTTCTTTACTGTTGAGCTGATTAAACGATAATGCATTTAGTTTGCGGGCCCTTGCGCTGTTTATCTTGTGAATACATTTCGTGCTAATTTGTTTTACTCTCGTAGCCAGCGTTGGGCGGCAGCGCGAAATGGCGCAAATAAAAATCTCACGCACATGGGACGAGACGAGCCAGACCGCGGTCTTTTTTTGCTCCGCGCTTATTTTAAAAAGGGAATCGTGCACGTCGTAGCGATGCGCCTGCACGACTTTGCCGCTTTATTTCCAAGATCAACCTATTTCGCGCGGGTCGACCGAATGGGAACGTATTTTGAAGGTGAGCGAGCGCGTGACGGCTGTGACCCACATACGAGGGGAGGGAAAGGGGAGGAGAGGGGGGGATTGAGCGACAGCCACTGAAACAGACTTCTCCGTATCCCTTGGCCGTGGTGTAGCCCTGCTCATTCAGACTTAGGGGGGGGGGGCTCGCTTACCACACAGAAGCCGATGAGGAGCTAATTAAAATGTCAGCGGGCGGCATGAGAAAATAAATAGCCGTGAGCCGCGTTGTGGGGAGCATTCTTTTGTGCCACACTTTAGTCGTGTACAGGTGGTGATTTTATTATTGCCGGGTCCAGCATTGGGTGTTGAACTGAGCCACTTCCCCGAAACCTTTACCATTCCTGGCCTGCGCAATAATAGCCTCGCTAGAAATCGGTATGCAAAAATAGTGTTGGTACAGCTGTTGTGAAAAATGTTGCAAAAAATGTCATATATTAAAAAAAAAAACTAGCGATGCTTAATCAATGCCCTTGTTTTGTTTTCTTTCGCTATAGCTTGAATTTCGTAGTTAAACAGCAACGTTTCAGCCAATTTGACCAAGAAAGGCAATACTACGCACGCTGGTTGACGAATTAAGAGCGACCGTTTTAAACAGAGAAACCTCTCCATCTGTCTTGTTTTAAGCTCTATTAATAAGCGAATGCGCAAATCCAACGGAATGTTGAGCTTTTCCACAGACGAGCAATCCTGCACATTCCCAGGGAAAAAGAAGACAAAAAGGAAAAAGATCTCCCATCCTTTTTACGTATCTGAAAACCGATCTGTATATCCCAAGTCTCCCAGCTGACAAAACACTTTTCAGACCCTCTTCAAATGTATAAATTGTTTCCCCAGTCAGCCTCAATAAGAGAGGGCCCTTTGTGAGCTGGTCGACAAAGAAGCGCGCGATTATACGTGAGCAAATACATCACAGCTGCTCCCACGTGGGTCTCCGTGGTCGGTCCGACCTGTGTCCCGTGTCATAAACTAAAACGGATGGCATATCTAAAATCAGACCGTGTCCCCCCCCCCCCAACGAGGGGCATCTGCTTTCCTCTGATCGAACACAACACATGTTTTGGTTTTATTTTTCCTCACTCCTTATCAAAATGTGGGTTCCTTGTATTTGAATCCCACGTCACCCTTCACGGGTTTGCACCTCAATTCCATCTGGCAGCACATCCAGTCCAGCAGCAAAGTCCTGCTGCATGTGGGCACCGCCAGAGAAATCAAGGCGGCAATACCCCGATTTACGTCTTCCCCGTGCTTTTATGTCGTTTCGCCACGTACGTCGTCATTGATTTGCGTCGCCTCGACCCACACTTACGTCGCTGACAGCGTCATCATCCGTCCTTTCTCGCTATCTGTCGCCTCGTAGCCTTCGCCTCCACCTACCCGCCTATGCATCGCTTTGATTTGCGTCGCCTCGACCCACACTTACGTCGCTGACAGCGTCATCATCCGTCCTTTCTCGCTATCTGTCGCCTCGTAGCCTTCGCCTCCACCTACCCGCCTGTGCATCGCTTTGATTTGCGTCGTAATTTTTCAAGAACGCACCCCCAACGTTAACGAGGGTATTACTTTACTAAAAATAAAATGATCGCTGAATTAAATTTCGATTTAAAGCTTTCGTGACTGCAGGGATTCATCTTCTTGGTTCCTTCGGTAAAGTCACGTAGAATGGAAATAATAAAATAATAAAAAATGAAACATCATAAAATAACGGCTGCTTGCGTTGTGGCCAAAACGTCGT
The DNA here is from genome assembly GCF_964198595.1 of Lampetra fluviatilis. Lineage (NCBI taxonomy): Eukaryota > Metazoa > Chordata > Hyperoartia > Petromyzontiformes > Petromyzontidae > Lampetra > Lampetra fluviatilis. The sequence goes on from NC_136292.1 coordinate 3,259,016, forward strand.
GAGAATTATTTTATTATGTTTTATTTTTATTATTTTATTATTTTCATTCTGCGTGACTTTACCGAAAGAACCAAGAAGATCGCTAAATTATTTTCAAAAAGACGACAGTTGTCTCTAGTCGAGGACATGGATGCGATGTCGAAGGCAGATGGCCGACTCCAGAGCACTCTGGCATCTTACAAAGCCCAGACCGAGTCTCTACCTCACCCAACAAATGAGTCCACATTGGTCGGCATGCAGTGCCAATGACACGTCTGTGCATTTGCGAAAAGGGTATAAATTAGGCCTTTCACAGCATCAGTAACATGGGCAAGCTGCATGGCTTCACTGAACGACAAATAATGGTTGATGCGAATGCATTTGAAATGGTAGAATTCATCATCCAAAAATAATTCAACTCATGTGAAAAGTCAGTACTGCCGTTTGTTTATTTTAACGACTAAGTTAATATTATGCTTGTAAATAAACCGAATGTAAACAATGCACATGAAAGTGAGTGCATGTGTGTGTACGCTCCCTGGACAATTTCATTTTAGTGTTTATAATTTGCAGCCCTTTGCCAGTCCACTGTTGGATGAAGTCTCCCGCAAGGCTGGGTCGGTCACGGCGGTTGTTTGACTAAACGTCGCTACGCTGACCAGCGCTAGTTGGTGAAAGCGAGGCCAGTGACCATTTCAGATGTCATTCGCCACTGATGATAGCCTCGCTTGGGAATCAAACTCACCGAGTTCATAACCTACAATGCACCGACCACTGTGCCACCACGCCACCCTGCTTTGTTGGATTATTTGGTAAGACATTGCCCGTGCGTTCTTCTGTGGATGTTCTCATATTGAAAAAGGTATTGCGAAAACAAATGTCTACGGTATAACACCAGTCACCGTATTTCGCATTTGTGGCGAATGACCAAAATGTCAGTGTGAGAAATGTGGCTTCAAGCGAGCCACCCCTGCATGTTTTTTTTTTATGTGGTCGAGAGTTATGGAGTAATGATTATTAAAAGGCCAAGGGAATGAAATGTACAGCTTCTCTCGCTTTGTCGCAGGTGGTTTCAAGCTGAGACGTGCGGAGTGTTTTGCGCGGTGTAAATGCCAGCAGGAGGTTAGGCTTGGATGCTGGCCACATTCTTCCAACTACTGTTCTGGCCGGAATATTTTCTAGAGAGAGAGAGGGGAGGGCAGGGGAGAGTTGGAGTAAGAGTGCGGGGGGAGTCCATCAGAGAAAGAAACAAAAAAAAGAAGACAAGAAAAAAAACCGAGCGCGGTGTTCCCTTCCTCGTCTTCTCTGAGACGTTTCCTTTTCAACGCCGGCACAATTCGACACTTCCCGCGAGCCCTTGAGCGGGAAGCCTGCTGACAGGTCACAGCGTGTAAAACTCAACTGGGACAAGTGTCTGCGCCGCTCCGCACCCTTTGCGTTGCAAGCTGATAATTTAACTCATTATTACGAATGAACTGATGTAGGCTTCTTTGGCGGAGTGGCGAGGAGAACGATGGCATGGCGCGATGGGAGGTTCAGTGGAAATGTGTAGCTCATTTCAATGCCTGGCACACACGCGACGCATCTCGAGAGATAGAGCCCATTTTGGGCGCCGGAAGAGAAGGCATTGGTGTGTCGGAGAAGTCGCAGGTCCTTTGGGCAAGGCCGTTGGCAGTGCAAGCTCTCAACTTGGCTGATTGTTGAGCCAGCCTGCGGGAAACCCAGAGGCATTGAGCACCTTCAGACTTTTACATCATCTCCGATTTGCTTTCATATTGTTGAACTGCGTAATATCTGACGTTTCGCTCCACGTGCCAGGAGCTTTTCCAAGGAGCTGAATTGTGCCACCCCGCTTTTCCCACTTTATTATCTACAATTGCTGGCTGCTGCTGCTGCGGGTGGCTGTGATTGGCTGGCACAGCTCTCTAACAAAGGCTGGCCACATCCTGTTGTTTTTTGGTTGGAGCGAAACGTCGGACATTGTGTCTAAAGAGCACGCGGCACAACCCAGAAACCCATCAGAGAGCGACGCATCACAACCGTGAAACCCGACGCCGCATTGGCGGCACCTTCACTCTTTGCTCATCAACTTCAGAGCTGTCACGTAAGCCGCCTTCACATCCATGAACTTTCAACTCACGTGACCCGGGGTGGGGGGGGGCAGGAAAAGAAAAAAAAACCCCTTCTAAAATAAATACAAGCGAAGAATAAACTAAGATGTTCAATATTTAACCCGATTTGAACTCGTGTGTTTCCTTTGCTGTTTAAGGATCGACCTTTATGTTATCACCGCCTGCGGCTTAGCGTCACTTGCCTAATGCCACGCGCGGCATTGCCAGTGCCAATCAACTTGATTCAGCCGCACGCAGGGCGGATATGCGGTTGCACGGGAGTGAGCCCTTGAAGTGCGGTGTTTACGGGGGGAGTCCTTCGTTTTTGTCAACAGCAGAGCTGTCAGGGCGCCCAAAGTCTCGGGCTCCTGGTGCCAGGGATTGGTGCCTCTCGGCCTCTCGGCACCGAACGGATGTCGGCGATGGGACACGGTTGACTCTTGCGGCAGAACTTGTGTCGAGTAACCATCTTCTTCATAACCAAAGCATCCAGTAGATACGAGCACAAACTTGCCCGACTCGGATTTATAACGCGTGATTTCTTGTGAGGCGAGCCCGTATACCCAGATCACTTTTGCGAATGCGACTTATCCTGGTTTCTTGAGTTTTCACTCGACAATGTTTATGAGTACTATTTAACGTGTCCCGAGATACATATATATGTAATGCTAAAGCCAAGCTACGTCTCAAAATAGAGAAACTACATCATCATCATGATCGTGAGCTACGATCAATCCGCTGCGGGGTGAAGGCCTTCTCGAGTGGCCACAAGCTCTCACAATCGTGAAATGTAATCACCATTCGCCTGGCATCACGTGATTTGATTTCATCGCTCCATCTCTTTGGTGGACACCTTCCCGGACGTGTAGAGAAATGACGAAAATTCGAAGTCATAAAAATCACTGTCATTATTCACCACAGACATATACTCTAATTTCCCTTTTTTGTTTAAAGCTGTCTGGCTATATAATGGCTACTCCACATTGTATTAATATTATGTATTGTAACCAAAAAAATGTGTATGGAAAATATATTCTATATACGTAAAAAAAATACTTGGAAAACGTATCGCCTCAAGTAGATTGTGCATGTTTTCTTTAAGCCGAATATATTGAGTGAGATGGCCTAACCTATGCAAAAATGTATGCAAGGTATCTCTTTCACACCTGTGGCATCCATCCTAAAGCCCCTTGCAATGTGACTGAAAACACACACGAGTGTAATTTTCCAAAATACACCGTCAAAGGTTAGGCTCTTAAATGAACACTCAAATATTGACAGACTTTTACCACGACCTATTGTTTCGGTGACAGCATTTTAATATGTTCTCTTGACTGTTCGACACAGCAAATTCCAAGCGTACGATCGCAAATGATAAATGTGCTATTTTATTACGTAAAGAACCCACGAACACATTCACGTTATGCATTGCCACGTATCTTCACATTTAAATCTCACCGCAGATTGAATTAGGTGAAGCAGTCAAAACATTGCAAGCTAAACCAAAACAAGATAGCAAGTTCAACAAGTTACAGCGCAGTTGTGTGACGTGCACATATATGTTTTGTTCTGATCTCAGCCAGCAAGAAAAATTGTGTACGTGATTGTGCTAGAGTAAGTTTTATATTACATTGGCGAGTGGTGGCGCAGTGTTTAGTGCACTGTGCTACGCGTGGATTTTTGTCCGGGTCCTCTGGTTTTTCCCTCCACATTTATAACATGCATTTAGAGTATTTGGCAGCTATAAATATCCACGTGATAAGCCACTTCGTTAAGCTGTAATTTGTGGCCAGCTCGCTTCTGAAAGATAGTTTTATAGCTCAGTGGGCTTTACCTGGTAAAATAAAAATAGTTAATACAGTAGTAGCTAACCAATCTTGATTTGCAGCACGATGTCTACTCGCAGCAGACATCGCAGCTGCCGCGATGTTCCCCTGAAGACGGGCGCTTGTGTTGCGTTCGAAACGTCGTGATTTATTTCATGTTATTTCTACCTACGTGACTTTACCGAACGAACCAAAGAGTACAGTAGTAGCTATTTAATATTGGTCCGATTTCTGACGATTGGTAACCTCAGTGACTGACAAGTGGACATTGTCCTGGGCTTTGCCTAGGTAGACTTGGCCTTAAAATTGTTACTTGGAGTGGTGTGAAAACATCGTCACTGGGAAAACCATGGCAGCCACGTGTGAGTCTCACCACCAAACCTGGGATCAATATAATTACCAACTGTGTGCATTGTTATCTGAAATTACAATCACATTGTGGTTGCAATTCATTGTGAAACAATTGCAATATCCCAGGTCTGCTGGCCACACACCCTCGTGTACCATTTGGGGCTTTGTAGGTGCGTGCTAATGGAAATTGCACAAACAATCAGTATAGCTTCGGAGGGTTATTGGTTTCTGTTTAGAAACGTTTTGCATGGGGAGGGTGTGGAGGAGGGTCAAGAGGTCATCATGATGAATGTGATGGATTCCACCACAAATGGATATCACTTCCTTCTTTCAACCTCTCCTCCGAGGTGTTCTTCCATGATCTGGTCATCGAGACTTTTCACCAACTTTGTCCAACACCACACATTATATTTGCTATAGCCATGGATAGGATGGAGAAATACTATATTTATATTATTACATGTAGGCCAGACAAACAAGACAGCGTCGTTAAAACTAAAATACAATAAAATTGTCTTGAACCATCAAGTGGTCTATGAGTGGTCAGCTTGAGAAGATCTCATCCAGCATTGGATAAAGCCATGCAAAGCTTAAGTCCTACATAATTTCCAGCGTGGAAAAAGAGCAGCTGTCCAGCAGGTGTGCAGCATCCTCCTCCACGTCACCGAGATCCTTAAACTTGCATAGAGACCCGCCAGACTCACAACAGTGAACTTTAAGAGTCAGACAGCGACCCATAGATTTACAGTGACTCATAGACTCACACACATGTATTAATTCTAGATTTAAAGCTTTCGTGACTGCAAGGATTCATACTCTTAGTTCTTTCGGTAAAGTCACGTAGGTAAAAAATGAAATTAAAATTAAAAAAAATAAAACAATGACGGAGACTTGTATTGTCTCCGAAACGTCGTGATTTTATTGTTTTATTTTTTATTATATTTTAATTTCATTTTTTACCTACGTGACTTTACCGAAAGAACTAAGAGTATCACACACATGTCTCAAGCATGGAAATAGCAACCGTCCAGCTTTTGTGCAGCATCCTCGTCCACATCGTGTCAGGTGCACAGTGGCTGTCTTGGATGCCGCAGGATGTGTTTGCCCCAGCCCGAGCACATTGTGCCTGAACATGTTCAGCTGGCTGCAAGGGCTCATCCAGCCTCGTGAAGGTGAACGAGTTGCTGATGGTGGAAGAGGCTCTCTCCCATTCCATCCGCCACAAGTGAACCAGTGATGTTCTCATGATGGACTCACGTAGATAATCATAGACACACACACAGAGTACCCACGGTGACGACGCACGAGTCCCTGAGTGGCAAAGACTCTCCTCCAGTGAACTGGTGATGTTCTAATTTGGATAAATAGTGGCCAGTTGCATTTCGCAAGTGAACATCTTAGGGATAGCAACGGTCCATGTGCACATGGGGTGACGTGAGAGTATGTGGATGAGGAAGTCAGGGTACAAGGTAGGAAACTATTTTCGACGCGTTTTTTTTGGGGGGGGGGCCTAGTGGAACTCTTTTGACGAGTTGTTTATTTTGCAAAGAAACCATCATTTGGCTTGTGACGCACACATCCCCTTGTTAGCACGTTTAATTTCGAGGTGTTTAGCATCCTGGGGAACATTGCAGCCACTGCTAAGAGGGCCTTTTTTTGTTGAGCTCTGCGTCATGAAAAAAAAATCATGGAACGTCCATTTATTTTAAGTCTCGAATTCCCATCTAAATTTAGACATGTCAGGCAGTGGTATTCCAGCATAAAGCTTGCAGACAATAAATAAATGTGTTTTCTGCATTGGCGGAGGTGCTGATGACTGCTGCCACATTCTGCGCATAGCACAAACGTCGCGGTGGAATTCTCAAGTGTGTTGAATGCGCACACCTATTTTTGAAATATGCAATGCGCTTGCAAACAACATTTTATAATAATTATTCTCAACATATATACGACCGAAACATAAAAGTACATTATTTAATATTGAATTTTACAAAACAAGGAATTCGTGCGGACGTTTTTGATGTAAGTGCATATTTATACAAGTCCGCGCATGCATACCGAATAAGGTTTTTTTTGTGGTAAAAAAATATATATATTAAAATTGTGGCGCCACGTTTTATAACAAGATTTGATTTAAATGTGAACAAAAAAATCCCTGGAATTTCCTTTGAAAAGTGTTGCTTTAAACATTTTTTTAAGATCCTTTACTTATGTTACATAACTAATGTAGCCAATAGGGTTAGGTGAGGATCAACACTAATTTAATTCCATACTGTGCAGAACCAGTTAGATTCCTCCCAGAATAGGTTTTCTGGAAGCTCTTACTGAGGCATGTGGGCGAAAGTCAGTGCAACTGGATTGAAAAGAGAACTTAGAGTCGAATGCCCTGCTTGTGTGATCTCCACACTCCTGCCGCTTATTTGACCGGACGTTGGTGAAAAATAAATTATCTTCAGGCACGAAGGCCCCCCCCTTCCCCCCTGCGCACAACGTCTGCTTTTGCTGAAAGCCCACGGCCACTTTCAAAGCCGCATTCGTTTTTTTTTCTCCCTTTTTTAAATTCTGACGGCTGTCTGTAAGGCTGAGAACGAAAGCAACAAAAAACGGGAAGATGTGAGAGAGAATTCTGGAGTTAACTACAGGCTGAAGAAATATATCCGTGCGTTGTATAAATCCATTCAGACCACACCCTGACTGCAGCTTTGGCTTGTTTGAACACATACTGCTTGATGACACTGGCCTAAAAGGCCAATGGACTGATCATGGACTAAAACATATCGTTAGTTATATGTGGAGAAACACAACAGAGTTTTGGTTATGTATGCTTGAACCTAGTATGCGGTTTCAGTAGCAGTCAGTCTAGAGATCGGTTGAAAGACTGGCCAAAAGTAGGACATTGGTCTTGTTTCAATTCAGAGTTGGCATGCACCATGGGTAACCAGTGGTCCCAGAGACACGATCATGTCCTCTCTATAGATTCGTTGATGGCATCCCACAACAAAATGCGACCCTCCGTGTGGTTCGCTGCGGCTGTGGCTGCGGTTGGCCATTGCAATGCACCACGAGATTAGCTACTGCTTCATGTGTTTGCGGTTGACGCAGATCCAGTTGTGTGCTGGAATAATATCAAAGCCGTGCGGCACATTCCCGCAAAAGATACAATAAAGCAAATGTGCACACAGCTCGTGTGAAGTTGAAATACACTGATTTGATTGTACGGTCGTAGCGAATTAATACAAACAAATTCGCAGTCCATTCTCAATATACTGCTGGATGAAGGCCTCCCGACAACAGTATTGGTCAGGAGGGTGTTTTGACCATACTTCACCACGTTGGTCAGTGTTGCTTGTTGAAGTGGAGATGAGGGAGAATGGCCAGGACTGGGTCACACAATCACTGGCCGCTGATGCGAGCGACAGGCAGGAATTAAACTTGAACCCGGGTAAACAAGTACAGCACTGCTCTCCCCGTCTGACATAATGATAGTTTGTACATAATAAGATCGGAATATCGTGCGTGAAGAAGCAAAAACAAAACCCTGTACGAACCAGAAGCTTAAACTATAAACAAAGTGTTCGCACGTGTTAAGATCTAACGCGCGCGCGCACAATGCGCGCGAGTTCGCGAAGTGGATGTCAAAACATCTCCTCCGAATCATTTGCTTTGGCCATCAAAAGATACCTATCTGCAGATCAGACACGATATTGCCTTGGTGATGGGAAATGTTTGTGGAAAGACAACCGGCATCACCAAGCAGTAGCCACATTCACTTACGTTCATTTTGTTGTATAACTGCGCCCACATGCTAATGGCGTGACTTTGCGGTAAGGGTTGTGATGGCAAACATCATTCGAACACCCGACACAACCCCCTCACACACTTTTGCCGAAAGGAACGCTGCCGGATGATGATGATGATGCTCGGACAAATCTCCATGCGCAAACAAAGCTCCAAGCGGTGAGTTTTAGTGATGAGAACCATTATCTACAATTATAGTAATGGGTGCTTAAATGTAAAGAGTGTGTAATATGGGAATTCACTTTTCCAATTCGTGGAGGAATCCGTGCCTTTTTTTTCTCTCGAACGCCCGTACTCAGAATATAGGCATCATCTCTTTTTGAACCATCGAGTAAATATTTCTCAAATTCGGCCAGAAAACTGGAAATAATTAATTTTCTGAATAAACCGCTCTTTAATAGTGGAAACAAAATAACGATGGATTAAAAATATGCACATGCTAATGACTTCAACGAAAAAACAACAACACAGGGTTCCCGTGCAGTGGATCGGTGATTCACTATAAAAGCTTTTCCACAACAATCTGAGCAAAACACACTTTTATGGCAGCCAAATAGCACGCTACTGCCATTGCATATATATGTAAAAGAAGAACTGATGTGAGAACTGGTTTATCCACACACCGGTGTGCTGAACTAAGAACTGTTTGGCATATTGTGTTTATGTGACAAACCATACAAATTTGCTGCGTCGGGTGGTAGCGAGTTTAACGACACATTTATATTTACGCGATCTAACAAAAAAACTATATTATGGAACCAAAGAATATGGATTCCTGCAGTCACGAAAGCTTCAAATAAAGATTATATTATGGAAAGGAAGAACTGTTGTAAAAAATAATATCCTTAACAACTTAACCCCACGTGGTTCCATAATCCGAATGGCACGTGCTTTGATTTAAAGACACATTGTTGGTGGCGCCACAGCATCACGCGAGCCCTTCATTGCACGTGGGACATTGTTTTCAACAAGAGCCACAGAAGCACCAACGAAAGAGAGAGGGAGCGGCCGATCTATGATTTACATAATTTAATATCGTATGGACAAATCTCTTTCAACAAAAACTGACCCTGCAAATGCGATGGCAACTAACGCGTTCAAGTAGGCCCACGATTGGCTTTGTTTTTGCCTCATTGATTGACCAAACATGTTGTTTAAACATTGCACCCTATTTCTTGAAGGATTCCCGTTATATAATGTTCAGCACACTGGACTTGCAATCTCGAGGTCACGGGTTCAATTAGATCTCCCCGACGCCACCCTGCCCCACCATCACCTCTGTCCACCCAACAGTGCGTATATAGGGGTACACCACAGTTAGTCAATGGACATGTCACGTGGGGTGGGATGCAGTGTGGGTACTCCCACCTCTTCCAAAAGTCGGCCAAACCTCACTCTCGATGGGCTCGCTAAATCTCCTTCTTGCGAAAGCCTTCTGCCAGCTGTGGCACGAGCAAGTAATTGCAGGGCTGCACCTTTATATACATGGTTTTTATTTTTCAATTTTTTTGCTGTGAATTTCACACCTGATGATGATTGCTTGTGTTGCATTCGAAACGTCGTGAGAATTTTTATTGTTTATATTTATATTATTTTATTGTTTCCCTTCTACGTGACTTTACCGAAAGAACCAAGATTACATGGTTTTTGTTTGAAAAAATACACGAAGATAGTATAAACACACTTGTTTTTTTTCTTTCATTTAAACGATCAGATCTATAACAATGTTGGCACTAATGATTTTGTATTTGTGATTTATTTATTTTTTGGGGCGAGTGGGAGGGGGGGTTTTTCTGGCTGCCCTGCGTGTGACTTGTGATGAGAGTTTCATTGAAGATGGGGCAGTGGTGGTCAGGGTCCTCGCAATGGTGGTGGAGTGGTTCAGGAGATTTGTCCAATGCTGTGAATCAGACTCTCTCTCTCTCTTCCTCATGAAATCTACATCTATATCGTTATCCTCTTTCTCGGTGCTTTGACCCAAGAGTTCTCTTGTTGGCACACATGTGGGAAGTCATACCACGCTGTGTTTGGTGGGCTCAGTCAATGTCAGATTACAAAAAAAAATCGTCTTATCAGAAAAAGCATCTGCCAGCTTTGCCAGAGTGCCAGTGATGCTGGTCGGTATTTCTTTACACAACAGACTTCCAGACCAAACAACGCCTTGGAAATTGCTATTCGGTTAATATGCACACGCTTAACCACATTGTTCCAGTGTAGTAAGGTACACTACATTAAAAATTCCATGAATAATTTTCGCCCACCCATAGCTTGGGGTTATTTTGTCTCGTAAATTAAACCAAACTTTTATGATTTTACATTGCACCCAATCTTTTTTTATTGACATAAAATTTGTACTAACACTAATTTGTAACAATGTAGATATGTAAAAAAGAATTAGCACAAAGTATTTATAAGTTGAAATATATGGTTGTGAGACAGCAATAAAATAAAATTAGAGTTATTTATCCTCAATAAAATACTAAGTAGCAGTTTCATGTCAATTCAGTTTAGTGAAAACATTCTTAGCTATCCCCCGTGGTGGCGTCAGCCAAACCGTATTACGGAGGCCTTTCATCTTCCACTTTTCTTGAACAACAACAACAAAGGCATTCGTAATAACCAGACAATTTAAACTATAAATCAAAGGTGCAGCATTCCACCAACAACATGGGATTGCTGGCACAATTTTTTAACCGTCCAATTTTCACTGGCAACCCACCGGCCACTTTGTCACTGTCTAGGACCCCGAGGCTCTATAAAGGACTGCTTCGTGACGCTATTGATTCAGGACCACTATCTCGTATTCATATGCATTGCAGCTTTTAAAATAGGGAGGGATTTTTTTTTCTATAGAATTCGCCAAAAAATGGCTCTTGTTGTTATTTGGGTTGCCGACTCCTGGTCTAGTGCACGTAGAGCCCCTTTTGTCAATAAACTGTCGGATGATGGCCTCCCCATGCCGAGGGCTATTTAACCACACTTCACCACCACGGGCAGTGCGAGTGAGTGAGTAGGTGAAGTACTCGTACAGAACTATTGATATTGGTGCACTGCCCGCAACTACTACAACACCTGCCACTATCACAAGGTGGCCACCCATGCAAGCACTATCTACGCTCAATCCTGCTTAGTGTCCCAGACATCTGACTGAATCAGTTGCGTTGCGGTTAATTCGATCACATGCTCAAGCACGTCGAACACAACCTCAGATACGAACCGGGTCAGTTACTTTTGACATCCAAACGGTTATCAACTAAGTCAGCCGGTCATGGGGTCAACCACACCACCACCCCCACCAACTTGTGCACAGCAGCAGAATTGATGCTCGCAACCACCAACAACCACTCGCTATAAATCTCTACCCGACGCCTGAAAACGGAGGAATTTTCGTTTGCCAATAAAATGCCAGTTGGAGCTGGGCTCATGCTGCCGTTTGATAATGGAGGCTTACAGGGGCGGGTGGAGCGCTGTTGTGTTTAGTCTACGGGGGGTGGTACAGCCCACGCTGGAAGTTCCCGGCGCATTCCGCAGAGAAAGCTCCCCCCTCCTCCTCGCCATCCTCCTTCACCCCGGCGCACGCAGACGGCTCCCACCGCTAAACGCCTCCATAGCTCGCCCCCCCCCCCGCTACAAGCTGCTTCATTCGGTTTTGAATTTCACTCTCCCGTCTCCCTTCTCGCGACGATGCTTTAAGCGTTCGCGAAATTGTGTCATCGCGGTTTGATACATTCGCGCTGACCCAGGTTGCTCTGCGTAGTCATTACTACGATGATGATGATGATGATCATCGTCAGCCATGGTCAATCCACTGCTGGATGAAGGCCGCCCCAAGCCGGCATCGTCTTCCATAATCTGGCGATGCACCAATATGAATCATTGCGTTTTGACTGAGATTAGGTGCGTTTGAGGTGTTTATATACGGTATATGGTGTGTATGTGTGTATATACATTCGTGTGGTAGTTGGCGATGCAGTTGTTGGCAAACTGCTCTATGAACCTTGCAATGAGTACAATATCTCATTATGGCTGCATCAGTGATAAGTACATTTTTATACGCCAGTGGATTGTCAAAATTGGTCATGATTACATTAAAAGTATGCATATATAAACATGTGGAAACATGCATACGGTACTTAATTTGTTTCCACACGACACTTTTACTAAATATTTTTTTACCTTTGTATAATTTCCTAAATCCTCTTGGCTATTGCCATTTTCTCTGGGCTCTCACCTGTTATGAAGTAAAATTATTGACACCATTCCTGTCTTTAGAACACACATTTTGGCTGTGCTATCCTACAGAGAGTCTTTTGAAATCACCTAAGAAATTGCAAGAAATTAGTTCAGTCCTCCGCGATTCATCGATTTGATGTCTGTGGAATGGACCTATCTTATGCAGAGCTGTGAGTGGATGGATTTTTTCTGGGTACTTCAGTTTCTCCATAAAAGCCACACTCATAAACGGAGTCAGCCAAACATCCCAATACGGGGCAAATAAACTTGAGGCTCAATGAGGCTTTTCTGGACAACTAAAGGCAATATTGTCAGATTGCTGTAAAAACGCAGAGTTGACCCTGGATGGTGCTTGGATGGATGACCACCATGAATGACAGGTTTTTTTTAAAGGTTTGTGGCTACTGTGTGGGCAGCAGAGGGCAGTGCCTAAAATAATTTGTTGTACTCTCCTTCTATGCTTCCACATCTATGCTCCCACCCCTTCAACAACCTACACTGAGAAGTTTGGTGAAGTATGGTCCATCAATCCCTGTGACCCACGCAGCGTGGGGAGGTCATATTTCAGCAATGGATTGAAAATAAAAGCCCCAAGTGAATGTGTAGCCTTACATAAGTGTCCAGATATGCATTGCGTGCTTCCGCGCGTGCGTTTAGACATCACAGACATCAATGAGCCAGAGATCCAAACTAAACAAGCTGCATGAAACGAGTATTGAGAAACCACAAACATGTTATAATGTGCTAGTAAATGAAGAAAATCTCCCTTTGATATCCTAACCCTGCAACAACAACAACAAAAAACTCCAGAAATATTTGTGCTCTGAAGAGTCATGGGGTGGAGTGGCCCCTTATTTGTGCAGAAGCCTGTTAATTATGTAAGCAAGTGTTGTGGTTATTAATTATTTGTAAATTGCATTGTTGTGGCTGGAGTTAAACATTGCCTTTGACCGCAATTGGTGTTATTAATGGGCTGGGTACTGCATTGTCTTTGATCGAATTACGATTTGCGTTTCAAGCGTTGGTTCCGTGAGAACGCTTGTGTTTTTGCCAGGCAGATAGAATTATCATTAAAAAAATGCCCTGTGTAGTCATTCCTAAAAAAACATATTATAGATAGTAAAAAATAACCAGCTAAAACCATTTCATGCCAGCGTAATACACGGAGCTCTAACTGCATAAATGGCACTTAGGGTCTCCTCCTGTATGTGCATCGCATTTAAGCAGAGATGTATACACGCAAGTGTCAGTGTGTGTGCCCATCCACCTTGATGTGTATATGCATGAATCAACGGTGTGACCATCACATGTTGCATTGGGTCAGCGGGTTTACTCTGTAAGGCTTGGTGATCCGCGTACAACCTCCCAACACCCCCCAGGGCTGCCAGGTGGCTCGGTCACAGCAGGACAGAAAGTGGATTGAATGCGCACGTGTGGAGGGAGCTGTGACGGTCATCCCCTCTTTTTTTTATTCTTCATTTTTTTTTACGATCAGTGGAAACAAGAAGATGCTCGGTCTATTTGGCACTTTGCTTCGTTCATCATTTCGTAATTTTTTAAATTTTTCTTTTTTAACATTTTTAAACTTAGCTTTATGTAAAAACCCCCACCTCTCGCTCACTCTCTCGCTCACTCCCACTCTCTCGCTCACTCTCTCGGTCACTCTCTCGGTCACTCTCTCGGTCACTCTCTCGCTCTCTCTCGTTCTGCACGCAGCCCTTCTCGCAGTCCGACGGCCTCCGACGTGTAGCTCATATCAGCATGTAGAGCTCCCCGTCATCTGTCACCGAGCACACGGCCTCCTCCATCGCCCACTGCTCCTTGAAGGCCGGCACGGCGTGGGTCCCCTCTTGTGCTGCACCGGTCGTCTCCGGACACCACGGGCTCCCTCCCACACGAAGCCCACATCCCTATGTATAGTAGGACACTCTGAGTCTTGAGATTCGGTAAAAGCTAGCTTGTATAAAACAAACCATTCTATTAGTCATAATAATAATAATAGCAGTCAATGCAATTGTTTTGCCCACCTTTCCCAGCGTGAATAATCAACAAAACATACATTTTCATGAAAACCGAAGTGAAATATGAAATATGCTTTCCTCCGAGCCTCTATTTCAAACCGGGCCTTATAAGGACAAAATATCTACCGGCAGAGCCTTTGCATACTGCGGGGCTTGGCTGCGTGTCTGCCGGTGAGCCCCACCTGTCAGGGGAGAACGCGATAACAGGGCCCTGCTCCACACTGAACCCTTGGCCCACTGCACGTAGGGTTCTGGGACTGCAGCCGGAAGCATGCGCCAAGGGCACAAGCTTGTTTGTCAGCGGGCTGAGTCCGATAAAATCGTGTCACGCAGTGGAACTATTGCTGAGAGATTCCTACCTGCCAACCAACCACACACACACGCACACTCTCTCCGCGTCCCCGGCCACCCCCCCCCCACCACCACCACCACCACCTCCTCCTGCCAAAGCGGAATCGAATCCACAGCGGCACTCACCAGCGGGCAGGCTAACTGAGTGACTGTTAGTATAATTGACAGTGAGCAAATTATATAATGAGCTGCGTGGCAACGGCACTCGACTTGGCCGCCTCGATGCAAGATAGCGGAAACCGCCAGTGGTGTGATAAGTCGTGTCAATGTTTAGCCCCAGCGCAAAGTCCACCAATAGGTTGTTGATCGAGCTAACCGTCGAACAAAATACGCTTTGTTTGGGTTACTATACCACAGCTGACGACAACGCAACATTTGTGGCAAACACGAGGGCGTATGAAGTTGAAACAAGCAATACAGGGCGAACCATCTATAGAGACCCCACAAAGAGAGTAGGGAGAAATGATAGAGTTCGCATTTCCTTTCAAAGCCTCTACATGTCTCCACACCAATCTCAATATCGCTTATTAAATCTGTTCACACTCTCCTCCGAAAGACATGTACGCATGCTCATTGCATGTTGTTGTGGATCATTGTGGGTAACGGTCCAGAGTGTCCTTGCTTCAACCAAATGCTGCTGGGTAAAACATTGGTTTCGACAGCCAAACGGGCCCATGACGACGCAGCTCTTTTTAATGAAATGTGGTGTGACAGAACGAAGTTTTGTAAGATGCCCAACCATCACATTCACAACAATCATCCCCGCACCTCCGAGTAGCACGGTTGGCTACGTACGGTGCGAAAGAAGTGCAGCATACGGTACATTCATACGAAAATTAGAGGTCATTATAAATCGGTGGGGTATCTATAACATGGATCGCCCTGTCATTTCTAGCTACCGTACAAGCACAATGTAAACACTGTTGAAGTTTGGGAGAGGCTCACAAAGTCGCGACAGCTCTCACCGCGACCCTGTCCCCTGGACTTTTGGTTTAGGTTTAAGGAGACGCGTTGCGTGGGGGGATGTTTTGGTGTTATCGTTTCTTTTTACCCTTGACCTAAAGTGCCCGCACCTTGCTACCTCGCCTATTGTCTTAGATCATTCCCAACTTCAGGTTGCCCCCTACTGACCAGATATATTTAACATGTCCTCGCTCTGCAAGTGGGCGATCGTGCATGTTTGGCCGTACAAACGAGTGTTTTAGAAAATGTACATAACAACGATACCACAGCTTCTTGGTTCTTTCGGTAAAGTCACGTAGAAAGGAAATAATAAAAGAATAAAAATATAATATAATAAAATACAATTCTCACGACGTTTCGGCCACAACGCAATCAGCCGTCCTCAGATGAAGAACAGGGTGTCGGAAATACAGCGTCCTTTCCGACAACTCTGTTTCTTCACCTGAGGACGCCTGCTTGCGTTGTGGCCGAAACGTTGTGAGAATTGTATTTTATTATGTTTTATTTTTATTATTTTATTATTTCCCTTCTACGTGACTTTACCGAAAGAACCAAGAAGATGAATCCCTGCAGTCACGAAAGCTTTAAATCGAAATTTTATTATGTTTTATTTTCATTATTTTATTATTTCCATTCTACGTGACTTTACCGAAAGAACCAAGAAGATGAATCCCTGCAGTCACGAAAGCTTTAAATCGAAATTTTATTATGTTTTATTTTTATTATTTTATTATTTCCCTTCTACGTGACTTTACCGAAAGAACCAAGAAGATGAATCCCTGCAGTCACGAAAGCTTTAAATCGAAAGATACCACAGCTGTTATTACTATTATTATTTGCTTAAGTTGTGTGAATATGTGATCAAGTATTATGTAAATATGGCTGTGTATTACAAGGAAATCAATTATTGTGAAGTATTTTTTATGTTTAAATGCAAGTATTTCTCGAAAAAGATAATCCATTGTAAACAGAGCATTAGTAAACAGTTGCGTTGCTATTAGGGACTTCACTTATTTAAAACCAGCCAAATTGACGACGTGGTTGGCCAAAACTTGGAGACCCAAACCATTGTTGGAAAGAGATATTACACGTGTATGCATGGATTTCCTCACTTGTTCTGTATCTGTGAATGCGTTGACTCTGTGTGCTACTATTTCTACCATTTGTCACGTGTACTGGATTTCTCGTTGTGACCCCTGGGATCTCCCTTGAAAGAGAGACTCTCGGTCTCAATGGGCACTCGCCTGGTGGTAAACAAAGATCACAACGACCTGCCTAGTGTAGATAGCCTCTTACAAAAAGAGGAGTATCACTGGAGACACAATGGTAGCGTGTAACTTAGAAGGGGGATGAGGTCCCTCCGACTAAAGAAAAGAAGCGAGGGTTTGAAAGGTGCTCTGAGAAGCCCTTAGGCGGATAGTCATCGCGTGGAAAGTGCGAAAAGAGGGTGTGACATTTCACTGACATTACACACAAATTAGCAGAGGCTAGACACGGGGTAATAAACACTCAGAAAAAATAGAAACTGCGTGGGTGGCGCCGCAGCAAGAAGCGGGGTTATGATCAGGGTGTGAGATGTGTGTGTGTGTGAAATGAGCAAATTCGTGTGTGGTGAAAGTGACATTTTAAAGAAAATAAACTGTTAGTTAAATGAGTGAACAAGACAGTGTGGGACATGGAATTTAAGGACGTTACAGAAACCGAGCATCCTTTTTTGTTCAATATTATGTTGTGGAGTGTAGAACAAAATATGTGCAACGAAAATGACTGCCTTGAGGAGTTTCCAAGGTTTGTTATGAGCGAGATGAGAGATTAATTCTGGCACGAGTTATGCCGTCTCAGCTGCATGCCTACCGCCATATTAATCATCAAGAGCCATGGGCTATCCACTGATGGATGAACGTCCGCCACATAGCGACCCCATTCTTCCCCGTGCCGCGATGCCTTTCCCTCTCTCCGTTTGACCTCCGCACGTGATTGATCTCATGGCTTCGTCTCTGCAACCTCTGCAAGTGGTCGTCCTCTCCTCTGGCTGCTAGTCTACTATTTGTAGAGTCCATCGGTCACCGTCCCTTCTAAGTGAAGTGTCCTGCCCACACCCGCTTATTTATTAACAGTCAATATGATGTCGCTGATTTGTGTTTGTTCCCTGATCCGTGCGAGTCTCTTGCTGTACCCCAGTGCAATTGCGAGCATGCATCTCCGTACACCTCGGCTTGTTTCCCATTTGCGTCGCCAGTGTCCATGTTTCTGGTACATGCCATAGCTGTAAAATATGCACTGATTGAAAACTTGCTTATTCGGGCACGCTGGTATTGTTGCGTTTTGAGTAACGAACGTGGCAGCCTCATCAGATATGCTGAAACGTTTCATTCAGCATTATTTAAATTGTTTGAAAATTAAGTTGTGAGTGTATATGGGAGTGCATGATATCCGCAGCGCCTCCTCTTACACATACTGTTTGCTGAGTGTCAGCATTCGCGATATACCAGTACACTTTAACACATAAACACTTTCTTAATTGTGATAGTTTTTTTCAAGATGCTGTCGTCGTGGTGGCGTGTAATGGCCAGCACACTGGACACTGGTTCGGTTCAATATCTCCTGGCGCGGCAGTGGAAAGAACGGTGCCAATTACTCAAATCTGCCCACCTCTGCCCACCCAGCAGTATGCATGGGATTAGCAGGTTGGGTGGTTTATGGGATGCTATTCGCAGGAATGACGCTATATAACTACCTCGCCTGGTATACAGGAGGTCGTGAGGTCGATCCCAACCCTGACGCCTGCTGCTGTATATTTGGAGTTGGCATGTTCTCCATGTGGTCGTGTGGATTTTTCTCCGAGCCCTCCGGTTTTTCCCTCCACATTTAGAATCAACATCACGCGTTTAGAGCATTTGGCTGCTATAAATGTCCACGTGATGACCCACATCGTTGAGCTATCATTTGGGATGGCCATGTTGCTTCTGAAAACGAGCTCTATAGCTGAGTGAGCTTTACCTGGTAAAATATACATTTGTTTTATTTAGCTTTCCAAGTTGGCTGGCAAGTGTGAAGAAGTAGGCCAAAATACCCTCTAAATGAGATGTTTAGAAGCTCCTTCTGTTGGAGGCCCTTCTGCATGTAATGGTAAAAACAAGAAATGCCAGGTCTGCACATTGACCTCATACATGCAATGATAATAAAAAAAATGTCTCCGTGTCCTGCCCTTTTGAGCAACACATGTAATTAATGTAAATGCTTCGCGAGATTTAGTCGGTTCAAAATGTCAGTGATTATATAACTCTGGAATTCGTTATTTTATTTGTTTGGCTGCATTGGCAAACATCAGTTGAGGTAGCGTAATGAAAATGCTGCTCTACATAGTTTGGCACTGAAATATTTATATATATTTATAATTTACGGTTCGACTGCATTTTCATTTTGCTTCCAGATCTTTATCATATTTAATTATGTATGTGAATTATAGCTGTGTAAAATGAACGCATACATTTTTTATGCAATTCATGCATTTTGGATAGACTACTCAATTTTTATGGGTATGATATAATTAATCATTTAACATAATCTTCTGCTCTTTGTCAAGCCAATACTTGATTAAGCTCTCTCCATGCCATGTCAGTCATGGTGATTGTTTGTTTGACTATACTCCACCATACTGGTAGTAAGTGGGGGTTGATGAAGGGCCCATGATAGTTCGTTCGCCATGGCCAGGAATCCAACTCAGGACGCCCAAGTTCATCACGTGGTGCGCTAACCAATGATGATGTGATCCTCGCAAATGTCAATCAAAACTCATTTACATAACAAAAGGAACGATGGGAACCTCATTTGCCAGTAAAAATATGATAATTGGTTCTTTACCCTTCTATCTGGCAACAAAACTGACACCTTTTTACAAGGAGTCATGTTTGCATAGACCGCAATACCTGCAGTCATAATACAAACAAAAGAACATAACTCTGATAATGTGCACTGTCCTTAAAGTGTGTGGATCAATCAACTTTAAGGACAGTGCACATTATCAGAGTTATGTTCTTTTGTTTGTATTATGACTGCAGGTATTGCGGTCTATGCAAACATGACTCCTTGTAAAAAGGTGTCAGTTTTGTTGCCAGATAGAAGGGTAAAGAACCAATTATCAAAAGGAACGATATTTCAAATTAAATTTGTTCCAACATACATTCAAATCCCCTATCGTGCAAAGTCCAAACATTCTTCCAATTTCAACGGTAGCGTGCCGAAATCTTCTTCAAGTGCCCTTTTTGAAAGAGTGTTTGCCCTCGGATTTAGAGTCTAGCCCGGCTAGGCTCAAATGACATTACTGACCCCCACCACCGAGGTTGATTTCATCGAAATCCCCTTCGGTTTCAGCCAGACGCTACGCGGCGGGCACACTGCCAAACGCGACATTGTCTTTCACAAAAGGAAATGTTGAGGCCATGTAACATGCGGTTATACATGCTAATGTCCGATGGGCACTCTTTCCAAGAATGTGCCATTGTGTGTTGATGTAATGGCTCATTTAACCGTTCACTAATCATAACGTCCTATTCTTTAGAAACACCCCCCCCCCCCAGCGGCACTGTTAACTTTGTCAGGATGCAGCACACACGATCCATGTTATCGTCTTCTCAGGAATATAAGACCAAACTTTTTTCTCCCCGTACTTTGAGGTTAAAGGTTGGGGGTGCTTCTCATAATCCCGTAGGTGAGTGCGTGTGACCAGAGTAAGC
Source organism: Lampetra fluviatilis (assembly GCF_964198595.1). Taxonomy (NCBI): domain Eukaryota; kingdom Metazoa; phylum Chordata; class Hyperoartia; order Petromyzontiformes; family Petromyzontidae; genus Lampetra; species Lampetra fluviatilis. The sequence goes on from NC_136292.1 coordinate 3,279,385, forward strand.
GGCGAGCGGCAGTGTCGTTGTTTTGTTGCGCTGCGAAGTTGGCGACCCGAGTTCGATTCCCGCTCACGACCGATCCACAAATACGAAGGAGACATCACAGCGATACACTCCGCAGCTCCTGACGAGGTTATCTGGACTTAACCACCTGAATGTGAAATGGTAGTTGTGGCTCTGCATCGACTTCATCAGTCACACGACAAGAAGAAGCTAAGCGTGCCGGGGCATTTTTTCGACAGTTTGGGTAAATGTCTGAGTTATAATCATGAGCCGACAAGAGAAAGTTAACGAGTGAATACGTAAAAAAAACATCACCACATTAATTCATAACATCGCCTCGCAACAGAAAGTACGGGCGCCGATGTGTTGGGTAATTGAGCTTCTTCAGAGCAGTAAAATTCAACGCCAAAAACCTCACCCGATTGTAAATTTATTTTATGTTAACAATGAAAGTGTTAATTAAAAAAAACGTTGTGCCCACGTGCCACTGATAAGACGGACACACTGCAACCCGTGCAATTGAGCTCCGATTAAGTCCATCTTAAAATGTCCAACTTTCCTTTGGCGGCCTCGGGGGTATGGGTGAGCTGGGGTCGGGGGCATTGATGTCCAAGGGAACAGACCCGCTTGAGACAACACCGGGACGAGTTCACGTTGCCGCATCACCCCTGTCAAAAAGTGGTACGCTCCTAATGTTGCTCGCAACCGCCGCGGGTTGAACAAAGGGCAGAGTGTGTGTGTGTGTGCGCGCGCTCACAGGTGTGGGGTTATGTGATATTGATATTGCCATAGCTGCCTGAAATGTCAGCTATCTCTAATGAGTCGTTTTGGCTGACACGTTATTTGCCGTGTTGTGGCATTTGCACGGCTGCGCGTAATAGCGATCGCGTGCGTGCCAACACGAGGCGCCACACGGGGAGCGAGGCAAACCGGCCTTCACGCCGCATGCGTACAGCAAGACAACATTTGTATCTTTGAAAAACAACCAGTGCCCGTCTTGTCGCCTAATCCGACGGTTAAAGGATAGGTTCCTGTGCGTTCTAAAAAATAAAAAGTTCCAGGGCTCGCAGGTAAAAAGTGCGGCCCGGGACGAGGTAAATGGCATCGGTGAAATTGCGTTTCGTGAAACGGACGGCGAATAACAATCGACTCGCTTCTCCTACTGCACTTCCCGGTATAGTCTCGTTCACCCATCGCCCTTCCTCTCTCGCCTCATCTACTCCTCCTGTTTTTTTTGCTCATTACATTTTCTTCTGTTCTCTCGCCTATTCCTCTCTCTCTCTTCACCGCCCACGCAGAGCCATCGTCTCCCGGTCCTATTTCTCCACTTGCATTGAGGAACCTGTAAACCGCGGGTGGTGGCACGTGGTGTTCCTGACCGTGTAGCTGCGGGTACTTTCTGTTGCAGGTCTTTTCAAAGAGGGGCAGGTTTACATTTCAAAGAGATTCCCAGTCTCCGGTTATTGGAAACAGCAGCTTTTATTGCTTTCTCAGCAGGGAAACTATGTCACAGAAGGTCTATTCGTAAGGCTCTCCATTTATTTTTACCCCCGATTTATCGTAAATACTCGATTTAAAAAATCATCAAACAGACAAGCAGCCAAAGGCTACGAAAATGGGTATTGCAACAACAACATCTTTGCATCAATTCCTTACGTACTTTATTTTGTTATAACTTAAATGTTTTTTTTACTTTATGTAATTATCTCAGTAGTCAGACAGGAACGTAACATAAACCATTTGTTGCATTACTAGAGCGGTATATTCATTGTACTTGGATTGAGGAGGGGCGATTGTAAAGTTTTAATTAATTTTCTGTCTATGCACTTACACACGTCGATGCTGAAGCCACACTAACAGATGCAATGCATTAGCTGAAAGGAATGAGTGCAGAGGGAAATTATGAAATGAATCTGCAGCTGAACTGCGCATAATTGAATCTATATGTGTAAGAGTTACTTATTATAAACGGTGACTCAAGAACTTTGGACAACTCAATCAGGCTTCTCGTGGCATTTTAATAAGCGCGGGCCAAACGGGCCGTACGGTAATGTCACAACTTTAATTTGAAACTTCATTTAAAGCTGGGCAAAAGCACACCACTTACGATGGATGTAAATAAGGGCACAATACTTTGGGTCAAAAAAAAAATAATCACCCGAAAAAAGATCACCCGGTTAACCTAAAGTCGAATTCCTTGCCCCGCCAAGGTTGACAGCTTCGTGAATGTGAGACAACTCATCGACCAGGGTGGGAGAGAGAGAGAGGAGGGGGGGGCAATTAAGGAATGCCGCGTGGAATGTTTGGCCGAGCGATGGAATTCCGAAGACCGCTAATAAAGAAGGGTTGACAGTTGATGAAATCAATTATCCGATGAAATCCGCAGATTAGCGTCGCAGGAATGGGAGGGGGACCCGTTTGGGGAGTGGCGGGCACGCAAGCTGTAATGACACACCGCACGCACCTGTCAGCCCGTATTATGGGCTCGCTCGCTCGCTCTCTCTCTCTCTGTATTATGCATTATTATTATTAAGATGGTATCGGTGGCCCGACAAGCACATTATTTCATGGTAAATTACACGAGCCCTTTTGTGAGGCACTGCATTTATTGTGGAACGCTTTATTATTTTCGCTAAGGCAACAGGCGTCGTTGTTGTTGTTTAACACCTGTCTGATGGAGAAGTCCATTGAAAGGCTATAGAGATCAGAATCAATAAAAAAAAAGTTGTAAATATTTTAATGCAAGTACTTTAGATATTCACCTGTAAGGTTGAAATATCCTGATAGGCATCGAACGCATTCCATTCCAGACGTACCCTTCCTTTTTTAAAGATTACCACTTTAATTGCATTCAATCTTTAAAACCCTCTACATTTCATTATACACGTGTTTCTGGGGTGCGGATAACTATTGTACCTAGCGAGGGCAAACGAGGTCACTCGCAAGAGAATGTTCTTAAATCGCATCCAACATTGCTTGCTCGAAGCAGGTCGGGTCCGTGGGTTAAGCAAACAGCGGAATCATTGCGTTGAATTTCGTGCAACTAAATAAATATATAACTAAGTACGCCAAATCCACTTAAGTTGCATTATTTGCAGGTATTAATAATGTCGCCCCAAACCCTTCAATGCTTAAACACAAACTGTGCATTTGTCAAAAACGATATAAAATAGGAACAAAATCCGAAGGAAATGTCACGCTGACGTGTTTCTGCGTTTGTTTAATTCAATTTTTCGTAATACAATCTGTGCTCGTGCTCATTATTGTCATTCTTGAAGCACGTTATATTTTGTCGTTAATGCGAGCTCGAAAACACACCTACGCGCACGCAACGTGGACGTACATTTTTACGGATTAATTTTAAAACACTCCGGTTGTGGAAAAAGAAAAACCACATCGCTTCGAATAAATATGTTCTGGTAGTTTCATCATAAAAAATTAAATATTTTTTTAGGAATAATAAAACCTCCGGAATATTTGAAAATGCTCGCAAATATTCGGAATGTCTGAGCCCACTGAGCAGGGTAGGAGGATGAATATTCTCACCGCACTCACCGGTTTCTCGGTGCAAAATATATCTGACCACGTGTTCCGGGAATTGAAACCACAGGCAGTGGAAGAGAGTACGGTTCAAGGCTGCCTGAGTATGATTACTTTGTAGCCGTGATGATTGATGTAGTACCCACCATGTACAATACACTCAGCAGTCAGAGTCCACAATCGTAAAATGCGATAATTATTGTAATGATAAAAAAGTAAGACAGGTAAAGGTGCAGCCCTGCAAATGCTTGCTCACACCACTGGTGGTTGAAGGGCCTCTCCTATGAGAGAGATTTAGAGAGCCCCTCTAGAGGATATTGATAATAATTATAATCATAATCCCTGTTATTTACCCACAAGAGCATCAATGTGTCCTATATAAATATTTAAGAAAGGTCCTACATTGGGATGTTTGACCATCATCATTAAATAGGTGGAAATCAAAAGTAGCCGGAGAAATCCCACGCATACGAGGGTATAACACTCAAAGCACCACGCAGAAAAATTCAACCCACAGACCAGACGATCGTGTGAGCGACAATAATGTGTGGACGGCACCCATTACTCGACTGCCATCTCCTGGATCCTCACAACTCTTTGCAGCATGACGCCTACAACACCTGGCAAGCACCGGTGGTCACCCATCCAAGTACTAACCAGGCCCGACTATCCGAAACTTCCGAAATGCAATGAGATCAGGTGGATTAACGGTGGAATTGAGCAAATGCAAAACCACCGCTGATGATATTCGCCGCAGGGATTTGAAACTGCTGGAATAAGTCGTTTTAACTGACGCGCTCATCTTATATGTCAGCTTCATCGTCATAATATGCACTGAACTATCCACTGCTGGATGAAGGCCTCCTCACTCCGTCGAGATCTCTCACCATCCTGCAATGTAACAATCCACCTGCACACGAGCTGATTTTGTTGCTTTAACTCTGCAGCGAATGCCCTCTTGGGCGGGTTCCATCCCTTAGCTGCCACTCTCGGGCTGGTCTCAACCACGAACCATCACAACTTCCAGCGACGCATCCTGCTCAAGCCCATTTACTTTTAAAGTATTTTACCGCACCTCCGATTAGCACGGTTGGCTACGCACAGTGTGAGAGAAGTTCAACATACGTATGTACATGCATGCCTACGTTCTCGAATTCAGGTGTTCCTCATTTTGTTTCTCAGTGTGACCTTGTTTTTAGCCCTACTCATGCTACCTTCTACCTAATGGAGTAAAAATTAATCAACCAACACGTCCTGTGTAAACGGGACGTGTTGGTTGATGAAAACAGATGACACATTCTATGTGTTCATCCCCATTCTGTGTAGGTAAACACTAAATACGTGTTATTTTAATTGTCTAATTTACGTGTATGTTTTTCATTGTCTGTGTTTGGTTTTCATCTCGCCATCCCTCCCTCTGTCCCATACCCCAGATGTTGTTGTTTGTTGTACCATCAAATCGATGGTGAGTGAACGCATGAAACAACAACAACCCCAGATAATTGATAGTTGACTCTATATATGTATATTACTTTTAAAGAGGTTATTACACTATAATCTGGTCAACAAAACCGAACCTTGGCGAACAATAACAACTTATAACAACAACTTGACCACATTTAAACGTTTTTAATGTTCAATGTGTAATGGATCTGAATATTGTAACGAAAATAACACTGGTCAACAAAAACAATTCTGGCCTTGACTTTTGCAGCTGTTTTAGACTAATTTCAGGGTGCTGATTCCAAATCTGATCTCAGATTTGCTCTATCACATCTAATTTTTATGCTATCGGCATACCCCATTTTCATTGATTTTACCCGAAATTAACTCTGTCACTTATGATTGCAGGTTGTTGCGAGTCAGTGACTGCTTTAGTGTTAAAATATGGTGCTGTATTTTTAGGATAGTGCGTTTATAATATAATTTTATGTAGATATCCACATTTATTTAATATTTTTCTTCTGCAGTTTTTATTGAAAATGCAATATTTGATATCTCAAAAACCTGATGTGATAGACAAAAACTGATGCCAGATTTGGAATCAGCACCCCAAAATTACATTAAATTCGTTGGAATACCTTATTCCAGAAAAAGTGTGTTGACCAGTGTAATCAAAGTTGCATTCAATTTCTGATCGTTCCATTCATGCAAATTGCATCGCAAATATCTGTAGCATTTGTAATGTGCGCCACTTGCATGCGCCTTTAGTTGTCACGTGCAATGTTGATCGTTTTCGTTACTAATATTTTCTCGCTTATATTTGATTACATTGGCACGTACCATTTACAAATCTGAACACTCAAGTGTCCATTGTGACAGCTAACGTTCATGTCCCAAAAATGAACAAGTGTTGCACCGAGCTGGGGCAACGAATGGCATTAGGGACATTTGTATGGAGGGAAATATCGACATATATGCACTACGGTACAATTTGTTCTTTGGACCCTGCATTGCATAAGTACGGGTTCTTTTCTCATTTTTTTTTTAAGCTGTGTCTTTCTGACCGGTCAGACAGCACCAAACATAATTAACATCTGCCGTCCGTGTATTTTAAAAATTCAGAAATAGAGAGGTTCCTCACAGCTGCAGAAATAATACAAGGAGGCTCCTTCATGTGGTAACGACATCATGAATCAAACGAACAGAATGCCTTGGTAGCCATGTATGTCCTTGTTTTGTATTTCATTAAATCGCAAAATATCATGTACAAATGGAAATACTCAATTCCTCATAGTGACCGCAACTTTTTATGCCCAAAAACTGCTTTTATTTTATGGTCTTGACTTGATGGGAAGAGTCACAGCGGCACGCCGTCATATTTAAATTAAAAGTACACTACCAAAATATGTGCATCATATTAATAATAAAACGATTTAAATTAAGAGGTGACGAGGTCGCATCGAGGTCACAAGACTGAACTGCCACAGCTGAGCAGCTGCCTGTGATAAAAGTTGGTTCTCAAGTGTCGCGAGTTAACTATCTGAGCCCGTCTTCTTGGTTCTTTCGGTAAAGTCACGTAGAAGGGAAATAATAAAATAATAAAAATAAAACATAATAAATAATTCTCACGACGTTTCGGCCACAACGCAAGCAGCCGTCCTCAGGTGAAGAACAGGTCTGTCTGTCTTTCCGAGCCGTCCTCAGGTGAAGAACAGGTCTGTCTGTTTTTCCGACAGACCTGTTCTTCACCTGAGGACGGCTGCTTGCGTTGTGGCCGAAACGTCGTGAGAATAGTATTTTATTATATTTTATTTTTATTATTTTATTATTTCCATTTTACGTGACTTTACCGAAAGAACCTAGAAGATGAATCCCTGCAGTCACGAAAGCTTTAAATCGAAATTTATCTGAGCCCGGTTACTAAATAATAAAAAAGGAAACACATCGTGTTGAATTTTATATTGCTCTTATGTTTGTTTTAACTCTATCTCTGCGAATTAAACATGTCGATGTGTCTGTCATGCAAAATAATTGTACTCCGTCGCAGGGCTTGAATGTGGGGACGGCTCTTCTCCGAGTGCGATTTCGAGGTCACTTGAAGGGATCTCAGAAGTAGTTTTGTGATATCTGCTTCCACAGACTGTTCTCGAACAGTCTATTCTAGAATAGATTGTATTTGTCTCATGACATGACAAACAGCAGTCATGATATAATTGTGGAAGAAGACAAAAAAATACTTTCACTTTATTATTAAAACGTGCAATAATTTACAGGTACTTGGAACACAAGTTCCACAAATGTTTCACCGCGTTTCTTGGACCAGTGGCACACAACTATAATTTCTGAGAATGATAAAAAAAAGCAAAGCTCTATATAAACAAAACAAAATATTCCCTCGCCCCCCCAAAAAAACCTCGCAGATCTCTACTCAGATTTGAGTCGGAGAGATGGGAAACATTGCAAAACAATAAACAGTGTGTGCAGTGTGCAAGTACGGGGCCTTATTCGGTTCCCCTGTGATTTACGGCCGTGGCTAGGAACGTTAATTGCACGCGAGATCATTTTAAACCTTTACCTTGAAGTAACCAGATATGCTGGAAAAGTAACGACCCGTTAGAATAACCTCCAGTAAGACTGGGAGCAACTTGATTATGCGCTGGCTTTTCTTACTGTCAAACCCTTTCGGAGACGGGTGGCTGCTTAAATTTACGGTGCTACTGCTCCTTTTGGCGACAAACACACATGAGTGGTTTTAGAGTTACGGGTAAAGGTGCAGCCCTGAAATTTGCTTTCTCACGCTATTGCTGGTGCGAGAGACTCCCATCGTAAGGGATATCTAAAGAACCCCTTTAGACCATATGTGGTCTACTCTTACAAGCTGGCCAGATGTCTCGGAAGAGGTAGAGGTACCCACACTATCCCACAACACCCGACCTACCTGTGGTATACATATTCATGTTGCTGGGGTGGACAGAGACAGGGAGATATAAGAAACTTGCCGCATTGATTCAACTGAATTGAAAATAAAACCAATATTTGCTGCGTCGATGCCTTGACAATTATCGTTCTTAATGATCAGCTGTAGATTTAGCTGCCACACCAGCAGAAGCAACCATCAATCACTGGATCCCATGTGCAGATAACCGCGTTGAAATAATTTGTCCAGTTACCAATGAATGCACGCAAATTTGGTTCTGTACTTTATTTGGATAAATTCCAGCTCTGAAAATGTAAATATAAGAGTCTGACTGTCAAGCAACGAACCTCAAGTATCTCATATTCAGGGTGAATGGGAAATGGTGCCCGCTCCTGTGAATGTGGACTCGAGGTGACTCAGAGGTTGGTCCGTTATATCTACTTCCGCGGGCCATTCACCAACACGAAGGCTTGTGCTGCTCTGCAAGGGCTCAGGAAGGTTTTATAATCTCGTGATGTGACACCGATAGTACGATCGGGATACAAGTTGGAAGGGGGGAGGGGGGGTGAATTACAAAAAAAAATTGAAAGAATAAAGAAAGAATCTGACCTGGGTGGCACGGTGGCAGTAAAGAAGGTTGTAGGTTTAAATCCTAGTCAGGGCTTCATGTAGACCATTATTCCGCCAGGGACAAGCAGCACTTTGTGGGAAGTCAATAGCGGTGCTCCTGTGGAGAGATTGATCCCCGACTCAGGAATGTGCAATTTTCATCATTCGCTGGCCCGGACCGCAAGCAGAGATGAGCACTGCTCAACACAGGCTGAATGTAAGATGCCCTTTTGGCTTTTAAGAAGCAAAAAAATGTATCAGGAATAACAATTATACTATTATAGTTAATGATCATTCTGAATACAAGTTGTGGCACTTATGTGCAATATGACTCTAAATGGTAATGGTTTTGTTTTGCTTATTGAAAATAATATAGTTGTTTTTGTTTTTTAAAGCACTGTTACGCAAATATAAATGGGTGTGTTTTGAACGGGGATAAACATATCGCTGGTTCACTGCAACATTATTGGCAGAACTACGAGCTCATGGCGTTAAGTTATTTGTACGCATGTACATTTCTGTACAAGAATGCAAACACAACACACGTTTTTAGGTCCCCAACATATCGGAATGCATGCAAACTTCAGGATATAAAAAAAAAATACAAAGTTTGCAATATAATTATTCAATTATCATTTGCGTCATTTGCGTCTCGGTAAATTAAATGGGCAGCACATGTTCCGCTACATATATTTTTTTCAAACCTGTCCTAGGGTGACCTGGCTTAGAAATCAAACTTTGGTGGGTAGCGTGCGAGGAGGCAGCGTGTGTGGCTCTGGGGAATTCACAACACTGCAACGCCGGTGCGGCATTGCCATGCACAACACAGCTGCCGTGGGCGTGCACGGAGAGTGTTCAGGTGGGCGAAGCCATGCCAGGCAAAATATCCCTTTCTGGTTATTTGCAACGGGAATCCGTAATACATTTAATGGCAGTCTTTCAGTTACCAGCTCGAAAGGAACAAGGCAAGCTTGTCCGTGCGGTGCAAAATAGTGTGCCGGTGTTCAAACAAGACAAAGAAACTGGAGCTCGCTCTCGTTTTTTTCTCCCCGCGATCCGCTGAGTGCATGGCAAATTCCAAATATTTTTCTAACTTGTTGGGAAGGAGAGTGTACACTTTCACAAGCCACAACGCGAGAAGCCGCATTCATATTAAACATCAACTATTTTGTTTGAAATATTGCATACCTTGCAGCAGTTTTTCATTTTCCTTTACAACCTCCAAGCTTTTTTTTGTACGTAGCATGAGACTAGGGTGGTGGGCAGGCAGGCAGGGCTGGGGGGGGGGTGAGAGAGAGAGAGAGAAAGTACTCGTGTTACTTAATACCAAGTGGTCATGCTCAGTGACCAAGTTGGTCCTGCTTGCTGTAAACAAGAACTCCCATTGCCACCTTTCCACGGCCACCCACATCGGTCAGCACCAGTCGTGACCTTCCCATCGGCGCCCCGCGCGAACAGGGGGCCACCAATACGCCCGCTCGATGTCTCCCCTGGCAGCGAGCACCACCAGAGAGAGAGAGAGATCGCTCAACAGAGGCCATTGTCTCGCCCCGCACTGACAGGGTTGTTGCGGGCGATCGTGTGCGGAGAGAGCGTCGCTAATAAACCATCCAGGAGTGGGGGGGACGGGGGACGTAGCGGAGGAGGAGGAGTGGGGAGGGGGGTGCTGAACCCACGGGAATTCGTGAAATTCGCCGCGGCCACTCATCTATCCCTAGCCGAGTGCCTTTACCGGTGTTGTCTTACCGCCCACCGCGTCGCCGGCTGAAAGCGGTTCCCATCGGACGCAGAGTTGGGGAGAGCGCTGAGGTCTCCGCTTTAGCGGCAGAACCCCAAGGGTTGGGTTTCATGGCTGAGCCTCGTTCTCAGGAATTAAACCACCGTTGTTACCAGCGCGGCGGCGGCGGTGGCGGTGGTGCGCCTCTCGCCACTGCACCCCACCCCGTGATGATGAGAAGCCGCGCGGTTGCGAACGAGCGCGCGCGCGTGTGCACGGTGCGCGATTTGCCCGAGCCGCTGTGAAAGAAGCAGCAGCATCAGTGGCGATGAGAAGCAATGATTTTTACTTTACTTTTATTAATTTTAATGTTTTACCTACGTGCCTTTACCGAAAAAACCTAAGAATAAGGAATGATTTGTGATTTTTATTTTATTTTTTATTAATTTTAATTTCATTTTTTACCTACGTGACTTTACCGAAATAATTAAGAGTATGAATCCTTGCAGTCACGAAAGCTTCAAATCTAGAATTACCTTGAGCTTGCTTGGGTCGCCGCGCCGGATTGGGTCACGTGTGCCCGTGACACATGAAAGAGATGGCTGGATGGATGAGCTCTCAGATGTGTGGTTTTTTGGGGTAATGCCGCGTGTTGTTCGGCGTGACGTCTGACGTTTCGCTCCACATGCTGGGAGCGTCTTCAGGAACTGTTCAGAAAGCTCTCAGAAAAGGGAGCGAAATGTTGGGCTGTACTGCGCGTTGTTCCTCGTGATGTCCGGCACATCGATCTGCGTGCTTGCGAGCTTCTACTTTCAGGAACTGCTCGTAAGAAGCTCCTACCACTTGGAGCAAAACGTCGGACATCGTTCTGAACAACGCACGGCACAACCCGAGAACGCATCTGGATACATATGCAGCACAGCTGTGAAAACCAACGCCGTAGCTGAATGGATCAATTCATCCAGTATCACAACATCCGTAATTACAGGGCTTTGTACCTGAACAACAACATACAATTTAGGAAGAAGTTTCCAGTCGGTGAACAAAACAGATGATAAGCATGTGCTGTAGCTGTTAGAATGGAAACAGACCTTTTTCTAAAAGGGGTATTTGTTTCGTGACGCATGTATTTTTGTTAACTTGAATAGAGTAACCCTCCTGAGTGCAAACTGCATGGTGATCCAAACTACCTCTGAGGACTTAGAATAGATTCGATTTTTGTTCTGCCCATATTCCAGATGCTCTGGTTTCATTCTTAGAGTTTTAAGTGAAAAACAAAATCTGGTGTTGTAAAAAAAGAAAGCAAGCAGAATGTAAAACTGTTTACTTAAAATCGAGTAAACAATTGTACATTATATATCGATGTTTAGATAACATTGCCAACGATTAATGCTATGTAGTAAACATCACATTAAGTACACAGGCCCTCACTAACAAAATAGTCCCTTGAGTTTTGCACATCTGTTAGGACACAAGAGACACGGAAATAAATAAATCTACAACACTTTGTCAATCCAATGCTGGATGAAGGCCTCCCCCATGCCATGGCAAATCATGACAATTCATTGCATCACTGTGGTGGATTGACATGGGGTCTGAATTGTTAAATTCGTATTAATACATACAAAATCAATGTCTGGAGAAAGCTATGATGAATGCTAATCTATAAGATAACAAATAATGAATTATATCAGTGTACGTATTCATAATACAGGAAATTTTTTCGTACTCAGACTGTAAATGTTGTGGCTTTGCTCTCCAACACACCGGTGTGCTGTACTAGTAACGAATTGCCATGTTCTGTTTACATGACAAACTTTACTAATTGGCTGTGTTGGGTGGTGGCGGCTTGAACAAAACTTTCATATATTTACGCGATCTAACCCTAATACAACTGTATTATGGATGATATTGGTCGCGAAAGCCTACGTGTTAAACCGTATGTATGTTGATTTTCTTTCGCACCGTACGTAGCTCACCGTGCTAAAGGGGATGCGGTGGTGTCACTCACGTGGTTGGTATGGGCCCTGGTGCAAGGAATGTGGAGCCCTGTCAGATTACCTCCCTCTTCATAGCCTGGTGCCGTGACTCCCTCCGGCTTTGTGAGCACCGGTGCAGTTGCACCGCCTGCACACTCGATAGCTACACCACTCAACTACGTCATACACTGCACCAGTGCAAAACGCTTTCCGCTTCAATCAGTTCTTAGATTCAGAAAATGTTATTTAAACTCCAGACCATGATTGCCGAGAGCTATACATCATTGTTCACCTCAAAGAACGGACGTTCTTGCCTGATGCAGTGGCTCTCTTGACGAATTCAATGTGTAACACGTGCCATGGCAGATGTCCGGCTGTGTATAAATCTTGCCAACTGTTAGCAACAATGTTGGATTTGTTTATGAAAGTGCAGTGTTTGGCTGTACACCATGGCCACGATCAGCCAAATATGAAAGGCCAACACACGCAGTTTAACGGACGTGTCTATCCATTGCAATGTACCAGCCATTACTGGCTCTGAGAAGCACGCTGGTGTGAGGATTTAGAGGCATAGCACTTAGTATGTCCCTTGTCAGCCGTTATATATTCTTCAGAACTACATCCACACGTAGTGCGATCCATATTCTGCACATTTTGCACATATTTAAGCTCTCTGCTGCCAAGACGGAAATGAAAGAATTGACTTTTGTGAAGAGCTCCATGGAAAATGCATGTTGCAAAAACCAAATTGGGTCTTGATCCATAATAGAGGGGGGGGTATTGATGTGAGTGTGTGGTCAGCGTCTGTGTTTGGATGACAGGCGTCCAATGAAAACAAGATATCGTTGCGTTTAATCGAGACTTGAAAAGATGCAATGAGTGAGCTCACGCACTGTATACAGTGAAGGACGGTTTTTTTGGTCTTGTTTTCCTGTTGAAACCATGACCTAAATCTTAAAACTGGAGTCTTGAAAAATGGCGTATCATCCTATTTATACAATAGAGGGTCATTGCCTGATCCGTATGAAACCTTTTTTTCAAATGTGGTGCTCAAAATATGGATTATGCATGCTGTGTTATGGATACAATTTGTTACAAGATTCTGTGCGAGTTTTCCAACCTGAAATGTGTGTTTTAATCCTCGCGAGCATTGCAATCATTGCCTCTGCAAGATTCACACCAACATCTGTAATTGTCTTTAGGAGGTGAGTGCATAAACTTGAGGTGCAGTAGAAAACGTTTTCTGCCAATGACTGTTCTACCACAAGAGATGGGCTGTTCCCTGTCGTTGTATAAATTATAGGTTCAATCTTGATTTGTAGCTTTCGTGACTGCGGGAATCCATACTCTTTGGTTCTTTCGGTAAAGCCACGTGGTTAGAAAAAATAATAGATCACGACGTTTCGATCGCAACACAAGCTACAGGAGCACTGCTGTGTTTGTTTCACACCTGATGACGGTTGCTTGTGTTGCGATCAAAACGTCGTGATCTAGTATTTTTTCTACCTACGTAAATTATAGGCTCCCATACATGCCCTGGATTTTGTTTGAACACACTGGGGGGGGGCGGGGGAAGGCCGTTGTAATCGCAGGAGTTGGAAGGTTTCTTGAATCTATCTGGGCGAAAGCTTTGAGTTGTATGCGTGGTGGTGGGGGGGTTCTCTGGGTACTTTGATTCACCTGCATCTCTGATTAGCACGGTTGGCTACATACGGTGCGAAATAAGTTCAACGTACATACATGAAGCCAAATGCTCTATAAAGAAATTGACTAAATAATATTCATATTCTTAGGTTTTTTCGGTAAAGTCACGTAGGTAAAACATCAAAATTAATAAAAAATAAAATAAAGATCACGACGTTTCGGAGGCAACACAAGTCTCCGTCATCAGGTGGGACCGTCACAGCCAGATTAGCTGCATCAAGTGAGGCAATGATTCAAGATGTAATCCCTTATAAGCAAGTTGAGGGGGGAGGAGAGGGGGGGGGGCTCATCAGAATGTGGTAGCCAATGAATGGAACGTATCGGGAGGGAGGGGGGCGGGGCTCAAGGACGGCACGGAGTGCCACGTACAACGCATCGGGAGGGGGAGGGGGGCGGGGCCAAAAGGATGGGCGACGGCTTGGACGCGGTTGAGCGCAAGCGACTACTGCTGCACACGCCAACGCATTGGACAGAGAGGGGGGGAGGGGAGGCCTGATACACATGATAGAAAAGAACGAAAATGCCCATGTTTATACCAATGCTGGCTGAACAATGAAGAGAGTACTGTTAAACACTGGGGATGTTAACACTCGGTAAAGTAAAGTAAAATAGTGCCTGTCAGATAAGATGGTCCAAAAAAGTGTAATTAAGTCTTTTTTGCGTGGTTGATAACATCTTTCCAATGATTACTAAGTTTGTACCCATCATCACGGTTGAAATTATGTCTGTGTTTGTATATTTGTATGGCTTCGTGTACAAACCTTTGATGGTAGCCAGGAGACTAGCCAGGAGACTGGCTACCATCAAAGGTTTGTACACGAAGCCATACAAATATACAAACACAGACATAATTTCAACCGTGATGATGGGTACAAACTTAGCAATCATTGGAAAGATGTTATCAACCACGCAAAAAAGACTTAATTACACTTTTTTGGACCATCTTATCTGACAGACACTATTTTACTTTACTTTACCGAGTGTTAACATCCCCAGTGTTTAACAGTACTCTCTTCATTGTTCAGCCAGCATTGGTATAAACATGGGCATTTTCGTTCTTTTCTATCATGTGTATCAGGCCTCCCCTCCCCCCCCTCTCTGTCCAATGCGTTGGCGTGTGCAGCAGTAGTCGCTTGCACTCAACCGCGTCCAAGCCGTCGCCCATCCTTTTGGCCCCACCCCCCTCCCTCTCCCGATGCGTTGTACGTGGCACTCCGTGCCGTCCTTGAGCCCCGCCCCCCTCCCTCCCGATACGTTCCATTCATTGGCTACCACATTCTGATGAGCTCCCCCCCCCCTCTCCTCCCCCCTCAACTTGCTTATAAGGGATTACATCTTGAATCATTGCCTCACTTGATGCAGCTAATCTGGCTGTGACGGTCCCACCTGATGACGGAGACTTGTGTTGCCTCCGAAACGTCGTGATCTTTATTTTATTTTTTATTAATTTGGATGTTTTACCTACGTGACTTTACCGAAAAAACCTAAGAATATGAATCCTTGCAGTCACGAAAGCTTCAAATCTAGAATTAATGGCTAACTGATGTCAATGCAGCACCCTCGTGAAAGTCTTGAAACTCAGTGAGGCTTTTCCTGGGAAAAAGCGCCCCATCATTAGAGTACAATTATAAATACAAGCATTGTAATTATTTCCATAACAGGGTTAAAGAAACAAAACTTGAATGAAGGATGCAAAGATAGATGTGAAGAATTCGTAGCATGTAAAACGAGAGCCTTATTTTACCTTGTAAACCAACAACACAAAAACTCAAATATGAAGTGGGGATTAACACGCAAAAGTCTTTATTTGTATTTTTTTGAAGGAAGGGAAAAGTATTGGAGGGATCAGCACTTTTGTCCTCATGGAACAGCGCGGCTATTATTCCGCTGAAATGGCGCTGCTCTTTCAGAACTTTTATAAATGTTGCAAAAACATAGGAAAATTCACCGATATTATAATATATCGCCTGTATGGTTTATTTTGCTTTGAGTTTTTCGTGAGATTAAAGCTTTCTTCGTATTTACTTAAGAGCATGTTTCATTAGTCTTTCACCTATAATTAATTTCTGCTGCACTAATTTGAACCTTTATGGCCTCACGCTTTTATTTGGCGTTGTGTATGTGATATAAGGCACCGCTTGTAATTGGAAGAGCGATTCTAATGCCATTTAGGCTTATGTGCGAGTAAATGACCCATTAATTTTGGTTGGCTTTGAATTTCAGCGAGCTTAAGTTATTAATGCCTAATGCGCGTAATTTAACAAATGGCTCTCCGCTCAATTGAAACCACGTGCACCGGCATATTGCGCCGCGTAGCAAGCTTGCTTGCGCTTGCATCGCGTTCTTGAGCGTTTGTCAAAATATGGAAAACAGCGGTTGCCCGAGCTACAGGCAGAGCATGCAACCTCCCACATCTGTCAGCCGTGAGAATGTCCGATTCTCTTGTCCGATGCTTCACTCGCCAAACCCCTGTGTGGTCCCATGCATGGGCATGCATGCACTGCTGATGTGATTTGTCACAGGAACTGCAATGCAAACATATGTTTGGTACACATTCTACGTATCTGCAAGCTCACCCCCCCCTCTCCCCACCCCCTTAGCTGATATCATTTCTAACAGCCACAGTTCTGTGGCCAGCTCTTTAAACACATAGCCTTTGTAATCGCTGCAAAGTTATTTTTTTCATATCGAATGCATGTATTTTGTGCATGGGCTGTAATTACTGGCCAAACGTCGTACTCAGATTTGAAATGTTGTGACTTGCCTCTCCAACACACCGGTGTGCTGTACTAGTGACGAATTGGCCACGTTCTGTTTACGTGACAACCCTCACTAGTTGGCTGTGTCGGGTGGTGGCGGGTTTCAACGACACATTTATATACTTACGCCATTTAACCCCCCAAAAACCCCCTCTATTATGGACGATGTTGATCGCGAAGGCCCTACGCGTGTAGCTGGCTGCATGGATGCATGTACAGGGTGGAGCGGTAGTGCGGCAGCAGACTTCTTGATTCTCGGCCACAGCTGATGGCCACTGGTGAATGGTGTCTGCAGCGGTCCTGAGCACCACCATCATCAATCGACAATGACCAGTGCGGCGAAGTGCGGTCCAACAACCACCACGACTGAAAGGAGCGGTGAGGTCTTCACTCGCGCCTCCAGTCAGCACGCTTGGCTGCATGTGGTGCGAGAGAGGGTTCACACATTGACACAGCCGTGGATTTACAATGCGCTGTGCATTACATTTGTTGTATCAGTGGTACTTTGGTATGCATAACGGGTGTCTGTATAGACGCCACGTGCGTGTTTAGAAGCGTGGCTCTAGTTTGGACGACCTTTTTATCGACTTCCCTCTACGACGAGCTGCCCTTGCTTCACGCAAAACACCGCTCCGTCGCGTTCCGTCTCGGCATCTGAATGCTTAAGTGTAAGTTGTGGGATTTGTTTGGCTCCCTCGAGAATCGAAACAGCTTCGTCACACTGTGGATACAAAACAACAACAACAGCCACAAGTAACAGGGAGTGGGTGAGATCTCGAAGTGAAATCCATTTTACCGCGAGTGCAAACTATTGGTTCAACGTGGCATTGAAATGTCAACTCCCGTTCAATGGCTCCTCTGATCTCGCGAGCATCTTTCAGGCGGCTTTCCCCGTGTAAATACATCGCTAAGTGCGGGGTTGGCCCAGGGTCGTCTCAGAGGCAGTCCTGCAATTGACGAACGTTCGAACGCCACACATCGGCCCACCAATCGGAAGACACTTTCTCAACACTCCAGGGTCACCAACATTGCAGCCATGGCAACAGGCGTCGTTATTTTTCCATTGCATTGTCAAGTGCGATTTGACACGAAGCATGTGGGTCCATCCACTTGTGTCGTCGGAATTCCCATGACATTCAGTGCGGAAGCAAAACTGTTTGGTAGAGCTCGTCTTGGCTAAGGATGACATCTTCAACAGTGCATAGTGTCAACAAACGAAATTCGTCAAGGTGCTCGAACTGATTCCAATGGCAATAGAACAACACATTTATAACACGTTTTTTTAAACATTTATTTTCATAAACTACGAGTAAGATTGCCTAACACACTTTCCTGTAGCCAATTAAAATAATAAAAGTTGCCCAAAACAAATGTAGAGATAAAACAACGACTAATGTTTCGTGTTTATGTCAGGGATGGTACCGCGGTGTAATGGTTAGCACCCGAGATTTGCAATCCAGAGATCGCCACTTCGATGTTTATCTCCTGGCATGGCAGTTAAAGTCATGGGGCAAGTTTCTTAAATCTCCGCACCCGACGGTATGAGTACACCACAGTTCGTCGATCAGCAGATCGGTACGGTCTGCCTCTTCCAAGATGTCTGGCCAGCTGAGAAGAATCGACCAAACACCCTCTGCAGGTGGCTCCTCTTAAGAGCTGCCACTAAACGGGGGGCCCCTTCTGCCAGCAGTGGCATGAGCAAGCAAATTGCAGGGCTACACCTCGTCCTCTTTGACATGATGTTAACGAGCAGCAATGTATCCTGAACTTGCGTAAAAGGAGCAGCGATGAACTACTTGGGTCTGAGTCTGACAGGGGCTCTAAGAATGTACGAGGGCAGTCGAAATTCAGCTTTAACATAAGATGGGAAAACACCAACCTGCCACGACATTTATTTAGTCAGGTTCACGTGTGCGTGTGTGTGTGTTAACATTCTAAACACCAAGAAAATTATGTCAGTAATCATCTTTTAAAGCGTACTTTCTTCAAAAACGTTGTAAAAAATAAATAAATTGAACATGATTAAGTGATCTTTAATATCTTTGTCCAAACTAAAATTTTTGTTATAAAACAAATATCGTATCAGTTTCAGGGCTTTTGAGCACATGCGTGTTTAATGTACTCGCACGGTAGTTGAAAACCTGCCGGAGATGATTGATGTGCCCTGAATTGCCCCATGCAATAACAAGCATTAAGTCAGCTCTACTCCTGGAAAAATATTGCGTAAGTGTTACATACATGATGTTATCACCTCATTTGTGGAATTCTCGCGCTCACTTCTGAAATATACATTTTCTGTGAAATGTCAAGGAGCGCCCAGAGTTGCGAGGGACATAAAACATGTCACGAGTATTCAATGTGTGTATTTTTCCATCAATTGATGAAAAGTAATTTTGATATATATCTGCATATATATGTCAAAACAGTTGACGTTAGCAAGCATGTGGGTGCCCTTCACACATGTGTAGGCATACGTTTAGATACAGCACGCTGTGGTGTAATGGTTAGCATGATGGACTTACAATCCCAACGTTTGATTCGATCTTCCATAGTGGGTTTAGCTTCTTGTCCACCCGGCAATCTAAACGGGATTCGCCACAGCGAGGCGATTGGCAGGTCGCTTGTGGAGGGATCGAGTTTTGGGCACTTCAACATCTTCCAAGACGTCTGTCTGGTCAGCGTGGTAGAGTTAGGCCCTTCTGTCAACAGTGGCGTGAGCAAGCAATTGCAGGGCTGCACCTTTACTCGTTTTACCTCTTTTTAAATGTGAAACATAAGGAATGAACTGGGCTTGGGAAATAGCACAAGTTTTGTTTCAAGTCACGCCAACATTAGCACTGTTTTTCATCACGGCTGAGTTTTAAAAAAAGCTTCTAAATGTATGTGCGGTGTCCATGTGCATTGTTTCGGGGATTTGAATTTCCTTGGGATTATGATTTCCTAAGCCATAATAGTAATCGCTTAAATATGGCATTACACATTCCGGATTTCCTTTGCATTCCAGATGTGGGCTTCAGTTTTGTTCATGTCAACCTCTTCTGGAGCTTTTATCGAATGATTAACAGCTCGGAGCTGAACACCCCCCCCCCTCCCGTGGTTTATAGAGCTGTCTGCGGCGGGTGGGTCACATGCTGGCTTTGGAGCGTCACTGTGATCAATTGTTGCCTTCTTGATCCAAAAATATCTCATCTGAGAAAGTGCAGTGCAGCCCACTAGTGGAAGCATAGGCACACACGCAAAAAATATAACAAAACGCTATGTACTCTTTGTTCTTTCGGTAAAGTCACGTAGAAAGAAAAGAATAAAATAAATACGTGACTTTACCGAAAGAACCAAAGAGTAATTCGTACAGTCACGAAAGCTTCAAATGAAGTTTCAAACGCTATGTTTTTACGTACATATGAAGGTGATCCATTTATAGATATCCCACTGGTATCTAATGATCCTCTTCCCAAAGCAAAATAACAAATAATAATTGGTGTCATTGTGGAGAAATTTAAATAACAAAATAAAAAAGTTTAGCACGTAGGCTTTAAAGACCAATGTTACGTTTCATCATTGATTTTTGGGTTGTGTTGCAGAAGTAAAATGTGTGTTGTCCACCCTCCAGCATTATCAGGAAGTTAGCAAAATCAGTTGCCCAAATTCCCTGGAACGAGCAGTGAAACGTTGTACCCAATTGTTAAATGTGGTGGATTGATCACCAACGCTGCTGAAGCAGTAATAATTTGGCCACGTTTGTTCACTTAACTTTATTAATTGGATGTGTTGGGTGGAGGAGATTGTACGGCACACATTTTACTTAAGCAGCGATTTGATCCAAAAAAAGAATTATGAATCGAAGTAGAAAAGTACACAATATGACTCCGTGTATTTACCTCTCCCTGACTTGATTGGTTAAGGTGAGAGCGATGGCTCCATATCATGACAAAAAGTGTTTTTGTTAAAAACTGTTTATTGAAATTGGTGGTGAAATACAATGTTTTCTAAAATTACTGAAATTTCTCCCTGTTGTTTTAGTGTCTCACTTTTTAGATGGACTACATTTTATGCCAATACCGCACGTGTGTGGTCATCAATATTAATATTAACTTTTTGTCAACTAAAAAAAAACTTGGCGAAGTTATTTTTGGCAGTCATGGACACATCAGTTTGTTCTTGTTTGTGTTGAAGATAAGTTCAGCTGGCTGCAAGCTGAATTAATCCATTGGCATTGTTCAAAACTAGGTTAGCACGAGTTTACTTTTCCATCTAGGAATCTTCCTGAATAAAATTGCGATCCATATCGGCCTCTGGTGGTTTTCCCGAGAGAATTAGGTCACAGGAGGAATGTCTGGTGCAGTGTTTGTGCGTGGCACTATGAACCCAGAGGCCTGAGTGTGATGCCCGGCCATGACTAGCATCAGTGGCTGATGATATCTGAACTGAACTTGGATTCGTTCCCCTTCACCAACTTCTGCTAACCAGCTTGATCGAGTATTGTCAACTAACCCATATGACTAACACAGCACGAGGATGACTTCATCCAGCAATAGATTAACAAAAGACTGTCAATTATAATATTTAGGTCATAGCGAGCCCCAATGTTACACAGTTGGCTGCATTGTTATATAATATATGCTATATATATACATATTCACCCGTGCCAAACAGCTGTCAAGAAATTTGTACTGTCAAGACCGATAGATGTAACATTAACAGAGCTACCACAGCATGGTTCCAGTCACATTTCCCTTCCCAGAGAGCGTGGTGATGGGAGATGCTGGCGTATGACTCCACGCACCCCTTGCACCCTGCCATCATCTTTGCTGACAGCATGAAATACGACGAATCGAAAACAGACATTCTCACACGTAAAAAAAACGAGCTAAATCGCCATGAGACTTGCAACATTCTGCCAAACTTATATTAATATAATTATACTTGTAAAATAACCATAAGGGAGCACATGTGTGTGTGTACATGTATGCATGCGTGTGTCTTTGTGGGGAGCGGTGGTGTAGTGGTTATCGCGCTGCGCTATGAACCCGGCGACCCGGTTTCGATTCCCGCTCACGGCCAACACCAGTGACAATAATCTGAACCAGTCGTAGGCCTCCCCTAGATCGACTCAGCCTCAAATGAGTACCTGGTGCAGTGTATAAACATCGCCACTGGGGAGACAAAGGCGGTAGGGCGTGGTGCTGGCCACCCACCCCCTCGTGTACCGTTCTGGCCTTCATAGGTGCTCGCTAACAGCACTTGCCCCTACAGTTTATTAAGGCTATACGGGGGATTTTTTTCTTTGATGTGTGTGTCAAGGACAAATATTCCTCGTGTAGCCTATATAGACTGTTGCACAGAGTGCTGTTGTTAGTGTGTGGGGAGGCAGTGGCTTACTGGTGCTATTAGCCCGACGAATTGAGTTCAGTTCCCTGCGATGACTGAAATGAGAGGTTCGTGATGTCTGCACTGGTCCTTGGCCTTCAGCCTCAAATGATTACTGGGTACATGTGCGACCATGATCGATCATGAACACTGAAGATAGCCACAACACCGCCACGTGTACCGAGTCAGCCACAATAGGCACTCAGGGACAGCACATTCCCGAACAGCCTAACAGACTATGATACATCTACGATGTTTGTCTTTGTGTGCGTGCATGTGTATGCATACACATATATGTGGCATTGTGGTTATGTAAGGCGCCTTTAACTAAAGTCTCAAGGCACATTGTAAGAAAAATGATAAGCAACGGCCAAGAGAGAAGAAGCGAAAGAGAATAAACTGACTGCAAGTTGCTAGAACGCTGTGCTGTAGTCCCGGTAATGGGTTTCAAATCCCAGCCACGCAGCCATGCACATCATCAGTGGCAAGTGCTACTTGAACTTGCGCCTCCAATAAATCAACTCAGAGCCAAATGGTTACCTATTATGGCGCATAAACATTGGCAGTAGAGATACAAAGGTGGCCAGGCATCGTTCTGGACACACCAAGAGCCTTACATGCAGTGCCTGCACGGCCTTAATAGGTGCGTGTCAACGGCACTTTTGTCCCTGTGGTGTGTGCGTATGCACGTGCACAACCATCGAGAAAGTGTTATTTAAATTATGCAGCTTTTCATGCGTGCCTCCTACCAATGCAGCCCTCAATCCCACGCTCCCACACATCGACGTGCAGCTGTATCTTGCCGGGTAGAATTGGACGAAACGCCAATGTGGGAGAGCTTTCTTCGTCCAATTTTCGGCATGTTGAATTATTTCCGGAATCGCGAGCCATATCCCACCCGCTCACAACTCCCACATCACGCTTCTGAGTCCTCGCTTACTCAAATTTCCTTGCAACGAGGAGCCAATTGTCATGGATCCATGCTGGCATTCGGAATTGTACAATGAGCATTTTATTTAAGAGATAAATAAAACAACGTAAAACAAGTGAATGGGTGCTGCCCTACACCACGTGCTCCAGCCACCGTTGGCAGATAGGCCTCCACTTGACGGAGCCCTAGAGAGCCCCTTTAGATGATAGGTTGGCCTACTCTTCCACGTTGGATAGACGTCTTGGAAAAAAGTTACAACCTAGTTGTTTGACAAACCCCAACAGTAAAAAGCATAATATACGTATCTTCCGCTTAGAACTCATGGTAACATATATTTTTTGCAAATTAACTAAAATTGTGCCGAGGAATGTCGGTGTTTTGTATTTATTCACCGGGCAAACTTCATGACTGGTGTACGTGGTTTTCTCGATCCCCTGGAGCTCTTCGATACTTTGCGCCCGTGACATCTCTTCCGTGCTAAAGCGAAGCCTAATTATGCAACGCATGTCGTAGCACAGTTAAAAAAAAAACCTAACAAGATGTAAAAAATGACGCGATGGACATTGCGTAAGTTGCACCACATGGCAAATTACGGTGCAAAGCAAATGATGCCATTTGCCAGAGTAACAATATGTGTCACTGACGACAATGGAATAGAATGTGTTTTCCACGTACGGTTTGGATCGCATCAGGTCCCATAGGGGACATTCTTCCACGTCGATGAAAAACAAATACGTGAATGTGATTCTCGCCTTGGTCATTCATAATCAGGCAAGCGAAGTGGCCGGTTGTGACCAGCGCTTTCACGTCGTGTGCGTGTTTCACATGGCCAATTGTACCTGCAATGTGGCCGCTTTTGTCGGAAGCGAAGCGGGGTTGAGCCTGCGTAGTGTGTGGATGAGCGACCATCACCACGTACAAACAGGCTGTCACAGGGATGTGGGGCTAATGTGTTGGGTAGTAGAGGGTAGTGCAGTGAAGTCCACTGTTGTTCTGTGCTTCGATGCTTCCACACACATGCTTACGCGCTTTCACCAACTCACACTAATGACCAGCACTGTCAAGTATGGTCAAATAATGTGCAATACCCACACTCCGTTGGAACATCCTCATCCACTATTGACAATATGGTTGCATATCATATGCCAGCAGTGTGCATTCCCGCATTATATAACTCATAAACGTACTGCATATTAGCAGACGTGTATCACCTTACTCTTGAATATTACCGTCACCGCTCAAAATACTATAACTTCCAAAGAATTGTTTTTTATAAGTATCATTGAGAAATCCTGCCTCCTCACTGGGAATCAATAGAGCTAGTTTAATTTCCTCTTTTTTGTCACGTCCCGTCCCATAAACAAAACACATTTCAGCTGCAATTTAAAACTGTCGTCAGCCCGACACGAGGGATCATGTCACGGGGAGAGCATGTTCTTCAGATTAGGCGCCAGTTTCCCGCTTGACCCCCAGGAGCAATTTGACCTCCGTGCTGTCATCATCTGAACACTCCTAATGAGAGCACGGCATTGTTGCACCCTGACAAAATACCACCAATAAATAACACTGGTCAACACACTTTTTCTGGCATTAGGTATTCCAACGGTTTTAAGGTAATTTTGGGGTGCTGATTCAAAATCTGGCATCCGTTTTTGTCTATCACATCAGGTTTTTTGAGATATCAAATATTGCATTTTAATACAAACTACAGAAGAAAAATATTAAGTAAATGTGGATATCTACATAAAATTATGTTATAAACACACTATCCTAAAAATACAGCACCATATTTTAACACTAAAGCAGTCACTGACTCGCAACAACTTGCAATCATAAGTGACAGAGTTAATTTCGGGTAAAATCAATGAAAATGGGGTATGCCGATAGCATAAAAATGAGATGTGATAGAGCAAATCTGAGATCAGATTTGGAATCAGCACCCTGAAATTAGTCTAAAACAGCTGCAAAAGTCCAGGCCAGAAAAAATGTTTTTTTTTGTTGACCAGTGTAATGATTCGGCCCGTGGTAGAGTACAATTGCTGGTGTTCTCATCTCTCCAGTCGCTGCAACCTGTGTCATCACATCCACACCTACCCACAGTTCAGATGTTATTGTCTTTCAAGTGCCAAATAGCTAAGATTCATGAGTCTATTTTGGGTTAGACCGTGTATCTATAATGGCAATATTTTTTTATGATAACCCTCCACCATCCGATAGAGCCGATCAAACGACGTTGTCACATGGACAACGATGCCAATCGAATTGGTTTCTCAGCAAATCAGAATGAAAAGCAAGTAAAAGTTTGATAATGTTATACATTAATCATATGCAAGTTGAACTTCTTTCGCACGGTACGTAGCCATCCAAGCCCATCGGAGATGTGTGAATGCCAGATAGATAATTGTATAGCAGCTTACTTTAATTTATTCTAAGGATCACTCAGATTCTTGTCAATAGAAATAAATAGCAAATGCCATTATATATAGCCTTTGCAGACTATAAACAGGCATTGGACTGGCTAAAATATACCACGTTATGATTTAACCAGAGGTTGCATTAAGAGAGTAACAAATACATATTGTAAAACGAGTCAAGCGGGGTGGTGTGTCCTCACCAAAGGTTAATGATATTGCAATAAGTTTTCCAAAAACTAGATTAGAGATATGAAGGCATCACCATAAATGATGAAAATATGATCCAAATCACATTAACTGGTGACATAATAATGATCCGTAATAGAGGTGAATTATAACACACACCTTGTCATCATCATCATCATCACACGTTTTCAATCAACTGCTCGATGATGGACTCCCCAAGCCGTCACCATCTGTCACAATTTCTGTGATGCAAGAATCGAATCGAACACCTGAACGTGAACCGGCCTCATCGCTGCAACCCCCACCCCCAATAAGAATCTAAACACACAGATTCTCACATCTACAATTCAACGCGTCTATCACGAGCTTGGGATTTGATATGAATCAGTGAATTAATACATTCTTCAAACCGAGTTGATACAAAGCCTGCGCGTGGAAGAATGTGAGCGCATTTGAGATTTGGAGCCACTGTGCATGGCCATTTGAGGCTAACAAGGCAACCGGTGGCTATGTGAATCGCTCGTGTCATTTCCATTTCAATTGTCCCTTTGGAAATCCATGGCCCTTCCCGATGTTCCACGAATGGATATTATACTGTAGGTGTCATCATTCTCATACGGTAATTATAATCATCACCATTATTATCATCATCAGCCATCATATATCAACGCTGGTGAATGAAGACCTCTGCAAACCATCGCCATCCCTCACAATGAGGGGATGCAACATTCTGTCTAGCTCATGCGCAGGAGCTGATATATTTGCTTCATCTCCTTGGTGGATGACCTTTGGGTTTATTTCATCCTTTGGCTGCCACTCCTTAGTTACTTTCGACCAATGACCATCACCCCCTCTAGCGACGTGTCCTGGTCAAGCCCACTAAAATACGATGTCTTTAACTTGTCGAGAAATGCCACGCTCATATTGATGGCCCCCACTACTGTTGACCCAATAAAATTATATGGGCATATCACTGTAGCCAGCACTCCCGCCACTGATGAGCACACCAGCCACGCATTGCATGATATACTTAGAGAAAGGAATTTTCAGAGTATAAAGTTTTGTTTTTCATGCGGTGAAAAACATCGGAAATGGTTTCACTCGCACACTTAGAAGTCTGCAATGCACGGTAGAGTTCAGCAATCTGTCCCAAGATATCCACGGCTTCTGGCGAATTAGGGAAGGAATGAGACTGAGTTTTCCGCAAGACGAACGTGGAAAAGAATGTTCGAACAAACAACTCCCGCCAGTACCGAGCAAACAGGAAAACTGAAATCTGCTCTGTAAATATTTGAGGAAATGTGTTGCCCACTGCTACCTGCCTTGGCAGATGCCCCTTTCCGTTCCCTCGGCACTCTTGGCTGGCCCGGGCGACGCACAGAGTCGCGCCGGGGCAGCAGTCTCGGTGGCAGCCCAAGTGGTCACAGACGTCAACACTGAAACGCAAAACCAGAATCGCATCATTCATGAGGCCGGGCGGAATTTTACCCCTATACTCGCCATCAGGAATTCTTAGATAAATATTTTTCTCGGCAATGAATGAGGCCCTTCTTTGTACGGGTCCCTAGTCAAAAGGAAAGAAATTCCAGTGGCAGTTTTCAAATGACCGATCGAGGTTGGCTGATATCAGGAAGGTAGTCTCTGGGGGCTGTTGGGGGGGACGGGGGGGGGGTCGGGGCCCTTTGTAGGAATCAATAAGAAGACCCCAGTCACCTCTGGCCTGATAAATGTGCACGTGTCATAGAGATAAGAGCAGAATTTTAAATATGTAATGCAGCATCTTGATTCGTGTTTTCATGCATTCAAGTGCAATGGTAAATTGGTGCAAAAGTAAACCAGCTAACAGTATTACATTTCAGCATTGTCGTTGGTGGCTTAAATGAACAATTTTACTCCGTCGTATTTCCGAATTAAATTGTCGCAAAGTAGACTCACAATTTATGTAAAATAAGTGATGTAGCATTTTTTTTTACAAAAAAACAACACAGTACAATGAAAGGCATATAAAGTATACGCATTAGTTAGATAATTGTGTTGAGAATATGCTATATGTGCATTCATAAATGATGTAAATAATCATCAAATGTTAAACTGGTATATAAAATGTAGTTAATAAGCAGGAACAGTTGAACAATGGAGCAGTGTTTGACCCACTGGATTATGAATCCTGGTCATCCGAGTTAAATTCCCTCCATGGTAAGCAGTGATATATAAATTTCGATTTAAAGCTTTCGTGACTGCAGGGATTCATATTCTTGGTTCTTTCGGTAAAGTCACGTAGAAGGGAAATAATAAAATAATAAAAATAAAACAATGATTTTTTTTTCCCTTCTACGTGACTTTACCGAAAGAACCAAGAATAGTGATATATAAACTAGTCCTGGATCCCCCAGTATTGACCAGCGTGATGAAGTATGGTCAACTTGACAAACACAACCTCAATGATCAATGCGGTGTGAAGAGGTCTTCACCCAGCAGAGGATTGAGAAAGTCATACATGCGTTTTTCTACGTAATTATGATTATTCAATATAATCATTGCCAGCCATGGTCAATCTACTGCTGGATGAAGGCCTACAAAAGTAACCTCTCATATCAGTGTAGCTATGCACGCCTGTAATCCAGCACTGTGGACGCGAGGATTAGTGGATTGCACAGATGTTTCGAGGTGCCATACCCTGGTTCGCCAGGAGAAGGCAGTACAGCAAATTGACTTATCACCATCTGTTTTCTGTACTGAGACAGGTGGGAGGAAGCTGGAGTGCCCGGAGAAACATCTTGCGGTGGCGAGATGTTAACTCCCTTGCCTGTTTGCATGTCTCTCTCCTCGTGGTCACGTGGATTTTTATCCACGTCTTCCAGTTTGTGCCTCCACATTTAGAAACAACGTCACACGTTCAGAGTATTTGGCTGATATTAATTCCAGCATGATGATAAGTCACTTCGTTGAGCTAGAATTTGTGGCCAGGTCACTTCTGAGAAAGAGGTACATAGCTCAGTGGGCCTTACCTGATAAAATTAAATACGAATCGTTTTTTTATAAACACTCATCATTAATTGGCTCAAAACATCTTAAAATAGAAAATTGAATGCAGGATCCTACTGAAAAAGACTCCTACGACTCAGTGTGGCATTCCTGTATACATAAATAAGTAAATGTAATCAAGATAAAACCTCTTACGAATTATGTGATACAACAATCCACCTAGCACCTGCACGTGAATTTTTATTTAATTGCTTCATCTCCTCAGAGGACATCCTCTCTGAAGTGTCGAATTTCTCAGCTGCCACTCTTCTATCATTCTTGACCGTCGTCCATCATCTCTTACAGTGGCGTCGCCTGCCCTCAGAGCCAGCGGTGTGAACGACTTAAGGGCCACCAAATTCAGTTATATTGAGCTTGTGGTCTGGCCCAAGGCTGAGCGCTTATGTACGTGCAATACACTTCTCTGTGTGTTGTTACATCTGTTCGGTGAGGTTCTCCTGGGTAAACAAGCATAACCATCTTCTTGGTTCGTTCGGTAAAGTCACGTAGAAGGGAAATAATAAAATAATTAAAATAAAACATCATAAAATTATTCGGCCACAACGCAAGCAGCCGTCCTCAGGTGAAGAACAGGTCTGTCGGAAAGACAGCGTCTGAATGAGGGGCGATGCGAGTAGGAGACCACGGTGGAGGAGCCATCGTGGAGTAACGCCGTCAAGAGTTTGGCAGCATCGGCTGTGTCCACGGATGAACCCTGTCGAGACGTCAAATAGAGAGAGAGCATCAGCAGCAGCATGGCAGCATGGCAGCAGAGATTTCCCGTGCGAAGAAAATATTCCTAGAAAAGCCAACGACAACACGGACAGGGCTGCATGATCTACTGGCAACACTTACAAGGAAAACTACGACGTGTGTGTGTGTCAATAATTGCACCGCTGTTATTTTTTAAAAAGCCACGCGAGTATTTTTTCATAACAACCTGCCACAACGCAGTGGGGGTTTGTCGCGGTAAATGAGAGAGAAATAAGCCTTTCTTCGTATTTTCACATTAGCTCGCTGCAGAAGGAAAATCTCTCAATGTATTTGTTTTAAATGTATTTTTAATATCTTGCATATGTGGGTCATTTGGAAATAATTTATCAGTGAAGAGTTGCAGACACCCGTTTTTTTTTATCAATACCCAGAGAATTACTCTCTATTTTATTATCAAACCACACAGAGTACAAAGGATGGCATTCCAGGAGACTGGAGATTATTATAACATGCCCCAAACAGATGCAGATTCTCATCGCTCATTGTTTTTGTTTTCATTCTGACTAATCTCCAGGTTTAGCCGGTGTCTATATTCCTACATCAGGAAGGGATAAAAGTAACCTTCCTTTTAACTGCCCCTTTAGGGTACTGCACCCTAACTTTGTAGGCATAGTCTTACCATTCCAGACAACTGCCCCTTGGGAACATGCGAGCATTAGCCTTGATTGTGTACTTAAGTTGTGGCATGTGGCTTACTGAAGGCCAATCCCCATAGTACAGCATGGAACCGACAACCTTTAGTCAGCGATGAGAGTCTGCTTTGTACAGCCAGCCCTGAAGCCAAACCCGCGGTTTTACGTTGTTTATGGACACTTTAGAAATTACTGCTGCCGTGGCAAAAAAAACGAACGTTAAAGGACGCTAGGATTTGTTTGTTTGCTCCCTTATTGCCCTTACGTGCTGAGTAGCTTAAAAAAATAAAAAATAAATCTGACATCCAAAACATGTAGTACATGATATGAATTACAGATGTTTCTCTTATTAAGGCTATTAAACTAAGGTATTGGGACCGAACACCAAGTGAAACACGCAGCGAGAGCTGTAAAAATAAAAGAAAGGCCCCTAATTGTGTTGAAAACTCAATGTGCCCCTCAACAGATTCTTTTCATCTGTTTCTGGAAATTTTAAAAGTATGCTCTTAAAGAAACGTATTGCTGTAAAATTGGAAGTACAATAGAGAAAATCATGAGTGATTTGTTAGATGTGTAATAATTTGGGGGACAGACAGCATCTTAATCAGCCAATCTAAAATAACTTCAAAGATATTTCTGAACATTTTTGAGGGAGATTTTTTTTTATCTGTAAATCGTGCATCAAAAAATAATCTCTCAATTCAGATCCGAGCAACATTTGTTTGAACTGCTAGGCAGTTAACATTCTTAAAAATCCACGTCTGTTTTACTTCAGCTTTTAACATACATTTAAAATATATTCTTACGAATGTTTTCACATTTAAAAAATAACAATTGACGACCCTTTGCAAATACACCGCGCAAATGTTAATGAGGTATTTAAGATATGATTGCTAAATCAGTCCTCCAATCCTTAATGTTTACCCGAAATACAATTTTCAGAATATCAGTGAAGCATTTTTTAGGATTTTACCAGACATGCGCTGGTGTAGATTTAATTTGCTCCAGGGATACACGAGCCAGCGGACTTCCAAGTAGCGCCGTGTCTCCTGGCAGGGCCTCGCTTCATGGGGTCTGTGAAACCACTTGGACTTTTATGGAAGGGGCCCGCCAGATTGCAGTTTCTGGGTTGAGCCTCACGAAGATGAACTCCGCCGGTAAACACGGTCACGTAGACTTTTCTTAAACAATTATACACACAAGTTGCTAGATTTGAAGTTTTCGTGACTGCAGGGATTAGATAAACACATTACTTTTAATTCTCCGAGTACAGGATTGTGAGAAGAGTTTATGAGATTACAGCTCTATTTTATATTCCATAGCAGTAAAACGCGTTCTATGCTTGTTCACGTTGACCGTGGCCAGGAATCGAACTTAGGTGGCGGGGTCACATAGCGCAGTGTGCTAACGACCGAGCCACCGCTCCCCCACGCTTCTTTAATCCTCGGTGTAAAAAGAATTGATTTGAAGCTTTCGTGACTGCAGAAATCCAAAATCTTTGGTTCTTTCGGTAAAGTCACGTAGGTATAAAATGAAATAAATTAAATTCACGACGTTTCGGGCGCAACACAAGCGTCCGTCATCAGGTGGGACAACCACAGCAATAAAAAACTGCTGAAGTGGCATCTTATTGCAGCAGCCCTTTTGCCCACTTCAGCAATTGTTTCTTGCTGTGGTTGTCCCACCTGATGACGGACGCTTGCGTTGCGGCCGAAACGTCGTGATTTAATTTATTTTATTTTATACCTACGTGACTTTACCGAAAGAACCAGAGAGTATACACACAAGTGTATACACAGGGTGGGAATGAACACGTTTACGCTTTGCAATTTTTGTGGATTTTCAGAACGCTCAAAAGCAATGTGACCTGGACAATGTACCATTTTTAGTGTTTTATACAAGTCTCCACTTTACTAAATGACTCACGTAGCAACAAGATTATCATGCATGTCTTAAGTTTAATTCTCATTATTGTTCTTTGGCAACTTGATTCTAATTTCCATCATCAGTGCCATTGTCTCCTCATTTAATTCATAGCTAATTTTATTCTTAACTTTGTTTTATTCATAACGTTTATTTCACTTTCTATCATCATGAATATTAGTGAATGCATGTTTTGTTTGTCCGTGAATGACATTAATTGCCACAGGACAATACTTAATGCAATATCAAAGACCGATGCGCTAGCATCCGTCAGCTCTGGTTTTCTTTACCCTTTCAACGCTTCAAAAATATTGTCCAGTTGTGCTCATGTCGTGAGACAAAGTATCCATTCGGAGCTCTTACATCAGCAATGCATCACCCCTTGTGTTAAAGATCGGTCCACAGAAGCAGATAACTCAGAACTACTTTCAAGAAGTTTCCTGCTCGGGTGGCCCTGTCTTTACCTGCACTATCGCAGAGAAATACTCGTTGCGTTGCAGTAAATAGTGTGTTTTCTTCATTCTCGGAGATAAGGTTTCGTGCAGCCACTGGTGATCAAGATGAGTCCATCAACTCGCTACACTTGAGACTCCAGTTTAGTAGCTACCTCGATTTGAATCCAAGATCTCAGCTGCACTTAGCCCAGTGTTCTGACCCCTGCACCATCTGGCCACCTCAACTCTGGTTTTCATTTTACACATGTTGGCTTAAAAAACATTAAAAAAAACATTTAAAAAGTATAATTACAGCAATGACGGAATCTGATTTCTCAAGCATGTGCACGAGATTGAATAGATCTCTGTACTCTGGAATGTCTCGTATTCAAACACTCCCCAATGCAAGTCTGTCATCATGCCCTGACATCTCTGGTCAGAATCAAATTCACCGAAAGACGGATGTGTATCGCGATAGCCAGGGTGCGAAACGACATGTGCGGACTGAGCTGTGCATGCCGAGGAGTTCTAAGCTTGTCTTTTACCACTCGCAATGCTAAGCTAATGGGAACTCTAAAGAACGGGATTATTTGTCATCATGATGAAATTACACAATGCAGCATGTTGCTGGTATCAAATCACGCTTCTCTGTTTTCATACATGCACCGCAATAACACAGATGGGCTTCCCTTTATATCCCATCCTAGTGTGCGGTGCGAATTAAGAGTTTGCTCAAATTCTATAACAAACAACTCAAAATTCTTGTATTTATGAATGTGTGTGTACATTGAACTTCTTTCGCACAGTACGTAGCCAACCCTGATAATTGGCGGAGCGAATCAGTTTGTTTTCCTTTTCCTTTGCAAACGAACTGCGTTGTATATATTGACGGTGGAACAATTCACTGATACCTTTCCCTAGCGATTCAGCAAATTTCCACGATCCAGGCTCATGATTCAACTAAAGAATACACGAATTTAACATTGCTCTGAATGTAAAAATTGTTGTAACACATTCGTCAATAGCACTGCCTTAAAGGTGACGGGCAGCATTCTGAGAAATATGGCCCTTCTTCATTGCACTTCCTATTCGCAGGGTTGGCTACGTACGGTGCAAAAGAAGTTCAACATACAGTTAAAAATACATAAATAAAGAAGGGACATTGCCTGAAATGTTATCTATTACGTATGTTTTTTCTTCTTAAGGTCATAGTGTCATTGACAAATGTGCTGAGTTTTTGTTGTTTTTTTGTTTCTCGCCGCCTGATGAAGACCCATTCTGTTGCGATCGAAACGTCGTGGGTTTTTTGCTTTTATTATTTTCAATTTTTTTTTTATTTTTTTTTTATTTACGTGACTTTACTGAAAGAACCAAGAATATATATTATTCGTTGCTGTTGATATTTGTGCTCAAGTACCACTGCCAGTGTCACCAAACAATTGACTGTGACTGTAGCACCTCCAGTGACTGCAGGGGTGACGTAAACCCATGACGCAACGTATAAGAATAAAAAAATGTAATCTCATGCATGCGATTCAATGTATGTATCATGAGCTGAAGACCCAAAGTTAATCGGCTAATCAATACATCGTTACATACTTCGTTTAATATATATGACCGATACATTGTATAGTTATACATATAAATATACATCTAAAATATCTCAGCAAGATGTGCATATAAATATACACATACGTACACAGAATGATGGAAAGTGAAGTGTTGACAATGAACGTAATTTAGTCAAATAATACATATTGAATTCCTACCAAATCAAAAGCGTAAAGTTGACTGAGCAAAACTATCGCATTCGTTCGTCAACCGAGATACATCTGTTTTGTGCAATAGTATTGGCAAACAATTAAGACACAGTCAGTCAAGGTTGTTAAAATCCGAAGCCAGACATTGAGCGGGCTGTCTCAGCAAGATGTCCACTGGTTATTAATAAAAGTGCGCTAATGCCTTCGGCAGACCCTGCCTCTACACCAGCAAACACGTCAGCTTGTTTTTGCCGTCCCTGAAGGGCACTGGCCAGATTAATGCCTTTCGGGGCTTGAGGGGCTATAGTCTGCGAGCCTCGGATTTGGAGGGCACCCTAAAAATGTTGATTGATTTATAATGGTCAAAACGCAATACCGTAGCACTGGGATCAATCATATAGGCAACTAGTAATTAAGGTCATAGTTAACACGTTGATGTTCGTAGCCAATGCAATGTTAAACATGTGTTAGCGGATTAGCCAACATAGTTGATTTATGCCAGAATTATTGTCATTAACCCTCCACATCCCGACAATATTGTCACGTTTACAAAGATATGTGTTATTGTTATTTATATGTTCCAATATATTGATGACACTCCGACCTATAAAGCTCCTCGCCGGTGACTTAAGACTTTGCATGACTGGATTTAACACCGACATAGTGAACTTAACGACAACAAAACAACATTGCGTTATGTTAAAATTAGTCATAGAAAGCCTCCAACCACCAGTGAGGAGGAGCTGTATTAGTTAGAATTTCATCAATAAATCAGCCCGTATACATTTTTTGGCATAAAGGTACCGCGTGGCCTAACCCAGAAACGAATATGGATTTAAGCCATGGCATCAGTGTGTGTGTGTGTTGCTTTACTCCCAGTTGTGTGCTCAAATAATCTAAATAGCTGTGTTCATTTTAACTTTTATTTCATATCTGAAATAATCACGGGGAATAGCGATGGCTTGTTTGGAATTGGGCACGGGTGGTGATGGTGAAATGGCCAAGGGAAAGATACAAATACACAAATGAGGCCCCCCAAACGATAGCAGATGCGGGCTCCATCAAACCTAATCCGACCACCGCATAAGAGTATGGAAGGTGGCCAATCAAAGACCAGCATGATGGCATGCGTCACATGTCATACTTTCCGACAGTTCTGTTAGCAAGTCTGCACACTTGTGCAATAACACATCTATCCCGTGCACAAGGCACACAGTGTTAACTCGTTCCATGCTGTTTTTTTCATGTTAAGTGCCCGCATTGCATCGTCAGTGTTTATTTAAGTTTATTGAAAGAGATGCAGACTTGACTAGGAAATTATGCCCAATGGCAGGTTGTTTCAATGACAGTGCCTTCCATTTTGTGAGGGTGATTGTGTGGGGAGTGATTTGTCAACCCTGATGGGCAATTGAAAACAACGCTCGCCTCATCAGCACATCTCATGTCGCACCACTTCTGTAAGAAGGCCTCCCCATGCCATGCCAAGCTTAGGGGTTGTTTGACAAAGTTGGTCACTGGGTGGCCTAGGGCGGGTTCAGATATCACTCACCACTCATGTGATCCATGGCCAGGAATCTAATTCCGATCACCGGGTTCAGAGCGCAGTGCAGTAAACCACTGCACCACAGCAACTCTACCACAGCAACACGTAGCAGATGCTTAATAAATCCAAGCTTGTTTCGTATTTCAGCAGGCTTTTCAGAATAATAGAGATGTGGATTTGTTTTTCAATAAAATAACAGACTATCATGCGCATCAGATGCTGCCCAAGAAAACTAATTACCACATTGTACTTGCAATCCAGAGGTTCGCCGGTTCAACCTCCCGGCGTGGCATTTGAAACAATAGGAAAAGTTTTTGTTCATTTGTATCCACGCCTCTGTCCACACAGCGGTGTAAATGGGTACATCGCAGTAAGTCGATCGGCAGGTCGGTCACGTGTGGTGGGGTAAAGTGTGGAGTAGGCCAAATACCCTCTTCTAGAACAGATACTGCACTTGATCTTAGCAAAAAGGCCCTCCTCTAAAACTCCCTCGAAGAAGAGACCCTTCCGCTAGTAGTGGCGTTAGCAAGAAACTTGCATCACAAGATTTAAAAAAATTAAACACAGATGCAGACGTGCTAGAGGGGAGGGCCTGGTAACTCTACCTGGGTCATCTCTCGTCTCCAGATTCCGCTGAACTTGAGTGCCAAACAGGCAGCTCCATGACGCGGCACATATATCCATGCACACACTTTCTCTTTATCGCCCCCTCCCACCAATTGACAGATCCCCAAAAAAATGGATGTACGTTCTTCTTGAAATACTTTCCTAAATGAATAATACATCTGTGTTTTTGCCGCTAGAATACGTCCAAGCGGTGAGTTTCCTGAGCAGAAAATAGCACTGAAAAAATGCTCTCACACACAGGCTTGATGAATTAACATGTTGGTGCTCGGAACATTTTATTCCACAAACTATTCTCACCGCTGGGTTACTTCCCAATCTATAGCTCACTGTCAACCCCAGTGTCCTTGTGAGTCTGTATATAGCTGGAAAATACTTCACGCCACCTACTGGTCACGTACATGCAGTTACAGCAACGATGTAGGAACGTGCAAACACCTAGACATACAATTAAAGGTGTAAATATTCACCCCTTGGAGATTCCGACCCCGTGGACTGAGCTAAATGGAAGTAATGCCATGATCACCGATGTCTTTGAGAGAGGGCATTACACGTCGAGAAAGAAAGAGATTCCATGAATTTTCGCGATGTTTCTTTAAAAAAGCGTGTGTTTTTTACATTTGTTGTGAATGTAGTGGCCACTAGTGTCTGTAAGGGTCACCGCATTACAAGATAAACAATCTAAAAGCATTCTTGCAAACGTAGTTTAATGTATCTCCCGTGCCTTTCTCCATCAATCCATACCGACTAGCGTAGAGATTTGTGACTCAATTAACCCCCCCCCCCTGCCCTCATCCAGCAGTGGATTAACAGGAAGGCTGTGCATGCTACATGCATGCTACATGCATGTACATCATCTACAGCTCAGTTACCTCCCTTCACTCCACTCATTTACTTCCCTTTGAGGTCTAAACCCAGAGCAGCATACTTGCACCTGTACAGAGCTTACTTGCACATCTACCTAATTTTTTTGCTGGTGCCTCTTGCTGTCACATTATATTTGAACTATTTTATTATTCGCATGTGTTTCGTTTATGACCGTCAAATGCTCACATCAAGACCCTGTATAGTACTCATTCTCTGCTATATTTGTATGTTTTTGTGTGTTTTTGTTGTTGCCTTGCTTATGCAGCACAGATGTCCCTTGTCAAACAGCCAGGCAAGTGGCTGAACGGGATTATCGGTGTCAAATCAACGCAAACTCTAGAATCAGTGTTAACTTGACGCGCGTGAATGATTCATTCATGTCGCTTCTGTTGTGCTCTGTTCTCTCGTTAAAATACCACGTTTTTTAGTTAATAAAACAAATCTGGAAGCTCGCTTACTTAAAAGAGCCCTTAAATATGACGTTATAAAATATAATAATTATTGAACTCCTTCCTAATGAGATGCTTTTGGCCAGAGGGACCTTGGGAAACATACAGAGCAAACATTACAATTTTAAGTAGAACTACTCAATATCACAGCAACAAATTACATTTTTAAATATATATCGTAACATTTATTTTTAAAAGAATGCTACACAGTAGAGATAGAGGTGCAGCCCTGCAATTACTTGTTCGCACCACTGCTGGCAGAAGGGCCTCTGCTAAAGGGAGCTCTAGGGATCCTCTCTGGACAGGGTGTTTTGGCCTCTTCTTCCATGCTGACCTGATGTCTTGGGAGAGGTGTTACACTCTATAGAGCGCAGTTTCAGCATAAAATTAATAAAACCTCAAAAGATGAACAATCGGCTCACAATGCAAACCCAAAATAAATGAAACATTATTTAACAGCATGCACGATGGTTAATAAGACAAAGTTCTTTATATATAAAGGAGCCATATTGAAAGCTTGGCATAACAGCCACAGCGCGTTTGTCTCGGTGATTCACCACACGTTTGTCGACGGAGCTATCTTGTGTCAAAATTCGGACGAGAAGGTGGGTCATCGGTCGACACGTGTGTTGGACCCAAGGAGTGTACCTTCCAGTCATCGCAGGGACAATAAAAGTATCACTTGGGTGGAGCAAACTATAGCCAAGACTAAACGAAAACTGCATAAAATAGCCGCATGTGACAGCTGAGCCTCAATGCATTCCTCTGGCCACGTCAATAACAGCAGCACCTTCTTGGTTCTTTCGGTAAAGTCACATAGAAGGGAAATAATAAAATAATACAAATAAAACAAAACAAAATACATTTTTCACGACGTTTCGGCAACAACGCAAGCAGCCGTCCTCAGGTGAAGAACAGGGCTGTCGGAAAGACAGCGTCTGAATGACGTCGTGAGAATTGTATTTTATTATGTTTTGTTTGTATGATTTTATTATTTCCCTTCTACGTGACTTTACCGAAAGAACCAAGAAGATGAATCCCTGCAGTCACGAAAGCTTTATATCGAAATTTAACAGCAGCACCCTGTACTGTTGGACTAACCTGCAGAACAGCGTGTTCAGCTGTTGCTTCGTCTATCCTGCATACGGGACACAATGTCTGGGATTGTGATTGTCCGAGTTGCTATGATGGGTGTCTCGAAGGAGCATGATATCCTTATTTACGTATTCGTAGAATCCGATTGATGCCAGAACATGTCTCTTGCCTTCCGCGTCACTTCTAATTTGTGGCGATACAAGGACTTGTATGGTTGGAAATCGTTTTCACATTCGCAGTTCATCTTAGAAAAAAAAGTCAAAATGAAGAAACGTAATGCATGACGGATGGCCGAGAGCAGGTCACTGAAAAATCATCGAGTTAGGCACCCAACCCGTTGATGTCGCATTTGAACTGTGCAGCAGTTGCAGAATATGACAAAATGAAGCACCACGCCACTTGGGGTCATATTTACGGCACGGTGTGACAGCAAGAATGACGTTAGTCACAGTGATGTCTTAAATTTTAACTTAGCTATGAATAGTGCCGATTAGTGTCCTTTGTTTGCATTCACCTAAAAACAGTGGCAACGTAACAGAAGCGCTGTGGGGTTTCACGGCATATATAGCTAGCAGATGGGCCTGCAGACGTGAAGTTGCTCCAAAAGCAGAGAAGTTATGTTAAAAAGAGCACACTTTGACATGTTTGGAACAAGTGAGCATTGGATGCAGTTTTTCAAGAGGTGGGATCATGGCTGAATATGAAATGACACCAACACGTTTCTCAAAAATGTTGCAATATGCCAACATGCCAAATGTAATACGAATAAAATCGTTTCGTTATTGTGTTTATTTACTCAGTGTTTATATCAGTTTGCGCGTCAGAGCCACGATGTACTCTTCATGCTGTTGCCTTTGACATGGATCACATCAATTACCAGTTGCATCTTTTTTTGCAGAAAACTGATGAGAATTGGTTATGTTCGTTAAAAACAATTCTAAATGTTTTATCCTGATGGTGCACACGGTGTGTGTCATGACAAGATGTATCCTTCTGGATCTGTCACATTATAATATGACCCACGGAAGAAGATAATCCAGAGCTAATGCTGACATCCCTGTCAAGTGATCTGTGGTCTTTTAAATCCTTTATATTAAGTTCACTTGCTTGCTTGCGCGCTTACGACCGTGCAAATCTTTTGGTCGTTTTTTAACCCACTTCCCGTGATCCAATCGAGCTGACATTTTGCACACAGGCTCGTTGTGCGTGACAATGTATTTTCGTGCATTTTTTTTTACAAACTTGTACACTTTTTAGGAAAAAATAAATTATATTTAATTACCAATTGCTTAATGGTGGCAGGCAATCATCTGACCCATAGGTGGCAGCCATCTCAAGCCAGAGGACGAGAGGACTCTAGCCGCCACGCATATAAAGGATTTATAGTGAAAAACTTAGTTTTTACGGGTTAATTTTTTCACACTTCCTCTGGCACTGAGAATAATGTCCGTCACGTGACAAACCGATTTTTGTAAATCTGACAACTGATATTTAGCCAAGTGCCGAACCCAAGTGAATGTGATGACGTTTTTTTTATGTACAATAATTGGTGTTCAAGTTGAGACCATCAACTCACTAGACTGGATAACCCATTTGAATCACAGACGGCTGCCCGGATTTAAACACAGGATCTCAACGAGGGCAGCTCAGAATTCTGACCTATGAGCCACCCGGTCACCTTGGGTTATGTTTTTTGCGTAGGCCAATATTTTTAGCCAAGGCTATCCCGTATAACCATTGGAAATGGTCAATTTAAAATGTACTCAATCCGATATGATCCGGATCGTTTTTAAACGTGTTTTTGAGGTTGCTTGGTTACTTATAATCAGAACAGTCAGCCAGCTTCACTGAGAACCCAGGTTCGAATCCAATGTTCAGCCACTTGTGATTAAAGCAAATGATCGGGTATAATTAGATGATGGTCTTAGCCTACCCACGAATGACCACACAAAAGCCATACATTTAAATGTGTATTTTTTTACTAATTTGACAACATTTCAACTCTGAGAGATCAAATAATTGATCAACATCTCGACAGCAGAATGTGTGGGTAGAGATGGCGCTTTGATTTCAGAAGTAGTTCTGTCATATCTACTTCCATGGGCTGTTCTCTAACATGGGGTAAAGGGGCTGTTGGGTAAGCCTTTCTCAACTAAGATATCGTCATCTCATGAGACGGCATTGATGCTACAATTAAATTAAGGAAAAGACAAAAACATAAACACATTCTTTAAATGTCCCTGGCATCAAACGAAATCTATATTTTCTGACGCAGACTGCTCTTGACCAACCCCCGCACCTCCGATTTGCGCGGTTGGCTACATACGGTGCGAAAGAAATTCAACATACATACATAATATTACAAACATTCTTCCCATATCTTCATTATAAATCAAATTGTCTCAGTAGATTCATACCTGGTAAAATGGATTGCATAAAACTATACGAATAAATAGTTAATCTCATTTTAATCTCATTTAATTTAATTTATTTTTTTATTACTGAAATAACCAGGCTACAGTCTACATTACAGACTGCCAGTACGCTCACTGAGTTTAATAACCATTGCTACAGTCTACATTATAGAATGCCAATACGCTCACCAAGCTTAAAACACAGGCTACAGTCTACATTATATACTGCCAGTACACTCACCGAGGTTAAGAACCAGGCTACAGTCTACATTATAGACTGCCAGTACACTCACTCCGATTAAGAACCAGGCTACATTCTACATTATAGACTGCCAGTACACTCACTCCGATTAAGAACCAGGCTACAGTCTACATTATAGACTGCCAGTACACTCACTCCGATTAAGAACCAGGCTACAGTCTACATTAGCGGGTTTTTTTGTGTTTTATTGTTTTAATTTTATTTTTATCATTTTTATCTTTATTCACTTTATTTTTTTTATTATATCTACGTGACTTTACCGAAAGAACCAAAGGATATGAATTCCTGCAGTCACGAAAGTTTTAAGTCAAAATCATACCAAACTCGTGTTGTTTCATTATAATTAACATTACCACCCCTTGTAAAGGTTTATATTGAGAGCTCAATCCTAAATGATGATCTAATCCCACATCAGTGTGAAGGGAGACAAATACAGCAGGGTGTTTTGCTGTCCGTGCTACAGTACATGCTATGCCAACCTAATAGCATGTACTACCCACAGTATTGTATACACGCCAACGTATATCCTGAGTAAAAAATTCGGCTTTAATACATTCGACTATAGTGCGGCGTGACTGATGTAAGGTGTAAGGAAGTTCTTGAAAGGACATACAGCTGAAATTTGGCATGTATATAGTTGTGTCCATGCTTATGATACAAATAATGCAATACTGTTATCATTCACAGCCCTTTGCCAATCCGCTGCCGAATGAGGGCCTCCCCATGCCATGTTGGTCATGGGGTTTTGTTTGATGAAACTTCATCATTAAGTGGTAAACATGTTCATGAAATGGGCGCTCAGGATCGGTTCAGATATAACTTACCGCCGATGTTGCCCATGGCGGTGGTCAGAACCGGCCCTAGACCTTTGGGGGCCCTAAGCAAAATTTGGTTGGAGGCCCCTTTGATGTATGATTTTTTTCACCCACTAGCTAGCAGTTACTCTAGGGGGCCCTCTGCTGGCCACGGGGCCCTTTGCAATTGCAAGGGTCGCTTAGTGGTTGGGCCGGCTCTGGCGGTGGTTTAGAAAACTCAGGTTGCTGGGTTCATAACACAGTCCGCAAACCACTGAGCCACCGCCCTTCCTGTCTGTGATAATAACCCAACCATTTCGAAAGCCAACGCTGTCAAATATGGGCCCACGGAAATGATGGCCGAGAGGTTCATTGGTTTCACGTATAGGACATGGTTAGTCTAAAGTTGTGAATTATTTTAAGTGGTAAACACTTTTAAAAATATGGAATCCACATTATTAACGAATCGAGTAAGTGACCTTCAGTCGCGTGTGATGCAAATCCTACTGCAGGTCGCTAATCGTTGTACAAAACCAACTTTAGGCTATTTTGTTGCAGAAAAGACAAATCAAATGAGGACTAGGTTAATCGGTTCTCCATATCAGTCTCAGAGGTCCAACGGCATGCAAAACATAGGCATCTGCTTTGGATATCGCTGGGTTCAAAACACATTCCTGGTAGGAACGTTGGGTTGATCGGTCAATGGCCAGGGTCAACGGCGGCGTCGTGTATTCCGCAAATATGCCCGACTGTGAGGGCGGGCACAAGCCGGCGTGAGTAGGTTAAACGTTGAGTTTTATAAGGGCACCACGGGGTGA
This sequence comes from Lampetra fluviatilis, assembly GCF_964198595.1. Taxonomy (NCBI): domain Eukaryota; kingdom Metazoa; phylum Chordata; class Hyperoartia; order Petromyzontiformes; family Petromyzontidae; genus Lampetra; species Lampetra fluviatilis. The sequence goes on from NC_136292.1 coordinate 3,322,361, forward strand.
CCAGCCACTCCCCACCCAGCCCCACCCCTCCCACTCCCCACCCAGCCCCACCCTCCCCACCCAGCCCCTCCCCACCCAGCCCCTCCCCACCCTCCCCTCCCCACCCAGCTCCACCCTCCCCACCCAGCCCCTCCCCACCCTCCCCTCCCCACCCAGCCCTCCCCACCATGCCCCTCCCTGCACGACGGACACAATCTCCTGTGGGCTGGTGTAACCAGGAGGTTCCTACCAGTATAATGGTTGTCTTGGTTGTTTTCCCTTTTGAGCAATAAACCAAAATAGGCCAAAGTTATATAGTGGCCACTGTTAGATTGTGACAAATACAAATACCGAGTCTGACTGTTATGAATCATAATTTAGTTTTGGGGTCACATCGCGCAAGTAAAATGCCAATGTGTGTTGTACACCATCCTCCACCTGACACAGCCAAATACGTAAAATTGTCACGTGGACTGCCACTTAGGTATTGCTTTAGCACTCCGGAGTGTATTAAAGTAGTCAGCAGTCATACATTGGCACGTTTGCTCATCATAATTTCGTTCGTGAAATCCACCGTGTTAAATGTTAGTCCCAATTGTTGTTGGTACCTGATATGCCAGGAATTTGGAAAATATATGAATTTGCCAAATGACCCAGAACGCATGGAAATTCGTCATACATCTAAAATCTACGCAGGCTTGAGCCTGGACAATGCTTGGATGAGCGGCCACCATGAACATCCAGATTGCTGTAGGCTGCTGTAGGCTGCTGCAGGCACCAGAGGGCAGTGCAACTAAATTAATTGTTCTACTCAACTGTAGCTCTTGGGCCCCCAAGACTCGTAAACCCCCGCCTTCGCCCAGCCACGCTGAACAGCGTGGTGAAGGATGGTAACATAACCATCACGGCCTACACCACGGGGAGAGGCCCATAATCCAGCAGTGGATTGGCAGAAGGGCTATGCATGTTGTATCAACGAATCCAGTGTATAAAATCCGCATTGATGCAATAGCTGCAATAGTTAAAAAAAAAAATCAAGAAACGAGACGTTATAAGTCGGTGAAATAGAGTAAAATAAAGTGACGTTTTCACCAATTAAAAACTTGGGTTGCTTTACCGTATGTTGTTATTTGAACGTTAAGTTCTGACGCTTAATCCCACGTGATCAAATCGGCATGTAATTCTTGTCGAATGTATCCATCCTCTGTATGGGGTGATACTGCTCTCTAGTGGCAGTGCAACTTTCAAGGTGTTTCATATTCTTAGGTTTTTTCGGTAAAGTCACGTAGGTAAAACATTAAAATTAATGAAAGTATTATTTTATTTTACTTTTTTTTTACTTTCATTAATTTATTTTACTTTCATTAATTTTAATGTTTAACCTACGTGACTTTACCGAAAAAACCTAAGAATATGAATCCTTGCAGTCACGAAAGCTTCAAATCTAGAACTTTCAAGGTGCTTAAAATTGAGTTTCAGCCGAGCCAGCAGCACAGTTACAACTTTTTTTGTAAAGGAACAAAACAGGAAGACAGAATTACTCCACTTCCTGTTTACTTGTTTAACGTAGAAGCAAACATTTGCCTGAAATAATATCCTGCTCTTAATTTCTTACACTCGGCGTTTAGTGTGTTATGTTACCCCTGTCCAGATAGCTCAAGTCTTCAAATTGGGAAAATTAGCCGTAAATTACTCAATTGGGATGAGGCATTCCATCATCAAATTCGACTGGCGGACTAATGTTCCAGGTCACTCTTACAAATGAGACTATCCTGGTCTCTAGAGTTCTCACCCGGTTAAACAAAATACACTTCTTTGCCATGTTAGGGCTGTGCCCCTATTGCAGGAGGGAGATGAATTGTGACATCACAAGGCCGCGAGGGACTGCAACATGAGGAGGCATTCATCCTGAAGTGTAGTGGATCGAAAGTGACTGATGATAACAATAGGACAGAGCTTAATTGTATCTGTTTAAATATACATTAAACGTAAACACTGTAATCGGAGTTAATTATTGATTCAGTTTGTATTTGGATCAACCTGACCTTTGCAGCAACAAAATAAAATTAATGTAATAAGTTTGTTAAACTGATTGAGGGTGGATCGAAATGTGAACCAATCAATATTGGGTCACATCCTGATGGACAGTTTAAAATGTTCTATTAAATTTACAATGGCTGCTGGCCAAGTCACCCATGAAAAATAGCTGGCTAGCTCAACGGGCTTGACTCGAGCAAAAGACTTGTAATTTTGAGTCTAAATGATTTAAATGCGTAGATCATGTATGACTGTTTACCGACATAAAGCATTCGAATCCATTGTATTTTCCACGGTGGAAACAGATTGCAATCATCCAGCCTCTCATAAACCCAGGCCTACTAAAATGTATTTAGAAATTTTAAAAACCGTTCCCAAAGTACAATACACTGTCCTGAGATCGCGTGAAGACAGTAACAACATACTTTGCACACAGTGGAAATATAACATTTTCCGATGTGATTGATGACATAGTTATGATAACGACAAATGACAATTGACTACAGGATATGATTGAAAACCCTTAATGAAAAATGTTGCAAAGTTGGACTCAAGATAAATATTTTTATGCAGAGCACAATGTTCACTGAATATTTGGAGATACCTGTTGGATCGACACAACTGGAAGACACATCCGGATATGTGCTCTACACTTATACCAGTTCTTATAGGTGGGGTTAGGGGCCGTCCATAAATGACGTCACGCGATTTTGGACGATTTTTTACCCCCCCCCCTCATCACACGGCGTCACGAAAAGTCAGACCCACCCTCAAATATGACGTCACAAAGTTCTGCCCCCCCCCCCCCCCACAAAAAAAAAACATGCTTCAAATCGCTTTAAACTATTGTCATTGTAGTGCGTATTTAATATTGCGCTGCACTCTGATGTTGTAGGAGAAAACATTCATTAAAAAGTCTATTTAATTAAGTAGAACGCGTTGTCTATATTTATTTAAAGTTGCGCATTTTGATGTGACGTCACATTTCTCACCCCCCCCCTTGTCACACATCGTCACAAATGTCTGACCCCCTCCCCTAGGTGCGTGACGTCATTTATGGACGGCCCCTTATTTTATCATACTTCACCAGGCTGGTTAACAAAGATAGAGGCATGGGTGTGCAATGGACTTTTCGTCGCTTTAAGATGTCCTGTGTTCATATTTTGTTTGTTGCGGTTGCACCCGACTTAAGAGCCGCATGGCTCACTGGGCTATACCTAATAAATGAACTTGAACTTGAAGCATGGCTAACAGGGCTATACCTAATATAATGAAACTTGAAAGAAAAAAACTTGCACTGCCCTCTGCTGCCCACAACATAGCGTGGCCACACAGCATCGTGACAACCTTCCATTGTGGTCGCCCAGAAAAGCATGACCCACGATCAACGTTGCTTAGCGATTGATGTATTTGGCCATAGGCATCGTAATTAACTGCAACCTTATTATGCTGTATTTAAAATGTATCCCAATTCGTAAGAAATGTCAATCTATAGTTGATCAGCTGAAACGTAGATGTGATCGGGTCAGTTAGGAGACAATTAAACCTGAACTATCCATACTCTTTGGTCTTTTCGGTAAAGTCACGTAGGTAAAAAATAAAATAAATGAAAAGAACTAAATTAAATCACGACGTTTCGGGCGCAACACAAGCGTCCGTTATCAGACTGCATCAGCAATACGAATCCTTGCAGTCACGAAAGATTCAAATCTGAACTATCCACCCATTGTATACATCCTGATCACAGGGTGATCCAGATGTATTGTGATCCCCAATTAATTGACCCCTAACATGTTTTTTTCCTTTGCGTATTCATTTTTGTTTTAACAAAATCTTACATAAAAAAAATATTAAGTTTTACAGAGTTAAATAGGGGTCATAAGACACCTATACCACCATGTAGTGTATTTTAAGCCTGGGCAATGATTTATGACAAAATGTGCAATCAGACTCTGGCGCTTAGATACATCTTTCCGGTTCTTGGCTCATCATGATAAGCAGCACGCCATCGTGACCTTTGGCAAAAGTTGCGCCTGTATATTTCTGAACTCATGGGGGGTGGCGGGAGGAGCATAATACCCGCACTGTACAATATGTTTCAGGTGACTGGATATTAAATATTGATAGTTAGCAAATCGTGGAAAAAATGTTGTGCCCTGCCTGGGGCTAAAACAAAAAAGACCCACAAACTGGATAGTTTACTCACCCAGCTGAAACCCCTTCATTCACTTATCCTCCCCACGTTCATGCTCTTGCTATACCATACGTGGAAGTTTAATAATCTACACTATAGCAGTTATTTTTTAAAGATACAATCTCATGGAAAGGAAGCATGATTAACTAGATTACCAGGTTGCGTGGCTTCTTGTAACCTCGATTGTTTGTGAATTGTTGGGATGAATGCTGTATACACAGGGTGGGCAATAAATACCTGACACATTTATATTTAACATCGAAAGAGCAGCTTCATAGAAAATTAGAATATTTTTTATATAATGCAAAACTACAGCTTCAGGAGAATACTTTAGCTGATTATATTATAATATCGAAGTCTTAAAAAATGCCTTTAAAAAACCCACCATTTCCATGTATGTACAGGGTGGTCCAGATGTATTGTGACCCCGAAATGTATGCCCCACCGAACATTTTTTGCCCTTTGCATATTAATTTATGTTTTAAATAAAACTTTCTTCAAAAACATTAAGGGCATTAATTTGGGGTCACAATACATCTGAACCACTCTGTACGTTCAACTACGTAGTCAACCGTACTAATCGGAGGCGCAGCGGTGTGGGGGTGGGCACAAAAAGCTAAACACAAAAAGCAGTTCTAAAGAAATGAGTTTTGTCTGGTAGACAGTTTATTTAGTATACCAACACGAAAAGTAACCGGGCGTCGTTAAGTCCGTACTTCTAGCTGGCGATGGGACATCTTCCAAATCGTGAAATTAGATGATGTGGGAACGTCAGGGTTGACATTGATGAATGATCCCTGCTCGCTCGATATTTGTCCACTCTTCCATCTTATACAAGAGTCATTTATGTCCTGAAGTTAAATTATACATTACTTTAAAATGGTATTTCTCACCCACCCTGTATGAATAGCAAATTATTTATTTAATGTTACTCTTGTTTACCCAGAGAAAACCTCCAATAATCTATTGCCAAAAGGGTCCTACCAGGTTAGGGGGGGGGGCAATGATTGCTAACCCCCCCCCCCCCCCCGAGTAATTTGCAGGTACGGTGTTTTTTTCGCGTTGGGATACAATAGTTTGGTCCAATACCAGTTACAGTCTTCTTAGGTTTTTTCGGTAAAGTCACGTAGGTCAAAATTAATGAAAATAAAATAAAATAAAAAACAAAAATCACGACGTTTCGGAGGCAACACGAAACGTCGTGATTTTTGTTTTTTATTTTATTTTATTTTCATTAATTTTGACCTACGTGACTTTACCGAAAAAAACCTAAGATGATTCCTTGCAGTCACGAAAGCTTCAAATCTAGAACCAGTTACAGTGTTTGGGGGGTAGGCGGGAGGTTGCTTTAAACCAGAGAACTGGACATCTGTGAATACTGGACACGTGTTAATAAAAGGGAGCCGTGTCGCTCATCCTCCAGTAAAAATCTAATTCTGAACTCGGCGGAAATTGATGCCGTAAAAGCCACAAAACAGCTAAACCAAATCAATCATTAACACTACTTTATAACAACAAAAAACTACATATATTACGCATAAGTGTATAATGTTGTTTTTGCACCATTGGAACCTCCTTTGCCAGTAGCAAAATATGATAATTGTTTTTTTACCCTTTTTATCTGGCAACAAAAGCAATTATCATTGTTGTTTTTGGTTTATTTGGGCCCTTGACGTCTGGAATTGTCATGTTCAATACCAAATGCAGCGTAAACCTTCATGTTATATTATTCCAATATTGTAAACATTTATCAAATTGTTATTGGCAGTTGTCTCGGTTTTAATAGATTATTTTTGTTTATGTCATATGCAAGGAGAATCCGTATTTCCTGAATTAAAAAAAGTTGTGACGTCCGGCCTAGCATGTGACGTCACATTGCACAGACTGACGTCACACGGCTTGTGCTGAGCAAGCTTTTAAGGGGCCGTCCATAAATGACGTCACGCACCTAGGGGGGGGGGGGGTCAGGCATTTGTGACGATGGGGGGTGGGGTTGAGAAATGTCACATCAAAATGCGCAACATTAAATAAATATAGACAACACGTTCTACCCAATTAAATAGACGTTTTAATAAATGTTTTCTCCTACATCAGAGTGCAGCGCCACATTAAATACGCACTACAATGACAATAGTTGAAAAAAATTTTAAGCATTTTTAATTTTATTTGGGGGGGGGGGGGTGGGCAGAGGTTTGTGACGTCATATTTGAGGGGGGGGGGTCTGACTTTTTGTGACGCCGTGTGACGAAGGGGGGGGGTCAAAAATCATCCAAAATCGCGTGACGTCATTCATGGACGGCCCCTAAATAAAATTAACAGCGATTGCAGAAAAGCTTTAAATAAAATTAACACAATGTCAATAATGTTTCGTGGCTCCAGCCTGTGGAATTTCTGCCATTCATTTGTTTGTAATTAGCTTATTAAAAAATATAAAAGTTGTTAGGTTTTTAGACAATGCTGTATAATCAAATGACCAATAGAATTACCATTGTGTCACCATTGACCAATCAGGCGAGCCGTGACATATATTGACCACTATGACGTATTTGTAACAGCTTCTCTCATTGGTCTCCTTGCGGGATACGTCATCCCCAGATGTGGGTCGTGTATTTTACATTCTCCAATCCACCCAGTGTTGCTAGATCTGGAGGTTTTATCCTCCGGATATATAAGTTAACGTTTTCAATTATTTTTAATAGAACGTGCATGCTTTTTGTAAATACTCCATGTTTTCAAATTTGGTTTAAAACAAGGCACAATAATGACCAATCTATTAGCTTGGAAAAGTATTACATTAAGAATCAGAATCTTTATTTAGACTGGAGGAATCCGATTTAGCTATACATCTTCTAGAGGTTTACTTCAAAACAACCCCCTGTGTCAAATGTCTCAACACATTTAATTTTCACAATGTGAAGGTTGCATAACCTACACGTTCAGCGGTGAAATATTTAAAAAAATCCCTTTGAATTGGCAACTCGCAACGAAATACGAGTCATCTTCTTGGTTCTTTCGGTAAAGGCACGTAGAAGGGAAATAATAAAATAATAAAACAATAAAATAAAATATAAGAATAAATAAATACAATAAAAAATAATAAAAATACAACATAATAAAATATAATGAAAATATATATAATAAAAAAGAAATACGAGCCGCTTCGACTTTCTAAGCGTTTTGATTGGCTACCGCTCAACTCGTGCGCGTTCAGAGGGATTTGTGGAGCTTTTCGACTTCGAGGCGGAGCTATGTAGATGAGGGGGCGGGGCTTACACAGATGTGGGCGTGGCTACTCGCACGGGCGGGGAGCTTCCGCGCGGTAAGAGGCGGGAGCGAGGCCCAGTGGGGTGACGTCACGTAGAGGGGCGGAGCTCGAATGAGAGTGGGCTTAGCATGCGCATAAAGGGGCGGGGCTCACCAAATGAAGGGCGGGGCTTACATATAGCGGGGCGGGGCTTACCAAATAAAGGGGCGGGGCTTACATATAGTGGGGCGGGGCTTGCATATAGAGGGTCGGGGCTTACACATAGAGGGGCGGGGCTTACATATAGAGAGGCGGGGCTTGTTGTTGGTGGGCGTGGCTTGATCTGGCTGGGCGGAGCTGGCCGTCCTGGGCCCCCTCCATTGTCAAAGGCAGTGGTGGCGATCGGTCTTCATTCACTTTTGCCGGAATTAAAAACCTTTTTTTCTTATATTTTTTTGCAAAGCTGACCCTAATGACATTCTACAAATGAATGTGGAGGCCGACATCGTTCCGTGTGCGGTGAGAATTGCAATCTTTTACCGGTTGTTATATTTTTTATGCAATCGGCTATCTCATGTGATCCCTGCTCCCCTCTGTCCGCTGCCGTCATTTAAAGCCCTCTCTCTCTCCTCTCGCTCTTTGTGTAGCTCAGTTCGTACGGGCAGATGTCCTCAACCACACTGGTTGCATACGGCCACGCGGTTGTACAATTATGTACAATACTATGAACAACCTGAAGATTCTGTTGCAATACGTGTCTGGAAATGGGGGTTTTAAATGACGGCTATCCGGGGATGTGGCTTTTTCTCTAGTACGCGTTGTACCCTGCAAATGGATCGACCTTGACTGGTGGTCCTAATTGTGTCAGACGAGGATGCCTCGTGGCTAATGCCTTCTTGGCACAGGATTGGTAACAACGTGCATCTCTTATCGCTTGTGTGAATGCAGCGTGTTGTCATGTAATGTGCGCAATTCTGGTACATCTTGGGTGTGTTGGTGTAGCATTGTGCAGATGTGTTGTGTCGGTGCGTTCGCTTTGTTCGGCGGTTCAAACATATTCACGAGAATTTACATTTTACAGGGATTGTCCCTGTTAAAATTCGGTGCTGCCGTGGGGCATGTGGGGCATTTCGCTCCATTCATTCGACGGTTTTCAGTTTTAGACGAGACATTGCTGTACATTAATGTTTTTTTAGATTGTTTTTCGTTCCTTTCGCATTTCTAATCATTTATTCGAAGTGTAACATTTCCATTTGGCGAATTGACTTTCAGATCCCAATGATGCAGCACTTGCAACACGATTTCTTCCATGCAGTGTGGTATTACTGTACATATTCTGGGAACAGGTTAATTGGAAATGTAATATAACCCCAAAACAATGTATCTGGAGTCTCCCTCCAACCCTGCTTACTTTGTGCCAAATGGGCCACTAAGTGAGACGAGCGTGATGTGTAAAGTAATGTACAGTAGCCTACTGTAAATCCCCCTCTGTACATGTGGCACATCATAAGCCTGCATGAACCCACAGATAGAGCCGAGGGGATTGCACATGGTGTATCATTCTGCGCTCTCCTGAATGTTGCAGGTCCAGTAAGGTGTGTTTGTCAAGAGGCCCCCAATAATACCCCTTGAGGCTGTGACAAGGCGGTCGGGAGAAAGAGTTGCTGTGTATGGCAGCGGCATCGGATGTGATGATGGATCGATGTTCTCTCGCAGGCGGCAGGGGGTGTGTGATGATGGCATCTGGAGCGAAGCGTGGAAAAGGAAGGACGAGACAAACCTTGAAATCTGTGCCAATTTCAGAAATAGAGAAATGCAAGTTTCCCCGTCTTACTATTGCCAAGGATGACAAGATTATGAAGGCAAGCAATACCTCTTAATGTTACATATATAGGCATTCATCGGGGCAATGATGTGGGCAGCAGATGACCATAATTATTTGATCCCACAACTCTGTTCCTCCATCGCCTACACCAGGGGTCGGCAACCAAAATAACAAGAAGAGCCATTTCTTTCCAATTCGGTACAAAATTCAGTATTTCAAGAGCCGCAATGCATCTATGTACATACTGTACATACGTACATATCGTCAAGAAGCAGCCCGTAAAGAGCCGCATGCGGCTCCGGAGCCGTAGGTTGCCGACCCCTGGCCTACACCAACCCACACGGACCAGCACCGTGAAGTTTGAGAAAATAACCCCCATGACCTTTACGGTGTGGAGAGGCCATCATCCAGCAGTGGATTGACAAAACACTGTAAAGTTCATGGACATTTTCAAGTAAAGGAATATGTTGTTCTTATGATATGTGGTCGTCACATGTTTTACAATCCAAGTCTATTGCTTTCCAATTTAAATGAACATGCCTCGTTTACGAATCTTACATTCATCAAGCCTTTCTACCAAAACAAAGGTATCTGATTACAATTGAAATATACATTTCTACAACAACGTTTAAACATTACAAACATAATGCCTGAATTCTCTATGCCTGCAGATTTCTCATTCTCCATATGAAGACAAACTCAACTTAAAGGAAAAAAAGCGGTAAGAAAGATTTTTACCTTCATGATTTTCTGAGTTTTACATTTGTCGTAAACTATTTGTTGTAAAGCATATGTGTACTGTTTTGTTTTTTTGCAGTAAAACAATCAAAGGTTTGAATATAATCAAGGGTTCACCATCTTCTCTGGTGCAACCTACATTGGGAAAAACATATAGAGGTAAGAATATTGGTGCTTTTTTATAGTGGTGCCTATGTTATGAGCAAAACTCTCCTCATATATTATGCTAGTGATTGAAATCGTTTTAAAAAGGAATGCGGTAGATGCATTCCTAAAAAGTGGTGCGTTAAGTGATACATTTCTGGACTGAATCACATTTGCACAATAAAATCAGTCTGCAATCATCCCTTGGTGGGATTAAAAAAACTGAGATGAGGATACGCCGAGTACTGTATCGTTCCGCGTACTGTAAGATAGCGCGCAGCTTAGGAAAGTAGTTGACTGCTCAGAAACTATGTTAGAACGGGCGCGTTCAACGTTATGCAAAAAGTGTTCCTTCATAGAAGAACTTTTATAGAAAAACTCGTATGCAAACGCGTTAAGCGAGGATTAATCGCACATACAGAGGATGCCGGTTCAATCACCCACCACGTGCATTTACAAAAGTGTTTTTAAAATCCCCTGCCCTTGTCCATCCAGGAGTATAAATGAGTACACGAAAGTTGGTCGACAGGTCGCGTTTGGTGGGATAAAGTCGAGATACTCGCCCCTTTTACAAGTGTGGAAGAGTAGGACAAATTTCCTCTAGATGGGCTCTTAAGGTCCCACGAATGGAGGCCTTTGTGCTAGTAGTGGTTTGAGCAAGAAACTGTAGGGCTGCAACTTAACCTGTTACGTATGTATGTTTGACTTATTTCGCACCGTACGTAGCCAACCTTCCTAATCGGAGGTGCGATAAGTAATGTCGAAGTAACAGCTCTTTTACAGAAAAATTGTCGACAGGTTATTCACAAGTGTTAACAAGTCCGGAGTTTTTGCAGTAACAAGTACCAATTGTTATCGGACAAATAGGGCTGTATTATCTGAAGGATCCCGCATACCTTCCTAGAATGTGCAAAGATTGCACTTTCTTTTCTCCTGTTCTTCCTGCTCACAGTGGTGAAATTGAAGCACGGTCCATACAGAGAACACATTGAAGGAGCGTGCCTGGAGCCCGTGTTAGAGCTGAAGAATTCACCTGTTCAGGAGACTGATTTCGACTCGGACTGGTCGATGGCTGAAAAAGAGAACGAGATCTCCCACGCGTCGGCCAGCAGTGGCGGCAGCAGTGGTGAAGGACGTACGTTTGCGCCCCATGACGGGCTGGCTAACAACGTCGCGGATGGGCACTTGTGGCCTGTAATTGGTAGAGCGTGCCTGTCGGATGTGACAGCTGAGAGAAGCAGAGCATTGGAGCAATATATCATTGAAGAGGTGAGTGCGCAGCTCAAAACGAGGCCATGGTAATTAAAATCAAGTCACCCTCGTTTCAAAAACGTTTACGGTGATGTCTATGTATTGTGATAAAGTTGTGTTTCAAATCCTAGTTTGTCACCTCTGCAACATGCTAAACATTTTTTTTAAGAAATATGTTTGATTGCCTGTACAGTAAAACCTTGGATTGCGAGCATAATTCCTTCCGGAAACGTGTTTGTAATCCAAAGCACTCGTATATCAGTTGTGATCACGTGACGCTTGGCAGACAAAGCATATACGTACTACTCGTATTGCAAGACCTCGCTCGTTTATTAAATTTATATTTATTTTAAAAATTTTGCTCATCTTGCAAAACACTCGCAGACCAAGTTACTCGCAATCCAAGCTTTTACTGTATTAATTTCACAACATAAAACACTAGGTAACTGCCCCTATGTAATGCTGGTATACGAAAATAAATTGTCACGATAAAACTGGTCTTGTAAAATGTTTGTCTTATTTTTTATTGAGCATTTTTATAATGAACCTCAAAAAGGTGTTTATTTCCTTAAAGCGTAAACTTGTTATCATTTTTCGTTTCCCAGATAACTCAGGAACATGAAGACATGATGCAGGTTCTATCTGACTACCAGCTCAAACTAGATGCAGCTTTAACCTTCTGGAAACGCAACCCTGCTGACTTGGTCTCTTATCTCTTTAGGTGGGCACGTATATCAGCTGGATATCAGCATTCAGAACTTTAAAAAAAACAATATCCTAAGCTCTTTGAAAGGTATGCATTCATCATTGCAAATGCTATTAACACATGCCTCGATTTCTCCGCAGGGTACGTGACTTGAGCGTAGCTGCTAATTGCATCGGAATCATAACGAAAAGGTGATGACATCCCATAATTAACATCTTAAAACTGACCTGAGTGAATGCTTGATAAGACGATGCTTTATTTCCATATAATATGGACATACAATGTAAATATTTTACAGTAGATTTGGAGCAATTTCTGGCAGTGATTCGATGAGTTGTCACAATTCATTGCATCTTATTATTTGTATTATACAACAGTGACCGCTACCACCTCTAGTTGCTGCAGGGGCGACATGAACCCATGACATACAATTTTTGTTCATAAAATAAATGTTTATTATTATACAGGTCCTTTGATGTATAATCTTAAGCTAATTCATCTTTATTAATCGCAGTGTTCCACCCCTACTTCGTAGTGAATAACACTGGTTTATACTGTTTTATTACAATTTTTCCCATACTAAAAATATCTCAAGTAGTCTTGGTCATTTTTGTTAAAGCACTTGTTGAAAATATTTCGGGAAGCTATTTTTCAAACATCTCCGAATTGTGCATTTTTATAAGCCTTAACAGAGAGTTGTTGAATGCATATTGAGATTATAATAATAATGCATTAAAGCCCTGTAGATGGGCCTTCTAAATGTGCAGTGCTGTGCATTTGTATCCCTGCTAGCCTGAAAGAGAACAGAGAACTACAGCCGCTGGGAGCCTGTGTGGAGCTGTTACCACTGATTGACGCCCTGCTCAACAGCAGATATGAACAGTAAGCTCCGTATAATCTACTTTCTTCTTTTCATTATGATTCAAACTGGTAACCCGAGCTTGTACCTGTACAGCCCATTAATCCACTGCTGGATTAGTCAATCCACTACCCACACCGTGCAAGTCGTTGGGGTTGTTTGACCATACCTCATCACACTGGTCTTGGGAAGCATAGACTTTGGGGCATTGTACAGTACAATTATTGAGTTTGTTTCACTGTCTTCTGCTGGCAACATAGCCCCCGGCTGCTTAAAATACCTGTTTTGTGCATGATGGTCACCCATACATGTGCTATTCAGGCTTAGATTCAGATCTTACGAGACTGGGCACATTCCGGATGATAGGTCATAGGCAAAAACACAATATAGTGTCATAACTCAAAGCCTGACAAACCACACCTTTACCAGTCGCTGATCGTGCCCAATCAGTCAGCTTCGAGCTTCATACCTTGAAATATTTTTTGAGAGTTTTCAAGTGTCACCATTCCTTAAGCTACTTCATCATGCATGTTTACAATTGTGTCACGGTTTAAAGACAGAAAAACATTGATTTTAGGAAATGTTTCCATAAATTGCACATCATTAAAACCTCTCATAGCTTCGGACAATGATTGTTGTACAAATTCACAAAATATTGTGATTATCACTGGAGAGTAAACCTATATTCATACATACTCAGTAAAATTGTAAGGGTGCACACAATAAATTTATTATAATGATGCATATAACAATGTTTTGTCACATTTTTCAAGAACTGATTTTTTTGTTACAAAGTAATGAAACCACCTAAGTGATCCTAAACACGAGGTCAGGGGGGGTAGTTGTCATCAGCTGCACTTGAAATGAGTTCCCGACTTAGCCCTCTGCTTGCAAGGATCAATAGAACCTGCCAATACTTGTCGTTTCACCCAGAGTGTTGCTACTGCTCTCCTTCCAGCTACAACCTCACTGCCCTCGAGTGGCTCGAGGCTGTCCTTAAGCAGTGGAAGACAGTGCTGTCTGTAGATACCAATGGGAGGGACAACCAAGTGTATTTTGATGAAAGGTATGACAATGGTTATGTATGCGCTGTTTGCTTTACTCAGGATTGCCACTAAATATGGTTATGTCTATGTTTACTGGCAACTGTTGGATTATTTTTGTTAGAAATATGCCTTTGTCACTGGACAAACATGGCCAGTCATTGTTTTACTCCTACAAACTACAGGTCTGTCACCCGCTGATAAAATAGTGTGTATACAAACAATGCTTCAGCATTGCACGGCATGTAGAACTACTGCACATGTGAGCTGGATAAACGTAAGCCCATCCGTTGCCCTTTGTTGAATTAACAGTCTGGCTGCAGAAATAGCACCAGGAATGTGTAAGTGGCTTTAATAGGCTTAATTCCATGAGGCTTAAACCAAACAGTTAAATTCATTTGGGGGCATGGACCAAATAATCTGTGTCCCCTAATAGGCTTTTATAAATCTACTCAACTCTGTTCGGAAACTGATTTCCCTCCACACCGTCATTGTACATTTTGAGCTAAGCTTACCGGTCTCCTTCATTCGCAGATGCATATTAGATAGTGTGCATTGCACCTCCGATTAGAACAGTTGGCTACGTATGGTGTGAAAAGTTCAGTATGCATACACGCATCTGCTCAGTGGCAGATGCTGAATCCTTAAACTGCAGTGATCATTTAGGATCAAATTCAAGAACACCTTTCATAAATAGATGCCTCGTTCAGAATTATTTTAGGATGCCACCAATATATGTTTCCTTTAAGATATGTCGATCTTAATTTAATTTTGTTACGAAAATCGAATACTTTAATTTTGTCTGCTATGCAGGAATGCCTTGCACTTGCGAGAGTGGCTCCACACGATGACAGAACAAGTGGATAAACTTGCTTCCTTACCTGGTGACACGGGCAAGGCAGCCAAGGTGAGCTCGCTGATTTGAAATTTGTAGGTTTTTTACATGCTTTCATTTAACTCACTCTTGTCTGTTGTTGTTTTCGTTGTTGTATCCTCAAATCTTGATACTCAATTTTAACACACTTCCCAATGTGGTATCGACTGCAAACTTGGCATGGCATACTTGTGTCATAATGATGACAATACTATATTCTATCATAATTTTTAAACATTTTTTTTATATACTATGTTTCGGCTTGGGTCTAATTGTCCACGGTCAACTGACGTTGGCTGTAATTGGCCCGGTCCCTTACGTTATGGCAAGCTTCGGGGCCACTTCCTGGAGTCGTGGAGTTCTTCCATTACTAATACATTTCATAAAAGCGTGTTTTTAAAGAAGGTTTTTTTAAATATTACTTTTTTATTTATGTCCACTTCACTGCTCCTGGTGACTGCAACGTCCCTGCTTGAAGTTCTGGAGTTGAAACTACTCACTTGTTAACAAAGTAGAATGCATAAAAAATATATATTTGGATACATCACTAAATATTAATTCATTTTATACCAACTTTGGAAAATGATGACTGTATTTGACCACACATTAAAAAAAATTACGGCTAGTAGTATTATAAAGACTTAGAGTGCAATTAGAGTTTTATTTCGTACAAGTCAAGCCCTGCTCATGCTTCCACAACTCATTATGGGTTGAGATGGCAATTCCTGCAAGCATGTTTTCCTAAGCGTGATTTTATTTTCTTCGAGGTATTTGCCAAAGGGTAGTTTGTTAGCTCAAGTTATCTCCATCTTATCCAGTTTTTCACTTCCCTCTTCATGTCATGATATAGATTCTGATACTGCGTATCCTTTTCTACCTTGTAATTTTTTTCCCCAAAATCCTTTATTATAGAGCTTCCTTTTAGCACGCCTTCACTCCACGGTGGCGAGATGTTAACTACCTAACCTGGTATACAGGAGGCCGTGGGTTCGATCCCGACCCTGATGCTTGTATGTTTGGAGTTTGCATGTTCTCCCCATGGACGTGTGCATTTTTCTCCGGATCCTCTAGTTTTTCCATCCACAATTAGAAACGTGGGTTTAGAGTACTGCTAGAAATTTCCACATGATAAGCCACTTTGTTGAGCTATCATTTGTGTCCAGGTCACTTCTGAAAAATAGCTATATAGCTGAGTGGGGCCTTACCTGGTAAAATTAACAAAAAACTTTTGTTATAAAATTCCCAATTCAGTTTTTACCAACTTTTAATTGAGCCAATTAAACTACTCTTCGCACGGAACCTACTCTTGCACGTTTTTTATTATTTTATGTCCAGCTGATATTCTCCATTCAAAACATCCCATGTGTCTGATGCTTCCTTTTCTCAGTGTACATGTCTTTGCTGACAACACTCTTCCATGCACATCCATCTTATAGGCAACAGCTTCTTTTAGTATGCTTATCCTTTTAAGTTTTACAGATGTATTTTTGGGACTGGAGGGATGAGAGTTGTGAAATGCAGTTATAGTTTTCCTGTTGTTAAAAGGGCACTTGGCCTCAGTTACCCAAATCTATTGTGATTCTATGGTAATTAAATTAGTTTATTGAACATAAGTAAGTGCTATTCATCCATGAGATTACATTGATATATTTTTAAAGAATATTCGTGACAAATCCCTCTACGAGACACTATATTGCGTGTACAATTTTCTAGAACTTTTGCTGAAACTAAATCACGAGTGTTTTATTGGTTTTGCTTGAAATTAAAAGTTGTAACCACAACTACCAAGCATTCATGAAGCATGTTCTCTTTTCTTCACCAGGAAATATTTACTTCTCTAAAAGAAGAGCTTTGAAAATTTTGCACAGGAAAAGGGCCACCTTAGACCACACTACTGGTGAGCCTGAATTTTATGAGCAGTATACTGAGCTTTCAAGACTTATTTTTAGATCCTGCAATCAAAAATAATTTTTAATTTTCAGAGTGCTTGAGTCTCAACCACTGGATAAGTACGGGTGGCCGAGAGTCAGGGTTCAAGTTACGTGGCTGTCCACCGACAGAAAATTAACCTGTGTCCAAATTTATAATGCTAAAACAAGCCATCCAAGCACTTAACTGCTTCATATTGAAGTGTTTAATGCAAAAAACCACGTTTACTGTATTGTTTAAAAATTACAATCGCTGTACAACCTGTTTTTTAGTTCGCACTTTTTCTCATAATCGTTACTTGTTTAGGCTTATCTAAATCCATGCTCCAGTATCATTACATTCCAGTGTGGTGTTTGAACATGACTGTGTGGTTGGATGTGTGTTTCTTCATAATGTAAGGCCCTTTTTCTTGATCCACATGCAAGCAAAGTTGCACCAGTAGGATGGATATGGAGACTTGGTACAGTGTATGCTCTTTGTCAATATAAATAAAATCGGCCAAACTTACATTTTTATTTATTATTTGCTCTTATTGTAAATGATTCATGTTTGAAGACTGGTTCTAGTTTTCTCTTTGCATTGCCATATTTGAACTTTGCTTCCCAATAACTACTAAAAAGTGTTTCTAGACAGACAAAATTAGCTTTTTGAAACTAGTAACAATATAAATGGTACCTGTTGGAATATATTTCTTACTGCATTGATGTGTAGGTGTTGTGCATGGTAGTGAAGTGTAAATGTTTCTTAATAATTAATAAAATATTTTGTGAATGTTTAATTATTTATGCATTTGTGTTGTGCTTATATGGCTTGTACAATACTGTATATAAAATGGAATATTGAAACAAAATTAATGACTCATACTTTGTGAGGAGATATTCTTTTACCAACTTCATATGCATCTATTTTCCATTCATGTCAATCCTAACGCTCACAATGCAATGGCAGCCCAAGGAATGACTATTTAGCCATCGCAATGCCTGGTCAGCAAATATTTGCGCTGCATTGTAATGTTTGAACAGAAGCTTCGTTTCATCTGCTGTCTGAATATGGAACTACCTCCTTGAACACATCGATTCTGGTCTCCAGGCCTTCAAATTCCGAGCTTTACCACACACCTTGACGGAGTGAGTCTTTGAGCTGCAGTGAACCAATGATTATGCCGATTCGTTGCATTAGCGTCTGATATGGCTGTTGTTCCCAATTGCATAAAACAAAAAAGATGAATATGGTGTAATGTGGCATATCCAACTCGCTGGAAACTGAGGTACAGGTGGATATGTGAAAAGGTCAGATATGTGAGCCTCTAGAAATGACAGATCATCACAAATGTTCTGTATAAAAATAAAGAACTGATTTAGATGGAGGGAATGCTCTATACTACTCTGGACGTAAGCAAATGTACATGAGATTTAATAATTAATCACTTTATGTGAAAGGTAGGTGTTGTGAACATCTTTAGAACATTACTTTTAAACCAAGTACATCTTATTCAATTGCCTTTTCCTTGAACAACGCAAAACTGCATTTTCCTTGTGGAAGAGACCCCATGTCGCCCTCTTGGAAATGTTGGGCCTTGTAAGTCAACATTATTATCGTGGCATAAGCCATGCTTGGCACCGATTGGGAAAGTTGGCTGTCAGCGGTTGTTTGGAACTTTAAACCCAGGAATTATTTTCCCAACATCTTGGGTTGCCACTCTCTAAACATAACAAGAGTTAAAATTCGGGATTCTGTCCTATTCCTGCATTATAACCTGCAACCAGCATTAAGTGTGGCAGCATTTGGCAAGTGGAGGTGGCTAAATGATATGGCAACAGTAAGTTGCAGGCATGGCCATCACTATCTGCTAACCACAAACCCTATAACATTTTATTTTGCACTTATTTGGTCTAAATGCCACAGCAGTATTAACGGTTGGTTTGGGTGCCATGTGACAAACATTATCTCTTCCAGGTTGGATGGATGTATTGCCCTTTGTTTTGTTTAAGATATAACTGTCGATGAAGAATACTTCGTGATATTTCCTTCTGCAGAGGATGCCGTTGTGATGTAATGGACTTGTGATTTAGAGGTTGCTGGTTCGATTCAATCTCCTAGTGTGGCATTTGAACGCACGGGCAAGTTTCTTAAATCCGCCCCCACCTCAGTCCCCACACAGCAGTATAAATGGATACACCAGTTTGTCGACCACAAATATGCGTGTGGTGGGGCAATAATGCGGGTACCTTTTCCAAAATAAAATATATGGCCAGTGTGGATGTGCCAAACACCCTCTTGAGCGCCCTCAAATGGAGGCCTTTCTATTAGGAGTGGCGCAAGCAAGGACATTGAGTGCTGCACGTTTCCCTTCCACTGGCTATTCTTGAACAGGGGATGAGGATTTGCTATGCAAGTTAAGAATGGATTCTATGTCTTGTCGTAAACACCCATAGCACAGTTGGAAGAAAATAGCTTCTACTTTCCTGTCCAAAGTAATTTTTTTTTAGGGTAGGGGGGGGGATCTGATATCTATTGCACACCCCTCTACTTGACATCTGCAGAAAATATACAGATTGCTCCGAATCTGAAAAGTTGGGGAAATAGCTCCCTCCCCCACCTCCCCTGTGACTTAGCCTGTATCAACATTTAGTTATGCATTTTACAACAATTGGACTTTGAAGTGATCTCGGAAAAAACGAATGTACTCTTGTCAGAGGTAATCATAAAATGCTTTGCCAGCAGTATCTCGCTGGCTGGGTGTGTGATATCCCCAGGGTTGTGCTTGAATAGCTTCGAATGCGGGGTGATTTGCACCTCGTCGAAATACAGTGCATTCCAGTGGTTGATATAATTCGGACACACCTAGCAGCAGCTGATGAATAAGTACTGCGATTCGTTGAGATATTTGGTAATGACCAATACAACACTTTATTTATTTCAAATCATTGTCAGAGAGGCTTTATTGGTGTTCTCATATGCAAAGATCACATCAAGCGTTATATGAGAAAATAAAACCCCTTTCAAATGGCAAGGTGAAATTTTACAACGTGTGAGTCAAGCTTATTAGCCTGTGGAGGCTTTTCCATTCAGTGGAAGAAAAAAAACAATAGGACGTTCAATAGACTGCCTAAGGAAAATATGCCTCGGGGTGAGTGATTGTAATGAGTGAATGTTATAGAATATAGACAGTAGACTTGAACAGAGCCCTTTTGATGCGATGGTCGCGTATGGTTGGAGGTGACGACTTTGGGACCTGAGGATCCTTGTACAAGGTGGTTCAGGTGTCTTGAAGACCCCCAACTGACCCCTAACATTTTGCCCTTTGCATATTCATTTCTGTTTTAAATAAACTTCTAAAAATATTATGTTTTAGAGAATCAAATGAAGATCACGAGATATCTGGACAACCCTGTACATCGTGGTACATCAGGTTGAGATGGTCTAGGTCAGGGGTCGGCAACCAAAATAACAAGAAGAGCCATTTCTTTCCAATTCGGTACAAAATTCAGTATTTCAAGAGCCGCAATGCATCTGAGTACATACTGTACATACGTACATATCGTCAAGAAGCAGCCCGTAAAGAGCCGCATGCGGCTCCGGAGCCGTAGGTTGCCGACACCTGGTCTAGGTAATGACTGGTTAATTGAAAGGCCTTGACCAACTGTATGGTTGATGTATTTCAAAAGAACCCGGTTGGCTTGCTCAGTAACCACCCCAGGCTTCTTTCCGAAAAGGACTTGCACCAAAACAATGGCGTTTAAAACGGTGTTAATGTTTGCAACAGACAATCCGTTTGCTCAGCTGCTGCTGCAACAGAAATGTAAACCCAGGTGTGCACTTACCTGAATAAAAAAAACAAAGTGGAAACAAAGACTTTACATGTTTGCAAGTAATAATGTACCGGCAATAGGTGAAAGTGTGAGTCAAACACGAATAGCAATGAATGAGTTTTGTGTTGCTTGGCTAGAACCGACTCCTTGTCTGCAATACTGGGCCTTGAGATTAGGTGAAAAGAACATCAAATCCTACCTGATCATAAACTTCCTTCACATGTGCAACTATTAACTAAAACACTGCCACTCAACAGTAAGAATATTCATTTTATTAAAATAATGTACACACAATTTACATGTTAATAAAGCAGAGTTTTAAGTAACAGGG
This sequence comes from Lampetra fluviatilis, assembly GCF_964198595.1. Lineage (NCBI taxonomy): Eukaryota > Metazoa > Chordata > Hyperoartia > Petromyzontiformes > Petromyzontidae > Lampetra > Lampetra fluviatilis. The sequence continues at coordinate 3,343,327 of NC_136292.1, forward strand.
GTTTGAACATGTTTACCATTAATATTCAGGTGGTTAACAAGTACGTATTCACATTTAAATCGGAACCTTAAAAAGATTATTGTAAAGAAGTGTAAAATATAATTTTAGCATTTGAAAATGTTAATTGGTAATTGTACATAAGCATATTAGTGATTTAAAGTTGATAAAATAGTTTTCACGTTGACCATTAAAGTGTATTTTGCCTAGGAAAAAATGGCTGAAAACATTTAAATAATGTACTCAATTTCGTTGATTGTTTTGTAAAAAAAATGGCTCCTTGTGTAACAATATAAAAGAATGTTGCTGAAGTGGAATTGAGTTCATGCAATGGCTTACTAATTCCAAATATTTATCATTAGTCGTGATATCTTGTTCCCCGAAGGATGTTACTTCAGTAGCTTTGTTGCGTTCTGGTTGGATTGATTAATTCGAGATGTGTTCAGCTCCGCCTGTAAGGAAATGTCAAAGTTCAACCATCATTAGTTGTCATGTTCATCAAGCAGTATTTAGGATTGTATAATGAATTTGGACCAGTGCTACCCATCCATATATGTTTTGGATAGTTTGTTTCATGGCCCAGCAGATGCCATCACCACACTCCAGCATCTAATATTGTAACATGTCATAAAAGAGAATAACTGGCATACATGCCAATAATAATATCAATGGCAATAATGTACCTGGGAAAGTTTCACCGAGTCTCTGCATTTGGATGTTTGACTAAGACCACAAATTAGTGTTTTGCATGTGGGAGCAAACAGGAGTAACTAGAGAAATCGACAATACAAGTTGATACTTTGCACTGCCATTTTCTGGCCAAACCTGGCGTCACCAATCCAAGTACGAACCATGATCATCGCTTCAAATAGCTTATGAACTCTGATGTGACCAGCACAAGCGTTTCACTAGGCCTGCATCAATTGACACCCTTTGCGCTTCAATCAATTTTCCAAATTGGGATCATGACTCAATAAAAAATTTTTTTTACATTTTTTGGGGCCTTTAGCTGTAATGGGGCCATGTGACCTGTTGCATACATGGTATACAAAAACATTCTTATATACATGATTGAATACATGTACTGAGAATAAGAATCGATTGTCGGCAAATCGACAGCATTATACCTTTACACATGTTAATGTACTGTAACACTATTAATAAATAAATAAAATCATGTTCATGGAAAATGCTATTGATACATGCTAGGCTGGTATCAAAACAGTACATTGATTCATCAATTGAAGGCAGGGGTTCAGGGGTGCACCAATAACTGATTCAGATATCACCAGCCACAGATGTTAGCCGTGGTGGAGAATCGAACTTGTGTTAGCGGATTAATTGTGCAGTGTGTGGCCCGCTGGAGCATTCTCGCTCCTATAATTGTCAATTGTACTTTGATGCCTTTGGACTATGTGATAGATCCTTGAGATATATAATTTATGTTTGCGCAGCCAAATGTCCATTATTAATGGCATGTGCTGATGTTACGTGTTCTGAAGTTCTGCTGCTCCTCACCTTTTCATTCAGCCGTTCAAGCTGTGTATTATGCTGGTCTAGCTCGTTGCCCATATTCAGAGCCATGTCTTTGAGATTCCCTATAATACCACCGATTTCTTGCAGGTTCTCCTCCATCTCATCCTCACGGTCATCATTGGTAACCCTGTAGGAGGCAAGCAGGAGAGACGGGCCACAGTGACACAACCGTCAGGCAATAGCACCTGTAAGAAAACACTGCTAGCATCAGTAAATTTATTTTACATAACTTAATTTCACTATTTTGGCTGAAGAGGCTCCCAGTATGTGGAACAAAATGTTGGACATCTGGTATAACCCAGAATAACTATCAAGTACTTTTTATGCATGTGCATTTTTGTTTAAGTCTGTTGCCATTTAAAGTGACTGAATGTTGGCCAATATAGGCACTGTTTCAATTCTGAAACAAGCCACACATTAAACCTCCCCACATCTCACTGTTGTCAAGTCCAGAATATAATTTACTGTGGATACAGAACATAAAAAGTCACGTAGATTTGGTCAATAGATATCCATGGCTCGCAAAGCCTGTTCTACCCATGTGTTGGTGAATGCTCATGTACAGCCCCTGTAAATCCACTATTGGATGAAAGCTTACTTAAGCCGTGTCTGTCATGGGGGTTATTTGACCAAGTACACATAGCCTGGCACAAGCGCCATGGTAACGTCGCCGCCACTTAGTGACGAATGTCGGCTGTTGTTGACAATACCGGTTAGTGCGAGTTGGTGAAGGTGGAAAGCATAGAGGTTCCAACATTAAACAGTCCATTGGATTTTGCTTTAATACCGTCTGTTGACAATGTAGCCTCGCAGCAGCCAACAATACATTATTTTGCATAATGGTCACCTATCCAAGCACTATCCAGGCTCAACTCTACTGGATATTATTTCGATGGGCAAACATCATGGATGGTGGTGGAAATACGACGTGTCAAAATGCTTTAACATTTTTCAATTGACAGCACTGAGTTGACTTGGCTTTGAATTAAGCAATTCCTGGTTCACCCACAATCTCAGTAGTAACTGACCAGGTGGCTCAGCCGGAGAGCAAGCAGCTCGCAATCTTAAGGCTTTTACACCATTGGAACCTCATTTGCCAGTAAAAAATATGATAATTGGATAATTGGTGTAAATGCTTACCCCAAGCTCTCATACTCTGATGGTGCATTGTCTTTGAGTTGTGCGCCTTTTGGCGTCATCTGGTCCAACCCATGTAAGACTAGACTCTAAGGAAAGCCGTCTCGGGTGTGGACCAATCAACTTCAAGGACCGTGCACATTATCAGAGTTGTGTTTTTTGTTTGCATTTTGACTGCAGGTATTGTGGTCTATGCAAACATGACTCCTTGTAAAAAAGGTGTCAGTTTTGTTGCCAGATATAAGGGTAAAAAACCAATTATCAATCTTAATGTTGTGAGTTCAAATCTTGGTTGGGGGGGGGGTAATCAGCCCATCATACCTACGGGGTGTAAATTATAAAAATAAGTACCATTGTGGGGAAGTCAACTGGTTGCCCTAGGGATACTCATTCCCACCATAGGAAATGTGGAATTTCCACCATTGGCTGAGGGCTGTTAACAAGAGAGAAGCACACCCTTTATGCTCATTTGAGCAGGAATGAACGGTTATACAATCACATTTGCACACCTTTTGATGAAAGGTCCACTGGCTTGAGGCTGGCCTTGTTGGCCTGCCTTGCCCGGTTGCTCAGAGACCACCTTTTCCTTCCTTATGGAGCCCCACACCGCCGGCTTGTAAGCACCTTTGTTGTCTATGCTCTTCATCCTGCGCACATCAAAGTAAGGTCTATTCGCTTCTCATAAGCACGGCCTAACAACTGCAGTGCATGGCTTACAATAGTAAAACATGAAGTGACTACAAAGGAGAATCTGCATAATTAGTGTGCAACAGTAAACATTTTAGTGGGTTAAAGAAAATGCATCATGAAAACAATGAAATGCGTAAACTTAAACATTTGCAATTACAGCAATATATTGAAGGCTAACAATGCCGATTTTAAACGATCACGCTTAAAACAGTTGTTAGATGGGCATTGAAGAAGAACTCACTCACTTGTTGCATGGGCAGATGCACAGTCCACAGCATTTTGACATCTGTCTAATGTGTTTGTCAGCCTCCTTCATGTCTTCATTTATATGATCCAAGCCCTGTTCAATTTTATCCAGTTGGTCTGAAATATCCATATTAAATCAATTGAATAGAGACCGTGAACATGTTCATGAATGTGCATACATTGTACAATACTGTGCCTTAAATAGAAAGTTTTCAACCTAGGAATATTATCTGCAATAACATACAGATTGTGAACATGGACTCTGAAAAAGAACGTGGAGCAAAAGCTAAAACTTATGCAAATAAGCATGGAGAGACAGAAAGAAGAACACACATGTGAACAATCACACATTTACTTTATAGCGAGCATGGGTGGGACACATTGCAAGAGAGGATGATGGCCAATGGACGAGCATAGTGATGGAATGGTAGCCAAAAGAGAAAATGAAGCCGAGAGGAAGACCTCCGTGAAGATGAATAGATGAAATCTGCTCATGCGTGAGGGTGAGATGGATTCTGGCATCACGGAACTGAAGGATGACAGCATGGAAAGACCTTTATCTGCTGGTTTATAGAACATGTATGATGAGGACTATGATGTTGTTACATGTTTAAACTTGATTCACACAGTATAAAAAAGCATGTGGTATAGCTGCTGCTTGGAATCCTTGCATGTTGCATGCTTGGAATCGTGGCATGATTTTAAGCAGATGGTCTTTCTTGAATATGGTGCCTATGCACTATTCAAAGACAGTACCTCCTTGCTCATTCAGCATAACAAGTGTTTTAGCCCCAGTTTCTTGAGTCTGAAAAAAAGAAAGTTTATTGTAACCTTAAAAATTAGATGCATAAATTGCCTGTATTGATTAACCAACGTTTTTTAAGAACATAAATTATCATTCAATAGTTAATTTAAAGATTCCAACATGCAATAACAATAAAGATGCTGCCAAATAAAGCACATGTTTAAATTTAGCTCATGTAATTATTTACAGTGTTTGAACTTGCATCAATAACACACATACTAAACTTGAATCTTTTTCTAAAATGTAATTCTTTAGCAGAGACATGTCAAGAGTATTTTTTTTTATGAATTAATCGCGCATTAAAAGTCACTGGTCTACTATTTACATGGGCCGCAAGTACTGAACACTGAATTTCGATTTAAAGCTTTCGTGACTGCAGGGATTCATCTTCTTGGTTCTTTCGGTAAAGTCACGTGACTTTGCTGAACACTGATGAATGGCTATTATATATAGTTTTATCTCTAAAGTACGGCAAACAATTTAAAGTTTTTAATGCAAGTGCTAAATGTAATGTAATGATGAGAATATTCCAACACTAAAGTATGTTTGAACATAAAACGCAGGAATCAATCGCACAAACTATTTGGTGTGAAATGTCGTCATTAAATTAGAATACACTTGAAATGGTTCACCTCATATTTGTCACGAAACTAAAAAACTAGTCGACAAACAAATAATACATCATTTAGTGCCAAGAACTCAGTTCGTTCAATGGCTATGTACATTGTCAGTGTAATCTAGTTACCACAATGTATGCCAATATGATTAATAATGTTTTTTAACATTTTAATGAAATGCCTTTTACCTCAACCGCCATATTACGCATCCGACGAGTAGCCTCCAATGACTGCAAGAGAACATATTTAATGTAAAAAAAAAGAATTGGGGTGGGAAACGAATTATGAATGCTGCACTGAAGGGACTTTATCAAAAGAAATCAGTGATGCAATGAAAACTGCCTCTATGATAATGCGGTGATTACGTTGCATTTACAATGACAAGTAAATGTGGGTGGCTAGATGTTGAGGCAGCGTTCAATGGAATTACATTCACATCTAAAAATATATTTGCTGCAAATATCGTTTGTTGCACCTCCAGGGAAATGTTATCTATCACTTATCGTTGTCAGCTATCAGCTACTCTGGCTCCCAGACTATGTAGGTCAGCATTGAGCAAAAATTCTCATCCGGTGCCAAGACTAATATAATGTAAATCTATTAAAGCTTATTGTCGTATCTGATATGCGAGTGACAAGACCACCCAGCAAAGTCATTAGTTGCCAATGGAAGATATTGGGCCTAACCCAGCACTTAATAGAGAACACATGCATACCGTGATATCATTTTACATCACAAAACATTGAATTGTGTGTCCCTGCATTCCCCAACAATGTATTCTCCACAAAGCTCATGATTATTTTGTGCTAAATACTGTCATTTTATGGCCCTTGTGATTTTTTGCATTTCTAATATCTTGGCGATTTATTTTCTTACAAAATGTACTTTAGTATATTACAGAATATACTTAAGACCAAAATCACGTAACCCACTATTTGCTGACCCAATGACTTCGAACTATAGACAAAAACAAATGTCACTAAAATTGACATTACCTGGGAACCAAAGTAGAGTACTGTAGTCAAATTCCTCTATGAATGTGAAGGGGAGCACGATTGGTGATTCAAAATTGTGTTTATCCACATATATTACTGCTGTTATCTGTGTGGCTATTGCTGAATAATAGGATACACGTCATCGCTTTCAAGTCACTCCTCTTATCCACAGAAAGCCACGGATAATATGAGAGACATTTGGTATTTCTGAGAGAACAATTCTGGCGAATTGCCCGATGATGCTGGATGTAATTACCAGCGAAACGTCGTACTCAAAACTGTCAATGTTGTGGATTCACTCTTCAACACACCGGTGGGCTAAAGTAGTGAACTATTGTGTTTTGTCAACGTGACGCTTTTTTGCCGATTGGCCGTGTCGGGTGGTGGAGAGTGACAACACATTTATAAATAACGCGATCTAACCCAAAAACCTTTATTATGAATTTTATGAAGAACAATTCCGGTTACTTTTTATGAGCGGATAACAGGATTTTCTGCAGATCATTTCAGGAGTTCAGATAATAGTAATATTAAACAGGGGCACAGAAAAGACAAGTTTCACTGTACTGCATTGTAATGAGTAAAAACCAGCACTCAAGAGTTTCCCGCATGGCTGTAAAACTGTGAACTTTGATGCACTATGCTGACGTACCTCATCGGTGATTTGGTTGGCTTTTACTTGTATGTTATACGAATCCTCATCCATGGTGGCTCAGAGGGTCTGAATAAATGGAACAAAGAAATGCACAGCGCGGATATTCATCAATGCATTTTGACTTAGTTTCAAAGCCCGATGGGTGTGTGCAGCTGAAATTAAAATCTCAGTGTTGCTTTCCTCTCAGCTTTCCCCAATTCACTGCCTCCCATTGCAGACTTTAGGTCCAGTACACTTGACTAAACGATGTAGTTGTACCACCACAAAAATTTACGTTTGTTCCCACTGGCTGATAAACTCATTGGAATTAATATTGGTCTGGAAAGCCATTAGGCTGATGGACTAAAACATGTTTTTATTCGCATGTGAAGACAGAACGGGGGTCTACCCATAGTTGTTCACAACAACGCATAACAAGTTTGTAAACAATAATGCCATTTAACTGATCATCTCCGTTCATGTCTGGAAATGAAACTACTATATCATCTACTCTGCCAACAGTTTAATTTTACGTCCTGAAATAGCCACTCACGTGGTTGTGAGACATGGCACAGGCTTGGGGAGTCCTTTAAAAGTGAATTGATCGTGGCTAATGATGGTGATAAAACGCCAACCGAGGTCCCATGCGGCTGTCATTTTAACACATTTACGATAAACAGCGAGTAAGACAGATGGGGAGTTATTATTGTACCTGAGGACAAATATTCCCCACCATAATGGTCTGAGTTGATTTCCATTCGGTGCAATGTTATCGAACCCCTACCCATCCAAATGTCCACACTTGACATGACCAAGTACTGTTACAGGCATTGGAAATGAACGCAGTTGTCTGCGATGGTGCTATATAGGTCACAAGCCCCAAATATGTGGACTCGGACCAATAGACATGTGAACAAGCTGGTTGCTGCTCTGAGTGCTAAAGTCACATGATACATTAGCACACAAATAACAATGGGACACTGCACTGCCTTAACACATTCCTGCGGGGGGAGCTGGTAGGGACGTTGGGTTGCTCAGTCAATGGCCAGGGTCAACGGCGGCGTGGTGTATTCCGCAAATATGCCCGACTGTGAGGGCGGACACAAGCCGGCGTGAGTAGGTTAAACGTTGAGTTTTATAAGGGCACCACGGGGTGACCAGCCCCTTCCCACCCCTCCCACCCAACCCAGCCCCACCCTCCCCACCCAGCCACTCCCCACCCTCCCCACCCAGCCCCTCCCCACCCAGCCCCTCCCTCCCCACCCAGCCCCTCCCTGCACGACTGACGGACACAATAATCCCCTGTGGGCTGGTGTAACCAGGAGGTTCCTACCAGTATTGAAACTTTCCCCTCCACAATGCGGGACTACATTCACATTTTATTAATTTAATTTGCATGTACAATGTGCACGTACAGTATAGTTTTTACATCAAGAGGATGGTTCCACATTCACCTTGCTTGTGATCATCACAAGTTGATAGAGATCCGGAGCATAAATGTAAAAGCATAGAAGCACTGTCCAATAAAACATTGTCATTTTATGCACTGCCCACAGCATAGCCTCTGACAGTAGCCTATAACACGCGTTGTGTATGGTGGTGGCCCATATAAGAACTTATCGAGCTCAAATGCTGCTTCAGTTTTTGAGATTTTACGATATTGGATGCATTATGGGCAATTTGACAAGAGGTCAAGAGGTCAACAACAATACCAGGGTGGTCCAGATGTCTCGTGACCCCCATTTAATTATCTAAAACTTTCTCTGTTTTTATGGATGCCAATTGGGTGAGAAAACAAATGACCAGGGTCAATTAATTGGAGGTCACAAGACATCTGGACTACCCTGTACACTGCATGCTCATAATGTAGTATTGATGATAGATTTGATGCGTGTCTTTTTAAAATTGAGTTCTTCTTAAGCTTTTAACACCAAGGCAGCTACAAAAAAAGGTGTTTGTAGTCGACACTGCTCTGGTGTAGACAAAGGGGGCTGTTTGGTTACTGTATGTTTCCTGCTGATCTTGTAGTGCTGCCTCGACACAAGTTTTCCCAACACCCCGCAAGGGTTTCAGCTGCTTCCTGCCAAAGCCTTTTTCCCTTCCCCCTCACCCCACTCCTAGCCACTTCATTCATTAACCACGTGGGGGGCAACGATGTTAAACTTAAAAAAAAATGGGACCTTTTTGCCAGTATCAAAAGTATGAAAAAAGAAGGTGGTTAATGCAGACACGATTCCTTGCAAATGGTTTCTATTCGGTGTTTCAAGATGTTAATAACACCTCTTTGATGTGAAACTTGCTTTAAGCGTCGAAAATAGGGGAGAAAAAACATAGCGGCGTAACAATGCATCGATGCATCTGCTGCTGTTGAGTCTAAGCATTGCATTCATAATTATTCATCATCAATTTTACAGTAATCGATGTTTTTTTTAGATTCGTAGCATATTTCGGTGGCGACCCCTGCGGCCACTAGAGGCGCTGTCATTCACTGCAATGTTAAACTTTATTGTGTTGTGATCGAAACGTCGTGGTTTTTGTTTTTTATTACGGAAAGAACCAATAATAAGTCTACATTATAGACTGCCAGTACGCTCACTCAGTTTAATAACCATTGCTACAGTCTACATTATAGACTGCTAGTACACTCACCCAGCTTAATAACCAGGCTATAGTCTACATTAGTGTTTTTTTGTTTTTTTATTATTAAATCTTTATTATTTTTATTCACTTTATTTTATTATAATTTTTCTATCTACGTGACTTTACCGAAAACACCAAAGAATGTGAATTCCTGCCGTCACGAAAGTTTTAAGTCAAAAGTTAAACGATGACAGTACCGTATTTTAAAGCGCAAATTGTGGTGACAAATCGTGCTGCGTTGTGATCATCAGCCAAGATCTATCCACTGCTGAATGAACGACTGCTAAAGCCACCACGAATCATAATACTGTCCACTCTAGGGGTTTGTAACTACACATTACTCTAGTGCTGGCCTGTGTTTCAAGTTAGAGGCAATATTAAGAGAGTAAAACTCCTTTAAAATCCTGTTAAGTAAACAAAGGTTGTGTTTATAAACCGTAGCTGCCGTCGAGAAATGTACAGCGCTGCATTGTAATGTTACGTTGAGACTTTAAATTCACCACGTTTGTACAACAATTAAAATAATTGGGGGGGGGGGGGATTAGCACAGCACTGTCGTGTTATATTTTTGTTCATTTTTAACAACGGACTGGCAGGAAAAGTCATCTTAGTGATCGGCTCCATTGAACGACCAAATAAGTAATATTTTTAAAAAACTTTTTTAAAAACACGCTTTAATTAAATGTACCCTACTAGTAATGGCAAAACTCCACGACTCCAGGAAGTGGCCCTGAAGCTTTCCATAACGTAAGCGACCGTGGACAATTAAGACTCAAGGCGAAATATAACATCTAAAAAATAATGTTTAAAAGTATGTATTTTTATATTTAATGATAGAATATAGTATTGTCATCAGTATGACATAAGTTTACCAAGTTTGCAGTCGATAAGCCATTGGGAAGTGGGTTAAAATTGAGTTACATGATTTGAGGATACGACGACAGAATGAGTTTATCAAAAGCGTGTAAAATAATGTTTTAAAATATGTTTTAGATATTTTTTTATGATAGAATGTAATCTTGTCATCAGTATGACATAAGTATACCAAGTTTGCACATTGGAAAGTGGTTTAAAATTGAGTTACAAGATTTGAGGATACAACAACAACAACAGAGTTAATAGAAATCGTGTAATAAAAATCAACAATGCTGGGATTGCTCCCACGGGGTGTCACGGGGGCTTCGTTTTTTTTCTTCCATCCACCGCCTTCCCTTTGCCACATTTAGCAAATCCAATCGTGGAACTTTAAAACATTATTTGGCTATTCCCAATGCCGCTGAGTTGGCCACGCTTAATGAACAAACAACAACAATCGAACTGGACACACACTCGTCCAGAACACCCTGGTCCTGCAGAGTAAAACAAGGCGACGTTTCGGGGCAATGGCCCTTCTCCATAGCGGGGTGTTAACGCAAATTCGAGCCTATAAATGTAACGAAGCAGGGTTATGGTTTTTTGTGTGTTAGTCTTGTACAAACCCCAACCTTTCTCTGGAGTCCATGCCCTAAACGAGGAAGTGGTTGTTAGGATTTTTTAAAAATGTCTTTGCAATGCAGTGCCGCATGTAAGTGTAGCACTGAATTCGCACACGGCAAAAGGGTTTGTTTTGCATTAAGAGACAGCGAAAGAGACGAGGGCAGTGCTAACAGCTGTCGTTTTGGTTGTAGCAGTCTAAAACAAAACCTTGACAAATATGCGAGGCATGTGTTCAGCATTTACCAATGCTTTTTTTAATACACAGTGCGTCTACTGTAGTATGATTTACGGTCATTTATGCCCTTATCAGTTGGTACACTAGTAACCCATGATGTCCACATTGTTCTAGCGCTTACGAGTGTAAATGCAGCGAGCATTATTGTTGTGTGGTCTTGTTACCAACACAATACCGTGGAGTAAGTATGCAAATTGTTCCTCATCTTAGCTCGTAAACGCAGTAAAACCCCCGACCTTTCTGCTAATCATCAACCAACCAATTTGTTGCTGATTGGGTGAATTATTAATTACATCGCAGTCCCAAGAGGGATGGTAAACGGCTTCGTGGAAGCTTTCATCCACGCAGTGGATTGTTCAAAAGCCACTCACTGATCATGATGATGATCATGATGATCATCATCATGATCATCATGATGATCATCATGATCATGATGATGATTATGAAAACACTAAGTTCAGACACTACTACACAACGACGGATATTCATTCTCGCCCTTATAACGCAGCCCATGCGTTACAACGCCACAATGCACGGCAGCTGTTGAAGCAGCTGAAACTTTCATCACCACCAACCAGTTACACGTTCTTCTCTTGCCTTTCTTTAACACCATCCATGCCGCTGCCACACACACACATTTCTTGTCTGACATTTCCCTACACTCATACATATACAAACAAGCGCGCACACCCTGCCCTGTTTAACGTCCGTAGGAAGGTTCAAAAAGCCACTCAACTCACCTTATTTTATTTTTTACGAAGAAGTTGTACGGTTAAGCCGTGTTTTTTTTTTCATTAAACACTCCTCGGGAATGGCGAGTAGCGGCAGAACGTCGTCTTGATGACTAAACACCGTAGAATGTGGAAGTTGTCGACGACTACGACGACCTAAGTAGCTGAGTCGGCGAGCGCGCACCGCCCACGGGAAAAGGGGGTGGCCGCCACCGTCCGAGGCACAGGAATTGTGTCAATGGGTGTGGGGGGGAGGAAGAGAAGAGATTACGCAGAAGCAAACAATAAAACCAAGTTGGAAATTCCTGTGGCACACGCAACAAGGAAGAAACGCGTTGGTATGTTTTTGTTACATAGCCGTCAATTCATGGAGGAATCCGATGAGCCATGAAGCTCTTTTTCACAGATGTCCAGTCAACTAAACTATTTTTTTTGACCACTTAAGGTCCACCGAACTTTAAAGCTCTAAATTCTAGATTAGAAGCTTTCGTGACTGCAAGGATTCATACTCTTTGTTTTTTTCGGTAAAGTCACGTAGGTAAAACGATTAATAATCACAACGTCGTGATTTAATAGAGTTGTTTTCATTTTTTTTAGTAATTGTTTTACCTACGTGACTTTACCGAAAAAAAACAATATCTATAGCTCTTCTTGGTTCTTTCGGTAAAGTCACGTAGAAGGCAAATAATAAAATAATAAAAATAAAACAATAAAATAAAATTCTCACGACGTTTCGGCCACAACACAAGCAGCCGTCCTCAGGTCCTATTGGGACGCTGTCTTTCCGACAGCCCTGTTCTTCACCTGAGGACGGCTGCTTGTGTTGTGGCCGAAACGTCGTGAGAATGTTATTTTATTATACTTTATTTTTATTATTTTATTATTTCCCTTCTACGTGACTTTACCGAAAGAACCAAGAAGATGAATCCCTGCAGTCACGAAAGCTTTAAATCGAAATATCTATAGCTCTTGTTTTTCAGAAGCAACACCCGGCCACAAATGATTAACCCATCGAAGTTGCTTTTCACGTGGTTATGTATAGCAGCCGAATACTTATAAATGCACAGCTGTCAAACCCATAGGGTTTACCCCGTATTCTTGTACAGGGAATTTGAGTTTTGAGGTCCATACGGCGTACAGCCGTTTCAATAGAGGCAAAATTAAATTTTGTGTATATTTGTTGTGTTTCTCTCTTGTGATGGGACTTTGTAGGAAGAACGTTGAGATGTATAAGGGGCACGGGGTGACCACTAAGGTCTGAATTGGTGTGTAGTAAGACAGGCACTGATGTTTAAATTAACAACACGAGTCAGTAACAACACGTTCTGGATCATAATTTTGCCCTTCCGTCTTCTGCTGGGAAAATACCCAAACACATATTTTGGTTGTCTTCGATGTCGTTTAAAGTATGCGTTTGCATCTCCGCACGATTTATTAGAATTATGATGTTTTGCTTCAGTTTCTGTTCGTGAATTATGGCTTAGGTTGAAGAAGTGCAATGCAATGTGGAAGTTCAGTTCATGAATATTACTCAACCAGTCTACCCCAATTGCAATACTGTTTTTTATTATTGTTGTACTCACAAGCCTGTGGTCACTTACTAATTACATCTGGAAAACAGCGGTACACTATTTGTGTGACTGTTCCCGATACGCTTGATAATCATCAGCCCTTGATCTGTCCACTGCTGGATGGCGGCCTACCCCACAAGCAGTCGTCACTTGATAACCCACTTCGTTGATAACCCACTTCGTTGGGTTATCATTAGTGGCCAGGTCGCTTCTGAAAAAGAGCTATATAGCTCAGTGGGCCGTACCCGGTAAAATAAAATATACTCGATTTTGGACGATTTTTGCCCCCCCCCCTCGTCACACGGCGTCACTAAAAGTCAGAGCCCCCCTCAAATATGACGTCACAAAGCTCTGCCCCCCCCCCCCCAAATAAAACATGCTTCAAATCGCTTTAAACTATTGTCATTGTAGTGCGTATTTAATGTGGCGCTGTACTCTGATGTTGTCGGAGAAAACATTTATTAAAAAGTCTATTTAATTAAGTAGAACGTGTTGTCTATCTATATATATAAAATCGCAAATCTGTCTGTCTGTCTGTGTGTGTGTCTGTGTGTGTGTCTGTCTGTGTGTCGCCGGACCATACGCAGTTTCATTGGACGAAATGTGAGGGATTTGCGAGACACGATTGGTCCGTTTGGTTTTCCACGGCGGTTGCCCCTGGCAACGGGTAGCGACGCATTCACTGCGGGGTGGACGCCATTTTTAATTTCCGTAAAAAATATGCGCACGCATTAACACGCGACTCTCAGGTAAATTCATCAAAGTTTCACGTCCTCTTCACTCCCCCCCCCCCACCACAATGTGTGCAATTACTATTATAGGGTCGGTAGATAATAAAATTATAGCGATTAGACAGTATTATTGTAGCGCGGGGGGGGGGGGGGGGTAACGGCCCCTGTACCCAGCCTCAGCCGGATGGGCAATTTAGGCGAGGCCGGAGGCTCTGCACGGTACTAGGCCTCGACACCCCACCACACTATAGGCCGTACATATTACTGCACAGCGGCCCAGGAGATCGTGGCTGGGGGGGGGGGGCAGGGGTAGCAGCCCATCTGTGTATATATGTAAGGTTATCAAGAAATATATTTTTCACCCGGGCAACGCCGGGTACTTATGCTAGTATTTATTTAAAGTTGCGCATTTTGATGTGACGTCACGTTTCTCCCCCCCCCGCTCGTCACACATCGTCACAAATGTCTGACCCCCCCCCCCCAGGTGCGTGACGTCATTTATGGACGGCCCCTAAGTCACAATTATGTTCAAATCTAGAATCACAATTATTATTTGGTTATTTCGGTTAAGTCACGTCTAAAGATAAAATAATAAATTAAATTAAATAATAGAATACGACGTTTCGATTGCAACACAAGCAATCATCATCAGGTTTAATGAAATAGCGACATAAAATCTAACCAGAAAACTATAGACAGACATATTAGCAGACAGATATTACCAAGATACATAGCAAGAGCAACACAGGTAACAGAGAGGGGTGATCGTCTCTGTGGGGTGGCCTTAAATAGACAGAGGGGGTGGGGGCGGAGGCAGAGAGAGGGAGGGGGGTTAGAGAAAAAATTAGCATATCAATTGGTGCTGCAAGAACGATTACACGGCAAGCAAGCCTGAAAATCAGGAGAAAGACACACTAAAATTAAATAACCTAGTAAAATATCGAAATGTAATGTAATACAACACAGAGGGTCGGTCAACACACAATTAACGCATAGCCTGGTTGATTACGTATTTCAAAGATTGCTAAGTTAGAATTTGAGTGTGAACATTCTAAAGAGGACACAGGCAGAGAAAACAAGTCGCCAGAGAGAGAGAAAAAAGATAAGCTTAAAACTTCCCCGTAGAAGTGGTTCAATCTTAATTTTAGAACTTTCGTGACTGCAGGAATTATTATTATTTTATCTTTAGACGTGAATTAACCGAAAGAACCAAATAATAATTCCTGCAGTCACGAAAGTTCTAAAATAAAAAATCACAATTATGTTTTTAACTGACATCTCTCATCCACATATAGTATTCCTCTTGTAGTATATCGCCCTATGTATGCTTGGAATAGAATGGCAAACTCCAACATATTTCACAGTATGTTGATAAACAGTAGAACTGGGGGTCACAAGACAACATGACCATCCTGTCTTTACGTGTCTGTTCCGGACAAACTGCGGCCAGGTATGTAATTGCTCCACATAGGTTGTGGTATTCTGAAAAGTACCTAGAAGTACACTGCTTTTGACCACCGGTATCATAGGGGATTTTTGGTAGTGCATTTGAAAGTACAATACGTTTTATGAATTATGTATGCAACCATGTTTATTTTTATTCCTTCTGAGGTGATGACCAGCTGAGATATTGTTACTGAGAAGTGGAAAACGAGGGAATCTTCGGTGGAACAGAAATACTGGCACAAAAATACAGGGCACACATTTGCACTGTGTGTTGTTCCACAGCTTTAACTTTTTCCCTTAATCTCCCAGCATTTCCCTTAATGTAAATACAATCTTTTCAGTTTTGTTAATCCACTACTGGATGAGCCCCCCCAATATGCTGTCAGTCATGGGGGGGGGGGGGTGGGGAGTTTGACCATACTGCACCACACTGGTAGACTGGGTTTGTGAGTGGATTGAATCAGAATCTTTGATTGAGGTGGGGGCAGGCATGAGTCAAAATCAAACGGAGGAAATGTATGTTGGGTCACAGCCTGTGTGCTAACCAGTGGAATTGCTCCACCCCAACCGCCCTCTTCCTTACTGAAAAGTGCTTTTCCCTAAACGGCAGTGACATTGACAAATGTGTTGAGTGTTCATTGTTGTCAGTTGTTTTCGTGCTCCACTGCGAAAACAGCCCTCGCTGAATATTTTATGGGACCTTTTTTTGCTGGTATCAAAAGGATGAAAATTAGGCTTTATTTATCATTTCTGGCAATTATACAGGAGGTGTTTCGATGTTAAAACACCAAATACCGTAGATACATATCACAAGGAACCAAGTCTGCATTAAACCACACATGCTTGTGAGAAAACGTGCAGTTTGAACGACGGTGCATACGTTATGACGTTCTGAACCGCCCTGCTGGACATCTGTGAAATAACTTCATAGCTCATCGGATTTCTCCAGGATAAATCAAAGCATGTTTGAGATGATTGGACACCTTCACAAAGCGGACTCTTGCAACGGCAACACTTTATTCGGAGGCGCTCTTCTGGGCAAGCTTTCTCGTATATCTGCAACAATGACCATGGGTTTAACACGTAGATCCCTGAAGTGTGAATGTGTCGTAATCCTCCACCACCCGACACAGCTAGTAAGGTTTGTCACGTAAACAAAACGCACAAATTAGTTACTACTTCAGCCCACCGTTATGTTGGAGAGTAAATCCACAACATTTACAATGAGATACCACATCGACCATGAGACACCACACATTGGCCCTTCGCGTTTATTTAATAGGACACACGAATAGATTTGGAAAATCGAAATTACATAGCGCTAATTTGTGCCAACAACTCTTGAGCGTTTACAATTACAAGATTTCAAATTTATCAGAGGTTAATTGCGAAAATGTGAACTCGTTTGGGTTTTAAACCTCCTCTTGCCTTTCCATATCTGTCAACCCCGTATCAGTGTCTACCTTTTTACAGACCAATTCAGACCTTATTGGTCACCCCTTCCCTTATAAATCTCAATGTTCATCCTACAAAGTCCCATCACAAGGGAGAAACTCAAATACATTGTGAAGCCCGTTTTGAAACGGCTGTATGTCGTATGGACCTGAAAATTAAATTTCCCTGTTCAAGAATACGGGGTAAACCCTATCGGTTTGTCAGCTATGCATTTGTAGTGTTGCACAAGTCGGAGACGTGGTACTTGCAGGATGCACCTTCTTTTATTGTAACACCCTTTGGTCGTTCATACACAGGATCGCCTCCTTTCTCGCTCCCGTTGCCGTACAACCCAGCCCAGACACAACCCGAACCGCGTTGCATCGACGGCATCGACCGAGACAGCCAACAACTGTCCGGCCGCACAATTATCGAGTGAAGGCGGCAGCGACGAAGGTGGCGAAGACGACAGCGGCGACGAGACGAGTCCACTCCCAGAACCGGCAGCCTGGAGCTCTCGCTCTCCGCTGCTTTTATTCTACTCAGCGCGGCTGGCACCTCCCTTCTCGAACTCACTAGCGCGTTCCAGAAGCTTCCCGATGAGGTCTTTTGTGACCCTTGCCCCAGTTCCTCAGCCCTGCCGGCACACCCGTGTTTATGCTCGCCGGCGTGTGCGCTAACTGTTGCACAGCAGTCTGTGCTATGTCACTACACATAAGTATTTGGCTGCTATAAATATCCACGTGATAAGGCACTTCGATGGGCTATCATTTGTGGCCGGGTGTCGCTTCTGAAAAACAGAGCTTTAAAGCTCGGTGGGCCTCACCCGGTAAAGTAAAATAGTTTTGCATACTGGAGATCTGTGAAAAAAAGTTTCAAACTCATCCGATTCCTCCAGTTCAAATATTCCGATTATTTAGATAGTTCTTATCACATCATGGGACCTCCTTTGCCAGTACCAAAATATGAGAATAGCTTTTCCTCTTTTTTCAACGATTTTACTTAACTTGACTCGCGTGTCGTGGTCAAAACTTGTAATCTACATTTCGTCCACTTCCCGTTGTCGAATCAATTCAAAATTTTGCACACGTACTCAGATCCGGTGACAATGCATGCCTGTATCAAAATCGACATTTTGTATAGACGCCTTATTATTTATATATATATTTGTGTAGGTAAAAAACTCCGCAGTCCCTAAACTCTGGAATCGCCTCGCCCAAGAAGCAGGCGCCACGTGTCTCAGGCGCGCCTGCTCCGTGTGAACGAGTTACGGACACCCTCACTCCACACCAACAAAAGTTGTACATTGAATTAATTAATTTATAAAGTAATTAATTCAAGTAAGCCTTGATGTGGGAGCAGGCGCCGCATGATTGAAGTACTTCTCGACCGCGAGTGAAACGAAGTTGTTAATAAAACCGTTGTTTAAAAAAATTAAATTAAGGAGTTTATTCTGGCAACAAAACAGGTGTTAAGATGTTAAAACACCAAACTGAAACTTTTTTACAAGGAATCATGTCTGCATTAACCACAATACTTGTGGTCAGAATGCAAACAAAAAACAACACTCTGATAACATATGCATTGTCTCTGAAACTGATTGGTCCACACCAGAGACAGCTTTCTTTTGAGCCTCCTAAAAAGGATGAAAACCTCTTCTCACAATTCGTACACGTCACGCACCTTGATAACTGTGGATGACGTCACTCGCGTAAACAATCTACACAGTCCGTACGAAGTGGCGACATTGCGTCACGCACGCACATTCGTCGTGACGTCATAATTCGCTTCCTTTTTAATCGCGCGCGCGCGATTGGTCACGCACGCACATTCGTCGTGACGTCATATTTCGCCTCCTTGTTAATCGCGCGTGCGCGATTGGTCACGCACGCACATTTGTCGTGACGTCATATGTCGCCTCCTTGTTAATCGCGCGCGCGCGATTGGTCGAGAGCGACAATTAAGACCACGTGGGCTGCGAGTGTGGCCGGGTGGGGGGGGTTGAGAATAGAAACTAACCAATCGCGCGTCGAGGAGAGCATCTGCCCGCCTGTGCGGACTGGGATATTAAAAGCACGCGGGCGGACGCGGCGTAGGTTCATTTGGCGGAGACAAAGCGAACGTGGGGAGCGGAGGCTGTAAGGTAACGAGCTCGCCCCCCCCCCCACACACACACATCGCCTTGGTTTGCTGCTTGTATTCGTTTACGTGACGAGCGGAGGGTTATCGGTCGTACACCAGCGAGGTCTTGGTCCCCCCTTCCGTTCGGATACGGTGCTTCTATGAGCGGAAGGTGTAGCCGAGGTGACATTGGTCACGGCATGGCTTTGTACAGTGTGTTTACAAGTATGCCAAACGCTTAGTCGATGCTTTCACCGATCATGTGCCTATTCTCGTTTTAAAAAAATATTTAAAGTAATGTAACGTCGCTCAAGCAAAGTTCGTCAAAACATCCTTTATTATTGTTAAGCCCCCTTTAATGCAATCGCGAATATACTGTACGAGATACGTTTTGCCGTTTAATCTTCCCAAGTGTAAAAATAAAGTCTCGTCGTGTTGAACCGACGTGTAACGCAACTGATTGAATCGACAGATCGGCTTTACGCGCGAATTATTGGGTTAGGGACCTTGCAGTAAATTTGGCAATTGACCTTTTGCCGTGCATTTGTGCTCGTTTCATTTTTAAAGTCTTCTTTAATTCGACATTTTAACGCTTCATAACCTCCCCACACACAACAACAAGATGGACGGAGTTGCAAGATGGAGGCACGCGTTAGAATCCGTAGCGCGGATGTGCGCGCCCGCCGCTTCTTCCCCGCTCCTCATTGGCCCCGCCGTACCCCCACGTGATGCACGCGGAGCCAATGGCGTTGCTCGTTAAACACGCGGCTTGCCTGTGCGAGCTAGGGAATGTAAAGCGTGAGGGGTGCATGTGAAGCCCTCCTGGCGCAGTTGATATTGAATTGGGCCCCATGTGCGTGTTGGTGTTGGTATTGTTGTAAATAAACTTGCTCTTAAAGGTTCTGAGTTGTAAGTTGATATATGGAGGGGATTATCACGAGGCTCGCTCTCGCACCTCTGGCTGTGCCGAGGTAATGTCACTTTATGGAAGTTGGGCAGCTCGTAATGGCCGACATTTGCTTGCATTTTTAAGTAAAGATTTCCTCCCGCACTGTAAAATAACAAGCCATGTCCAGCTGTGGCTCGGGCCATAAATAAGTCGTACGTCTATTAACGGCGTGTCGGCATGGGTTGTCGTTTGACCCGACATCGTCACCCTGGATATGAAAAGTAGTGTCCATGCGGCCGGGTTCATATGGGGCAGCGTACCAATCATTGCGCCATCGCGACCATATCGCCATTGTACGGACGGAAATTATTTAAATGCAAAGTTTTTATCGATTGGTTTATTTTACGAAACGCAAACCATTTGTTTGCAAAGTGTCCGGTTCCCCCCTTTGCACTTGAGTTGTATAACTTAATTGTGGCAGTGACACCCACATTAATGCAAATGACGTCAAGAATACAGTATAACACTGCAGAATATTTGCGGGTTTTTGAGACCTTAACAGTATAACATTTCGTACGATTCTACATTCGTGTCCGTTATGTTAATCGAATTTACAACAAATTTTAACCTAGATAAATGCGTTTGGGCAACAACTCCACATGCCAGTAGGCCATAATACTATAAACTGGTGTTAGCAAATAAAATGACTCCCATGTTATCGGGGTAGTAATTATCCCAACGGTCAATAAACATGAAGCAATGTTCTTTGCACAACTTTTTTCCAGACTTAAGAAATTAACACATTGTAAGGAATTATGATAATAGATGCTCGCTTTGGAATATATTGACAATTTATGAACCAATGTATGTTGGGATGAAAGCTGCATTGGCATTACTTATTTTTTCTACTTACGTGACTTTACCGAAAGAACCAAAGAGTATTACTTGTAACCTTATGGCTTTCTAACCTCCTTGTTTGTTTTGTTTCCAGGATTTTCATAGGTTAGTCTTGTGCCAGCTGTTAAACATGAGTTCATCCAGTCGAGTTTTCATTGCGCGCCTGGGGCCACATGTCAGGACCAAGGATGTGGAGAAGTTTTTCAAGGGCTACGGAAAGATCCGAGACATTGACATCAAAGCAGGGTTTGGGTTTGTGGTAAGTTGACGAAGTCGTTGTGGGTGGAACAATTGTAGCAGGTATTTTATCAACTTGCAGGCAACAGAGTGCAGCAAAGTCCATTGTGCTCTCAGTGTCTATGCTCCCTGTCTTCAACCCGCACAGAATGGCGCGGTGAAGTTATGGTCTAATAACCCCCGTGGCCCGCACTTTGTGTGGAGGCCAACAGCGGAATAACAGAGCTGTGCTTGTACATTTTCTAACAGCGTTGCAATCGCTAAAATATAGTAAAAAATGTTGCTTAAAATAACTTTTGTTTAATATTCTTCTTTTATTATACGGCATGTCATACATCAATCATCTAAAATCTGCATGTTTGTCTTTTACAGGAATTTGATGATTGCAGAGATGCTGATGATGCAGTCAGTGACCTGAATGGCAGGGAGCTAAACAATGAAAGGTTTGTTTATTGCTCTTATCTTGTAAATGGATATTGGACCATATAAAGTTACCTCGTGTGATGGTGTCTCAACAGTGAAAGTTGCTGTTGTATGTCAATAACTGGCATTTTGTATTATTCCATGGAGCAATAGACCCCGATTCAGTGGGGGCTTTCTTGGTTTTGATGAATGACAGAGGCATTTGTATTGCTTGATTGGTCAACTTGGGAGTCGGCCAAATTCAAATAAGGAAAGAAGTTTTGCCCTGACCATTAACTTGTTAGGCTTCCATACAGCTCATAAAACACTCGTGAAGATAAAGCATTCATGTGCTTGCTGTTTCCTAACTCGCTTTTGTTTGGTAGAATGACAGTGGAACACGCTCGTGCTCCCCGGGCTCGCGGAGATCGCATGGACACGTTCGTGCGCCGGCCCTCGGGCCCTCCGCCCACCTACCGCCCTCGTGGAGGAGGAGGACCATCGTCCAGCTCTGCCAGGTAATGACCATCATTTGTTCCCTCTTAAGTGGTTTTGTGTTTACTTTGCTGTCGTCCCCGCTCCCGCATCTCCGATTAGAACGGTTGGCGACGTACGGTGTGACAGAAGTTCTATATTAAAGTGTAATTTATTTTTATCCAAGTCATCGTGGGTAATATGCTCTGATTCAATTGGGTGCACCTGTAATGTGGCATTTTATTATCAAATGCCGTATTCGCAAAATCACTCCCACCCTGCTCTTTTCGAAATTTTAAGAAATATAAACATTACCATTATGTATACGTATTAAGCCTTGTTTTACAATGTTGTCCCTCCACCTATTTGTTTCGTTTGCGTAGTTTACCCATCTATACATCTTTAAACAAGAAGATATAGTGACGTTTCAGGTTTCTGATTTTTTTGATTGTGCTGGTTTTCTTACAGTAGTGGTGGCAGATATGGACCTCCAAGCAGGACCGATCATCGCCTGGTTGTCGAGAACCTGTCTTCTACTGTCAGTTGGCAGGTATAACTAATTGTCGAACGATTCTTTGAATTTTATAAATGTTTGAAACTAAGAAATATTGCTAAATGTAACTGAACTTTGTAATTAAAACATGATTGCTTTAAAGATGAAGAAACAATAATTGTATTAATATTTGTGAAATACTGATTCTGTGTTTGTGAAGTGCATTTAATGTAAAATGTGAAAAGTTTTATATTTTTGATTGATGACATGTGATTGTAACCAATGTTTTATAACCCTTTTACCTAGCAGCCTCGCTCTGCATGGCTGCGCTAATTTGCAGGTTTTTCGCTAAAATGTGTCGGATCCACCGGGCAAGGGTCGTGCGGGTCGTTGGTTTGGCCACGTCGCTGTCGCGGGGTTGGTCCGATCAGGGTCTCCAGAGGTCCACAAATTGCTCCTAGTCGGATGGCGTCCCGAGCAGCGGAGAGGATCGTGCCTAGCGTTACTGGAGTCGAGAGGGGCCTTTGCCTGGGTCTGCTCGTGCGGTTCGAGGTGGTTTCTGGCTCCTTGCTGGCATTCCGGCCGGCGGTAACGGGCAGAGTAACGCGTCATCCGGCGAGGCGGCGTCCCCGAGGAGCAGAGTCCCTCTCCCGCGGGCGAAAGTGCGTGTCTTCGGTCAAAGGGGTCCTTCGTGTCATACGTGCTCGTGTCAGGCTAGTGGTGGTCCGTTGGCCATCCGGAACCTCTTTGTGGTCCTGTCTGGGTATGACATCCACATAATGTTTTTTTTATTAAACTTCTTGCTCTCATACAATTCTAACAATTGCATTTTTCATGTAAATTTTTGTACAATCATTAACATGCTGAAACACATTTCTCTTTGATAAATGTGATTTTGATGGGAAATGTTTTGGCCCAGTGTCGAATACAGAGAATTTGAGCATCTTGTGTGGTGTCATTGCAGGATTTGAAGGACTACATGAGGCAGGCTGGTGAGGTCACCTTTGCTGATGCTCACAGGATTCATCAAAATGTTGGGTAAGTGGTCATAGATGGATGAAAAAAAATACGAGTAAAATTGCCATAACGTCTTGGGATAAGGTGATAAATTATGAATAATTTTTGTTATATTAACATTTCATTTTTTGTCTTTCTACAGAGTGGTGGAATTTGCTACAAGAAATGACATGAAGAATGCTATTGACAAGCTTAATGGAAAGGAGATTAATGGAAGAAAAATAAAGCTTGTTGAAGAAAACAAACGCAAGAGGTACGTATTGAACCTTGCATTTATCAAAACATTGCCGTTCACAGACGAATGTAAGATTTATAACATGGAGTTGTGGTTGGTTATCGTCGGCTGACACCTTGTGTATTTGTGTGCGATTCTTGTGCAGCTCCCGTAGCCGCTCCCGCTCGAGCAGATCTTCCCGGTCTGATAGCCGCTCCCGGTCGCGCTCCCGCAGCTCCTCGCGCTCCCGCAGTCCCCGACCATCCCGTCGCTCCCCACCAACCCGGCGTTCCCGGAGCCCCCAACCGGCAAAGCGCTCTCGCAGCCCTCCGCCGAAGCGGGGGAGTGGCAGCAGATCGCCCCCCGCCGCCGACCAAGCTAATAATAAGCCGAAAAGTTTGACCGTTCCGTCGCGTTCCCGCTCTGCTAGTAGTGGAGAATAGTTTTTGAGTGTGTGGTTGTGAGCAGGGGTTGCTTGTGTGTGGGTTATGTACATTTCGGGGGTCTGTATTCTGAGCACTATGTTTAGGTTGTTGGAGTCAATTCACACGAGACAATTTCCTGATATCAAAACATGCAGCAAATGTCAGCGCCTCCTTAACAATGAACCATTTGAAAATGTTTTCGTTAGAAGTAAATAGGCCTGGTATTCGGTCCAGTTTCATATTTATAAAGTAAAAATATGAATTGACATTTTTAAATATCCCTCCAGACAAACTGATTGGTAAATATTAACATTGTTCATTGCAAAGAGCTGTTATTTGCTGCATTAAAGGCGACATTAACCTGGAATTTTGTACAGATTTTTGTTTTGGTATAATTTTCTTTTGTGAATATGCCAGTAGATATTTGACATGTACGTCAGTGGATGCGTTTGTGCATCGCATGCACATAACTCCTTGAGTTATTGCCGTCGCATTTTTTATTAACACAATGTTATTTGTGTATATTTTCATTTATGAATAAAAGTGCATGCGTCAACTGTAAAAAGTTAACCTTGCCTCTCTGGTCCTGTTAATTATTAAGTCTTGTAGTTTTATAATTTTGATTTACAAAATGTTAATAAAGTCAATTACATTCCTTTTCATGTGTTCTGTCACGTGAGTGGTGCACAAGTAATGGAGCGAAAGAACCAAACTTTGTGGATGCTATCTTGATTAGAAGCTTTCGTGACTGCAGGATTTCATACTCGGGTTCTTTCGGTAAAGTCACGTAGATAGGAAAATAAATAATAGACGTGATCAACCAGGTAAAGTGCTAACTGTTGAGTTAGCCGACTTGAGTTGCATTACATTTCTAAATTTTCTTAAGTGTATCTAAGCTTCCTTGTCACATTTCTCTTTCACACAAGCCCTCTTTGAATTTTATCCCCACCCTCTCGCCCCTTTGCGGCCTCCCCTCTCCCTCTATATAATGCCTTGTAACAGAGGCATGTTTCACCTGAGGACGATGGCTTGTTGCGATCGAAACGCCGTGATTTATATTCCTACGTTATTTGTGGATTACAATTTGAAATCCAATTCGGTGCTGTGAAAAATGTTCAAAGATCGTACAAGCTCATGATAAATTGGGAATGCCCCCACATTTCCTTTGCATGAACTAAAAGCCAAACCAATTTTTCTGGGTGCGGGGTTAGAATGGCTCCAGCAAAATGTGACGTTTTATTTTCCAAGTCAAGCGTGTTGCCACCCATAGACACGGTTAATGAGGGATTCTTGAAAAAAAATATTTTCTCTGGCTAGTTTAACCTTTAATGCTAGCTACCAATGTGGTTTGGGAAGGAAATTAGGATAAAATGGCTGGTGTTTAAGCATTTGATTTATTACAATTAAATGCACATTGGTAAAAAATTAAGACCTCTAGTCTTATGAATACACAGGAAACTTACGTTAAATTACCACTAGGTGTCACTAAACAGTCCTATTCAAGTAACTTAAATGGTAAGAATATGGTATTTGTCAGTACGGTAATTTCGGGATTGGTATTTTCTTCCATCTCGGGTTGAATTCTTAAAACATTGGAATTCACAAGAGCCGGTAATGAGATGTGTATTTTTCTTGCAGGACAATTTTTACTTTTTCACAACCTTACAAAACACCTTTTTAACTGTAATCAAACTTAATTATACCCAATTCAATCAACTTAAACGGATAATTCAACAGGAAGTTAAAAGAGGCAGGAAAAAAAAACTTCCCTGTTGCCATGTCCTCTCCAAATTAAAAATTTCAAACTGCTCACTTGAGGGTATTTTAAGATACACAGCAAGAATGGCAATGTCATCTTGACCTACTGTGGTTCCTGTTATGTTTTGGTTGACATTTTTCGTCCATATCGACACGTTGCTACGTTTGACGGATGGGCCATACATTTGGTAGCCGTTGGTAAAAACACCCCACATTTTGGGTTGCTGAGCCTTGGAAACATTGCTGTTCTAAGAGAATGCGTCGAGCACACCCATTAGTTCTGCCACTGTCGTTGTGCAGAGCGCCTTCATGTGTTAAGATAATGTCGAATACATTCCCCAGTCAATTGATACAATAATTGTGGATATATTTTCTTTATACGCATCAATATTCCATAATGGGCTATGCAAGTTGCTTTACAGGCTTCAGTGCCACTGCTACTTTTCCCTCGGTCTGGTGAAAAGGCAGTGTTCAACTAAATTCTAATGGCTAAAGTTAACGGAGCAAAGTGACCTGCATGGGTAATGGCCCAGTCTCTTGCATTATGTATGGGCAAGTGTTCATTTCTTATTATAAATATTTCGCAAAGATGCACAATAGTGAAGTGACATCTGCATTCATGTGCCCATAATATAGACGACAGGATCTGTAGGGTGGTGTAACAAAGATTTCGTTTGTTATGTCATAAGAAATGCAAGAAGTCACTTCTAATTCTTAACTTATTTCAGCCTTGCTGTTATCTCACCACACTTTGTCTTTAGAGTGCACTACACTTTCTCAAGCAATACAGCATGTATTTTCTTTCGTGGTTTTTAGACGTTTGGATTTTTAAAATCGTTATCAATTGAATTTTACTGGTAGGAACCACCTGGTTCCACCAGCCCACAGGGTATTATTGTGTCCGTCCGTCCGTCGTGCATCCAATAATGGGAGGGGTGGGGCTGGGTGGGGAGGGGCTGGGTGAGGAGGGTGGGGCTGGGTGGGGTTTGGAAGGGGTGGGGCTGGGTGGAGAGGGGCTGGTCACCCCGTGGTGCCCATATAAAACTCAACGTTTAACCTACTCACGCCGGCTTGTGCCCGCCCTCACAGTCGGCCATATTTGCGGAATACACCACGCCGCCGTTGACTGGCCATTGACCGAGCAACCCAACGTTCCTACCAGCTCCCTCCGCAGGAATGTGTTGTTAAATAGTGATTTGTCCACTTATGGACGACAAATGCACGTGCAAAATGCAAACTACACATGGGTGGGACAGCTCTGGCTCGATCGAGCAATGCGTCTGATGTGTAAAATATGTACGCGTTATACTTTGTGTTTATTAATAACATGCAATGGCCAGCGTGGTGATGTATGATCAAACAGTGGGTTTTCGAATCTGTCATTTATTACATGTCAGTATACGAGGCTGTTTCAATCAGTAAAGAGGGTTCAAAAATATACCACATAGTTTCCTACTTGAAGTAGGTTTCCCCCCGCTCCTATTTTTTTATCTTGCAAGTAAAAAAATAAGCACATTTTAATTATAACTAACACCAAAATTGCCTCCGAGTGGCATTTGTGAGCATTTAACAAGCATGCAGACGAGAGAAAAGAGATTGAGTCATTGCTTCTGTTTGACATGACACATCTGCACTCCATCTGTGCTAAAACACTACAACTTTAAACTGAAAGTTAAACTCGCACATATTACATTTACTATAAAAAAAATCTACGCCGTGAAAATATATCCACATCCCTTTGTGTTCACTTGTTTAAAACTACAAAGCATTTTCAGCAAATGGTTCAGATTACTTATTTATAGTGAAATGCATTTAACATGAATTATCAGTATGCTGCACACCGTCTTGTTTTGAGGTATGGTTGTATTCCTGTGCTGTGTGAACACCCCGTTTGGAACAGAATGAAAGACATACCAATTACATTTTGTTGAAACCACATTACCTCCCGAACATTTTTGAGATGCAGCACAGGCACACATATCACGAGGAAATAGAGGTGATGTTTCAGGAAATTGCACGTCTTCATACATCATAAACTGATCATAAAGGTGTTCTGGCTGGCATGGGGGAACACCTTCATCCAGCAGTGGAATGACCATGGGCTCTAAACCAAATGTAGCAATGCAATGTCTTTCCTAAACACGAGTGATGGGGTTTTTGTTGAAATAATTTTCATCACTTGTATACAGTCGTGAAATTGCCAGATGTCGAGTAGTCATGTGACATCACATTTCTTAAACATTTTAGATGAGCAGGCAAAATTAATTATACTTACGGACATGAACACGCCAATGGCATTGACATCACAAGAAAAGTTATGTTTATTTTATGTTAAATGTATCTTCATAACATACATTTACATCCCATTCTGTCAATCCACTGTTCGACGAGGGCTTCCTCATGCACGCATGTGTAGTGGCATAGCGCTGGCTGCTGGCGGAGAAGGGTAACTGCGGCATATGGCAGTACCCATGTCAGCAGGCCAAGACAGACACGAGAGGGGGGCATCTAAAGGGGAAAGGTCACAGAGGGGGGCCCATCGGGAAGCCTCGGGAACCCGCTAGTAGGTTCCAGAAGGGGGCGTGGTCTGGGCGGAGCGAGGCCACGCTGGGAGTATAAGAGGGGCCCCTGTGGGGGACCTCGAGGCTGTTACTGGAAGTGGGATCCCCATCCTGCTGCTCAAGATCGTCGTCGTTACCATCTCGTCGCCATCGTAGCTGCCGTCTTCACTCGATATTGCGCTGCTAGATGGTTGTTGGCTGTCTCCGCTCAGCGCCGTCAGTGTTAGATGGTTAGTGTTGTATATAGGCTAGCAACAGTAATAGTGTGTACCCACGTGGTGTTGTGTAGAGGCTAGCAACAGTAATAGTGTGTACCCACGTAGGGTGTGTATTATCCCGATGTTGCTCGTTCAATAAAATAAGTGCCTCCAAGTCTTACTGTCTCCGAGTTAGTCACTACACATGTGTGGGGGGTATTTGACAAGACATTGGTCAGTGTGAATTGGTGAAGGTCAGGGACATCGATATAGGGGCATAGCGCAGTACTACAATTCATGTTCCTGCAATGCCACCTGTTGAGAAGGAAGCCCCTCAGCAGCTTGCAACAGCTGTTTATGCACGAGGGACGCCCATCCAAGCACTGCTTACTTAGCTCCCAAGATCTGATGAGATCTGGCACTCTGTGATTTTGTCATAGGCTCATAACTCGCGTGTTTTTGATGGAGTGAAGAGCGGATTTTTTCCGGAAAGGGTGTTCCCTAAAAACGAATGTTTTACACAATCCCTAACAAATTCTGACAGGCGAGCTGGATAACTCTCATTTTAAAGCAGATCTGTCGAGCTCTCCTTTAAAATTAATTATCTAGACATAGCCCTGGTGGAAATGTTGATAATTTTTTACATCAGGACAGGTTTCGCTCGCTTAATACAGTGAGATGCGTTCAAAGAAAAGGGCGCAACAAAGCAAAACCGCACCAGACACCTGTCTGGGGCACACACTACACAACAATTACTCGCATCTCACCGCGTATCAGCATTATGAGTGCTCCCGTTCAATTCTCTAAAAACTAATATTTTAAAGTAAGATTTATGTACCACACACATGAATACGCAAAGGAAAAAAAACTGTAGGGGTCAATTAATTGGGTCTCAGTAGACATCTGGACCACCCTGTAGAAGCTATATTATACGGACAAAATATGTGACAGTATGGCTTGTGTGCACAGCTTTCATTTTACTGGTGGCATTGAAGCAATGGAATAATTCCAGACTTGTTAAGCTCGCCAGTGAGTACAATTTTAGAAGAACTCTGGCGCATTTTTTGTAACATGTGCTGAGTCGAGCTCTAAAGGCCCTCCAAAACAAATATGTGGCCACCAACAGCACACGCAGAGTTGTAATGGATTAGATAAGTGTTAATACATTTCTTCAGCAAGATTATAAGAGCTTGGGAGAAGAGACACTGGAAGGGAATTCAAATATCAAGCAGTGCAAGGGAAGAGAGAGACATGTTTTATCCTGCAATCTGGTGGTGTAACAGTCAAAATCAGTGGTTCTTCTTAACCTGGGATGCACGCACCGCCTGGGGGTGCGAGACATGGACATATTTTTTGAGAAGGTAAATCGAAACACAAATTAAGCACGGACACATAAGTACAACTACTTTGTTTAATCAACCCTATGTATTTTCTTACAGTATTAAATGTTAACATGTTCCTTCGGAGTGGGCAGGTAGGAACTTGGTTGGACAGCGCGGCGTTCGGGGGGGGGGGCAGTTATATGAGTGGGCGTGTTTACCTTCCCCCCACCCTCCCCGACATCCTCAACCAATCGCGGCTTTGCTCGGCGTTCGGGGGGGAGGTGCATGGGTGGGCGGAATTCCGATGCACGACAGACAAATAATCCCTGGTGGGCAATGTGGAACCTGTTGTTCCTACCTGTAAAACCACTGGTCTAAAGGGTGATACAGATGTCTTGTGACCCCCCAAATGAATTGACCCCGAACATTTGTTTTCTTTGTATGTACATTTCTGTATTCAATGAATCTTGCATTTAAAAATATAGATTACGCTTTAGAGAATTAAACTGTGGTCACAAGACATCTGCACCACCCTGGAGATGAGGCTAAATAGTCAGTCTCGTGGGTCGAGGCCTCAACATGGGCGGAGGAATCAACAAGTAAAGTTCACGAAGTCATGTTCACTTCTGCACAAAATTGTCTGTTTCAAGCCTCATCGAGTGTTTCTACGTCGAAAGATTAATCATATTTTCTTGGTTCTGTCGGTAAAGTCACGTAGAAGGAAAATAATAAAATATAAAAAATAAAAATGAAATTCTCACGACGTTTCGATTGCAACACAAGCAATCATCATCCGGTGTGTTGCAATCGAAACGTCGTGAGAATTTCATTGTTTTACTTTTTTTTCCCCTTCTACGTGACTTTACCGAAATAACCAAGAAGATGAATCCCTGCAGTCACGAAAGCTTTAAATCGAAAAATGAATCTTCTCGTCGCAGTAGCACACAAGCAGTTTTCCCAGAAACATGTAACGTAGGTTTTTTTCTAATCTTAAATGTTGATTATTTCTCCCTATGACATTTATTTGTATTTAAACGGGACTTATATGAAACTACTGTTTTACATGACACCAACAGATTGGCACTCATCTTGGGAATGTGGAATGTCCACTACTTGCTCATGGATGCGGGACTTATATGAAACTACTGTTTTACATGACATCAACAGATTGGCACTCATCTTGGGAATGTGGAATGTCCACTACTTGCTCATGGATGCTAACGGAAATGACATCCACCCCTTTGCTCATTAAACAAAAACTCACACACGCATACAGGACTTCTACATGTAGGGATTGAACACTGCTACAAGTTCACCTCTAACTCCAGAGGTAAGTGGTATATACATCATTTGTATATCCTAATTTTGACATGTTTCACATATCTGTGTTTTTATTTAAGCTGATTCCACCCCTATCCCCAACATCATAGATAATTGGGAGTTGACTGTAGATGATTAAAAATGGTATTACACCTTTCACTCAAATGGTAGTCACACTTTGCACCGGTGATATTTTCTCTTTTCACTATCCTGTTTTGGGCTTGTTATTCAGTTGTTATTCAGTTTGAAGCATTAATAAATATTGGCATTTTGTCACTGTTAGATGAACCTGATGAGCAGTATATTATAATATGTATCAAATTGCTACCGATGGGGTGCCAGTGGTTGTGTGGGCAGGGGATTGCTCCCACAATCGATTCAATAAGGGTGGCCCAGATTCCCGTCTCATCTGAGAGTGTGTCATGCTGCAGAATAAAAATTGTTAGCGACACCCACTACTACTATTATGAAATGTATGATTTAGATGGATGTTGTGCGCAGTAATTTCTTGGACTGTCAAACAAAAGCAAGCAAGCAACTGCCATTACAAAAAATGTTGCTTTTGGTTGTTGTTTAAACCATCATCTTATTTGTAATGTGCTTTAAGTCCTGGCGGGATTGCAAATTTAAACGTGGAATTGTTGATGTATCTGAATAAGCATCATGTTCCACACAGTTTGTATACTATTTTACAACTTTAATTGTTACTTGTTTTTCTTATTAACATTTTTATGGAAAAATATGCACCGGTTTTATTCGGATTAATCAAGAAAAATGTAACTTGAAATGAATTATAGTATAATTTGTGGCCTTTTTCCTTTCACTGTGAATTTTACAGATCCTAATATCAAACCCTCGCTTTAGTCATGCTTGCCAAGTTAATTTAGTTAATTACTGAACAAAATGAAAATGAGCATGGGACCAATATTATTCCAGGCATTGTGATTTTATTTGACACTTCATTACCACGCACTCCTAGAGGAAATACTTACGAAACATGACCGAATGTTAGTACTTAAATAACTCATGGAAATTACGATAATTAAAACCATATCATTCTGGGTGGATATTTTGAATGCGCACGCGTGTAAAAATCGCTTTAAAAACAAACACATTTTTGTGCGGGAATGTTTTTAAGTAGTCTGAAATGCCTATACCATATCATTTAAAGGAAATAACTAAATGGACGGAATGCAGACCAGCGTTCGTGCAAGCCTGCAGTCCATGAACACTGCTCGTATTTTGTAAAAACTCCTTGTAAAAGGCTTCTTGTTCAACAGAACAAAGTGGAAGCCAGGAGGCTAGAGTCTGTGCCAGGCAGCTGGCAGGAGACACACACAAAGTCCCTTGTTATGTTGTTACCATGTTTTCATTATGTCCCTTCTTTCTCTCTCTTCGGCACTCTCTTAACCCATGGTGTCCTTGGAATGAAGAGTCTTATGAGTGTAGCCAGGCTCGTGTGAATCGTGCTTTTCGAAGCTCTACTGTGAGATTTGTCTCCGAGTATTAGCCCTCTAACAATGCACCACTTAAATTCGAATTTGGCCTTCCACCTCGGACATGATGTCGGGTGCTGGATAAAAAAAAGCACTGCGCAGCTTTGCTTCATAAAAAGGAGCATTGTGCGACATGCATTGTACTCATCACTTTGATTGGACCCAAGTTATATAAATGGCACCCTCTGTTCATTGCTGTGCATAACCACATACACTTATTGTCGAGTCGTATGAGCAATATTTTATAATGAAAAAATATGAATTTGTACATTATAATTTTATGGCCCCTTTTGTCAATCCACTTTCTGGGTGAAGGCCTCCCCACACCCGATCAGCCGTTGGGGTTGTTTGACCATACTTCACCACGCCGGTCAATGCAGGTTTCTAAATGAAAGGTCGCCAAGGACCGGTTTAGATAACACATTCCTGCGGAGGGAGCTGGTAGGAACGTTGGGTTGCTCGGTCAATGGCCAGGTTCCGCAAATATGCCCGACTATGAGGGTGGGCACAAGCCGGCGTGAGTAAGTTAAACGTTGAGTTTTATAAGGGCACCACGGGATGACCAGCCCCTCCCCACCCAGTCCCACCCAGCCCCACCCTCCACACCCAGCCCCTCCCCACCCTTCCCTCCCCACCCAGCCCCTCCCCACCCTCCCCTCCCCTCCCCACCCAGCCCCTCCCCACCCTCCCCTCTCCACCCAGCCCCATCCCTCCCATTTTTAGATTCACAACGGACGGACGGACACAATAATCCCCTGTGGGCTGGTGGAACCAGGTGGTTCCTACCAGTATTACTCGCCACTGATGTTAGTTGAAACACTGATGTTAGTTGAACCACTGATGTTAGTTGTAACATCGGTTGTAACATCATGAGCATGGTTAGCTACATATGGTGCGGAACAAGTTCAACATGCGTACAAACTGCTGGGTTCATAGCACAGTGTGCTAAACACGGTGCGATCACTCCACCCCAATTTTACCATTCTTGCATAAAATGTTTCTCTCAGTGTTTATACCCTAGATGTCATGATCCAGACCATCTGTGCCTCGTGAGTTCTCAAAGATGCTTAACGATGAATAACGATGGAAGTGTTTTTTTTCTGTTGTGCCAAAGAGCAGCTCTGTTAAGTATGAGAAATAGCTTCGCTTATTTAAATCAATATTTCTGGGGTGGTTATCAAAACTTACCTTATCCCAAGGCAGAATTGTTTCTGTTTCACGGTTATTGCTGATGTTTGCTTTGTTTCACACGTTGGATTTCACAGGAGCATCCTGAATATAACTGGATGGAATCCATCACGTGTCACTTATCTCAACTTAAAACGTTATTTTTTACATTAAATTAATGTTGCCTCCGAAACGTCGTGATTTTTATTTTATTTTATTTTTTATTAATTTTGATGTTTTACCTACGTGACTTTACCGAAAAAACCTAAGAATATGAATCCTTGCAGTCACGAAAGCTTCAAATCTAGAATATAAAGGAGACATGGCTGCGTATTTATTTGATCGCATTTATGAGTAAAATATATATTTTCATGGAAGAGAATATCAAATTGTTATTCATCATTTCAGTTTCCAAAACAATTGTTAATGCATTCCATGGCATTCAAACTAAAATATAAATGTAAAACCCAGTGGTCTAGATGTTGGTTCTATATTACCGGCAGGAATTTCGTTTTTAGCTGGAATAAAAAAAAAACCCTCTTTAAAAAAAGCACCCGTGCAAATCACATCTCCTACCGATGCACATGTCAGTATGCCACGACTACTACTATGATGCAGGGTCACTTTGGTTTGATTTAATATTCATTGGAAGGATGGATCTTCACGACACAACTCAGCAAAAGGTATTCTCACAGGTAGTCATCTCAATCCGACATCCAAGGTCGTTGATTTTATCCGTGGCCAACCGCAACAAAAATAATGCACAATCTCTCTAAAAGCCACCAAATTTCCCAAGAATGCATTCACATTACGGAATTTCTCCTCTGGGGGTCAAGGCAGGAAATAGCTGGCAGGGCTTTAATTGCACCTATTTGTTGCCGCCAAGGCAGGCTCGGCAGCTCTGCACGGTGGCTCGGTAAATTAAACCACTCGTATTTAAGGAGTTAAGGCTGTTGGGTGGCTTAGAGGTCAGCCAGTTGAGCTGCACCACTTAGTTTCCTGGGTTCGAATCCAGGCCTGTGCTGAACTAGGCCCTCAAGTGTGGTGTACTTGATGACTTTAGCTCAGGTACCAATTGACTGCACAATAAACCCCCATCGCAGAGGATTTAAAGTATCAGTTTGACTGTCATGTGATTAATTACTCTCAGATCGGGTAGGAAAGTGTTGTCCCTGACTCTGGAATATTACGAAATAGATAAGCTGACATGTATTTTTCATATATATCTGTCTTTCCACGTAAAAAAAGAAATAAAGTATTTTTACACAACCCATCAGCCAGATGGCCTTCTGGGAGTTCATAATGTCAGCAGCATTAATTCAGTACAAGCAACTGGACCAGCAGAGTCAGGCTTGCTTGAATCAATGGTGGTGAAACGTCTGTTATTACAGGCAAGTACCCATTCTTTACAATATGGGTCCAAGTGGAACATGGGTCACTTGAAGGGATCTCAAAGCTTTTTCTGCGATATATTTTTTCCCGTGGGCTATTCTATAACATGAAGGGTTGCACTGCTCTGTGAGAGATCCAAATATGTACCGTGTCTCGTGACATAATGGCAAGAGCACAATCGGGATGGGATAACTTTAGGGGATAATATATATTTTATTATTCTTATGAACACAATACTTTGAGGAGACCAGGGGTTCTAGGTCTTAAGCTTCCCCAGGCTAGCAGACTCGTCATACTGATGCTTGGGTTGAAGAGACCCAATGGCAATACTTGATGGGATAAGAATTAGATGACACAGGTGAGACATTGTTTCAGCTCCACCTTCTCAGCTGTCACATTAGACCTTTGCTCCCTGCCATAGCATATATATGTCCAGATAATCTGCTATGCTTTTCAGTAATTCAATTTTTGTCGACTATATTCGCGGATGGCTTTTGTCAACATTGCCTCTATAATGATGTCCAGAAGCGTTGGTTTAACTGGTCCACACCTTGCCAATGAGATTTGGCGAGGTTGAATCCAGTTCAAGTTTTTACTCAATCAAATGATTTCCGTGAAAATATATGAATTTATAGGTTTCATCTTCTTGGTTTTTTCGGTAAAGTCACGTAGAATGGAAATAATAAAAGAATAAAAATAAAACATAATAAGATTGTATTATTGTTTTATTATTTCCATTCTACGTGACTTTAGCGAAAGAACCAAGAAGATGAATCCCTGCAGTCACGAAAGCTTTAAATCGAAATTTATAGGTTTTCTTTTTTTGTGCTAAAACATACCACTTACCTTCAGTACTTGCATTTTTTCACATGTGTAGTGACATTGAATGAGTCACTGTAGCGCGTGACGCTGGGAGATTGAATTAGGGGTAGCAGCCCGTTCTACAAGTTGGACCTGTGGGCAAGGCACGGAACCCTCTGGGGGATGCAATCGAAACGTCGTATTCTATTATTATTTAATTTATTTATTTCTACGTAACTTTACCCAAAGAACCATAGAGTCATCCCAGCAGTCACGAAAGCTTCAAATCTAGTGAGTACACTCCACATATATATTTGAAAGCATATCCTCGTTATGATGCTGCTGTGTTGGAATGGCTAGCGCATTGGACTGGCAATCCAGAAGTTGCCGATTGGCCCTCCTGGCGCAGAGAGTTGAAACAATGGTGCAGGTTTCTTAAATTGCCCTCACCTCTATCCAGCCAGCAGCATGGGTGGAAACACAACGGTCAGTCGGTCGGCTAAATATGGGTATTCCCTACCACTCCCAAGATGACTGGCAAGTGTGGAAAGAGTAGGCCAAATACCCTCCAGAGTGGCTCTCTAGAACTCCATCTAGCGGAGGCCCTTTGGCCAGCAGTGACGTGAGCGGGAAATTGCAGGGCTGCACCTTTTCCTTGAGACTCCTCACGTGCCCCTTCCATCTCTGTGTAAAACATTGTTCTGTTTTGTGCGTGGCCTTGTATAAAGTAATGCAGTAATGGACCTGTCGTGTTTCTTCGAGCAAATAAGACACCGACTTGTCGCCTCTGTGCTGATGGAAACACAAGTTAAAGGAAAAAAACACACACAGTTGACGTTGATCCACGCAAGCACGATGCAATCACGCAGTGCTGTTTAAATTTTTATTTTATGATGGAGTTATTCGGATTGGAACATGGCATACTTTAGATCGCGATGTTTGAGATACAATTATCTTGAGCCACAGTTGGCAAGGCTCGCCTGGAAACGACCTTGACAAGTGGCTTCTTTAAGCCTTTACGAGACTCACTGTGCCTGAGCACATTGCACTGATGGCAGGCAAATGATGCCTGTATCTGTGCAGTGGTATTGATGATGTAGAAACCTTAAGCCACCAAGCACCTGGTATGTTGGAATCAGGTCAGTGTTGGATATGTTACTTTTACATCGGACTGAGTGTACGACCAGCCAGTGAATCTTTTATTCCATGAACATTTTTGCCATTAAATGACAACATTTAACAGAGAGGGATTGGGGTGTATTTTCTCCAGAATAATTACCGGAGTAGTGCACTGTAGATGTTGAGTGTTTAATTGTGTGCCATTACATTTTGCTTGCGGAAGAATAATACTTGCATACGTCCATTGTAACTTATTAAATAACCTTAACGTGTGTGTCTCTTTGTATGTTTATTTTTCTCCAAAAATAACAACTTGTAAATATGTGCCGTTTTCCCAAAAAACAAATTACAATTTAATCTAAAAATAAAGTGCAATTTAACAAAGTTTAGAGCCACAGAAAGTCCTTGAAACAATTTCTACAGCGATTGCCTTGAACTTTTAGGTTTAACTCGCTGCCTACATTTGAAGATAAATTATACCTTATTTCCAACGGCACACCTGGAGAATGACTGCAATTTATTTCGTTAAAACAAGATTGAAAGCATTGGTTTCCGCTGGAACATATGCCCAGGACTTCATTTGACAATGTTAGGTGTGAGGAAAGGCTAAAAACAAGGGCTCACATTTTGCACTTGTGTTTTTCCTCTGTGAAATGTTTAAGAAATGTGGGGTTTTTTTTCCTCACGCACAAATATTTCCAAAGGTACTGACTTAACATTCCTAGCAGGGCCCTTCTAAAAAGGGGGGCTCGACAACTTAGCTGAGGCTTTTCTGGGAACATAAATTGGATAAAATAAAGTAGGTTACACAAACCAGTTCAAACCTGTCTTGGCACTGCTCATCCTTCTGGGTGAATAGTCTCACGCAGTGTCAGCATGATTCGTTTTTCGAAGCGCATTCTTACTTCCGATTAGCGCGATTGGTCACGTACTGTGCGAAATAAGTTCAACATACACACATACATACGCAAACCACAGCTAGTTTTTTTTTTCTCTTTTTATACCTGCAAAATGTACCTGCTGCACTAATTTACAGTACAGTATTTTTCTAATTCACTGTTGGATATAGACCGCCACAAATTGTTCGCTATGGGTTGGTTATTTGATCATACTTTACCACACTCTCCAGTTCAGAATGGTGAAGGGAGTTAGTTGCAGGACCTTGTTTTGATATCACCATAGGTGGGACAAAGTCATTGTTATGCAAGTCCAAGTCGAGTCGCAAGTCATCAAATTCATGACTCGAGTCTGACTCGAGTCCAAGTCACATGACTCGAGTCCGTACCTCTGGATATCACTCCCCTCTGATGTTAACTACCACAGGACATTTTACTCAGGTCCACTGGGTAAATAGTACGGTGTGGATAACCGCTTGACTTTACAATTTTAAGGTGTTAAAATGCTCTTTTTTAGTCAGATAACCAAAACATAATTTATGGCTCTGCAACAGTCCTCTGCTGAATAGAGACCCTCCCATGCTGTGTTGGTCACGTGGGTTGTTGGACCATACTTCACCACGCAGGACCACTCACGTTGTTGAAATGGTAGGTGGGGGGGGCAGTGCAGGGAGGAGGGGTGGGTGTCCAGGACCAGTTCAGAGATCATCACTCGGATGGTTGCCATAGCCAGGATTCAAACTCAGATCAGCGGGGCTCATAGTGCAACGAGCTAACCACTGCCTCACCCCCGATCATCTATTTATTTAACATTTCAGTGCGATTTATAATTGCATGTGTCAGCTATGGTTATTGCGATTATAGTGACAAGTCTAGTTCAGGCATCCCTCAATTTACGAAAGGGATGCGTTCTTCAAAAAACACACGTAAAACGACATTTATTCATAATTGGTTTTTTACCCTTTTATCTGGCAACAAAACTGACACCTTTTTTTACGAGGAGTCATGTTTGCATTGACCAAAATACCTGCAGTCGGAATGCAAAAAAACATAACTCTTTTTGTTTGCATTCCGACTGCAGGTATTGTGGTCAATGCAAACATGACTCCTCGTAAAAAGGTGTCAGTTTTGTTGCCAGATAAAAAAAACAATTATCATATTTTGTACAGGCAAATGAGGTTCAAATGACATTTATTCAATTGGAATGGCTTTTTCCATTGATTTAATACCAAAAAATTGGCATGTGTCATTCAAACTCTACTCCTAACCTAAAATCTCATTGCAAAAAGAGTAATAAAGAACATACATAATAAGACAATTAATAATAATGAATTTAAAACAAAAATAATTCACCTATTGAGGGAACTCGCCAAAAGATTTGCATCTTTGAATGACTGGAAAGGTGACAGTGGAGGCGTCACTGTTGCACTGCGGGGATACCGTGACCCTGCCCGTGAATGGATGACGCAGCCTCCAGGGTCGTTTGGTTTGATCTCATGGCACGTGCCGTCGTGAAATTTAGTTAAGGTGTAAATTCAATTTCGTTCATCGAAAGCGTCCAGAATTTTTCAATTGCGTTCACGTGAAATGTCGTAAAGCAGACGTTCGTACATCGAGGGATACCTGTGTTTGGATTTGCAAGGGTGAACACAATTATTTTGTTGCAGTTAATTGTAAAATCATTGCATTAATGGTTTTGATTAACAAACGTGACATACAGAGATATACAGGGGTTAAGAGAAGGGTTATTATCACGTGGTTTCTCACCCTCGTGGAGGGAGTTGCCCAGATGTAAGAGAACAGGCTTCTTTTCATGACATCCCTCCAGATTGTAAGTGCGTGTATTGCCATGGGAATGCAAGCCAGCGAGCACTACTAGACCCTGAAGAGACTGAGGATTCACCAATTCTGATTCCCAGCGCTTCCATCGAAAATGAGCATGTATTACCCAATGGGTCTTATCTGTGCCAAACAAACAAAAAATACCTAAAACGTGCAAATGTCGATGTGGTCTAGCCAGCTCTGCGCTTTGTGTTTTTTTAATTGCACCGCACGTTATTCAGCAGGTTTTGCTCCGCGTGCTGGGAGATTCTTAAGGAACAGAACTGAAACGTCGGACGTGATACTGAACTCCAAATCGCATCGGAGGGTTGTGCATCACAGCCGCGGCAACCTATATGGAGAAAGGTCTAGGAAAAACAAGAACGATTCCTTTACAAGGTCATAGGCACAGAAGACCGAGATCGGCAAATTACTTTAATGTGAGAGTTAAGGTTAGAAGGTTGAGCCGGGAGAACCGATGTTGGCATAGATTCTCTCGAGTTCTAAAGGAGTCCAGTATAGAAATGTGGATCTTCATAATAAAATACAGAAGTCATGGGGGGAAAATGGACTTTCTTTCCAAGATCAATTCAACTAAGGTAACAACAGGAAGTGAGTTCCATGCAGAGATAGTGTTCTTGATCGGTAAATAACACGTTGTTCAGCTGTGAATATTCGTTTGAACTCTCATGGCAGTATTGTGTTTTTTAAGCGTCTGACTTGATTTAAACCCACGCAGCTTGATAAATGCGTTATTATCCTTGTAGTGGCACTTTCATTGCCATCAACCATGATGATTAAAGTGTCACGACAAAAATTTGACACCGCAATTAGTGTTTAGAAGCTGTGTGGGTTTAAAACAAGCTCGGATGACTGTCACGGTCATCACCGTGATGACATTCAAATGTGCCACTTTCATTGTGGCACATTCCCCCTCACCCACCCCGCCCACGCAATGGAATGTTCATTTACATTTGGCGAGGGGGGGGGAGATTTTGACTTAAAACTTTAGTGACTGCAGGAATCTATATTCTTGGTTCTTTCGGTAAAGTCACGTAGATAGAAAATAAAAATAAAAAATAATAAAATAAAAATAAATTGAAAATAATAAAAACAAAAAAACCCACGACGTTTCGATCAGGCAGAGTTGAAGACCGCTTGTGTTCACAAAGACCGCTTTTGTTGATGAAGACCGCAAGTGTTGCGATTGAAACGTCGTTGGTGTTTTGCTTTTATTATTTTCAATTTATCATTTAAATTTTTATTTAATCTACGTGACTTTACCGAAAGAACCAAGAATATGAGTGGGGCGGGGGGATTAAAAAAAATCTCGACTGGTTGCTGTGGCTTCTCAAGTTGCTTGACACGGCCGCTCAAACCCCTTTCACGCACAAACACGACAGTGCACCGCATCCTTCATACACGTGTGTGCCTTATTCCCCCTTCATCTAAAAATACCACACGATCGACCGCCGTGCATTACTCTGCGTTCTCGCTTCTCCCATCGCGGACCTCGCAGTGGTCGCTGCTGGAGCCCGTTCGACCGAATTGAGATGTTTCGATTTAAAGCTCTCGTGACTGCAGGGATTCATCTTCTTGGTTCTTTCGGTAAAGTCACATAGAAGGGAAATAATAAAATAATAAAAATAAAACATAATAAAATAATTCTCACGACGTTTCGGCCACAACGCAAGCAGCCGTCCTCAGGTAATAGACGCTGTCTTTCCGACAGACCTGTTCTTCACCTGAGGACGGCTGCTTGCGTTGTGGCCGAAACGTCGTGAGAATGATTTTATTTTGTTTTATTTTTATTATTTTATTATTTCCCTTCTACGTGACTTTACCGAAAGAACCAAGAAGATGAATTGAGATGCTTTATATTATTGCTAGGGACAGAGCTCCCTTCCGTCGTTTTGCGTGAGAAGATCAGGTGAGGTTGCCATGGCAGGTGAAGAGGGGAAAGGGAAAAAAACCATAATCGTTTAGAATGCGGGATAAATTCAGCATCTGGTGAATAGGGATAATTGTATGAGTGGGCTGATGCGCCAAAGGTCTGAGTTCGGGTAAAATGAGGTCGAACCCCCCCCCCCCCCCCCATTCTCTTCCTCACCTTTTGCACAGAACCGTCTTCACACGTTGGTCTTGTGGGATGCGTTTCCAGTCATTATTTTCTTGCTCCCTTTCACCTAAAAAACTCCCACGGCATGTCCAACAATCATCTTCACTATCCTGCTTCCGTTTCTCCATTAAAGCCCATCTATTCTCGCTTGCTCATCCGACTGCTACTCCCTGGCCCTGCCCCCAGCTACGATCAGGTCTCCCCCAACTCCTATCACTACCCCAACCACTATCACTACCCCAACCCCTATCATTACCCCTATCACTACCCCATTCCCTACCCCAACCACTATCACTACCCCAACCCCTATCACTACCCCAACCCCTATCATTACCCCTATCACTACCCCATTCCCTACCCCAACCACTATCACTACCCCATCCCCTATCACAACCCCTATCACT
This sequence comes from Lampetra fluviatilis, assembly GCF_964198595.1. Taxonomy (NCBI): domain Eukaryota; kingdom Metazoa; phylum Chordata; class Hyperoartia; order Petromyzontiformes; family Petromyzontidae; genus Lampetra; species Lampetra fluviatilis. The sequence goes on from NC_136292.1 coordinate 3,385,790, forward strand.
ACCCCAACCCCTATCACTACCCCAACCCCTATCACTACCCCAACCCCTATCACTACCCCAACCCCTATCACTACCCCAACCTCTGTCACTACCCCAACCCCTATCACTACCCCCATCACTACCTCAACCCCCATCACTACCCCAACCCCTATCACTACCCCAACCCCTATCACTACCCCAACCCCTATCACTACCCCAACCCCTATCACTACCCCAACCCCTATCACTACCCCAACCTCTGTCACTACCCCAACCACTATCACTACCCCAACCCCTATCATTACCCCTATCACTACCCCATTCCCTACCCCAACCACTATCACTACCCCAACCCCTATCACTACCCCATCCCCTATCACAACCCCTATCACTACCCCAACCCCTATCACTACCCCAACCCCTATCACTACCCCAACACCTATCACTACCCCAACCCCTATCACTACCCCAACCTCTGTCACTACCCCAACCACTATCACTACCCCAACCCCTATCACTACCCCTATCACTACCCCATGCCCTATCACAACCCCAACCCCTATGACTACCCCAACGCCTATCACTACCCCAACCCCTATCACAACCTCTATCACTACCCCAACCCCTATCACTACCCCCATCACTACCCCAACCCCCATCACTACCCCACCCCCTATCACTACCCCAACCTCTATCACTACCGCTCCTTAACCTCTCCACCTGTCCTCGTAACTTGAATAACCCCGCTCTTCATTTTAACCACTAACATCTTATGTACAATGTCATCATTATTGTGAAGCGCCTTGGACAAAGGCACTATATATCTCTACATAAGATAAGGTGATGTTTACTTCCAAACATCTCACACTGCCCACCTTGTTGAGCAGGGTTTACTAATCGAATTTGTCCTTATCGAGCGCCTTCGCGCAAAGCGCTTAACATAGCTTACAAAACGATGGCAAAATGGAATGATGTTGTTGACAGGGACGTGCTACAGGAAGTGAGGAATGAGTGACAGCGATAGAGCATATTTATGGATCACGAAATGGTAGCGGAGGGACGAGGAGTGGAGGGGCGAGGGAAGGAAAGAGGACGAGGATCTGCAACGGAAAGAGGTGAGGGTTGAGGAGAGGAATGGAAGGAGGTTAAGGAGGGGGACTGCTTAATGTACAGGGGCAGTGCTGAGTCTACGGGCAGTGCTGAGTCTACGGGCAGTGCTGAGTCTATGGGCAGTGTTAGTCTATGGGCAGTGTTGAGTCTATGGGCAGTGTGAGTCTATGGGTAGTGCTGAGTCTATGGGCAGTGCTGAGTCTACGGGCAGTGCTGAGTCTATGGGCAGTGTTAGTCTATGGGCAGTGTGAGTCTATGGGCAGTGTGAGTCTACGGGCAGTGCTGAGTCTATGGGCAGTGTTAATCTATGGGCAGTGTGAGTCTATGGGCAATGTTGAGTCTATGAACAGTGTGAGTCTATGGAGTCTTGAGTCTATGGGCAGTGTTAGCCTATGGAGAGTCTTGAGTCCATGAGCAGTGTGAGTCTATGGGCTGTGCTAGTCTATGGGCAGTGTTGAGTCTATGGAGAGTCTTGAGTCCATGGGTAGTGCTGCTTAACGTAGAAGGGAAGTTGATTCCAGTGGAGGGGTGCAAGGAAGGAGAAGGACCGAAAATGGGAATGGGCACATGGAGAAGGTAGGAAAGAGAGAGACAGAGAGAGAAGATTGCGAACAAAGAAGACGAGAGGGGACATTGAGATATCACATCAACTTGGCTTTGGTGGATCTTCATTCAGATGTTGCTGTAATCCCATAACACATATTCGACTCAGTTTCGTGAGTCCACTAAGAGAAGGAGGTGAATTGATTTCCTTTGCATATGAGCTCATGTCCTCTTCTTGGTTTTTTCTGTAAAGTCACCTGAGGACGGCTGCTTGCGTTGTGGCCGAAACGTCGTGAGAATTATTTTATTATGTTTTAGTTTTATTATTTTATTACTTCCCTTCTACGTGACTTTATCGAAAGAACCAAGAAGATGAATCCCTGCAGTCACGAAAGCTTTAAATCGAAAGCTCATGTCCTGTTGCCCAAAAACAGTGTTGGAAATTTCCATATTCCTAAGGTCGTTCAATAGGAACAACCACAATTGAAATCCAACAAAGTGAATTCATTGTATACAAAGGGCTGAAGGTAAACTATACACTATACACCATGAGTGGTAGAGAAATCATCAGAATAAGAATAATTATTTATACTGAAGGAATACGATGAGCTATAAAGCTCTTTTTAACAGATGTCCAGTAGATTAGCATGGTCATCAAAATGATCATCATCATCATCATGCTTGGAATTGTAAAGAAAAAGAGAAACACATTGATTGGAGAAGATATAAAAGTTGGATGCATCATGTTGACTAAAGAACAGTGGGCTTGGGCAGGACGCGCCGCTGTTAGTGGTGATTGATGGTGGTCGAGACTAAAGATGAGAGGATGACAAGACGCCCACCACGGAGATGGAGCCGCGAAATCAGCTCATGCGCAGCAGCTAGGAGGATGTTGAAATATTTTAAATAAAAAAATAAATAGGAGTATGCATCACAGTTGTTCACAAAATTCTGGAAACGGATGAATTTACTTTATATATCGACTCATTTATGATGTCCCTTGTTAAAAAATGAAACCCAACACATCAATGTGTGAACGTTTTTCTATAATTTGCAGCATCTCCGATCTACCAGAGTGAGATGGAGCTCAGTATGGCATGTCGTGTTACTTATTCGCAAGTCTTTCAAACAAACGAATTAATATTTACGCGCCTGGGTTGGCGGCTGTGTGGGAGAACAAATGAAAAAAAATCACCACATATCTCATTAACAACCGGATTGTAGCAGAAAATTTTATTTTATGAGGAGCTTCATTTGTCCATCTGTGAGTCATTCTGTCAGCCGGAGCGCTTACGGAGTTTTTTGTGGGCCATAAGTAAGGTTCCATCGCGTTGAGTCAGCGCCCATTCTGATCAGAAAAAAAGTTTTCAATAAAACAGACTGAATTCTTGCACCCTACACAATATATCCGTTTTCACCAAATGTCTAAACTTACTTTTAATTCCTCATTCTTTTTTTGTGAACTGTGAGTTGTTAATAGTTTTGCAAAAAAAAAATCACATTTTTGGAGGGGACCAAGACCTGTGAAATGTCACGACATTTTGCAATGTACGGTCGTATATAATTACGCGAACACTACAGGCGATCGCCGTCATATGCAGCAGGGATGGAGTAGGTCCATTGCCCAAAACATCATCTTATTATTAGATAATGTTCTGGTGTAAGGCAGCGGTATTGACGAATATGGCGATGCTTTGTTCCAAAATATGTCAAAGATCAAAGATCCCCCCGTGTAGCCTTAACAGACTGTAGGGGCAAGTGCTGTTAGTGAGCACCTATGAAGGCCAGAACGGTACATGAGGGGGTGGGTGGCCAGCACCACGCCCGACCGCCTTTGTCTCTCTAGTGGCAATGTTTACACACCACACCAGATACTCATTTGAGGCTGAGTCGACCTAGGGAAGGCCCGGGATCGGTTTAGATAATCATCACTGGTGTTGGCCGTGAGCGGGAATCGAACTCCTGTCGCCGGGTTCATAGCACAGCGCGCTAACCACTACACCACCGCTCCCCACAGACACACAAACATCTTCGTCCTTGTATTGAACATTATGTGCATCGCACGTCGTGTGACGAGTTGAATAATGCTTGAACGTATCGCGAGCGCCATGTGCTGCCATTAGGTTCCCATCAGTGCTGGAACAAAGATAAGTGGTCCTGCCTTCTTACTTTGTGCCGAATCAATGGGGCGTATATAGAGCATTCCATCTGTGTTTAATTGTGCTAAATAATTAAACTGGCACTGTGTGATCGGCTGTGACTTCAAGCAACAACATCAGAGTGACACGATACAAGGCCATAAACATTGCTATTCTTTTGTTGAGATAGGGATAAAGGCAACCTTATTTTAGTTTTTTGTGTGGATCTTTCCTTAAAAAATGATGCTTTAGCTCCCTGCTGCACGCTGTGGTGCTGTACAAGCAAAGGATAACACAATTCAGGGTATATTCGAGAAATGTTCTATTGAGCAATTCAAATGCAGAATATTTTTTTTTATGTTGTTCATGGATGAGAAATATGTTTCTATTGTAAAAAAAATACATCTCTCGTGTCTCTGAAATTAATAAGGCCCATCTCACAAATTATCTTTTATTGTAATTGAATTATTGTCATGCACTAAATGTATTCATATGCTGCGAACAGACATTATTCATACTGGTATAGTATGGCTTTGTGATACACAGTATCATAACTTACAGAATATACACCTACATGATATATATACGCACACACAGAATATATGCATAGTACATCAGAAAATCATGTATCATGAAGAATGGTGCATATTATGCACTGAAGCGGTAATAGCATGCTGCATATCAAATTGAAAACACTTGCCATTATTTTAGAGTAAAAATAATAATAATCACATTGTGACTGTAACATTTACATTGGTGAGGGCTTATAATTTACAGCGGACTTTCAAATATGTTTCGTAAAGTTTAATTTAAATGCACCTTCAAACGAATACTTGCATCTCAGTGGGGAAAAAATCATCGCTGCTCATATCAGCTGTGAAGTACATATTAGGTGCTGCGTGTACCTTCTGAGCCCGTTACTTTAGCACTAATTCTAGATTTTAAGCTTTCGTGACTGCAAGGAATCATATTCTTAGGTTTTTTCGGTAAAGTCACGTAGGTAAAACATCAAAATTAATAAAAATAAAATAAAATAAAACAAAAATCACGACGTGATTTTGGTTTTATTTTGTGTTTAGTTTGTTGTCCTTCCCACGCACCTCCGATTGGCTCGGTTAGCTTTGTATGGTGCGAAATAAGTTAAACAATCTTACATACATATGTACACAGAGACCCACAGACACCCATACCCATAGAGATCCATAGAGACACCCAAACACCAATAAGAGACCCACAGATACACCTATAGAGACTTGCAGAGACCCATAGCTTAGCACTGTTGAGTACATACGGTGCAAAAAAAGTTATACATACATACATAGAATCGTAGATAAGTGTGTGTGTGTGGGGGGGGGTATTGGTAGCCACAAACTGCTTTCTGTAAATCCAGCAACTCGTGTTTATCCTTTATTTAATCTGGCAGCTTCACTGATGTGATGGACTTAATTGTGCAACACAGAGCAATAAATTAGATTCGGTGGAGAATGTGCTTTTTCAAACAACATAGTCTGTGCGACCATTTCTGCGGGTTTAAATGTGGTGGCTGGCTGGCTGAGAGGTCAGAGGGTTGAACTGGCATCGCAGCCATCTGTGTGGTTAGCCCCGGGCTCACCGGCGTGGCGAGGATAGGGTCACCGATAACTGCACAGGAAAACCCCCATCGCACTGAATTAGGCGCTGCACATAATTTTGGTTAATTTTCAGCTCTAAGAATTTGACATATTGGGTTGACTGTCATACGTCGAACATTACAATGGGAAAGGGCAGCCCCCCTGATGTATTGACTGGAGGTCAAAGGTAGCTCAGTGGTGTCCGTGTCCGTGGGCCGTTCACAAACGTGGAGGGTTGCGCTCGTCCGCGTGAGCTGAACGGCTACTTCAAGTCGTAGCATGACACCGAAACGGAGTCTTGGGATAAAATTGGGAAGAAGTACAAAAACGTAATTATAGAAAGCACAAATGTCAGATTTGAAGCGGCGCATTTGGTGAGGTGTTCGCTCCGTGAGAGGTGTAAATTAATAAATATGACTCGAGTGCGGCTTATGAAATAAATAAAGATCTATGTTTAAAAATTGCAAGATGTGCACGAACTCATTACAACCTACAAAGTATATCAAAGAGTTACGCAGAAAAAGTTAACTATCTTATACACTTAAATCTGATTCTCAAAACTCTTTTCGACCTTTTTGTTCAATGGTATACCAATCGCACTTCCGTCGTCATTGCCACGAGACGAAGAATCCATTCGGAAATCTTGCAGAGCAATTTGACACCATCTTTGAAGGTTAAAAAAAACTCTTTCCCACACACCCACCCACAATTCTACGAGAATGGTAAAATTCTGTGTGAATTCTCATAGCTGCAATTTGGCCACATTGAGTTCGAAGTCAAATTTAAATTTGATGTAATCATCGGTGTCCTGGAACGAGCCCACTTGACGATCTCATTGAACTATGGGGTGGCTGCCTGTATTTGAACTGACCATCTCAGCATTAGCAGCTCACCGCTCTGGCTAGGGTTGCCACCTGTCCGGGTTTAAACCGGACACTGGGAATTTGCTTCTGTTTTCAGGTGGCAGGAACTGATCCATATTGAGATCTGGTACCGTTATTGTGTTTAAACTATATACTGTCTTATAATACCAGATAAAGCCCACTGAGCTATGAGCTAATTTTCAGGGGTGACCTGACCACACACGATAGCTCAACAAAGTGGATTATCATACGTGGGGATATATAGTAGCAGCCAAATACTGTAATCTAAACGCATGTTTGTAAACGTGGAGAATAAAACCAGAGGACCTGGAGAAAAATCCACGCGACCACGTGGAGAGTGAACACGCAAGCTCCCAATATAAAGCATTGTCAGGGTTGGGATCGAATCCACGACCTCATGCGTACCAGGAGAGGTCAATAACATCTCACCTCCGCAGTGTCCCCAGCTTAACTGATTTACAGCATACCACAAGGTTTGTGGTATGCTGTAAAAGTTGGTAACTTTAACTCTGGCCAATGACCTTCGAGTCACGCGACCACCTACCATTTATGACATCTTAATTTCTACTTGAAAATCACTTTCAGATGACAATATAATATATCTCAATTCATATCATTTATCAACGTGCTCCTTTAAATTTCAGAACCATTTTTTTTGATAGAATATAATTAAGCTATTTTGGGATTCTCTTACAGAGATATTTTTAATTGACTGATTCATTGCACGCCGATATTTTACCCTTCGTAAACCGGTGGCATTACATTGATTTCTAGTGCAGCGTTGAGAACTTCAGAGATGTTAAATATATTTTTGTTTACCTATTTTGCTGAGGTGTGAGCTCTCGAGCAAGATATTTGTAACCATTAAAAAGGTAAGTGCTGACATATATTTTATAGTTTTAGGCTGAATTGAGAACTCATTAAATGGTTAAATATGCTGTGATTCTGGTACAGAAATGGATTTCATTGCTCTTTCTATCATAATTATAATCGAGAAATAAATCGAATTGTAAAATCATAAATGCAAAAATCACGCTGCGGTAGCGATGAACTCAGCCTATTTCATTTTAACAAATTACGTCTGCTCATTCAGAGCCACATCTCCGAAAATCGAACGCACAGGAGTGCAATTTTCCCGGGCGCGTTATTAAATATTGCAACAATGTGGCAGCTGTTGAGTCACCGTGTTGCCGAAAGTGACGTTAGGGAAACGGTTAAAGAGGAATGGCAATGAGAGAGAGAGAGCTGCTTTTGTCTCGAGCCAAGTAACACTCGATTTCACAGCAAAGTAAAGGATGATTAACCGCTATAGTTAGAACGTGTCGCGAAAAAAACCCTTCAAATGTGTTTTTTGGTTTGAGTTAGATACAAGTTTGAAATGTACAAGCGGATAAAACAAATTGTTCCAAAACTTTTTTTCCTGATTCTTTGTTCCTTTAAATAACAGGGGATGATTTTTTATATATATATAAAAGACTTGCTGTCAAGGATGACAGTGTACATTGTTTTTTTGGAAGGCCCATATGCCTCCTTCAAAGAAATATGAACGTGCACAAAAGATCCCCGTGTGTGAGGCTATGAATGGTGCCCGACTATTCTAAGGCTATTGTCTCACAAATTAACCACAACCTTTAACTGACAGCGGCTCTCAAATGTGACCGGCCAGTGACGTGGATCAAGTTCCGCCACTTCAGCGTGGGGAAACCTGATAAATTACCGCGGTGGAATGACTTAATCGATGAATCAATTAAAATATAGATACATAATCGCACGTGTAAGAATCTATGTTTTTGTTGTTGTTGTTTTCTACTGTGTATGTCGCAAAGCCTAACCAGTGTGGTCACGTTACGAATAAATGGTGCTTGTATCCGCACTCCAGCGTTCGAGAGGGCGTAATTGGTGGGCGTTCAACCTTCTGAATGTTGCTGAGTCACGATTCGCTTAGCAGAGATGGACGCTCCTTTGAGCGGGGTCCTTCGTCAAACGCGCGTTAGGGGGCCATCCATTTCGTCCGTACGCATGGAGGGGGGGTTAACCCAAATGTGTACGTATTGCGTATGGGGGGGTCGACTGACAATGTGCGTACCGATAGAAAACGTTGGGGGGGGGGGGTGAAGCCTCCATAATAATTTGTCTATATTGGCCTTCAAATGAGTTAGATAGTCCGGCGGTGGACTATCTGTGTATTAATCCTTGATCGTTTCTGCGTGGATTAAATATCGGCCGTTCTATAGGTTTCGGGGAAGGGGGGGGGGGGTCAAGCGTCCGTACGCAGTTGAGGTTTGGGGGGGTGTAAAAGTCCACGTGCGTACAGGCAGGGGGGGAGGGGTCAACTCTTGACAGATTTTTGGGTACCTACTCAATGGATGGCCACTGGTCGGCCACGCGGCTCGATTGCCAGAGCCACGTGGTCACTTGATGAGGGATCCTGAAGTGAGAGAGGCGTCAGGGGGTGCGTTTTGAGGATCACTCGTGACACCGCCACGGCGATGTGGCAAGTGCGCTGGGAGGCGTACAAATAAACCAGACGCCGTTTGTGGAACCTCGTCACCCCCCCACGCCCACTCCACCCCCGGGCAGAAATTTCATAGTTCAAAGTTAATTTATTAGGTATAGCCCTGTGAGCCATTCGGCTCTTGAATCGGGTGCAACCGAAACAAACAAAAAACAAAAACATGAACAAGAAAACATCTTAAAGTGACTATGTGCAAACAGAAAATCCAAGAAAAGACAGCAAAATATTGCAGAAAAATCACCGTACACCAACCCTGTGCAAATATCCCAGTGGGATGCAAGTCAAACAACAACCACAAGACAACTTGGATTAAGGCCATCAGTCTAACTCTGTACTACAACAAACAAACATGGCCAAACCCTTGTTGTGTGCACGTGGCCGGTGCTGGGAGTCGTGTCGCAGCTGACGAGAGGAACAACGCTGGAGTGCTACCAAAACTTATATTTTATAATTGATTGATTGATAATGGTCGTGGTGAGGAAATATCGTGGCACAGTGGGCACGGGCCACACGCATGCAATTGGTTCGTGTGACCCTCGGAATTCCCCGGGGCCTGTATCAATCGCCGCAATGTAGAAACAAAATATGATTTGCTTGCATTTTTTTTGTTCGCTGAATCGCACCTGAATCGTGAATCGTTACAAATCCTGAAACACAAAGTCACGATGATCAACATGCATTCATGAATAAACAAATGTACACATGCACAAAATAAAACAGCAAACAAATTCAGCTGCAGCGCAACGATGATCCAGCCTGTCCCTTGATCATCTGAGAGCAATTATCCTTGGAATTATGATTATTATTTTGTATTCCGCATCACACGCAAGGAGTCGCAAGCTGCCAGTCGGCAACCTTGATTTCATCACGTTAAATATCTCGCGAATGTGACGCACAAGGGCAGACGGTGCACTTTCCCCAGACAGCGACTTGACACTTTGATTATAGTGTTTTTACTTTCCAGTCATGCGTCACATGCTCTGTGTTGTCTTCCCTCCCTCCACCTGCACGCACGCAAACTTCTCCCGGGTGAAGGAGCGATCCATATCGAGTCGTATCTGGCCAAATTCAAACGATAATCGCTGTCGTCTTCTTGGCCATCGTCCTATATCACGCGTGTGAGATGAGATGCAGAGTTATTCCAAGTACGATGAACATCGTGGTTTTGGAACAAATTCCACATCTGGTATTCAGTGTGGTAAATTGAGGCACATCTTACGGACTATTTGTGCGAAAGAATAACCTAGATAGACCTGGTGGTAATTTCTTAGTCAATGTCTTAACAACAACAACGACAAAAATAATCCGGTGCACATCTCTCTCTGATTTGACAACGGAAGGTAAAACCGTTTTGATGTAAAGCTTTCGTGACTGCAGGGATTCATATTCTTGGTTATTTCGGTAAAGTCACTTTTTTCTAATTTTCTTGCTGTGGATTTCACACCTGATGATGATTGCTTGTGTCGCAGTCGAAACGTCGTGAGAATTTGTATTGTTGTATATTTATATAATATTATTATTTCCCTTCTACTTGACTTTACCGAAAGAACCAAGAATAGGAAGGTAAACCGGTTTGCGTTACGGTACAGAGGTCGCAATGATGATCGGAGTTGTTGTCGTTTAGACTCGCGAGAACAGAGAGTCAAGGGGATGTGACGTGGCTCAAATTCAGACAGTCGATGAGATCCACCTCGGATGTTCTAATTGCAGGTGACGTAAGCAGGTGATTAAGTAATTAGAGCACAACAGGAGGACAGGGGTGGGGGGTTGGGATGCTTCCGTGACTCCGGCGAATACTGGGCAGTCGCAAGACCTGTTACCCCAGGAAGCTGTGTGGAATGTTTTTAGTTTGAGGCTGGAAAAGCCGAGATCACAGTGGAAGCTCCAGATTTTTGTAAGTGCTGGGAATGAGACTTGACCCTTCACCACCCGCTGCTCCCCACAGTGTCAATGCATTTGGTGACGCCTTTGTCACGGCAGGCGGAGTGGTGGCACTGTGGTTAGCGCACTAAGTCTACAAAAATCCGGCAATCTGAGCTCAGGTTCTTGTCGATGGCTAAGAGAGAAAATCATCGAATTACATTTCGATTTAAAGCTTTCGTGACTGCAGGGATTCATCTTCTTGGTTCTTTCGGTAAAGTCACGTAGAAGGGAAATAATAAAATAATACAAATATAACATAATATTTCATCGAATTACAGTTAGGTCTGAGCTTAATTTGGCTCATTTATATCTCTGAGAATTAAAATATCAGTTTGATAAAAATATCACTGTATAGCAGGGTGGATGAGTAAAGTCGTGGATGAGAAAGATTAACATTGCGCTCTGTAGAGGGTGGATGAGTAAGTTGTGCCCTGATTTTGTGGACCAGAGGGGGGGATTAGTGAGACCCATTGCCGTTTATTTTTGGTGCACCACTCCTCTCGGTCCCGCATATGAATGCCACTGCCGCCCAGCTGCGCGTTGCTCGCGAACTGCGTTGTAATCATAGCTGGGCTACAGTTTTCATCGATTCATTCCGTCTAAATGCGCCCCCATTCATCCAGAGGTACCTCGGGGATCGGTCGCGGGGCCCCAAATCAACCGCCAACCTTGCGTTGTTAATGAAATGCCCTCGGACTCTTTGTCTCTCTGACTTCAAATCAACCCGGTGAGCTTGCGACCTTGCAAGTTGATCTCTAGTATCCCCCCTACATTATCTGTTGCAGCTCATTGTCAATGTAACTAAACATAACTTTATAATGAGTGTCACTTTAAAACAAGATTTTGCATAAATGCATTGCAATGTGTTGTTACGAATGCTTTTTTTGTCAGAATTTGAAATAAAACAAAATGAAGCCTTTATTTAAGATTTTAAAAAAAAAATCATGATATTCAGAAGAGCACTGTTCTCATGCCCCAATAATTATCGATCTATACTTTGAATCTTGCCAAAATAAAAAAACCAAGCTGTGTTGAGTCTGGATTGTACCTGGATGGGTGACCACCAGTACTCTCCAGGAGTTTTAGTTTGTATCTTACCAGGTATAGACCACTGAGATATATAGCGTTTTCCAGAACGGACCTGGCCACAAATGATAGCTCATCGAAGTGGCTTATCACGTGGAAATGTATAGCATCCAAATATTCAAAAAACCGCGTGTTTCTAAATGTGGAGTGAAAAATCGGAGAACCCGGAGAAAAATCCACGCGACCACGGGGAGAGAGACCAGGCAAACTCCAAATATACAAGCAGGCATTCATCTTCTTGGTTCTTTCGGTAAAGTCACGTAGAAGGGAAGTAATAAAATAATACAAATAATACATAATAAAACAATTCTCACGACGTTTCGGCCACAACGCAAGCAGCCGTCCTCAGGTGAAGAACATGTCTGTCGATAAGACAGAGTCTGAATGACATGTCCTAGGCTTGGAGCGTCTATTTAAGCTGGGAGGGAGGAGGAAGAGCGCCTTGACAAAATAATTTGCATATGAAAAGCTTTAAATCGAAATACAAGCAGGCGTCAGGGTCGGAATCGAAGCCACGAGCTCCTGCATACCAGGCGAGGGAGTTAACATCTCGCCATCGTAGGCGTGAGGCAGTGTCGAGTGTCATCCCCTTCTACGCGTGGCTTTTCTCTGAGTACTCCAGTTTCCTCCCACATGAAGCGATGGGCACATGTATTAAACCCCCACCCGCATCTGTCCACCCCATCAGCATCAATAGGCGCACCACAGACGGCAGGTCGCGTGTGGTGGGATAAAGTGTGGCTACGCCCGCCTCTCCTAACACGTCTGGTGAGTGTGGAAGAATAGACCAAATACCCGCTCGAGCTCCCACTTAGCGTTGAGGCCCTTTCGCCAACAGTGGTTGTGAGCAAGCGAGCAATTGCAGGGCTGCACCTTAACCTTTTAAACTGAGGAACGAGGGCAAATGTGTCACAGCGTCACTGAGAGCACCGCGACATTTGCTTGTTCACGGGTGCCAATCAGAGGACATTGGTTGCTAACAATTCCACTGCAATCGGTTGCTCCCTCCCAACTGCCGGGTAAGCGGTGGTCCATCATGAAAACGGTTGCTAGTTTTTTTTTTAACAGCTCTGAGTGTCAAGTCACGTACATACTTACGGCGTTAGACATTTTGAAAGTTTGTTTGCACGTTTACTGAATTCATTTGTAACCAATTTCTCCGTATAAAAAATATAATCCCCCCCTTTCCTCTCTCAACGTTCTGCTCAAATGGTTTAAGTACAGAACGCACTCATACTAATTGCAACTGATTGAGAGTGACAGTTGGGAATCATATTTAAAAGCTTTCATTGGCAATCACGAGCCCGAGTCAAGAGGGCATCCAGATATACATATATGTACAAGGAAAAAAACATTTATACAGACGCCAGTGACCGAAAATTGGACGAACGCTGCGTGACAGTCAGAGTGAGCAGTTAATGTAACTATGAAACACGACAGCTCGGTAATTACTTAGGCGACGTTTCACCAAAGCGGTTGGGAGTGATTTTTATCTTTCTGTCTCTCTCTCGCATCCATGAGTTGTCACCATTTTGTCGACCCCGTGGCTTCCTCTATTTCCCTCTCCTCTATTATTCTTTACCCCTCCGATGCGTTATCTCCCCACAGGACACACGCCCGTTAAGTGAGCGCGTTGCGGACTGTCCATCGCATCGTGGCTGTGGGGCCATGCGATGCTTGCTGTGTGAGAACCACGACGGCTCGGTCACACCAACGGTGCTGGCATCGAGTGCGGCGCATGGGGCTTCACGGCTCAGCTCGCTTGCGTGCAGAGACGATGCAAAAAAAAAAACCGAGGGATATGTGAATTGCGTATGGCAGCCCCCCCCCTCCCCCATCTGTCAGATATGTAATACATTTTTAACCATGTTTGGTAAAATTCCAGCAAAATCCGTGCCCAATATGTGTGTGACAGTCATGTTTGGTGTTTAGTACTAACCACTGCTGTGCCACCGTTCTCCACCCCATATGGTTATACATGACGTCAAATGATTTCACGTGTTGAGACAATTCCACAACTCATTCAACAGCTTTCGTGGATAATTCCATTCAACAAAAACAATTCGTTTCAATCACCACGAAAAAGGTTCACACATTTATACATTTGGTGAAATACCAACATGTATAAATGTACGGTTGTCTGATGCGTTTTCGGGTTGTACCGTGCGTTTTTCGGCACGCTGCCTGACGTGAAACACCACTTGCAGGAGTTTTTTGCAGGAATTCAGTTCCAAGTCAGGTCCACTGAACTAGAAAGCTCTTTATCAGAAGCGAGCTGCCCACGAATGATAACCCAACAAAAAGTGGCTTATCATGTGGAAGTTTTTAGCAGCCAAATATTCTAAAAACCGCGTGTTTATAAATGTGGAGGGTAAAACCAGAAGTCCCGGAGAATAATCCACGCAACCACGGGGAGAACATGCAATCTAAAAAAATATACAGCCGTCAGTGGTCAGGATCCAACCCACGACTTCCTGCATACCAGGCAAGGTAGTTAACATCTCGCCACCGTATTCTGAACTACACCACACCGTACAGCCTCAAAGGTCATTATCATAGAGCCGTAACGCATGATCGCGACACGCTACACAGTCCACTTAGATTTACATTCGTGAGCTTTTTTAAACACTGTAATGCTTGAACCACGTGGTTTAAGTGAGTGAAATTTCATCTCAAAGCTACTGATGATTGAGTTGTAAAATCAACTTAACACGTAAATCACTGAAGTTTATATATGACCATATGGACCGGAGTGGTGGTGCAGTGATTAGCCGCAGGCAGTTTGAGACACTTTGCTGCAATTAATGCAGTAGACACACGACAATCATTATGATTCAGTTGCAAAGAAATGCACGGTGTAGTTCAACTGCATAACTATACTGGAGTACATATTGGTGAGGATGTGAGTGCGTTATAAATACCATGACCAAATTAAGAGAACATCAGGCTATTATAAAACTGACATATAGCATGCCTGCGTGTGTTTAATGCGGTATGGGCTTTTTGTTAATATAGTTATAGAAAGAAAATGCGCTTTTTCTCAAATGAGAGCAGCTGCGATGATTAATCTCGCTGATAATGGGCAGTGTAATCCCCATTCATCTTGTAAGCAGCGCCATGTTAAAACAAGAGTCATCAATTAAGCCAAAAATAATTAATCCGAGTTTTAACTATTGCACGGCTGAGCTGTACATTGAGCTTCACCACTTCTTCCGTACGATGAAAAAAGCTTACAACGTGAAAGTCTCATTTGATTATCCACTCAATGGTTTCCTGAAATCCTCAGCGGAGAAATCGAGTGCCTCCCTCAACCGACCTTTAGTGGGCAGGTTGGTGCGGTACGTTTTACGGTCTAGGACTCACGCTAGGGGTCATCCGTTATCTTCCGCTCGTGAAGCAGGTGGCCGCATCGCCCGTGTCCCCCTGTGCCGATTTGGTTGTGTGCCGTCGGCTGCTTTCGAGGGAAGGTTAAAACGAAGGGGCGTCTGCTGTTGGGTCAGTGATGAAGGTGTGTCGGTTCTTTATGTCGCATGTGTCCCATGGCTCCGTCCATCTGGATAATCGGTCGGTGCCAGCCGCATGGATACTTGGCTGTTGTTTCCCAGAATGGCCGACGTTGTTCAAGTCCTTCGTGGATTGGAGATCAGAGTTGCTTGTGCTTTTTTTTTACATCTCACATAGCACGGTCGCATCGTGTCGGATGGCAGGTGGGATAATGTGGGGCAGCACCTGGAGGCACTAAATTGGAGTGGACTTTTTATTTTACTATATAGCTTAGTGGTCGCTACCTGGTAGGACATTTTATATCAGCCAAATACTTGAAACGCACGTTTCTAAACGTGAAGGGAAAAACCGGAGATCCCGGAGAAAAATCCGGAGAGAGAAAGAATCACGCAAACCCAAAATATTCAGCAGGCGTCAGGGTCTGGATCAAACCCAAGTGCTCCTGTATACCAGGTGAGGTAGTCAACATCTCGCCACTGCAACTGCTGCTGGACCATGGGGCAGAGCGGTGTCGTGCAGCAGATGAGACGGGGGCCACTGTGGAGTGTTCTGGTTGTACTCCCCCGTGACTTTCGAGAGATTTTCTGGATAAAGTTCACCCTGATTCATAATATATATTTTGGGTCAGGTCGCGTAAATAAAGTATATGTCGTAAACCATCTCCCATCCGACACGCGTGTATGTAGAGCCTCTTTCGCACCTCGTACGTTAGCCAACCGTGCAAATCGGAGCCAGCCTACAAAGGCAATTAAATAAAGTTTGTTACGTGAACAAACGTGCCAATTTATGAATGCTTCAGCAGCACTGCCAGTGTATCCCCTGAAGATCTGTAAAAAATAACTTCATGGCTAATTGGATTCCTCCAGTTTAAATACATATTCTGATTCTGATTGTTGGAGAGTAATATCACAACAATTAAATGGGTATGACGTTTCGCTGATAGTTAGAAACAGCATGATCAGGAAGTTGCAGACTGTATAAAAATGTCCTCCAGCCTTGAATAAGAGGTGTGATCCAATCAATGTTCATCCACAAGGGAGCAAGTAGTGGCACAACAGCGAAAACCTACGCTGTAAAACGTTGTGAATACATTTCAAATAAATACATAAAATGTAGTTAAGCTCACATTGGAGGTTCATTTCCACATGCGAGAAAGTCAAATACTTTAATTGAAAAGCAAAAAACAAATTGTGCAAGTAAGCTGAATGCTTTGTTTATCATTCTTGTTACACAGCGCACAGCGCATCGAGTAGAATAGTGGATGCATGGTATTTAACAGAGCTGGGACAATTAGTTCGATAAGTTGATTAATCGGCTAAAGATTGTAATCAACTTTTTTTTCATGGTAGATTGCACAGCTCCCTTTAAAAATGGCGGCCAACTCCTCGCTCATCTTGTTTCCCGAAGGCAGGAAACCCCCTTGCAAGCCGCGCCCAGTGCGACACGATGATTTTACCGACGGCATCAACGAACCCCGTCCATTCACATCTATCCTGCGGCACACGTGGGAACTGGGGTGACCAGTGTGGTGAAGTATGGGGCTGGTCTTCATTTAGAAATGGATATTCCAAAGGGGGCTGCATATCCGAGTAAAAGTGACCTAACCGGTACAGAGTTCTTTCTACTGCATTTTCTTTTGCGGTAGGATAACAATTTCCAACTATGCAGCACTGGGTATTATGACGCATGCACAAGTGATCGCCAAAGGCTGCGGTGTTTTGTGACGCCTGTGACTCATTCAAATCATCTGGGAGCCTTAAGTCTGTGCAATATATTGCCTTCACAAATCGCAATGCAATTGCCGTGGAGCGATGGAGCCTGGAACGCGAGTCCATGACGTGCAAGGAATTGAATGCTTAATTGAAAACTGACACTTGTTTTTTTTATTGGATGGAGGTGACGATTATTTGTAAAGTTTCTTTGAACAAAGTACATATTTGTACTTTAAAAAAATAGGACACCAACTCACAGATATCTCCTCTACAGGGGTGGATACATGTTACGTAAGTGTAATATTTATTTATTGATCACAATATTTTACTTGGAAATATCCCTGGAGACAGAATATCTCTTTTTGCAAGAGTGCCCCGGGTAAGTATTGTATTTATATATTCAAACTTAATGCGTCACTGACCATTATTTGACATTCAGTGATTTTTTGCTTTTTTTAATTAACCCAGGTCACCCTTTGAATCAGAAACACATTATTTATTAGGCCTATTAATATCATAAACCTATTATAAAGATCATGTTCGTGCCCTCTATAATAACACGGTAATTAAAGAAGCCGTTCAATTATGGCATTGAATTACAAATGTGAACTTCGGAACCCATGCGGGTGATTTATAAGTGGGGACATTAGCTGAAGAAGAGGTGCATAGGTATGACAATCATTTTGGATGAGGCCTTCTGAACACAATCGTTGCTGCTCCTTGGAATGGACAGAAGCAGTGCTGCACCACCCTGTGTTAAGAATATATTTGTTTTAACCTACTGTTGAACAAGTGACTAAACAGACATTTATACAATATTAACAATCGAGGAATATGTGCTTACAGTAAGTAATGGGAAACGTCCATGCAGATGGTTTACCTGGATATAAATATGAACATTTTATACATGGAAATCAAGCTGAAAGGCGTGCACAACGAGGTTTATGCTTAGAGTTGTACTAAGAGACCAGAAGAGGAACGGTTGGATGAGACAGCATGTGAAAACGAGACACATCCTATTGACTGCCTCGTCGCTAGAAGGGGTAACGACCGATGGTTGCGTCTCAACCTCGAGTGGCACCCAAAAGAGTGGACACGCCAGAGATGACTCTCACCAGGGCGATGGAGCCGAGGGAGTCAGCTCGTGTGCAGGAAGCTTTTATGGCTTTATTTTGGTGATTTCGAAAAGTGTATTGGTTTAGCCATGTTTGTTTGTTGTAGTACAGAGTTAGACTGATGGCCTTAATCTAAGTTGTCTTGTGGTTGTTGTTGGTTGTTTGACTTGCATCCCATTGGGATTTTGCACACAGCGTTGGTGTACGTAGATTTTTTCTGCAATATTTTGCTGTCTTTTCTTGGATTTTTTGTTTGCACTTAGTCACATATTCACTTTAAGATGTTGTTGTTCATGTTTTTGTTTTTTGTTTGTTGCGGTTGCACCCGATTCAAGAACCGAATGGCTCACAGGGCTATACCTAATAAATGAACTTGAACTTGAGATGGATCATTTACATGATAAGACCAAGAGGGATGATATCAACTTGGAAGGAGGCCGTCATCAAGCAGGGGATAGATTTTGGCTGATGATGGATATATACATTTCATTTTCTCAAATTACATTATTCACTTTCCTGTTTGCTTGTGAACAACTGATGCGTGCAATGTGTTAAGAGCTTCATTTGCACTTAAATGAAACGGATTGTTCAGCGTGGAAATATGGACCATGGCAGGGACTAGAGATTTGAGTTTAGGATGCCCCAACATTTCACTTGTGCCCACATCATCAACATTAGCACTGGAAAATCCACTGTTGGATGACGGCCTCCACGAGCAGCTACCATCTCTCACGATCCTGCGTTGCAAGCACGCTTAATCCATGTTGTTTTGCATACGTTTAAAATGTAGTTCAATGTCTTTGTTTACACATACTGTGCAGGGCGGTCCAGATGTCTTGTGACCCCCCATTTAATTAGTAGGGTTTATTTAAAACAGAAATGAATATGCAAAGGAAAAACAATTAGGGGGCAATGAATTGAGTGGTCAACAACACATCTGGACCACCCTCTAAATCATGCCCATGTGTATTTTTTGCGTACGTCATTGCAGGTGATACACACGATTGAAGACTTCCATCGTCAACAACATCTGTTTGTTAATTTTCGTGATCAAGTTCAACTGTGCAATAGCACTTCCCGTCTGCTCTGGTCCACCCCTTTATTTCATAATTTTACTGTGGTCCGTCTCCTCCAATCGCTGTCCCAGGTGTGTTGCACCTTCTGCCGGGACCCACATTGAACTCCAGTACAGGATTCTGCAACTTGTCCAGCAGATGGCATGTTCACTTGAAACGTGCCGAATCGCGGCGTCATGAGTCATGACAGACGCACTGACAACACACTTATCATTGCTCATCCCATTGACGTGCACAGATGGAAAATGGTGAGGAGCATAACATTTGCTTTGGATAAAAAAGGGCGTTAAAAGATTATCACTGGCTTTTATTTATTTTTTGTTTGTCCAGACACCATTGCAAAGCATTGTTTCTTCAAAGATTCAGAGCACATACATGTGACCCATTGTTGGGTAGCGCCTAACCTGCATGATGCCCAACGTTTCACGCTCTACGTGCTGTAAGCTTCTTCAGTTCCGTGTCCCCTGAAGAAGCATCCCGACACATGGAGCGGAACGTCGGACATTATGGGGAGCAACACGGGGCAATAGTACAAGCCGAAAACACAGCAGAGCGCTGGACAACGTAACCGGAAAACAAAACAGTAGGCAGTACGCTATGACGCAACATTAGCCTCCAATGTTTTTATTTTATTTCATATGGCAGTGTTAATGAGCAACGTGTTTTTTTTTACGTGTGGTTGTGCACCACTGCCATTGTCTATATTTTTTCTTCCATTTCACACCGAAGTGAGTTGGCTGTCTGAGCCCAATTACGACTGCTTATAATCACTCTTGACCGTTTGTGTTTGTCTATCGTTGGGCCCTCAATGCAGTTGTGGTATATCCAAGCGCAGGCTATTTTTTTTATTAAAGAGATGCAGAATTTTTTTTTTAAAAGGGGGAGATTCATTCATGATGTTTTCATGATAAAAAAATAAGTTATGCACGCGTGTGACACAGCCACCACAACATCATCATCATATACGGATGGATGATTTGTTTTATATCCTAGCAACTTAGTAACCGTGGCATACCACGGAAAGGGAGATGAGTCACTGATATAATGTATGGGAATAGAAAAAGAAAGACAGAAAAGCATGGGAAATAAGAGGAAACGGATGGAAAGGAACAGAAAAACGGGACCAAAGCGTCGGGAAAGATGAGAGTGTTGACGCTGCTCCACGGAGCAGTCTGTTTTTTTATCGGAGGCGAGGAGATGGGAGAGATTCAGAGTGGGGGGGGGGCACACAGAAGTCGCGTAATTTTACAGGAAACTCGAGCTGATTTAGGGATAGATATAGAGATAGAGATGAGCTGAAAAGCGTGCAAAGGAGCGTGGAAAACTGCAAAATCAATTTGACCGGCACGTGACGAACGTCGAACATCTTCCTCGCAGGGTGCGTGATAAAGTGCATCGCCTCTCGTAGCACGGATAGACAATGTCACTGGACAGGCACTCATACAGTAGTTCTGTGTTATATTGTTTTCAGCAGGCTGGCTCTAATCGAGGGTTAATCTGTTACACCAATAGCAGAACTGGAATAAAAGTGGATGCGATTATTAATAGTAGAGGCTCTGTTTAATTACCCAAGATTGTTCGAGGGCAATGTCACGCACCACGGAAGCAGCCGATGGCGTAGATTCCTGTCAAAATGAAACCCAGCCGATTAATGCATCGACACCTGCACATGGCTCACATACCAACCTGCGTCACCAAACACGGGGATCAGATGGCATGCGAACATCGCAGACGAAGTAGACATGGAGATAGAGGCTGAGAGCTTAATTACAGAATGATCTGCATATAAAACAGCAATGAATGATTGGCCAATTCGTTGTCAAGGCTGGGCTGCTGGATAATTTGCTAAGCGCAGCTGGAAGGCATGCCTACTAACTGGCCGTGCAGAAAGTGAGCTATATAAAGGCACCACACTGATGCCTAACGACGCTCTTAGTTTCTTCCCAATAAGCTGATTGAATGTTGTGAAAGCGATGGCGCTGCATCTTGAAGAACAGAGAATGGTTGAAGATTCCAAAAAATCTGTGGCACACACACATAGCGTCTATTCCAGGAGTTATTTAAGCAAATGGGGAAATGATTTACAAATCTCATGTCATTAAACATTTCGCGAAATGCAGAGTGAAGGCCGCAAATCCGTGGTTGTATAATGACACACATTGATTTTAGTCATGCACCTTTCAGGCGGATCAGCCTCTGCGCTGGGCTGGATTCAGTTTGATGGGACTCAGAAGCTGTACTAGTTGTTGGGGTCCCTCCTTTGGATGTTAGTTTCCTTTATTATACTGTTTCACCATCGTTATTCACCTTGCCTATTTTTATTCTAGTTTTGTTTTAATCTGATGTGCGGGTTGGGAAGCAAAACCAAAGTGAAAGCGAACCCAACCATTTCAATTTCGTTCATAATCAACGATTTTTGGGTTTAGATCGCGTTATTTATAAATGTGTCGTAACCCTCCACCACCCGACACGGCCAATCAGTAAAAAAAAGTGTCACGTTGACAAAAGACAAATAGTTCACTGCTTTAGCCCACCGGTGTGTTGAAGCGTGAAACCACAACTGACTAACCTCTATGGGGAGGATACTTTTCTTATAAACTCATTTCAATTTCGGCTCGTAGCCTACAATGATGCGGTTGCTTTGAGTACCAATACTGTATATACCTATAGGCTTTATTCAAACATTAGAAATATATTGGAGGGTGTGCAGTAAAATCCGAGGCTCCCTCAAAGCCCTCTGGCCTTGTGCGTTGAACTTCGTTAGCACCGTAGGTAGCCAACCCTCCAGAAGACGATTTCGCCGTGGAACATTCACCCTATGAGGAGGAAAACCCCCACATTCAATCACAGGACACGTATGATTGACGGAGCCTATAAGCCGATGAACGTGCGAATTTTAATCCTTCGTGGTTCACGTTGCACAAAGTCTCAGTGCGTAACGCGCCGATCGACCAAGCGAGTCGACGCTGCAGGTGGTTTCATTAGCGCTGCCTTCTGTGTAGTTAGCGCCAGATGCCGCGTGCGACGAGGGGCGAAAATCCGCTTTTATTAATGCCCCATTACGATTCCACGTGCGTCGCCGGGTTCGTCAGCGGCGCGCGTGCAGCCGCACAGGTGCCCGCCGCTCAGCGAGATGGAGTGGTGCGTGGGGCTCCTTTGACCCACTCGCTCATCGCAGAGGTTCAATGATAAGGATGGATATTCGAACAAAAAGTTTTGCGGGCTGGAGATAGAGAGAGGGACGGACGGATGGACGGTCACGTTATCAGTTGATATCTTATATATGTTGGATCAGTTGCGAATACATTTGTAAGTATATGAACGGGCCGAATGGTGATAATAACGGGAGTGAAAGAGGAACACGTGGATCAGAGAACAAACGCAGGTACAAAACAGTCGCACGGGGTTTCAGTTGCGTTGTTTGAAACGTCGCTTTCTAGGCCTGCTCCGTTTTCTGTTGCCGTTGTTCTTGTTCTGACAGGCGTTCTCGGCAATTACAGAATTGATATTTGAACGTACACGGATGGATAAAGGTAGGAGCAGGTCACTCCAAGGGATGATGGCAGAGGGTCAAGAGAGAGTATTGACGGGAGAGGCAACCAAAGAAAGGAATCCGTGGTCCACTGAGGACATGGATCAATGAAATCAGCTCGCGTGCAGGTGCTATGTGGATTATTGTATCGCAGAATCATTCAATCAGCAGTGGATTGACCGATGATGATTATGATGCTGCATGATATTGACCTAGAAAAGCTTCAGTGCGTATCAAGACTCATTTCTGAGTAGGCTGCTCATGCACTTGGATGTTTGGCCAATTATTTTAATGATGAGTGCCTGGCTCCACGTGCGAGCAATCTCAAGGACCTGGAGACAACCACACCTCGCTGGATACGAGGGGAACACTCACAGCTCGGCATAGACCGCGTGGGCGGGTTGTTAGCGCCTGCTGCTGTATGTTTGGAGTTTGCGTGGTCTCTCTCTCCCCGTGCTCGTGTGGATTTTTCTCCGGGTCCTCCGGTTTTCCCCTCGACATTTGGAATCAACGTCACGCGTTTAGAGGAGTTGGCCACTGCTCTACATTTCCACGTGATAAGTCACTTTGTTGAGCAATCATTTGTGATTGCCAGGTCGCTTCTGAAAAATAGTTATAGGGCTCAATGGGTCTTAACTGGTAAAATTAAAAAAATATCTCCTAGCCACCTCCGTTTAGCACGGTTGGTTACGTACGGTGCGAAAGAAGTTCTACATACAGTAAATATGAAGGCTGAGCCAAAGTCTACAACACAATTTCTACAGTATAGTATTCCGAGGTATCACTCCCATTCCAAGTGCTAGCCACGCTCAGCCCTGCTTAGCTCGCTAAAACCAACAATGTTTATCTATGAAGCGTATCAATGCAACACGCTGTGAGCAATATTGAACACAATCTAATCGCAGGTTAAATTTCGATTTAAAGCTTTCGTGACTGCAGGGATTCATCTCATTGGTTCTTTCGGTAAAGTCACGTAGAAGGGAAATAATAAAATAATAAAAATAAAACATTTTAAAATAATTCTCACGGTCTTCACCTGAGGACGGCTGCTTGCGTTGTGGCCGAAACGTCGTGAGAATAATTTTATTATGTTTTATTTGTATTATTTTATTATTTCCCTTCTACGTGACTTTACCGAAAGAACCAAGAAGATGAATCGCAGGTTGGCAATACTGCAACACACATCATTATTTAGTCGTCTGTGGGTTTAAATTTTGGAAGTGGATAAAGTGGAATGCGTAAGTGGCAAATGTTATGTGAATGTTTACGTAGCTGGTTCGTGAGTTAATGTGTGAATGTTGTGTATGCGAATGTGTTCGGTGACTGCCACGTGTATGTGCATTGCGCGTGACAGTTACACGCGTGTGTGTGTGAATATATTTCACATGACGAGTGCTCTGTCGGTACGCGTATATGGCAGGTGAGCAATTGCATGTATGCCTTGTACCGCATTAACCAAAGCGTTGCGTGTGCGCGCTTGTATCCCTTCTGTGCGTATGCATGTTGAACTTCTTTCGCACCGTACGTAGCAAACCGTTATAATCGAAGGTGCGATGAGCACTGTTGGCTTACTTGATTCGACTTGCGATAGCAGCACGGTTGGCTAATCGCATGCCTTCCCGTGTCCTTATTTAGTTTCTCCCGAGCAAGCGTTCCTGTGTGTGTATTTCATAAATCTCCATCGCTGTCATCACCATCGTCATCGTCACTAAAGACAACGTAGTCGTGACAAGGCGCGGTTTCGTTTGACGGCGACGATGGTAGTGGTGGTGCTGCACATGTTGACGATGGTGATGATGATGGTGGTAGTGGTGGTGCTGCACGTGTTGACAATGATGATGATAGTGGTGGTACAGCACATGTTGACGATGGTGATGATGATGATGATGGTAGTGGTGGTACTGCACATGTTAACAATTACGATGATGGTGGTAGTGGTGGTGCTGCACATGTTGACGATGGTGATGATGATGGTAGTGGTGGTACTGCACATGTTGACAATGACGATGATGGTGATGATGATGGTGGTAGTGGTGGTGCTGCACGTGTTGACGATGGTGATAATAGTGGTGGTGCTGCACATGTTGACGATGGTGATGATGATGGTAGTGGTGGTACTGCACATCTTGACAATGACGATGATGGTGATGATGATGGTGGTAGTGGTGGTGCTGCACGTGTTGACAATGATGATGATAGTGGTGGTACTGCACATGTTGACGATGGTGATGATGATGGTGGTAGTGGTGGTGCTGCACGTGTTGACAATGATGATGATAGTGGTGGTGCTGCACGTGTTGACGATGGTGATGATGATGATCTTCGGGTGGAGCGCGCAGCCAATGGCTCGTCGCTCTGCAAGGCGGCGCTGCCGCTGCTGTTGGACGCTTCGCTGCAACCCCGATCCCTCCTCCTCGCTCCCTCTCCCCTCCCACAGCTCTCCGCCTCTCCCCCCAGCAGCCCCAATGTAAAAGCGAGAGGCGCCACCGCTAGCGAGCCCCAACTCAGATGCGGCACGTGCGGCGGGAAGCGGAGTGATGCTCGCGATGGTGGTGATGATGATGGTGATGCCTCTGGTCGCGTGGCTCCGTTGAGACTTCCATACCCCCACCTCGATCTCCGCTCTTCTTCCAACCACCACCACCACCACCGTTCGCTGCCGATTTGACTTGGAGGTTTTGTCGTCTTTTTTTGGTTGTTGCTTTCGTCCGAAACAAAAGCGGAGGGTAACACGCACACAGCGAGAGGTGACACGGACACCCCACCCCATCCCACCCACCCTCTCTGCATCCCGACTCCTACCGCCCCATTGGGATGTCGAGTCCCAACCTCTCGACATCCCCGTCGGGGGGCCATTTGGTGGTTCCAACGGTGTCGGCCCAAGCAGCGGACGGGACGACGCTGCTCACGCTGACTCTGTCGCCGGGCCACGGGCCCTGCTCGCCGAGCGTGCGCAGGGCATCGTTCTGCGGGATCTCCTTTCACCTGCAGATCGGGCTCACGCGGGAGCCCGTAACGCTGGAGACGAGCGAGCTCTCTCTGGGAGCCGTGAGAGAGCTGGCTTGCTCCGTGGCCGACCAGAAGGTAAGCGCGGTGGTGGTGGTGGATGGATAAGACCATGTGCGCCAGGTGACAACAGGTTGTTGTTGGTGGTGGTGTATAAGGTGGTTCCCAAGTTTGTTGGTCTTTGTATTTGGTTCAGCGGCGGTGGGGATTGCACTGGAACTAGCGAGGCAGGTTGGAGCGGTTTTGCGATTGTGCGGCTCTCCCTCTCTCCCCCCCTCTCTCTCTCTCCGATGGGTTATCGGGCTTGTGACGAGCGTGAGTTGGTTCGGTGTCCGACGTTTCGTTCCACGTGCCTGGAAGCTTCTTCACAAATGGATGATCCTAGCGCGTCGGACACATCGTGCCGAACAACACGCGGTACAATCCCAAAACGCATCGCAGAGCTGGTTGATGTACGTTTCAGAACTTGTGGGTTTTTTTTGATCGGCTTAATGCGGAGCGCGGATGCATATTAACTGTTCATACCCTCCCCCGCCCACGTGCCTGCGGGGCAGGTGTGGGCTGACAGGTAATGACGCCTGCAACCTCCGATTATCACGGTTGGCTTACGTGCGGTGCGAAAGAAGTTGAACATACGTACATTCCGGTGAAGAGAACGTTACGCACTCGATTGTGCCCTCCTCCTGGACACGACTGTCCACGTTTACCCGCATTCTCCACGATCGCACAGAGACTCAAGTCGCTACACACGCTGGACGCGCATGACGATTTAAACAAACACAGATAGCCCCCCCTGCAAAGAGCGAGCCCTAAATCCGAGTAAGCGTCGTGCATGTGCTTGTGTGTTTGTGTGTCCGGGTGGGGAGCGGTGGTGTAGTCGTTTGCGTGCTGCGCTACTGATCCGGTGACCCGAGTTCGATTCCCACTCACGGCCAACACCTTTGACGATAATCTAAAACGGTCATGGGCTCTCCCCTAGGTCGACTCAGCCTAAAATGAGTACCCGGTGCGGTGTGTAAACATGGCCACTGGGGAGACAAAGGCGGCCGGGTGTGATGCTGACCACCCACCCCCTCGTGTGCCGTGCCGACCTTCATAGGTGCTCGCGAACAGCACTTGCCCCAATAGTCTGTTAAGGCTTTGTGTCCGGCGTGATGTATTCGCACTCTCGACTTTAATCGGTGCTCCCTTTCTGCGCCACGTCTGGCTGTTGTTTAGCAATCATCGTGCGCGTGCAGCGTGTGCCGACTGGATTCGTATTCACACACGGAGAGTAAGATTGGCAAACAGCGTTTGTTGTCGTCCCACCGGTTTCGGCTTGCAAAGGACTCCTCCTGCAGTCTCGGCAGTCTCTCAATGATGGTGACGACGATGACGATGATGATGACGACGAGGACATCGGCCATTCATGGTGATGGAGACGCGTGATGATGTGACTATGACGTCACGGTGCTTTCACACGATGAACACCACCTCCGATGAGCATTGCTGGCTACGTACGGCGCGAAAGAAGTTCTACATAATTTAGATATGCGCCGTGCTCCAGGTTGTAATTGAAGTAATTGTGGCGTGGGATGTGATTGCGATCCTGCTGCACGCCGTTGAAGACGGACGGCTGTGGGACGTATCGAAACAATGCATAGGACAACGGCCTCGTAAATGTTGCACTCTCGCCTCCTGGCAATTAGCACGGTAGTGAGCGTTTAATCCTCGCCACTGCCAGGTAATATAATAAAGAACACCGATAAAGATGCCGTGACACCAGTCACAAGTATAGGCCGTGCTGAGCCAGTGTAAAAAAAAAAAAATCACGTGACACCAAGTTCCAAATTGTCACATTACGTGCAGATTAATTCCTGTTCGACATTGATGCTCGGATAAAAAAAAAACCCATCACAAGCATCTATCAACAATAGTGACGATGGTCTGAGTCTGTGTCGGATTAATCTAGTGCGGGGCCTGTAGCATATGTTACAAAGGGGCCCTAATGACAAATTTACATAAATATTAAAACATTAACATGGAGGCTTTCGCGACCAATTTCATCCAGAGAGGTTGTTTTGGGTTGGATCGCGTAAATCTGACATTAGTGATTTAGAAATGTGACTTAGTTCACTTATATTGTGCTGTGTTCTCCTCTTATAAAAACACAACTGTTTAACTTGCATGGTAAAGTAATTGTATTTTTTCATTCGCTATGCAGCCGGATAATACGACAAATTGCTAACCTTACACACCCAGTCGTTCATAAAAGTTGAAGGCAGTATAGTACTATAGTAGTAGAGCAAGTGCAGAATCACTGAACCGGAATTGATAGCTTGAAAGCATTTAGCGCGGGGCCCTTGAAAGTGCGGGGCCCGTAGCTACTGGGATAATCCGGCACTGGTCTGAATGTGTAACCGCGATAGCACAGGTCTGTCTCGCCACTTGAAACAGAGACGATGCATCCGCGTGGACTAGCACATGCTTAAAGAAAGGGTCATCCCTAGTACAATGTGTACGACTCGGTAGGGTGACAACTACTAACACACACAGGGAAGGAAGATCGTGGGAAACCACGGAGGCACTTGTGCCGAGCAGGCTGGAGTGGTGGAGGCAATGCTTCCCAGCGGAGGCATACGCAAGTAATTTTTTTCGTAACACGTGACCAAATAATAAACACACGTATATTGCGCAGGGACAAATGGAGTATTGTAAAATCACCCGTAATGTGACGGATCTCGTAAGCTAAGCAGGTTTGAGGCTGGATTTGTGCGTGGATGGGCGACCACGAAGCACAGAATGTGTTTTCATATATACACACAGCATGCGGCACTGCGTGGTGATGTTGTGGGCAGTACAGCAACATCCATATTTGTACTCTGCATTATTTGGTCCCTCCTCGATGCTTCCCACCTTCAAGCCACGACTGACCCAGCGGTCTGTGGAGTGTAGTGGTCGAATAACCCCCACGACTCGCAACGGTGTGGTGTGGGGGGGCCCTTCATCTGCCAGTGAAATGAAGACGAGCATTGCTGTATGTACGTATGTTGAACTTCCTTCGCACCGTACGTAGCCACCCGTGCTAATACATGAAATGCTTATTCCGCCACGTAATAAATACATCTACCTATACTGCGAATTGCAGGCCTGAGGTTGTGTCAGTGGGTCAGTGCAGAGCTGCGGGTGTTTACATATCGATGATAATATAAACAAACTGCCGCTTTATAGAGAAGTTCCCGTGTACACTTGTAGGCACACACACACGCGTCTTCCGTCTGTAGTGGCCTCCACCGACTTGCGGGTGATGAGGAAGTGAACGAGAGAAGCACCACGGTCTCAGGCGTCGATGAACCTGTGACCTTTGCTTCGACTATTGAGTGTTTGGCTTCACGAGCAAACGGGGGAGGGTGGGGGTGATGCAAGAGTCATATGCAGTCCGTTTGAATGTTAAGCCCAGAGGATTAACAAGGCAAATGATGAGTTTTAATGAGAAATGCACCAGCGTACAATAGCCTATATTTAAATTGGCTCTTATTAAGCTGGTGGCCGGCACAAGGTGTAGCTAGGGAACGTTCGCAAGAATTGTTGGAGTCATCTGAACGTGAAAGTTATGCTGGTGTTAAAGTTGTTTTGCTCTCCGAGACCACCTCCTTTGAGTATATAAAACTATCATTTGTTACCTGCCCTGTGTGCATTGCTTCTGGCAGGTGAATCGCCTCTCCAGCTCGAGGGAGCACTTGATTCATGTACCACCAGTGCTAAACTGCTACAGGGCAGTGCATTTCATCTGATATTATATATTTTTTTTCTTTTTAGACTCAATTTCTCATTAGATTTTGTATTATCGTATTCAAACCTACTATATACATTGTTATAATATTCATTATTTACGAACCTAAATATACGATTTTTTTCATCAACTTAAATATTAATGGTTGAATATTTTTTTACAAAGTTCCACTGGTAGGAAAGCACGGAATTGAAGTAACATTCCCGTAGCATCACATTTTGGGACCAATCCAAATTCTGTGGAATTGTGCACCTTAACACATCACATCACGCATGCGAGGGTGGGATTTGGCACAAAGTTGTTGCTTTTCAAGCGTTGAGCTGCGCCTTTGTCTCACGGAAATGAGGGCTCCAGTGAGCGCAATTCCGCTGGTGCAGGAAACCATCGGAATATTGCCTGCTGTCTATTTGTAGGGGTGTTACGGAGGGGCTGTATACATAGGATCACACGGGAAACAAACACAGTGGGCGGGGCTTCGTGAGTGCACGGGGAGGTGCTCTCAACGACGTCCGCACAGGGCAGCCTGGGGGGGGGCTGGCCCCACTCCTCAGCGGGGGGTTTTGGTATAAAAGGGGATGAGCCGGAGAGCTTGGGGTACAATGTTAAAGCTAAACCAGTGAAGACCGAAGATCGTCTAGCTAGAGCCCTGGACTCCCCTGGGACGCCGCCCTTGTCAGGGCCGCGCAGGACCGAGCCAGCGGCGTGGTCCCGAGAACCAGAGCTAGTGCTCTGGGACTCCGGGTACCGTAGCCCGACTTACCAGTGTCGGGCCAGACAGCCTCCCCTAGCCCGTTAGTGGAGGACTAGGAGGTAGGTCAGAGATAGCTAGCAGTGTATTCCCAGCTAGCCGGGTGAGGGGGCCGATACCCCCTCCAGTGTTGTATGTCCGCGGTTGTGACAACTGTTGTGGAATAAATACGTGTGCCTCAACCCCGGCGTCCAAGAGTCCTCAACGATATTACATATTTGCAAGACTCGGTAACAAGTGAAAGTGCCTGTGGATTAACCATAGAAGTCTGGGCCTATTGGTGCCAACGTTACCCTCGCATATAGCGTGTCCGCGTGTATGCTTGTGCGTGTGCACATGCGCACAATGTTGTCGGTTCTCGGAAGCTAAGCAAGGCTGGGCCTGTAAAGTGGTTGGACGGGCGACTGCCATGCATGCCAGGTTGGCATCGGCTGCATCTGAGCCATGCTACGTTGCGGTCAGCAGAGGGCACTGCAGCAAAATTATCTGTTGTACAGTACTGTGATTCTGTGTTCCCGTGTCTCCGCTCTCCACCTTCACGTATTTGCACTGAGCAATGTGGTGAAGCGCGGTCAATAAACCCCCACGACCCACGTGACATAGGGAGGCCCTCATCCATTAGTGAACTGACAGAAAAGGCAGTACATTGTACATGCTGTGTGTGCGTGTGCATGCACATTGACATATAAATTGACAGGTAGTATATCAGGCCAACTCGGTTCTAACTCTAGGCCACACACACACCACAGTCGGCATTGTGGTGTTGGGACCTCTGTGTTGGCCCACCCTGCGGTTGACTTAGCCTAAAACGAGTAGCTTTCCTGGTGCGGTGGGGTTTATATTGTGGGGAGACAGAGGAGGTCGTGAGTAAGTGGTCCCGGTTACATCAGCACACCGTGTGTGGGTGATAATAGGTACTCACTAAAACTAAACTATTCTAAACTATTTTTTTTATTTTACCAAGTGAGGCCCACTGAGCAATATAGCTCTTTTCAAGAAGCGACCTGGTCACAAATGATAGCTCAAAGAAGTGGCTAACGTGGAAATGTATAGCAGCCAAATTCTCGAACGCATATTTCTAAATGTGAAGGGAAAAAACAGAGGGCCCGGGGAAAATGTCACTTGACCACCGGGAGAACATGCCAATTCCAAATGTACAATTTAACACGTAGGCATCTTCAGGTTTGGGATCGAACCTATGACCTTCTGTGTACCAGGCGAGGCAGTTAACGTCTCACCCCACGGTGCTTTCTCGCCCCTTCGGCAATCTATATAGGCGACATTTGCAGTTGCAGCCGTGGTGTCATGTGCAGCTGGATCGCAGTGTGTAGGTGTATGTCGGTTCCTATGAAACGAGAGGTTTAAATCCAAAAGATTTTTCCACGCACGTTAAATAAAGGGACGGTGAATTGAAAAATGATTTTGCAAGTAATAAACTGCGTATGGACAAACGCTTCAGCATGTTAACCCTCGCCACTCTCAAGCCTCGCAGTTCTGTTGTCGTTTGTGACGGATATGCAAGGTGATCTACTCTGATGCCTCACTGGTTTTTTATGATGTTTGTTATTATCAACATGGGGATGAATATTGTGAAAGTGATGGCTCCAAATCCTACAGAGGAGGAGGAGAGCGGTAACATCTTTAATACCTGTATTGAGATTGGTAGGAGACGACATGTAGGAGCTTTTACGTAAGATTTCTCCACATTTAAATGTGGTATCCATAAATGCATCAGTCGTGTATGTAAATGCATTACGCTTGTGCTGTGTAAGTTATTGTGACAGAGATGCATTGTCCGTTGTCCGGAGTCTGCACAATATATGACCACGTGGCTACTATGTTCCCATGCCGAGTACCTTGACTAATCCTTCTTTGGCTTTTGATTTTACATTTTAATACGGCAGACAAAATTTGACGAACAGCTTTTGAAGCTTGTCTAACCAACAAAGCATACAAATACAAAGATGTCGACGTATACATGCAGGATGAATAGTGTTGTCGGTTCCGAGGGCTCGAGAATAATGAGATTGTGTGGCTATATTTGACTCTACAGTATATTGAATGCTGCTAATATAAATAACACGTGTAATTTAATTGCCCAGGAAGGCTTCACTTATTCACCAGGCTTTCACCGAGTCACTAGACTCCGCTTGTAGATTTTCTGGGTTAATAACGGTGATGGAGACAATGCCGACGATAACAGTGATTTAGATTATCCCGCCTAAAAATAAACTCGCCAAAGTCCACTCATTCATCCAGGAAAACCAAAATGTATTGCCGAGACTTGCTCAAGATGGGCCCTGCTTGGGATGTTTTCCCCAATTTTATTGTTTGTTTAAGAAGTGTTTGGCTTTGTTTGGGAGGAAACTGGAGTACCCGGAGAAAACCCACCGGGGGCATTTATGAACGTATGTGGAACTTCTTTCGCGCCGTACGTAGCCAACGATACTAATCGGAGGTGTGATTACATGACCATTCAGTTGAGAATTATTTCGCAAAGTAATCAACTGTGTGGACAAATGCTTTGTCAGTTAGATCACGTGTGTCGTTAAACCCGCCACCACCCGACAGCCAATTTGTAAGTTTTGGCACCAAATCGTTACTAGTTCAGCACACCAGTGTGTTGGAGAGTAAACCCACAACATTTACAATTCGAGTACGAAGTTTTTCCAGTAATTACAAAACAGCCTCATCAGACGACAGCCAAAATTGTGGAGACCACCTCCTGTTTCAGTCTTAAATAGCGGAATGAATTTGATGTGGTCACTTGTGAGCCAATGAGGTACAAAGACCAGAGGGGGGGGGGGGTTAATGTATTCGTAGAAATTACAATGCATATCTGTCACACTCAAGGCTCTCGCGGTTCTGTAGTCGTCATTTACGATGGATATTCAGGGTGATCCACACCCAGATGTCGTGCTGGCCCATGACCAACCTCGGAGCCGGGAGTGGGTTTGGGAGTCTGGCGACACTGCGTTGTGATTCCACCAACCCTTCGCGAGATGTCACAGTTGCACGTGCGTCACGTACAACATCACAGTTTTTTGTACGTAGCACTCTATGGACGCGCACTATATTTGCTGATGTATAATGTGGAACAGCTTTGTCGATTCTCAAGACAATTTAAGAAGGGGTCCTGTATTGGTATAGTTGGCCATTTACATTTACGAATTGACGTTTGGGAATTAGCCAGTGGACCCAGAAAAAAAACTCTGCAAACGTTCAATATATTAATGCCTCAAACTCTGCACAGATTGATTAAAGGATCCACTGCGACACTTCCACCTCCCAAGGCCACCTCACCACAGCCCGAACAAGCAGCACCTGGTATTCCCAGGCTGTGTCACACAATTAAGTACCAACAAGGCTCAATCATGATTAGCTTTCAAGATCACGGTGACATGCACAAGAGATGTTGTCGTCGGCAATCAAACGTTGTTACGTGATGTTATGTTCAGAATGTGGATAGTGATTATTTTTGACCTGAAAACAATTCTAAGAATAAATGTAACATCTCGCCGCGTTGGCGAGATAATAACTCCCTCACCTGGAATGCACGAGGTTGTGGGTTCTATCCCGACCCTGACTCCTTTTTTAATATTTTGAGTTTGCGTGGTCTCTCTCTCCCCTTTTCGTCGCGTGGTTTTTTTTTCCCTGTGGGTCTTCCGGGTTTTCCCTCCACATTTAGAAACATGCGTTTCGCGTTTTTTTTTTGGTGACTGCTTTCCATTTCCGTGTGATAAGCCACTTCGTTGAGCTATCATTTGCGACTATATCCCTTCTGAAAAAGAGCTACATTGCTCCGTGGGCCTTGATAATCGCCGCTAATTTTCTTGTGGCCTGAATTTACGCTGCCTTTTTTAAATATTATCAACTGCGCTGGAAACAACAGTGCTTTGGCTACCTACGCGAGGAGAGATTCGTGGAGCAATGTTCGATTACATATATTATTGCAATATTGGTAATAATCGATTATTATTTGTTAACGTTGTGGTGCATGTAGATTCTCCAGTGCAACATTAATGGATATAAAGAGAATGTATTCAATGCATGTTTCATAAACGTAATAAGCATGTGTGTTGAACTTCTTTTACACCGTACGTAGCCGATCATTGGATGTGCGGGGGAAGGACACGACACTAAACATGAAACTTGTTCTAAAGAAATGAGGATTTTCAACATAGATTCAAAAGTGCATAGCTCCAGTGGATTCCTAATATCGGAAGGAAGAGCGTTCCAGACGGCCACAGAATCGCATTTGAAAGCGTGTGATGCAGTCGACCGTCTTCGTTCGATGGCTTGCCAAAAGCCGCTGCGGGGATAACCGGCGTTTGCGTGATGGTATTTTAGGGTCTAATTTATAAACGCCTAACTGAGCTACAGAACAAGATATTTCATAAAATGCATCGCGCAGTCTGTTACCAGCGCATTGAGTAGTCGGCATAGATCGCACACCACTTGTGCAAGTTCGTCGCACACCCGTTGTGTGCGCGACGATGGACGCTGGTTTATTTTTTTGCCACGATTCTGATCTCTTGTGGCCTCGTCTCAACGGCAATGATAACGGGAACCCTAACCATCGAAAGAGCAAAAGCTCTTTCGGCTTTGCCGTGCAGGGGTCCGCGGTTGTTTTGCATCGCATATTGATTTGCATACGATGGCCATGTAATGCAAATTCTAAATGTGTGGCCCCCGAATGCGCGCGTTTTACCGCACACAACATTACTTGCAGTGAAAAGACTAAAGGGCGCATTCGTAAATGAGTGAGGCTAACAAATGCATATCCAGGTAAGAGGCATATCATCTGCTGGTACCCTCTCTCCTGTACAGGCACAGCATGAAGCACTATCCAGGCTCTGGATAGTGCTTAACTTCCCAGATGTGACAATATTGAACACAATCAGTGTTATTCGGCCATCGGCATACTTGGCAAAGCGGAGTGCAAAGACAAAGATCCCCCGTATAGTCTCAACAGACTGTTGGGGCAAGTGCTGTCAGCGGGCACCTCCGAAGGCAGGCACGACACATGAGGGGATGGGGTGGCCAGCACCACGCCCGGCTGCCTTTGTCTCCCCAAGTGGCGATGTTTACTTTCTGCACCAGGTACCCATTTTAGGCAGAGTCGACCTAGGGGAGGCCCAGGACCGATGGAGATAATCGTCACCGGCGTTGGCCGTGAGTGGGAATCGACCCGTGTCGCTGGGCTCATAGCGCAGCGTAGCGCTGACCGTTGCACCACCGCTCCCACACGGTGCACGCACACGGACACAGCGTTTGTGCTGCAGCGCGAACAAAGTTGGTACAAGCGTGTCCCCATTTGAGGCTCTCTCGTCGCGTTGTAAAGGACCGCCAAATTGGAATTACTCGGTCCGATGCTCTCTTCATAGCAGAAGCGGGTGCGAGCGATGAAGGATCGCCGGGTGTCGAGGTGATGACGCCTGCGGGTGTGCGAGCCAACTGTGAGGGGAGTGGTGGCGTCGCGGTTAGCGCTACGCTGCGCCACGAACCCCGGCTACCCCAGTTCGATTCCCGCTCACGGCCAACATCGGTGGCGATTATCTGAACCGGTTCATGGGCCTCCTCCCCTAGGTCGACACGGCCTCAAATGAGTGCCTGGCGCGGTGTGTAAACATCGCCAAGAGGGAGACAAAGGTGGCCGGGCGTGGTGCTGGCCACACACTCCTTTCGTGCAGAGCCGGCCTTCATAGGCGCTCGCTCACAGCACTTGCCCTCGCAGGCAGTTGAGGCTACACGGGGGGGGGGGGGGATCTTTGCTTTTGAACTGTGAGGAAGGGCCAAGAGTGGGTCTGTGATGACGGGCGGGTAGCAGGGAGGGGTGTGCGGCCAGGGTGCTGTGACCGAGCCGTGCCTGGCTGATAAGCGGCCAACGGAAATGCGAGCCGAGCCATGGACCGACGTGCCCCCGGCACCCCCCCCCTCCACCACCACGGACGAGGGCCCCCGCGTGATCGTCTGAGCAGCGGAGGACCGCGAGTCGCTGGCAGGTGGTGGTTCTAGACTGGGGGCCGGCAACCTGCAGCTCCGGGAGCAGCCGCGTGTGGCTCTTTGCCGACTGCTTCGCGACGTTTTGTATTCGCGTGCATTGCGGCGCTTGAAATATTGAGTTTTGTAGACGGAACCAGTTAAAAAGAAAAAATCGCTGCTCTTGTTATTTTGGTTTGTCCGATTCCCCCTCCTCTCACCCCCCTCCTCTCACCCCCCTCCTCTCACCCCCCTTGTTCTAGATGCAAAGAATAACGACATGCTGCCCTAGCGGAGTGGGTATAATGCACTATTCAGAGTGACGGCGCGGCATCTGAAGGAAGCAAACAATAATTATTGCGTGAAATCCGCAGGCGTGCTGTGCAATAACGTGAAACGTTGCCTGCAATCAATTGGCTTGAAACTGGCGGTGCAGGCGCAGTGCAATCGGAAGTGGTTTGTTCTCGAGAGGGACATGTGTCCAGCGTTCTCCACCCGTCACGAACTCATTCTTCCCACTGGCGATTTTCATCGCAGCGTTCGCAATTGTGATGATTGCCCCCCCCCCCCCTCTAAACATGAGACCTGTTTGCAAGTTGGTAGGCTTGAATGTATTCTAATATGCTGGCACTTTCCAGCAATGTATGTACCTTAAATGTGTACAAAGCAGCCCTAGGAACAAAGCAATTGGACATCATTTCAAATCAGAAGCGCCTACTTCAGCACCTGGTCACATGTGGACGTGTGCATTGCGAACAATGAATTAATGAGAACTGGTTGGCCTGAAGCCACCACTTCATGAGAATGTAACTTTTTGTCTCGTTGAACAGAGCACCCACATTAATGTTTTCCAAATGATCCGAGCCGTTTCAGCAGGCTCCAGGCTATGTTTTCCTGGCTTGTGAATATGTCACGGTGCCCGCAATAGGCGATGCATTTTTAACGTCTTATCGATAGGCACCAGTCCCCTACGTTCTGCTACCGGCAAGGCAGATCGTAAATGATATGTGCTTATCACAAATGGTCACGCTGTTAAAGTTTATCCCTTCGGTCGGTGGGACGTTGCCCGCTTTCCGCTTGGAAGAAGTCAATTTGATTTGTTAAGGCTATTGCTTGATATGTGACCTTGTGGATATTTTTTTTATTGTGCCCTGAAAAATGCCATCGCAACGCCTGTCATTTGTGGAATGGCAGTCGTGGGAGAGGGTTGCCTGGTGGGTGAGAGGGGGGTGGGAGGTTGTGGTGGTTGGCACATGCCAACACAATTTACATGTCACTGCCAAAGCAAATGGAAAAAAAAATTGCACGCTGTTTCAAATGAAGCAGAGCACCTCGGTATGATACTGCTGGGTGTAATGCGGTTACCTGCCAAGCGCGCTATTTAATGATCAGAACTGCGCTGGATGAAACTCGGTCTTTTAATGTGAACTGACGAACAATGTGCATGGTGCGGTGTATGTTGTGCTATCTCGTATAATGCTTATGTCTGGAGGCAATTGCGCGGGAACAGAATTACACCCTGGGACATGGAGCCCGATTATCACAAGTTGCGTTGTGATTAGCATAGCTTTGGGCTTCTGTAGATGCAAAATGTTCTTAACTGTGCAATGCAGAGAAGAGCGCATATCATCGCTGGCTAGTACGCCTGCTTTGTTTGTGAAATACCATTACTGTGGAAATGCTAAAATGTAATTCCAGCCTCTGGGCCATACGTAACATTATGCACATATCATAAGACTGACTATAGATGGGTTTATGATGGGTTGGACGGTGATGTATTGCTCACTGCGCTACGCTCAACCGAGCAAAATGAGTAAAATGTTCAGTCATGGCTAGCATCAGTGGCAAGTGATATCCGAACCAGCCCTGTGCTCACCCCGACCCAAAATTATCTCATGGTTATGTTAAAATACAACCGCCTTGCCCAATACAACATGGAGAAGTCTTCATTTGGCAGTAGATTGAAAAAAAGCTTGTGAACTATTTATTTTACCTTTTTCAGACGAGTACGTAGCCAACCTATGAGCACGGGTTGGCTATGTGCGGTATGATAAAGGTTCAACATACATACTGGACCTGATTTTATTGCAGGTGGCTGAAACTCAAATTCCATCCCAGGATCTCGGTGTTAAATTTTGGCCCCTTGAGATACCTGGCCATCTTGATCATTCATTTTTGTAAATTAATGACATTAATTATGAATTATGATGCTTGCTTTTTTTTCTACAGCCATTGTTCCAGTAATTGCTGTACACATTCACAGGATTTCCTTTTGCAAATGGATGCTGTATCGTTCTGTGTACAGGAGTCTCGCAAAGATTCGAGACTCTTTCTCAAGAAGGTCTCTACTTGGGATTTTGAATTCTGTATTCAATATTGTGTTGAGTACCTGAATAAAACCCTTACACGTGGTGGGGTGGCGGTGGAGGTAACACTTACAAGAGAGGTCAGGAATGTTGTTACTGTGCTTGCTACCTGCTGACCTCTTTGTAGCGCTGATATTTTTTCCAACACCTCGTGATCTTCGCCCCGTATTTACCGACTCGAATACCAAACTGTTGTGCCCGGCTGAACAACCGAGGCGTGTTTTAATCTCGCGCTCGCTATGCTCCCGGCACGGGGAGGATGTCGCGCTACCAGCCTCTCTGCGCCTGTCGAACGCCCACAGTGTTTACAAGATTCCGCTCCACCCCTCGGCACTGATGCATGCATGCATTTCCTTCCTTCCTTCGGGAAAGGCCTCTCTAGGAAAAATAGTCGCAGGCCCGCGCGTGATTAACGTGGCGGCTGCCTCGTGTGGCGAAGGCAATAGGGTTGAAACAGTCGTGCTAAGTGCTTGACATGTCGGTAGTTTGCCGAGTATTAATAATAATAAAAATGTCTTTTTATCGAGTAATGCCTTTTTAAGATGATCCTGCATTGTGATTTTTTTTTTGGGACCGTTCAACTCATGAGTGCTGGGTATGTGTATGACAACCCGAGAACCTTTTGAGAAAACACCCAGATTATCAGGTTATCATTAAAATCTCTGAACGGATGGATACAATAATTATTTGTCACCTCTCCCATCCAAATACTATACAGGCTCAACCTTGAAAGGTAGCCGTGGTTTGGATCTATTGGGACCCGACATAAATCAGATTGTATCCCAGAATAGATGGATGATCCACTTCTGAGTACTGTATCCGCCTACAGATTATACCCCAATTATACACCAATTGACTGGGAATGGATTTTATTGGTGTTGGGCAATAATCTATTATTTTTTTTGAGTGAATTCTGTATAGAAACCAAGTAACCACTTTAGATTGTACGTACAGGCTATGCAACGGTTGCAGAATTACATATTTGTGGATCAAACCATGACTCCTGCAGCCATTAGATTCTACATATAATGCATGGCTGTAACATTACATATCCTAACTCCCTGGGGAAAAAGGTTTTGGCGGATATTGAAAAAAAAATGGAATATGTGAACATCTACAGAAAACTGATGGTTACACCATGCACAATAGGTCACTGGATGAAAATAACACATCAGCTGTTTTAAACGTGACACTGCATTCATGTACTTTGGAAGTAATCAAATGTATGTGAGATTAAAAATACGTGACTGTGAAAAGGTCATATTTGTGAACGTATATTGAATGACAGCTACATCATGCACACAAACTGCACTGGGTGGGGAGAGCAGTGAATTTATCAGGGCGGATTATACTGTGGTTGGGTATGTAAGAGATTGCAGTGCATCAAGGAAAAACTCTGATCTGACAATTGGCTGTTGTTCAGATCACATTCCAATCGGTGTAGGGTCAGTCCTGGACTCGCCAATTTCAATTCCAACTTTTGCTTGCAAACGCCCCAGCCAATCCGATGTTTTAACCAATCTAACGGTTATACCTCTCCTGAATACACACAGACTATTATATCTCCCCTATATCCTTAACAGACTGTTGGGGCAGTTGCTGTTGGCGGACACCTTGAAGGCCAGGCACAGTGCACGGAGGCTGGGGGGGGCAGCACCACGCCCGGCCGACTCCCGTCTCCCAGTGGTCATGTTTACTCGGCATGGCACCAGGGAGCTATTTAAAGCTGAAATCGACCTAGGCGAGGCCCAAGACCGGCTCACTTATTTTCCGCCGTTGTTGGTTGTTAACGGGAATAAGAACTTTGGTTTGCCGGGTTCATAGCGCAGCGCGCTAACACTGCACTACCGCACCCCGCAACAATAACAACAGCAGCCCTCGTTCCCCACTACGTGGCGGTGGACATCACCATGGGCGTTTGTGCCAAGCTAGGTGCACTTTGAGGCCCACTGGCAGGAGCTCACGGAACAGATCCAGGTGCCACGGGTTGACTGACTTCAGATGACTGGGGGAGACACCAGCTGCCCCACGCCCAACTGTGTCAACTTTCTGCGTTTTATCCGCCCGGTGCTCTGCTTGTTGTTGTGAGCGTCCCTCTTCTTGCCCTTCCGTTTGTTGCTGGAGGGGGCGACTGCCTCCAACGACACAACACATGCGCGCGCACGTGGCGTGCAAGCGCATTCATGTGCAAGCGCATTCGATATAAAGGGACGCCTGGCTGACGTGCAAATTAGTTGAAAGAGTCCTTCGTTATTCTTTGGTTCTTTCGGTTAAGTCGCGTCTAAAGATAAAATAATAAATTAAATAATAGCATATTACGACGTTTCGATTGCAAACACAAGCAATCATCATCAGGCATAAAAGAAATAGCAACAAAAATCTAACTAGAAAAACTATAGGACAGACATACAAGCAGACAGACATCACAAGGACACACAGAGGAGAGATCACATATCGGCACAAAGAGGATAATTCCTGCAAGTCACGAAAGCTCCAAAATTAAGATTAGTCCTTGAGCGAGGGCGTCCCCTTTGTGTGGTCGCTTGGCACGCCCGTGGCACTCACAGCACCTGAACAGAAACACGAGCGACAACATCAACAAACACCAATGGTCACACGAATGTAACAAACACCACGAGACGTTTCACCCATGGTGTTTTAGTTTATTTGGCTCGCCGGTATGGCTGTTTTTTTTTTATTTCGTGCGTGCACGCTTTCACCAACGACGTGCGCGGTGTCTGACCAGCGTTGGGAAATCGTGGTCAAATAACCACCACGAGCGGAACGGCGCGTGGAGGCCCTGGTCCGCTTGTGGATTGACGAAAGGCTGGTGCATGTACGTGTTTCGCGTGTTACACACACGTCGTCTGTGTGTGTGCCCGTGCGTATGTGAGGAGCAGTTGACTCGCTGATACGAACCAGGCGACCCGAGGTTCGATTCCCACTCGCGGCCAACACCAGTGACGATGATCTGAACCGGTCCTCGGACTCCGCTAGGTCGACTCGGCCTCAAATGAGTACCCAGTGCGGTGCGTAAAACATCGCCACTCGGGTGACGAAGGCGGCCCCCCACTCCCTGGACTGTGCCGGCCTTCATAGATGCTTGCTAACGGCACTTGCCCCAAAAAATCTGTTGAGGCTATACGTGGGATCTTTGTATGTTGTATGTGGGGAGCAGTAGTGTAGTGCTGAATGCACTGTGCCACGAACCAGGCCACCAGAGTTCGATTCCTGATCACGGATAATAAGAATGGCAAATGTTTTAACCTGTCCTCGGCCTTAAATAAATAAGTACCTGATACAGTGTTTAAAATCATATTTCTCTTGAATGCGTTGTGGTGCTCTCGGAGGCTGACTGCGGTTTACCAATCATCCACTCCCTTTTAGCTCGTGCAGGTGTAAGATGGATTGTGGCATTTCAAGACCGCAAGGGATGGCCTGCTGGATGGTTTTGGGGATCTGAATGCAACAGTGGAGAGACCATGGCTGATATTGACAATGAGTGAACACACATGTGTGCTCGACTCAGATGCTTGACAAAAAAATATAGGTCTGCCAGTTACCTCGAAAAGCCTCTCTCAAGACACTTTTTCAGGATGGGTAACTGCATTTGTAAGTTTGGCCAATTCCATCGATGTTTGCTAAGGAAGGAAAACGGAGTACTGTATCCAGAGAAAAACCCCAAGCATACGGAGGGATAACCCTCAGAGCACCACGAATTACATATATACGCAATCAGAGCCCGTAAATCCAATCCATAAATGGACGCAGCCTACCGCTGTACTGCCATCTCCTGACCACCTTCATAGCCTCATCACCCACAACGACACCTGTGGTATTCCCAGACAGGCACCCATCCAAGCAATAACCAGGTTCAATACTCCTTCGCTTTTGAGAGTCGTATCAAATGGTGG
Organism: Lampetra fluviatilis; assembly: GCF_964198595.1. NCBI lineage: Eukaryota > Metazoa > Chordata > Hyperoartia > Petromyzontiformes > Petromyzontidae > Lampetra > Lampetra fluviatilis. Next base: position 3,428,305 of record NC_136292.1, read on the forward strand.
CTTTTTAAGCCTTGCAATGCGTGCAGAGCTAAATGCAGCTTTTCATAAGACCTTAACTAGTTTGTTTGCATTGCTAGCATGACTGAAATCCCATGATGCTTTGCGTATTTCCAGCTCGAGGTGAAGTGAAGGACTTTGGATCATGTTTAAGGCCACTCGATCTAAAAATGATGCAATGTCAGGTTGTCTCGCTTTATTTCCGAAGTGTAGACATTGATGTGAAACTCAATCGGGGGGGGGGGGGGGGTGTAGTATAGTGGTGCATCGATTCGTTGATTCATGTCGATTATTTAGCTTCGCCATACATAGAAATGACATGCGTAGGATGGCCTAGCTTTTGAGTGTGCAGGCGGTGTAACTGCACTGATGGGGCCAAGGCACGGGGCTACGAAGAGAGGGGAAATTGGATGGCAACCACGCTAGCAACACCACGGCTGTTTGCATTCAGGCTAATGGAGCGAACAAAATTGTACCGTACAAATGGGACAGAGTAACAGCACGTAATACGATGGCGATGGAAATAAACTAACAATAAAAGGGATAGGATACTCAAATAAAATGATGGCCCTGAGCGACGACACTTCACCGAATCGCTGGTAGTGTGAAATTGCCAACCGCGCTGTGACCATCTTACCGTTGTCGATGCGTTTTTTTTTAAGTCAGATACTCAACTCTTACTCTGGCACCATAGGACCTCCTTTGCCAGTACCAAAATATGATAATAGGACTTTCCTCTTCTACGCCTTTTGGCGTGCTCTGGTCTAACACCGTTTGAGACGTGGCTCAAAAGAAAGCTGTCTCTGGTGTAGACCAATCAATTTCAAGGACAATGTTATATTATCAGAGTGGTTTTTTTTCGCATTCTGATCACAAGCATTGTGGTTAATGCAGACATGATTCCTTGTAAAAATGTTTCAGTTTGGTGTTTTAACATCTTAAGACCTGTTTTGTTGCCAGAAAAAAGGGGAAAAACTATTATCTAACCATGGCGTTCAGCTGAGGTTCCTAATAGAAGCCTGACTCGTAGAGACCACTCAAATAATTTGCATGTCTTGGCAACTGGCCATCCCTCAATCTTTCACACGTGCTCCTACCCAGAGCAGGCTTTTTTCTTCCCAAATCGTACATGTAACATTCACTTGCCGATGACCTCTTCCAGACTTCTACATTGCTTCAGTCTTGCCATAAATTTCCGAGAATCACACTTGTGCTCAAATGCATGCAGCTTGGTTAGTTAAGGTCCAGAGATGCACACTGCAGACCACCTGCCTCCTCATGCTGTACATGTATGTTGAACTTCTTTTGCACCGTCTGTAGCTTTGTGACAAGATGGAACTTCACCACATATCTCTACTGGTGATTAAGTGCCTATGCTTTCGCTGTGGAAGATAACTCACCTTGAAGAAATCGTAAGGGGGTCGGCTTAAGAATAAAAAAACAAATATTAACTAAACACTTATGAACGCTTTGCACGGACTGTCAAAATTGACACGTTCCTCTTTTTCCATTGCATGTAATTGTCGGTCGGGATAAAAGCTATTCACCAAAGAGTGGCTGAATACCTGATATAAATTACAGACCTCAAAGCGTGCTGATGGTGCTAAAATATTATCGTTAGAATATTGAACGTGAAAAAAAGTTCGTGCTCCTATTGCATTTGGCTCAATGTGCGAAGTGAGCTTATGTGTATTTTTTAGTTTAATCGTAAGCGACTTTAGCAAGGACTCTGAAAGTTGAGTGTGTGTGTGATGAAATCGTGAGGCCGATGCCAACACGGCCGTAATTTGATGCACGTCCGCGACATTTGCACTCGTGAATATGCAGCGAGTGTGAATAACATAGTTGGGAAATTGGTTACGCAAAAAATCAGTTTGGAAATGAATGTACGTTTGCGTGCAAACTTTTGTCGTGTCAACAGCTGAAGTAAATTTCACGTGCTGATTTAAACATGCTAATGCATCCATTTTGTTCACTCGCATACATGTTTTTGCTTTTACTGGTGGTATGAAGTGTGATTGTGCAACATTAAATTTAATTTCACACGTGTGTGATCTTGTACTTGTTTACTTTTTTGTGTGGCACTTTTGGATTTATTAATTAATTTTCTGTTAATTATAGTTTCCATATTGACTTATTGTTAAATATTCAGAAAAGTAAAGTTGGCTTGGGCAGGACACGTCGCTAGAAGGCTTTTGATGTTTGTGTGAACTTCTTTAACACTACGTCGCCACTCGCAATCCGTGATAATCAGAGGTGTGGAAGAAGGACAACAAACTAAACACAAAAGCTGTTCTAAATAAATGAGTTTGCAATCGAGATTTAAAAGTACATTCCTCCAGTGGCTTCCTAATTTCGGCAGGAAGAGCGTTCCAGTCGGCCACGGAAACCGCATCTGAAAGCGTGTGATGCAGGGGGACCGGCTTTGTTCGATGTTTAGCCAAAAACCACTGCGAGGATAATGGGCGATGGTCAAGACTAAGAATGGAGCGGCAGCAAAAGGTGAGAAACTACCCCGAGAGTGTCCAACACGGAGCAGGAACGATGACATCGGCTCATGTGCGGCAGCTACGTGGATTGTTGCATCCCAAGACATTGTAAAGTGGCGATGGCTTGGAGGACTTCATCCATCAGTGTAGAGATCATGGCCGATGATGATAGTTACCATAATTCATGTGGATTTTTTTTATTTTTGTTTAACCAAGGTATTCCACGAAAACAAAATACATTTCGTGTGTAATGGGCTTTCACCTGGTTATAAATGGTTTATTTTTGTATTGTTGGTTGTTTGTCAGTCATTCATTGTTGCTCTCCATATTGTGTGATTGGAGATGGGGTTCAAGTTTCACATTTATTTAGTTTGCGAGAGTGACCTTGGGCATTATTCTGCCAGGAGTGGGTGATAATTGCTATGTACAGTATATAGTCTCGATTGAGTAATTTTCAACTTTGGCAAACCTGGACTCTAACGCGAACACCCAATTGTCAATTGATATTTATCATCTAATGTTATCAGAATATCAGAATATTTATTTATACTGGAGAAATCCGATGAGACATAAAGTTACTTTTAACAGATGTCCAGTAGTGGTTAAAACACCCGCAGTATTAATCAGGGTGGTTGCTGGATTCGAACCGTGAACCTCGAACGTGCTAGCGCTAGGATACGATCACGGAAAGATGTGAAAGGGCAACTGGGTGGTTTGCTGTCCTGAATTGAGAAGCCGCAGGAAAACAACTCGATGTACAGCCCTTTGTCAGTTATTGGTATTGTTTGACCATACTTCACTGTGACGGGTGGTGTGGGTTGTTGGTGAAGGGGTTGGTTGTTCGGGATCGGTTCAGAGAGCACTCGCCACTGATGGCCAGGAATCAAATTCCGGTCACTGGGTTTATAGTGCTAACCATTGTGCCACTTCTCCCCATGCATCATTGTTATACTGAGAAAAAGCAGACATGGGGCCCATAAAGAAGCATTGGCACGCAGTGCACATGAGGACATGTGGGGGGGGGGGGCAGTTGTGTGGTGTCATGGATAAAGAGGCACTTCCATTAGAATTCTGTTCATTATTTCACATGTTACATTTCCGTCAAGGTGACACTGTCATCCTGTTATGCAAATTTCCAAAGGCAGAACACAAGTTTGATGGCAATGCCTCCAAAATGCTGACAATTCAGACGGAGAAACTCCCGGCGCTCGTTCGTTGTCGTTGCTGATATTTCGCGCGACGCTTTACATCACGATAACGCCTCTTTATTGACGCGAGGCGGGATAAATGTGAACGACTATGAAATCTTATCGCTTGTCACCGTGGCGGTGCAGATATTACAAAGGCCTTCTCTCGGAGCCAGCCCATCTACAATACAACACGATTGCAGCCTGAGACAACAACACCACCTTCGTACCAAGCGTCCACATTTATATCTCGAGGATTCATTTTCCAGACGAATGAAAAGTTACACTTTACGTTGCTACGCTTCGTAGCACGGCACAGAAATGTACGTATGTCATTTCGCTCCGTACGTAGCCAACCGCGCTAATCGGAGGTGCGGGGAGGGGGGGGCGGACAACAAATAATTTGTACCCTAGTTGGTGAGCAGAAAAAAAATTCACGGTTGAGCTGTAATAGCTGTGCAAGACTTGCAGAAATAAAGTCCATAAAGTTTGACGTTCTCAAGAAGCTAATTGGCTGCTGGGAAGCTGGCATTCGTGAAACTGAATTTCCTTTCTTTCAAGCGTTTACACCCAGCGTGTCATATGCGTGTACACGTTTTGTAAGTGTGTGTGTGTGCGCACACAGTGCAGCGGTCGTGGTGGAGAGCAATAGTGTAGCGGTTAGCGCGCTGCGATACGAACCCGGCGCCCCGAGTTCAATTCCCGCTCGTGTTCAACACCAGTGACGATTATCTGAACCAGTCCTGAGCCTCCGCTAGGTCGACTCGGCCTCAAATGAGTACCTGGTGTGGCGTGTAAACATCGCCACTCGGGAGACGAAGGTGGTCGAGTGTGGTGCTGGCCACCACCTTTTCGTGTGCCGTGCCAGCCTTCATCGGTGCTCGCTAATAGCACTTGCCCCAACAGTCTGTTAAGGCTATACGGGGGATCTTTCTCTTTGTTTGTGTGCACACAGAGGAGCTCCATTTGATGCATTGCGCTGCCTCGCATGCCTTCATTTATTCCTCGAGCCGAAAATATATTTTTTTCCTTTGCCGTATAATGCACAGTCCTTTCGTGAATCCACCGTTGGATGAAAAGAATGTGCATCAATTCGGTGTCCCCCCCCCCCCCCCATATTTCACCGCGCCGGTCAGCGCGGGTTGGTAATAACCATTGACGAACGTAAAATTGTTCATTGCCTGCCCTGCGTTGTCATGGAGGCACTAAAATGTAAAAAAATAATATAGTGTCTTTGTTGCTTGTCGAACAAAACCAATCGGATCAAATGGTTTATTTTCTCCATCATATAAAATATCCTTGGCGATGTGGCGTATGGCTTTATGTATTCGTGTCTATATAAAATTATTATGTGCAGCTCTACAATTTCTTACTCGTGCCACCGCTGGCAAATAAAAACGGGCCTCCAATAGGGAGCTAAAAACGAGCCTTTCAAGAGGGAATTTGGCCTACTCTTCCACGTTGAGCACACGTTGGAAGAAGTGGGAATAACCCACACTTGTTTACCCAACCACGCACGACCTGCCCGTCGATTAGCTGCAGTGTACTCCTTGACACTGCTGTGGCTGGACAAAGGCGGGGAAATTTTAACAAACTTGGTTCAACTGGCGTCCTCTAGATTCCAGGTCTACTCTTCCACATTGACCCAGGCATGTTGGGGGATGTGGACTTGCCTACACTTTACCCCGCCACATGCAACCTGCCACTCGACCTAATTGCATTGTATCAGTTTATACTGCTGTGTGGACGGTGGTGATGGGGATTGAATAAAATTGGCACCATTGTTTCAACTTCCACGCCGTGAGATGGTATCGAGCCTTTGGATTTCCAAGTCCGGTCTGGTAACCGCTATACCACGGCAGCATCCTATGTGTGTGTTTTTATATATAAGGAAGCCAATTCTTCATGGCGTTGCCAAGTGCACTGTTTGTATCGTAGCCAGGTTACAGTCATGCGGGGCTGTGGCATTTCATTTCAGCCAGTGTGCCGCTGGTGGCCAAAGAAAATTATATACGTCAGCATGTGGCCATTAGGAAAAAAAGAGGCATCCCTTCCCACCACGGGTAAAAGCACAGGCTGCAGCACTTTCAATACGAGGTGAGGGTGGGGGAAGAGAATGGACAAGGCTGCATTGCACGCTTTCAGATGCGCTTCTGCGGCCCGCTCTTCCGTTCGATTTTAAGAAGCCACTGGAGCTGTTCACTCTGAAATCTCGATTGAAAACCCATTTCTTTCTTTAAAACTGCTTTTTGTGTTTAGTTTGTTTGTCCTTCTGCCGCACCTCCAATTTGCACGGTTGGCTACGTACGGTGTGAAAAAAGTTCATACATGCATGCGGCAGAGTAAATCGCATGGCAAGGGCACAGATATTTTAACGTGATGGCCGTTTGCCCCTGTGTCTTCATCGGATGTGGAACTAAAGCCACCACCGCACTTAACTCTTTCCCGATCCGAGGCGTCTGCAAGTTGCAGGGTGGGTCCCGTTTACCGTTGAATCTCGGAACGCGCAAGCGGGTAGCATTCATTTTATTTGGAGAGACATAGCACCGTTGTTTTGAAAGACATTGTTCTCACCGCAAAGAACTGTAGCGACTCGACTGCCACGTGCCCTCCCGCATAGCCATGTGGGAGCCTCGGTATCGATAAAGTTACGTATGTCATCGGTTAACCCTTCCCATGGGAAAAAGGGTTAAGCCTATGGGAAAGGGTTAAGCTTTAATCTCGGAGGAACAGCGAGTGCCGTGCGCCATGGGGTTTTCTGCACAGTGATTGGCGAGGGCATTGGCAGTTTAAAAAATATATATATATTTGAGGATTTGACGAGGCAGATCGCAACGGCGCGATTGTGGCGGCGTCCTGGTGGTTTTGCTAGGACGTGCGCTGCGTCACAGCCAGACCTCTCCCAGCAGCAGCACGTTGGGGAAATTGTACACGAGTTTAAAAATACTGAAACCCCGCCGCCGCCGCCGCCCCTGGTTGTTTTTCCCAAGTAGCATTCGCTCTCGCGCTTTAAATTCAAAGCTTGTACTAACCTTTTCAAAACGTGCTATTGTAACAATTTAAATAAATACGAAGCATGCGGATGTGTGGGTGTAAGAGACAATGGAAGTTGGGAGTAGCACAGCGGCCGACTTGTTTCCCTACATATTTTCTGTTTGGAAAATATTCCAACTAATTGGCATAGTTTAATTGTATGAGTTGTGACATCTCAACAGGGCCTCCTGGCTCCCAGTTCCACCCCAACCAACACTGGGGCCAGTGTTGCTCGCTTACGTTCAGCATGTAGGCCCTCTGGATAATGGTGGCCCATTATCCAGAGGGCCTCGGAAGGCCCTTGCAAGGCCGGAGGGGCTCATGCCCTGGGCTATGAAGAGAGAGGAATTTGGACTTGTATCAGGGCCCTTGCCACCCTCACTCCCACACCACTGGCTTGAAGCCCCTCTTCTCCACTCACAAGGCTGGGAATTCACAGTAGTGATATTGGTTAACGGTTTTTCGGTTAAAGTTTCACTTCCCATAGGATCCCATGGTTTCGACTAACGTAATAACGTTTACGTTTTGCACGTGGTGGGGCCAATTTTGGCCAATCCGAGTGCTCGTAAGTGGAGCTGAGCATGCCCTCGGCCAATCAGCGATGCCCATTTTATGAGCATTCAGACGTCGACTGGCTTTGTTGTAAATGATTTTAAAATGTAATTACCATATTCGATTAACAGTTATTTAGGTTAACAATAGTTTGCATGGAACTGATAAAAATGGGACTAATGTAGTATTACTATTTCATATTCTTGGGTCTTTCGGTAAAGTCACGTCGATAGGTTCAAATAAAATAACAAAAATAACAAACAATCGTCATCAGGAGATGACGATTGTTTGTGTTGCTTGTGTTGCGATCGAAACATCGTAGTTTTTTGTTATTTTTTTTGAATCTATCTACCTGACTTTACAGAAAGAACCATGAATATGAATTCCTGCAGTCACGAAAGCTTTAAGTCAAGATTTACTGAGGTATTGTTGGTTTGTAGTCATAAGTGCATTTTATACTTGCTCGATCTGCCCTCCTCATCATGCAGGGTCATCCCTTGTTTCACAGCCCGAAGATTTGGCCATGTGTGTGCACCTCCCATTCTACAATAATCGCCCTGCACGACATCAGCTTGTGACTGCAACTGTTTAGCCTGTGACTTTAAAATTCATGTTTGTCAGGATTGGCGATTTGGGAAATATGTCTGTACACCGCATCCAGTTTACCGCACCTCCAATCAGCACGGTTGCCCACGTACGGTGCGAAAGATGTTCAACATACATACACACCTCACACTTTGGCTGTGGCTACTATTAGTCACATGCCACACTTCCATTGGTCTACCAGTGACCGGGAAAACATTCGGTGAGAAATGATTCCATGCCCTCCGACCTTTCTGTTGGCAGTGGCCAAAGTGGTGCAATTGGGATGATGGTGGTGGGTGGTTATGCCTGGCGGTGCTGCGATGGAGTGGCTCATGTATATAGATTGAGAGCCGGTGCTGTTGAGCTGGACGGCTATTGTGACAAAACATTAGCCCCCCGGAGTCAGTACGATGGTCTTGGTCAGCAGCTAGGCACTTTTTTTTTTCTAAATGGAGGCAAGCAAAGCGATTATGTCGTTACAGGACTGGACGAGCATTAATAATTGATGGTGATTGGTTCAAGTTGAATCGAGGAATAAATTAGTAATGGTTTTAAACTCAACGTGCAGCAGCATTTGACGTGCAGCAGCATTTGACGAGCAGCGCTCGCCTGATAGAAACATGCATTGAGATTATTTAGAGTAATTGTTCTGCTGTACATTTGCACATGATCGACCACTTTATTGAGCGTTCATTTGTGGCTAGGTCGGTTCTGAAAAATAAGTTAATACCTCGGTGGGCTTTGCTTGGTAAGATAAAAAAAAATGTAGTTTTATTGTTGTATTTTAAGTTATTTATTTACTTTTTCCATACTTTGCACTCCTATCGTGTTTTTGTGGCGTTTGTTGTAACATTCTTACACGCCCCTTCTGGACATCTGGTGAAAAGGAGCTTTACAGTCCACCAGATGCATCCAGTAATACATTCTTCTTCTTCTCACGACGCATTCCTTGGGAAGGGACTGAAGGCATCCAACGGCACGACCAAGGACGACGACTCGTGCCGCCAACTTCCCCGAGACGAAATGATCCGTAGCTGTAGCACCGAGCTCGCCGATGTGTGACGAGGCGTAGGCGAGTAACAATTTACACCGCTGCCCCTCCCCACCCCTTCTACTCGATGATTTGATTAAATTGAGGGCCATGATGTAATTTGACTAAAGAATTGATACTCTTTCAGCTTCATTGCACCATCTCGATTGTTTTCTCATTTCGTCCCCCATCTAAATCCTACAGCTCTACGTGTGTGTTGTTTGCCTTTACCATAAGCATCATCATTTTCATTCTCACACGCAACATCTGATGCGTTTACCGTGAGTGTAAGAATCCTCTTTAATCGATTACTTCACACGTTGCTTGTATTGCCTCTCCCATTCTGGCTCGTTCCCTATTGATGATCCATTAACCTAAAGTGATATTGGCACATAATTAGCAAGCAAACATTTGTTTTTTATAATGTAAACTATTAAAAACTATAAACAGAAGTGACCTAGCCACAAATGAATGCTCAACAAAGTGGCTCATCGTGTGGAAATGTATATCTGTCAAATACTCTAAATGCATGTTTGTAAATGTGGAGGGAGAAACTGGAGGACCTGGAAAAAAATCCACGTGACCACGGGGAGAGATATGCAAACTCCAAATATAAAGGCTTCAGGGTCAGGATCGAACCCACGACCTCCTGTATACCAGGCAAGGTAGTTAACATCTTGCACACAAATTTAGATTCGTGCATAGTTAGCACAAGAATAATTTTAGTCGGTGAACTGGTCATTGATTAGCAAGCTGTGAGCTCGTGCTGATGTATAGTGTGAGTAGCTGTTTGTGTGCCACTATGATATCTTGGTGGATGCCTTTGTGGGCGTGCATTTCGCATGTATGCGAGTCTTGACATTGATAGCCTCGGATTCATGCGAGCAACGGATTAGGCTCTACAACCTCGATCATCCCATATGGCCAGGATAGCCTGGTGGTGCATGTTCAACTTAAATCTTTTCCATTCCGATGACGTAAATGTACCTCATCAGTTTTTCTTCCAATTCAGTCTAGTATTGTGCTCCCTCGTTATTCACTAACTTGCTATACACCATTTTGGCTCTCCGCAAATCGCATCTGGACGAGAGATAAAGTAAAGAGAGATGAAATATGATGGGAGAAAGGGATGAGGTGAAGTGATGAGAGAGAAAACGGTGAGATGATGAGACTAGATAGAGAGAGATAACTTATCAAAGCTTCACGATATTCGTCGACCAATATCATTGTCCGTGAAATTTTCTATTCACGAATATCCCCTCGCTGATAACGAGGAAACACTGCACAGCAGTTGATTCTAGGATCCTTCTGTGTGGAGCTTTTGAGTGTTATTTCCTCGTAGGCTTTGTGGGTTTCCTCTGGGTCCTGTCGTTTCCTTCCAGACTCCAAAACACTCGTGAATGGAATTGGCCAAATGTGGTAATTGTAGCAAGACCCTCCTGAAAAAAAAGTCTTGTATGTTGAACTTATTCGGCACCTATACGTAGCCAACCATGCTAATTGGAGGTGCGTGGGGAAGGACAACAAACTAAACACAAAAGCAGTTCTAAAATCTTGAGGCTATTTAAAGGATAAAATAAAGGGCAGCATTGTTATAATAACGAAGGCCATTCTGATTGCACCACCTCCTTTAAAGAACACACCTCTGTGAGGGCACTAACTTTTGAAGCCTTTGAACACGAGAACTCCAAGGGCTACCAGACTTGCGAACACAGTCAACACGTGCGTTCTTGCATAAAATTTTGACCTTGGCTAAAATGGCTTCGGTCACAAAGGGCCATTTCTTTAGAGGCTCTGTCCTTCCAAGTGCATGTGTGTGCGCATGTGTGTGAAGATATGGGAGTGGTAGTGCAGTGGTCAGTGCTACGCTGCGCTATGTAGCTGGCAACCCGAGTTCGATTCCCGCTCACGGCCAATGCCAGTGACAATTATCTGAACTGGTCATGGGCCCTCCCCTAGGTCGACTCGGCCTCAAGAGTACCTGGTGCGGTGTGTAAACATCGCAACTAGGGAGATAAAGGATGGCGGGCGTGGTGCTGGCCACCCACCCCCTCATGTGCCGTGCTGGCCTTCATAGGTGCTCGCTAACAGCACTTGCCCCAACAGTTTGTTCATGCTGAACGGGTGGATCTTGTCTTTGTGTGAATCTAACAAGTGGTGCTAAAAGGCAAACTCAAATTTTGTTGAGTTGCGGGGCCATGTAATCGGGAGTTTTGTTGAGCTGTGAGTGGGAGATTCAGAGGAGACATTTGCTCCACACTTGAATTGAAACTTCCACAGTGGAAGGGAAAGGAAATCCGCAAGACAAATTGGTCCGTGCCCTCACACAGAGCATTTTTGGCGAGCGAAAAACGTTAAATGATTTGTCATTTTCAGAAGTCGAAGTTTATTTTGCGGTAAAAAAATAAAATAAACGTCTCATGGCGCGTGTGCGTTTTGTGGGTCTCTCTCCCAATGTTTAATGTGTGTGCCTCGAAGTACAGTGCTGTAATGAACTGTGTTGTTTGCACAAAAGTACCGTTCTCTGGGACCCTAGAAAACAGGTTATTAAAGTAATTTTCCCTTCAATTTCTTCTTTCCATCCCGTCTGAAGAAAATCACCAGTGGATAGAAAAATGGCCGGATTTTTTTCCCCTCTCTCTCCCTTTTGTGCAGTGCACGACACTGAGAAATAATTGACTGCTGATCGAGTTGCTGTAAAGGGTATACCAAACAACAAAGACTGGCGAATATTCTTTTGATGGAAGACGTACTGTGATGTGAAAATAAATAATATAATCAATCTGATGCGTCGTTTAGAGCATCATTTCAAGTTTAAATAAAGAACGACACGGTGTCACAACACTGCCAGTCGCCACCTCACGGGGCCTTCCATCTCGTCAATAAACTGACGGACATTTTTTAATTAAAGTCACAAACTGTGTAACGTGCACAGTTTTTTTTGTTAAATATGTAACCGCGAGTAACCGTAGACAAGTATGTAGGTGATATGTAGAACTTCTTGTAGCCAACCGTGCTAATCGGAGGTGGGGGAAGGCAAGTCGAAAACCAGCGCCAACAATTGCCCAAGCTTTGTGTCCCTCGAAATTGGTTTGTTTGTGCCAACACCATTTTAAATGTGTGCATTGTAAATGTTTGTAATGAATCGAACAACGCCAGGACTGGATTATAGTACAGTGCTCTGGGGCCCTGAGGGCCCTGAGAGCTGGGACCAGCACCACAGTTGTATACGCCTTGCAATGAATAATTATAATCGAGGCTGGAAAACGTAACGCATGTTTTTTTTTCTTTAAAAGGTAGTGGCTGGTTAAATGTTAACTTCAAAATGTTGGACAAGTCACACTGCAATCCCCCCACACCCCCATCAATTTATTTATTTATTACATGCACTCTACTGCAATTAATGGTAATGTAATCTCTGGGTACTTTCCCAAGCTAGCCTAACTAACATTTGGCAAAGAAAAGTGAAGAAAAACCCACACACGTGGGCAGCTGACCTTAACTTTTCTCGAGGTCTTTTTTAGTTATTTCTGAAATAGGGACACGTGAAACGGGAACTGCTCCCTTGGTAAGTTAAACGTAAACAAATGCGTGAAACGGATGCTGTTCACTTGTTCTGTGTGAGAACACGTGTCTTGTGAAAGATGTATACGATGCACTCTCTGGCAGTGGCCTCGTGTGGCTTGTCATGAGGCCCTGGGTGCTTGTCCCCTCACTGGACACCTGTGAAAAAGATCTTCAAGGCTCATCGGATTCCTCCTCCAGTCTAAATAGAGATTCTGATTCTGGTCGAAGGAATAACACAGGGGAACCCCCCCCCCCCCTGCCCAATGTTGACACCGCTCCATAGCCCGGTGTAACCTGCACACTCGATAAGCTGCACCACTGGCTTGGATGTAATGTGCGATTTGATGCGTGTACAGTGAGCCTTAAGGATCGTTAATAATTATTATTGAGGATTCGATGCATCCGTTATTCCCGGACCGTTCATTCAAAATCATTGTCCACACTTGTGCAGTTGCGCCACCTGCACTCGTGATAGCTGCGTCAATGTTCTCTGCCACCTTGCCCTTAATTTTTGCTCACCATTCCAAACCGGGTGTTTTTCTTTCTTTCACCCTGCTGAGTTGGTGCTGTTTTTACGTTGATTGTTTGTGATGGGCATCTCTGTCAACGGACCTCCCTCGTGTGCCTAATTCCCGTTTCGCCACCGTGCTCCCAGTTCCCGAGGTCTCTTCGCCATGGCGACTGCCATCCCCACGGAATCTGGCATTTGTCCCAAAACTGCCTTTTGCCCTCTCAAAATCGTCACCACGCAAGCGTGCCTGTAAGCATTTAAGCCAATTTTGGCCAGACACGGATAGCGGGCCCTCTTCCCCCCCCGGCTCTTCCGTTCAAACCGAGCGGGGGCGAAATCTGCACAGCCTTTTTGTACGTCAACTTTAGGCGGTCCAAGTTGTTGGTCACTGCATATGTGTGTGTGTGGGGAGCGGTTGTGCAGCGGCTAGTGCATTGCACTACGAACCCGTGCAACCCGACTGTGATTCCCGCTCGGGGCCAACACCAGTGACGATTATCTGAACCGGTCCTGGGCTTCCCCTAGGGCGACTCTGCCTCAAATGAGTACCAGGTGCAGTGTGTAAACATCACCACTGGGGAGACAAAGACGGCCGGGCGTGGTGTTGGCCAACCCCTACCCCCTTATGTTTGCGAACAGCCCTTGCCCCAACAGTCTGTTTAGGCGATACAGGGGATCTTTGTCTTGCACGTGCGGCAATTGTACAGAGTGGTCCAGATGTATTGTGACCCCCACCCCCCGCATTACATTTTCTAAAACTTGCTATTTCTGTATACCCAATGTGTGTGAAAACAGAAATGAGTAAGCAACGGAAAAAAAGTGTTAGGAGTCAATTCATTGGTGGGTCACAAGACATCTGGACCACGCTGTAGAAGGTGCAGGGCTGATGTGATTTACTTATGCCGCTGATGGCAAAGTGACCTCCACGAGAGGTCACTCTGGAGAGTATTTTTGGCCTACTCTTCCACGCTGGCCAAATATCACGCTTGACACCACCACCACGCGCACAACCTGCCGCTCGACCTTGCTGGGGTGTATCCATCTGTAGCACGGGTACAAAATGGTACGTGAGATCCAGAAAAAAAATATATATATATGTTAACTGTGGTGTGGTATGAATTAAATGCAGATATATGAATCTGATTTCCATTAAATCCAGCTCTGCTATCACATCAAAAGTAATTGATTCAGTGTACAGCATGACGGGTGAGTGTTTGTTTCAGGGCACACCAGCGTTGCGATAGTGGGTTATGTAACCCTTATCTTTGGTGGTGCAGCGACAGACCCGGTTAGTGGGCGCTGTTGGCCTGGAGACCCGAGTTTTTGATTCCCAGCCTGGGAGCGTATCAGTGGTGAGTGATACAAATAATTATTTCTTGCCACGGTAGCGAGATGTTAACTACCTCGCCTGGTATAGAGGAGATCGTGGGTTCAATCCCAACTCTGACACCTGTATATTGGGAGTTATCTGCGTGGTCGCGTGGATTTTTTTCTGGGTTCTCTGGTATTTCCCTCCACATTGAGAACCAACATGCGTTTAGAGTTTTTGGCTGGTATACATTTCCACAAAATGATAAGCCACTTCGTTGAGCTATCATTTGTGATGGCTAGGTCGCTTCTGAAAAAGAGCTATGTAGCTCAGTGGGCCTTACCTGGTAAGATAAAAAATAGTTTAGTTTTAGTTTATTTCAATAGCGCCGCACAGCAGTATTCGCTCACTCTCGAGAAGAGAGAACGGCTCAGAGGCGCGAGCAACCAGACCAGTGGCAAAGCCAGCCAGGCAGTTAGCCGGCACCAACTTCTCCTCCAAGCTCTGCAGTCCTTTACATACTAAGGTGCCATCGGCAAATTAATGAGTGTTTACCTGTGGGATGAAACCAAAATAAACACAGAAAAACCCACGTGTGCGGGGGAGCAACACTATATCCCATACAGATGGAACAGGTGGGGTCCACATTTGCTAAACCCTTTCCTGGCGAACCAGCATATGCCACCTCGAAGCCCTTGGGAGTTTCATAAAAATACGTTCTCCCAACCCTCGCCTCCAAAGTGCTGGATTACAGGCATGCATCGCCACCACTGGGGTTCATCACCTCTTCACTTGCAGACAGTGAGTGACCAGTGTGGGCAAAGTTAAATCAAACAACCCCAATGACGGACCCAGCGTGGGAAGGCCTTCATCCAGCAGTAGATTGACAAACGTTTGTGACCTGTAGGTTAAACCGGCTGAGTGACACAGTAGTCTAGCACATGGCTCTCAATTGAAAGTGTAGCACAGTGACAAAATTGTCATTTGTATGGCATAATACATATGAACAATCCACTTAAAGATTGTGTCCTATGTCTGACATTGTGTCCTCGGTAGCAAGGAATTTAGGTTCACCCTAGGCTTGCTTTGCTAAACACAGTGACGTATATTCAATAATGGAGCAATTTCATGTTCCTTGGTGTATTGTAGTCAGGGTAGCTGTCTTTTTAAATGTTCCCACTGTACACCAGAGGGCTTTCCAGGCATGAATGATTAAATCTGCCGGGGTGTGAAGGGGCCCAAGTTACCTCTCTTGTGTTTATCCCTAATGCGTTCGTAATGCAGCTCGATGGGCATGTTTGCTGTGCAATTTTCATTATTAATCATTACTTTCATTCATCAACATCAGCGATGACTCATTTATCACTGGGTGGTGGCCTCCCCAAGCCGTTGCTTTCCTGCGTGGTCCTGCGATGCAACAATTCACGGAGGCCGAGGTCATCGTTCCGTTTCGACGGTGGACGTGAAGCGTTTTGGACATCGGTGAAAACTACTGGACGTCTTTGGAAAAAAAGAGCTTCATAGCTCATCAGATTCCTTCAGTAAAAGTAAATATTCTGATTCTATTGTGAGTGAAGTTGCTGCATTGGCGGCTTTTCGTGGTGAGGAATGAGATGCGGAGCAATGAAAGTGGTGAGGGAACCGTGCGGCCAGCTATGGATTATTTGACACTTTGAAAAACAAAAACGTTTAAACGTCGGTTTTCACCATTGCTCTGTTCCAGGTACATCAGCCGAAATATTAATGGTTAAGAACTGCCATTTAGGATTGACTTGCATGCCACAGCATCTCATAGCATTCTAGTTCAGTCCAAATTTAACCACGAGCCCCACCTTCCAGGTCTTCCAAGTTAGATGTACAAGTAAGCCACTAGCAATGCGCCAAATGTTCGAGAAATTGTGATTTGTTCATTGGCGCCGTAGAGAACAAGGAGATAAATAGATAAGTGGACGATGGAGGAGGCCGTGTGCTCGGTGGCAGATGACGGGGAGCTCTGCATGCTGATATGAGCTACCCGTCGGACTGCGAGCGGTGGGGGTTTACATAAAGCAAAGTTTTAAAAAATGTAATAAAAAAAATTACGAAATGATGAACGAAGCAAAGTTACGAATACACCGAGCATCTTCTTGTTTCCACTGATCGTAAAAAAAGGAGATAAATGAAAGCTTCGTACAATCAATTGATGAACAAGTGATGATCCGAACGCCAGAATTCTACTCGCAGAGTGCTGACCGTGAAAAGGCCAAACAATGCAGAGGAAGACGGTGATTTAGAGGCGGCAGCGGCAGAGAGACGAAGTCGTAGAGCTTGCAGGCCACCACGAGGACAGGAGCAACTAAAGGAAGGAAAGGAATGAAATGGCGAGCAGAGGTCGCAAACGGGTTTTGATTCCTTACCCGTACCCATACCCGGCCGCACCAGGGTCGCAAACGGGTACCCGTACCCGGCCGGGTATGGGTACCCGTACGCTACCCGTACCCTACCCGAAATGAGTGACAAACGGTGACTCACCAGTGACTCACGGCCTACCCGTACCCGGCCGCACCAGGGTCGCAAACGGGTACCCGGCCGGGTACGGGTAGCCGGGTATCGGGTAGGGTACGGGTATCGGGTACCCGGTTGCGACCTCTGATGGCGAGGCATTGCCCAGCGGCGGGAAGATTCAGGCTGACAACAGCAACAACTGTCATGGTCTAGGGACACTTCTGATCCGGTGTTCTTTGGTGAACAAACCGAGGCACCGTTTAAAATTCAACACAGCGTACGTTTAAGATTGATCACGGTATACTCTTTGCATTACCTCGATTTATCGGTGTACCTCGATTTATCGCTTTCCATTACCTTGATTTATAAGAGAAATGTTGTTGCTTACCCTTGCTGACAAAATCATGTATAGTTTCGCCTCAAGAACGTAGATCTGTTTTAAGGTGTTTTCTGTTCAAATATGTTCCTTTTTTAGGACAGTACTGTAGCTGTGTGCATTGATTAATTGATATCGATTGTAAGCTTATGAAACATGCAGCGAATCTGGTAAGAATTTATAGTTTGTTTAGTTTTTGTTCATATCATGTTGATGTTCGTGCAAATTGTATCTCGCAATTTCTGAGGAACCAAAAACAAGGCTGAAGGTGAAGCTTTCGTGACTGCAGGAATCCATACTCTTTGGTTCTTTCGGTAAAGTCACGACGTTACGGGCACAACACAAGCGTCCACCATCAGGTGGGACAACCACAGCAAGAATCAATTACCGAAAGAACCAAAGGGAGTATAAGCCTGAAGGTGTTGTCCCATATTGTTGGGAAAGTCTGGTGGTGCATGTAGAGCCGGCGTTAACAATTTCCACAGCTCTGCAGTCCTCTTTATATTACGATGCTTTAAACAATTAATGAGTGTAATAGAAGTGGGAGGAAACGGGACGGAGTGCCCAGAGAAAACCCACGTGTGCGAGGGTGCAACACAATATCCCGTACAGGAGCGAGGGATAGTATTAGTCTGAACTTGGCTGTACTGCCTTCTCCCGGCAAGCCAGGGCATGGCATCTTGACGCCTATGGGAAGGGAGGTTTGCAACACGTGTGTTTGATCCACCATCCCTCGTCTCCACCATGCTGGATTACAGGCATGCATAGCCAACACCGCATATGTTCTATTGCACTGGGTTAATTTTCTGCAATGTACAACGAATTGTAAGCCTGAATTGTGACCATGACGTTCAATTACGTATATACACTCCCTATTTAACACCTTGTATTGTCTCCTTATTTTACCAGGTAAAGCGCAGCGAGCTATTAACTCTCTCAGAAACGACCTGGCCACAAACGATAGCTCCACAAAGTGGCTGATCACGTGACAATGTATATCAACCAAATACTCTGAACGCAACGTTGATGTTAAAATGTGGAGGGGGAAGCCGGAGGACCCAGGGAAGAATCTACGCGACCACGCGGAGAGGGAGAACACACAAACTGCAAATATACAACAGGCGTCAGGGTCGGGGTTCGAGCCCACATACCAGGCGAGGAAGACGCAATCTCGCCACTGCAGTGCCCCCATACTGTAGAGAGGACCACAGACCTTGCGGGGGGGAGTTTGGCACCAGCTCACCATCTGACCACTGCCTTCCCACTCGTCCGTAGTTCCTCGTCGCACCTCTGAGCGGTTCTCTTTCTCTCTCTTCAAGAGCGAGCGAACACTGTGCCCCCCACACGGTGTCTCGCATCTACTTGTGAATTCACTTCAAAATCGTCATCTCTGTCCACACTAGAAATACACCCTTCATGTCGAGTGCTGCGTGTTAATCACTACGAAATGCACGCAATGTTTTTTTGTTATTTATATACCTAATAGATATATAATCTAGCCCAAGTGGAAGAAAACGCATCCAAGAGGAACACCACAATTGAGATGGAGCAATGAGAGGGTCGATTCATGTGCATGAGTATTGTGAACGTACGCAGCAGCATTGGACTGCGTGAGATGGCGGCATCGTTGGGAGGCCTTCATTCAGCAGTGCATAAACAAGGCCCCTGAGAGTGTTAGTCATTGATGACCAGGCACTCGACCGTCAACTTCAATACACTTCACAATCTGGTTTAATCACAGGCGGCTAAAACTCAAATTCCGACCCGTGTTCTCAGTTCTAGATTTGAAGCTTTCGTGACTGCAAGGATTCATATTCTTAGGTTTTTGTTCCACCTGAAGACGGAAGCTTGTGTTGCCTCCGAAACGTCGTGATTTTTATTTAATTTTTATTTTACTTTTATTAATTTAAATTTAATTTTTTTACCTACGTGACTTTACCGAAAAAACCTAAGAACATGTTCTCAGTGTTACATTCCAAGACGTGGTTTTGGCTACTTGAGATACCTGGCCATCGGAGCATTTATTTTTCTTAATGAATTATATTCGTTATGAATTACGATGCTTGTTTTTTTTTTACAACCATTGTTCCGATAATTACTGGACACATACACAGGAGTTCCTTTTGCAAATGTATGCTGTGTCTCCGTGGATTTCCGTATCGTTCTATATACAGAAATTTGTTCACGCATTAATTCGTTTCTGTTGCGATCAACAGCAAAAAAAAAACGCACTCTCGCTTACGCTCGCCCACCCACGAGTGTTCTTGTCAAATCCCCCAGTAGTTCTATTCGCAGCGATGACGAGATGCCCCGCTAACAGTGCAGTTGCTTGCACATACGCTTCACCGGGGTTGTGTTACAGCGAGAGATAAGGCCCACGACTGTTGAGTGGTTCACTGCTTGTGATGAGAGTCAACGTAATTCAGTCTGTAAATGACGATTAAAAAGTCAAAATGATTTCCTGCGCAACTAAGCATCGTGGCAGTTAATTCTAGATTTGAAGCTTTCGTGACTGCAAGGATTCATACTCTTAGGTTTTTTCGGTAAAGTCACGTAGGTAAAAAATAAAAAAATAAATTAAAATTAATAAAAGTAAAATAAAAATCACGACGTTTCGGAGGCAACACAAGCTTCCGTCTTCAGGTGGAACCGTCACAGCACGCTTGCTGTATCAAGTAAAAGAAAAATTCGAAGAGACCCGACCTTGTATATATACTGGTTGAGGGGGGAGGAGCCAGGGTAGGCCCCTGGATTGGAGTCGTGGCAGTTGCTCATCTCGCCTGAGCCAGTGGTGGAAATTCCGCATTCCTGGAGGACACGGTGACATTTTCGATGTGGGCGGAGGGGGGGGCTCATTGGTAGCATGCTATCTTCTGGACATTAAGGGACCTGCTGGCAATTTGCACAAAAACAGAGTGAAGCCAAAGCAGAAACAGAAAAAATATTTTTTTACTGGAGAGCTACAAAGATATTTTTTTCACAGATGTCCAGCCCAGCCAGAAGGCCATTATTTATTTAACAATAACACTTCCAGCTTAGCAAGCTATCCCGGTATGTGGATAATTGTTATGAGCTGCAATTTCATGCAAAACTAATGTGACTCCTAATTACAACGCCAGTCACTTACCTGGCAGAGCCTCACCAAGTCTCAATAATATTTGCCAGTGGGGTCCTGCTAGCATCCGTGTTGTGTCGCTAATTTTAAGATTGATTGGCTTGTCAGAAAAAATCTCGGTACCTGGAGAAAAAAAACAACACAAGCGGCGGGAGCGGTGGAGCATTCCTGGCCACTGCACAAAACCCTGGCGAGTTCTGGTGGTCATCCATCCAAGTGCAAAACCAGGCTTAATTATGCTTGGCTTCCTCGAACCTGATGAGATTTGGTGCGTCTATGGTGATTTTATTCGTTTTTTTTTTACTTCCCGTAATAAACCATTGACGCTTGAACATCTTGGAGGTCGGACATTTTAAATTAATTCAATTCAAATGAGCCGTGAAAGTGGAAAAAAGACTGACGTATGAATAAAATCAATAAATACATGCAGCATGCTCTGTGATGGATACCAGATGGCCCTTAATTTCCATTCATTTGAAGTGTTCGCCAAAACAGAGGGAATATTCCCGCCAAGTTAATGCCACTCGCACTCTCCGACACTCCAGCCACGTTGCGTGTGAACACTTTAATTATCCTTCACACGTACAGCTTAGCAGCGTTTTCAATGAAGCACTGTGTACACAATCGTGCCTGTCATTTATTACGACGAGTAGTTCGTGATTGGAAATACAACGTCTCGCTTATCTGACTCGCCGGGGAACATTTTCGATGCGTGAACCTCTGTTTGATAATGAGTTACACCGTGTAATACAGTGGGGTTATTGGACAAAAACGAAGCGCAAACTGCTTAAACATGCGTTTAAATTGCTTTACTGCCCTTGAGAAGTAAGCGAATGTGAGCGAGATTACGAATATATTACTGCTTTGTGACAAGGTCAGATTTGTGAAAATCTCTACAAAATGTCAGTTTTACACCAGGTACAAGTGCTGCCACTGGGTGTGGGATGTTTATTGGCGACGGTGGATATGTGACGCTTGGATGTGCAGATATGCGACATTGTAGCGGGGTAGTGATGGCACAGTGATGGCACAGTGATGGCACAGTGATGGCACAGTGATGGCACAGTGATGGCACAGTGATGGCACAGTGATGGCACAGTGATGGCACAGTGATGGCACAGTGGTGAGCGATCAGAGTTCAATTTCCAGCCACAGACAACATCGGTTTTCGAGCAACACCTGAATGCGTCCTGGGCCCCCCCACCCTGTTCATCAATCCACACTTACCACGGTGGTGAAGTATGGTCGAGCAAGAAAATAAATGCCCCACCCCCCGTGACCTACATTGGTGTGAGAGGTCTTTCATCCAGCAGAGAATTGACAAAGGGCTGTACATTATGAAACGTATTACTACCCTTGTTTGAATAGAGTTGGTGTGGTTTCTCTTTCACCTCCCTCTCAGGTGAAATGTTATTTATGAATATTATTTATTAATATTATATCTCACATTTGACTGCGAGTGCAATTCATCAGCTCCCGGTAATCGTGTTAATCTTTCAGTCAACGAAACGCATTAGGTCTTAAGTTACCCATTCTTACAATAATAGTACTGCACTGTCATTTGTCTCTGTGTGGGGGGGGGGGAGAGATGGTTTAGAATGATCTCCAAAGCAATTTCAGCAAAGTATATAATGCTAACAAATTAACCATAATGGCACATTTACGAATGGTGAGGATCCATGCACATGCGGCTTCTTGCTGATCTGTGCCTGATGGCCTGACACCTAGTGAGCTTTGACTGCTGTACTACAGTAGCAGCATATCCTAAAAAGGAAGCGCATTTTTTTTAGTAATGCACTCTGACTAATACTGCAACATTTTCAGCGCTGTAATGAACAACAACCAAGTGGCTGGATAGGCATTCACAGTTGTTCCTGAGCGCTATCCAATATGTGTTGGTGTTGGTCCGTGTGTATTTTGCCGTCATGTCCAACGTTTCGCTCCACGTGCTGGCAGCTTCCTGCAGGAAATGGATGGAATACTGAATTGTGGGCTGTGTTCTGAACTTAATTTCATGATAACCAATTCAACCTGAATGCGTCTGATCTTGTCAGATGGTGGAAGTTAGGGAGAGGTGAACTCTGGTTAGTGCTTGGATGAGAGGATAACTGGGAATACCTGGCTTGGACTGATGTGGCCACAATATAGCATTACGAAAGTGGATTGAATCCACCTTTAACAGGTCTGAGCATCAGCATTTTTCCAGGTCCTCTGGTTGCCTCCCACATGAAGCAAAAGACCCGTTTATGGAATTTGGCCAACAACCCAATGCAGTAGAATCCTCCTGATATAGAGTCCGTATTACTTGACGAGGCTTTCTGTGAGTAAATAACGAGCATTATTCTCACTTGATCCCATTTAGGCCACATTTATAACAAGTGCCCATGAAACAAACCAACATTGCAATAAAGCTGCCACTGAGCCAATGGAGTAATTTGTTGCATGTGTAGATTGTTTGTAATATTCATGGCTTGATGGTTTTTACCACCTTTCATTTGTTAGTACTGTTCCTATGGAATTCGGGCATCTGCAATGCTGGTATTGAGTGTGGCGTACAATGAATGGGAGCGGTAGTGTAGTGGTTAGCGCGGTGCACTACGAATCCGGCGACCTGAGTTTGATTCCCGCTCATGGCCAACACCTTTGACGATTATCTTAACCATTCCTGGGCCTCCCCCTAGATCGACTCAATCTCAAATGAGTATACCTGGTGCAGTGTGTAAATATCGCCGATGGGGAGACAAAGGCGGCCTGGCGTGGCGCTGGCCACCGACCCCCTCATGTGCCATGCCAGCCTTAAGTGCTTGCTAACAGCACTTGCCCCACCAGTCTGTAAAGACTATATGAGGGGTCTTTGTCTTTGTACAATGAATGCCGGGCTGAGAAAACCTTGTTTTGCCTTGTTTATTTCACCACTTAATGCCGTGCAAATAGCAAGCGACTGCAAAAATGATGTGCAAGGCCAGCATGGGTACAGCACGGTAATTCCGGAGGATATGCATTGCATACCAGTGTGGAATGATATTCAAAGAGTCTTGCCTTGCCTCCAAGCTATTGGGAAAATTCTGAAATATGAGCCGATTTAAAATAACTGGTACAGCTGCTACCTTCGTCGGCATTAACTTTGTTTTCGAATACGAGTTGCTGCGTGTAAATTAATTCCAAGTAAGTGTTCATTCACACGCGACTATGTACTCGTGTTTGCTACTCTACAGAGCTGAATGAAGCTTTGATTTGTGGCACTCAAGAGCAGAGTTCTTCATTGCAAGGCCCACGAGCGGCCCCTGACATCCGCCTCTCCCCTCCGACAATACACAAATGTGAAGACATCCCCAATCATCGTGCTGTCAAACCCCAATGGTTTCAAATATGTGGTGGCCCTCAAACACTGATGTCTTATCCGTTAAAGTGGGGGGGGGGGGGGGGGGCCTCTGAAAATGTGTGAAGAACACTGCTCTGAAGCCTTCTGCTGTTGTGGTGTATAATGCTGCATTTCTAATGGATACATTCTAGAATGTTCTGCTGTCATGTTGACAATGATTCAACTCTGCATTTTAATGGGTTGCCCTCTGAAACCATTTGGCTTTTGCTATGTTTTATCTTTTTTAAATCTGGTATTCTAGGATACCGTTTGCTAATTGATAATAAAAATTTGTGTTTTCATTTTCACTATAGAAATATTTCCTTTCATACCATTATTTGTTATGATGTGTACCTCTGTTTTTATTAGTTGCAATTGAACCTATTTTCTTTTGAGATGCATTTATTTTGCACTTGTAGTCTCAATAGGCTTTAACTTTGTCTTAAAGAAGGAATACAAATATACTGCGTCTGGCAAAGTGTGTGGCATTGTAGCTTCGTGAATTCAGGAAAACGTGGGAGCGCAGGTAAATGAAGCATGTCAGTTCCTTGCTGCGGTTGGCCATGAATTTGAATTTAAAATGATGCGGAAAGGGTCTTCCAGCTGTCACAACAGCAAAGCGACCCCCATTTAGGTGGCGTGCCACGGTGGCGAGATTTTAACTCCTTTGCATGGGATGCAGGAGGTCGTGGGTTCGATCCAGACCCCTGACGCCTGCTGTGTATTTGGAGTTTGCGTGTTCTCCCGTGGTCGTGTGAATTCTCAGGTTTTTTCTTCCACATTTAGAAACATGCATTTAGAGTATTTGGCTGCTATACATTTCCATGTGATAAGCCGCTTTATTGAGCCATTATTCGTGACCAGGTTAAGAGCTATATAGCTCAGTGGGGCTTACCTGCTAAAATGAAAATTTGTCCAAAAAAAATAGTGCAGTGTTTCGGTACCGATCCCCCCCCCCACCACTCGTCAATACCTCGTCCTCGACCTGCTGTTCGCGCAGCACAACACCTCGCACTCGCGCGACCCTGAACCATCTCTCGTCCCCCCGCCCACACAACCACTCACTACCTCCTCCAACCGCTCCACCGTCCCGCGGTTCATCGCCCCGCCAATCCTTCCTCTCCCTCCGCCTTCCCGCTGCCTATCCACCTCCCAAACCGCAAGACAAAAGTCGGCGTTGTCATGGAGGCAGAGAAGCTCAATTCGGTATCCCCCCATGGCCAGTCAAGAGGGGTCGTGTGCCTCTTTCGCTGGGCGGTGGTCACAAGTGGCCGAGCGAGCGTTGCTCCCCGGTGCGGGAGATTTGTTGACGTCGCTGCCGCTCCCGTGTGCGGCCGCCGTGTTTGGTCGCAACACCGCTGGCTTGCGCTCGATGTTTGGCCGTTTCCTTTGCTCGGTCGTAAATTTAACACGGTTGGCTACGTACGGCGCGAAAGAAGCTCAATGTACCAAGCATACATAAAAAAAACATTTTGTCGGATGATGTCTTTGCTTGTTAATGAAGACCGTTTCCTCCATTGATTGGGCGCACTGCTCAATCCGTTGAGGAGCAAAATGGCAAAGAGGATTTGGCGCTGAGCTGTGTGCATAAGCGGGGTAAAGGATCGGTATTTTGCTGCCGAGCCAATTAAGCAGACAATTTGACAGCAAGAGTACATTCCCTCCCTGCCATCTACCGTCATCGGCGTGGCATGGTGGGACTTGAGGCCACAAACCAATGACTGCTGTGCTTTGAGCTGCAGAAAGCCAGGCAAGTGAAATCTACAACACGAATTAGAATTTGTCCAAAAAAAAAGTCACGTTAGGGCTGATTAATAATAAAAAAACACGTACGGTTTGCAAATAATGCAGCATTTTTAAAATGGTCTCCAAGATAAGCATGTAAGCACAATACAAAGAAAATAAAAGTAATGAAAAACATTCTCAAGTAAATAAATACATTTAACGGATGGGTCTGGCAGGTTGAGGGAAATATTTTCAATACCGTATAATTTCTCTTGAAATTGTTATCCATGAATTGTTCCATTTGATATATTTTGTTTTGAACCTATCTCCTGCATGTGCAAAGTATGAACTCTCAACTTGGACACGAACACGTTTGGCTGCCACTTCGCATCGTTTCTTAGCAAGTTACAACTTCCATCGCAATTCGCAAGAATAACACCTTTGCGTTCACAAGAACTCGTTTGACGTGTGTGCATTCAGTGTAACATTTACCCATTTTCATCATCGATGTCTGTTCGAGTATAGCTTTGCACGGTAAGGGCCAATCATTTTGTACGTACGCATGGAGGGGGGAGGAGGGCGTTAACCCAAACATGTTCGCTTGCATATGGGGAGTCTACTGACAATGTGCGCACGCATAGGAAGCGGGGGGGGGGTTAAGCTTCGATAATAATTTGTCTGCATTGGCTTTCAAATTAGTTAGTCCGGCGGTGGACTATCTGTTTGCTTAAACACGTTAATATTATTAATCCTTGATCGTTTCTGCGTGGTGTAAATATCGGCCGTTCTATAGGATTCGGGGGGCGGGTGTTAAAAGTGCGCGTGTTTACAGGGAGAGGGGGGAAGGGTCAAGTTTTGACAGATTTTTGCGTACCTACTAAATGGATGGCCCCTAATCCTGCAAACTGCTCACACCCTTCCCAAGTGCTTTATATTTGAACTCGCTGGGATATAATGCGTTTTTTGGCCGTTTCTCATCAGAATAATAATGTATTCATTATTTTGGGTTCTGCGTTAGTTTGACCATGAACGTCACCAAGGGCTTCAGGAGAATTTGGCTTTTACTATTTTACTATTTTTACCACTTCGTATGCATTTCGGTACGTAACATGAGTGTGTCCTTGCAAAGGTTTTAGTTTGGTGTTTCAACATCATAACAAACCTGTTTTATTGCCAGAAAGAGTAAAACCTCTTCTTATATTTTGATACTGGCAAGGGAGGTCCCACCTTGTAAATATGTTTATGCCTATGTAGATGTGACGGCTCCTTTGCCTGCCTTTAAAAACAACGATAAAGCAAGCGTGCTTATGGAGGTTTAAGCGAAGTTAATGAATTTGTATTAATTTATTTTTTGTTAACGTGTGGCACAACAAATCTGCCACTCAAAGCTCCATTACATAGTTAAATATAAAAATAAACAATTCTGTGCTGTTTAGGCCAGTCCCTTTTGTCATTAACATATTTAATCAAATTATATTGTCCGTGGACCAATCTTCTCCGGTTTATTATGTGGTCTTCATATATCTCGTACGCCTTTGCATTGATTCGTTTGACAGAAATTACTCTTAGAAGTGGCCACATCATTTTGTGGATGGAGCCTTGGCGCAGTGGACAGTTCACCGCACTCCGAACCGATGACTGGCCACGGCTAGCATCAGTGGTGAGCGATAATTAAACCGGTTAAGCCCCCCCCACTCCCATGTTGACCACCAACCTGCTCTGCTTTGCGTGAAGTATGACTCAACACGTGCCGGACGTGACATGGGTTAGGCCTCCATGCAGCAGGTGATTGACAAACGCAGACTTTTCACACACACACGCACATTCACTCTACGTATGCCATTGTTACATACTATACGTAGTGTACTCTTTGTTTTTTTTGGTAAATAATAATAGCTAATAGATCACGACGTTTCGATCGCCACACAAGCGGTCGTCCTCAGGTGGGAAAGAGTATGGATTCCTGCAGTCGCGAAAGCTTCAAATCAAGATTTATACGTAGTGTGTATTTCTATATAAACAGTGATGCTATCACATATAAACAGCAATGAATGTACACTTGGCACCAATGCCATGGTTGCATCACCGGCTCTGGCTGCCAAATAGTGGCCGGTGTATGCATACATTCTGTTGATATTGTATGTGATGCGTGTCACGTGATTTATATTTGCACTTGTTTGTGGGTTCACAGTTCTAGATGGACTGGAGAATCGAGACACTCTAGATGCCTCGTCTGGGCTCCAAAGACGTCCCTGTAGTGTTACCCCTGCCAGGCTCTGCACTTAGTCCAGTTCCTTCCTCTGGCCCTCGACAACATAAACACGGCTGTTTAATATTGGTCCCAGTATGTTAACCCCACCACACACGTGTGTGTGGTGGGTGGCGAAGCGGTTAGTGCTACGCTGCGCTCCGAACCCAGTGACCCGAGTTCGATTCCCCTTCATGGTTAACACCAGTGACGATTATCTGAACCGGTCCTGGGCCTCCACGAGGTTGACTCGGCCTCAAATGAGTACCCGGTGCGGTGTGAAAACGTCGTCACTCGAGAGACAAAGGCGGCCGGGCGTGGTGCCGACTACTTGCCCCCTCGTGTGCCGTGCCGGCCTTCATAGGTGCTCGCTAGCACCACTTGCCCCAACAGTCTGTTGAGGCTATACGGAGGATCTTCGTCTTTGTATTTGTTGTGTGCGTGCCAACTGCTTTCCACTCCCAACATCCCCGGAGCAACTAATCCCTGCTCTTTGCAGAGATCTCCCATGGGTTGTCAATCTGTATCCGTGTGCAAATATTTGGGTATGTGGTAATAATCATAAGCAAAATTGGCCCACAGCAAATAATAGGGAACTGAAAACCCCCCAGATGAATTTCGGCGAGAGTATTTTAAGAAATGCTCTCCGATGTGTTATCGGGTTATGTCGTGTGTTGTCTGGCGTGATGTGTGACGTTTTGCTCCAGGCCAAAAAAAAAAACAATTTCGCATCACAATTCTTAGTTATAGATATATTTTTTAATGCAACTGCCGAGGTTTTCCTCCAGCTTGTGCCGTAGAGCTCTCCGATGCCTTTCCAGGCCGTACTGCGCACTGTTTTATTTGCTCCACGTGGAGCGAAACGTCGGATGTCTCGCCGAACGGCACACGGTGCAACCCGGAAAATGCGTTGGAGAACCACGCAGCGGCACAACAGCGGAAATCCTACGCGGTAGTGTTAAACAAAAACAATAAAAACTGGCAACTAAGGATTGCCATGAGAAATTGCCTCTTTTTTTTCTTTTTTGCGCCCGGACGTTCGGCAACAGGTCAGTCTTTACGAGCTGCTGCTGCCGTGTGCTCAGGTGCCGAGCCCAAATCTTCACAGTCAATTCCGCGTTTAAATGAAAATCCCGTCAAGATCGCCTAGGCGTTGACCTCGGGGCCCCAGCTATAAAACCTCCCCCTCCCCCGCCGGTCAATAGCGTGCTTAGCCCGGTGATATCTTCTGCTCACAAGTCCCAGATATTCCTCAGCACAGCAGTGGACATTCCCTGCAGTTAAGTTAAGAATGAAAACTCATGTTTTCGGGCGCTTGACAATGATGTGGCCACATTTGGGCTTGTGGAAAATTGCGTGCAGTTCCCCCCCCCCCCCCCCCATGCTACCCTACCTCTCTTCTTTGGTAGCAGCGTCGTTGTATTAGGCATTTGCTGGGTGTTTTTGCCTTTGCGATGCCCACTTCATATGCGTTGGTTCACATTCGTTGCTATAAGGCATGTTGAGATTTTACATCGCGAAATAGTGCATCTTATTAGAATCGTTTTTTTTATCCTCGAGGAATGAGCTATTATAAGCTATTGCTCACAAATGTCCAGTTTATTACGACAACACAGCAGCTTATATTTGTACAGCGTGAAGCGGTGGACCAGTGGCCAGCACACACAACGTGAGAATTGAAGGGCAAAATATATATAGAGAAAAAAATGTATCTTTCCCAAAATGCAAGTTTTTTTTTTTGTCAAGGTTGCTAACCCCGATGAGGAGAGCTGTCAAAACCATTTCGTGAAATAAACAGCTCATTGACCGTCTGCTCACTGCGATGTGCGAGTCGCCAGCGCAGCGCGAGGTCGAACAAACGCCAGAGAGTGCAACGGCGCATGTTTGGACAAGGCTGAACAACTCATTCTAGATTGTAAACTCACGTCTTTTGGAACTGCTTTTAGTGTTCAGTTTTGTTATTCCCCCCCCGCCACCTGCCACACCTCCGATTAGCACGGTTGGCTACGTGCTGTGCGAAAGGAGTTGAGCGTACACACACGCACACATCCAAGGTGACGTGAGAGAGCGAGAATCACGCTCCATTCGTCATCCATCCACGACGTCGAACGGGGCGGCCGGTGATGACACGGTGTCACAATGCTCACAGCGATACAACAATGGTTGTACCAAAATGTATTTGCCTTTTTTTATATAGGAATGTATCAAGGGGGCTGGGAATCATCTTCTTTGTTCTTTCGGTAAAGTCACGTAGAATGAAAATAATAAAATAATAAAAATAAACATAATAAAATAATTCTCACGACGTTTCGGCCACAACGCAAGCAGCCGTCCTCAGGTGGAGAGCAGGTCTGTCGAGAAGACACAGTCTGAGCTGGGAATTTCAGCAGATCGCGGGGGGCGGAGGGGGGGGCAGCTCATATGTGATGCTACGGGGCTGCTGCGGGCTTCACCCGGCACAATGCCGATGGATGAGCGCTAAGAGCAAGAGAGGAGCCACGCGCGAGATGGTGTCAAGAGCTCTCTCCACGGGGGGAGGGGGGGGTGAAGCCTTTGACATTGGGGAAAAAAACTGAGACGCACAGAGATCGAAGCGTCGCAACTCCACTGTGGACCATGGGAAAGGGGGAGTGGAAAAGCCCCGTTCTTTCCTCCTTGCAGCAGCTCGCCCAATGCTTTTTTTGGCAGGCTCTTGTACAGACTTGGAACTGCTCCAGCAGATGAAAAAGATAACGAACAAGGGAACAAACAAGAGGTTGAAGAGCAGCAAAAATCACATCAAAACCAGAGTGTTCCGTTAGAAATGTACTGATTTGAGGATGCACGGGGGAAAATTGTTAATGCCCATCCGCACGCTCACGATGATGACAATATGATGATAGATAAATTATTATGCAGATACAGTAATGCTCCGATTTACGTCTCCCCCGTTGACAACGTTAAAAAAATACGTCACTTTATTAACACCGCTGCCTGATTTGCCTGATTTGCGTCGCCGCGACCCGCACTTACGTCGCTGACGGCATCGTCCGTCCTCCCGTGTGTCCGTCGCCTCGCGCCATCACCTGCACCTGCCCTGTAGAGGAACTACTTTGCGTCACGATGAAAGCAATGTACTGCATATTATTTAGTCATATATTTTGGTGATTTGGAAAAAAAATGTCTTGACGTCGTTTTCGATATTCGTCGTCGCCCCTTGCAGGAACGCATCGGCTATGTAAACCGGGGTATTGCTGCATACGTGTTTGTCGTTCGC
The DNA here is from genome assembly GCF_964198595.1 of Lampetra fluviatilis. Classification (NCBI taxonomy): domain Eukaryota; kingdom Metazoa; phylum Chordata; class Hyperoartia; order Petromyzontiformes; family Petromyzontidae; genus Lampetra; species Lampetra fluviatilis. The sequence goes on from NC_136292.1 coordinate 3,459,130, forward strand.
GTACAAAAAAAATAAACATCACGTAGAAAATATTTGTGCAGGCCTTCCAGACTAATATTATTCGAAAGGATTTGTTTCAACAAACTTTTGACAGATGTTGACCTCATGGGTCTTGTCAGCAGGCTTGTCAAGCATACTTCTGGATTGTGAAAGTACTCTTGCATAAAAGACTAGTGCTCTGTTATGAATTGTGGGCCATGATATTTTTGAATAGCCAGAGAGCTATCCATCTCTCCACATCTGTCTGTCCATCAGCCTATTGGCCTTCTGGACTCTGGATGATATCCATGCTGCTTTTGATGAATGGGCCATGGCACCACTTGTTTGCGACTCGCCGTTCGAATTTCGTGCACGCTATAAATCTGACTTTTATTTCGTGTCGTTGAGTGAATGAACTTGCAAACGTCAAGGGAACTTTCTCGTGATTTATCTGCTTTTGAAGAAGCGCCACTGTCTGAAAGGTCGCTAATAAAAACGATGTATATTTCCGTTTAGGCATAGGTATTATTGACAAAGACGTTAATTTGTTTCACTATGTGTGATTGTGCACCACTGCCAATGCAGTATCGAGAAAAAAAAATCTACTCATTTAAATATATATAGCACCTTCGACTAAGGCGCTAAACAAATGATTAACTATTTGTACAACAGAATAGTGTAATGAAATCAGTTGATGAGAAGGATGGTGCTACATGGGTATAATGATGAGTCCTGAAACAAGCGATAATGAAAGTGACAATGAGTGATTTAGTGATGAGCGAGTGGGGATGAATGGGTCGGGAAGATGAGCGGGAGGGGAGGTGATGATGGGGAAGGGAAGTTGACTAAGCAAGGGGAAATAATAAGTGAGTTATCAACTGAGAGTACACAGCTGTGTGTGTTTGTTTTTGTTTAGCTTGCGCCTCCCATTTTTTCTTGAGGCTGTGGAATGAGCGGTGCTGGCAATTACGGGTGGCACTTGCCGTTTGTACAAGAGCTGGCTATGAGCAAACGGGTTCAAGTTCATTTCAAGTTCATTTATTAGGTATAGCTCTGTGAGCCATTCAACTCTTGAAACTGGTGCGACCGCAACAAACAAAAAACAAAAACATGAACAAAAAACATCTTAAATTTCGATTTAAAGCTTTCGTGACTGCAGGGATTCATCTTCTTGGTTCTTTCGATAAAGTCACGTAGAAGGGAAATAATAAAATAAAAATTTTTATTATGTTTTATTTTTCTTATTTTTGTATTTCTCTTCTACGTGACTTTACCGAAATAACCAAGAAGAAAAAAACATCTTAAAGTGAATATGCGACTGAGTGCAAACAGAAAATCCAAGAAAAGACGGTAAAATATTGCAGAAAAAGCACCGTACACAAAAATGTGCAAAAAACCCCAGTGGGATACATCCCCCAGTACATGTTCCATTGCCATTGTGGGGCTTGGCCGTGCCCCAGTGCTCTATCCCTCTTGTTGGGTGCACTGACACCAAACGGGCGGCTGCCCTTGCTTTCCCACCGCGCGCGACGCCCGTTGCGCCGAGTGTCAGCGCCCTGGCAAGGTGCTCGGGTGGTCGCGGATGCTTCTGCAGTCTTTTTAACTCCTTTATATTAAGTTCGCTTGCTTGCTTGCTTGCACGCTTACGACCATGCAAATCTTTCAGTCGTTTTTTAACCCACTTCCCGTGATCCAATCGAGCTGACATTTTGCACACAGACTCGTTGTGCGTGACAATTTCTTTTCGTGAAAATTTTTTTCCAAAATTTTACACTTTTTAGGAAAAAAAAATTATATGTAATTACCAATTGCTTAATGGTGGCAGGCAATCATCTGACCCATAGGTGGCAGCCATCTCAAGCCAGAGGACGAGAGGACTCTAGCCGCCCGTTTCAAAGACCAATGTGGGCTGGGTTGTGGCCCATTGAACACGTATATAAAGGATTTATAGTGAAAAACGGGTTAATTTTTTATAAACCGGGCTCACGTCTGAATGAGGACGTTCGTGGGAGTTGCCGTACTCTCCGGATATTCAGTTGCTCGGGAAGATGAGACGCAGTCCAAACTCTGGGGTCATTAAAAAAAGAAATCCTGGAAGATTTCGTAGTCCCGGCAAAATCGTAATCAATGGAGACTAGGCTCTAAGGAAGCTGTCTCGGGTGTGGACCAATCAACTTCAAGGACAGTGCATATCATTACCATTATCAGAGTTGTTTCTTTTTGTTTGCATTTTGACTGCTTGTGTTGCGGTTATTGCAAACATGATGCCTTGTATAAAGGTGTCAGTTTTGTACCAGTTTAAAGGGTAAAAACCTACTACTTTACTTGATTTATGTTGTTATGAAATATGGCCAGAGTATTACTACGGACAATTATCTTCTGGAAGATTATTTTAATTGACTTCATTAAAACACATTTCCTAGACGACAATGCATTCCCCTAAATTGTAATACGCATACCAAACTTTAGCCTTCAAACACGGGGAGAAAAGTCCATCTTATAATCTCTAGAATACCGTAATTCCTGAGTGTGGCTGTAGACCCGTTAGTGCCTTGAATATGCTGTAGAACCCACTGGCTTATCATATACACACACACATTGCTACGGATGCATTTGACTTGAAGTGCTGCCCAGTAGCAAAGCTAATCAAGTGCTGTCGGCAGTACATCTGCACCATGACCCAAAGGCGAGATGGGGCCATATGTAATCCTAGGATCGGGATGAAAAATGAACAGGCAGGACATTTCATTCCCTGCGTTTGGGGGTCCATGCCAACCACGCTACACCAATGTGCAGCCAGCTTCAATTATAATTATGATACTGTATTAAATCATATTGCGCTGTAGATTTTGAGCAAATCCTGGACGCGTTATTGAATGACAATACATGGCAATGTAACGGCGTGCCTAGAAACGTATTCAGCAATTATGTTAAACAAGATCCCCCTTCACTAAGCAAGCACATAAAGCTCTGAGCAATGTAATAAAATGTTCTTCTGCAATCTGTACGCAACGTACATTTTATTGACTACAGCAGCTCAATGCAACATGTGTTTTTTAGATGGGTACCAGGTCAAATATGGGGGGTGGGGGGCAATGCACATGTATCATCACAGTTTAGATGGAGCACTTAATTTCTGAATTCCACCACCTCTGTCCACCCAGCAGTATTATAAATGTGTACACTACAAGTTGGTCGATTTGGCGGGGTAAAATGTGGGTACTCCCACAAATGAAGACCTCTGGCTGCCATAGGAGCACGTTCTCTTGGTATTCCAACCTCCTGAGAATCAAATGTTACGTGATTGAAACGTAACTCTTTCTATTCGTGGTGTCTCCCTCCTAGAATACAAAGTGTAATAACGGCACGCTGTGCCAGGTGGGAGCAATCCGAGAGAAACAATTCTGTGTTAAACCATGATGCGTTACTCAATTTTCACAAATAATCTCCTACTTATTGGAAAGCCACGATGTTCTGCATTCCTAGGATGTCCGTGCAAAAAGAGATGTTCTAGCTCGTCGATCTTTCACCTTTTCATGAAAGTCAGTAGGAAGTAGAGCTTCCCGGCAATGGCTTTGGTTACGTCACTGCTGACAGAAATGCTTCCAAACGCCCTCTACACCAGTGTTTCTCAACCTTGTTTTGGCCCGTGGAGTCGCTCAGCCGATGCAAACATTTCTGCGGACCGCCCACTCCACTCCACCCCACCCCACCCACCCCACCCACACCCCTGGTGCCAACAGGCATTCACGTCTCTCAGCTCTAAATACCACTCATCCTCAATGATTCTTGTTAATGGAATATAAAAAAGCATTTTAAAGGGTGTTTATTTTGGGGGGGGGGGGGGCGAGGAGGGCGGCATTTAGATGTTAGGGTAGTTTACCTAATTAAAAAAAATATCACTAAAAATGTTAGTTAATGTCCAAAAAAAGGTACAAACGTTGTCATTATTTCCGGATCAACCTGCATTTGCGTCACAGCTCTGCGGGACCACCTGGAGGAACGTCGCGGACCACCTGGTGGTACCAGGGACCACACTCTGAGAACCACTGCTCTGGAAGGGGCACTCTATAATTCTCTCTAAACCAGTGGTTCTTACTCTTGGGTTTTTTTCCGGTAAAGTCACGTAGGTAAAAATAAAAATTAATAAAAGCAAAATAAAAATCACGACGTTTCAGAGGCAACACAAGCTTCCGTCTTCAGGTGGAACCGTCACAGCACGATTGCTGTATCAAGTATTAATTTACTTTATTAATTATAATTTTATTTTTTACCTACGTGACTTTACCGAAAAAACCTAAGAGTATGAATCCTTGCAGTCACGAAAGCTTCAAATCTAGAACCAGTGGTTCTTCATGTGGGGGGTGCGAGACGTGTGGCTTCTTTTAGAAGGTAACTCGTCGAAAGACGAATTAGGCACGGGCACGTAAGTACAACTTACTTTGTTTCATCAAACCTATGTATTTTATTAACATGTGTTTTTTTACAATTGAGAACCAAAGGGTTGCAAGGCTGCAGTGAAGGTTAAGTATCACTGCTCTAGTGGAAGCACTTCCGTCAGCAGGGAGGTCAGCAAAGCAATTGCAGAGCTGCCTCTCTACCTTTTTACTGAATTTCATGAACGGTGAGAGATCAATGGGGTAGAATACCTCTTGTTCATAGACATCTTCGCAATGTAGAATATATAGTGGCTTTCTAATAAGCAAGATATTATTTGCGCAAATCGAGTAATGCACCGTGGTCTAACAAAGAATGGTTTCTGTCCAATTGCTCCCACTGACACAGCATGGTGTTATTACACTTTGCGATTTAGACGTTGTTCCAGGTTAGATATGGTTATTTGGGTGTTGCAAATGTATTAATTATATGAAAATTTTAAAGACGCGTACATTTGTATCCTCTTAGCAAAGTAAGAAGTTTATTTTTGGAAGGAAGTGTAAACTATTTTGTGTTCGCGCTAATAAATTTAAAGAGCAATTTTTGTCCGAACAAACACCGCTTATGAAATATAAAAAAAACAATAACAATGGTGACCATGGAAACTCGGCGTTTGACAGAAAAACAAACAAATGCAAAACAATGCCGGCGTTTCCCACAACATGGGTGGCGCACGCTGGGATCTGGCGTGCGGCGAGCATCGTCGGGACCTTGAGCGCCAGCAGCCGGAGAGAGTTGCAGAGGAACGGGAGCGGGGCGACATTTCGGGAAAATAGCGTGCTTGTTGATGACAGGTTTTTTTTCACTTGCATTTATTTGGTATAGTCCTGTGAGCCCTTCGGCTCTTGAATCGGGTGCAACCCGCAACAAACAAAAAACATGAACAAGAAAACATCTTAAAGTGACTATGCGCAAACAGAACAATCCAGGACAAAACTGCAAAGTCTTCCAGAAACAAAGTTGATACGCGGTCCGTACACGCAGGGATGTAGCTATACCTATTGAGTGTGAAGGCAGTGCAACTGCACTGGAGATCACGGGGCTGGAGGGGTTGGGGGGTGGGGGCTCCTGCACCCAGCTACAAAGGTGGGAGGGAAATGGGACAGGGGGGGGGGGGTCCCATTTTAATTCCTTGAACAATTTTTTTTACGAGGTAAGGCCCACTGAGCTCTCTATAGCTCTTTTTCAGAAGCGACCTGGCCACATGATAGCTCAAAGAAGTGGATTATCACGTGGAAATGTATAGTAGTAGCTTAATACTGTTAAGTGCACGGTTCTAAATGTGGAGGGAAAAACCAGGGGACCCGGATAAAAATCCACGCGACCACGGCGAGAACATACAAACTACAAATATACAGCGTGCATCAAGGTCGGCATCAAACCCACGACCTCCTGCATATCAGGCGAGGTAGTTAACATCTCGTCACCGTGGCACACGCCCTTGCCAACAACGCTACGCCACTGGCCGTGTGAATGGTACGAGTTCACTGTGACTCATCTTGGTTCTTTCGGTAAAGTCACGTAGAAGGGAAAAATAAAATAGTAAAAAAATATATATCAAAATAATTAAATTAAATAATAAGCATCTAACATAATAAAATAATTATTTTATTTTATAATGTTTTATTTTTATTATTTGATTATTTCCCTTCTACGTGACTTTACCGAAAGAACGAAGAAGATGAATCCCTACAGTCACGAAAGCTTTAAATCGAAATTCACTGACTGTTGTTGCTTGCACTCTGTTCAGTGAAAACCGTTGCCTGTAAGCTGACGTGCTCCGTTAATCGAACAAAGATGTATTTTTTATTTTTTTTCCCTGCTGGGCTGATTGAATAAGAGCACGACCCAAGGCAAACAAGCAATTATGGATGCAAAGGCGATGGAGTAGATTGGATGCATGATGTGTTCCACTTTAGCTGAAAAAGAGGTCAAAACCGGTCGCTGTCATTATGGAATACATGGCAGGAACTAGAATTATAAATTAGAAAACGCACCTCGTGTGAATGCGCACACAGCATAAGGGATGTATGTATGTTGAACTTCTTTTGCACCGTACGTAGTCAACCGTGCTCATCAGAGGTGCAGCAGAAGGACAACAAACTAAACAGAAAAAGCACTTCATAAGAAATGAGCTATCAATTAAAAGTGCAAAGCTCCGGTGACTTCCTAATATCGGAAGGAAGAGTGTTCCAGACGGCCGCAAAAGCCCATCTGAAAGTGCGTGATGCAGAGTGGCCACCTTTGTTCGATAGCTAGCCAAGAAAACTTCAGCAGATGACTGATCCCGGCCCCTTAACTAACAGACGACACTTGTTTTTCTTGACTCTTAATTTATTTAACCTAGTTGTTGGCAAATAAATGTATGTATTTGTTACTTGCATTCAATGACACACGCTAGATCACTAATATTGAAATGAAGGTAAAGTGCCATTGTGCTGAAAAGTAAAATATTTATTTTCATGCAATGTAATAATTTCAGCTTCAAATAAATTTGCAATGGTTAATTCTAAAATAAATATCTTTGAAAAGGAGGAAACTTTAGTGCCAAGAGGATGCGCCAGAGTCAACTTTCTTCTGGTCATCTGGCTTTCGTTAGGCACATATGTAATTATATGCAAGCGATGGGGGGGCAGCGGCGTTGAAGTGGTTTATTTATCATGAATAAAAATTATTATCATGGTCTGTTCATCTTGCCGAGCCAGGCGACAGCCACTTCCTCAGCAGTGCGGCGGAAGGAGGGGGGCCCTGAGACCATCGTTGAGGGGGGCCACTCGTCGACACATCGACAGAGTGCGCAATGGTCACGCTGCACGCGGTCCCTGGCCGGTACGGAACCTGTTGAGTAGGGCCCACGACGGTCGCCAGGTCGCCAGGTCGCCTTGAAGACGAACCAACGGTCGAGTCGTCATTGAGCAATTGTTTTTTGTTGGAGACACCACACGGAGTGTCCCGTGACGAGCGGGCTCGTGCCAGGTCAATTATGTCCGTGGTGTAGAGGGAGATTCTCTCGTGTCTGCATGAATATTCTCCTCCCATCTGAACCGTGGTGGCGAGATGTTAACTCCCTCGCCTGGTATGCAGGAGGCTGTGGATTAAATCCCGACCTTTGACGCCTGTTGTATATTTGGAGTTTGCCTAGTCTCTCTCCCTGTGGTCGCGTAGATTTTTCTTCCGATCCGCCGGGTTTCTTCTCCACATTTAGAATCAACGTACGTTTAGTGTATTTGGTTGCTATAAAATTCCACGTGATACCCCACTTTGTTGAGCTAACATTTGTGGCCAGGTCACTTCTGAAAATAGAGCTACATAGCTCCAGTGGGCCTTACCTGGTAAGTAAAATAAATAAATGGACAATAGGGCCTTCTCACGACGAATGTAAGGGGAGACATGATGATGATGATGATGGTGCGCGTCGTCGAATGCGGTTGGACGTCATCCAGCTTTGCGCGCGACGGCCGACCATCGGAGCGGTGCTTGTGGTTGCGTAGTGGAGGGCGAAAGCGCCGGGATGATGTGCGCACCCCAAGCCAGAGCCGTGTGCCCCTGGTTGCCGAGGAGGTTGTCACCCGCCCAGACCATTGACCGAGGTGGCTGCGCCGCGTGAGAGGACTGCCCAATGATGGCACGAAGAGTGTAGTCCTCGGGGGGGGGGGGGGGGAGTCTCGTGTTCGCAGTGATTGGCGAACTGTGCGTATGGAACCCCCAGTAAAACTTGAGTTTCAATTCCCATTCCCTGCTAAGAGCAGTGGCTGGCGAGCGATCATCTGAACTGGTCCTTGCCACCATGCAACACGAACCTGCAATGAAATTGGGCTCCTGTGAGCACGGCATGGTGAGACAATCCGGCAATGGATTGACAAAGAGCCGCGCGTTATTATAGTTATACATTTTTTTGTATTCACGATGGGCTAACGTCATGTTTGGGCTGATGGAATAAACAAGGGAAAACAAACTGTACGACAACGATAAAAACAAGATAGTGAAAATATGATTGAATCAAGCCGTGAACACGAATCCTGGCAATTCCTCTAATTGCGGGAGTGCATTCCTCCTGGAGTGCCTGTACAGTGTAATGAAATACGCAGTGTGTGATGTTTACGTGTACAATCGTGACGCGCAGTGGCTGCTCGATTGTCGCGCAACTATAATGGAAGCAGATGGGATGGACGATTACCGAAATGCCTTGACGCGGAAGCTTTTAGCCAAACCGTATTAGAAATGTTGCCCTGGATTATATCGCGTTGGTTTAATCCTCGTCGTGAAATCTCCTCTTTGGGAGCGGCAAGCTGGAACCGGGGCTGTGTGCGCGAGCGAAGGCCACAAGTGTCGCCGTTCATCCCGGCTGGCGGTGAGGACATCTGCCAGGTCCCTCGTTCCTAGGCCTTTTGAGCCTTCATGCCTTGCCAGCATGGGATTCTTTCTTTTTTTCCCACCACAATCAATCTCACTCGGCAGCTACACTGCCTGAGGGGAATGCGTTAAGCTCTTGTTTATATTCGTTATTGGGTTTTTTTTGCAAAAGCAAAAAAATATATTTCAAATTTAGCCGGGTGTTTTATAAAACTGAATCAGGCTTCCCTCTCCACCTTGATTGCTTGTTTCACCCATGTCCACTAAAGTGTTACCTTCTTCACACTTACTGCTTACAAGCTTAATTAAAGAGTACAGAAATTGAATAAATGTTGGCCTTGTGCAAAAGCAAATGAATGAAACTAATGGATTTTGACAGCGGTATCCTTAACCTCTGCATGGGGATGAAGGAATAATGAGGCACACGGACATTTATTTATTTCCTCGATTGAGCTGCCAGCGTGGATGACCTTAATGTCACTCTGATTCACCTTAACTTCAAAGGATAATCCTGCTCTTAGCCTTTACCTCCTGAGCACAGGAGCCCCCCCCCCGCCCTCCGACAATATGCTACATCCAGTGACATGTAACAAAGTTGCTTGAAAATGCAACCATTTTTTCAAGAGTGAATTGCAAGCTGATTTCAAATCATCGCAACAATAACACTCCCAGAGCTTCCGGGGAGGTTGTGATAAATTGCGATTCACGCCCCTCCTCCCCTCTCCATTACTGCGTCTTTATTGTTGCCGGGCGTAGGTGCCGTTTGATTGCTGTTTGTCGAGGAGACTTCACGGGAGATCGTCCGCAATTTATCAGTGCCGCTTTCAAATGGGCCGTTGGAAATCCATCGATGCCGAGAGCACCAAATGTGTGCGGTTTCTCATCCGCGACCGGCACAAGTGCTGCAAAGAGAGCAAAGAATGCCGGGTCGCATTGTTGGCCTGAATGCTATAGATTCACTTTTTTGAACAACCCAGCGCAGCACGAGAGGAGAAACGTGTACGTGTGTTTGTGCTGTCGAACCGGAGCCGGTCATGTGCTCATTTAGGCTGGCCTGCCTACGATCCGTCTTGGGTTTAACCAGGCTGGATTGTGTGAGCAGCTCACAAATCCTTGAAAAATCTGGACAAAGTCCCATCGGTGAGCTCCTCCGGCAGGCAAGGCTGCATTGGCTGGGTCATGTAGCCCGCATGCCTAAACAGCTTTTGTTTGGCCGGATAGAGGGGACTAAACAAGCACGGCACAGGCTAGAGAGGAGATGGAGTGATGTGGTACAGGAGGATGTGGAGCTGAGTGGACTTGCCAATGACTGGTACCAGCAGTGTCAAGATCAGCCTCTGTGGAGGAGGCTCGTAAAGGACGCTCCTGGGCAGTTGGAGGCAGTCGCCCTCCAACAACAACGGAGTGTGGAGGAGCAACGCTCACAACAATGAGCGGCGCGACGGGTGGCTAAAGCACAGCAAGTTGGCACAGGTGGTGCATCGGCCACTCATCTCAGTAGACCCGTGGCACCTGGGTCTGCCCCGTGACCTCCTGCCAGTGGGCGTTCGACACTTCACGTGGCCTCAAGGTGCACATGGCCTGGCACAAGCGTCGTGGTGACATCACCGCCACTTATTGGCGAATGACGGTTGTTGTATTTGTCACCAAACAAACAAGAGCCCGATTCATGTGGACGAGTGGTTGTTCCCAAGATGGCTGCAACTGTGACAGTTAATGGTGAGGGTATGTTTGACCAGCAAAGCTTGGTGAATGGGGAGACCTGCGACCGGTTTGGATGCCACTCGCTGCTGATGTCAGCCGAGGTCGGGAATCAAACTCTCGGGTGCTCGAAGCGTCATGTGCTTACCGCTGCACTCGCGCTCCACCCCTAACATTTTATTCCTTCACACCTTATTTTTTGTTGTTTTCTCATTAAAAAAATACTTGTATCATTAATGTTTCCAGCTTAGCGGGGGGCAGGGGGGGGGGTCGTATTTTACCTCTCCTATAGCTGCCCTCGACACTGATTGGAAATTCCCAGCAGATGTTTTTGCCCCTCTCCTATTGAACACCGACGTGTTGTACCGGGCCGTGTTTTTTTTCGCGAAAAAAACACAATATGAAAAAAATGAACATTCCCAGCTTCCTTTTTCGTAAAAGAGACATGGTGATTGCCGATGGACTCTCTGAATTGCTTGTGTTTTATGAAAAGAAATTCGCACCTTGGGCTGAACAATTTGCCGCAAGGGAGAGAGGAGAGAGAGAGAGACTGGTGGCCCAAAAACAGTCTCGAAGTGGCAGCCGAACGGAGGCACGCGCGCAGAGGAACGATGATTGATTTGTGGCGGTGGAATGGGAGCGGGCGCGCACACGCAGGAACAAATGCCCAGAGTGACGGAACTGGACTTGACAAAGTGTCTCAACCGATGCTCCCATTCCAAATGGTCCCGGAGAAAATTCCAAAGCTGAAATGGTTTTCTCGTTTCGTAACACAGCACTTGTGCAAGCTGGTCGTTCGTAATAGAACGTGCCAATACAGTGTCGTTAATGTCATTCGGGGATGTAATGGCACGATGGTTTTGTGTGTGTTCCCCCGCACCTGCAATTCGCGTGGTTGGCAACGTACGGTGCGAAAGAAGTTCAATGTTACACGCAAACATGGTTAGCACACTGCGCTCTGAACGCTACCTGAGTTATATTCCTAGCCTTGGCCGACATCAGTGGCGAGCGATGTCTGAAAGGGTCCTGAGACTCGCCCTTCACCAGCACTCGCTCACGAGCATCGCGAAGTGTGGCCAAACACCTCGGCGATCAACACGGCATGTGGGGGAGACTTTTATCCAATAGTGGGCGGTAAATTAATGACGCTTATTACTATGAGACAACAGGAGGTAGTGTTGGGTGGGAACACATGCAGGGGTAGACAAGGCCAGATTATCAAGACCGGAAATGGAGTGGTAGCCACAGGTTTGTGACCCAGGAGAAAACCTGAGGCCAGATCGTTGGATACTGTGAAAGCAGACCATGGAGGTCCGATGATAACTTTGCAACAATTGCAAGACCTCGCTGAAGGAAATATAAGCGTGGCGGCATTAACGGCATTGACCGTGATGAACTCTTTGACCTTGACGCTGATGGCATTTTTTCTTTTGTATATAGGCTGTCCTGGCCCGCGTGTGTGTGTGTATGTTGAACTATGCTGTCAAGGTGCTCCACAGCCATCTCGCACTTTGGTGGGGGACCCCACTCACAATTGCACGAGGGGGCTTTTGTGATGGGCCGCTTTGTGCTCCTGAAAGCTGTCGCGATGTGGGGCGACTTTGATCATCGGGCCAAAATGAACGCAGAAGTTGTATGGGAGAGCAGCCTCTTGGCCTTGGATTGTGAGGACCCAGACCCCTCCACCCCCCCCCCCCCCCAAAATGTATCCAGCTTTATTGTAATTTAAACGAATTACTGCAGAGCAGCGATACATTATATGGGAATTTTGGTAATTAAACCAGTTATCGCCTGACGTATAAAATACTTTTTTTACGCTAATTTAGCTTTAAAAGTCATACGTCACATTTACAATCCAGAACGGAAATAACGGAGGTAAATAATAGTGGAGCGCTTGACATACGGGCATGCACGGTCATGCATGGTGCTGCGTCTCGGTAGCCTAGTAGGAAGCATCTGTACAAAAACATCCTGCAAGTGGCTGGAACTCCAGGCACTGACACCACCAAATACAAAGATCCCCCGTATAGCCTTAACAGACTGTTGGGGCAAGTGCTGTTAGCAAGCACCTGTTAATGCTGTCATGGCACACAAGGGGGTGGGTGGCCAGCACCACGCCCGACCGCCTTTGTCTCCCGATTGTCGATTTTTACACACTAGGTACTCATTTAAGTCCGAGTCGACCTAGGGGGAAGCCCAGGACCAGTTCAGATGTTCGTCACCTGTGTTGCCCATGCACGAGAATCGGACTTGGATCGCCAAGGTTCGTAGCGCAGCGCGCTCACCGCTGCGCCACCACTCCCCACCACCAACACCACCAACACCACCAACACCCGCTGGCATCTCCTGGCCAGAAGGCGCCCGCACTTGAAAGCGGGCTGTGTTGTGGAGGCCTGGGCTGTGGCGGGGTGTGAATGCGAGGGTAAAGAGTTGTGAGGACACCCAGAGGGGCTTGACCCTCCTCTGACTCCTCGGGGTTTGTTTGGAATCTCCGGGTGCCTCGCCCTTTGAAGACCCCCACGGGGGCCACGTGGAGGACGAAAGAGTGCGCGCCACGGAGAGAGGGGCGGCATCTGTGATGCGGTTAGCCAATCGCATGCTCAATGTGTAAACACTGCCGTCGTCATCGTCGCCATCGGTCACGTTTCAATCCACTGCTGGGTGACGATCTCACGCGGCAGGTTTTCTACGGTGACTCCAGATTCATCCTGCATGAAGCGAAACGCTCGTTCGGGGAATTGGCCAACAATCCAAACGTAGCAGGAGCCTCCTGAAAAAAACGCCTTGACACTCAATGCAGCTTTTCTGTAAAATGCATCATCACCATTACGAGTCCTGGTCAATGCAGTGCTGGATGAAGGCCTCCCCAAGTCATCACCATGCAAATTAAAAAGATCCCCCGTATAGCCTTGACTGTTGAATGACTTCAGGTGTGGGTAGAGGAGATATGGGATGTCTTTAACCTGGACATGATCATGGCTAATGGGGTTGGCAGTGCCAATTCCAATGGTAAATTGTGTGTGTTTTTTTTAACGTTACATAAACCTCGAGCAGCCCACCCCTGAGCAATGTGGTAGCATCGAGCACTGGCGAAATCAAATGGGAACGGTCTCGCATCCTAAATTTCGATTTAAAGCTTTCGTGACTGCAGGGATTCATCTTCTTGGTTCTTTGGGTAAAATCACGTAGAATAGAAATAATAAAATAATAAAAATAAAACATAATAAAATAATTCTCACGACGTTTCGGCCACAACGCAAGCAGCCGTCCTGCTTACCGAAAGAACCAAGAAGGGGTCTCACATCCTGTTTTGCCGGTGCTCTGCTGCGACGTCAACTGCTGCTGCTGCACACGGCAGCGAGTTTGACCATGGGGGCAGTGTACAAGCCATCGCCACTTCCCGTGAGCGGAGCTCTGCTCTCGAGCTTCCTGCTGCCCTGTCCTCCCAGGTGGCCGCACTTCCATTTGTTGTTCCTTCGCCCCCCCGGCCGCCCTGCCTGACCCCCCCACCCCCCCCTCTGGCAATTTCCCTTGCCAAGTGCCGCCCAGCCTCTTGCGTAACAACTCGGTCTCGGCTTTGTGTCATGTCCGTGGGCCGAGGAATGTAGTTCGTACGTTACGTTGAACTTCTTTCGCGCCGTACGTAGCCAACCGTGCTAATCGTAAGGTGCGAATATCGGTATCTACGTGTCCTCGGGCAGGATGTGGAGTTGGCGGTACGGCGGTTGGTGTGTGCCGTGCTCTGAAATCCGGGGACCAGGTTTTCGATTCCCAGCCACGGCTGAGGTCGTCGGCCGCAAGTGACGTCGGAACCGTTTAGTTTGTCGTCCTTCCCCCGGGGCACCTCCGATTAGCGCGGTCGGCTACGTACGGTGCGACAGAAGTTCTATCATAGATGCAAGTGCAACTGGTCCCGCTCTCTACCTGCCCAGCACCTTGACCAACCCCACCAGCTCGATGAAGGATGGTCAAGCAAAACCCCATGGACGAGGTGGCGTGGGGAAGCCCTTCATCCATCGGGAGAGTGAGAATAGCTGGAATGTTTTTTGTTGTTGTTGCTTCGTTTAATATGTAAAGACCGTTGGTATTCCACTGTTGGATGAGGGCCTTCCTACACTGTGTGGATCTTGACGATTATTTGACCATGCTTCACCACCCTGTTTATTCCGAGTTGGTCAAGATGGGGGAATAGACGTCCAAGCATAAAAAATAGTGTGCAATTATTTATTTTGCTGTTCACCACATAACTCTAAACCTATAACAGCTCATGATCCAATCACCCAGAAGCTGGAGAGTGTATGCATGGGTCAGTTTGCGCTGAAGAGAGCTTTGAGAGGTGAGGTGAGGCTTTCCTAGGTAAATGTAGGGCATGGTTATTCCTAGGCAACTGAAGGGCACTTTTACCATTATTGAATACTGTAGTTCCTGCAGTGAGAGGGAATGGAGAGAAAGTGCCACCCGACTACTGGCGACGTTTTCCCTCTGTCTCAATGCAGACAGGACCCTCCAGAAAACATCTGAGACTCGGTGACACCTTCATGGATAAACGACAATTATTGCACTTCGTTTTTACTCTGATTAGCGCAGTGGGCTACGTACAGTGCGAAAGAAGTTCACCATACATACGTTTCAAGGTATTAGGAAATTAAGTTTCATGTGTTAATTTGTTGACATGCTTATACTTAAGCGTGCGTTTTCTTTATTGAGTCGTCTTAGAATGGAAAAATGTACAAGCATTATTATTATTACCATTTACCCCAAGAGGATGGTCCCATACAAAACAGGACACGGTACAGTGCTGCAGGGATGGGCGAACCCCGTGAGTTTGTGATTCTGCGGAAGCCAAAGGAACCCCCCCCCCTTGCACAGGATCCCACCCTCTGTGGGATCCTGTGCAAGAGACCCGACCCATCATTTTTCCTCCGCGTGGAAGGTCTAGAGAGTGCCCTTTAATTGTTTCCTATGGGACCCCGTGTGGAATCGATGTTGTGTTTGGAGGGTTTTTAATGTGGCTTCGGCCAAACCACACGGGTTTTTGTTGTTGTTTAAATGTTCTCTCGTGTTAACAGTTATTTAATCCATTTCCAGTTGGGTCTGGGGAAGAATAAACCGAACGGCGTGGATAAATAAGTGTTGCAATTTCCAGAACATGCATTTCACAGCATGAAAGGATTAAAGAGAAGTTCTGGAAATCAGTTGCAAAATAAAAAGCGGAGTGGGTTCTTTGTGTTTTCTATGCACGTCAATTTAAATATAGATTTTTGCAATCACAATACCAATATGTGTGAATGTTAGTATTGATCATTTGCTATATATAACCGATATGCTAATGTTCCTTAAGCTCATGTCAATTCATCCAAATGTAATAAATTAGATGAAAAATACCAACGAGGCCACCAGTATAAACTAGATTTTTTTTTTAAAGCTTAATATCACAAGCTTAGATAATGACAATTCATAACATTTCTGAAGGTGTGATGATGGATGACATGCCTGTCGTGTGCCAACTGGTGTACAGTATAGCACACAAGACGTGTGTGTGTAGTATGAAAAATAAAAGAGTAGCAACTTTAGATTCAGTAGAGCAGTTCGGTTATCATGCGCCCACATAGCCGTTGCCCTGACGTGTTGAACAATGCATTGGTTCGTTGATGAACGGTTGATTCTTATGCTCGCAATACATGCATCAAACATCCCCGTATGAGCATAGATGTTTTTTGTGTGTGATTCGTATGTGTTTAGCATGTCGTGGGTTTAACAGGGTGCGTCGGCGGTGCAGTGATTAAGCGGACTGCACTGTGAACCCGTTGCCCCGAGTTCAATTCTCATGATCAGTGGCAGGCGATCTCTTAACGGGTCTTAGCTCCCCGTCCACTTGCACCAGACCGGTAGCGCGACCGGCATGGCGATTCGTGGTCAAATGACGACGAAGTCTGAACGGGGAGACCCTTCATCCAGCAGTGGTTTGACAAGGGGCTGGTACAGTCCATTCTCCTATAACACATGATTTCATCGCATGAATTGTATATAGAATGCAATGAAAGTATTAGTGAACACATTTTTATATAACGCGGCTGCGAATTGGGTATACAACGCGACTCTAGTGAGCGGAACTGCGTGGTGCGAGTAGGAATACATGGTTGTACAGCTGCCTTTGCGTGGCATCGCACAAGGTGGGATGCTGCTGGATGCTTCTCGATGCGACCCACACACCTCGGTCTTTGTCCAGTCCTGCATATGTATCTCACGTGTTTATCGCGGACTGTGCTTTACCATATGTTATATATTATTTATTATAACGCGATTTTTCCATAACGGGGTGTTATTCAGGAACGCAACTCTCGCATTATAGGAGAACAAACTGTATATTTAACCCAGTTTTAACACCACCCACTACAGCCACCGCTACCATTGACCACATTGTTAAACAATTGTTTTCTTGAATTGGCCGCGTGGGGTGTGGTGAGAATGGACCCTGGAGCAAGCAATGAAACGAGGACCTCTGTCCAATTTCCCTCCTTCATCGCTCGGTGCCTGGGCTCCACGGGCCAGTGGGGAATTGGGTCACCACGGCGGCGAGATATTCAGAGGTTCCATGTTCTCCACGTGGTCGCGTGGATTTTTCAATTGGGTCCTCCGATTTTCTCCCCACGTTTCGAAACGGTGTGCATCTCGAGTATTCGACTGCATCTAAATGTCCACGTGATAAGCCACTTTGTTTACCTATCAGTTGTGGCTCGGTCGCTTCTGCAAAAAAGAGCTATATGGCTCAGTGGGCCTTACCTGGTAAAAAATAATGAAGTCCGCTCCTACTCACCTGCCATCCGACGCAATGCCGCTGTCTTGAAACCGTGACCCTGAATGGGGGCAAAATTTCCTTTTCATTGAGGTGTGAGGTGGGGTGGGTGTGAGTTGTTCACCACCATTACTCTTCACCAATGCCTTTTACAGCAAATCCGCATTGTAAACAACGCGGCGTTTCGAATGCTTTGCAGTCCACGTGACCGCCGTTGTGTGCTGCTGTGGAACGTGTCTTCCAGTTCCCCGAGTGCGGCTTCTACGGGATGTTTGACAAGATCCTCCTCTTCCGGCACGACCTGAGTGCCCACAACATCCTGCAGCTGCTCACGTCTGCGGACGACATTCGGGATGGAGACCTGGTGGAGGTGGTCCTGTCTGGTGAGAGCACGGGCTGGGATCACTCGTAGGGAATGTTTCTCCCGCACTGCCATGCCGGGCACGGCAGTGAGAATGGCTCGACAACGACATAAGAGATTGGTGCCAGAAAGATTTGGCCCTACTTGAGGATGTTGGCACAAGACGGAGGAAAGTGGAGACAAATGACGAAATGTGCAGTTGACACCTGTGGGATATCTGTTCATGGCTCGTGATGATGATGGCAGCTCACCCTGGTACAGGCACAGCCTGGGACTTCTTGCTGGTGCAAAGGCCTCCATTAGCAGGAGCTCTGCAGAGTCCCTCTAAAGAGGGTATATAGGCCTACTCTTCCACGCTGGCCAGGTGCACTGGCAGAGGTGGGAGCACACCCACACTTTACCCAACCGCACGCGACCTGCCCATCGTTGAGCTACGGTGTCCTCGTTTACACTGCTGTGGGTGGACAGAGGAAAGGAACATTTTATAAACTTGCTCTCCAACACACCGGCGTGCTGCACTAGTGACGAATTGGCACGTTCTGTTTACGTGACAACTCTGACTAGTTGGCTGTGTCGGGTGGCAGCGGGTTTAACGACACCTTTAGATATTTACGCGATCTAACCCAAGCAATGCAAATGCCTCCCCCCCCTCCCCTGTGCCATTAACCCTCTCAAAAAAAGTTCCCCATATTTCAAAATGACAATGACCGTTTTGACCTCTCCCGGTCGGTTAAAATGTAACCTCTCCAGTCATCTTCATTGCATTTGCATCCGTAATTGATTACTTTCCTTGGGTTGCACTCATACTCAATCATCCCAAGGAACGAAAACACATCCTTTGTTCTCATTGTGATTGGCACGGTTGGCTTATTTATTGCGCGAAAAGAAGTTCAACATACATACACACAGAGATGAAGATCCCCCGTAGAACCTTAGCAGGCAGTTGGGGCAAGTGCTGTTGGCGAGCACCTTGCATACATACCTGGCCATGCCTCTACATCACCACGGCATGGTGTAGAACCCTCTGGGGTTTTTTTCCGCACCCAGGGGCCGGCCTTCGTGATTTTCCCACCCAAGGTGAGGCTAGAGAATGCCGACCCCTAGTGTATGTTTTCCGTGGATCCTTTTGTAATCAGTCTTGAATTTGAGTTCACGATTTAGGAACATCTAATCATATTTTGTTCGGGATGTTCTTGCTCTGGGGGAATGGTTTTGCAGTGATTATCTCATTGATTATCTCATTGCCTTCTGAAACCAAAGACTTGAATTTGATTCCTGCCAATGGATAACATCAGCGGCGAGTGATATCCGAATGAGTCCTGAGCCCTGCTTGAAAGCAAACAAACATTTTTATCGTACAAGGTAAAGCCCATAATCTAGGTTTTTTTTGGGTTAGATCCTGTAAATATATAAATGGGTCGTTAAAACCCGCCACCACCCGACACAGCCAACTAGTAAGGGTTGTCACGTAAACAAAACGTGGCCAATTCGTCACTAGTACAGCACACCGGTGCGTTGGAGAGCCAAGCCACAACAAGGTAAAGACCCAGCTATATTGCTCTACTCAGAAGCGACCTCGCTACAGATGATACTCAACAAGATGGCTAATCACGTGGAAATGTATGGAGGCCAAATACTTTAAACGCATGTTTACAAAATGTGGAGGGGAAAACCGGAGGACCCGGAGAAAAATTCACGCGACCACGGGGGAAAAAAAAACATACAAACTCCAAATATACAGGTGTCAGGGTCTGGATCGAACCAATGATCACCTGTATACCAAGCAAGGTAGTTGACACCGCACCACCGTGGCGCCCCTTCACCAACACACATTGACCAGGGTGGTGAAGTATGATTCAACAACCCCCATAAACAATACAGCATGAGTAGGGAAGGTATTCATCCGACAGTGGGTTGACAAAGTAAATAAATCGTCTTCTTACTCTAGTATACTGGCTCGTACTGTAATGTGCTCTTGACCACAGACCCCTGTGTTTGGTCTTGTGTTGCTCTTGGGTGGATTTTATCTGGCCAATATGGATGGCCTACCACGTGCAAAATTATTCCAGAGGAATTGGCCAAAAATCCAAAGTTAGAATCCTCCTAAAATAATAGTGTCTTGCAGAGGTGTGGACTCGAGTCATGTGACTTGGACTCGAGTCAGACTCGAGTCATGAATTTAATGACTTGCGACTCGACTTGGACTTGCATAACAATGACTTTGTCCCACCTCTGGTGTCTTGAGATCCAGTGAGGCTCTTATGTGTTTAAATGATACAATACAGTTTGTGTTTGCTATTAAGTGGCAGAAAGAAGGAGGAACACACAGATTAGAGAAAGCACACATAGGCTAAAAACCCAATTAAACCTGTTTGTAAAAGTAAGTAGGCTTGGCCAGGATGCATCGCTGGAAGCAATGATGGTGGCCGATGGCCAAGAATGGTGATGGAGTTGATAGCCAAGGAATGGGAATTCGTCCCAGAGTGCATTCATGAAGGATATAGAGTGATAACATTAGCTCGTGTGCAGGTCCTAGGTGTGGCAGATGGTGAAGACTTGGGGAGGCCTTCATCCAGCAGTGGATTTATCATGGCTGATGATGAAGATGATGACCGTTCCCCGTACTGCACTCACACACATTGTATACCCTGGTCTCATCCGTTATTTAGGAGTGTAAGCATCTGTGATGCAGAGAAGGGTCCGCTCCATCAACACTAGTATTCCCCAATGTAGATCAACAATTACGGAATTGTGTAAACACATGTGTGGCATGTCTAAAGGGCGAATCAATTGCCGCCGTCTATTTGTGGTGGGCCGATTTTAAAATCGATGCTCGCTTGCCTGGCTTTGCAACTGCAATGTGCAAGTTTCATGGGGAGAAAACGGTGGCTTTTTGCGACCTACATCTCTGCAGTGTAGATGTGTACTGCAATTTATGAACCGTTATAGGAATTTACAGCCGTTTGTCCATCCACTGGTTGATTGATGAGGGGCCCTTCTTTTGACCCCTCTTCACCATTTTAAACTATTAAACTAAATTATGTTTTAATTATACCAGGTAATGCCCACTGAGCTATATAGTGCTTTTTTAAAAGCGACCTGGCCACAGATAATTAATAGCTCTACGAAGTCGCTTGGCATGTGCACATTTATTGTAGACAAATACTCTAAACTCATATTTCTAAATGTAGAGGGAAAAACCGGAGGACACGGAGAAAAATCCATGCGAACACGGAGAGAACATGCAAACTCATAATATACAGGCATCAGGGTCGAGATCGAACCCATGCCCTCCTGTATACCAGGCAAGGTAATTAACAGCTCGCCACCACGGCGCCCCATGCTTGCTGATAAAGGCAACGAGAGCATGATGCAAACGTCCCTTTATCGATCCACTGCTGGATGAAGGCCTCCCCGATTCATGTGCCAATCAAAGAAGTTGATTTGACCATACTTCACCACATTGGTCAGTGAGTGCGGTTAGTGAAGGTGGTCACTCGGGACCGGTTCGGGTGTTACTCGCCATCGATGTCGGCCTTGGCCAGGAATCGAACTTGGATCGTCGGGTTCATGCCACAGTGCGCCAAGGAGCTCTAGAGTAATTACCTTGTATAAAGAGCCATCTAATAGAATTGTAATTAGCGCAAGGAGTGCCTCGTGCTAAATGTAGCAGGTGTGTGGTACCGTACTGTAGCGATGGCAGGAGATGAAAATGAGCCACATTGAGATTTAAAACATGCATTCAGGCGAGAGCTCTTTACGTGCAAAATCCATTCAAAAAATAGTACAAAACGCAGTCCAAGCTCGTATTACCATTTCAATGAATGTCATTAAATACACAGAATATGTTGCCAAAAAAGCAGTTTTTAACATAATCTGTGTGTAAAGAATCTCCATACGTTTTGTTTTGCAGTTGTGTATATTTTATCTTTGAAGAAATGCACACATTTTTACTGTTCCTCGTACAAAGTGAGAATAATCCAGTTACATCCGTCCAGTTTAGCAATGAATGCCGTTCTATTGGAGTTTATTTTCTGTCTAAAAACGGCGTAGGTTAAAGCAGATTGACATAAAAAAAAAACATTATTTTGAGACTTTAATAAAAATGTTTCACCAACGTTAGCATTCATCTTATCGTCTGCCCACCAGCTTGCCAAGGAAACCTCGCCACCATTCCCGTGTTTTTTGTAGGGATTCTGTGAAATGTTTATTCTAGATTAACGTCGTGGCAAAAAATGTAAATTACGTGCCTCTCCCTCCATTGCCCCCCCCCCCCACTAATAATTCACGATGCTCGCGAACGGTGGGTAACTTGACAAGTTGGCAGAGGGAGAAAGCTTAATACTGGTAGGAACCTCCTGGTTACACCTGCCCACAGGGGATTATTGTGTCCGTCCGTCGTGCATTAAAAAATTGGAGGGGAGGGTGGGGAGGGGCTGGGTGGGGAGGGTGGGGAGGGGCTGGGTGGGGAGGGTGGGGAGGGGCTGGGTGGGGAGGGGAAGGTGGGGAGGGGCTGGGTGGGAAGGGTGGGACTGGATGGGGATGGGCTGGTCACCCCGTGGTGCCCTCATAAAACTCAACGTTTAACCTACTCACGCCGGCTTGTGCCCGCCTTCACAGTCGGGCATATTTGCGGAATACACCACGCCGCCGTTGACCCTGGCCATTGACCGAGCAACCCAACGTTCCTACCAGCTCCCTCCGCAGGAATGTGTTATGAAAAGAAATTTGAACGAAGACGAAAAACACCAAAAAAAAATATGGGCGCATGCTCCTGCACCTGAAGACGGTTGCTTGTGTGGCGATCGAAACGTCGTGATCTATAATTTTTTCTACCTACGTGACTTTACCGAAAGAACTAACGAGCATGAATGAAATGTGTTTGACTGATCTGTTAGTTTACTTACGAGTTAAGCTCATTCGGTGATTAATTGTAGGGAGGCGGCATTTATGTACATTTTGTATCTAATTTGTTTTCTTAAAATTTTCTGTACGTTGGCCATAATGTTGGAAAAAAAGATGTTCAGAGAATGGGAAAGGAGAGATGGGCCAGACTTGCATCCAGCAGTTGCACAGTGAGGCGAAGCAGTGTCTGGTGTGTTCATCCGATGCAGCACAATGTCATATTTTTCCTCATATTTTGTGCCAAATTTAGCGAACGAGTTGATGATTGTAATTACCATTCAATGCTTACACAGGTAATATTGCGTTGTGTGAAGCAGGTGTGTAACGATACATCAGTTCCCCTATCAATGGATTCTTCTCAATGAATTATGCATCAAGCCATGTGCGTCAATGTCAATGTTTTTCAATTTGTATGTGAAGTGTATATATAAAAAAACATGTTTAACTATCAAGCCACTAATGGATAATGGATTCCCCATGACTTTTCAGTCGTGGGTTTTTACCATGCTTCACCACGCTGGTCCGTTTGGGTTGGTGAAGGGAGTGGAGGACAGATTACAGCTCTGATATCACATGCCAATGATCGTAGTCGGCTGGGAATTGATCTAAGCTAAAGTATTTAAACTGTTTATTATTTATTTACCAGGTAAGGCCCCCACAGAGCTATATAGCTATATTTCAGAGGTGACCTGGCCACAAATGATAGCTCAACGACGAAGTGGCTCATCATTGTGTGGAAATTTATAGTAGCCAAATTATCTAAACGCATGTTTCTAAATGTGGAGGGAAAAACCGGAGGACCCGGATGAAATTCCACGTGGGAGAGAGACATGCAAACTCCAAATATACAGGCATCAAGGTTGGGATCGAACCTACGACCTCCTGTACACCAGGCGAGGTAGTTAACATTTTACCACCGTGATCTCTGGATGCTGGATTGACAGTGCAATATGCCAAACACTGCCACCACTCCCATCCATGTAGCTGGTGTACGTAATCGGTTTAACGACATAAAGCGGTGTGGCAGTGGTTTGCACACCACGCTATGAACCCACCGACCTGCGTTCGATTCGGTAAATTATATTTTACTGAAATAGTCAGGCTAATGGGATGAACATTTCTACACGAATACTGTAAGATGTAGAAAAATGACACACGAATAATTTATTCTTAAATATCTTCATGTCTCCAAATCTTGGCAATCCATAACATTACTGGGGAGAGGAATGGTTACAAGATTAATGTTAAGTAGGATGGCCAAAGTGATTTCTTGCTCAAATGAACATTCTGGTGGTGCTCATCTCCTGTGTGCAGCCCTGAGCCAGCGGTCGAAATTCCACATTCCTATGGCAAGGGAGAGGGTCTCTCCGGGGGAGAAAAAAAACGTAGACCTGCCCACAAAGTGGTACAATTTATTTGCCCCAGAAGGATGATAGCAAGAGTCAACCCGCAACCAGAGGAATTGAACCTCGCAATCCTCCAGTTGCGAGCCACTCACTCAGCGGCTGAACGCATTTTATCCTTCGTTTTGTGCGCGGGTGAGATTGTGCGGGTTTTTTTCCATGTTCTTTTCCTTCCTGTAGATCCTGACAATGTTGTAGCTTAATAATTGCTTGCGTCAGAGATGTTTGAAGTGGATATGGGAACGCGTGTTTCACCAAGCCATCGTAAGGGTGGTAAACATAAAAATTCGGCTGCAGCCTATTTGGTAAAAAAAAATGGATATGTCCTTTGCATTTGTCGTCCTATTGCACAGTGGCCCGCTTGAGCCGATTTATTGAAATATGCGTGTTCACCTCATGTTCTCAAGTGTAAATTCATATTCGTCCACAGGGAAAACCTCCTGGGGATCGGCAAAAGGTGCTGCCGTAAATGATGTGCTGCAGATTTGTGTGGTGTCGAGAGCGGTGTCCGGTGTAAGGGAGAGGCAAGGAAAAATGAATTAACGCTCGGTATTTGTGGAGTAATGCATTCACGTCCGGACGGCCGTCTGGGGTTGTCAATAAAAAAAAGTCGTGACCATAGAAATGAATGCACCCGTGGTATTGGATTTTTGTTTAAAAGCCGAGAGGTGCTCGCATGAAACGTTAAATACTGGGGGTTTTTTTCTTAACGCTTCGTGCAACAAGAATGCCATGGAGAACTCTAACAATTGACCGCGTCCCCTGGACATTCAATTGATTTTAACGATTCGTGTTCATGAATTGATTCACGAATTGATTTTTTTTTTTTACAGACTGTAGTGGATGTTGCAGCCGCTAGACTCTGCACGTGTCATCTGAACCCATGACACTATGTGCAATGGACATGTGCACTCCTTTGCCTCTCCACTGCTGGATGAGGGCCCCTCCTTATACCGTCCTGGTCGTGGGGGAGATATTTCACCAGACTTGACCACGTGGGTTGGTGAAGGTGGAGAAAGCATGGGCATGGAAACGTAGACGTACAGTACAACAATACATTTTTATGCCCTGCCCACTGCATAGCCCCAAAACAGCAGCCCATAACAACCTGTTATGCATTGCGGTTTACCATTCACAAACGATGTTCAAGCTCAAACCTGCTACCTGCTTTGGCTCCAGAGGTCTAATGAGATCTGGTGATCGGCATGTAAGGCATAAGGATTGAAAATAATACATTGTTACGCACATCTACGCATATATTGCGAGCATAATAATCGCTAAATCAATGCATTGTTATACCTCTAAATTGCTAATAATTGTTAAGAGCTATCCCTTAATGAATCGCATTGTTTTTCATATCGAGTATGTATGTCGGTCGGTACCCAATTAAGCCTTCAAATGGCTCATTCGCAATTTAATAATTGCCATGCTCGGGCATATCGGCGAGGCTTAAGTGCAGCTGGAGCTGTTCGGGGCAGAGCTCCAGAAAACAATTTCGCAAAGCGTGTCAAAGAATCCGATAGAAAACGTTGTCTGAAACTCGATTAGGGGCAGGCATTCTGGGAGTGGGGCTGGTGGACCACCCCCCCCCCCCCCAAAATAAGCTCCAGAGCCCCTGAAAAAAATAAAATCGGTGAAAAGATCCAAGCCCCCTGAGCGAGAGGCACAAACACGGGGAGCGAGCAGGAGGCGGTGTGCTCCTCCCCACGTTGTTTTTGTCGTCGTCGTCGTTATTTATTTATTTCTAATTTGACATAAACGCAATGGCTCCTCACCAGTCGCTGATCTTCACCTTTTGTCGAGCAACTCGGGTGCCATGCGGTTTCTCATTCGCCTCGAAAACGGTGCCAAGCCGTTGCTTTCCCGGCGACCGTCACAGACACTCGCGAACCCACGAGCTCCGTGATTGTGCAGCGGCTTCTTCGTGAGCGGTGGCGGTTGTGCGTTGCAAGTTTGTCACGTGGGAAATCAAATAAAATATGCACTGCATAAAATACCCATAGAGGCGTAACAATGAATCGATTCATCGCCAAAAATATATATTTTTATACTCGTGATATAGGCATTGAATTGCGTTTGAAAAACGTGTTTTTTCAGGCCATATATATTTATATTACGTTTGGTTCTTGCTTAGCCCCGCAGTCACTAAAGGTTCTATAATTTACCACAATTCTAAACAAAGTAAATTATCTATCCTCCAATTAAATTGTGACCCCTGTATTGCAACAATCCGCCATATGTACTTAGAATAAAATTATAAATAAAATGATAATAATGAATAATGAAATTATTCTCATTTCGAGGGAACTGATAATTCCTGGCCAAGGCTCTCGCCTGGTTAAGAAAATAAACTTGAACTTGAAATTAACTTGAAGGCTGACATCACAGTGGTGAGTAACGTCCAAAGCAATCCTGGGCACGCACTGCCTTCAGCCCCAGAATATTTAGTTGTACTGGAGGAATCCGATGAGCTATTAAGCTCTTCACCAACCTCCACTGACCTGCATGGTGAAATTTGGTCAAGCAACTCCCATGACCTACAAAATGCATGGGGCGGGAAGCCTTCATCCAGCAGAAGATCGACACAGGCCCGTGAAATAAAACGTGGCGCACACAAATAAAACGCACGTTCCCATTTGTTCCCCCCTGAAATGTGTCAAATAACAAGTACCCACCTTTGTTTGTTTTTTAATATATATAGATATTTTCAATTGGCAAAGCGTATCACTGCTGGAGGCTGCGCAGGTACAATTATTGCATCTAGACGTACGGCAATGGGTTGCACTGGGGGCTGTCCGTTCGAGTTTGTCCCCTCGAGGTGGATTGCGCCGGGGACATAATTACGGTGCGGTGGCTGCGGCGAACGCATTCTGGAATTTTCGGCTGTGATGAATGGCATTCATGTTGGTGAACAAAAAAAAAAGTTATTTTAATTCGACGCGATTCTCGCCTGTGCGCGTCTTGCAACGCGAGGACATTTCTTAATTGGCTGCACGACCGTTTGCCAGGGAAGCTCGCTGAGGCGTCTTTCGTCTTCTTTGTGTTGTGTTGTGCAGAGTGTTCCATCGTTATTCACGAGGGATGCGTTCCGGAGATGCTCGTGAATGGAAAATTTCGCGAATAGTGATGTTATCTTCTGAATGAATGACCTCAAATGAATACATAAATGAGCTTTTAATTACGTGAAGATTCTAATAACACGAAATTTTTTGGTAAATAAATATCAAATATTACAAATGATTATTAAAGTCTCTCATCAGGATATCTCTGATCACTTTATCGCTCATCACTTTATATCATCACGTTTTTTTCTCTCTCTCAATACAGTTGTGTAGAGTTCCAGATGTGATTCACAGAAAGATGAAATCGCGGATTGCAAGTTCGTGAATAACGAGGGAATACTTGGACAGCAGTCGGCACCCTCGATCTGGGACGCTGGCACAATGGCGACATGGTTGGCGCACTGAACTTAAAATCCAGAGGCGTCGCCAGTTCCATTTGAGCTCTCTGCGTGGCAAGTTTCTTCACCTGACCCTCATGCCTCTGTCCACCCAGCGGCATAAATAGGTTCACCACAGTTGTTGGTTGATTGGCTGGTTCGTGTGTGGTGGGGTCAGGTGTGGGTTCTCTCACCACTTCAAAAAGGTGTCCGTGTGGTAGAGCAGGCCGATGCAGACCAGTCGCGGAGAGAGAGTAGGCCAAATACACGCTAAAGAGGCTGTCTAGAACTCCGTCTTGCAACGACCCTTCTGCCAGCAGTGGCGTGAGCAAGCAAATTCAGGGCTGCACCTCTGCCACCTTTATAATCTCGACCAACTCCCCTGTTCAAGAAGGATGTGTGTTTTCCTGCTGTCGTTGCATTGGATTCCGATTAGCATGATACGTACGGCAGAAAGCCCTGCGTCTATCTCTCTGCACCGCCTCTTGTGTTTCTCCTTTGTTGTGGAGCTGCATGAGAGAGCAACTCTCGAGCTGCGGTTCCAGTTCTTTTCTGTACCGGCGTCACCACAGCTCGCTACCTCCGTAGCCCCCCACGCCTCCCCCCCCCTCCACCCCACTCTGCTTCTCCGCATGAAGTAGCACCGCAGATGGTCGGAACGTTCCTGCGACATGCGCGGAAACCTCTCGCAAAGCGGATCTATCCAAAACACTCGTCTAAAAAAAAAAATGAAAGATGCAAAGAGCCCTCGTCGCGTAGGGCTCCGCTATTTTGGGGGCCATTATTTTCCCGTGAAGAGGTCCTCCGCGCTTGCCTTGCGTTGGGTCGTACTCTCGACGCGTGTCGGTCGGTGGATAATTGCTCGGCGGCGGCGGCGGCGGCGGGGTTTTTCATGGGAGTGGAGGCGCTGGCGGGTGACGGTGCGTGGGCAAGGGGCGAGGGTGTGCAGAGCTGTCGGCGTGTGCGCGAGCGAGGGAATGGTCGCGTAGATCTGTGGGAGGAACGGCGAGTACCCGGGCAGGAGGGCGCGCTCATGCGGGCAGGGACCACAGCCCGCGAATTGGTGCGGGTGGTAGAACCACAGAAGAGCCATATTTATTGTGTAGGGTCAGGCAGGTGCAGCGCTGAACCACGACGTTACGCTTTGAAGGTAGAGAGATATGATCCACCAGTGGCATCCTAATTGGTCAAATAAAGGCAAGCTACTGTGACCGGATTTCATCGCCCACTTGGATATAATTTTTTCACGAGAATTTTTAATGCTAATAATTTGCACGAAGATTAAGGTCATGTGTGTAGCCTACATCGCCTGTTTGAGCAAGTGCTTTTTAGCAAGCACGTACCAGATTGTCCCTGGTGCACACAGCAGAGTGGTGGCGTGACCAGCACCATGTCTGGCTGCCTTTGTCTCCTCAGTTCTATTGTTTACAACCTTCACTAGGTCCACGTTTAACACTGGGTCTGCCTCGGGGAGGTCTGGAACAGGTGCAGGAATTTGAAACCCACATTGCTGCGAATGTAATATAGCACTGTGCACGAAGCACTGTGCTACCACCACTGCCAGCAACAGCAACAAACACGACGTTTTCCGCCAAGTGGTCGTGGAATCACCACGGCACTTGCGCCAGTCTAGGTGGACTTTCAGGCCACGTAAAGTGTGGAAGGATCCCTGGCCACAGGACAGATCCAGGTGCCATGGGTTGACTGACTGAGATGACTGGCAGATGCCAATACCAATACCCGCCATTCGCCACTAAGTGACGGTGACATCACCACGGCGCCGGGGCCAGGCCAGGTGCACTTTGAGGCCACGTGAAGTGTTGAAGGCTCGCTGACATAAGGTCTCAGGACGGACAGACCCAGGTGCCATGGGTTGACTGACTGAGATGACCTATAGATGCACCAACTGTACCCCCTACTGTGCCAACTTTTTGTTGCATTTGAGCCGCCTAGCACTCGACTCGTTTTTTGTCAACATCGCTCCTCTGCCCTCCGTTGTTGCTGGAGGACGACTGCCTCCAACTGCCCAGCATCTTTCACGAGCCTCCTCCACAGAGGTCGATCCTGACACTGCTGGTCCCAGTCGTTGGCAAGTCCACTCAGCTCCACATCCTCCTGTACCACATCACTCCATCCCTTCTCGAGCCTGTGCCACACCCGTTTAGCCCTCTCTATCCGGCTGAAAGAGCACCCCAATGTGAACTGGGAATGACTCCGATTCCTGGCCACGTAGCTCTACCCAGGCCTGCCCACCATCATGAATTACTTACTCCTCTATGGAGCATAAGGCCGCAAAAAGCCCACGCCATGCCAGACGGTCTTTAGCAGCTTTCTCTGCTTCACCCCAAGACAGGCCCATGAAGAGCCCTTAATGATTGTGAGCAGAATCAGGGACTCCGAAAGCACGAACAACTGCCCCACAGCCCTGGCCTGTTGATGGTATCATAGGCCTTGACCAGGTCAATAAAGTAGAGATGCAGGTCTTGTTGGAATTTCCTACACTTCTGCTGTAGCAGACAGACAGAGAATGTGGCATCCGTGCAGGACCGCCTTGGTCTGAAACCACATTGGGGCTTCGCAAGCCTCTCCTCGGCATGCCTGGCAAGGCGATGTTGAATAATCCTTGCCAGGACCTTTCCCGGCACAATTAGAAGGGAGATGCCCCTAGAGTTACAATCTGTGCAGTCCCCCTTCCAATCCTGCGAAACTTGTCCTGTGGTTCAGACAGTTGTGATGATGTGATGATGCCATGACTGGCAGATGCACCACCTGTGCGACCACCATTCTTGCACAAAGACGAAGATTTCCCCGTGTCGCCTTTAACAGACTGTTGGGACAGGTGCAGTTATAGCGAGCACCTATCAAGGCTGGCATGGCACACAACGGGCTGGTGTGGCCAACATGTAAACATATGCGTGGACACACATCGACAAGCTCCCATTGCAGCATTGCATAAACTTGACCAAAGTGCTGTTCGTCAGTACCTCTTATGGCTGACTGTGCATAAAAGTGCACGGTGGGGTTCAGCATTGAACTCGTCCACAAACCAAACATTTAGCTGAAAGCAACTTGTTGGCACCATTACCTCTAGATCAGTGGTTCTTAACCTTTACTGCAGCATTTGCACCCCTTTAGTACTCAATAGTTAAAGAATTATGTGAATAAATACAAAGGGTTTGATGAAAGAAAGTAATTATACTTGCATGCCCGTGCTTAATTTGTGTTTCGATGATTTACCTTAAAAAAAATCCGGCATGTCTCCTCGCACACCCAGAAAGGGCATCTCGCCCCCCCAGCGGGTGCATGCACCCCAGGTTAAGAACCACCGCTCTAGACGAAGCAATTGCTGATGACTGCTCCATATGTTATTTAAATGTTTCAAATTTTAACACCTTTGTTAATCCATTGCTGGATGAGGGCCTCCCCCACCCCCCACTCCTTGGAGGTTGTTGACCATACTTCACTACGCTGGTCAGTGCAGGTTCGTTTAAGTGGTTTGGGGGGGGGGGAGTGGGCAGGATCGAGTTGGATGACACTCTCAGTGCCGTGTACATAAATTAAACTCGAGTAGCTGGGTTGGATGGCGCAGTGCGCTATCCGCAGCGCCACAATCTTCTCTTCCAACCATCTGCATCAATCACATAGATGTGGATTAACGCGGTTAGCACGGTTGGCCTACACATGGTGTGAAATAAGTTCAACATACATCCGTACATTCACAATAAGCGTTAGTCTTTTTGAAGTATGTAAATTAACTGTGATATTTGAAGGCTTCAAATACGGAATGTTATTTATACGGAGCGGCATGGATGGGTGGTTGCTCGTGGCTTTTGGGTGAAAGCCCCCTGGGGGGGGGGGGAAGGGGGCACAGAACCAGTGTTTATGGTTTGGGGTGAGGTGACCTGGGCTGTGAAGTTCCTCGTGGAGCACAGAGGATAATTGACCTCACGGAGTCGCTGTGCCTCAAAGGGCATCGTTTTGAGCGGAATCAATGAGAGGATCGGCTAACTGCACCATGAGCAGTCCGTGATCCCACCACCACCAACGCCACAATGAGTTCGAATATTGTGCCTGAATGTTTGTGTGTGCGCGCGTGCACCAATGAATATGTGTGTTCACCTGAATGCGTGAGTGTGCATGTGTGTGTGAAAGCATGTAAGTTTGTGACGAGCAGTGGTGTCGTGGGGAGTGCTACAAACCCGGCAACCCGAGTTCAATTCCCGCTCCTGATCAATAACAGTGGCGAATATTTGAACCGGTCCTGCGCTTAGCTCGACTCGGCCTCATGAGTACCGGGTGTGGTGAGTAAATAATGACACTCGAGAGACAAAGGCCGTTGTGCTGGCCACCCCACCCCCTCGTGTGCCATGCCGGCCTTCATAGGCGCTATGTATCGAGCAATTCACACTTGGCTTCTGTAATTGACGGGAAGAAGTCGTGAAATATCCAAACTCTGACAACACAATTAAAGCTGCGCCAGGCAATTGGCCAGAGACTTGACAAAAACAAAATCAACGAACGTTGGTGGAAAACTCTCCCCGGTGGTCCCCTGTCTGCTTCTCCGGGCTCGTTTGCGTTCCCGCAGCAGGCGCCCTGCAGCAGGCGTTGCGTCCGTCTCCGCCGTGGTGGGTTCGGGGATCCCAAAAACCCAGTGCCCTTTCATATCAGCTGAGGGCAACGGAGGCCATCGCCCATCCCTACTGAGCGGCGTTCGCCCATCACTTGGGACCAAGTGCTGTTAACATGCTACCCTTGTATGTATTTTTTTTTTATTTTTAACTTCTTTCGCACAGTACGTAGTCAACCGTGCTAATCGGAGGTGCGGTTAAAGTGGGGGGGGGGGTCGCAGATTTTGGCAAAAATGACAGCTGCATTTGACGTACATCAATGCAGGCAAACGATGGCTCAGCTCAGAGAGGCACATGACGCGTGTGGCTGCAGTGCCGAGCTGCTTGAGAATTTAAAAAAAAATCTTAAAGGATTATATGAACCCAGCAGCATAGTGCTTAGCCGGATTTCAAACGCTCTATCTGTTGCATTTGAAAGGGGGCTTTGCTCTCTCTCTCTCTCGCCCATAAATAATTCATGCCTTCTGATTATTTCATTTTAGTTGGGATGCTAGGTCCTTCTAAAAAAGATCAATAATGTCCAAAACTGTTTTCAAAGGTAAATGAGATTATTAATTTCATTCCTTGCCATCTTCAATTGGGCACGGGCAGTCTACACGGGGCAGAAAGTATTCAATGAGTGGGAGCAGTGGGGGGGGGGGGGGTGCGCGCGATGCTTATTTTAGTTGGCGGCAGCGGCAGAGGAGGAGGAGGACGGGGAAAAAAAATAAACAAGCACAGAAAATAGATGCTAACCGTCATTTGGTCCGCGCACTGCGTCTTGTCACCTGTGTGCGAGGCCGTTCCTGCGAGACCCCGGCGCGTTTAAAGCATCGCCGCTCTGCGTGGAGTCGCGGTAACCGGCACCGCGCCAGCGTGCGCCATGAATAGTGATTCCGCATCCCGCCTTTAGCTCTCCCAGCGTGCAAAGGGCATCGTGCTATGCGCGTGTTTAGCGTCGGCAGCGTCGGAAATATAAACAGCGGCTCAGGTGTTGCTGCCGTGGTGTTACTTGATACGGCCTGTGACCAAATAGCGCTGAATACGCCTGTTCTTGTCAGATCTTGGATGCCGAAGCGGGGCACGGTTGAGCCCGGATTGTGCTTGGATGGGTGACCACTGTGTGTACGCAATACAAGCTCTATGCTGCTGCTGCTGGTGCCAAGGCTACGTTGTGGGCAGCAAAAAGGAAATGCAGCACACATCCGTTGTTGTACCGTAACCATGTGGTTGCCCCCTCTCTCACCGACCCACACTGACCGACGTGATGAAGTATGGCCAAAATAACCTCCGCGAGACTTGCAAATCATGGGGATGCCTTCGTCAAAGCAGTGGATCTGACAAAGGGCCGACATTTTATGGCAAAATGTTCATTTATTGAACAAAACGCAAAGTACAACAAACCACGTTTATTTACAAAAATGGAAATGAACAAGGGTGCACAAGGGTTGGCGTCGGGTCTTTTTTGTTGTTCTTCTTCCCGGCAACAAGTCCACACGCCCGCGTCCGAGCGTAGCCCGTGGCCTCACTCTCGAGACGAATGTGCTTAATGCCTTCCAAACCCGCGATTACGCTGGTTTAACATCAGATAAGTCCACGCATTGCGCATGGTCGCGGCGCATGGTCTAGTGCCGCTGATAATGACTCATTGTTTGCTTTTCCCGGTTTCTTTTGTCCTTGATTTGTGTTCCGTGGGTTCGCAGCCTCTTGACGGCCTCGTAGATTATTTCGTTATTTGGCTGCTGTACATTTCAACGTGATAAAGCCACTTCGTTGAGCTGTCGTTTGTGGCCAGGTTGCTTCTGAAAAAGAAGCTAATCGCTCGGTGGGCTTTACCTGCTGAAATAAAATAGTATATTTGGGTTTTTTATTAGCTTACCTTTCCTATACATTCCACTCCTATCGTGTTTTTGTATTTGTTTTTTGTTGTAACGTTCTAACCTCCCCCCCCACCCCCTACTGGACATCTGTGAAAAAAAAGCTTTATAGCTCATCGAATTCCTCCAGTATAAATAAATATTCTGATTATAATATTTCGTTCCCCGTATGAATCGTCACTTCGTATTTCACGGACAAATTCCCTGCAACATTTAAAATTTGAGTATCTGTACCTCCCACAGAGAGCGATACGTATTCCATTGGATTATTTGTATATCGCTGCATCCCTATCGGCTTTGGCTCACGTTATCTACAAAATGCAAGGTGTATATCAGGCAGAAGCTCCTGACGTTTAGTTGTGCCTTACAGAAACTGTACTTGCCACCACACGCAGCTTTAAAACACAACATCACGTTGAAAAAAAATTCCCATCATTCGCAATGACAAAACAAAATGGATCTACCCGTGACACAAGCGGCGACACAACTGTCACGGAGGGCAGAAAACTAACACATGCGGTTTTCCCCGTGAAGAAACGAGCGTATGAATCAAATAAAAAGATAACTTTTCGAAAAACTAATAAATTAAATAACTTCTCAACCATCGTGTTCAAAAACCGTTTCAGGATTCTTGCGATGCAGATGTCCGAAACTCGGGACAGCCAAACCAAAGTAACGCAGCTTCGATTAGCAAGCTTGGCTACGTACGGTGGGAAAGTTGTTCAACATACATACATATGTATCGAAGGTGTCCTAAGAGAGGCAAAAATGTCCAAAAACCGTTGCAGTGCGGCTGCATTTATTTCCTTTCACATTGTTCTCGCATTACTCATTCTCTGTGTGCGATGTTTCCAAATTCTAGCAGAGAACTTTTTTTTTACGTTTCATGTTGGGTCGCTTTTTCCACGCAACTTTCCCCCCCCCCCCCCCCAAGCTCTATTCTACACCTCGTGTTCCGTGGAACGCTTCCATTGCTACGCGTCTCTCCAAATGCGTTCCCTCCACGTGCTTTTTCCACGCTTCTTGATTTTCGTTTTCCAAAGGGTGGGCTCTGAGTGAGGGCCACCATAAACCCAGGCATGCGACAAAAAAATAATGAACCCTCTCTCCTAACTCCTAACCACTGTCGGTAGATTTACCCCCCCCCCCCTCTTTATCATGAGAGGGGTCACAACAACTCAGGACAACAACAAATACATCTAATTTGAAGGCTGCTAAAATGCACGTCCGATTAGCACGGTTCAACATACATACAATATACATACATTGAATAGAGTAACATGGTAGATGCATATTTGCAACTCCTGATATGAACTGAATGTGTGGTGCGGTAATGAAACAATACCAATCCTCCCATTTTGAGTTTGTGAGCGGGCGGAATACCTCGGAGCCGGTGGTGGGATACTTTTAGGACAGATCATGGAGGAGGTCAAGTTGTCTTCTGTGCTGCGATGGGATCTGGCAGAAGGTGTCAGGTGTTGGCGATGCGGTGTGGTGGCCATCAACAGCTGTGGCTGCGATGACGGTCTTGATCTTTGTGTGAGGGTTCCACTCGAACCTCCTGGCAGGCCCGGCTGTGGGAGCGAATGAGGTGGTACGGTGGCAAGATGTTAACTCCATCAACAGCTGTGGCTGCGATGACGGTCTTGATCTTTGTGTGAGGGTTCCACTCGAACCTCCTGGCAGGCCCGGCTGTGGGAGCGAATGAGGTTGTATGGTGGCAAGATGTTGACTCCCTCACCTGGTATGCAGGGGGTCGTGAGTCCGATCCCGACCCCTGACGATGCCTGTATATTTTTCCATTTGCATGTCTTTCTCCCCGTCGTCATGTCGATTTTTCTCCGGGTCCTCTGGGTTTTCCCTCCACATTTAGAAACATGCGTTTAGAGTTTTGGGCTGAAATAAATGTCCATGTCATTAGCCACTCCGTTGAGCTATCATTTGCGGCCAGATTACTTCTGAAAAAAAGAGCTATCTAGCTCAGTGGGCCTTAATTGGTAAAATAAAAATAGTTTTAGTTTAAAATGGCATTTGACATTGTCGCGTGGGCACTGACTTCTCTCCGCCTGTGTGTGCTCCCTCCCTGCGCTCCACAGCCTCGGCCACCCAAGAGGACTTCCAAATCCGGCCGCATGCCCTCTTCGTGCATTCATACAAGGCGCCCACCTTCTGCGACCACTGCGGAGAGATGCTGTGGGGCCTGGTGCGGCAAGGCCTCAAGTGCGAAGGTGACGTTCATCTCCTCATTATCGATGTGTGCGCATGTGTGCGTGTGTGTTGTCGCACTGGGTCATGTAGCCTGCATACCCAACCACCGCACGAAGGTGGTCAGCCATGGTGCTGATCACAAACTTTAATAGGTGCTTGCAAACAGCACTTGCCCCAACAGTTTATAAGCGAATGGGGGGGGGGGGGGGCAGAGGATCTTTGTCACAATTGTAAGTTGTCAAGCTGGGCGTGGTGGCGCACATCTGTTAACCAGCTTTTTGGAGGCACATACGAGTGGATTTGTGAAACTCCCAAACGTGCTGGCCTCTGGGGTGGTTAAGAAATGGTGGTGCACCTTGAGCATTCTTGAATCCATCTGTGGAACTTTGAGTGTTATCCTCTTGTGTGTTTTTTCCACAGGATACTCCCAAATTCCTTTTTATCCATATTTAATGATGTAGGCGCATACCCTGTTGGAGTAAGTTTGATAATCAATAGCTAATTTACTTGTTAGATCTCTCAGCTGTCAATATAATAACAAAAAATAGTTTGTATTGTAGGCCTCCAGACCTTCATTTAATCGACGTCTAACAGTTTTTGCAAACGAGGAATTCGTTTGCAGGGTGGCGATGTCATGGCCACAGGAATACAGAAACAACAATGCGATAACAGAGACAAGGGAGGCTGCGTGCATTCCAAGATAAATTCTTTCACAAATAAATGTTGCACCACATCTAAAGTTATCCCATTATGTGTAATATTTCAATCAAGCCATTATGAGAGCCGCTGCATCTTTGCCCATTTCGTGCCGTCGATTTCCACAGTAATGGTGTGTCTTACCATGCTGCAGGTTGTTGCCATAATTGGCCTTTATTGTTGCGAAGCATTGTGGTTGTAAATTCTGTGGCTCCGTGCCTGTCATTCTCTTGTGCGCCGTGCACCTTTCGCGTGGCTCAATGAGCCATTGCCTGACTACTTCTTTTGATGTGTGACCTCACTATGAAAAGCTGACCTTAATGGGTTCACAGATCGAAGAGATGAATCTTTGTTTCCTTATCGCAGTTACGGAGCACAGGCCCAAAGGCATCCAACACGGAACGGATGATGAGAGGATGTTGGGGAATCCGGCAACACGGAGCGTCGTTGCGAGTGTAGCAGATGAGAACGAACACATTTCTTGAACAAAAAAAAAATGGAATCAAGCACGATTTTTTTTGGGAACTTGGTAAAAGAAACGATGGGAGGGAGTTCCAAAATCAATCTTCCTTAAGTGGGAATGCATGTTGTTTTTATAAACATATCCCTCAATTCACGGTGGTGAGCTCTTTATTACCTCGCCTGGTATGCAGAAGCCATGGGTTCGATTCCGACCCTCATAATACCTGTATTTAGAGTTTATATGTTTTCCCCATGGTCGTATGGATTTTTCTCCGGGTCCTCCGGACTTACTCTTCACATTTGAAAACATACATTCAGACTCATTGTCTGCTATGAATTTCCACTTGATAAGCCACTTCGTTGAGCTATCGTTTGTGGCCAGGTCACTACTGAGAAAAGAGCTACATAGCTCAGTGGGCCTAATCTGATAAAATAGAAATCATTTAATGGGTTATTTTTTTCTTGATGAACAATCTCATAACATACAGCCCCTTTGCCAATCCACTGATGGATGAAGGCCTTATCATGCTGTGTCGTTCATCGGAGGTGATTTTGACCGAAACCTTACCACACTACATTTTTATTTAAAACTTTCGTGACCGCAGGAATTAATACTCCACACTAGTTTGTGCCGGTTGGTGGAATACTGTGTCAGATAGCACCTGCCACTGATATGCGCCATTTCTAGGAATCAAACTCGGTTGGCCCGGCTCATCGTACGGAGCGCTAACAACAGCGCCACTGGGACACACTTGTGTCTACTGATGAATGTTCCATACAACACCAGATCTGCCGTAATGAGGGCTCGTATCCCGAGCCATACCATATGTATTAAATCAACAGGCAAGATGCGCACATCCCCTTCACGAATGGAAAATTACAGACAAGCCACAGTGTTGCGATTATGACTGTGCAACCCCAAACTATGATCCGATTAGCATGGTTGGGTACATATGGTACCAAAGAAGTTCAACATACATAGATGGTAAACAACGTTAGTCTGCACTCCTTCAACAGAGGATAAATATCAAACCAAACAAACTCTCTCTCTCTCTCCTAAAGCCCTCTCATCGTGCCCATCAAACCTCGACATTGGCTTTTACCTGCCATCATATGCGAGAATATAGATTTGAAGCTTTCGTGACTGCAAGGATTCATATTCTTGGTTTTTTTAGGTAAAGTCACGTAGGTAAAAAATTTAAATAAATAAACGTAAAATAAAAATAAAATGTCTATTTTAATAAAAGTAAAATAAAAATAAAATGTATTTTATTTAATAAAATTTATTTTATTTTTATTTAACTTTTATTAATTTTAATTTTTTACCTACGTGACTTTACCGAAAAAACCCAAGAATATGCGAGAATAGAATTTCTTTAAATTTTCCACACATTTCAAGAAGACGCTGCTATGAAAGGTCCGATTCTCAAGACTTTTAATGCACGTGTCAAGACTTGTTTTATTCGCTCGCTGCTCCAGCATATTGTAAGGAAGATCGTCCATGTTTCTGACTTCTACTAAAGTTATTTTTACCGCATCATTACACCGCTCCTATGCAGCCACTGTGCTAGATGAGACCGACATTTCTCAGCGATGAGCAGTGGACTGCCTCAGAGGTCAATGGTTACGTTGCGTGTAAGGTATTTGGGGCAGCAATTCTGCTTCACCGATGTGATGATGCAACCGTAACTCATTTACAATTGATGAGGTTAGATCGGAGGCTTTCGCGAGTGAACTTTGGATTTGGAGGTATGTGGGCCACCCGGCCACAGTTGCTCCCTCCCTACTATCGTCAGTGGTATATATAAAGGCAGTGGCTTCTCTGTCTTTATTTAGCCGATGAGCCACAGGGGATGATTGTTACACCCTGGGCACCGCGCGCCATGGTCGTAACGTTTTTAGCGTGAATCCTGTCTTTTCTAGACACACTCCCTGTTTGTTTTCATATTCCGTCAAAGCTTTATATCAGATTTCGTTTTTTTGTTGAAAAACAATATTCTCCCAACAAACATACTATGATGCCCGTTTGATGAAATATTTGTCAGATAAAGCTATCACCGTGAGCTTGCTTTCGCACACGCTTGTAACGCGCAGATAAAATGCTTTGAGAAAGTAATTGTTAGCATTTGCCACCTTCGGTGGTACCAATAAGCCATATTTCAGACCAATGACTCAAGGCCTGCCACACTTGACTTCCGTTGGGGATCACTGGGTCAGCTCCTGATTGTTTATTGGACTTCTAAAGTCAGGACCTGACCCCTAACCTGTGCATTAGTGACCCCAATGCGAGTTGAAGTGGCTCAGAGTTTTTATCTGCAAACTGTATATTTTTTCTTTCAGGTTGTTGTTTTAAAAATTATCTCGGCCGATCGGTCACCGTGGCCATGAGGTGGAGCTTAGCGTGTGCAACGATGCGTCGGGCGGTTGTTGCGCTCATGGGCGTGCTGAGCTGCTGTGAATGGAGTGCACTGGGGCATGAAGTGGCTTCGAGAGGGTGGGCTAATTGTTTTTGGTCAGGTCAGCAATAATTCCAATGAACTCTCCTCTTGCCATCGCAAAAACCAGGGACCACTGGCTGATATGGGAAATGGCAAAGAGCAGCCGTTTTGGGACTTGCCACCGCATAGGGCTCCGGCAGTTGCGCTGTCGAGCTTCTCTGATGTTATTTTGGGTTGTGTCGCTCGGCACGACATCCAACGTTTCGCTCAACGTGCTGGTGGCTTCTTCAGGAACGTGGAGCGAAACTTCGAACATCACGCCAAAACAGCACGCGGGTACAACCTTGCAACCTTGAAACACCGCACCACACCAAGATGTAACATCGCACGTGGTCGGCGTGTGCATAATGGTCGAACGTTTCTGAGTATAAGAAGATGACGTATGACGTATTAGGTCCTGCCGTGCAGATTGGCGACAGAGCAGAGAAGTGCTTTACAACTCGAAACGGTTTTAGGAAATGCATTGAAGGACGGCGGGCATTTTTTGTTACGCAATTAAAATATGCTCCGTTTAAAATCTTGGATGGCACATAGAACAATGGAAGTTTATTACGGTGATAAATGTTCTTTTGGAGCAATATATGCTTTTTTAAGGTTATATTTAAAAACACGATGTCCGAGTATACGTATTTTAGTTGTATTAATAAATGCCTTAATTGATCGGGGGCACATTAGTGAGTTCACCATGCTATGATAAAGATCCCCCATATAGCCTCTAACAGACTGTTGGGGCGAGTGATATTAGTGAGCAGCACCTATGAAGGCCGGCACGGCACACAAGGGAGGTGCGTAGCCAACCCCACGCCTGGCCGCCTTTTGTCTCCCAAGTGGCGACGTTTACTACACACCGCTACACCAGATACTCATTTGAGGCTGAGCCGACCAAGAGGAAGAGGCCAAGACCGGTTCGGATAATCGTCACCGGTGTTGGCCGTGAGTGGGAATCGAACTCTGGTCGCCGGGTTCGTAGCTAAGCGCTCTAACGGCTACACCACCGATGCCATGAACCCATTGACCAACATGGCATTGGAAGAGCCTTCATACAGCAGTGCATTGATCGATGGCTCTGATCAATTCATTGTTATTGTCACCAAACGCCTTGAGGATGTTTCCAATTAAATAGCGTGTGCATTGTCACGAGCGTTTTAAAAGTACACATTTTCCCAAATTCAGATGTACAATGCGCCGCTGAAAATTAGAAACGAAAACATTGGCGAGGAAGTGTGTTTTAATATAAATGTAAATGAGAGAGTTTCTGAGGTGGGGGAAATAATGATACAGTTAATAATATTCTCGTCAATTAATAATGTTTTTTTTTTATGCTAGAAGCAGAGAGAGAGAAAAAAATAGCTGTAATTTATTTTATA
Organism: Lampetra fluviatilis; assembly: GCF_964198595.1. Classification (NCBI taxonomy): domain Eukaryota; kingdom Metazoa; phylum Chordata; class Hyperoartia; order Petromyzontiformes; family Petromyzontidae; genus Lampetra; species Lampetra fluviatilis. The sequence goes on from NC_136292.1 coordinate 3,500,219, forward strand.
AAGAGATACTGGGTATCAAGCAGGCTGCCAGGTAACCAGATGGCATAGTGGTTTCTTGACTCACAGATAACAAGGGTATCAAACAGAACTTTGATGAGACCCACACTTGTACTATTTTATTCCACCTCCCCTCCCTTTCTCCCCAACTGTCACTGACAACTGTCACTGACAAGCCACTCGCCCCCCTGAATAACGTGTGAGGCAAACATTCTTGGCACTCTCTGTGCATCAAAGCTTCCCCAACACCTCAACTGTGAAGCTCAAGGGAGGAAGGCACTAACAAACAAACGCATGTCTCTGTGCGCGTTGCAAAGAAAAAAGAACTCAGTGGCAAAATTGCATTCGTATTGGCAAATATATATATGTTCAAGTTTTTCATTTTTTCAAGTTTCATTTATTAGGTATAGACCTGTGAGCCATTCGGCTCTTGAATCGGGTGCAACCGCAACAAACAAAAAAACAAAAACATGAACAAGAAAACATCTTAAAGTGACTACGTGCAAACAGAAACTCCAAGAGAAGACAGCAAAATATTGCATAAAAAGCACCGTACACCAACGCTGTGTGCAAAAATCTTTTTACGCAAGTGGATTAAATGCTTCGGCTAGTTTTAAGCCCTTATCTCTTGTAAACGGGACGAGATTCGTGGGCGAGTTGGACGTGTTAAAAAGCAGCGGTTTAAGACCGCCCTCATGCACGGTGGACTCCGAGACTGGTTTCACTTGTGGGGTGGACACGCAAAGCTGCCCGGTGCACGTTTCCGACGTTTTTGCTCCACGTTTACTGGAAGCTCCTTTAGTCTTCCCTGAAACTCGTTGAGTTTCTTGAAGACGCTCCCCAGCAGCGCGCCGAAACAAAAAACGTCGGGCACCGTGCGTGAACGACCCGCAAAGCACATCGGAGAGCTGTCCAGCACAACTTATGCGGTAGAATGCTAATCTGGTTGTGTGGTTGAGGAGGTGAGTAAGGGTGAGTGAGGGATCAGGATCATGATAATAACGGCACCTGTTCGCCTGCCCCAGCACCTGCCTGATCACCTGGGCCTGATCACCTGGGCCTGATCACCTGGGCCTGATCACCTGGGCCTGATCACCTGGGCCTGATCACCTGGGCCTGATCACCTGGGCCTGATCACCTGGGCCTGATCACCTGGGCCTGATCACCTGGGCCTGATCACCTGGGCCTGATCACCTGGGCCTGATCACCTGGGCCTGATCACCTGGGCCTGATCACCTGGGCCTGATCACCTGGGCCTGATCACCTGGGCCTGATCACCTGGGCCTGATCACCTGGGCCTGATCACCTGGGCCTGATCACCTGGGCCTGATCACCTGGGCCTGATCACCTGGGCCTGATCACCTGGGCCTGATCACCTGGGCCTGATCACCTGGGCCTGATCACCTGGGCCTGATCACCTGGGCCTGATCACCTGGGCCTGATCACCTGGGCCTGATCACCTGGGCCTGATCACCTGGGCCTGATCACCTGGGCCTGATCACCTGGGCCTGATCACCTGGGCCTGATCACCTGGGCCTGATCACCTGGGCCTGATCACCTGGGCCTGATCACCTGGGCCTGATCACCTGGGCCTGATCACCTGGGCCTGATCACCTGGGCCTGATCACCTGGGCCTGATCACCTGGGCCTGATCACCTGGGCCTGATCACCTGGGCCTGATCACCTGGGCCTGATCACCTGGGCCTGATCACCTGGGCCTGATCACCTGGGCCTGATCACCTGGGCCTGATCACCTGGGCCTGATCACCTGGGCCTGATCACCTGGGCCTGATCACCTGGGCCTGATCACCTGGGCCTGATCACCTGGGCCTGATCACCTGGGCCTGATCACCTGGGCCTGATCACCTGGGCCTGATCACCTGGGCCTGATCACCTGGGCCTGATCACCTGGGCCTGATCACCTGGGCCTGATCACCTGGGCCTGATCACCTGGGCCTGATCACCTGGGCCTGATCACCTGGGCCTGATCACCTGGGCCTGATCACCTGGGCCTGATCACCTGGGCCTGATCACCTGGGCCTGATCACCTGGGCCTGATCACCTGGGCCTGATCACCTGGGCCTGATCACCTGGGCCTGATCACCTGGGCCTGATCACCTGGGCGACTTCCCGGCTGTCTGCTGCAGCAGCGGAAGTCGCCGCTTGCCGAGTGCCCCGTGCAATGTGCGTGCAGACCGTTTAGCTCACCGCTTCATCTGCACAATTATTGCGGGAAGCCTCGATAATGGATTTCCATCAACAACGCTACCGCAAGCCAGCATTACAAATGTGCGCCCGGTGTTGCCTCATGTGCCGTGAGGATCGCCACTGAAACAAAGCCGTGTCGGCCACGTGCACGCTCTTTCGGACTCTTTAATTTATTTAATTGATAGGTAAAGGTACATTTGCAGCCTTGCAATTGCTTGCTCACGCTCCTGTTGGCAGAAGGGCCTACGCTCAAGGGAGCCCACGGAGCGCCCCCCTCTAGATTATATTTTGGCCTACTCTTCCATACTAGCGAGAGGTCTGGGAGGAGGTTGGAGGACGCTTACTTTACCATGCCACACGTGGACCTGCCCAGTTTTATATAGCTCGTTCGACACGGGCAAGGTAATTTAAGAAAACCTTGTCCATTGTTCCAGATGCCATGCCAGGAGAGTGACCTCTGGATTGCAGTTTTAGTGCGCTTACTATTTCACCACGGCAGCAATTATTTAGTGAAAATAATTTATAGTTTTTGGATATTTTATCTTTGAATGTTGGTGCTGGCCACGGACAGATTTGCAACTCGTGTGTGCGAGTTTGGACGATATATTTCAACATAATTGTGCTTGTTAGAGAAGCAGGAGCTGCACAGCATTGACAAACCAATGTGTTTGTGCTTTTTCACGATGGCTCAGTCCCCATACATCAGGGCAGGACACGGAGATACCAATCCTGTTGATATATTTTAGCACACGACGGACATTAATCCAACTGCATGGCCCCGTTACTCAATGTTGGTCTGAACATAGGGACGAAATGTGTGGCCAACTGCAAACTACAATATTCTATTGGCGTTTGTTTTTACTTACTACAATGAATGCTTTTCCATTAAGCAAGTGGAAATTTCTGCTTTGGCAATTAAGAAAACTTCAGTTGTCACACCTGGCACGGTGCTCCGGTGGCATTCCACAGCTGTGTGTGTGTGTGGCTTTTGTGGTGTTAAATATCATTTCGTGTTTGTGTGTTCTCTGGTTACTCTATTTCCTCTCTCACACACGCCACCCGTAGATTGGATTTGTGGCTAGGCATGCCAATGCAATGCCCGTACAGAAAACCAATGGTGAGGTTTGGTGAGGGTCTCCTGTGTAAAGTTCTTTTATATTATTTATCACAGCTCTCCTTTGTGTTTGTCGCATCTATTCTCTTTGACATACGGTATGTATATTTTATTAACGTTGCAGAGATAATGGCGAGTCTCTGCTGCTTGTAATGGCAGGCAGCCTCTGGCTTGGACTCGCCATGTATATTTTTCTTCGTGATGGTCGCATACCAATGCCACACAGCAGTAAACGGCATCGGCTCTTTTTTTTATAAATATATTCTTGGGCTCACAGGCCCTGTAACATACGAAGCAGACACGTCGCGCTTTGAGTTATTGCGGCATCGAATGGAGCCGCACTTTGTTTACTGAAGACGATGCAAAACAACTATCTCCTCGTTAACTTTCGTTCCAGATGGTACGACGGAATTTACAGGAGCAGACCAATAATCCCTGTCCCCCCCCCCCTCAGAAAACAAAAAGGACCAAAAGAACCAATTAATCCCCGGTGACATTCTGGAGAAAGACCATTACCATGAAATCGCAGGACTAATTTATTTCACGTGGGCAGACGGTGAGAGAGAGCGGTTTGTTAATCTCCGCTCGCCCGGAGCACATCGGAGGGTGGACGCTTCTCCCGGTTGCGCTGCCGTGCATCTCATGCGTTGTGCTTTTGGGGCCCGTTGCGCGTGACGTGTGGAGCGATGTCCGACGTTTCGCTTCCACGCACGGGGAGTTTCTGAGTTAATGAGTTAATGATGACGTCACCCTGCTGCTGCTCTATATAAGAACGGGAGACACAGCAGAGCCTCACCATTCTGGCGAATTGCCCGATGATGCTGGATGCAATTACCAGCGAAACGTCGTGCTACTCAAATTGTAAATGTTGTGGTTTCGCGCTTCAACACACCGGTGGGCTAAAGCCGTGAACTATTTGTCTTTTGTCAACGTGACACTTTTTTACTGATTGGCCGTGTCGGGTGGTGGAGGGTTACGACACATTTATAAATAACGCGATCTAAACCGATAAACGTTGATTATGAGTTTCTGCCCGCGCCGGCAGCCACACACATTGTGTGTAGGGTTGCATCTGCGATCGGCCACGTTTGCTCAGCACGTGACCTGTTGTTCGTGTGTTATTTAGACATTTGTGAATGCCTAATGAATGTTGAGAAGGTCCAGATGTTGTGATTGTGACACGGTGCATTTGAGTGCAGGGCTGAATTTTTTTTTTTGTCAAGGTTTCTGAGCACAGTCCCAAAGGCTATGAACGCCAAGTGGCCAGTAACTAGCAGCACTTAATTTGGACGGTGTTCGCTCTGGTTTCTATTTGCCTCATTGCTGCACTGTTATGACTGTTTGCTCTTGTCATTTTGGCACAAGTGAGTCTATCCCCTCTCCCTTGAGATCTCGACTGGTTAAACAAAATAAACTTGACCCTGACCCAGGTCAAGTTTATTTTTGTCACCTCAGTTAAGACGTGTTTTGAAGCCCGGTTATTGCTTAGACGGCGAAGTATTTGAAAATTCGGCAGCGAAACGTCAATTAATTTCGGCTCGTGATAGAAATCCGTGTGCCGCATGAAGTGCACTGTTATAGATGGAGAGTAGGAGGTGATTAGTCGCCGTTCAAGTGAAGAAATCGTGTTTGAGATAAAAGAGCCTTGCGAAACACCAGAGTTGAATACTGTGCAGATGTGCTTGCTCTCTATGTACAGATGTGCTTGCTTCATTGGCATAATCATAACATCGGCGTGTAATTTAAAAAGAGTAAAAACGACAATTTCTAAAGCGCTGTAAAATGGCGAGCCCTCACACAAGGGGTGCCAGCACTTTCACATAACTGTCACACTTTTTTTTTTAAATCATTGATTCCCACACACCCTTTCCACTGCTTGCATCGTGAGCCTAAGAATCAATTTTAACTGATGGGTTTCTCACGTCACCCCTGCTGCCACGAGAGGCCGCTACATTCAACACAGTCGGGCAGCATCAATTCTTGACTCAAAGCGCAAAGAGCTTTTAAATCGGTCCAGTGATAGTAAAGTGTGGTCAAGTAATCCCCACGACCCACATGGAGTGGGGAGGCCCTCATCCAGCAGTGGATTGATCAACGGGCCGCACAATGTTATGGTACAGTATACGTAGCCTGTGTAAGCATTTAGTCTGCCTATTGTTCACACGGCCAAGGATGGCTTGTCAAAGTGGCATTTTCCTAAGCTTTGTGCAAATAGCCCCGGTAAATGCATTTACTTCCCTGATTGATGCTCGGCTTAATCGACAGCGACCCTGAACGAGTGGGGGCTCTAATGAGCCTGCTGAACCGATTCTCCTCACATGAGCAAGGGCTCCTACAAAGCGTTGACGTTTAGCGGTCAGCGCAGCTCTGCTCCCCGGGAGTAGCCGTACTTTTCAAAGGAAGAATTATTCCGTGCTTGAGCGATTTAAAAAAAAAATTCCGCACCCCACCCCCTCCCACCAAGCAGAGCTGAGCTCATGGATGCAAGTTGCTGCGTGAACGCAAAAACAACATTCTCAAAAGTGGAACTGACATCACGTTGATGACCGATAGTTTGTTGTGAAGTCGCTGCCTCGCTTGTCTGGTGTAAACATGTCCTGGTGTTGAGAGGTTTGCCGGGTTACTCAAAGGTCAGAGCGCCCAGAGTGGGCTCTGCCAACATCCTTGGGTTAAAATCTCGACATACTCTTAGTTTTTTCGGTAAAGTCACGTAGGTAAAAAATGAAATTAAAATTAATGAAGATAAAATAATAAAAAATCACGACGTTTCGGAGGCAATACAAGTCTCCGTCATCTGTTGCAAGAAGTCAGCTTCTTGCAACAGCTTTTTTGAGTTTCACAAATCTACATGGTCCACCAAACACTTTTTCTCAAAAGCGCTCTTTGTTATAGATCTACGCCACCACTAAAATAATAAAAAAAACGTATTGAGAAATGGGTGGATGGCTCAAAAGTCAGTGCCAAGCTGGCATCGCCGAGTTGCTGATTAAACTGGCTTCTCAAATGCATTGAGTTGATAGTCGGAGACTGGTTATGAATGACTGCAAACAATTTGGTGTTCCGAGGATTAAATCAGGCATTGACTGTTACGTGACGAATATTATTCTCTTGCAGCAGAGTGGGAAAAGCGTTGTCCCCTTGTATGGATGAGAGATCACGAGACGATATTTCAAGGGCAGTTCTGTGAAATCTCCTTCCACTGACTGTTCTCAAACACAGGGGCATGCGCTGCTCTGTGACAATTCAGAATGGATTCCTCGTGACGTGATGTCGGAAACGCAATCCGGGAAAAAAGTGAGGGAAAAGACAGAATCATCCCCAGTGTTGGCAAACCAACTTGGTTATTTTACACTTCACAGCATGGGGAAAAAAATGTCTCCTTGCATGATAGGTTTCTTTCATCATGAAGAAACTAGTTGGTGCATATGTCTATCAACGAGTGGAAGGGCAGTGCAGCCCGTCCACACAGAACAACGTGGTGAAGTATGGTCAGATATCCCTTCAGGCCAGAAAGGAGTGAGGAGGCCTTGACAAACTCAGCTGTACATGTAGGTGCAATAGGGAACGATGTACCGTACCCGATGAAGTTACACTGTTAGTGTGGGTATGAGACCGCTGCGGTTTGTGAGTGTTTGTGCAGGGTAGATAATGTATGGTAAATTATTGGCAACCTGACATATACAAAAAAACCCAGCAAATTGTAACTTCAGTCTCTTAGGGCAACAGCTTTGTGATGTTGCGGTGGGCGGAAAGCATTCGCGAGATGTGGTGGCATCAACAGCTTTGGTCATGGTGACATCTTGATCGTGATCTCTTGATCATCGTAGAGTTCAACTTCAATTCATTACCCGAGTTTGAATGTCGTCGAAGTGCTTATTCATCTTTGGGTCATATATTGTGGCTCAAACCTTGAGAGATGAAAAACAACCTCAGCCGGGACCTCGACTGTCAGGTTTCCACTCATTTAAAATTCACTTATAAAACTTGTGCTATGACATTTTCCACTTTATATTATAAAGGGGACTTTATACCTTTTGGGGGGGGGGAGGGGTGGGGGTGCCCTTGGTTAATTGAATTGAGCCACAGATTATATTCTAGAGAGGCATTGCCAAGGTCTGCTTCAGCTAACACAACCAGAGTTTGATTTACAGCTTTATCTAATTCCTGTGGCATATATATAACTTTAAACACCAAATGCCGCAAGTTTAGAGGATTGGATAATTCAAGCTGTTAAACTCCTCCCTTGACATTTTGCTATTGCTCTGTAACGGTGTCTACCTGTACCCAAGAGAGAGAGACGCATTGACACGGACTCGGATTCCTTCGGCTGTGTTCCTTAACTCATAAATGCATTCTTTATCTGGCACCAGTTCATTTGATTTGAAATGAAATCTATGACGCTTCTGTGCATCGCTGCCTCCACTGCGTGCGCTGTGAGGCCGCTGTCAAGGTCCCCGACGCTGCGTCGCCATGCACCAAAGGTCGCAACCGGGTACCCGATACCCGATACCCGATACCCGTACCCGGCCGGGTACGGGTACCCGTTTGCGATCCTGGTGCGGCCGGGGCCGGGTACGGGTAGGCCGTGAGTCACTGGTGAGTCACCGTTTGTCACTCATTTCCCAACGTCTTGTCTCTTCTCACAATTCAAGTTCCTAGAATCAACCCACCCCCGCCTGCAACATGGCTTCATCCCAGAGGTCGCAATCGGGTACCCGTACCCGATACCCGGCTACCAGGCTGGGTATCGGTTAGGGTACGGGTAGGGTACCCGTTTGCGACCCTGGTGCGGCCGGGTACGGGTAAGGAATCAAAACCCGTTTGCGACCTCTGCTTCGCGTGCAGCAAGTAACTGCAAAGGGTGGGGGGGGGAGGGGCTGCATGTTTAAAGTCCCCCCTCCTCCCCCCCCCACCGCGGTTGTTCCTTTCAACCGCCAGTGGGAGCAACGACCTGTTCACCGTGACCGGCCGCATCGATGTGGAACGACGCTCATGAGTGAGAGAAGGAATTGACGGAGAGCGACGTGGGGGGGGCGGGGAGCCGCGCGCATGAAGAATTCAAGGGCGGGCACTTCATGAATGCCGAGAATACTCCGGCGGCACAATTTAGCAGACGAGGCCCCGGAGATGCGCCCGTTCCTCTCTAGTCGCGTCCAATTAATAACGAAGTGAGATTCGTACGACGACGCAACAGTGGCATCGTAGCGCTTGAGTCGCTGGGTGGTGGAGCGTGGTGCATCGCGCTATGGACCTGGGCGACACACGTGTTCGATTCCCGGCTGTCGGGTAACGGCAGCAGTGAGCGATGTCCGAGTCGGACCGGTCAATTCGCCAAACCACACACTGACCAGCTTGGTGAAGTACGGTCACATGAGCCCCATGACCAACGCGATGGGGTGAGGCTTTTATCCAGCAGTGGATTGGCAAGGTCTGTGCAGTATATCATTGACTATTTATAAGTCGTTGAGAGGCTGTTAGGGTGACGTGACTATTTTGGGAAAGATGAATCATTGCGTCGTAGTGAGCACATAATGAGAAATCACCCACCGCCTAACCCCACCTTCCTCTTCAAGACTATTTAAGACGCTCTCTCTGTTAACCTCAATATTACTAAAACCTCACTAAATCCGTTGTTCTCTCCCGTCAGTTTCAGTCAAATGCATCCCTATTTTTTAGTATGCACATTAATGACATAACCACTGAATAAAGACAGGATACTTCACGGCTCGAAGGGATAATGGGCGATGTTCAGGAATAACGAAGGGTGGTGGCAACCAGTGAAGGCCTCTGATTGGAATGACTACTGAGGAGATGGAGCGATGAAATTATTTCGTGCTAGGTGGACTGTCGCATCGCACGATCGTGAAGGATGATGACAGCAAGGGGGAGTGGGGGGGGGGAGGCCTTCATCCAGCAGTGGATTGACCATGGCTGATGATGATTATTATTATTTGTAATTACCGTGTTATTTTATGTGAAGTTCAGAGAAGCGGCAGCACCAGCTTCATATGTATCTATTTTTGCAAGGAAGACTTGGGTAACAAAGGTAGCCAAACAATCAAGTAACCTCTAAATGCATCTGTGAGATTTATTCATACCGTTTCCTAAGCCGCATCTTTGAATCGCAGGTGGAGTGGTGGCACAGTGGTTAGCCTGTGGGGGCTTATGAACCTTTGACGACCCCAATTTGATTCCCGGCTATGCCTAACGTTGGTGGCATGTGATATCAGAACCAGTTCTGCCCCCTATACCCCCCCCCCCACTCCTCTGCCAAATTGCACTGACCAGCGTGGTGAAGTATGGCAACAACAACAAAAATCCCATGACCGATATGACATGTGGAGACAGTTGTCAATATTATTTTTCTATTCTTTATTTTTATGTATTAGGAAATATTGACAAGGAGACCCGTTGGCCGATAAGGCTATTCCGTTTTACCATCGTCCTCCGCTCGGTTATTATCAGGTAAGGCCCACTGAGCTATTTCGCTCTTTTTCAGAAGTGACCTGGCCACAAATGATAGCTCGACTAAGTGGCTTGTCACGTGTACATTTATAGCAGCCAAAATCACCTAAATGCACGTTGATTCTAAATGCGAAGGGGGAAAAACCGGAGAACCCAAAAGAAAAATCCACGCGACATGCAAAGTCCAAATAGACAGCAGGCGTCAAGGTCTGGATCGAACTCACGACCTCGTGTATATCAGGCGAGGTAGTTAACATCTCCTAGCCACCGTGGAAAACAAAACAAGTGGGGACGAGAACAAGGCAGTCAGAAACGCAGACGGGGACAGTAAAACACTCACGAGATAGTTAATGTCAAGTATTGCTGCCCTCCTGTCTTGTATTTGACGGTCCCACCTGATGACGGAGACTTGTGTTGCCTCCGAAACGTCGTGATTTATTATTTTATTTCTATTATTACTTCTATTAATTTTATTTTTTACCTACGTGACTTTACCGAAAAAGCCTAAGAGTAAGAATCCTTGCAGTCACGAAAGCTTCAAAAATAGAATTAAAGCATGTTATTTATTAGGGATGCAAAAAAGCCCCATTGTACGCTTTGTAAACATTGCCGACGCGATGAGCTTGCCAGATTTAAAACAAAATCAGCAGGATCGCAGTCGGCTGCGATTGAGCTGCACCTGGTTGTAATTTAGAATCTGATGTTCAGCTCTCTCCAGCTTTAAACAATTTTTAAAGAAGACTCCGACCCCCTCCCCATTAGTGCCTAATTGTCACTCTGAAGTGTGCCTTCAAAGTCTGCAGTTGAAATGCTGCGTTGTTGGCCTCGGCATGTCTCGATGATGCAACGTTCATCAGATGAAAGGTAGAGCAAAACGTGTCCCCCCGGTCTAGTTAATTGGTTTGGCTTTAGCAGAAGAAATATATTATTACACAGCATCAATACACAAGAGTGTATTGATGCTGCGTATAATCCGCCGTATATTTCGTGGCAAACAAAACAAATAAATTTTGCACAAAAACAAAAAAAATGGAGTGTCAAATGCACTGCATTTTGGTTTTCGACTGTATATGGGCACAACACAAACGAGATGTATTCATGCTAATTAAAAAACGTTGCTCAAATGCCTGACCTCCCAGCAGGGAAGGGCAAATGTGTTAGGATTATTAGGCATTGTGGGATTTAGCAGAAATGCCCAAGGCTCTGAGAAAGCAAGAAACATGTTTTTGTTTTCACCATTACGAAACGACAATGGGTTGCCGGCTCACGATGAGAAAGGCGGCTCCTCCGGTTCTGTTTTAGCCTTGGGCTTGCTGCTTTTCTCACGCTACGATGTAGAGTCGTGGGCTCGCCTGAACTTATGACCCACACCACCATCTCACATCTTTATGAGATGTACTGTACGATAAAAAATGCTTATTGTTAGTATTATTTCCGTCTTTTTTTCGCCTTAGATCGTTTGATTACTTGTGTTTTCAATAACGCTGTGTAATATCCATCAGATGTAGTGATAATAATAATAATGCCATTTATGTATCCAGGAAAGTCTCGGTGAGGTATCGAGACTACACACACACATTTGGCTGGTTCTATGAATGAGTGTTTGGAAATTGGAGGAAATCGGAGTACTTGGAGAAAACCCACCACCTACAAGGGAGGGTTACACTAAAGTATTTACTCATAGATTGAATACTCCCTCGATGTGTTGTCACCTAATGATCACCTCGCAGGCCCAGCCTACACTATCTGGTATAATCATGCGGTCTTCCTTCCAGCTACCAATCAGCTCTGTGAGCGTCCACGATCTGATGAAATCAAGCACATTAATTGTAAATTGGTCCGATTTGAAACTGTTATCTGGTATATCAATTCATAAAAAGGAACCTATTAGATGACCGCCATTGGCTTCAATTCCTCACCGTCATAATACTCATCATCATCGTGTGTTTTTGCCCGCGTAATGAATCCTGAGAGCTCATTAATGGAGCCTGGTAGGGGCATCTCAGGCCACTCGTGGCAATTGCCGGGGTTACCCAGAGTTTGTTTAAAATTGCATGAACGTCAGCGTGTACGTGTGCTTGATGGTGCGCACGTGAAAACGCACGCAAGCGCCGAGACAGGGGTAGATGCATTTTTTACGCGTGACTGCAGCAGGCTTTTCTTCAGGGCAGCCTCAGGTGTGCGGGGAGTGGTTGGGTGACTTGTGACCGATGCTTTAAGCTTAACCTTGACAATAACTGCATGGGCACCACCACCGGCCTCTGTGATGACAATAACAATAATCATTTCAGCCTGTGACGCGCACAGTAGTCGCTCGCTCTCGCAGACGGAGAACGACTCGGAGCCGTGACAATGAACCACAGACAAGTGGGAATGCAGCCACTGGGTGAGCCGGCGACAAACAATTCCCCAAGCTCTGCAGTCTTCTATATATGAAGTTGTTATTGACCAATTAATGAGTGTTTAATTCATGGAATATATATATATATAATGATGAAGGATGGGGCCAATGGGGAAGATTCACCCCCATCCACAGGGCAGGGCCACCCTTCTAGTCTTAAGGAGATGAATCATAATTTGTATTTATACTGATGATGGTTCAGGGGCAGCCCTGCAATTTCTTGCTCACACCACCACCGTTGTACAAGACTTCCCTTTGGTGCAGCTCTCGAGATGCTCCTCTTGAGGTTATGTTGGCCGACTTTTCCATGCTGGTCAGATTCATTGGAAGAGGTGGAGGCGACCAACGCATCATCCCACCACACGCGAGCTGCCGATTGACGAGCTTGTGCCCTCTCGTCTACTTGAGAAGAAGCCGACTCTGTTCACCAGTGACGGAGTAGCTTTCTGTCAGTCACAGCACTTAATTGGATGACTCACGATAGAGAGTCGAGTCGGGGCTCATTACGCCGGAAGGAACAAGGGACCTATGCTATTGATCATGAGCTCTATGTGACCAATGTCAAAAAAAATGTGAAAATTTTTTCACGAAGGCATGCTAACTTAATGGGGTTTCGAAGGATGTCTTAAACATTTTCCCATTTCTCTAAAAAAAATTGGAGATGAGAGTTGGAAATAGTCTTTTGTTAAATGAATAAATACCTGGCTCCTATGCAGACGACGTGAAGCCTTTGTGGAAAACTTGAACTGTGAAATTGTATTGGTCTTTTATAGTCTATAGATAAGCAGTACAATAGACATTAAGCCATGATCTATGCACTGCTGGACGAAGGCCTGCCCAAAGCCTTCATCCCATCTATCACCGTCTCATGATGCAACAATCCATCTGGCAGTAGCGCACAAGCCCGTCCCATCGCTCTGTCTTAGCACGGTTGCCAACGTATGGTGCGAAAAAAGTTCAATGTACGTACATGGCGGGCGGCCTCTCAGGAAAGTGTTCTTCCTTTGTCTGCCACTCCAACATCACTCAACCACTGCCAATAATCGCTCTCAGAAACGAGTCCTGCCTGAGTGCTTTTTTTCAGACTTGCCTTCCCATAAAATCTAACATTTAAAGTAAAAAATGCCTCTCTACTTTTCACTTATTTTGTTATTTTATTTCACTCCTTACCTTTTCTTATGCTATTCGTAGCGCAGTTGGTGTGAGCCGTTGAGGGCGTTACGGGTTTTTTCTCCATTCCTGTTGCTATATGTCCCCTGTACCGTTCCGTTGTCATGTGCCTATTTTATTTATGGCGATATTCATTTTGCATTGCTCTTATGCTCTTTAATCCATACAATCTCAAAGCCATAGTTGGACTGAATCTAAATACAACTGCATCTCAAGATGCGATACACACTGGGGGGAGGCATTCAATGCTTTCAAACAAGGGAAAGAGGTGGGAGGTTGCTTGGGAACGAGTGCAGAGAAAGGTTCGTGACCCAGGAGAAGCGACTTTGCAATTATGTTGACTCGCGGAAGAGGGAATTGCAGACGGTAGGTGCAGCATGGGAGAAGGGGCCACCTGCTCCGCTTCATGGGTTAGATGCACGGGGCAAAGTTGGAGACAGCTCAATGTATACACCGTGGCGGGTAGGAGGGGGCTGTCCGTAAACGTCACAAATAGCCACGTGACCTTAATCTGCATCACAGTGGGCTCGTTCAGAATTCAAAAATCACGAATAAAAAAAAAACAACACAAGCGGGCATGCAGTAGCTTCGTCGATAAACGCCTTCCACATCGTTGTCTTTCGTGTTCTAACGATAATGTCTATAATCTAACCCATGTCCTTTTGTTGTTCTGCAGCACTTCCTTCAAAGCACAATGATCGTTCGAGGTCACGCCGTTTGGCACATGCGCGCGCTCTCTATCCCCTTTTTGTGAAAATGCACAATAAACGCTGGTGCGCGTGCTGCCCTTCTTGGGAGGTTCACAGGGGGTTTTGTTGTGCCCTGATTGCAGCACAGCGTGTTCCCTGCCTCAGGACAGACGACACGGGTGCTCCGCTTGTTCCGTCATTATTCCTCAATATCAATTCAAAAAGAGATAAATAAGCATATCAATAAAATGCGGCCCCTTTCTCGATCCATTTGCTCACTGAAGTAATTATTTCCCCCCTCCTTTCCTCCCCCACCATCCACCGCCATGGGGGTTGTTGACCATACTTCACAACGGGGCCCAGTGTAGGTGGCTGAATGAGTGGTGGTGGTGGTGGGGGGGGGGGTGCTGGTTCAGATATCACTCCTCACTGATGGCCGGAATTGCAGTCGGGTTACCGGGTTCGTATCGCGGTGCACTAACCACTGCAACACTGCTTCCCTCAAGATTTTTGTTTGCACAGTTTTATTATTTCCTGAACGTATTTTCGAGGCGTGAAACAATTCACCGCCCCCCCCCACCCCAGAGATTTTGCTGAATTATCACGATTGTTACGATTGCAGATTAAATTTTTTCACATATAGTAACACTGGCATACCCCTTTCATCTACTTAAATTGTAGTGTGTGAAAACTTAATTTGGAGCTTTCGTGACTGCAGGAATTATTATTTGGTTCTTTCGGTAAAGTCACATATAAAGATAAAATAATACATTAAATTAAATACTAGCATACGACGTTTCGATTGCAACACAAGCAATCATCATCAGGTATAAATGAAATAGAAACACAAATCTAGTATACTTAGAAATGTAATGTAATACAACAGAGTCGGATAACATAACAATAGTGTGTGCTCATGTAGATTACGGTACTTGTTCGCAATATATCTCCTATGTTCCGTCTCATTTGTTTAGTCTTTTTTTTATTTTACGTCTCTCTGGTTTTTTTTTCTCCATCTCAATTGAACCACCTTGCTTTGTTCTCTTGCTCCATCACCCAAAAAAATTCTGAACAAACTAACCGCACAGGATTGGATGAACGCACATTCGAGCGTGAATATTTCCTTCAATAGTTAAATCAATGTGTCGTTGCACACGTGTGCTATTTTTTAGCTGATATCCACTTCGTGAGGAGTGTCCTCTTTTTTCGTCAATCCATCTTCGTCGAGGATGACCGTCTTCCGTTATTGTCTTACCTGTGGGTCTAAAGATGGCTAATTAGGCCGACGATCTGGGATCGACGAATTCTGCAGTGGCAGCTCTGGACGCCGCGTGTTTCCGAGCGGAATGGGTTGGGCCTAGATTGTTGATCCAATCCGTAATGTCGCTGCTGCTACCGCTTCTGTCGCTCCCGTTTGCCGCCTCCTATCATCGTCGTAGGGTTTCGAAGTGCCGACATCCTTGCTGCAGACTCTTCCATAATTTAGACAACCCCATGGTTAACATTTCACAATTATCCTAATAATACGTACGGGCTGTCATATCTCTAGCCTCGTGTGGATTTTTTATGCAGTAAGTCGATGGCTTGACACAAACACCAAATCAAATGCACCATCACTATCCCAGCATGGGTGAAATAGTGGGATCGTCTGACGCATGGTATTTAATAAATGTAGTTCTATATTGTGTCATCCATGCGAATTGCATCTCAAAACCCTGTAGAATTTGTAACGCCCACAGTTTTCACACGGAGGCCCGAGAAACCCACAGACAAAGTGGGAAGGCAGCCAGAACCGGCGCCAACAATCGCCCAAGCTCTGCGGTTTTAGGAGCAAATCTTCCTCACCAACGAAACGAAGGACATATTGTTTCTATCTAAATTACAGTCCGAAATGATTGACGTACTATGTCCAAGTAAAAAAAATTAGCGTGTGACTTTACTTAAAACATTTACCCGCGTCTCGGAATCGTCTGAAATGTGCGTCCTCATAGTTAAACTGCCCAGGAGGCGTTCCTCCATCGCTTTGTGTGTGTGAGGTGATCACGTGTGTGTGGTCCTCATGTGAGCTGACAATGCTTGGTTGGGTCAAGCATCCTTAGGAAGGAGGGGCGGTGGGGGTGTACATTTTGAGGAGCCAAGGGTACA
Source organism: Lampetra fluviatilis (assembly GCF_964198595.1). Classification (NCBI taxonomy): domain Eukaryota; kingdom Metazoa; phylum Chordata; class Hyperoartia; order Petromyzontiformes; family Petromyzontidae; genus Lampetra; species Lampetra fluviatilis. The sequence continues at coordinate 3,516,408 of NC_136292.1, forward strand.
CGTGAAGCCTAGTAAATGACTAAGCCCCGTATAGGTAGTGTGGTCCCAGTGTAAAAAAAAAAAAAAGTTTTGACGAATCTTTTTATTACATCTTGATTTCAAGCTTTCGTGACTGCAGGAATCAAAGACTATTTTATTACAGTTGAACGGATGATTTCCCAAAAGCATTTTGGGCCGCAATCGATTGGCTCTTTATTTCATCATTTTGATCCTGGTCCACATTCAATAATGTCATATATTATATATATACACATACACACACACTTTTCAATTTTCCAGTTGTGCCTCTTCCAAAACATGCATTTGTTCAGCAAACTTGTTGTGACATGAGTTTTGCTTTTTGTGCAGGTGTTAGGTGGATCGTTTCCATCGCCGTACCGTCACAGAATGACGGCAGCTTGCGAAGGCCTTCAATCGGCAGTGGATTGATATCATGACTGATGATGACAATTAAAACTTCTTCCCCAGCCGACCCCCCCCCCCACCCACACCACCATCCACTAGCACGCTCATCCCCGTGCATTGTTGTCGTTGTCGTTGCCGCGTGCCGTCCCAGGCTGTGGGTCGAACTACCACAAGCGCTGCGCCTTCAAGATCCCCAACAACTGCAGCGGCCTGCGGCGGCGCCGTCTCTCCAACGTCTCCCTCACCGGTATCGCGGGAATCGCCGCCCCGAAGATGGCCGGCGAGTGCAGCAGCGCAGACGACACGCCGCCGGTACCGACCCCCCCCCAACCCCCCTTGTCCCCCCCCCCCCCCCTCTGCCCGCCCCACCAAACGTTTGTTTCCCCTGGGAACTAATAGCCAGGAATATTGAATATTGGTTCCCCTTCAGTCTCCGGCAAAAGTGCCCCTCCCCCCCCCCCCCCCGTCTGAAAATTACTGAAGAGTACTGCGCTTGGGGATCACAAATGGCATGCCATCTGCTTCACCGCATTTTCCACCGTAGCCAACCGGGCTAATCGGAGGTGCAGGGGGAAGGACAATAAACTAAACACAAAGAACAATTCTAAAGAAATTCGTTTTCAATCTTAGAAGATGTGCCCCGACATGATTTTGTTTTGTTGCGACAAAGTAATATCTCTTTGTGCCTGGAATGAGGAAATCGCCCAGAATGCACTGCGCATCTCGTCAGATCTCGGAAACGAAGCCGGATTGGTCCTGGGTAGTTCGTGGATGGCTGACCGTCATTGCGCAAAGTGCTTGTCGTATGATTTGTGGGGCTATGTGGTTGGAAGAAAAGGCCATTATTGTACTGTACATCTATGCTCCTCGCCTTCACTGGCCTGCACAGACCACAAACCAGCATGGCGATGTCTGGTCGAGCAATTCCGATGAAAGACACGGCGTGAGTAGGCCTTCATCCAGAAGTGGTTCAACAACAGGGCACAAACTTTATTTGTCATACCAAGTCCATAACCACCATGCCTTTTCATATTACCTCGAGTTTGAGACCACTTTTCAAACCTCAATAGTTGCTCGGTTTGCTTTCCAGGTAGCTTTATTTTCCACGCCGTCCATTTGGTCTCTAACTTTGTCCTCGGCGATGCAGCCTCCTACCGCTCAATTTTGACACCTGACCCAAACCTGGGGGCACAACCAATGAGGAGGGGATGGACACACCGCACGCTGCTGCGCACACACGCTGTTTAGGGGAGCCAATGTTGGTTTACACCAAGCCCATTGAGGGGGGCTCTACGCTGGTCTTGATCGCCTCCTGATGCTTGACATTCTCTGCCCCTGGTTCTCCACCGCTGCTGATTCCCTCTCCCGTCTTGGAAAATTACCCGCAGCATGTACTTAATTGGGACTCTACATGGCTATTATCGTCCCCTACTCGGAGGCTCATGCCCCAGGTCACCTGCAAATGAGATGCATCCTAGTCTCTTGAGTTCTCACCCAAATTATTTAAGGCCAGACTTAAGTTCTTTCCTGTGCCTTATAGCTGGTTACTTTCCGTAAGAATGCTCTCGCTAAATTGTCCCACACTTCCACCTCCAAATCACCACCCCCTTCTTTCTTCCTCTGGTTGCTCCTTCAAACTGCGCATGCACGTCACGATACGTTCATCGTAAGAGTGGAGGGTTGCAGTGTTCTGTTAACGGCTTCTGCCACGACTGGTTTGTCAATCCGCCCATCGTGTTTTTTTATATATTTGATTTTGTTGTTGTTTGTATTTACCACTTGTGTTATCAGTTGTCTCTCATTTGTTGTTATTTGTTGCCTGTCATGTAACCAGTGTGCGTGTGTTAATCATTATATTCACGCCTTGTGACACAGTCCATACAATTGTGTAAAAATCCATAACGGTTTCTGTGCTTGTGAATGTTACGGTGCTGCCCCACCCACCCACGGCTTGGTAACCTAGGCGGCCGCCATTATTGACCACCCCCACTGGCCCAGCCTGCATATGTATGTACGTACGTATGTTGAACTTATTTTGCACCGTACGTAGCCAGCCGTGCAATTTGGAGGTGCGGGGGAAGGACGACAAACTAAAAACAAAAAGTAGTTCTACAGAAATCAGTTTTAAACCTAGTTTGAAAAGTGCGTAGCTCCAGTAGCTTCCTAATGCTGGGCGGAGGAAGATTCCAGACGGCCGCAGAAGCTCATCTAGAAGCACATGATGCAGTGACCACCGTCTTCGATGGCCAGGCAAAAGCCGTTGCTGCGAGGATGCATACTGCATAGGCGCATGCCCGAGATATACATACCATCTTATTCAGCCCATTAGCCAGTGGTGGAATTTCCTGACAGGCCTATGTCAGTGAGAAGACAATGCATCAGAAAACCGCTGTTGACTGCCTGCTACGTGGGTGGTGCTCGAGCTGTAAATTCTGCTGGTAATTTTTGTTTTTATTGAAATTGACAGTGTTCACATGGACCTTTCGTCGTTCACTGTCAAGCTCTGGGTCAAGAAATGAACTCGCTCTGACAGTGCCTAATGCTGTGATTCATAGGCAATGCCATATTCAACTTTTGAACGACTTTACATTTTAAAGGCCCTTATCTCGCGTTTCTTGGAACGCTGAAACGAACCTATAAAAAGGAACTCCGTTTGTGTGAACTTGTTTCCTGCTATTTTAAGTGCCATGTGAGAGCCCCTTAAAGCAGTGTTGCTTTGGGGCGAGGGGGGGGGCTGTCCCCCCCCCCCTCTTCTAAGCCTCACCCCCCCCCCCTTTCTAATTTATCATCGTACAACTAAGCATTGGGTCGTCGCGGACCTTCCTCGTACACATGGAGCAGCCTACACGATAGACAATAAGCAGCCCGTATCATTACTCCTGTTTCACCTTTAACGTTGGTTTAAGGTTTCTTCAGCGTTGCCTGTGTTGTGGTGCCCCACGTGACTAATTGCATGCCTCCCCTTCCCTGAGGTCCCCCCGCCCCTCTCCCCAGGGCTGTCGTAAGCTTCTCATTCCGGCAAGGCAGAGGCCGCCGCTTCTCTCACCCCTTTGTCGGTTGCCTCTTGGCCCCGATTATTGGCGCTGGCCATGCCCTCCACGTGTCAGGACGCACAAAAGGGACACTCCTTGTCCCTCTCTGGCGTCGAGTTACGTGAGAACCCAGCAACCGTCGTATTTATTTTTCGTGTCCAAAGAAAAATGTGCACGGCCGTTTGCATGGGATGGGCAAGGGGTGGGGCGGGGGGGGGAGCGCGGGTGGGGTGAGGCGGAGAGGGGGGAGGTTGCGCTCCTCCTGACCCTGATGGCCTGACCTTTCCATCGCACGCTGACCTTTCCACTCCACTTCTCATGCAAACGTGTGCTTTGATGCGCCGTGGCGCCACAGCTCCCCGCTCGGTATTTGTCAGCTTTGGAAGCACGACGCCCGCGGATCGCTTCTCTTCCCAAAAAGCCGAGTGGGGAAACAGGCGCACTTGCACACAAATGCACGTGGGCAGTCCTGAACCCCCCCCCCCCCCACTCATCGTATTAGCCTTAAAAGGCTGTTGTGGGGTGAGCGCTGTTAGCGAGCACCTATTAAGGCCATCGTGGCTCGCGATGGGAGTGGTGTGGCCCGAATCGCATGCGGAGAACACACGCAACCATACGGACACACGCCACAAAGCGAAGGCAAAGATCTCCTGTTTCGCCGACATAGACTGTTGGGACGAGTGCTGTTAGTGAGCAGCCATGAAGGCCCACATGGCGCACAATGGGGCGATGTGGCCAGTGCCTTGCCCATCTGCCTTCATTCCCTCCCCCCCATGCTGACATTCACAATGTGTACGAGGTGCTCGTTTAATGCTGAGTTGACCTCTGGGGAGCCCCAGGACGAGTTCAGATATATCTGCAGTGAATATTAGCCATGAGTGGGAATCAAACGCGGGTCGCCGGGCTCATAGCTTACTGTGGGAACCACGACACTAACGATCCCCACAAAGACGGACGCGCGCACACGCACACACACGTGACAGACACCGCCTTGCAAGCCAGTTTTGTGGATCTAGGGGATTTTCCTCAATAATCGTCAGTGTGCCGTCAAATACTATCGCATCAATTCGATCAGCGGCTACCTTTATTAAGCATTGATTGTTCTATTGTCAAGCGCTCAGCCTCTAAAGTTTTCAAATGCATGAAGGCAGCGATACAACCCCCGAGCACAAATCCTTTCTGTTCAGTACAGGCCTCGCGTCATTCACTTCCAAGGATAGTGGCAGCTCAATAACAGAAGGCTCGCAACCAGGGCCAATAACAGAAACGAATAAAAAGTATAATAAATAACCTGCTGAAAATTATCCAACCAAAATTATCGTTGTGGTTCCTATATTTGTTGTGAATAATAATAATTAATAAAAACAGATTGGCTTAATCACACAGCCCGGCCTGCAGATTCTACTGAAACAGCATTGCCTGGATTTCCTGTAATATGAGGAAGGGATACCAGGAATCAGAAGGGAAATAATTTGCGGTTGTGGTGGAATCATGGATGACTGGCCACAAACTTTGGGGTAGGTCACCCATGAAATGTACAGTGGTGCATTTATGTAGATCCATTTAACTGTGCAGAGAATGGTACTTGTTTGATCTGGTTTTTTTTTCATTTTAGACGTGCAATTGCACCCCTGCGATGGCTTGCCTCACGCCACTGATGTCAGAAGGGCCTCTGACTAGGAGCACTCGAGGGCGTTTTTGTCTTTACTTTGGCCTACTCTTCCACACTGGCCAGACGTTGGAGGGGATGGGAGCAACCACACTTGATCTCCACCGCACGTAACCTACCGATCGACTTAACCGTGGCGCAGCGATTAATGGTGCTGAGTTTGACAGAGGCGATGGGGGTGGTTTAAAAAAATAAAAAAAAAATGACGCAATTGTTCAACTGCCAGGCCGGAAGTTTGAGTTGAACCGGCGACCTCTGCTTTTCGAGTCCAGTGTGCTGACCGTTACACCATAGCAGCGTCCCATTAACCCATCCTTACATGTCATGCATTTGATGTGGGTTTTTTTGTTTTCGCTTATTAATCACTTGTGGCATTGGTGGTATTGAGGGAGCTTTCATATATATATGTGCATAGTTAATGTTATTCATACATTCACCCACTTAAGGCTTCAATTCTAGATTTGAAGCTTTCGTGACTGCAAGGAATCATATTCTTAGGTTTTTTTCGGTAAAGTCACGTAGGTAAAACATCAAAATTAATGAAAATAAAATAAAATAAAAACAAAAATCACGACGTTTCGGAGGCAACACAAGTCTCCGTCATCAGGTGGGACCGTCACAGCCAGATTAGCTGCATCAAGTGAGGCAATGATTCAAGAAGTAATCCCTTATAAGCAAGCCCTTTATGTGGCATGGCCACATCTCAATAAAATGTAAGCATGTCCTGCGTCAGACGAATGTACTGCTTATTTGTGCACAAATTATTCTCCCTTCATCTTTCTGTCTGCTTGATTTTCTCATCTTTGCAGCCTCACTTTTGACTGCAGTTGCCTCTTTTCTGCAATATTATTTAATCAACAAGTAATGTAAATGTCAAGTTTACATTTTCTCGCAAACACGACAGCCCAATATGCTTTGTGTCAAAGGAATTAAATCTTCTTCCAGCCGAGGGGGAATTTTAATTTCTGCAATTTGTGATGTGGTGTTCTTCCTGCTTGTTTACTGATACTGTGCAACTACTTTTGTCTCTCCCGACATATTCTCTCCCTCCCTCCCTTCACCACGACCCAACACTCGATCCATCCTACTCTCCCACGTGCGTCCCCCACCCCTGATTATGTTTCTTCGTTTCTTCACTCTTGCCTCAATGTTTCCGTTGTTGTTGTTTCCATTTTCTGCTGTTCCTCTCAGCCGCCCACTGCCTCTCCTGGTGGGGAGGTATGTACCTGCAATTCTACTCTCTCATTCGCACGCTCAGAGTTTGCCGTGGCCGGATTAGCGTAGGGCCTTTCGGGGCTACAGCCCTCAGCCTCGACATACGGCTTCATAATAGTTGAATCGTATTTGTGTAGACAGCCACAGCATGACTGTGTGTGCGACGGCCAGTCACGTGCACACAATTAAGATCGTTATGTTTATTTCAACTTCGATTTAGATTTACAATTCGTATGTAACGTTAACAAAAACCGGAACGGAAATAACCTCGGTAAAAATAACAATGGCATGGGTGGTGGTAAAGCAGTGAAGGGTAGACGTTTAGTTTACAAAGAGGAGCCCCCCAAAGCTAACAGCCCCCGGGCCCCCATTGAACGTAATCTGGTCCTGAGTGTCGCCACCCCAATACCCACACTCGCTCGTTTTAGTACCAACTTGCTTTTACCACTTTATCACACGTATAGCACTTTGCATGTGTTACACGTTATGCAAAACTAATAATGATATAAAAATGGTGTGTGTTGAAGCAAAACTCAAGAAAAACTTGCGACATTCATCATTCACGCGGCCTAACTTAATGATTGACTTGAAGGCAAAGGTGCAGCTCTGCAATTGGCTGCCCACAGCACTGCTGCATTGGCACCTCCAGAGGGCCCATCTAGAAGGTACTTTTACCTACTTTCTCGCTGGTCAGATGTGTTGGAACAGGTGGAAATACCCACACCTCACCCCCACCACACACGATCTGCTGCTCGAAGAATCGTCAATAGCCTCTTTAATTCTGCCGGGTGGACAGAGGCGGGGGATATGTAAGAAACTTGACCATTGCTTTAATTGTCCATTCTCAATGCCAACGATAACTATAATTCCTTATGTTTGCTCACTCTGCATGATGTGAAAAAAAAAAGTCGTGACCAAATAAGTTGAAATCTAAATCAGAGTGTTTATTTAGCCTGGAGAAATCTGATGAGCTATGACGCTCAGATGTCCGGTAGGGGGCGGGTCAAAAGGTTACTACAACAAACAAGACAAAAAAACATGAATAAGAGTACAAAGTTTAGGAAAGGCGAGCAAATCACATAAAAATAAATACTGAAAATAGATAATGTATATAAATATATAATGCAGGGAGAGCACCTGAAAGAATGACCACCGTGGAGATTTCGCAACGTAATGAGATTTAGCGATGGAATAAGTTCGTGTGCAGGAGTGAGTTAAATTGTGGCATCACAGAACTGTGAGGGATGGTGACAGCATGGGCAGGCCTTCATCCAGCAGTGGATGGAACAACAATGAATGGCGTGTAAACAGCGTTAACAGAGTTATTTTCAACTTGCGGAGCAGTAAAATGTGCAAAAAGAAAGTTTAAAATCAACACAAAATTTTGGCGAAAAAATGAGTGCAGGTGGCTGAACGAGACCATTTTTTCCCACCACCGATTATGCAATTACACACGTGAACCACTTTTCAATTTTGGGGAGGAATTTTTTTTTCTATGCACACATTCTCAGCCCCGTATGCTTAAAATACATCATCTGGACCAGGGGAGATAAATTGTGTAATTTCAGTTTTTGGCAACCATTGCCTGCACTGGTTTTGTTGCTGTTTTCAAACATTTCAAAATTGATTCCTCTGGTCCTGGCACCTTCCACTCCCCCTGCCGCCCCCCCCCCCCAAAGCTTCACCAAGTCGCACTGACCAGCTGTGTGGGGAAGTATGGCCAACAAACCCCATGACCCACGCAGCATGGGGAGGCCCTATTTGTATGTATGTTGAATTTCTTTTGCGAAGCCAACCATGCTAATCGGAGGTGCGGGGAAGGACAACAAATTAAGGGTTCTAAATTACAGTTCGACTTTTTCGTCCACTTCCATTGGATATATACATAATGAATGTGGTATTATTTTAGTTGCGTTTACAAACCACTGCCAATGCAAGTCCCTTATTGTTTGCGTCCTATAATTTTGCGTAATTACACTTGTGGCCATACTTATGCGTGAAATCGATTTCTCGCATTGTAATTGCGTGTAAATGTACATATGATGTATTGCACAAAAGTATCTATATATTTAGATACTGCCGTAGTATTGAAACTGAAGTTGTCATTTGCTGTTACCATTTATATCCACATTTAGGAGATAAACATATGGATATTTAAAATGATTGAACTGCAAGGCAAGTCAAATTTACCTTAAGGGCAGTAAAAAAATAATCTGTCTATATTTGCCCCAAAAGGTTCAACATGGTCAGCCCACTGATTGGCCAGAGCTGGTACCGAGACTGCTTCTGATTGGCTGTGTCAACCTCAGTGCTTTGGCTACACGTGGTTTGGAAGCGGGGCGGGGGGCAGGGTGGAGAAGGGGGCAGCCGTCATAGTGCCGAGGTGCAAATCCATTCAACAGTGGAATCTGGGCCCTCTGTCGTCTTTACTACCAATAGATGAACCTGGCGCACCGACATTATAAAATAAAGTCTCTCTCCGCATGTACTGGGCCCTGTGTAGGGGACTACACTCGCATCACCTCATGTTATTGGCTACACTGGGTGAACAGGAGCAACGCGATATTAATTTTTAAAAACTCCCTTGACACTGCTGACCACAGTCAACTTGTTGAAATTATTTAACGGACACGGGCACGGGGAGCGGAATTGATTTTAACACCGACTTGTCTGAAATGCCCATTTCCCAGCCACCCACGTGGCTCGTCGTCATTCTGCCCATGTGGATTCTGTGTCTGGGCCTTTTGCCAGCCGGGCTCCTCAGCGCTGCGCACCGCAAGGCAGTCGCACATGTGGCCGAGTGAAACGGATCCACGACGGCGCTCGCCAGAGCGAGCAGACGCGCCAGCCTTCGTACATATTGGCTCATTTTTCTTCCTTGTCAACTTTTTCGATTTTCTGCCACAGGAGTGTTGCTTCGTTAAAGTCGCTTTCACACACCCCCCTCTCCCCGCCCTTTTTTTCTCCTTCAGACCCCTTGCAAGTGCCGAGACTCCCTTAAGTTGCCTGAAAATAGCACGAGCTGACTTTGCCAAAATGCAAAAAACGAAACAAACGTGACGTTTAATTAATCCAGAATCGCTGCTAGGATCGTTTTGTCGTTGAGCTTTGCTTTTGTTTTGTTCGTGCTTTTGTTATTAGAGCAACAACTGCTAATGGTCTTACTGTGTACTATGCAACACATTACACAGCGGCAATGTTGAAGAATGTCGCTAACAGTATGTTGCTAATAGCAATGATGCGATGACGTTTTCTCTTCTTGGTTCACACGTTGATGCGCATGCGACTGTGTGTGTGTGGTGCGGCGACCACTGTGGAATTGTTTTGCGTGGTGTCGTGCGTGCTGTGTGTCCGTCGGAGCAGGTCTCTGTGCATGTGCGTTTTTTGTGTGCACACATTGGGTGTTTACATATGATTTACTGCTTGTCTATATATGCGTGTGCATGCATATGTGTGCACGGTGTGTTTGGCACGCATGTGCGGCGATTGCATCGGTGCGTGAATTTGTGCGTCTTTTTTTCTGAGCATGTTTGCTTTTTCTGTGCTTGTTTGTGTAACCGAGTGCATGCTCGTGTCATCCTGTGCTTGTGTGCTTTTTTTTCATGTCTGTGCGTCTGCCTTTGCACATGTGCGTACATGCGTTGGCACAGCGGCTAAGGCGCTGCACTACGAACCTGGCGAACTCTAAGTTAAATTCCTGCTCGCAGCCAAACACCAGTGACCGGTTATCTGAACCGGCCTAAAATGAGTACCTGGATAGTTGCCTAAAGACATCAACACAGGGGAGATGGAGGCAGCCGGGCCAGGCATGGTGCCGGTCACCCCCCCCCACCCCTTTATCGTGTGGCACTTGCCCCAACACATCAGTTGTACGTATGTATGTTGAACTTCTTTCGCACCGTACGTAACCAACCGTGCTAAACGGCGGTGCGGGGAAAGGACAACGGCCTAAACACAAAAAGCAGTTTGAAAGAAATTAGTTTTCAATCCAGTCGATTTAAAAGTGCACAGCGCCCAGTGGCTTCCTAATATCAGAAAAGTAAGAGCGTTTGCAGGCGGCCGCGGAAGGGCGTCTGAAAGCGTGCGTACGCGGCGAACCCACCTTGGCCGTCTTTCGTTCCGACGGCGGGGGACTGTTGTCATGTCTTTACGAGCGTCTCTTACCCCCCCCCCCCGGCGATTCAGAAGAGCCCTCAGGATGCGGCGGGGCGCGAGCGGCGCTCGCCGTCGTGGAGCGGCCGCCCCGTGTGGGTGGACCGCGCCTTCGCCGGCAAGGTCAAGGTGCCGCACACCTTCGTCGTGCACTCCTACAAGCGACCCACCATGTGCCAGTTCTGCAAGCGCCTGCTCAAGGGCCTCTTCCGCCAGGGCATGCAGTGCAAAGGTGAGCGCGAGCGTGCCAATCGGAGGTGCGGGGTGGGACAACAAAGCAAAGCGTAAAAGCATTCCACCGTGCGTTGATTAACTGTCAATAGTCCAACTAATGATAGGTACTGCATATTCCCCAGATTCACATGATCCGTTGTTGTTTATATGACTACGTTAAATGCTCACGAATTTTCTCTTGTGTCATCTTTGACCTTGGCGTTGGCGGGGGGGGGGCCTCTGGCCTGTGAAGTTAGGCTCGAGGCACCCGGCCTAGACTGTGGTCTCCGCCTATAGGATCCTACCAGGACATGCCTTGACATTGGTCTAGGCATCAGCTTGGCCTTATGGATCCTGGCTTTAAATCTACAACTGGGGTGACAGGCTCCCAATTCGGCTTGGGGCATGTTGAGGACACCCCCTACACAGGAGACGGCGTTTTCTTGCATTCATACATTGTTACGTGAGAAATAAAGTCAAAAGTTTGGACGGAAATTATGATGATGATGATGGCCTCATTCACAAAAGGGTGACTGTTCACTTTGGGGTCTCGTCGTCCTTGTACCCCTTTCATTTATCATTATGAGGAAGCTCATTTCATGCTAATCTCTCTACCTAATCTCTCTCTCCCTAATTTCCCCCATTAACACAACTGACGTGCTTGCATCCGAGGATGGCATTCCTTTCCAGCTCAGAACCCCGCCTGCTTGCACATCGCCACATAAATAACCTCTTGTTGTAACAACTCTCGCTGGTTCAGCAGTTCCACTGCTGGATTATTATTTTTTCCACCTGAGGATGACAGCTTTTGTTGCGATCGAAACGTCGTGATATATTATTTTTATTTTATTTTTCTACTTACGTGACTTTCCGAAAGAACCAAAGAGTATGAATTAAAATGTCAATACATCAACAGCAATATGATGATGATGAATATCTATGGAGCAGTAGTATGCTGATGATTATTGTGATTCAGCCATCCATGAAGAAGTGTCCCTCACGAGTCTCGCGATTACATCCTCTTTTGCCCGCTCTCTCCTCGTCAGGTTATGCCCTCTCTCGAAAAGCAAACATTCATTTTGGAAAAGGGATTTTGCCTTGTTGATTTGTTGGTGAATTGATTGTCTGCCTGTACTGCTCTGGGATCACAAGCTATAACCATAATGTTCGCCGCAGAGATAGAGCGAAGAAATCATCTTGCTCGGAGATGAAATGGAATTTGGCATCACAGGACAATGTGGGGTAGACCTTCATTCAGTAGCGGATTGGTCATGGCTGATGATGATGAAATGAAGTCGGCTGCAGACGTACCTTTTTTTTAGATTAAAATACCCATTTCCCTCCATGCATGTATTTTATCTGACCCCTCTCTCTGGTTTCCTTAAACATCCATAAAGACTCCATTAGTAGAATGATTTCACATCCCAAGGAGAAACCCCGTTTAAAAATAGCGTTGCGATGTAGTACTCGCTAAACGACGTTTCCTTTTGAAAAATCAATTGTCACAGCTACATCTCTTGTCTAGTCGTGACAATTGAAGGAGACGTTTGTAGAAGTGTCCACTAAATGTGATAACACAAGCTCCCATGGGGTTGCCATGCAGGATGCTTGGGGGCTGTGTCCAGTGGCTGTCGGGAGCTCGGTGATTTTTTTTTTTTGCCTAGCGTAGGTCTATAAGTTTAAACGACAAACTATTTTTACGTTCAACTTAAACAGTTTACATTTTTTATATTACCAGGTAAGGCCCACTGGGCTATGAAGCTATTTTTCAAAAGCGACCTGGCCACAAATGATAGCTCAACGAAGTGGCTTATCACGTGGAGATTTTTATTGCAGCCAAATACTCTAAATGCGTGTTTCTAAACGTGGACGGAAACAACCGGAGGAGTCTGAGAAGAATCCACGCGACCACGGGGAGAGAGACCACGCAAACTCTAAATATACAGGCGTCCGGGTCGGGATCGAACCCACCACCTCCTTCATACCAGGCGAGGTGGTTAACATCTCGCCACCGTGGCATCCACTGAGCTGTACGAAACAATATCGATGACATCGCTTATTTCTGTGACATGAACCTAGCATATGGTGTTGTAAAATATGCTGGATGTGTTGCTGGATGTGAGCCTGGGTTTAAATCGAGGAAATCACGTCTGAATGAACTCGCTTGAATGTGCTGCTTTCTCTCGCAGCCGAGCAATTTACTAGTGTCACAAATCTGCGATCCATAAACGCTTTTCCTCCAAAGTTGTGTGTGTTACACGTGTGGGCCACCACTTTAAAGATGCCCTGTGGAGGTGGGGCCTGGTGGCTCTGCGTTCAGAGCACTGAGCTGAAAGTCGGGTTTGGTCACAGGCCTGGCATTAAACCGGATCCTCAAATGTAGAGAGATGACTGGCGACTAAGGACTGCACCCCCATCCCCTGCCCCCCGTGAATGATAATAAATGTAATTTTCATCATTTTTTCCATATCCTACAACTTGAATAAACATATTATTTTGATAGCCGTGCAGCACATTTCTCTGTCGGCACAGACCATGCGAAAGTGCAACACCCCTGGTGTGGATGAGAGTCAATTTAATAGGTCTTAGAAATAGTGTTGTGATATCAGCATCTGCAGGGCCGTTCTCCAAGATGGATGATGCAATCGAAATGATTGTCGAATTGGTGCATCGATGCAATCCAGTCCGACGCTCACGAAGCACACGCAGAATTGTGTATGTGTGAGAATCTGTAATTTGCAATTTCGGAAAATTAAATGCATACGATAAGCTCATGTTACATTTAGGCGAATTGAGTGGACAAAACTGGATGAAGACATTTAATGAATATTAGATGAGGGGAAAAAAGTTATTGATTCTCGAATCGATTCCCAACACTGGATGCGCACAGTTCACCGAATAACTGGGCAGTCGGTGAATGATTACATGCTTAGAAATCGCTTGTCAGAGGCCATTCTCTGTTGGGGGGGGGGGGGGGTAATGCATTGTCAGGATTTCTATCGTGATACGTACAATGTTTTATTCAGGGGAAAGAAAAGTTTTCATATTTATGTATGCAAATGACAACATAAGAAGTGGCAGAAATTCTGTTAAAATGCTCCTGCTGATTTAAGACTGCGCATAAACAAACAACAAAACCGAGTCCGAAGAATAAATAATATTTTTCACAGCCCAGCGAAGAGAGTGGCAGGGAGATGAATGCGTCCATCGAGCAGCACGCAACCAAAGTCGTGGGTGGTGGGGGGTATAATTAGGACATTGAATGAAATCTAAGGGAAGCTTTCTGATGAGCCGATGCACGCCAAATGTGGGAACAAATGGAAACCGCGAGGTTCGTTAGCGGCGGGGGAATAATGTGAAATCTGCATGATGACGGCGGTGAGAGCCACTGGCTGCCGTCGGATGTGTAAAGCAGAACCGAGAGGAGCCTAATTAAGCGGGGGGGGGGGCCGACTTTGATCTTAGAACACGAGCTCGCAGCACGAGCCGCGTGCATTCACGGTCTCGCATGTCCAGCCCAACGGTGGTTGCTGCACGCACGTACGTATGTCTGTACGTTGAACTTCTTGTACGTTGAACTTCTATACGGCTGGGTGTCTGTGGGTCTCTGTGTAAGTACGTGCGTTGAAATTCTTTTGCACTGTACGTAACCAACCGTGCTATATCGGAGGTGCGTGGGGGGCGGGACAAACTAAACACAAAAAGCAGCTCTAAACAAATTGCTTCCAAGTTACTCAACTGGGATTGTATGTAGCAATAAACACTCTCTACGGGCAGATGATGTCCACTTTGTAGGCCAATACTGAGCCACCTTGTGCTGAACAGGGAGAGCTGCCACTGCGGGGGAGAGGAGCTCCCCTTGGAATGGTTGAGATGAGATTGTGGTATAAGGTGGTTTGAGATTTCTAGGCATTTAAGCACCGTACAAATGAAAATGTAGTTATTAGATTATTGTTTATATTGGCTAGTTGTGTTTTGATAAAGAGGCCGGCAGATGTTATTCTTCAGCGTTGTCACTTGTGCACATGTGGGGCCACCACTTGTGATTCATGAACCTGTCCAGTTGGCAGACGTCTGCAGAGTGCTGTCACTCTGGTATGCACGCGGATGAGATTCCTCCCGTTTCGCTACGGACGCACGAGAGGCGAATAAAACAAATAACATCCATCAGCGGCCTACATCAAACACCAGCAGCAGCCTGCAACTGTATATAGCCTTTAACAGACTGTATGGGGCCAGTGCTGTTAGCGAACACCTATGAGAGAGGCTGGCACGGCACATGAGGGGGTGGCCGGCCAGCAACACGCCCCCCGGTCGCCTTTGTCTCCCCAGTGGCGATGTTCACATACCGCAACAGGTACTAATTTGAGGCTGAATCGACCTAGGGGAGGCCCAGAACCGATTCAGATAATCGTTACTGGTGTTGGCCGTGAGTGGGAATAGAACTCGAGTCACCGGTTTAGTAGGTCGGCATGCTAACCACTGCGCCACCACTCCCAACAGAATGTATAACTCCACCCCACACGCACACACATTGCTCTCCAGCTGTGCCTGAAGAAGCTCCCAACACGTGGAGAGAAACCTCGATCATCAGTATTGTTCACTATGAGATCTCATTTACTAGTGGCAAACATGATGCCTTGTATAAAGGTGTCAGTTTTGTACCAGTTTAAAAGAGATCTCATAGTGTAAATGCTTACCCCGAGCTCTCAATACTCTGATATTGCACTGTGTTTGAGTTGTACGCCTTCTGGTGTCATCTGGTCCAACACCAATGGGGACTAGGCTCTAAAGAAAGCCGTCTCGGGTGTGGACCAATCAACTTCAAGGACAGTGCATATTATTATCATTATCAGAGTTGCTTCTTTTTGTTTGCATTTTTGACTACTTGTGTTGTGGTTATTGCAAACATGATGCCTTGTATAAAGGTGTCAGTTTTGTACCAGTTTAAAAGGGTAAAAACCTACTACTAAACATCAGTATTGTTGGTCTCACGCTTGGTTACCCAGGAAAGTCTCACTTCGTCTCAAGCCTCGTTGTCAGGAGGGTGCTGCCACGTGTTCGCAGGCGACCTTGCTGCCTTGTGTAATCCCAATAGAGTCATTTGCAGCAAAATTCGATGCCTTTTTGGCCACAATGCCAGTCACATTAATCTAATGCGCTCTATATTTAAAGTGCGCCTTCACTCAAGGCACTTGACATTAGCTTACAAAGCGATGGCAGAATGGAATGATGTCGTTGACAAGGGGGCGTGCTGCAAGGATTGAGGAACGAGTGACAGCGATAGGGGAGGGACGGAAAGGAGTGGAGGGGCGAGGGCAGGGAAGAGAATGGGCAATAGAGCAGAGGTAGGCTTCAAGAGAGGAATGGAAGGCGATGAAGGAGGGAGACTACTGCATGTACATTGTATGGGTGTTGAACCCTCTTCTCGTCACATCATGCCAAACAACAGGCGGTACAATGCATCACCAGAGCTCTATCGCATTACGGTGTGCAAGGATCGTAAGAGGGGAGGGTAAAACTATTTATCATTGCTGCAGTGGATGAGGGTTGATGGAGAGGGATAGTGACTACCTCTGTATTGGCAATGTCAGCATTGCTTGCTTTTGATTGACACTGATGCTGGATAAAGTTCCTTTTTTTTTGTTTCGAGTAAATGTGAATATACTGGGCCCTGCCGTAGGAATGTGGTATTTTGAGCACTGGCACACTGTTGCTGACACATGAGCTTGACCCATATGCACTTGAGCAGGAAGACTGAATAATATTACCGTTGACTCTCGATTATCCGTGGGCAGATTGTATCCGGGTTATAAACCATAACCATGCTTCCTGACTCGTCGATGGTCAGTGACTCGGTGCCCACGTGATTGCAAATACCTCGGCAAGTAATCAGATTACTTGACCGAACAATAAAACAAATCCGGACAAAACATTCCAGGTTTTAAACCCCCTCCCCCCCATTGTTTATAGCTAAACGATTAATTAGTTTCTGTGGCCTTATCCAAATACGTTGTGCATTATCCACATTTTTTTTTTCTCCGGGCCACCCATTGCCCCGTGACAACAGACAATCGAGAGTTTTGACCGCGCTTGCCTTTTTTAATTCCTTTATATTAAGTCCGCTTGCTTGCTTGCTTAGGACCGTGCAAATCTTTCGGTCGTTTTCTAACCCACTTCCCGTGATCCAATCGAGCTGACATTTTGCACACAGACTCGTTGTGCGTGACAATTAATGTTCGTGAAAGTTTTTTTCCAAAATTTTACACTTTTTAGGACAAAAATATAATATTTAATTACCAATTGCTTAATGGTGCAATGCAATCATCTGAGCCATAGGTGGCAGCCATCTCAAGCCAGAGGACGAGAGGACTCTAGCCGCCACGCATATAAAGGATTTATAGTGAAAAACTTTGTTTTTACGGGTTATACTTATTTGTTAATTCATTTATTCATTCGTGCAGTCTTAAATGAATTTATTTTATCTAAGCCCACTTGCGCTTTACGTACGCCTCGCTTTTTGAAAATCAGCATTACGGTAGCCAACGGCGCGGCCGATTCCGTCCGTCGTTTTGTCATCGAGCTTTACAAATGAAATAAAATAAATAGAAACGAAATCAACGTGTGATTCACGAGTCTGCGGTCGATGGCCGCGGCCGGCTTCTGATCGCCGCGTCCAGCCAGACAGATGGGGGCCCCGAGATTAGCAGAGACGGCTCAAAATGCTCCTCATAGAGGGGACGCTCTTGGCTCATTGTAACCACTGGCTGGTGGCCTTGGGGTGTGGAGATGCAGATAACGGTTGCAGTTAAACAATAATCATGAGAGTAATAACCCCATGTTACGTTTAATGCGACTAATGTTGTTTTTTTGTTACGTGTGAGAAGGATTGCCACCTCTCCCTCTCAAACCCAGTGCTTGTCCTCGCGAATGGAAATTTCTGTTGCTTGCCAATTTTTAGTCATCTGGCATTGTCTACTTAAATTCTATGCTAATGACCCACTGTACATATATATCCATCTCCTCCTCTTAAATAAAGACCGCAGGTGAAATGAAGTCACAGTGGGGCTCCCTGCTAGGGGTGGGTTTCGGCCTGGTATTCAGGAGGGTCATGGGTTCGATCCATACCTTGACGCCTGCTGTATATTTGGAAGTCTGTATGTTCTCCCCGTGGTCGTGTCGATTTTTCTCTGGGAACTCTGGTTTTCCCCTCCACATTTAGAATCCACATGTGTTTAGAGTATTTGGCTGCTAGAAATTTCCACGTGATAACCCACTGTGTAGCGCTATTGTTTGTGGCCATATAGCTCAGTGGGCCTTACCTGGTAAAATAAAAATGTATTGTTTAGTTTAAGGTAACCACCATTGACTTCCTCAAAAGTGGTACTCATTTCATCAACACCCAGTGATGTGAATAACTGATCCTTGGCCGGCAATTGAACTCGCGAGCTTCTATTGACTAAGATGCTTGCTCTCACCGCTGCAATCGCCTGCCTGGCTTCTGATGTGATTTGTTGTAAATTAATTGCATCTTGTGCCCCTTTCTCCCTGCCGCCCGCAGACTGCAAGTTCAATTGCCACAAACGCTGCGCTCCAAAAGTGCCGAAAGACTGCCTGGGCGAAGTCATCATCAATGGAGGTAAGAGGCTGTTCAATTCCATGGCTAAGAGAGAAAGAGAAAAAAAAAATCATCACCAGCAACGTAGCTGTCGAGTGTGCAGGCGGTGTAACTGCTCCAGGGCCCATGGACCCAGCTTTGAAGAGGGGCAAATTGAACAGGCTGCCCCAATTTAATTCCTTGCACAAGGGGCCCATGCTCATCATTCAACTCCATACACAACACTCATTTATTAGAAGTAGTGCCCCTTCTATAGATGGGATTTAGTTTTTTGCTTGACACGTTGGGCACCATTTAGTTGGCATCCACGCGCTGTGTTGTTGTGTTCGACGTTCGTGAAGGTGTTTTTATTTTTGAATTCGCGATTTCGATAGCTTTTGTTTGCAAGCAAACGCCGTTCGATACGAGTCTATTCCGTAATGACTTGGTACGATATCCGCTTCTGACAGGATGGCCTGCTCTGTGCACCAAATTGTATTTGCCGCTATCGTGGTGCTGCCGCCGATGATGGTGGACACGATCGCGGTTGTACTTTTGAGCGGGAAAGACGAGACGAAAATCAAGAAAAACCACGTAAAAAATTTAAGCAGCACTCACGGAGGTGGGGGGAGTGAGATATAATAAATATACTTTAGCATAAAAATGCATTTGACATGCATTTATGCTGAGCTTATAAACCCCGCGATCCTTTCTGCACGGGGAGTTAATAAAAGCGCGACATTGAACGCGGTGTTCTTGCAATGTCAACCCTCTAAAATAAAACCTGCGATTTTGATCTTGCATTGGAGGGACATAGTTTGAGCACGTCTTGCGGTAAGTAGTTTACGAGGGCAAAGGCTATGAAGACTCGGCCCGAGCTGCCGGAGCTGATTCAAACGGGGGATTAGTCGCGATGCAAATAGGCGGCAAATCCTTGTTCAGTTGACTCTGCGTTACACTGCAAGCAGCCTGAACATTAGTTGAAGACTATCACGGGAGGGCGACCACAGCGGAGATGGAGAATGAATTGAGATCTGCCCATGGGCAGCTAGAAATATTGATTGTGACATTTTAGGACCGTGGTGGTTTGCATCGGTAATGGGGATGCTTTCATCCAGCAAGCGGCATATCTTCATGGCTGGTGATCATGATGAACAGGGCATGTTATGGTTAGAGCAAAGTTCAGGTCTTTTAGGTTCGTGTCAAGGACAAGGCCTGTAAAAGTGCATTGGCTTCCACAGTCACGCTGGTATTTATCTTATCAGGTTAAGAACTCTGTGGTGGTGCAGTGGTTGGTGCAATGTGCCACCGACCCAGCAATCTTTCTGGTCTCGTCAAGGAGCATAAATCATCACGCGAACTCCGGTCATCCTCGCAGCAGCGGCTTTTGGCTGGCCATCCAACAAAGACGGCCACTGCATCGCGCGCTCTCAGATGCGCTTATGCGGCAGTCTGTAACGTTCTTCCTTTCAATATTAGGAAGCCACTGGTGCTATGCACTTTTAAATCTAGATGGATAACTCATTTCTTTAGAGCTGCTTTTTGTGTTTAGTTTGTTGTCCTTGCCCAACACCTCCAATTCGCGGGGTTTGGCTACGTACAGTGTGAAAGATGTTCAACATACATACGTACAGCCTAAGTTGTATTCCTATCCATGGCTAAGATCAGTGGTGAATTGTTATATATAAACCATGCCCCCCCCCCCCTCGTCCCTCTTCACCAACCCATACGAACCAGCATGGTGAAGTAAGGTACAAAAAACTCCCATGCCCGACACTGCATGCGGAAGGCTTAATCCAGCAGCAGATTGAGAAGGAACCTTAAATTATTATTCTATTTTTATAAAATGGGGCATTACACCACCTCTTCATTTCGCTTTTGTTGAGGCCTCCATTGAGGCTGAATGTAAATTGACAAAATGTAAATGTCTGACATTTTGTTAAATGTTAACACGAGATCATATTGCAGAGTAAGAGCTTCCTACGTGCAATTGTATTCCATGTGCCAATGGAAATGTTAAGAGTGCATTCGGAAACCCATTCAATAGGAGAGAAAGAGAGTGATGTGAAAATGTTTCACGTATTGATTATTACCCCCACTTGTGATTCGATGAATTGCCATGATTCAGGGTCATTATTCGATTAAAAGTCGATGATTGTGTTTAACTGCCTTGGTGTACTGCAGCACCTCTTGTGGCTGTAATGATCATTTCAACTAATTACATACAACATGAACATTTGTCCTCAAATGCCGGGCTAATTCAGTGGTAGGGTAGTGGCTCTGTATATCTACTCTTGAACAAAAACCCCATTAATATCATCAACACCAAATTAATTAATTGACATTGTTTCATGTTGTTTGTATTATTGTTATTTTCTATTCACAATATTTATAATAACAAAAATAAGAAGGTAAGGCATAACATGACTAAACGCACCGAATATCGCCAACCGATTTGGAAATGCATAATCCAGTGCTAACGCAGTTGTGCAGCACCTATACCCAGACTGCCTGTCACGTGACATTTTACCCAGCATGGAGATGTGCAGCAGTTAGTCTGCGGCCCAGAGCACCCAAGGTAGCAAAAGACTTGAGTCATACCCATTTACTTACCTGGCAAATGAGAGTTAATTATTTTCTAACTACACTCATTTCAAACGGGCATCCCATAATTCCACTGTTATTGGCCACACATGTTGGGACCGCTGAAGTCGGGGGACGTCAGGTGGTACCGGCAGTAAAATATCTGACCTGGGCCCGTCGGCTCTGATGACAAGTCGCCGTTGGTTTTTCACGTTCTTTAAAAGTTTTTAAAAAACCCGATTTTTTACGGCTCCCTCCAAAAATGCCACATCAAATGCGGGACAAAGGTACCTACTGCCCTAGTTATTTTGAGGACACACAAACAACAGAGCTATGACCAAGCAACTTGATTCCACATCAAGCATCCACCTTTACCGGACACCTCTTAATGGCACTGCTGGATGAGGGACCACCCGATGCCGTGCAGATCACGTCGCGAAGAGTTATTTGAGTTTGACGAAAACACGGGAACATAGAAGTACAGTACGACGATGTATTTTGCCGTCCTGCCCACTCTGTTGTCCACAGCGTAGCCACGTTGTCCATGAGATGAAGTATTTGCCCATTGGGAACGATTGCAGCGAGATGTGATTGTAGGAAAATGGAAACCAAAAATATTGCAGTACTGCGTTGTCAGTGGTGTACGAGAGCATTCCTCAAGAACACTGTCCTGAAGAGGGGAACATTTACAATAAATAATTGTTTTACGACATGGCTGTTCTTCATAGCAGAGAGATCCACTGATGAAGAAGGTTTATGCCCGAAACGTCACCTATTACCAGGTTCTCCGATTATAAAATGCTCCGGAAAGTAAGAAGGAACCCAAACGTGTACCCGATGACAGTAAAGCTATTGCAATCTGGTCAAAGAAGAACCCCCGTATAGCCTCAACAGGCTATTGGGGCAAGTGCTGTTAGTGAGTTGCACCTACGAAGGCCGGCACAACACACAAGGGGGTGGGTGACCAGTACCACTCCTTGCCACCTTTGTCTCCCCGGTGGCAACGTTTACACTGCATCAGGTACTCACTTGCGGCCGAGTCGACCTAGGGGAGGCCCAGGACTGGTTCAGATAATCATCACGGGTGTTGGTGGCTGTGAGCGGCAATTTAACTCGGGTCACAGGGGTCAAAGCGCAGCGTAGCGCTAACCGCTACAATACTACAAAAAACATCCGCTCATGCACGCACGGACACACACCTGCTGGATTATAAGACTCACCACAAAACCTTTTATTTATTTTATTATTATTATCCAGAGAACACGGTATATTTTTTAATCCTTTTCCAGGCGATGTTCTTGATGGGTAGGGTAGAGGAAGGTGCAATGGAACTAATTTAACACATCGGCTTTCGCAACCAATCTTAGTCATAATGTTGTGTTGGGCTAGATCGCGTAAAATGCAAATGTCTCGTAAATCCACCGCTACCTGCCACAGCCAATCAGTAAGGTTTTGTATGCGAACTAACCCAAAACACTTTGTATGCATGTTGAACGTCTTTTGCACCGTATGTAGCCAAACGTGCTTATCGGAGGTGCGGGGAAGGACAATAAACTAAACAACAAAAAACAATTATTTATGACGCGCAATGGAACTGCGCAAGTGCCAAACTAACGAGGGAGCCATGGGGGTTGCGACGTTGGCGGTGACATTGTCAGTGACGTTGTCGACGATGCCACGTGCACGTTGCGCCGCAGATCTGCTGAGCCCCGGGCAGGACGCCGAGGTCGTGACGGAGGAGAACAGCGACGACAACGAAGACGGCGGCCGCAACGGCTCGGCGGACGAGGGCCCCCCCCCCGAGGGGGATAGGGAATTGCGGCCCCCTCGCGGAGGGACCCCCGTGCCGGAGATGGGCGAGGGCATAGACCTGGACCCCGAGAACGACGGCGACATGTCCCGCGTGATCAGGTGGGCGCCGGCGGGCGGGGGGGTGCGGGTGAGATGTTCGGTTTGCGTCTCCTGCTGCTGGTGGTGGTGGTGGGAATCGGAGTGGAGCGGTAGCGTGTAACGGCTATTAGGTGTTGCACTTCGAACCTCGGCGACCCGGGTTCGATTCCCGCTCACGGCCAACGTCAGTGGTGTTTATCTGAACCGGTCCTGGGCCTCCCCTCGGTCGACTCATCTGGTGAAGTGTGGAAACGTCACCACTGGGGAGACAAATGTGGCCGGGCGTGCTGTCGGTCAACCATCCCCCTCGTGTGCCATGCCAACCTTCATAGGTGCTTGCCAACACCAATTGCCCCAACAGTCTGTTAAGGCTAAACGGGGGATCTTTGTCTGTTTGCTTTTTGGTGGGAATCGTGGAGGCGGCTGCACAGAGTATTTAGATTATTTTATGCGATATTTTGATGTGACCCCACGGCTCATGCCAGATGTGGCCCCATGCGACGGCTCGCGACTCTTCTGCGTTTACGCCTGGTGAAGCGTGGCCACTTCTGCGAGAATAAGCCTTCAGCTGTTCGAACGGTGCCGAATAGCAAAAGCACCAATACATTTTTGTTATCGAGTCTGTTATTTTAATGTGTATTTTGTTTGTTTTGTTTTGCCATTCCCCAATGCAGCCCGTCCACCAGTAACAACATCCCCCTGATGCGGGTGGTGCAGTCGATCAAGCACACCAAGCGGAAGAACAGCCTGCTCATCAAGGAGGGCTGGATGGTTCACTTCACCAACAAGGACACCCTGGTAAGAGGGAGCTGTGTGGCTCATTGGTGGGGAGGCGGGAGCAGGTGGGGGAGCAGGGGGGGGCGGTGCATGGAGCTACCACCGCCGCTGGGATCCTGGATTTGAATCTGGGTTTCATCCGCCCGTGATTATAGCAGCCTCTCAAATGTAATGACTTGATGATCTCGGCCCACTCGCGGACGTAAAATCCTCATTAAATTCGTGTTTTTTCTTTCTTTCTTTCTGGAATGGCTTCGTCATCTCTGTGACATGAGGCCAATAGATCAATTGGAATAAAATTGAAAAAAAAGGCCACCACAACAAAAGGGACACCTGGTCAGGAGCTTATGGATAGGATGGTCACATGCACAGATAGCCGAACATATTAATTGCGAGACTGATGGATATGTGTGGACAAGTGGGAATCTTTATTTTCTTCTTCTTGTCCGCATATGGCCACGCGTTGTGCGTTCCACTTTGTGCTCAGGCCAGCATTCCAAGTGGACACTCCGTCGCGATACTTCATCTCGGCGCATGATGCGAATTAGCACCATTGGAGTAACGTTGAAAAATTACCAAAAACAAAATGGAGGCACTGTTCGTGGGCTCCTAGACGATGAGCGACCAGAACGAAAGGCAGACGAGCCGGCCTATAAAAATGCAATGTACATGGAAACCTTCGCTCCGATGCGATTCAAGTAGAGTAGGTAATACAAACTTAAAGCTGAATCTTTGTCAATAAAAAATTCCTGGCTAAGGGGGATGATCGTGACTTTGTTTGAATCTTTAAAATTAATTAGGTTCGTGCATTCTTTCACGAACATCTTATTTATCGAGAGTCTAAAGGGCGACACACCAAAGTCAAATCTCTTGTAACTTTCCAAAGTACATCACGAGAACGCAATGATCATCGCATTATCCCGGCATCGCCTTCATCTAGTACAGAAGCACAAGTTTTAGACTTTAATGCAAAATTATATTTAGCGATGCATTTTGCTTCTCTTCGGAAGCGTACCGTACGGCCGTCTTGAATCACGTCTCCTCATGAGCATGTTACGTTCCGCTGATGGCGACTGTCCGATTCCAAAAAAGTTCCCTCCTGATCTGCGTCGTGGACCTGAATAGGTTACACGTGCTGCGGTGGGCTGCAGCGCTACGTGCAAACACGGGCCACAGGTAACAACAGACCATTCGTTTATTACGGCGAATAATTAACGTGTGGTTGAACAAAATTCTCACGTGGCAGGGGTCACCGAACCCTGACGAATGCTGTCAGGTGTGGGTCTTAGCTGCCTGTGCTAATTGCCGATGTAACCCCGTTCGCGCCGAGATTTGCCGCAAATTTACTCGTGCTGAGCGTCCGTCGATGCCGTATAACGAGACCGGTGGGTGGAGGTGGGGGCGGGGGGGGTGGGAGGGGGGGGGGTTATCTTGTTCCCGTGAAAGCGATCGGCCATGCGATACGTGGACGGGCGATTCAGCTCCAGGCAAAAACATTTCTTTCCCGCGATTTTACCGTTGCAGCCAGCGAGTTGAGTATTATCCATTGGGTGCATTGGGAAGGAGTGGGGAGTCTATTTGAATTGTGACTGAATTACGCTGGAACATTTTTTTAAAGGAACACTTTAATTCAATGTAGTTATCTGCCCCACCCCCCTTCCCTTCGCTTAATGGGATTCTGGATTCCAAGCATTCATATAATTTATTTTGGAAACCCAACACAAATGGGAAATAAACTGGAAGATGTGCTTTAAATTCATTGTTGCACGGCAGGATTCACATTTCACGAGTTTGCATTTGGAGCAAAAGGCTTTGCTTGAAATCAAAATTGCATTAACGACTAAATTATGGAGGCATCAACACAATGCGTGTGCGCGTGTGTGTGTGTGCGCGTGTGCGCTCCACACACAGATGTACCAGCAGTCCTGTGTGGGATGAACAGTTGTTGTTATTTTTAGCCTTTTCTCTCACAGTCCTCCATTGAATGTGGAATGAATTAACAGTAATAACCTTGCTTTAAACATGGCCGGCCATTATGATTGCTACATGCTTTTGCAGTAATGAAGCGACGATCTTTGCTTAGCAGCCGCGAGGTTAACGGGTTTGATCGTCCGCCGATTTTTTTGACGTCCGTGTTATCGCACCCAAGAGGTTGTGGTGACACCTAGTGAATTAGAGGAGCATTTTATTGCTGTAAATCGTATTTTTCTTTCAACTCTCCAGAGATGTCTTTAAACTGAATGGAGACCCGAACACAGGATGCTGAGATCTCGGACAAAAAAATAAAATATGAAACAATAGCAAAATATCCTCTGCCAAGATCGACACTCAGACTTTACGTGAAAGGACCGATGTATTTGTTGTTTTATTTCATGGGTAGGAAAGCTTTTACTTACCGAGGGCCAAATACGACATACCAAATATTTTTGGCAGGCCACACATTAACGCACGCCTTAGCGTCATTAGGGTTCTTCAATAACAACGGAAACATGAGTGAGGGTTCACCTTGACCGCACCAGTGCCATGCGTCTGCTTCCCTCTCACTCTAACACCTTGGTGTCGGGTCACCGTTCAGACTCTGGCTTTGTTTCAGCTGGTCAAGGCCCCATTTAGCTTTTAGAAGGACAACCACAGCCCAAGACTGTGGGGCAGTGGTGGCTCTTACAGGACATCACAGGCTGGGAATGGCCCACGCTAACAAGGAGCAAAAACAACAGTTATCCAGAATCCACAAAAAATGTAATTGTCCAGAAAATGCAGCTTTTTTGAGTTTGCAAATTTAGTGGGTCAATTATTAAGTTAAGTGGTCATTATGCGACCATCCATGTGGAGACAATACAACATAAATACCTTTTTTAATGACTTGTCATGTGCTTCGATGAAGCCAGTATTGGTTACATTTAAGATATATATTTGTCTTCTTGGTTCTTTCGGTAAAGTCACGTAGAAGGGAAGTAATAAAATAATAAAAATAAAACATAATAAAACAATTCTCACGACGTTTCGGCCACAACGCAAGCAGCCATCCTCAGGCGAAGAATGAAACACCCCAAGCTTGGAGCGTATATTTAAGCTGGGTTAGAGGGGGGGGAGGTGGGAAGAAGAGCGCCTAAACAAAATAATTTGCATATCAAGAGGAATTCAGCATATGGAAAATGCGTAGGAGGTGGGCGGGGGGGGGTTCCAAATCAATACTATGCCCGTGCATTATGCAGGATTAGCAGCATCAAAGGGGGGGGGGAAGGGGGGGAGCATTAACAAAGGAAAGGAATGTTAATAGTATGTAGCTGTAGTTACTAAACAACCACGTAAAAAAACTACAGTATAAACTGCATGACAAACTAAAGTATAAACTACATAGCATCATCAGTAAACTTGCTATACTCTACAATAAGCTGAGTTACTAACAGTAAGTAATACATGAAAAATTCTACGTTGTAAAAAATTATATAATATGCTTCCATCTAAACTTTATTCTCTTACATCACACGCGTCTATACCGTACTATATACTTCCATAGGCAAAACCAACATTAAATTACATACTGTATTGCTATAAACCACCCTATACCTTATACATTTTTAATATAACACTATGTATTATTCTACCCACCCTAATGTGTATCAAAATGGTTTATTACGTCCTTCCAGTGATTGCTAAGCCAGAATCCATCTTCTCGGTTAAAATTGTCTCTGTGTTTGTAAATGTGGATCGCCTCATGTACGAATCTCTCATGATAGCCAGATGGCTTGCAGAGAACCTCTGTCTTGGAGAAGTCAATGTCATGTGAGCCCACTGAGTTGTAACAGTGATCTGCCACGGCTGAGGTGTTTGTCCTACAGTGTTTCAGGTCAGCTTTATGTTCACGGATGCGGTCCGAGACATGTCGTTTGGTTTCCCCAATGTAACTGCTACCACAGAGGCAACTTAGTTTGTAGACACCAGGGTACTGTATGTCTGGAACCACATCTTTTACAGACGGTACCAGATCACGGATTTTATGTACTGTGTTGAATCGGAACTGGATCTTGTGTTTAATCAGGATTTTGCAAGTTTACTGATGATGCTATGTAGTTTATACTTTAGTTTGTCATGCAGTTTATACTGTAGTTTTTTTACGTGGTTGTTTAGTAACTACAGCTACATACTATTAACATTCCTTTCCTTTGTTAATGCTCCCCCCCTTCCCCCCCCCTTTGATGCTGCTAATCCTGCATAATGCACGGGCATAGTATTGATTTGGAACCCCCCCCGCCCACCTCCTACGCATTTTCCATATGCTGAATTCCTCTTGATATGCAAATTATTTTGTTTAGGCGCTCTTCTTCCCACCTCCCCCCCCTCTAACCCAGCTTAAATATACGCTCCAAGCTTGGGGTGTTTCATTCTTCGCCTGAGGATGGCTGCTTGCGTTGTGGCCGAAACGTCGTGAGAATTGTTTTATTATGTTTTATTTTTATTATTTTATTACTTCCCTTCTACGTGACTTTACCGAAAGAACCAAGAAGATGAATCCCTGCAGTCACGAAAGCTTTAAATCGAAATATATATTTGTCGTTTATAGAGGTTTATTTTTGTCCAGGATACCCCCTCAGTTTCTCTCTGCTGCTCACTCTGTGTGTGCTGCTATCACTTGTTGACCTGGTAGACACTTGCAAAGAGAGACAAGATGTCTCACCTGCTTCTCACCTGGTCAATTGAACTCTGCGAATGAATGTGTACAGAGTATTCCCTCGTTTATCGTGAAGGGTACATTCCGGACATACTCGTGAATGCCAAATTTCGCAGATAATGATATTGGCCTATGAACATCTATCTTCTAAAGCTTTAACAAGTTCTCCTTTATCGGTCTCATCACTTTATCTCATAATTTTCTCGCATTGCATTCTCTCTGATCACTATCTCATTACCTTCTCGCTCGCTGCTTTTCTCTCCCTTGATGCAGTCATGTAGAGTTCCGGATGCGGTTCGCGGAATGCCAAAATCACAGATAGCAAGTTCGTGAATAACGAGGGAAAACCGTAGTTGTCTTGGCATGTGGCTGAACGGTGACCATTTCTTTTCATTGCAGCGGAAAAGACATTACTGGCGTCTCGACAGCAAATGCCTCACTCTCTTCCAGACCGACACCGGCAGCAAATACTACAAGGTACGGATGCACCCGGTGCATATGGATTGTCATAATCGACCGTGGTTTATCCACTGCTGGATAAAGTCCTCCATCAAAGCTGGCATCATGCACAGTCCTGCAATGTGACAAATATGATATTGAATTAAAATGAATCGCATTGTTATAAGCGCTGTTGTGTTAATAATGTTGTTATTAATTTATCGAGGAAATTCCCATTTGAGTCTCAAGACTCTTTTGCAGGAGGGTTTCTGCATTGGTTTGCTTGGCCACTTCCACACCGCACTGCCCACTGTGCACTTGTGTGCTCCCGCGCTTATGCTCCACACCTTCATCAGCGACCCACGCTGACCAGCGCGGTGAGGTATGATAGTCTGCCTCTTCCGTGTGCAAAACATGTTCGCAGTGTT
The DNA here is from genome assembly GCF_964198595.1 of Lampetra fluviatilis. Lineage (NCBI taxonomy): Eukaryota > Metazoa > Chordata > Hyperoartia > Petromyzontiformes > Petromyzontidae > Lampetra > Lampetra fluviatilis. The sequence goes on from NC_136292.1 coordinate 3,545,479, forward strand.
GAGTCTTGTAATCCATTCGGTGGCATGAGGAGTTTCCTAACGTCTAGGGGTCAGCACCGCGTATAATGAGCTCGTGGTCCAGTTACGTGATGAGCAGATCGCACTTGATACATTCACGATATGAGGACTCTTTCATTCACCATTAAATTCGTGCTTGTTTACCCAGGAAAGCTTAGCCGAGTCTCAAGACTCTTTTTCCTGACAAATAGTTTTTTGCACGACTGGGCGATGTTGTTGTCATGCATATTTGCCCAATACCAATTGCATTATGGGGGGGGGGGGGGGGGGGGCGGGGAGGAGCTATCAGAGGAAACCAGAGAGCGGCCTGGATGTAAACTCATGCAGAATAGAGGGAGAACATACAAACTCCACACAGAAAGGCGCCCCGAGTTGTGAATCGAACCCGGGAACTTTTTTGCTGTGAGGCGCGAGTGTTAGCACTGTGCCACCCTGCCGCCCGTTTTGTAAAGGAAATCGCCGCACCACTCGTCAGCGTCTTATGAACGCTATTTAAGTGCATCCCGTTGCCTTCTCCGCAGACCGAGAGCAAGGCAATGCCTGCGTCGTATATTCGGCGCATGGTAAAATAACCTCCCCCCCCCACCCCCCCAGCGGCAGTGTGCCGACAGAACAGACCACACGTGTACAGCTCACTTCTCCCTTACACGTCTCAACGCAAACCCGCCGATCGACGGGCCCAAGCAGCCTCCTCAATCACGTCCTGCTCTGCTCTCCACTCCCCGCCTCCCACCTCCCCTGACCCCCCCCCCCCCCCCCCAGGAGATTCCACTGTCCGAGATCCTTCTCGTGGAAACGTCACGCAACTTTGGCATTCTGCCGCCGGGCAGCAACCCGCACTGCTTCGAGGTGACGACGGCCAACATGCTGTACTTCGTCGGGGAGAACCCGGTGACGGTGACGGGCGCCGCGGCCATGATGAGCTACGGCCTGCCCAGCAGCGGCGTGGGCACGGAGGTGGCGCGCACCTGGGAGATGGCGATCCGCCAGGCCCTCATGCCCGTGCTGTCGCAGGGCGCCGGGCCGCCCGGGCACACCGGGCACACGCCCCGGCAGGGCCGACGTGAGTGGCGCACCTCGACTAGGACGGTGGTAGTGGTGGTGGCGGTGGATTAGCAGTCGTCTACCATGGGCTGAGACGATCAATTCCCCTTCACTTCAGAAACCAGTTAAATCGGGGGGCGGCTGACACCAACCCACATTCAATCCCAGGATCTCCGTTGTGCTGGCTTATTGCTCGTACTCGTGAATCATCTAGCTACTTTCTCTTGTTTTTATTTGTATCGTTTTTCGTTGGGCAATAAGATCTCGTTTTCACTGGCTGCTAAATATAAAGAACCACAGCGAGTGTAAATTCTAGAAATTGCTTCAGCAAAGGGGCAACACAAAGAATGATCTTGCACACACACACACAGCTCGCCGCGTCTAAATTCACCTCAAGGGTAGAGGTTGCGGCAAGGAGATTAATGAATGAACCCAAACTCTGGTGCTTGTATTCCAGGGGAAGTCTCCATCAGCATCTCGGTGTCGAACAGTCAAATTCAAGAGAACGTGGTGAGTGCGTGATGAATGAGTCCAACAATCTGAGAACCGGTTCCTTGGCACATTGTTGAATAAGTTCCATTACAATACAATTTTCATTCCGTGTCCATTATAAGATACTTATTTCTGTGTTCCGAGGCATGGTCCGTGACTAATTTGCACTTTACGGAGTCGAGTTAGGGGCTCATTCTGACCAAGAGGAATTTGAGACCAAATGTGTTAATCATGAACTTTGTGCTATATTTTGACCTTTGACCCAGGATAAAAAAAAATCAGCAACCTAATCAAATGCGGTTTTATAAATGCCTAAGCTTTCTTACTTTTACTATCTAATCTTGCAGGAGAGAGTTGAGAATGATGCAGGCAATATGTTCAGGTCAAATGGGAGGGTGACTTTAACTGTAAAATTTCACACATTTTCCATAAATAAAGACAATTCTGAGTTTCGCCACGTAAATATAAACGACACATTTCGGTTTCTTAGCCTATGCGTGCCTTCTGGATAAATGTTTTTCATCGGCGTTTTTTTCTTATTGGGGTGAAAAAAGATGCTTTTGGTTGGACAAACGTGGCAATTGTTATGTTTTATGTCAAAGTATGATTGCATCGCCCACAACCAACGCCAGGAGATTTACAAATGTCTCCATTCGCGTGTAAAATAAAAACAATGCACGGTTCAGGATGTATCATGCGCTCAATTGATGTGTTGTTGGAAACTGCTTGGCAGACCTAACACTTGCACGTTATTTATGTGCAGGACATAAGTCAAGTTTACCAGATCTTCCCGGATGAGAGGTTCTGGGTTCTGGGCAGTTTGGCATTGTTTACGGAGGTAAACTAGAAGTGCACTTTGTGTCTGTATATGCCTTGGCAAGAGTGTGCAATCACATGCCAATCAAACTGAGAATGTTTCATCTTCACAGCTGTAATAGACTGACTGCTGCTGCTACTACAGCCAAATACACACTCTGTTTTAAATTCCAGAGGCGATCCTTTCCTTTACCATTTCGAGTTTGCAACCTTTCCACCGACTCTATTATGGGATTACAAATCGGATCTGACGAAATCGAGTCATAATAATACATTAATTGCTGCGTTGGCAGTCGTGCACAAGCACAAACAACTCCACACCTTGAACGGAAAAAAATATTGTTAATAACAGTATGTGACGGGCAAACATTTTTGGGACAATTTACACAATAACAAACATTTATTCAGGTGTAATGGAGGGAGTGAGTGGGGAGAGGTCATGGCAGGGAAACGGAGAGAGAAGTGAGAGAGAGGGCAACACCGCTGCACAAACCAGGACCAAGAAACCGAGGCACAGCGCCAACAACAACGACAACAACGATGATGACAACGACGATGAGCCCCAGGGGGCAGCCTGGGCAGCACTGCAAGTCCCAGGAAATGCTCAGGGGAGCCGATTGCCAAGCGAGTTGCAGGGCCTACAAATGTGCAAAGAAAACCACGTTTTGGTGGTGGTGGTGGTGGTTACCGAGCAGCCAAACCCCTGCAAAGGATGGCAGAGGAGATGCGTGAAGGCCCATGATGAGATCACTTGGGCAATTGTGACAAATTGTCACCGGCAGTTACACAAGCAGTGCATTTACGATGAGTAGCTGTGCTGTTTCAGAATATTTGATCTGTATTGAAGAGTTAGACATTCTGAATGACAACAGGAATTGGAATACTGTCGTGTGACATTTGCAAGTCTGTTTTCCTCTATGTATGTGAAAGGTGGAAAATCACAGGGACCCTACTTCGCAAACTAGAAGCAAGATACCATTGGAACCTCCTTTGCCAGTAGCAAAATATGATCATTGGTTTTTACCCTTTTATCTGGCAACAAAACTGACACCTTTTTTACAAGGAGTCATGTTTGCATTTACCACAATACCTGCAGTCGTAATGCAAACCAAAAACACAACTCTGATACACGTACACACACACGTACACACACACGTACACACACACGTACACACACACGTACACACACACGTACACACACACGTACACACACACGTACACACACACACACATACACACACATACGTACACGTGCAGTTTGAACAATTGGGTGCAACTGGGAGCATCTATTGCGACTGTTTTTGAGGAATATCATGGGCAAAGCAAAATGGAAGGAAGGCCTTGATTTCCAAAACCCTTTGAGAAAGGACATGGTAACTGAAGAGGGAGCTTAGACATAGCATAAAGTGTCAGCATCATGACTAGCAAATAAAAACACGGTTTATTGAAAAGTACATTTGATGGATAAATATGCGCCTGTCATGCCCACAACGTCAGGTAGTGGTAGTCCTCTACCTGTGATTGGTAGCAGCCATCGCAGTTGCCTACTAGGGGGAGCAGCAATGATAATTTTCACGATTGTTGTTGTTGTTGTCGTACGCAACACACCATAATCAATTAGCATCGTTGTTGAGAACAAAAGTAACAAAAAAAATCAAGCAGGCAATATATCTCCTTCAACCGCGCGCAAGGCCCTTCCGGGAGTGAACACTCCCAGGTGTAATGGAAAATGATGCGGCAACTGATGAGCCGCACAAACCAAGACAGATGCTGATGCACAAATGGAACCTTAAAAACTCTCCAGTGTGCAACTGTGGTCATCCAGAACAGACCGTACAACGACATTTTACGACGCAATGCCCCGATCCACAAATACGAAGGAGACATCGCAGCGATACACTCCGCTACTCCTGATGCGGTTATCTGGCATGACCACCTGAATGTGAAATTGTAGCTGTTGCACTTAATCTACATCAACCATACGAAAGAAAGAAGATGCAGCAACTGTTTCCAGCGACCATTGCCAGCAACACTTGCCCTAAAATGTTTGCAAGCGCATCACGACATTTATCATTAAAACAATGTGCGTGTGAAATTTCGATTTAAAGCTTTCGTGACTGCAGTGATTTATCTTCTTGGTTCTTTCGGTAAAGTCACGTAGAAAGGAAATAATAAAATAAATAAAACATAATTATTATGTTTTTTATTATGTTTTATTTTTTTAATTTTATTATTTCCCTTCTATGTGACTTTACCAAATTAACCAAGAAAATGTGTGTGTGATTCATAATTACTCATGTATAGGTCAGATCAATGCCAATTTTAGCTATAACTCTCCCGCCACCTGACAAAGCTGATGAAATAAAGTTGTCACGTGGGCAAATGTGTAAATCGATTTGGTTGTTCAACCGAGTCGCGCTATTGGCCACCCCCACCCCCTGTGTGCCGTGCTGGCCTGCGCAGGCGTTGTAACTTGCTGACCCGCCTGTACCGAACATCTGTGAAAAAGAGCTTCATAGCTCATCGGATTCCTCCAGCATAAATACAGATTCTGATACTCGCTCACACCACTTGGCCTCAAACGGCGTTTTGAAGGCCGTACGGGAGATGTTTGTCTTTTGGCGTTGCATTCAACATTCGCCGTCATAGAGCGCTCCTTGCTTGCGGCGGTGGCACTGCAGGAAAACACCGCAAGACGGGCAGCGACGTGGCCATCAAGGTGATCGACAAACTGCGCTTCCCAACCAAGCAGGAGAGTCAGCTGCGCAACGAGGTCGCCATCCTGCAGGTACCGGCCGGCATGCACGCCGGCATGGGTTTGCTGCGAGCACAGACGACCACATCGCACCGACCGTTCGTGATGACCTGCGCAACGGATTGACGACAACAAGCTGTGCACATTCAAACTTAATTTGGAGCTTTCGTGACTGCAGGAATTATTCTTTGGTTCTTTCGGTAAAGTCACGTATAAAGATAAAATAATAAATTAAATTAAATACTAGCATACGACGTTTCGATTGTGTGCACATTCGTATACGCACACACGAGCGTCTACACCAGTCTCCGTCACGCGATCTGATGGACATGTGGTGTGTGCGGGTGCACTCCATTGGCAATCGTCACCATCTTCATTCGGCAGCTCATGTTGACGCTGATTGTTCTGACAACGAGGTTTGGACCCTGCAGCTTTGGTCAGCGATCCTTTGACCTGGAACTCACGATCCCACCCACTCACCTAGGGGTAGGAGGTAGTGTAAGGGGTCGTAATGGGGGTTGGGGTTGATAGAGGTCGTGGTTGGGGTAGTGATAGGGGTAGCGATGGGAGTTGAGGCAATGTTTGCTAGCCGAGTCCCCCTGCAGAAAGCAGCTGTACAGCTCGGGAAGTGAACTTCGCATTCTGATGCACGTGAACTTGGTTTTCCTTCATGTCTCCCTGTGTTGTTCGCGGTGTGGCCGAGGTTGTGGAGTGACTCATGCAGCCAGCTATAGTTGCAGGGTTTTGGTAGTACATGTTGTTTATGCCATTTATTGTGAAAATTTCGTCACAGTTCCTATGATCACTGTTTCATTGCTTTCATGGCTTTATTTTGGTGATTTCGAAAAGTATATTGGTTTAGCCATGTTTGTTTGTTGTAGCACAGAGTTAGACTGATGGCCTTAATCTAAGTTGTCTTGTGGTTGTTGTTGGTTGTTTGACTTGCATCCCACTGGGATTTTTTCACACAGCGTTGGTGTACGGTGTTTTTTCTGCAATATTTTGCTGTCTTTTCTTGGATTTTCTGTTTGCACTTAGTCACATATTCACTTTAAGATGTTTTTTGTTCGTGTTTTTGTTTTTTGTTTGTTGAGGTTGCACCCGATTCAAGAGCCGAATGGCTCACAGGGCTACACCAAATAAATGAACTTGAACTTGAGGTCTTGTGGCTGAGCGGTTGCGTCTATTCGTTACCCCGCTCCCTCTTCGCCCCCCCACCACAGAGCCTACACCACCCGGGCGTGGTGAACCTGCAGAGCATGTTCGAGACGCCCGAGCGCGTCTTCGTGGTCATGGAGAAGCTGCACGGCGACATGCTCGAGATGATCCTCTCGAGCGAGAAGGGTCGGCTCCCCGAGCGCAACACCAAGTTCCTCGTCACGCAGGTGAGTCGCTGCGGCTGTCGGCGCGTCCTGCCTTGCCAGCCGTTGGAGGGGTGGCACGGGGGTCGGTGTTCGTGTGTCGTCGAGCAGCGCAACGCCGCAGAGGAGTCTCCACCCACCACCCTGTCCGGCCGCCCTGGCTAATGCTGCATGGTGGGGTGGGGAGTGTTAACAGAACGTATGCGCGCCGTCCGATTTGCAGCGGAGGTTAAACAAACCGCCGCTGTGTTTTGAAAAAGAGTTAGTCGTCGTATGCCGGCGTTAGCTAATTGATAAATTGGAGAGCAACATCGATCCTTACCGACAGAGGAATGCCCACTTGCATGGTGGTGCTTCATCACCTTGTGCCACACAGGGACAGCTGTCATCAGGGGGCGGTCCCCTAGGCCAAAAACGAAACCTACAGCTGGACACTGGACTGATCCGAGATGAGATGCGATATGAGGTGCTTTGAGCTCCTGATGAATTTTAGAAGCCCAATAAATGGAAATCCTTAATCATTGCGCACTCTTCAGAGCTTATCTAAACTCATGGCCCTTTCTCAGTCTGGTGCTGTGTGGGTGAAGGGGGATTTTGTAGAACCATACTTCACCACGGTGATCGGTGCAGGTTGGTGAAGTGCAGCAAGACACCCGGAAGGGGTTCAGATATCTACTCGTAGCTTGATGTTTGCCGTGGCCGGGAATCGAACGCAGGTCACTTCGGTCATAGCGCGGTGCGCTAACCACCGTGCCACCACTCGCTTGTATAGAGCCGATACAAACGCTAATGTTCGTAAAAGCAGACGGCTAATTTGCCATCAAAACAGAGTTCACGCGATATTGTTTCGAACGGTTTAAACACCGAATCGAGGTCAACTTATCTCTGCTGTTTTCCCCATCTAACCGTTGCGCCCTTTTTTGTCCATTTCAGATTTTGGTGGCACTGCGGCATCTGCATTTCAAAAACATTGTGCACTGCGACCTGAAGCCAGAGAATGTGCTCTTGGCATCCGCAGATCCATTCCCACAAGTAAGCAGATGCCCCTGGCACTCACCACACGACTGCAGCCGTGCTCACGGACTGGCTGTAAGACCGCTCTAAATGTACATGTAATTCTAGATTTAAAGCTTTCGTGACTGCAAGGATTCATATTCTTAGGTTTTGTCGGTAAAGTCACGTAGGTAAAAAATTCAAATTATTTAAAGTAAAATAAAAATAAAATAAAATCACGATGTTTAGGAGGCAACACAAGCTTCCGTCTTCAGGTGGAACAGTCACAGCACGATAGCTGTATTTATTTTTATTTTACTTTTATTAATTTACATTTTTTACCTACGTGACTTTACCAAAAAAACCTAAGAATATGTAGATGTAATGTTACGCTTGTTTATCCAGGAAGGCCCTCGCCGAGTCCTCGGGACTCTTTTTCGGAAGGGTTTGGCCAAGTGTATCGCAGTAGGGAGGGCGATGTTGCAATGTGCGTGAGCCCAAGAGTAATTTTCAGGTCATGTTGCAGAATTGGGGTGTCGGGCCAATACAGGTTACGTCGTGTGAGCTTATAAGGTGAGGTCAGGGGTCGGCAACCAAAATAACACGAAGAGCCATTTTTTTCTAAATCGATAAAAAAAATAACTCGATAATTCAAGATCTGCAATGCAACGTGAATACAAGATGGCGGTCCTTAATAAACAACGTCAGGAAGCAGTCCTTAAAGAGCCACATGCGGCTTTGGAGCTCCTGAGCTACGGCAAGAAATCGGAGAGTCCAGAGGAAACCCGTGCAGAGCAGGGTGAGAACATACAAACTCCAAACAACAGAAAGGTTGCCCGAGTCGGAAATCGAAGCCAGGCCCTTCTTTGCTGCGAGGCAAAAGTGTGACCACTGCGTCACCCTGTCGCTCATATTTACCCGCAAACAGGATTGGGGTGTGGCACGATTTGCAATTGCAGAAGAGTTCACGAGAATGGGATCGAAGTCCCCTGAGTGTTTCAATGATCTGCATTTATAATTGCTCCATTTATTTTTAGATTGGCAACAATCTACTGACCACGGCTGGGATTCACTTGCAGCAAATTATAAACACACGCAGATTATGGATGTTCCCGATTTCAGAATTAAGCTGAGAAATCTGAAAATATTTCCGTGAAAGAATATCGGATTATCTGAAAAGACATTTTTTTTGGATTAAAAGAAGTAAATGAGATGTCGCAGGTTTTGTGGCCAAGTGCCTGATTCGGTAACACTTAAAATGAAGATAACTTTTTCACACTCCCCGCCACAGTAATATTCGACATTTTACATTTTCTCGGCTTGAATATGGCCAAATTAATTGAAAAACCAGACTTGGCGCCACGGAGTAATATTTGTGCAGACATTATTAGTAATTGGATTGAGATCATGAACTCTCCACGAATGAAAACAAAAGCCGATTGTTATAATCACGAATTCAGGATGGCAGCAGCGGGGGGGGGGGGGGGGCTCAGTTCTGAGCGCTGAGCGTGCAGGCCAGCCCAGGCCTAACCAGGCAGTCAGGCCAGGCAGGCCAGCTACTTCTCCAGATTACCTTTAAGCATACACCCCCTGAGTTCATGTCGTATAATGAGCATCGCGATCAATATTGTTTTGAACAGGTCAATGCTGCAGATTTGTAAAGTGCGGGTATACAGCTACTCGGGGGGACAGTCTGACACAGTCGATGTTGAACAAACTCTAAACAAGTGCTAACCGGTAAAGAGCGTGAGTAACGATGCTGCCTGCTTTCCCCTACCGTGCATTCAGCGCTGGCTCTCGCGCCACTGTGTATTTGAGGGAAAGCCCCAGGAGAAATCGCCGCTGGCGTTAAGTATTGTGCTGATGGTTTTTGATTTGACGAAAATAATTCATAAGATGGGGGGTCGCAGAGCTTTCTTCAGCAAGGACTTGCCCCCTACAACCGTGCCCCGGCCACCCGGCTTAACGGGGCTGCCGCCGAGACACGGTTTGTCGTGCCTCACAACAACAACAGCAACTTCCGCCATTCACCACTAAGTGGCGGTGACGTCACCACGCCGCTTGTGCCAGGCTATGAGGACTTTAAGGTCACGTGAAGTGTCGAATGCCCGCTGGCAGGAGGTCACGGGGTTGACTGACTGAGATGACTGGCAGATGTACCGGCTGTGCCCCCCCCCCCCCCTATTGTGCCAACTTGCTGTGTTTTAGCCGACCGGCGCTCCGCTCATTGTTGTGAGCGTCATGCCTCATGCACGTGTACCTCTGGTTACCCTCGAAGCAGCGGATTTTGGCTAACCGTCTAACAAAGATGGTCACTGCATCGCACGCTTTCAGATGCGCTCCTTAGGCCGTCTGAAACGCTTTTCCTTCCGATATTAGGAAGCCATTGGAACTGTGCACGTTGAAATCTCAATTGAAAACGAATTTCTTTAGAACTGCCTTTTGTGTTTAGTTTGTTGTCCTTCCCCCGCACCTCCGATTAGCATGGTTGGCTGTGTAGGGCACGAAAGAAGTTCAACATTAAACAAAAAGACCAAGATAGACTGGTAAATTGCCCGATGATGCTGGTTGCAATTACCAGCGAAACGTCGAACTACTCAAATTGTAAATGTTGTGGATTTACTCTCCAACACGCCGGTGGGCTGAAGTAGTCACTAATTGTCACGTTTTGTTTACGTGACAAATCCCTTACTAATTGGCTGTTGGGTGGTGGAGGGTTACGACGCGTTTATACTTATGCCATCTAACCCCAAAAACCATTATTATTAATTATATTAGTCGCGAAAGCCTACATGTTCAACTGAATTATTTGAGGCTCAGTCGACCTAGGGGAGGCCCAGGACCAGTTCAGATAATCATCACTGGTATCGATCACAAGCAGAAATCGGACCTGGGTCGCCGGGCTCATCGCACAGCACGCTAACCGCTACGACACAGCTCCTCATACGTACATACGCACACACAATTACGCACGCACACGTCCGTGTGCCGCAGGTGAAGCTGTGCGACTTCGGCTTTGCGCGCATCATCGGCGAGAAGTCGTTCCGCCGCTCCGTGGTGGGCACTCCGGCCTACCTGGCGCCCGAGGTGATCCGCAGCAAGCAGGGCTACAACCGCTCGCTCGACATGTGGTCGGTGGGCGTCATCGTCTACGTGAGCCTCAGCGGCACCTTCCCCTTCAACGAGGACGAGGACATCAACGAGCAGATCCAGAACGCCGCCTTCATGTACCCGCCCAACCCCTGGAAGGAGATCACGCAGGACGGTGGGTGCCGTCGGGGATCGCGCGGGCGACGGAGAACTCCGAGCGCCGGTTGAGTTGAGTTGGCGTGTGGCTCCTCTACGGTGGGGGGGGCAACTGGACTTGGGCCATCCCATGTCACGGAGAGATCAGGCAACCCAGTGCCTCCACTTGCCGTGGTGTGGTGCCATCAGTAGGGAGCTCTTCCCACCTGACACCAGTAACCAGTAAGCATGCAACGTTGGGTCAACGCGGTTGGAACCGTTTCCCCAATGTTGCCCCAACGTTGCCCCAACGTTGCCCCGCTGTAACCTTCACTCCGATGCCTTGCTGCAGTGTACATGGCCCAGCCAGATCGGGCAGCGTTCGGGTGACGCTATAGCCATGACGATGTTGAGGGGGGCCATGAGAGATGGCAACAGCTTGGAGGAGGCCTTCATCCAGCAGTGGCTGATGATTATTTGAGTAATAATAAAATTAATCATACTTAATTTGATTCAATTCATTGTCATGATATGGATTCACTATTTGATTGCCTTGTTTGTGTATCTTATTTGTCCCCACTGAACTGTCAAATTTCAGAAATATGTTTTTCTGTTTTATTTCTCACTTGTTATATCCTATTCTGTCTTACGTGCAGCCTCCCGTGCAAGTACTAACCAGGCTGGAACCAGCTTAGCTCCTGAGATTGGGCACATTCGGGGTGATTTAGTCCAAGTGCAAACTACACTTCGGGATTTGCAGTGTTGGGTAACACTTGCAGGTGGTTTAATTGGATGCATCGATTTGAATGTGATGGCATTGGCTGTGTTACAGCTCCGCATTAGTGTAGTGACACGCGCTTAAGTTGTCTTTGCATTGCCCCGTGTGTCTGATGCGTGCGTCTCCCCTCCAGCCATCGACCTCATCAACAACCTCCTCCAGGTGAAGATGAGGAAACGCTACAGTGTCGACAAGACACTCAGCCACCCCTGGCTGCAGGTGAGCAATGCTTTTGTTGATTTATTTACCTAAGCATGAACTTCAACAGATTCGTCAATAGCATGGCCCTAAAAATAAAACACATGGATAATAAGTGACGTTTCAGGCAATGGCCCTTCTTCATTGCTCAGTGGGCTTGGTCGTCTCAGACCGTCTCACTAATTCTGATCATCTTCTTGGTTCTTTCGGTAAAGTCACTTAGAAGGGAAATAATAAAATAATAAAAATAAAACATAATAAAATACAATTCTCACGACGTTTTTATTATGTTTATTTTTATTATTTTATTATGTCCCTTCTACGTGACTTTACCGAAAGAATCACGAAAGCTTTAAATCGAAATTTAATTCTGATCATTTTAAATGCCCAGACAATCATTACTCTCGGTAGCAGGGTGGAGTGGGAAAGTGCTGCCCCCTACTGTGTGTACCAGAGGTGACTTCAAGTGTATTCGGACGTCGCTCTGTAATCCCCTCTTCCGTGTTCTATCCCTGAACACATTGCCTGCACCACTCTACGAGAGATCCCAATGGACTCTCTGCCTCGTGACGAAACGCCGATAGCGCAACCGGCATTCTTTCGTGAGGCTGATGTTGACGCAGAGCAACAACTACAATTTCACACTCGGGTGGTCAAGCGAGACAGCGGTGTCAGCAGCAGAGGGGAGTAGTGTATCGCTGTGATGTCTCCTTCGTATTCGTGGTCGTTGTACGTTGCACGATCTGTTCTGGATGACCTTAATAAAACAGCACTCTCACGCGAGCGGTCCGTGCGAGGGCTTCCCGCGGCTGATCTGCATTGTGCGCGCGCACGCGAGCGAGCGATCAGGACTACCAGACGTGGCTGGACCTGCGAGAGCTCGAGGTGCGCCGCTCTGAGCGCTACGTGACGCACGAGAGCGACGACGCGCGCTGGGAGCGCCACGCGGCCGAGTGCGGCCTCGCCTACCCCACGCACCTGCGCCGCCGCGTCGACCTGGGCAGCGACGGCGAGCGGGGGGAGGAGGAGGATGAAGACGGCGGTGGCGGCGGTGGCGGCGGCGGCGGCGCTAACGAGGGCCGACGAAGGGCTGACGAGCCGGCCGAGCTGAGCAGCATCCGTGAGCGGATCTCCGGCCTGTGAGCCTGCCGCGAAGGGATACGCGGTGTCCCCTCCGGCCTGCCCCGTCCCCCGTGGGGACCGTGGCGCTAGTTGGCGTGCGACGATCCGTCGATTTGTCAATTGGATTTTTTATATATATTTAGAATCGTGGCCGTGTCGCCCCCAATGATCCGGGTCCCTCCGCTGGATCTCAATACAATCCTGAGTCGGTTTCAAGATCACACTGTCACCCCCCCCTTCTAGTTTCTCCGTGGACTCACTCCCTGCCTGGGCTCTCCTCTCCAATCTCACTGATCCCTTCCTCCAGACACCCGACCTCCTACCTCTGTCATCTCACTCTACTCTCGACCAAGCGCTCTCCACTTCAACAACCAAGGCTTCTTCTCGAAGACCCCAGTCAACTTCCACCGAGTTGTTAGGGCGCTTATTCTACCGAGATTTAACGCAATACAATTTGAAATTATTCCAAATTCGATAACATTTCAGCACGCTTCACAGAAACGGTGGGTATCTTTGTATCATTATTATTGAGGCAATCAGTGATGAGCAGAGATTTTTAAAATTAAAGTCTTGAGGCCTAGACTTGAATATGCCGCTGGTAGTCAACAGCACAATAACCGGGGGGGGGGGGAGGGAGTGTGTGCATATGGGAGCAGCAGAGGGGAATGAGCGACCGCTCCCGGAGCAAATGTTGATTTGGGGCTTTTGGTTGCTAAAATTGAGAGTGTACGCAGAAGACGCCAGTCAAAGGCAGTTGCATTAAAACGCTAGGGGCAGCAAGAAGATAGATTTGATTCTGGAATCGCAATCCTGAATTGCGAACATCGGAATATCTGGGTGGGGGGGGGGGTGGGATTGTTAGACGCCCACTCAGCGAGAGTTGCGCATTTGCGTGATCCTTTTAAGCGGTTGCTGACTTGAGCATGGGGACCAAAGAAAATTGTTGCAACGTTACCACTATTGTGGAATCGTTTTTACTCAAAGGGAATAACAATATTAAGGGGCTTTGTCTTTTCACAAACAGACGCGTTTTCTGGCAGTTAGGAACCCGACTTTGGCCTGCCGATGATTTCCAAGGGCATGAAACTGCTCCGTGTGAGCTGTGTTCGCTCAGCTGATGACGAGAAACATGAACCTCGGCAGACTTCTTTGGTCTCGAGGTCGATTTTTACCTTTTAGAGAATAACTTTCCTCGTTTTTGTACCTGTACTTGTTTATCGAGAGCATAAACTAGGTGGAATAATGCGAACGATATTTTAAGCTGGCGTGTGTCAACGTTTTTCAGTATTAACGTAAATGATTTTGTGGATGTATGTAACGTGGGTGCTGCTCTGCATGCCGGGATTTCTTTGTCCACGTATACGTGCCAATGACGTAACTATCGCCAATGCAGCAGCACTCGCCCCATTTGCTCATGATTTGGCCGCTTAATGCACAGTTTCACTTATCGAATGAAGGCGGCAACGATTCAACTTCAGGATAGTGAATTGAGCGTTGTGTTATTATAGTTATTACCAATTCCGTTTAGTTGGCTGCCAAACGCAGGCGCACGTGTGCTGCCACGGCCGCTTACATGCAGCGGCTAATGGTGCACGTAATTTTTTGTTTAAGCGCACACTCTGTTAAGTTGGGTCTTCGCCAGGATAAGTTTAGCCTCGGGGGCAGAAGCTCCAGCCTCATGCAGACAGACCTTGCATTTAACCGTGCCCCCCCCCCCCCGCCGAGCCGAAAAACTTTAAAAGGAATTTATCGAGGGTTTTTATTCTTGGTGGCAGGTCAAGGGGCGGGGGTTGTGAAGTCGAACGAAATTAGAAACAAATATCCCTGAGAGAGAGAATTAGAGTAGGTTGGGCCTGTTGAATTTTTTATTCGCTGCGAGGCAGAAACCGCACGCGCGCAAGGCGATCCGCAGTGCGGGGATGCGGGGGCCATCCAGCAGTAGCTAGAAACTGACTCGTTGGGGGGGGGAAGGGGGGGGGGCGGTTTTGCTCGTGAAAATTTTGCAAGGGGGTGTGAAGACCCCGGCGGTGAGAGGCTTAATGTCCCGTCGGCTGGACGAGAGGTGGGGTGGTGCCCCTCTTGAGGGGACGTCCCTTCACGAACGCACGATCGCAGAGCCACGCTTAGACGTCCCATCGCGCCTCGTAGTGCACGCGCGCGCGCGCGCGTGTGCGCGTGTGTGTGCATTTGACTTCTTTCGCACCGTACGTAGCCAATCGTGATAATTCGAAGGTGTGGGGGGGGGGGGGTGGAGGGAAGGGGCAACAAACTGAACACAAAAAGCAGTTCTGAAGAAATTCGATTTCAAAGTGCATAGTTCCAGCGGCTTAAATGTATTTGCTGCAACCAAGTTACCCTGAGGAGTGTGCCCGATCTCATTGGGGTCTCGGAAGATGAACAGGTCTGAGCCTGATTAGCACATGGATGATGGGTGATCACTGGGGCTTGCCAGGTGTTGTAGGCATGGGGGCTGGGAGGTTATGGCCAAGAAGAGATGGCTGCGCCGAGTGTCCCACCGCCATCGTACGCGTTGTGTTTTCTCCCCCTATTCGTTTCCCGCGTGCAGCAGAGAGCGAGCGCTCGTTGATGGAGCTGTCCAAATAATCCCAGCGCGCAGGATCGTCCACAAAGCGAATGTTGAGACTCTCGCCGAGGCTTTGCGGTTATGATTCTAACCGCGCGACGTTTGTTTTCCTTGTTGGGGAAAAACAATGAGCATAATGGCCGATAATTTATTTGCAGAAACGTAAACATTTCGGGTGAATAATCACAACAATACGGGAATTTACGCGACCGTTGTAGAAATAGTTTACCCGTCGTGAACCTGCGAATCGCTGCCATCCTGCGTTCATCTTCTGTCGAATGCTTTTGGTAAGTTACAAACTCCTTCCCATCATTGTGTCACCCCACCACTCGAAGCAGCGGAAACCATAAGATTTATTGTACTTTTATTCATTCGTAAAGAGTTCTTCACACAAACTGGTCTCTTATCCGTATATATAGTGACGTGTAGACTCTACAAATGTTGGGGGGGGGGGGGGATGATTTCAACAGTTTGTCCAATTGTGATGCACACACAACACACACATGCAGGGGAGTGTAAATACGTGCGTATGTGGCGTCTCTATGAAGTGCTCGCTTCAAGCAAAACTATTCTTAGCATTACGGTGTGACGTGGCGATGTACATACGATCGATCGTCGTGTTTATTTAACGAAGCTGAACTTCATGATTTTAGCGTTTTCGAATGCACGTGCTGGACAATAAAGACTTGCGTGTTGTTATTTGTCGCTTCGTACAGAACCCGGGGATGTTGACCATCGGCAAATCGAATCACAGTTTGAATTTGCATGTCTACCAATCTTCTGCAAGAGAGCCAGCAAGCTCTTATCTTGTAGATGGGGGTGCCCAAGCGATGTGTCCCTGGGGCTGTCCCTGCACAAACGTTTTAAAGCGTCATCAAACATGTAAAAAAAAGTCAATCCACATGCGGATTAAAGCTTTGTTGGTGAGAAAAAATATGTACAAATTTTCAGTTACATTCGTGAGCACTGCCATAGCAGACCAGCAACGTTCCCAACAGTGGTGTATCATTTAACTACACAATCATTCTAACAGTGAGATCTGTTTCTGTTAAGGAGTGCATTGTGCTGTCGGGGCTGCCCGCGTTGATCGATGAGGCCACGAACGCCTCCATCATTGGCTTATATACACAATGTAACGGCGGTCTGGCGATAGCCTCCCCAAGTAATTTTAAATAATCTATTGGCCAAGACCAGATCTTAAAACTTGGTGTACCACTGTGGTTGATGGGCCACAAAGTGTCAAACACAACGTTAATGTTTCGATTTAAAGCTTTCGTGACTGCAGGGATTCATCTTCTTGGTTATTTCGGTAAAGTCACGTAGAATGGAAATAATAAAATTATAAAAAGAAAACATAAAATAATATAATAGAATTTTCTTATTTTTTTATTATGTTTTATTTTTATAATTTTATTATTTCCATTCTACGTGACTTTACCGAAAGAACCAAGAAGGCAACGTTAATGGTTATCAGTTTATTTATATCGCCAACAAGAGCGCAGTACTTGGTAAACCGCACTGCACTATGAACCCGGCGGACCTGAGTTCGATTGCCGAGCAGTACACCGAACACCATCAGTGGCTTGCGGTATTCATGCATCCAACTCAAACTCATCACCGTGGTGAAGTATGGTCAAACAACTTGCCTGGCCAAAACAAAAAGCCACGTGCAGGCCATCATCCAGGAGTGGATTGACAAAGGGCTGTAATTTATTAACAGTTTCATGTGATCACATTTGCAAAGGAGCAGGGTTGTCATATGTTTCCATTTTTTCGGGTCGTCTAAACTAAAATCTGTGTCACTGCAGTCCTTCATCACCCACCATCCTAGGTGATCCTAATGTTTGCTTCGTCGCATAAATAAATATTAAGCAAGTCCAGTCAAAAACTACTCTGATGTATAACTAGGTTAAGTGATTGATCCAATTATTCAGTGTATTGTTATTTTTAAACCCAGTTCTAACGCGTTTATTAACAGTGTTGTGTCAGAGCATGCTTTGTATTATTTTGGGTGATATGACCACCGCGGATTTTAAAAGCAACGTGGCATTGACGCTCCACCCGTACACAATCCCACGTCTTTTATGCTCGAGTATTTTGCTAATCTTTTGTTCGGTTGGATTATTTCGCGAGGGCTTAATATGTTTCCACAAACGCCAGCCTGCGTGGTCTCGTGCGGTCAGTGATTGGTGGTGTCCGTCTTCGTTTTGTACTTTGTATATGAAATGGAATGTGATCTAACTTATTTATGAAGTGGATTCGAGGTCAAGTTAATCGCGTGCCATGTTAACATTTGCACATGCCAGGCTTGTGTTCCCACGCTTCCCAATCTTGCCCTGTTGCAATTGAGAAGAAAGACATGAAGTCACACTACACGGGCCCGATGTTTGGTAAACACGTCGCGCGTGTTGGTGGAGAGCGCCGATTGGAATTGAGAGTGAACATCTTGCATTTGGTGTGTACATGTGTTGTCCCACGTGGCAGAGCGTGGCTTATTTCCCCATCGTGGTGTTTCTGGTGCCGGTGACTTTCCAGGCTGTAGAGAAGGAGGGTAACTAGCCAATATCATTTGGTAAACCAGTAATTTTGTTCAAGTCTGACTCTGACGATGAGCTTCAGGACGATACCCGTGCAGAGTTGTTTGCATCTTCATGAACAAATGCTGCGAGTGAAAATCCGTCTGAAAAGTCAACAGGACCGAGAGACTAAATTGTAAACGTTGTGCCTTTACTCTCCAACACACCCGTGTGCTGTTTTAGTAACGAATTGCCACGTTTTGTTTACGTGACAAACCTTACTAATTCGCTGTGTCGAGTGGTGGCGGGTTTAACGACACATTCATGCGATCTAACCCAAAAAAAACTCTCATGGAGACTCAATTGTACTTGATTTTTATGGAGACCTATAGAACTGGAGGTTATTTATTTAATTGTGAATCGCCGTGTCTGACAGTGGAAGCCACGCGTGCGCGCACACGCGATCGATACTTCAATATGAATCGGCGCTGTCGACGTCGCGCAGTCGATGTTTAGCAATCATCAGGCGCGTGCGGTGCGCGTAATGGCGTCATTTGCAATTGAACGGAGACATTTGTAAACGTGGGAAAGTGCCACCGTTGGGGAGATGGGGGGGGGGTGCGAGGTTCTAGCTACTGGAGTTCTTGAAGGCCACGTTTTGGCAGCATTGCAGGATTTATATTGAGTGTTCAGCAACCCTTGGTATTCTTTAAGCAGTGTTGCATCGTAATTTAGCGTTCTTTCTGCAGAAGCCATGACTACAATGATGACGACGACGTATTTATTCCGATCCTGAATAACCTGCAACACATTCGGCGCACACGCACGTACCAGTGTTAGGATTATTTATTTTTTTAAACTGAATCGCCAAAACTGTGCAATGGCTTGCGCTTTCTACGCATTTATCACTGACCTATAGGGCCTCCTGTGAGTATTTGTGTTGGCGACCTATATACGCGTTGTGATCGGTCGCGCCTTTGTGCGTTTCATTTCCTTACGTCGGCGTCAGCCGCGCAGAACAAAGTGACCCGTTTGAAGGCGCAGCCCTGCAATTGCTCGTTCACAGGTGGACACTGCTGGCGCAAGAGCCTCCACGAGAGAGGTGGGGGGGGGGAGACTCGAGACGTCCCTCCTGGAGTGAGGGTTGTGTGGCGGTATTTTAAACCGTCTCTTCTACCCCGGCCAGACGTATTGGAAGCGTTTGGCGGTCCCCACACTTTACCCCACCGCACGCGCTGTGTGGCTTTGCGTTCTTATTCCCCCGGCACCTCCGATATAGCACGGTTGACTGCGTACGGTGCGAAAGAAGTTCAACATGCACACATCCAACCATGCCGACTGACCACCTTGTGGTGTTTGTACCGACTGCTGACAAGGCCTAAAATGCACGCACATAGTTCACAAAGCAACTTGATGTTGTCAACTTAAGCGTAGCAGCACGAGTTGCGTCGGGCTTAACTCGCCGCCCATGCGACACGGCAATACATCGACTTGTTGTGTTCTTGCCGGATTCTCGTGTCGACGTGTTGGCCCCGTCCGCGGGCGGAAAGTCGACGCGTCTAAGTCGACACTGCGCCGAGTCGTTCCCTTTTCAATGTTCATGGTCGCAAATGAAATGTTTATTCAAAGTGGCTGGCGTTGTCCAAGCGACTTTCAGAAGCAGCGGTTTTTAAGAACTAATTTTGTTTGGTGCCATGGCTAACTAATGTCGTCAACCAAATGCCCTCCTCTTGATGTTGAAATAAAGTTGTTAAGCACTGCGCACGCCTGATTATTGGTAACCACGTGGCGTAGAAAGAACCAGTCCAAATGAAGATAAACCATGTGCTATGGGAGAAGGGTCATTGTCCAAGACGTCGCCTATTCATAGATTTTCCTTTCAAGGCAATGCGATTGACGGGACATGAGGCTCTTGTGTCGGTGTGGACGTGCGTGTGTGTGTCCCACGTGACGCAGGGAGTTGCCGAGTTAAAGTGTCGCTCCTCTGATCGTCTTGCTCAGCGCCACGTTGGAACGTGTGTGCCAATCATCAGGCACGTGCAGCGCGTAATCCACGCGGTGTACCCATTCGGTATTACTGCTGGGTATGACAGAGGGGGGTGGTGGGGATTTAAGAAACGTGCACATTGCTTCAAATGCCGCTCCAGGAGATTGAACCGGCGACCTCTGCATCGCACGCCCCGGTGTGTGAACCGCTCAAAAACCCACGACAAACATCCCTGCCCAGAGTGGTAATGGTCGCTTGACTTGCAATTGAACTGAAACCTGTGTTAGCAAAACATTGTCAAAACGAGAAAAGACCAGACCGTTGTATCGCCACGAGGGCTGGAGATTTGAGATGCCCGCGGCCTCGTCGCAAACCTGGCTGCCGCTGCTGCTGCTACTTCGTTCAAATTGGAACATCACACATTGCCCTGTACATGGGAGGCGATTGATCCATGCTTGTCGGTGTAACTTCTCGCGAATCGGATGACGGGAACTCGAGAGGAGAGACGCGAATGGAGCGAATTTGAACGTTGAGCAACGCGAGGAGAGAAGCGTACGCACAAGTGTTCTACCACCACCTCGACTGCCTGTAGAAGTTGTAGCAGTATGGTGGTTGCTTGAATGTCTGAACTTATTTTGTACCGTACGTAGCCAACCGTGCTAATCGGAGGTGGGTGGGGGACAACAATCCAAGCACAAAAAGCAGTTCTGAAGGAATGAGTTCTCCATCTAGATTTAAAAGTGCATATCTCCAGTGGCTTCCTCATGTCGGAAGGAAGAGCGTTTGAAAGCAGTGCCCGTCCTTGTTCGATGGCGAGCCAAAAGCCACGGCCGCTGCGAGAAAGACCTGAATTCGCGTGGTGATGTATGCTCCTTGACGAGATCAGCAAGGTATTGTGGTTCATTTGAGTAATGATTGAACACTCGATGAGAGGGCCCGATCTGATAAACGGACATGGCCTGGTAGGCCCCGAGTCCTCTACGGGGAAGGGAAAAAAACCGAGCAAGGCACGGGGAACACCTTCGCATGGCAAAGCTTGCGCGTCGCGATTAGTCGTCCGTAATATTTATGGAAGTCACGTCCCACGTCGCAGTCGCTCGCTCTGTGTGCCACGATGGATCGAGCCGGTGTCACGCGCCACGCACGTGGGTTGGGGGGGGGGTCGTGCGACACGAGACGTCGGCTCGACGCATATGCTGTTGGTCTCCCCACTATCAGTCGTCTTCTTTAAAGGTGTGGTGGGGGGGGGGATGGTGTCTGTGTTGGTTCCCGGTAAACGTTCCTCCCGTTTGGCCAACGACGTTGGCCAGGGCCCAAAACATTCCACACGTTCACTGGGAATGCAGAGATCACGGGGAATCTGTGGCCAGTTGCGTACAACACTTAAAGTGAAAAACTCTCCCTTAATTGGAACCGATTTAAATATCAGCTCGGGGGGGGACGGGGGACGATGTATTTTCCGCGAGGTGTTTTATGCAACTGATCAGCAGTGGCTTAGCGTGGTTAACGTGGGTCCTGACCGATCCCTGCACCCTCCCCCTCCATCCACCGCTCTCTTCTGTTCATAGCTTGGGGGGGGGGGGGACTTCCACTCAGGGGCCCGGTGCAATTGCACCGCCTGCGCCACTCGACTGCCGATTCTCATCTCTCCCTCAACAGGAGTTGCTATTATTGTTGTAAGCCGCCAAGTCGCCGTGACTTTCGCCTGACGTGCGATGTCACGAAACGATTTGCCACGTTGGGGTGCCACGTGGCCCCCAGAGGGTGTTTTTTTTTAATATATTCTGGTCGAGTTAAGATGGCAGCAGCTCTCTTGCTTCGATAGCGGTCAAATCTCATGCGTTTAATTCCCAGCCAATTTGTCTTCGTATAATGGTATGAGTGAGGTGGGGAGGGTAATGTAAATCAAAACGAAATGTCGACGGGATATCAGTTGAGAGTGTATTTAGCGCTCCCGTGGAGATTGTTTTAGCGTGTGTGTGTTTTTTTTCTCCAAACTGAAGACAAACGATCGTGTTAGAAAAGTCCGTATGGATAGACGTCATATACTCCACTTGTAAAATGTATAACCACTGGCTCTGGATAATGGTCGCTTGCGTTTGTCACGTGTCGATTGTGGTGTTCATAGGATTCGCTCCTCCTAAGTGTGTCGGATGCATGTATAGTACGTATGTGTGTGATTTCTAACGTTACATTGGTTAATGATGGAAGAGTCGTGATATATATCGAACTCGTTTTGTTATCGTTTCGTGTCTCTCTGTTACATTTCTAATTTCTATATCGATAGGAGGTGCACGTTTTTTTGTTGTTTCTAATTTCTGAAATATCTCGTGAAATAATCGCGCCGTCGCTGTCCGGCCGCACACACAACGCCACGCGCGACCCGAACTGACTCAGCTGGTTGCAGGCAGCTCTCGCTTTGGTCGAGCTCATGAAACAATTGGTCCGGGCATCGTAGCAACGCGTTGCATCGAAGGTCGCATTCGCTGAACCCGCCCGCGAGAGAGCCTGTGTTAAACACAAGGGAATAAAACTATCGATTATCAACAATTGTAACACATGCAGCGTCATTGATTCGAATGTGTGCTCCTTACCACCACCATCAAAATCATCATCGTCAGCGAATACTTGCCTTGGTGTGTGTATGTTGAAATTCTTTCGCACCGTACGTAGCCAACCGTGCAAATCGGAGATGCGGGCGAAGGACAACAAGCTAAACACAAAAGTCGGTTCTAAAGAAATTAGTTTTCAGTCTAGTTGAAAACTGCTACTCGGAGGTGCGGCGTAATCGTTAGCACACTGGACATGCGATACGAGAGGTCGCGTGTTCGATCTCGAGGCGCGGCAGTTGAAAACAATGGGCACGTTTCTTAAAGAACCACTCCGCCCACCACTTGTGCCCACTCAGCAGTATGAAAGCATGGGTCCACCACCACGTTTTGTGGATCGGCTGGTCGCGGATGGTGGAGTAAAGTGTGGGTACCCCCCCCCCCCTCTTTCAGGATGTCTGGTCAGCGTGGGACAGTCGGCCAAAACGTATTTTGGGGGGCTCTCAATTGCAGGGCTGCGCTTTTAACTTTTACCGTAATAATTTGCATGTCCAACACGGGTGAGCTCCGGTCATCTTCATCGGCAACGTTGATCATTATCAATCATCATCTCCACGTGCAGCACCAATAAGCTGACATCATCATCATTATCATTATGCTACATGATCATCAATAATTATCGACCATCTATAAACACGAACCATCAGCGTCATCAAATTACATGTGCAACACAAATGAGCGCATTCATCAGCGAGTTTGAAATTATCAGTTCCACGTGCAGCACCATCACGGAGTTAAAAAGCACATCTACGTTAATCATCGAGCTGAAATTATCGTAGTAATTAACTTACGCGTGCGGATTGATTAAGATGAACCCATCATCATGATCGCCAGCCATTCATCTAACAATCGTCAAATTACACTTGCAGCGCGGCTGAGCTAAATTAAGTAATCGCGAGCGAGTGCATCACGAATAAAGCGGAAGCCATCGTAAAACACGATCGCTGAACCGCGCAGCCTTATTGTATCTGAGCGCCACCCATTAACCCGACTGCAATCAGCCCGAGTTCTGTTTATCGTCTCATCTCTCTACTCCTGGTCGCTCCATTCGCTGCATCCACTCGAGGCAGTAACATCGCGTGCCCCGGGGCGAGGTGCCCATGCCCTCTGAGGACGAATTCGTACAATAATTATAATTAGTTTCAGGGACAATGCACGTATTATCAGAGCATGTTTGTTTGCATGTTTTGCCACGAGTACGTGTGGTTCGTGCAGGCATGATGCCTTGCAATAGGTATCTATTTTGTTATTGCCAGATGGGGAAAAGCCGATTCTTAATTCGTCATCATTTGACAAAAATCCCATACATAGAATAACCGCTGAGAGTAGCCCCTAAACCATGCCATGGTTGCATGGAGAGGACCGCGCCACAAACCCGGTGACCTGAGTTCGATTCCCGACTATGGCGAACTTAAGTGGCTGCCGAGTTCTCTCTCAAACCGGTTCGCCCCCTTTCACCAACCCGCACCGACCAGCATGGTGAAGTATGGTCAAACAACCCCCCAAAATGTTGGTAATTCCATTACTGTTATTATTTAACATGGCACTCGCAATATACAGGGTGGTCCAGATGCCTTTTGATCCCCATTTAATTTTCTAAAACGTATTACGTTTCAAGTAAGGTTTATTTAAAACTGAAATTAATACAAAGGAATATAAATGTTCGGGGTCAATTATTTGAAGGGTTGCAAGACATCCGGACCACCCTGGATATTTATTTACATTCTTCCATATTTGACATTCTGGCCAATTTAAGCGGCAGGCTGCCGATTTGCGTCGGTATCTATTTTTTCTCACTTTAAGAAATGGCTACGGTTTGCTTTTGAAACATCGGCACGAGCGTCAGAACATCGGCAGTAGGGTTGGCAGGTATACTATGCGTGTGATAAAAGTGTCTTGCATCGGTATGCATGAAGAGCTCGTTGGGTTTGATCCCAACCCTGACGCCAGTATTAGTTTGGAGTTTGCGTGTGTCTCTCCCCGTGGTCGTGTGGATTTTTCTCCGGGTCCTCCGGTTTTTTCCCTCCACATTTAGCAACATCGGTGTATAATATTTGGCCGATATAAATTCCCGCATGCCAAGTCCCTAAGTTGAACTATCAAACAGCATTTCTTTTAAGCGAGAAAACGCTGGGCAAAATTCAATCTTCTTGGTCTCGACGTCCCCACCATCATCATCGTCGTCGTCGTCACCTATTCAAGGCGTGTGCCTGTTGCACCGCCTCGGCTCCCGTTTCTCTTGCCGGAGGCCACGAACCGGTGGAGTAGCAACACATTGTTGGGGAGCTGCAGCCCAACACCTTTCTTTTTTTTGTTGCTGCTTTGTAAATACAACTAAGAATACGGCCACCCCCGGTCTGTCTTCCCACCCCCCGCCCCTTAATGCCTCTCTCCCAAGGTGGCGAGCACCTGTGAAAACAAGGACTGCTGTCGCCTGAGATCTGTGAGCGGCACAGGTGGCTGATTAAGGTATTAAGTGGCCTCGTGGTTACGGTAGCAACAAGAGAAAACGACGTCGCTTTTGTGATAACCGCGGGTGAGATGCTCACGGTATCCGTGCGAGATTGCGACGGCTTTGGTTTGGGAGGCTTTGGTTTGGGAGGCATCGGTGGCTCGATTATTGCTGCTGCTGGTGTTGATGAGACGCCTTTTCAAACTGGAAGTGGATCTTTCGGAGGGTATTCTGGAATCATACTCTTAGGTTTTTTCGATAAAGTCACGTAGGTAAAAAATACAATTAAAATTAAAAGTAATAATAGAAATATTATTGTATTTTATTCATATTATTACTTTTATTTATTTTAATTTTATTTTTTACCTACGTGACTTTACCGAAAAAACCCAACAGTATGATTCCTTGCAGTCACGAAAGCTTCAAATCTAGGGTATCCTGGAGGTGTAAACACTTGTGCTAGGATTGTGTCGAGGACGAGGCTGATGGCAGTGGCGATTTTTCTATGGGGGGGGAGGGGGTGTGCCCCCCTTTCATGAGCTCGGGGTGTTTGAGGGGGGCACTTAGGTCCAAATTTGATGTCACCTCGACCAATGCTATTGATGCCATCCACACCTCGCCATCGCTTCCTTCCCCTGTACCAGATCGCACAACAGGAGTCGATCAGCGGGGAATGGAGCGAGTGGGGGTGGGGGGGGTCCCGTCTCTGGAGTCCCGTTTATAAACTGCCCCCCACTCGTGACCTCTGTGTGCCCACCACCATTTTCACCCGTGGGTTCCGACAGCTGCGCCAACAGTTAATCTGGGCCGGGCAGCCATGCGTGTCCCATGTCCAGGGCACAAGGAGCCGGGGAAGGCCGTTCACTCAAGAGGGCCTCTGTGTGTGTGTGTAAGCGATCCCTTTCCCCGGCAGCGAGGTTTACAAAACACCTGGACAATTAAGGGGAATAAGCCTCGGAGAGAGCGAGAGAGAGCGAGAGAAGATGATTCTCTTTGTTTTTTTGTCGGTTTTTTTTCCTCTGGTTGTTTGTTGTTGTTTTTTTTCTATTCTGGTCGTGAGAATTCCAGTTGCTTCTTTGTTGAGTTTTTACAATTCACTTTTTCCAGCCGATTTAGGTGAGGTTTTTATCCCGACCAAATATTGTGGGTAATGGAGAGAAAACTTATTTAAAAAATGTATATGCTCTTCCCTCCCCAACACCCGCCCCCCCCCCCCCCCAAAATAGTTATACATGTGACAAGTATAAAATACAGGGAGTCCTCTACTTACGATGGAGATGCGTTACGACGACCCCATCGTAAGTCAAAAATATCGTAAGTCGAAGATGGCCTAGCCTACCCAGGAGTCTTAAAGAATGGTGATAATTTAGCAAAATAGAGCAATTTACAGCACCGTACTGTATTAACTATATACTGTATGTCTTTATTAATTACAATACTGTATTGCACAGTAAAATGTAAAGTAAAAAAAACAAGATAAATTATTAGCCTACCTATATGAACTGCAATTTAAAATAAAAATTTTTCAGGAAACAATCCTATCTGCTATAAAAACTTTTAACATGCATTGAACGTATCGTATCGTGGTAACCCTAAAATTAAATCACTAAAGCTACGTATCATACATGCATTGAACGTATCGTTCGCTGCTACGTTTGCCTGCCGCGCGAAATTTAAAATATTTAACAATTTTGTTGTATCGCCATCGTAAGATCAAAATATCGTAAGTCGGACCATCGTAACTCGGGGACTATCTGTAATATAAATCTTAATTTAAAGCTCACCATTGTAGTCCATGGCCAGAGATAGAAGTGGTGCCAATTTATAAATATAGATGGCTAACGAAAGTTAATTATTTGATAACTCCACTCAATTGCAATAGTTATTGCATATCTCACTGTTGTTGGCCACATAGAAAAATGGGAACCGCAATTGTTAAGCCACCTTTTAGGTGGTACAGACAAGTGAAATATCTGGGCCTGGCTTAGAAATTCGTTAAAAACTGCCACATAAATGTGCGCATGACACAGCGAGTGAGTGTTACGTGTAAACGTAACTATACATTAAAATAAAATGATTATCTAAAATTGTCTGCAAATTACATCATACCATCGAGCAGGTACCGTGTGGTATAAGCTCGGTTCGTGGTTTCTTCAGAGTAACAATTCGGTTTTGAAAATCTGTGGGTTGCTCGCATTGTTGAAGGGGAAAGAAAGGAAAATCAGAGCAATGTTGATTTAAATAGGCCGAGTAATTTCTTCTCCCTTTTAATGGAAATGTGACGAGTGTGTGAATCCCATAATGGCCTTGTACTCTGTGTGGGTTCACTAAGTATGCCCATTAGCCTCTTGTCTTTGTCCATGGTAATTCCTTTTTGTGCCTTGTGCATTTGCAGCATTTCCACATAATTAATCATTACATTTCGTCGGCCGTGAGTGTGTCGCAGAGTGACTAATGTCGATTCTTTTGACGTGATGGAAAGGCACGGCAGATGAAATTTGCCACAGCCGTAGTCGGGTCACTGCGTGTTAACGGAACTTTTTTTACGTTAAAATTGTAAACTTAAAAAAAAATACACCGCAGGCTGACTGGTTTCACTCATAGGGGCAGGGCCAGGCTAACATTCTAATTACTTAAAGTATCGTGCATAAACGCTTTATATAAACAGTCACCTTCATCAGGTGTGAAGCTGACAGAAAAAAAAAGATTGGGCAGAAGCCGATAGATAAAAGCGGGCATAAGCCGACCGCAAAATGACGAAGTAATATTCGTACTGCATTGCCATATTCGTACAAGCAGCATGAACAACACCGTGCATGCTGTAATGTCAGGGCATGTCCCAGTGCTGGGGTCGGCAAATCGACATAATGAGGCATTTTTTCTTCGAATATTTCAAGAGCCGCAAATGCGATGGCGTGAACACGTGACGGTGGCGTGTGTGCCTTAATACATGACGTCACGTAGCAGCAGTCCTTGAGGAGCGACCGCGTGCGGATCCAGAGCCACGGGTTCCCAGAGCCCCCCCCCCCGGCCTCGTTGTCACGGTGTTCTCAAGGTGTTCAATGGCAAGGAGACGATACAATTCCACGTAAGCTATTGCAAATAGTCTTACTTTCCCATGTCATGCATATCCAAACGCACTGATGATGATGATGATAATCGGATGTAACCGTATCATCGTCGTCCTTCAGAGGTGTTTTAAAATTAAATATTGTTTTATAATTCGTCAAAAAGAGTTTGTTTTACTGGAGAAAAAAAATCGAGAATCAATGTACACTTGTGCTGGAAAAACACAACCACGCAACTTGGAAACCCGTTGCTTAGGTTTTCTACTATAAGCCGTGGAAGTTGCTCCATGAACTCAATCGATTTATATATTTTTTGAAATTGTTCTTGTCTATGGTAAATGTTTGAACGGGGTTTAAATTATATATGTATATGCCCCCCACCCATCCCTTTCACCAACCAGTATGGTGAAGTATGGTCATACAGCCCCAACGACCCACACAGTATGGGGGTAAGGCTTAATACATTAATTGGGTGACAAGCGTCTAAATAAAAACAATTTTCGTCCGAAGAAAAACATTTTCCTTTTTTATATATATATGAATCGAATATTATCATGTCATTTTATTTTATAAAGCCTCTAAATTCGACTGCGTGAGATGGCGGGGTAAGACGGTGCGATTTGCGTCAAGCCGAATGAATAAAACGGGAAGAAAATATTTAAAAATATCTCGGCCTCGCTGTGCGCTGCGTTGCACCACTAGTCGAGTAGATAACCTTGCGTTCAATAAACCCTCGGAGCCAGGATGAACGTCCAACTCCAATCGTCATTTATTGATTGTAACACGGTAAAACTGGTGAGAAAACACAGATACAGCATCTGTTATAATCCGGAAACACCAACACAATGAACACCACAGCATCAGAACATTGTCTTAGATAACAATAGATCCTGGACGGACCAGGCCCCCACATTACCACTGAACTAGACAAAAGCACAAGCCGGTGCGTCGCATACAGGCACATCGTGTATTCATCCCACTGCACCCCAAATGTACAGCATTACACATAACACTAAACTGTGGATGAGATACTTCGTCATCTTTACTCTCAGGATCGCAACATAGGCACAAGTCTGACTCGACCTACTAAATCACAAGTAACATCCATAATAAGAAAAGTCGCAGGCTTCGTTACTAACTAGGCCTCGTATTTACTACAACAACTTAACGGCAGAGGTGTGGACTCGAGTCATGTGACTTGGACTCGAGTCAGACTCGAGTCATGAATTTGATGACTTGCGACTCGACTTGGACTTGCATAACAATGACTTTGTCCCACCTATGAGATGTGGACTCGAGTCATGTGACTTGGACTCGAGTCAGACTCGAGTCATGAATTTGATGACTTGCGACTCGACTTGGACTTGCATAACAATGACTTTGTCCCACCTCTGCTTAACGGCACCATAAAGGCATTTACATCACTATAACGGTCATTCCAACATTACAACAGCATTGCCAATATTATAGGAATATAAACAAACTTACAGACAATGCTTCTTAAGCTCCCACAATGGACAAGTGCGGCTGTGGTCTCACTGAGATGCGATGCGTGCCGCCATCTTGAATTATGAGTAAGATGGCCCATGCCCACGTGGTTATCTGAAAATCTAACATCGTCACTTCCTGGTCACGTGACCAAAATTAGCATAAAAAACAGGAACTTCCTGTGAACGTACGCTCCACATCTGCCGTGAGGCAAGACAAAAAATGTAATGAATGCCGTTGCGTCGTTTGTTATACTGCAGTCTGCATTGCAAAAGCCTGCACGTGCATCTATAGACAAAGTCTATGCACTTGTGAACATTGTATCAGGTCGATATTTGATGGTGAAATGCGTAGAGTTCTGCCTTCTAACGACAGTGAGACCGTTCCAAGTGTACGAGCAGTCCAGGCGGCAATGGTTGCATATTGCATTTCATGCAAATGACAATATGAAGATATGAAACTGAAACTTAAGATTGTTAACTGCCCTGTCATTGGAAACGAATTGAGAGCTCGGTGACACTGACATTTTTCTTTTTTTAAGGACGATTTGATTTAAAAATCACACTTAACACGTGCAAAAAATAAAATGAATTCGAATATACCGCAGAAATGTAAAACGCTGCATTGGTCTTTGGCATACGAGTCTAGCCGAAGTAATGATGTATATTTGTCTCGTTTTGAATCGTCTGTCTCGCTCGTTACTTCATTCTAACGGAAAGTAAATAGTTGTTTCGTTACCTTGCCCCAAGCTTGCATTTAGTGCTGAAAAATCGGACTCATGTTTTGTCTGTATTCATATCTCGCGACTAGCTTAGGGGCCTTCCATAAATGGCGTCACGCGATTTTGGACGATTTTTGACCCCCCCCTCCCAATCGTCACACGGCGTCACAAAAAGTCAGACCCCCCCTCAAATATGACGCACAAAGCTCTGCCCCCCCCCCCCCAAATAAAACATGCTTCAAATCACTTTAAACTATTGTCATTGTAGTGCGTATTTAATGTGGCGCTGCACTCTGATGTTGTAGGAAAAGACATTTACTAAAAAGTATATATAATTAAGTAGAACGTGTGTCTATATTTATTTAATGTTGCACATTTGTATGTGACGTCACATTTCTCAACCCCCCCCCCCTCGTCACAAATGTCTGACCCCCCCCACCTCCCTAGGTGCGTGGCGTCATTTATGGACGGCCCCTTACCCTTTTTCTCAATTTTGCACTCTGATCGTGTTTTTATAGTGTTTGTTGTTCTGACTTACTGAATCGCCCCGACTAGACATCAGTGAAAAAGAGCTTCATAGCTCATCGGATTCCTCCAGTGCATATATAAATGTTTCTGATTCGGTGCACGCATACCTTGGGATTTTTATCGTTTGCCTCGTTGTGACCACTGAAAGTTTTAGTAACGCAGTGCCGACGTTGGCCAGCAGGTGGCAGTCTTGTAATGATGAGTGCACTCGAGTCGGGAATTCTGGGTTTCCTAAACTCCTCGCGACCCACCACCACCAACCACGCTACTTACACCACGAGGTCTTTCCACGTTTACCAACTTACTCATTCCCATTCAAAAACAAATGAACGCGTTCCACGCTACACGCGCCTGATGATTATTAAACGCGTGTCGCGCAACGCGCTCGGCAATTAACCCCGTCCCATTAATGGAGCCGATTCGGATTTCGATTTAGATCTCGGTGTGTGTGTGTACGCGTGTTCTACGTTGGTGTACGCGCGTTCCGTATTTATGTGTCCACGTGATACAGACGGCTTTAACAGCTTAGAGGGGCGTGTAGGGGACTATTTCAAAATAGACATATAATCGTTAGCATTATTAGTATCTAGAATAAAATGGTGGAACGTCCGGCCCGCGGGCCGTATAAGGCCCGCAAATTAATTATTCTGTTCACATTAGGGGCGAGTTCAATAAATGTTTGAACAAATATAACAGGCTAATTTTTTAAGTTGATACATTTTGTATGGCCCGCGAGTGATGTTATTAACATCCAAATGGCCTTTGCCAGAAAAAAGATTCCCCACCGATTTATTTTCTAGAAGCTACACGAATTAAAATCGCTTCACCAACCCTCACCAAACAGTTTGTATGGCCAGACAGCCCCCACTATCCACACAGCCTAAGGAGAGGCCTTCATTCGGAAGTGGATTGGTCAAAGAGCTGTAAAATGTAGAAACGTAATGACCCCGACCCACACAAATCTAGAGAGCTAAGCGGCGGTTGAACTTAAACGCAACTTTAATTTTTATATTACCAGGTAAGGCCCACTGAGCTATATATCTCTTTATTTTCAGAAGCGATCTGGCCACAATTGATAGCTCAACGAAGCGGCTTATCGCGTGGAAATTGATAGCGGCCAAATGCTCTAAACGCAAGTTGGTTCTAAATGTGGAAGGGAAAAAACGGGAGGACCCGGAGAAAAATCGACGCGACCACGGGGAGAGAGACGTGCAAACTCCAAATACACAGCAGGCGTCAGGGTCAGGATCGAAGCCACGACCTCATGTATACCAGGCGAGGTAGTTAACATCTCGACACCGCGGATAATGTTTGGATGGGCGACTTCCATGCACAGCAGGGTGTGATAGGCTGCTGCGGGAACAGACGGAGAGCAGCCGAGGGCAGTGCAGCAGTAGGAGCCACTGTTGTACTGTACTAGTACACTCCCGCCTCTATGCTCCCCAACTTCACAAGGCCCGCACTGGGCGGTATTGCGAAGTATGGTCAAATATTACACCCCGTATGAAACCCACGCGGCGTGGGGAAATCCTCATCCAGTAGTGGATTGACACGTGGGCTGGACGTGCGCGCAAATTAAGTTCATGGTGACTATTGATGGTGATAAACAGTGTGTTTGTGGTGTGATAATTTTCACGTAGGTAAAAAAATGAAATAAAAATTAATACAAATAAAATAAATTATTTTTTATTAACTTTATTAATTTTTATTTCATTTTTTTACCTACGTGACTTTACCGAAAAAACTAAGAGTATGAATCCTTGCAGTCACGAAAGCTTCAAATCTAGAAGTGATAATTTTCACTCGTTGGGATCTGATGGAATCTGGGCCGCGAAGCGTGCTGTGGAATGTGTGCCGTGTGCCGTGGGAGAGGCAACGTACCACGGGTGGCCCAGGGCCACAGCTACTCATTGCTGCTCTGTGGGCTTCGCGGGATGTGCCGTTTTAAGCTCTCCGATGTGTGTCTGTGTTGTGGGTTGCGCCGCGTGAGGTCCGGCACCACGTCCGACGTTTCGCTGCGCGTGGCCGCAAGCTTCGTCAGGACCCGAAATCGAAAGATGCTCCCAGCACTTGGTGCGAAACGTCGACCATCACGCCGAAACGTCACGAGGTACAACCCGAAAACGCAGTGGATTGGAGAGCTGTATAGATTCCTGTCACCACCACCACCAGCGCAGCCCCCCCCCCACTCACAGCAAGTAACTCCGCCCCCCACTGCCCAAATACAACTCCTTAGAAAAATGTTTGCGTAACCTTCCCCCCTCCTTATGGCTCCCTGCTGATTTTCCCCCACCACCACCTTTTCGCCCAGATCCCCCAGCCAGTCCCACCATCCATCCCCTTTCCCCTCCTTCTGTCATCTCCCTCCGCCCACCCTCTCCTCCTCCTCCTCAATCCCAACTTCCCAAGCCAACGCCAAGCAAGGCCGCCCCCCTTTTACTAATTTGTCCAGGAGGCCGCCTTGTTCGCTTGGCTCAACAATAATGGCCCTTTTAGCATCGGCAGCTCAGCGGCTGTCAGAGCCAATGGGGCCGTTAATTAGAGGCCTGCCCGGGTCAGGAGGTGGGAGCAGATGGGGGGGGGGAGAGAAGGAGGGGGTCGAGGGGTGCGGCGTGACCTGGCCACAAGCTGAGGGGCAAGAGCAGGGAGAGAGTGCAAGTGGGGAGTGCGGGCGGTGGGGGGAGTCGGCGAATGTGGTTGTGGCTGACGTGGGGGGTGGTGTTGGCCGTAGCCTTATCACTGTTATTTATTTATTTAGTCGCCAATTCATTTCTTTTTACTCCCGAATGTTTTTCGCGCCTTTTGCTGTCGATCTATCTACCTCGTTTGAGTTTGAGTTTTCGGGGTCGTATGGCACAATATCCGACGTTTCGCTCCGCGTGGCTGGGAGCTTCTTCAGGATTCGCCGGACGACCCGAAATCGCATCGCATCGTCAACGCAGTACCGACTGCTTTTTATTGTTTTTATCTAAGCCATCTTTTGTTCTCCTGCGTTTGCTTGGAGGCTCCGGAGGTTAATGCAAAAACCTTCGGATATTTTTTCAGAACGAATTATCTCATTTTGGTGCCCGCGCTGCGCGTGTGTGCGTACAGCCTCGTGTCAGTCCACTGCCGGACGAGGGCCTCGCCACACCCCCGAGGGAGATTTGACCATACTTCACCACGTTGGTCCACGTGGGTCGGAGAAGGTGGCGAGCGCATAGACGTTGGAGCATAGTACAGTACAACAATGGATGTTGCGGCACT
The DNA here is from genome assembly GCF_964198595.1 of Lampetra fluviatilis. Taxonomy (NCBI): domain Eukaryota; kingdom Metazoa; phylum Chordata; class Hyperoartia; order Petromyzontiformes; family Petromyzontidae; genus Lampetra; species Lampetra fluviatilis. The sequence continues at coordinate 3,579,480 of NC_136292.1, forward strand.
GCTCTCTTGCTGACAATGTAGCCCTACAGAATGCAGTGTACACGCGCACGTGCTCAACGTGATGCAAGCTCTCCTATGGGTTTGTCACTGCTTCATTATTATTTTAAAGGCCAACGTTAATGAGTGATGTATGCAATATTAAAATGCAGAGTTGGAGGGACACCAAAATAAGAAGAAAAAAACTGCAGAATATTTTAGACCACGAGCAAATGTTGAAGGTGGTCAGGATAACAACAATAATTAAATAATAGGCCAAAGTAAGAGCATAATATGGAGCGCTTTTGTAAAATAAAGCGGACGACATTAAAGCAAACGGAGAGTTGTCCACGGAAGAAAGTTTCAAGGCGGTGTGCGTCACCTCCTGCGACGGTCGGATCTGAATCGTAGTCCCCTGGCAACGCACCGGGAACAGCAGCCGAACTGTGTGCGACAGAAGCACACCGAGGGAGGTGCACGCTCGGAATCGCCAGAGAGAGAGAGGCGGGAAGATGAAGCACGTGGGCCAGGGAACGGATGCGGCAAACCAGAGACGACACCCCCACAGCGGTGACTGGCTAGGACGGTGAGTCTAGTCTTGGGCAGGATGTACTTTGCTAGAAGGCAATGACGGTCAGTGGACATTACTTTAGTGCAGCGGTTCTTAGCCTGGGGTGCACGCACCTCCGAAATGCCCATTCTGGGGGGGGGGGGTGCGAGACGTGGCCAGATTTGTTGAGAAGGTAAATAATCGAAAGACAAAGGAGGCACGGGCGCGTAAGAACAACGACTTTATTTCATCAAACCTATGTGTTTATTAACATTATGGATTTGTTTTACGATTGAGAACCAAAGGGGGTGCAAGGCTGCAGTAAAGGTTAAGAATCACTGCTCTAGTGGGTAGGCAACGACTGCTGATAGATGATTGCCGGTGGGGAGGATGATGGTGAAGATCAGGCAGCGTGTTTGACATTTTTTGTTGTTGCATCAAAGTCATCAATATTTCACCAAAGATTTCTGTCATTCACGGCGGTATTTAAACATCGAGCTTGCTCCTAAAGACGACGGTGTAAATTAGGCCTCAAGCGTTGAATTGAATTAAATACCTCAAGAGACCCGAGCAAGCGTTTTCTGTACGGCAATACCCCGATGTGCGTCGGGGATGCGTTTGTGAATGTTGCGACGACGAATGTTGAAACGACGTAAATCAAAGCGATGTCCTGGGCAGGTGGGGAGGCTAAGACTGAGAGGCGACGGATAATGAGACAGGACGGATGATGCCGTCAGCGACGTGCGGTTAACGCGACGCAAAACAGGTCGCGGTGTTAATAAAGTGACGACGTATTTACGAATCGACGTTAAAGGAGGAGACGTAAATTGGGATGTTACTGTGTGTGTGTGTGCGGTAGTGTAGCGATTAGCGTCCTGCGCTATGAACCCAGCGACCCGGGGTTGATTCCCGCACACGGCCAACACCAGTGACGATTATTTGAACCGGTCTTGAGCCTCCCCTAGGTCGACTCCGCTTCAAATGAGTACCTGGTGCAGTGTATAAACATTGCCACTGGGGAGACAAAGGCGGTCGGGCGTGGTGCTGGCCACCCACTCCCTCGTGTACCGTTGCGGCCTTCATAGGTGCTCGCAAGCAGCACGTGCCCCTACAGCATGATAAGTCTTTACGGGAGGTCTTTGTCTTAGTATAGTGTGGGCCCCGTCGCAGCAGATGCAGGCGCACTGCAGTGTGGCTGGATGTGCGGATGGACAAACACACACAACGGAAATGTCCAAGCGCCGCCTGACGTTTCTTGCTCACGGCATCACTTCGGCCTTCATCGGCACCGAACGAGGGATGCCAACAACGCGCTGTTGTGAATCAAACCACGTGTGCAAAGTGTACCAGGCCGAGGGCCCGTGTTATTTTGTTTTACTCTTTGACATTAACTCGCTTCTCCTGGCCCCAGCTCCGCGGCAGTGCAATCTGAGCGGTCACAGAGGGCAGCGCGGATTGAGCAAACCGAGCAGAGGCCGTGGTGGCCTCAATTGTCAGGAGCAATCGCAGGCAGCCCGATCATGAAGACAGAGCGACTTCAGCCTTGAAAACTTCACCCATTGGAATGCACAACAGAGATGGATTTTTTTAAAGAGTCAAAACAGCGGCGTAGCGTAGCTGGCATCGGCCATGGTGCAAGGAATTAAATGGTTTGGGGATACATAGGGGGCTGTGTAATTCCACGTTCCTTGTCATAGCCTGGCACTTGGACCCCTCTGGTTCACGGGACTCGAGTGCATTTGCACCACTGCAGTCAGGGTAGGGTGCCGATGGCAGAAATCGCTGAGTAACAAACTGGTGGGATGTTGTCCATTGCGTTGTTCTTCTCCAAGCTTGCGTGCTGCACCGACTGTCCACAACGGCTATTTGATGCTCGTAAGAAACACACTGGTCGAGGTTTCTGGCTTTATGAATCCCAAAAGACCCGAATTAGGTCACAACGATACGAGCCGAGGCGGTTGTGGAGGTTTCGTCGGGCTGCGAAGGGACGAAGAGGGCACCGCTGTCCTGCGAAGAAGACAGACGCCGTTTCTCGCAGTGATTTCAATTACGGTTTTATTTTATTTCGATTTATTCTTGCTCCTTAAAAGTAAAAAGCAAGCCGCCCATCCCAGCCGCCCGCTGCCAAATTCAGCAAGCTGGCTGTGTCGGGACCCAGTGCCCAAACACCGTGGCCATTGGTGGCATGGTCAGTGCCACCGGTCAAAAAACAACAAAATCACGCGAATTAAAGTCCTCGCGTCGTGCAGCGATGTGAGAGGGCACAAGGTTCACGCTCGGGCACGAGGAGGATGGCAGCTCACGCTCGCTCTTGTGAGAGTTGCGGAGCCGCGAGGAACGGGAGGGGGGGGTGCTGGCAATGATGGGGGGTGGGTGGGTGCGGGATGATGGGGAGAGAAATAGAGAGAGAGGAAAAAAAGGAGATGGGATGAGAAAAAAATCGATGTCTGCCAGTGGCCCAGATTGCTGCTTCGCACGCAATCCCAACACGAGGGTGGGAGGGAGGTTGGGCGGGCGGGCGGCGTCGCGGTGCGCATGCGCTCCGTCGTCTCCCCGCATCCTGACGGCCGCGTCGACCCGAACGCGCGCGCGTCTCGCCGCTTCCTCGGCGTTCGCAAAGCTCGGCAGCGTGTCGAGCCTGGTTCATTGCACTTGGACGGGCGGCTGCTTGGGGACGCCAGGTGTTGTAGGCTTAGGCCGCACGGTGGACATGGGACGGCGGGACTGCATTGCAACGGCCCGCGGAAGTGAATGTGACGGAGGCACGTCTGAGATAATTTCAAGTGACCCCATGGAAAGGGGTGCCATGATTCAATCTGTGCAGAAATACCACCACCACCGCATGTTTACGCGTGGTGGGGTTTTTCCTGGCACGCCGCTTTCTTCCCGTAAACTAAACACTCGTTACTGGAATTGGCCAAACATCCCACGGACAAGTCCCGAGATGCAGCGAGGCGCTGTTGGGTAAACGGGGAAGGCGTTAATACTATTATTATATTTCACTGTTGTTATTATTATCCATGTGTCCGTGCGTATTCGCGAACTTGTGTATCCCAATGCGCCCGCGTGTGTGTGTGTGAGTGCGTGTGCTCGCTAACAGCACTTGCCCCCAAAGTCTGCCGAGGCTATACGGGGGATCTTTGTCTGTGTGTGGTGCAGTGATTCACGAGCTGCGCCAAAATCCCTGCGCTTCAATGGGCAATCGGCGACCAGCGTTGCCTGAAAATGTGTGCGCTGGTCCTCCACTAGAGCGACTCAACCTTAAATGGGCATGTTGTTGGCTATATCCACCCCCCTTGTGTGCTGTGTCTCCCTTAATAGATGCGCTTTAAAATAAAAATAAAAACACCTCCTGTATTTAATACTGCAATTGTTAGGGGTTATTTGCCCTCACGTGTGGAATATTATCAGATAGGTTTGCGCACTGCTTTGGTATAACCAGCAAGCCTGCGTTCGATTTGCTGACTGTATAACAGCAGCAGCAGCGGCAGCTACAGTGGTATCTCTAACCCGTCTCGGATCTCCTCTAGGTCGACTCAGCCTCAAATACATTCTTGGTGTGCGGGCGATCTCCCGTCTCGGTGCGAGCTGCCTGGCAGCTGCAGTGGTGGAAAATCGCAGCAGGGGCCGCTGCGTAACCGACCTTTGATGAAGCGGAGTTGACGCTGGCAATTCTCTCGTGGCCGTTGATGGATTTGGTGGGCGGGAGGGGGGCACGCAGCGCCTGAATTGTAACGTTGACGTGGATCGGAAACTCGTGGAAATATCCACTTCTGTTCTTCCGTGCGAACCGTTCCCAGGCTCCATCACCACTCTAACCCAGCCCTTCTCATTCGTGACACTCTCTTTTATTTTGTGTTGGTGTGCGTTTGCCACGGCACTTGCCCCAACAGTCTGTTAAGGCTATACGGGAATCTTTGTTGTACGTAGTGGGGAGCGGTGGCGCGGTGGTTAGCGCTACGCTGCGCTACGAACCCGGCGACTCCAGTTCGATTCCCACTCACGGCCAACACCAGTGACGATTATTTGAACCATACCCTGGCCTCCCCTAAGTCGACTCGGCCTCAAATGAGTACCTGGTGTGATGTGTGAACATAATACAAAGGCTGTCGGGCGTGGTGCTGGCCACCCACCCCCTCGTCTGCTGTGCCGGTGCTCGCTAACAGAACTTGCCCCAATTTGTTGTATTAATGCTGTACAGGGGGGTCTTTGTCTTTGTATGTAGTGTATTAGCGCACTGCGCGATATGAACCCAGCGATCAGAGATAAATTCGCGATCATGGCCCACATCGCTGTTCAATAATTGAACCGGTCCTAGGCCTCCACTAGGTTGACTCAGCCATAAATTAATAAAATAATATCAGTGCTGGGGAGACAAAGGTTGCCGGGAGTGGTGTTGGCCAGCCACCCTCTTCATGTGCCTTGCCAGCCTTCACAGGTGATTGCTCGCAACGTTTGGCCCAACAGTCTGTTAAAGGCTACGTGGTTGATTCTTGTCTTTGTGTGTACAGGTAGTCCCCGACTTACGATGGCCCGACTTACGATATTTTCGACTTACGATCATGGGGTCGTCGGAACGCATCTCCATCGTTAGTCGGGGACTGCCTGTATATGTGTAACCTGGTAACTTGGGTTCGATTCCTCCCTCGTACACCATTCACACTTCAACAGTTGCTTCCTGGCCCCATCAATCTATCGAGGCTTCACAGGGTAATCAATTTATTTGTGTACTTCGTGTGTGTGTGTGTGTGTGTCTGGTCGTGGTTATGGCATTCAAGCCATTTATATATCACCCACCTTGGAGTGAAATTACGTTGATTTGTTTTTTTTACAGCAGCATGAAAGTACCGAACACGGTAAATAGGAAAAATCAACGAAGGTGTAAACAATCGGAGGGAGCGAGATTCTGGGCATAAAGTAACTCGAGCGGCTAAAAACACGCGGAAGGTGCACTTTGTTTGTGGTCACGGGAGGGGGCTCTGTGACATTTCCCTCCCCCCCCACTGTCATATCGGCGAGTCAAGCGAGGGATGCCATAGCCCTTCTCAGTTGGGGAGCACCACAGGGGAGAGCGTGACAACGAGTGATGATGGGCAGGGGGGAGGGTGGCTGAGCAAGAAGTAACGTCAGGGCAATATCGTCGTCCACACATCATAGAAACAAGAAAAAACAACGTACAAGCCTCTTTTTGGGGTGGGGGCTTTAAATTGGTTGCAGACTGGCAGCAGATGGAATCCGAGCAGGCCAGGGACTGTCCATTTGGGGTCGTTTGTTTATTTCCGTCCCGGTGGCGTGAGCAGGGGGGTCAGCCCTTATCCCCTCTGGGGATCCCTCGGGGTCGGAGGGGGAGGTCACGGTGGGGGCTCCCCTCCTGTCAGGTGAATGTACACGCTCACCACAAGGCTCCGGCTACAGAGCGGTGACCACCAGGCCCCGGCTACTGGACGGTGTTTTATGTTTGTAAAAAAAAAATTTGGTGAGTTCAAATTGGCTAACCATGATATTATTGAGGGGGACAAAATCTCGCATGTGCAATCACACCAACATTTAATAACTGAGGATCGACTTAACGTTTGACTGCTTTAGTCGACGAGACCAAGGTAATACCTAAACAACATCGGCAGAGATCCACGTGGCCTAACACAAAACAACCGAGCAAATATGTATCAAATGTGTTGGCCCCGAAAAGCGACGCTTTCAAATACATCTACGGACTCAGACTTGACGACAATGCGCCGTGTTGTCCATCATCGTCTGAACAGAGACGATGCCGAAATAAACACGGGACGACCGTCCCTTGCCACGCGTAACAACAACAGCAACAACAACAACAGCAGCAACAACAGCAACAACAGCCGCCGTCCGCCACCAACTTGGCTGTCACATTGCCACGGCGCTTGTGTGACACGCGCGGCGCGCAGACGCGTGGCTCGGACAGAACTGGCAATGGTCAGCAAGATGCGGTGATGTTATTTGATTGTCCTTGAAACGTGTGGCCTCTTACTTTGAACGCGGGCATATCTTAATTGGCTTGTTGGGACGCTCCACTTGCTGGTTGTCAACGCTCCCCTCTACACCCCCCCCCCCCCAATTAAGAACTAAGTCTGCGAGGATTAAAGAACGCTACAAATGTGTGGACTCTCCTAACGCACTGCCAGACTTGAGTGAGATGGGGGATTTTGCCCTAGGGCCTTTATTAAATGCAGCCGTGCTCAGCAAACATGAGACGTTGCCTGTTATGACAATTGTAATATAGTAAAACTATAGTAATCTTCATATAATTGTCTATCCGATGCTGGATGATGGCCTCCCCACGCCTAATCAGTCATGCAAATTATGTGGCCATACTTCACCATGATACTTCACCATGATACGTCACCATGATACTTCACCATGATACTTCACCATGATACGTCACCATGATACTTCACCATGATACTTCACCATGATACGTCACCATGATACTTCACCATGATACGTCACCATGATACTTCACCATGATACTTCACCATGATACGTCACCATGATACTTCACCATGATACTTCACCATGATACGTCACCATGATACTTCACCATGATACGTCACCATGATACTTCACCATGATACGTCACCATGATACGTCACCATGATACGTCACCATGATACTTCACCATGATACGTCACCATGATACTTCACCATGATACTTCACCATGATACTTCACCATGATACGTCACCATGATACGTCACCATGATACTTCACCATGATACGTCACCATGATACTTCACCATGATACGTCACCATGATACGTCACCATGATACTTCACCATGATACGTCACCATGATACTTCACCATGCTGGACAGTGCGGGGATGGCAAAAGGGGCAGATCAGGACCGTTTCAGATATAATTTGCCACTGATGTTTTCTATGGTCAGGAGTCAAACTGGTCACTGCATTCATGGGGCAGTGCGCTAACCACCGGGCCACCACTTCCATGACAATTACATTCTCGTTAATAATAATAATGATACATCGCTTCCATTTTCGTCTATTGATTGAAGGAAAGTAAGTGAACATGTATGTTGAACTTATTTCGCACCGTACGTAGCCAACCATGCTCGTCGGAGGTACGGGGAAAGGACAAACTAAACACAAAAAGCCATTCTCAAGAAATTAGTTTTCAATCTAAATTTAAAAGTGCATAGCTTCAGTGGCTTCCTAGTATCGGAAGGAAGAGCGTTCCAGATGGGCGCAGAAGCGCATCTGAAAGCGCGTGATGCAGTGACCGTCTTTGTTCGATGGCTGAGCCAAAACTCGCTGCTAGGATGAGAAGCTGCTGCGAGATTTGTGCAGGACACAACACTATGGGAAGTGAATGATGGTCAGCGAGCGAGACTTGTAATGGGAATGGCACCCAGAGAAGGGAACGCGCCTGAGAAGACAACCACGGAGGAGATGGTGACAACAACAACAACAAAACAACAACAAAAACAACAACAACAGAAATTAGGGTTCACCGATTGACTGATCCGATACTATTTAAGGGGGGGGGGGGGGTAGCAAAAATTGCATGACCGTGGAGTGATGAGATCGGCTCACATCCAGAAGTGGGAGATGGATTACGGACGAGTGTACACAGTGAGGCATCGGAAATCAGAATATATATTTATATTAAAGGAATCCGATTAGCTCTAAAATCTCTTTTTCACAGATGTCCAGTAAGGGGCGGGTAAAAATGTTACAACAACAAACAGTACAGCAACATTATAGGAGTGCAAAGTGCAAGAAAGTTAAACAAATCACCAAAACGCAAATAAAACTAAAACATCCCCATCCTACCAGGCAAAGTTCACTGAGGTGTTAACTTATTTTTAAGAAGCGACCTGGCCATAAATGATAGCTCAACAAATTGGCCCGTCATTTGGGCATTTATAGCGGCTAAATAATCTAAATAATCTCACTGCATTTTTCTAAATGTGGAGGTATGGTTATGATGTGGAGAGGCTTTCGTCCAGAAATGGATTGAACATCGCTGTTGATATTGATTTTTGTATTCGTATCATTATGCAATAATAATTGTCATTATATTGTGGTTGTCATCCACGTTAGAATGAATAGTGCTTTTTGTTGCTGGGCACTGTACTGGGACATCTGATGAGTAAAGTTATCGCACAAAGCCCCGTACCCTCATCCTTCTCATCCTCTCAAAGGACAAAGCTCATCAGATTTGTGGCCCGCGGAACTATCTCCTTATATTTTAATCATATTCTTAGTACACCACGTGTTTACTTTGTGAGCGCCACGTGAATTCTGTAGGGGCCCTGACGTTCACTAATTCGGTGACCTTGTGGCAAGGATTATCTGTGTCCGGTATTGCAAATGTAAGTTATACTTTTATTCCTTCACTGCAATCTCAATGCAGCTAGATTTTTTCCAACTCTTCAAACGAACGTCATGAAGGTTAAGGCAACCTATAATAACGATATACTTATGACCGAGTCAACCGTTAATGTGGCTGATACTTGTCAGATCTCAGAAGCTCAGCAGGTTTGAACCTGGATCGTTCTTGGATGGGCGACCACCACGGACACCAGACTTGCCGTAGACGACTGCAGGGCTGCAATGCGGGCAGCAGGTCACAGTACAGAAACACATCCATGCTCTCCACAATCACCTACCTGCACTGACAAGTAAGGCGAAGTTTGGTCAAATAACCCCGATGACCCCAATGGCATAGGAATGCCCTGATCTGGCAAGGGATTGATACGAGGGCTCGTACAGATGTAACGCGATTGTGTTGTTTATGTTTTGTAAAAAATAGAATGTATTTACGCTTTATTCACAATTATTCTTATTAATTCATGATTCTATCTGCACCCTGTTGCTGGTGAGCGTGCGTGTGTGAGAATGTAAATATCCGTAAACTGCTCAAAACCAATATTTTGTGACAATGCAGCCTGCAATCTTTCCTGACAGGATAATAGCGGCCTGTGCTCGTGATTGGCAGCTAAGCTTCTCGTGTAATGGGAGGTTTTCCCTCTTAGCCTAAGCATCATTAGCATCGGCCACTCAAACTACCCAGCGTCATGCAACGGGGGAGTTGCTTTTAGCGAGCAAACTTAAGCAATGTAAAGCTTTCGTGACTGCAGGGATTCATCTTCTTGGTTCTTTCGGCAAAGTCACGTAGAAGGGAAATAATAAAATAATAAAAAATTAACAATAAAATACAATTCTCACGACGTTTCGGCCACAACGCAAGCAGCCGTCCTCAGGTGAAGAACAGGTCTGTCGGAAAGACAGCGTCTGAATGAGCACCACCAGGCTTGGCAGCGTATATTTAAGCTGCGTTGGAGGGGGAAGGGCGCCTTGACAAAGGAATTTGCATATTATTTTATTATTTCCCTTCTACGTGACTTTACCGAAAGAACCAAGAAGAAGAAACTTAAGCAAGTTTAACACGTAGGCTTTCGCGACCAATATCATTCATAATAGAGTTTTTTTTTTTGCTAGATCGCGTAAATATACGTGTCGTTAAAAGCTGGTTGTAAGTACTGGCGAAACGTCGCGCTCAGATTGTAAACGTTGTGTCTTGGCTCTCCAACACACCGGTGTGCTGTACGAGTGACGAATTGGCCACGCTCTGTTTACGTGACAACCCTTACTAGTTGGCTGTGTCGGGTGGTGGCGGGTTTTAACGACACATTTAGATATTTACGCGATTTAACCCAAAAAAAAAACCTCTTATGGAAAAGTAAGCAACTTCGTCTGCATAAATATAACAATCAACTGACATTATGTTCTGCTACTAAACGCTATCAGTTTTTTGTCATATATTTGAGATTTAAAATGTACTGTTTTAAATGATGATTATTTCACCATGATATATAGAGGAATATGTTGAACAACGATCAGCCTGGTAATTTTATATCGCTGTTGTCGATCACAAAATCAAAATGCCTTTCAACGCAAAGAGAGCGAGAAAAGAGTGCCCCCAATGACGGCGCAGCAGCGGCCGGTCGCTGTTCTGTATGTCGATGTATGTTGATGTATGTTGATGTATGTTCATGTATGTTGATGTATGTTGAACTTCTTTTGCACCGTACGTAGCCACCCGTGCTAATCGTACGTGCGGGCGGGGGTGAGAAGACAAACTAAACAAAAAACACTTTTGATTTAAAGCTTTCGTGACTGCAGGGATTCATATTCTTGGTTCTTTCGGTAAAGTCACATAGAAGGGAATAATGAAATAATATAAATATAAGACTTTTACCGAAAGAACCAAGAATATAAAACACACTTTATTCTATTATTTTGTTATTATTATTATTTTTATCTACGTGACTTTACCGAAAGAACCATAGCATATAAAAAAGAGGAGTTAAAAAAAAAACGAGATCTCAATCGAAGTGTTATTTTGAAGCGGGAGTGATGGAGGAGCCGCTGCAGTTGTCGTGGCAGAAGAAATCCGCGCGGAGCAGTGGCCGGTGGGGGCCCTCGATGCGGCCGTGGTTGAGAACCTCCGCAGAACCGCGCGGCGTCCCCCCCCCCCCCCCAGCGCTCTGCAGCCGACGGCTTCCTGCAGTCGTCTCGGCGCGGCGATCCCAGACCGGTTTCCGCGATCTTGGATGAGTTTGTGGAGGGTCGAGCAAGCTGCCCTTGGCGGAACAAGGCGGGGGGGGGGCCTTTGCTTCCTCAGATTTTTCCCACGTGGGTTGGCGTCGAGTGCGTCGTTCCCAGCAGGAGGTTTGCTGCCATTCCGTTGCGAGTGCGTTTCAGTTGGCCCTTGATTGTTGCGAGTGCTCTGTTGAGCTGAACGTCCAATTGCTTTGTGTGGGATGCGTTTGTATCCATGCATTTTCAACGAAAGCTTACATTTTTAAAAGCCAGCTTCTTAGCCTATTTGTGAAATGGTTGCTCAGGTTTCTTTCAGTATGTGTACATGTACGCAGTCCCTTTTTGTCAATCCCCTGCTGTATGAGAGTCCTCTCAAATTGCATGTGGACCGTATAGGTTGCATGACCATGACCATACTTCAACACACTGGGTCAACTTCACGCTGAAACGGCAGCTGCTCTAGTTTTCACTTTATATTTCAAACAGAAATTTTGATCCTTAGTTTGTTTTAACCGATGTGCAGCACCTAACCCTACCAAGGTATCATAAACCATCACGCAAACTCCGGTCATCCTTGCAGCAGCGGTCTTTGACTGGCAATTGAAAAAAGATGGTCACTGCCCCACGTCCCCATACTGTGCCAACTTGCTGTGTTTTAGCCGAACGGCGCTCCGCTCGTTGTTGTGAGCGTCTTGTCTCATGCATGTGTACCTCTGGTTACCCTCGAAGCAGCGGGTTTTGGCTAATCGTCTAACAAAGACGGTCACTGCATCGGGCGCTTTCAGATGCGCTTCTTCCGATATTAGTAAGCCACTGGCGATATTATCTTGTAAATCATCTATATTAAAAACTCATTCCTTTAGAACTGCTTTTTGCGTTTAGTTTGCGGTCCTTCACCCGCACCTCCGATTATTATGTTCGGCCACGTACGGTGCGAAAGAAGTGCAACATATAAAAATACATACAACCCGAACCATGACCTAGGGGTTGTAAATTAGCAGGGGTGGAGGCGGCGGCGGCAGCGGTGGCAGGAGGAGGGGGGGGGGAAACAATTCCCACTTAGGCGGGAACAGATATTGGTTCCACTGGGAGGAACGTATAATTTTAAACCACCCGCTGCATATCTCCAAGGGGCCGTTGTTGAACAAGGAGCGAGGGGTGGGACGGCGTGCCTGCCGTGTAACTACAGCAGCCGCGGCGGGCGTTTGCCCGCGAGGTTTCCCCGACCTCCTTCTCGGCGTTTTTGCCACCTTGTGCCACTCTTTTCCCCAACTCCAGATTTTGCCCTCGGCCAATATCAAACGCAGGGGGGCTGTAGTGTCGATGAAGGCATTAGCCAGAAACTGCTCTTCAGAAATCCAGTCCAGTCGGTGGTGGTGTTGGTGGGGGGGGGGGGGGTGCCCAGCACGTAAACGCTGCTGGGCATTCGGAGTGCCCTGCAACCGCATTAGCGGAGCGGAGCGTGAAAAAAAACTTTGCTGTGAATAGTAATTATTTTTGTGGGTTTTCTTGGGAGTGCCATCGATACGGCTGTATCCTGTGACAAGTGGAGAGTGTGCCACCCGCTTGCGCGAAATCCTTCTCTTTAAATTTGCTTTGGCTGGGATGGATTCCCGCTGGGAAGGATTCAATCGGGCATCCGGTAATAATATTTAAAGGCACTCCCACCCCGAGGAGCAAAAACGTGCAATGCAGACGCAGAAGCCGACGGTTGTAAATTCACGGTTCCCTTTTGGGGCCATCGGGTGCTGTCAGCGGTGTTTGTCGGTCAATGCCGATCACCCGCGCTCGCGACGCGACCCGTCGAATTGTCTGATTAAAGTCGGTGGCAGTTCCAACGATGCAAGGGATTTTTCTCGTTTTATTTTGTGGTGAGCATTCGTGTTGGTGGAACGACGTATCGATTCATCACTTGATAAGGATTCGAAAGGTGCAAAGAATCATTGTTTAATGTTCAGGAATAGATGTTTTATTAATTGATTCACGTGAACCGAGCAGCCACGCGGGGCACTACTATGGACCATTAGAATTGGGACCTTCAGGCCTTTGTACAATCCACTCCGAGAAGGCCTCCTCAAGCCTTGTCGGCCATGGGGCTTCTTTGACCATACCTCACCGTACCAGTCAGTGCCGCTTCGAGAGGGATGGGGATCAGGACCGGTTCAGTTTAGGATTGTTACTGAATCCGAATCACAAACTTTATTAATACTGGAGGAATCTGATGAGCTATATAGTTATTTTTCACAGACGTCACGTATCACGGCTAACTGATGTTTGCTAACTAATGTTAGCCATGGTCGTAAATCGAACTCAGGTTTCCAAGGTACAGGCCACTGCTCTCCTTTTCAAATGATAAAGGGCATTGTTATTATTAGTGTTATTATAAAACACTTCGTGGCAGTAGACTTGTTGTTTGTAAGCATTAAAAAAATATTCAATGGAAATCCACTTCGCCCGCTTGGTAATTGGTATTAATTTCATTCTAAGAGTAAAGCAAGAAAGACCGGAGACGAGTGTGTTGACGTACTTCGATGTTCTCCCGTAATATAATTTAAGTATCGCATGCTCCCGCCAGTTCGAGCCATTAAGGTCTCGTAATGGGACCTAGCGGCCGTATTTGCTCACAGGAAGCTGTGCATCACTTGCAGCGGGTCCGGAGAGAAATCGCTTGGACGAGATGGAACAAATCAATCCCCATCTCTCAAGCCGACCTGCACTCACTCTGTTTAAGGAACGTGAGCAGCGACGCTTTGAAAAATATATACATTTCAAAAATCTATAACCGAACGGAGCTTTTATTGCACGGGAGTCTGTTAGTTATGATTTCCAGGAGTCTTTTTCGGGGGGGGGCGAGTGGGGGGCAACACCTTATTGCGTTACGGCCGACGGCGTGGGAGTGTGATCGCGTTAGCTGCATTTGCGGATCTGTTTGCAGCTCCGGCCTCCTGCACTGTGGCCAAACAGCGACCGGGCTAATGGCCTCAAAACCGCATTGAGCCCCACGCCACGGGCTGCCCTCTCGGATGTCTCGAGCTCTGTCTGATTTTGCTTCTCATCATTCGCAGGGAGCTTGTCGGAGTTGGTTTTTGGCCTGTTGTCTGTCTGCTGGCCGGGCGCGCCGTCCCAAGCAAAGGCTGGCAGGTTGGCGTGGTGTCCGTGGTGTCCGTGGTGTCCGTGGTGTCCGTGGTGTCCGTCTGCGCAATCCACCGCCTTGGGTGTGGGGGTTTGAGGATCATTGTTAGATCAGCGGAGTGGTGGCGCAGCGCTGGGTGCATTCGCCCTTCAACATCATTCCACTTTTGTCCTACGATTTTTGTGAATGTGCAGTGTTTGACTCGCTGTGCCACGACACCGGGGACCCGAGTTCGATTTTTTCTCAACGCCAACATCAGTGAGTAATATCTGAACCCTGTGAACCGGTCCTGGGTCCCCCCCGAGGTCTGCCCAAAACATCAGTATTGGGCAGACAAAGGCAGCCGGGTGTGGTGCTGGCCACTCACACCGCCTCGTGTGTCGTGGAGGTCTTAATAGAAACTCGTCAATATCACTTGCCCCAACAGCCTGTTAAAGGCAATACAGGGATCTTTGTTTTTGTACAATGCTGGATTTGGTGACCCCAGTGTACTTCCCAGCCATGGCTAAAACCAGCGAGTGATGTGTTGACTGATACTAGGCACTCTCCTTCATCAACTGGCACAGACCAGGGTGGTGAAGTATGGCCAAAATAACCCGCATGACCCTTAGGTATGGGGAACCCTTTATCCAGCAGCGGATTGATCAAGGACTGTACGATATATTCAAGATGAAGATGTGACCACAACATGGCAATTTGCATGACAAATAGTTGATTTATGGCCAATACAGTACGTCAAGTAGATTTGAGAGAAAAACAATTAGCGGATAGTTTTGTTATCATTCCGAATCTGTTTCTGAACGCGCGTGTGAATGGTATCGTTGAGCGTAGTTCTATGATCACTACTTCGCTCACTCCAATCGCAGGGCAGAGAGAGATGAGGAGGCCTTCATCCCGCAGTAGATTGATGATGGCTGCTGACGATGTGTCTTTGTTGGAGTTTTAAACTCTGCTAAGCACACGATAGGCACCATGATGATTGATGGTGATCTTGATATTTGAGCAGTATGGATTTGCTCGTGTGAATTTTGTTTTTTTTTGCCGGGCATACCGGTTTCACACGAACATACCCTAATGTATAAAGACATCTCCAAACTCTTTGTCAATCCATTGTATGATGAAGGCATCGCTGTGACTTTTGGTCATGGGGGTGGGGGGGGGCGGGGGAAGGGGGGGTGTTGGCCCATTCTGTACCACTTTGGTCAATGCAGGTTTTATCCATGGCTAGGAATCAAACTAAAGGTTGCTGGTGTTAATAGCGCAGTGTGTGCTAACCACCGCATCACCACTGTACCATCTCATATCGCATCCACACATGTAAGTTTAGTCTTTTATGAGTTAAAAATAGGTATTCTTAATATTACTCTTTGGTTCTTTCGGTAAAGTCACGTAGGTATAAAATAAAATAAATCACGACGTGACTTTACCGAAAGAACCAAAGAGTATGGATTCCTGCAGTCACGAAAGCTTCAAATCAAGATATTTCTAATATTATTACATATGCTTGAACTTCTTTCGCACCATACGTAGTCAACCGTGGTAATCAGAGATGCTGGGGAAGGATAGAAAACTAAACACAAAAGCTATTTTTAAATCCTTTATATTAAGTTCACTTGCTTGCTTGCTTGCGCGCTTACGACCGTGCAAATCTTTCGGTCGTTTTTAACCCACTTCCCGTGATCCAATCGAGCTGACATTTTGCACACAGACTCGTTGTGCGTGACAATTTATTTTCGTGAAAAAAATTCCTAAATTTTCCAATTTTTAGGAAGAAAAAAAATGTCATATTTCATTTAAAATACCAATGTGATAAAAAATGAAACTCTTACTAAAAAAAAACAGAAATGAATAATAAAATAAAACCGATGCCACGCATATAAAGGATTTATAGTGAAAAACTTTGTTTTTACGGGTTAATTTTTCATGAAAATAGTTTTCAATTTAGATATAAAAGTACATAGCTCCCGTGGCTTCCTAATATCGAAGGAAGAGCGTTTCAGACAGTCGCGGAAGTGCATCTGAAAACACGCAACGCAGTTACCGTCTTTGTTCGATGAAAAGCCAAAAGCTGCTGCAAGAATGACCGGAGTTCACGTGGTGCTTTATGCTCCTTGGCAAGGTATTGTGGTTCATTTGTGGCAAGCACTTTATGTGCAAAGATCACGCTGAACGTGGGCTCATTGTGTCTTGGTGTAGCGAGTCGATCTCACTCACTTGCTCGCTCGCTCACTCAATCTCTCACTCTCTCTGCCTCTCTCAACACATTACCAGGTCACCAGAGACCACCTCTTATTCCCGATAAACCGATTAACGCAGTCGATCAAGTTGCGGTTTCAGACCCTCGCGCGCCTACTCGGTGAAAATGAAAAAAAGCCCAAACCCTTAAGAGTGGCAATGAGGCTTAATGGTCCTTGAAGGCCCTCTAGAGGTCACGGGTCAGCCGCGACAGCCAATTTCTCTCCCCCCTTCCCCCCACCTCTCTCTTTTTTTACGATCAGTGGAAACAAGAAGATGCTCGGTGTATTCGGCACTTTGCTTCGTTCATCATTTCGTAATGTTTTTTTAACTTAGCTTTATGTAAAACCCCCACCTCTCGCTCACTCTCTCGCTCACTCTTTCGCTCACTCTCTCGCTCACTCTCTCGCTCACCCTCTCGCTCACCCTCTCGGTCACCCTCTCGGTCACTCACTCGCTCACTGTCTCGCTCACTATCTCGGTCACTCACTCGCTCACTGTCTCGCTCACTCTCTCGCTCACCCTCTCGCTCACTCTCTCGCTCACTCTCTCGCTCACTCTCTCGCTCACTCTCCTCTCTCACTCTTCTCCCCCCCCCACCCCGCAACCGTTGTCTGAAACCCGACACAGAGCCGCAGAGTTATCACTGCCGCTGGACAGCCGCTCTCCGTGGAAAGAATGAGCGGGTCCCGGATTGCATTACCTTTGATCAACCCTCGCCGAGTGGGCCGAGAAGTAATTTCTCGGAAGCTCTCCAGCGATGAGATCCATCGGCCAGTGAGGAGGGCCGCGCCGCCGTAATTGGCCGGATTGGGTTCCATAAACCCGGGCGCGTGCTATCTTACGTGTCATCGCCTCTTCAGCAATTTGCCGATGTTTTACAGACATTTAGCCAGGCATCATGGGACGAGGGGAGGGTTGTGTTTAGGCAAATGAATCATGATGTGTTGGAAGCGTTTTGTGTTTTAACACGTGTATGTGCGTGCGCGCCTGTGTGTGGCTGCGTGTGTTTGTGTACCGGTGTGCGGGTTCGTACGTGTAAAGCCTGTGGGGAGCGGTGGTGCAGCGGTTAGCGCGCTGCGCTATGGACCTGGCGTACCGAGTTCGATTCCCGCTCACGGCCAAAACCAGTGACAATTATCTGAACCGGACCTGGGCGATCCCTAGGTCGACTCAGCCTCAAATAAGTACCTCGTGCGATGTATAAACATCGCCACTGGCGAGACAAAGGCGGTCGTGCGTGGTGCTCGCCACCCCTTCGTGAGCCGTTCCGGCCTTCATAGGTGCTCGCTAACAGCACTTGCCCCAACAGTCTCTTAGAGGCTAGATAGAGAATATTTGCCTTTGTATGTCTTCCTCTGTGTGAATTTGTGCACGGCTTTGTATGTTTGTCTCCCGGTGCACGGGTATGTACATGTGTGTTTGTGTGCCTCTCTGTCAATGTGTGCGTGCATGTGTGTACGTGTGGGCCTCTGTGTGAAATTGTACGTGGCTTTGGGTGTGCGTGGTAGACTTTGCCATCCCCAAGGACACATGCACACACATTGACGCGCGTGCGTGTCTCTCCGTGTGGTGTACATGGTCTATGCTTAATATTCTCTATCAAAAATATTCTATCATTACCATAATGCACCACAACTATGGCAAAATTAGTTTAGATGCATTCATATTAATACCTTGATTTATTCATGCAGTAGACACAAAGTTCAATAATTGATAGGTGTTAAATCTAAAGCGATATCTTTAACATTTTATGTATTTCAACACAGTTTAATTTATGTTGCAGTCAATACGTGACCGCCGTTCTGCAACGATTGAGACTTGAACTCCGAAATGCATTCTCTAGTTCCACAAGCAGGGCAGCATGCGGGTGTGAACGCTGAACGCGAAGGCATTCATCGCCACGCGTTAATTCCTCTCTGCAGCTCGAAGGCAGAAGCGAAATAACCAAAATCGCTCGCCACCACCACTAGCAACCTCAGGCACCTCTTGCTAATCATTAATCATCATCAGCCAGAAGCAATCCACCGCTGCATGAAGGCCGAACAAAGCCGTCACGCCATCTCTCACGATCCCGCGATGGAAGCATCCAGCCAGCCCCTGCAAGCGAGCTGATGTTATCGTTCCGTCTCCGTGGTGGACGTTTGTCGCGGGTACGTTCCCCCCCACCTCCCACCCTTCGGCTCCGGCACCACTCCATCGCCGTTCCTAATTGTTCTTGCTCTTGTATGTATGTACGTTGAACTTCTTTAGCACCGTACGTAGCCAACCGTTCTAATCGGAGGTGCGGGGGGGGACAACAAACTCGCCCCAAAAAGCAGTTCTCAAGAAATGAGTTTTCAATCTAGATGTAAAAGTGCATTGTTCCAGTGGCTTCCTAACATTGGAAGGAAGAGCGTTCCAGACGGCCACAGAGGCGCATCTGAGAGCACGCGGTGCCGGTGACCGCCTTCGTTCGATGGCCAGCCAAAAGAGGTGTACGCGCGAGATGTTATCAATCGCAGCAGCAGCAGCAACAACGCAGAGACGCTTCTGTTCATTCTTTCCATTTCGTTGCGAGGGTATTTAGGAAGAGACGCGCACTTCACAACACGTCACGCTGCTCGCAAAGACGGGCTTTGCCCTGGCATTTGATCCCTGTCACAAACTGTTAAGCCGTCGCCGAACTGCGAGCTTTCGAGCTGGTTATTGCGGGCGGATTTCTTTTGACTGCCCATTTGGCTCATCTTCACCCTACCCCCCCTGTATTGTGTGCAGTTCCGTCAAAAGTGCTGACCAGCCCGCAATTTGCAGCTCTGACCCTTGCGAGGATAAAAAAGAAAGAGACCACGTAGACAGCATTTTTTAAAATTTTTCCTTTTCACAAGTGTTAAGGACACTTCCAGAGGCTCTTCCATGGAGGGGAACAAAATGCTGCCGTGAATACATATGAACTGCACGAGATGTCATAGGGAAGATGCATTCGATGTTGTTTGTGTGGAATCACATTTCACTTGGCGCAGCATCAAGATGTATATATGCAGAGGGGTGACGCAGTTGTTAGCGGACTGCGCTATGCACGCGGCAACCTGAGTTCGATACCCGGCCATGGCGAACGTCAACAGCGAGTGCTTCCTGAACTGATCCTGGACGCCCCCTGCACCACTCGCACTGACCAGAGTGGTGAAGTATCGTTAAACATCTTTCATCAGTAGGGCTTGCGGAGGCCTTCATCAGACAGTCAGTTCACGATGGGATGTAAATTATTACTTAAAATTATGGTTTTCTTTGCATTGCTTTTTGCAATTGTTTACAGTTGAGTTGCTAACTGGATTTCCTTTGGTTGTACCTGCTCCTGGCTGTATGTGTGGATGTGATTGATGTCTCGCTTGCGATTACAAAAACTTTTAGCGTGCCCTCCTTTTCTCAGCAATTTCTCAATTAATCGATGGATGAAGACCTCCCGATACCACGTTGGTCGTGAGGTTTTTGTTTTTACTACAACCACCGTGCTTCACCGTGATGTTTACTGCTGATCGATGAATGGAGGGAAGGGCCATATAGCCACTGATGATAACAGTGGCAGGAAATAAGACTTAAGCTAGCTCGGGTTTATAGCGCAGTGCGTCAACCGCTGTGCCACCGCTCCTCCGAGCGTGTTCTCACCTAGTTATAAATAAAGACAACATGCATATGTGCAAGTAATTCAATCACGAACAAAAAGACATCGGCGGGCGATGGGGCTTGAAATGTTATATGTGCACAGGCTTAGCTGGGGATTGCTAAATTGTACCCAGTATTTACATTTGCGTTTCGTATCCTCCACCGCAGAGGACTTCGTGTGTACTCTGCGTGGCTTCATACTACAAGTGTGTAAATATGCGGTCAAGGCACAGCCACGTTAGCCACACAGATTCCCCTCGCAGTTGCACGACGCTGTCAAACACCGCACTCTGTTATTGCTTATTTTCATGCGCTGTTTGTGTGGCAGCATTGGCCTTTTTTTGGTGTCATCTTTAAATTCGCCGTTCATCATCACGTCCGCGCTGCGCGGTGCCCTTTGCGTTTTGTGTCTGACGTTCTAATTTTACCCCGCCCTCGGTTTGTGTTCGGCGTGGATGCCACCTGTTGCTTGCCGCTTACTGCCGCCCCTAATCCTCGGCCTGTGTGGACATCCAGGCGCCTGCTCAATTGGACAATCGGACCAAACCGACCCCGCTAAATTTAATCCTGCTAAAAAAAAAAGAACACGCGCACGCGCCTTTGATTTATAATTGTACGATGCGCTATTGTACCGTGCCGTAAATGACTCCACAAAAGCGAAATGCAATGCGCGCTTCACTTCCATTGACGTCCCAGCACGCGCTCGTTCGGGGACGCGTCCGCCCGGCGAACTGAAACCCACTCCGACGCGTGTCTCCCGCGCGGCGTGGCGGCAGTCGCGCGCAAATCGGCGCGAACCCCGGCGACGAACTTTTAACTCTTTTGTTTCATTGCAATTCCGTTTTCGCCGGGAACAGCTGCTTTCTGTCGAGCGAGCCACCGCTGACGAAGGCGAGCGAGGGACGGCGCGAAGTTGAGAAACGCGCGGGGAGCGCCGAGCGGTGTCCCCGAGGCTTCGGCTTGATCCCCGCAGCCAGGGAGGCATTGACAGCGCGGGATCACAGGTTACAAAAATAACCACATATTTCACTCGAGGCATCTCGACTTGTTGCTCCGACCTTTAACCCCTCCCCCCTTCCTCCTCCCCATCGGCTCTGTCCCCCGCATCCCAAGTTCTTGGCCTCGGGATCGTTTGGGGGGTGGGGGTAGGGGGGTGGACGCGGCCGCTCACCCTGTAACATTACGCCTCCGCGCAGAAATGCGCGCGCAAAGGGGCAGCAGCCGCCGCGGTGGATTTCGGAGTCCCTTTTGACTTTTGCCGACGCAGACTTTGCGTGCAGCTGCGGGTCGAGGGAGTCGCTGTGTACACGCCGGCTCGCGCCATCACGACTCGAATCGCCCACCGGCCGCTCGCTACACCGTGCGATGGTTTTTGCGGAGGATTTTTTTTCTCCCCAACAGTTATAGCGAATGAAGCTAATCGATCGAAAATTTGAGTTAAAATTGGGGGAGGGTTTAGAACCCAAGTACCGGTTTGGATATCACTCGCCAATGCTGTAATCTTGGCCAGCAATTTTACTTTAAGCCACGTGCTTCATAGCGCAGTGCAGTAACCTTTGCGCGATCACTCAACCAAATGTTTACTTTTATCTGCCAAAATATCGCTTTGGGTCAAACAAAAGCAAACCAAACAAACTTGGATAATCTTCGGATGTCATCAAACTTAACACATTTTACGAGTAAGTGATTTGAGCTGTCCTGTACCAAACAAATGACGAAGCCAGCGTGTGAATGATTAATTATGATATTTCCACAGACCATAAACGAAATGGTAACAAATTGAACGTGTTGGGTTTCAATCTTGAAGTTCTAATGCAGGATCTCAGCGGAGGAGGAGATGGCACCAGCCGCCCGGCCACCTCTACCAAACGCTGGCAGGCTCCTGGCACTTAACAGGTGTTGGGAGTGCAACACGTAGTCGTTTTTCGCGACCAATATTATTCACAATAAAGATGTTATGGGTTCAAACGCGCAAGTATAAATGTGTCGGTAAACCCGCCACCACCCGACACAGCCAATTAGCGAGGTTTGTCACGTAAACAAAACGTGCCAATTAGTGACTACTTCAGCACACCGGTGTGTTGGAGAGCAAAGCCACAACATTTACAATTTCAGTTTGACATTTCGCTGGTCATTGCAACCAGCTTGATCAAGCGATTTGCCAGAATTGTTGAGAAGTCTTCCTGTTTCGGTCTTAAATAGAGTAAAGGTGACGTCGTCACTGTGAGCCTATCAGGTGTGAAGATCAGGGGGGGGGGGTGATTAAAATCTAGTTTTGGTATTTTATGTACCTTTGCATGTCTGCACCTTTTGAGGAACGCCAGTGAAGACATCGGTTTCACCCGCTTGATGCGGAGTATCTCCAATTTTCTGGTTTTACGAAAAAGGTGTTGGCATTTACACGGCCTCACTACACAGATGACCAGGTGTCTCCTGCTGCTGTGAATACCACTCCATGCCCCGCCTGCTTCCTCCAGTTAGCAGCACTTTGCAGGAGGATTGCTGTTATTTTTTTAACTTCGTAAAGTCCTCCTCTGCAAACCCCCCCCACCAAACAATAGTAATTCGAGGCCTTAGCTTGCATCGAGTCCAACAATTGTTATTAAATTTGTGTTAACTTATAACACATGCAGATAATCGACGTATTTCATAACAAATAAAATAGTCGATTTTGTTCGGATGTGTTATACGTTATAGGTTCGTCTGACTCGTTCAGCCATTATTAGCAGCGACATGTAAAAAAATAATTGATTCCTGGTTTGAATTGTGACTGAATTGTGACAATTTATTACATTCTTAATGGAGAAGCATGTGAATAATTATACTTCCAAGAGTAATGTCCATGCATCTGAGCCATCATTCGCAACAAGGTGGTATCATCGACTACTAGATGAAGACCTTTGGGTCAGGCTTGCTTGAACCATACTTCACCATTCAGGTCAATGGGGGCTGATAAAGGAGGTGTTGGGTCTGGGTGGGTGGTGAGTACCAATTTAGATACTACTCGCCACTGATGTTATGCGTGGCCAAGAATTGAACTCGGGTCGCGGGGTTTGTGCCACGTTGTGCTAACCGCTGCACCACCGCTCCGTGCTCTCCTCCGCCCCGCGCCAGACAATGCACCCCCAGAAATTCCTCGCGCGACTGTAATTGGCACCAGCCACATAACGGATGGCTTCTTCCGACCGATAATGAGGAGCTGGCTTTGCGCGAGTTTTACTTTTTAAGGACAGGAGGTCAGGAGTCAACGCTCTGGGACCCTGATGGAGTCAATGATGTAAGTCACACTGAGCCGGTGGATCGATGGATTATCAAAAAACTCACCAGAGACCGGGGGGCAAAAGCTATACTGGACTTGACAGCAGGGGACCGATGCAAGCTCGCGATAACCGTACACCCCAACTGGGTTTTTGCTCTTCACTCGAAGCCCAATATCGGGTGCAGGGTTAGCTGACCAGAATAATTTTTCTTTCAGATACTTTACGGATTTCTTTTTCTTTTTTACAATAGCAGCTGCCCATGGTGTCAGTCATCGCAGATCTGGCTTTACAACGTTCACCACCAGTTCCACTTCCGTGACCTCCCCCCCCCAACCCCACACACCGCAGCTCCCATATCTCTCGCAGACCGCGGTGCCGAGCGCGTGACCCCCACACGCTTGCTCCACGGGTCCGCGAGGCTGATACAACACCACAGGGGGGGAGTTATAGATGACCGATGTATGAAATAATTATGTATTGTGATTATAGTGCGCTGCTACTGCTATTGCTAATCCGGCTGTTATGGATTGACTTAGGCAGCTAGCGAAGGATGCTAAAGTTTAGTGATGTGTGTTGTGTGTGTCGCTATTGTAAACTTTTAATCACATTTGTTGGGAAAACTGTTATGTTGTTTATATGGCATTGTTTTAGTAAGTTTTAGAGGGGCTTGGTTTGGCCCAATTTTTTATTTATAGATTTATACTTAAAAATTTGATCTGTATTGTATTATGATTGTTATTGGGATCAAACATCGAAATGGAATTCTTTGCACTTTTTGTACGCAGAATGGACGGGTTGTGCTTTTTCTGTAGGATTTTATTGTTTACGTATGTGATGTCTAGATTTGTGTGCAATGAATTGTAGGTGTATCTTGTAATGTTATTGTTTGCTGCGGTTGAACCCAAATCAAGAGCCGAATGGCTCACAGGGTAAATCCTAACAAATGAAACTGAAACTGGTTAGTTGGACGATTAAATGCGACCACGTCTCCTAACGCCGTTCACAGCGAGTAGGAGGCTGGGGAGGGCGATATGCCACGATGTTTGTGTTCGTGACCGTGCATGTTTTGTTTCATTGTTTATGTATTATGTAGTTGTTTATTTTGGGGAGGGGGGGGGGACTACAGAATCGAAGGCTAACCAAGGCAGATAATTAATGTAGGTGAGAAGAGAACAATGTTTGTATGTTGAACTTTTTTCGCACCATAACGTAACCGACCGTGCTCATCGGAGGTGAGAATGTCATGAATACATATCTAGAGATGGAGAATGAAAGTATGGAGTCGGCACTTGACAAAGGGGGAGGAAGGGGAATTCCAGACTGAGGGCAGCAGCAGGAAAGGAGCAACCTCCCCACTGAGTGAAGGTTGAACTCATGAGTTGTTATAATAATAGGTTTTTACCCTTTCAACTGGTACAGAAACTGACACATTTATACAAGGCATCATGTTTGCAATAACCACAACACAAGCAGTCAAAATGCAAACAAAAAGAAACAACTCTGATGATGATAATGATATGCACTGTCCTTGAAGTTGATTGGTCCACACCCGAGACAGCTTTTCTTAGAGCCTAGTCTCCATTGGTGTGGGACCAGATGACGCCAAAAGGCGCACAACTCAAAGACAGCGCACTATCAGAGCATTGAGAGCTCGGGGTAAGCATTTACACTGATACCTCCTTTACCAGTGGCAAAATATAGTAATAGCTTTTTACCCTTTCAACTGGTACAGTTTACACCAGGCCTTGGTTGCTGGAGCAGAGAGTGCGTGGAGGGGAGTTTGAGTGAGATGAAGGGGGGGGGGGTGTAGGTGTGTATGGGTTCTGATGGTGGGGATCTTGATAATGGCCGCCAAAGCCAGTCGGAGAGTGTCAGCATGCGACTGTTCCCAGGAATACCATGTCAAGACGTGCGGGATATTAACACCCCGGTAAACGACAGCAGAGGCAAGCCAAAGAACGCGTGACATCTGCTCAATTGACCACATTTCTGGTGATTATTACAAGTGCCTTGATCGGCCAACATTTATATGGGTTTCCTGGGACAAGCTATATTGCTGCAGATGCTGTTACAGCTTATACTACCACTGCTGCTCCTAACCAGAGAGTTGATATTGGTGCTACTTAAAATGCATTTGCTATTCCTGCAGCTCGCTGCTGTTACGACTGCTGCTCCTTGTGTTGCTGCTGCTGCAGCTGCTGTTACAACTTCGACAGCTACTCTTGCTGCTGCTGCTGCAGCGACCACAGCTTTTGCTGCTTTTGCTGCGACTAACAATGCATATGTTACTACCACGACTGCGTCTGTTATCAACTTGTGCTAACTGCGACTGCGGCTGCTGTTACAATGTAGACATCTACTCCGGCTGCCGCAGCTACTGATAACGCAGCTACTGATAACGCAGCTACTGATAACGCCGCTGCTGCTGCTGCTGCTGAAATTGACAACTACTCATCCAGGTGATGTTTACTCCTCTTCCGACCACTACTGCTACAGCTGCTGCTTGTTCTGCTGCTGCTGTTGCTGCTGCTGCTGCTTGCGCTGCAGCAGTCTCCCGATGCGCCGTTTCACACTTCCCACCCAGCCCGGCAGCCCCGTGTTGATGGTCACGTTTGACCATCGTCTCTGTGACCGCCATGGGAATGTTGACGTCTTCACTTGGAGCGCTTTCACGGCGGGGGCCCCTCCCGATCCGGTTTCTCGCGCCCGGCTCGCGGTGGCAGCTGTTGAGATTGAGTCGACTTCCCTGGGTGTGGTGGGTTTTTTTTACGTCTTTTTTTCTTCCTTCCACTCCTCTCCATTTTTTTTCGTCTCCCCTCTCTCGCTCATTCTCCCTCCCTCTCTCTCTCTCGCGCGCACTCTCCCCTCGCTCGCTCGCTCGCTTTCTCTCTCTCTCTCTTCTCATCCATCCTTAGCTCTTAAATTTCTTACGAGGGGATTAGTGCTGCATATTTTGGAGCGTATTTAATCCGAAACTGAAATCTTGACATCAATTAAAGTTTTTGGTTTTGTTTTACTTAAGGGACCTCTTGCGCTAATGCGCTGGGATTTTATACATGTGTTTTTTGCCGTCCGAGTATTAATACATTATATGCGTCGTCAATTTTCGTTGATATTGATGGAGAGCCACGTTTTGCAATGATTTGTAATTTATTTGCGTTGTCTTTAAAATTTTGACAAGTCACAACATCGCCCATATCATGGGACGTCGCCGAAGGTTGCATGACACATCTTTTCTTTTGTGTCTCCGTGAAATGTCAAGCTTGCGTCAAGTGTGCGCA
Source organism: Lampetra fluviatilis (assembly GCF_964198595.1). Lineage (NCBI taxonomy): Eukaryota > Metazoa > Chordata > Hyperoartia > Petromyzontiformes > Petromyzontidae > Lampetra > Lampetra fluviatilis. The sequence continues at coordinate 3,606,154 of NC_136292.1, forward strand.
GCTCACGCACCGCTTACTCTCCAGGCTCAAGCGATGATGCTTCTTCCCAAAGAAGGCGACCAAACAGCTGCCAATTACATCACGCGCAGACGCCTCCCCAATTAAATGAAAAGAATGAAAGCAGGGGGATTACGTGCGCTGGCAGTCAAGTCCTGATGAGTCCGTAAAATAGTTTCTCCTTTGTGGTTGTTTCAGGGGGGAGGAGGGGGGGCGGCGGGCGGGGGGTTTCTCGAGCATCAGCTTTCTACGTCCCCGGAGTCTACAATTACAGCGATGGCTTTTTTTGAACTTGCAGGGCCAGACAAGGGGATTGCTCGGCGCTTTTCAAGGGCCGTACAACGACCCGTCGGCTCTCCCATTTGTTTAAATCCGGTTGCGAGTCGCCAGCGTCTGAGTGACAGCCGCTGTCCGCCGGACAAACGGGCCACTGGGAACGGAGGAGAGGAGCAATTTACAAAGGCAGCTCGCTCCGTGGTGTCGCGAGCGACGGCTCCAAGAGAAAGTTTGTTTCGATTTAAAGCTTTCGTGACTGCAGGGATTAATCTTCTTGGTTCTTTCGGTGAAGTCACGTAGAATGGAAATAATAAATAAATAAATAAGACTAAAACATAATAAAATAATTCTCTCAGAGTCTGAATGACTACTCGACAGACCTGCTCTCCACCTGAGGACGGCTGCTTGCGTTGTGGCCGAAACGTCGTGAGAATAATTTTATAATGTTTTATTTGTATTATTTTTATTATTTTATTATTTCCATTCTACGTGACTTTACCGAAAGAACCAAGAAGAAGAAAGTTTGTTGGCCGTGGTTTTTATTTTGTTATTTTATTTTCTCACCACCGCCCCCCCCCCCCCTCTACCCACCCCCCTCTCCTTTTACTGCCAGCAAATGCCACCGCTGCTCTGTCAGTGTTCATTTAGCGGAGGGCGCGTGGCGCGTCGCCATACAATCCAAAATTGGGGGGCGAATGCAGAGGCACTGTAACGTAGAGTAATTACACGAAGACAGCGATTTGATAAATCGTTGCATTTTAAATGTTTCAGAATCCAAATAGTGTAATTATATGAAGTAACAAAAATATATATATATAAAACAAGAATGCCCGAGTGATTATGAAGGCAGCCGGGAGTTTGGTATTGACACCTCCCAGGCCTGAAATGGATGTCCACTGTGCTATATCAAAGGGAACCAATCAGTAGATGTGTGAAATAACAACACTCTAAACCCAGGAGGACAAAGCCCTTTGCTCGTCTCGTTGTACGCCTGCCCCTCCTTGAGCTTCGTATCCACAACTCCCCCTTGTTTCTGCCGCTATACATTTCCACACGATCAAGGCACTTCGTCGAGCTATCGTTTGTGGCCAAGTCGTTTCTGAAAAAGTAGCGGAGAGCTTTCGTTTTATTTGTGTTTATATCGTTTCATGAGTGGCTTGCCTACCATTCCTAGACTTTGCACTCCAATCGCGTTTGTTTTTTGTAATGTGTTTACGTTCTCCCCCGCTCCAACTGGACATCTGTGAACTTTAGAGCTCATTGGATTCCTCCAGTGATAAACAATTACATATTCTCATTCTGCGTGTTCTGCATCTTGCACGTTGATGTAATGTCGAATTTAGACAATCGGTAATAACGAGGGGGTGGCGGGGTGGGTAATGGTTTCAGCCTTCTCGTCGCCCTCCCCGTCGGTAGCCGGTGCCACTCTCCGTCGACCGCGAACGATCCAACTCAGCGGTGTCCGCAACTTCCCCGGCTGCAACTTTACAGATCCCGCTCTCAGATGAGCGATACGCGCCACGTGCGCATGTATCCATAATAGAGGTTGTTTTTGGGTTAGTTCGCGTAAATATATAAATGTGCCGCACGTATGTAGCTGTGCGGATGTATCTTGAACTTCTTTCGCATCGTACGTCGCCCAACCGTGGAGGGGAAGGAGAAGGAACTCGGCACAGGTTGCATGCGCCACCAGTGAGAGTGTGAGGCCAGTTAGCGAGACGCAGCTGCAAGAAGGCGATAATGAGGGAGGGGGGGGCGATGAGGAGGGGGGGATAGGAAGAGGGGGGGCGAGGAGAAGGGGGGCGATGAATAGGGGGGGGGGGGGCGATGAGGAGGGGGGGCGAGGAGGGGCTAGGAGGGATGGGGGCGATGAGGGGGGGGGGAGACAGGGGGCGCCCAGTGACCCGCGCCCGCCCACCCCCCCCCCCCGACGGCTGGGCTCTGCCTCGTCAGGCGTTCGAAAGTGCCGAGCTCCTCCCCCCTTCTCTCCCCCCCCCTTCCCCCCCCCTTCTCCCCCCCCTCTCCCCTCCCCCTTCTCCCCCCCCCTTCTCCCCTCCCCCTTCTCCCCCCCCTTCCCCCCTCTTCTCCCCCTCCCCGGCCTGGCTGCCGCCAACGCTGAAACCTCACTCCTCTCATCCCCCCACGTCTCCCCCTCCCATCCCCTCTCGTCCCCCCCTCTCCTTCCCTCTCGTCTCCCACCCGCCCTACCACCCTCCCGCCGTCGCGATCCACGGAGTGCCGCCCTCGTGTGAGGACGCAATAAAAAGCTGCACCGTCGTCTTGTCAATGTTTTCCACGAGGCTCTTCAAGGACCGCTCCGTGACAGTTCTTTATTGAGGACCCCACCGTCTCGTAGTCACCACGGCGCATTGCGCCTCTTGAAAGCCTGAGGGGTTTTTTTTGTACCGAATTCGACAAAAAAAATCTCAATCTTGATTTGAAGCTTTCGTGAATGCAGGAATCCATACTCTTTGGTTCTTTCTGTAAAGTCACGTAGGTAGAAAAAGAATAATAGATCACGATGTGATTCAGTAGTTCCACTGCTGGATTATTTTTCCGCCTGAGGACGACCGCTTGTGTCGCGATCGAAACAATGTCTCCTCTTGTTAGTTTTGCTTGCCGACCCCGGCACGAGGTAATCGCTGTCACATTTGCATAGTCCCCGTGCCAGGCTAGCGAGAGACTAACACTTGTTAGCTAGCCACTGTTCACCTTGCGTGGGTTGTTCTTTATTTTACTAAAATATGTTCTTAACCTCCACAATTTTTATTTATTTGTAATGACGATTAGCCCTGTGTGGATCTGCCGACAACACAAAATAAAAACAAAATGCAAATGGCAGCATAACACAGCGGCCCTCATACAACTGTCTGGCGATGTCGCTGTTCGTCTTGCCAGAGCTGCAGACTCTCCACCAGAAGTTGCCTGCGATTCAGCAGATGCTCTCCCACCCGAACGTGTGGTGATGATGACACCACGAGTCATCGTCTTTTGATGCCGCCGTCCCCCAAGAAATGAATGCCGGAAATTAATCGAGGAACCGTGCAACCAAGTCTGTCTTGGGAACACGGAGACAGCAAATCGTCATCAGGCTGGGTTGCGATACGGCAACAGACTGCGAAGCTTCGTGTTCAGTTGATCATATCATTCGTTTTGCGACTGCTTCGACATCACGATAACTGATTTTGACGCACCCCCCCTCCCCTCCCCTCCCCCCGCAAGATTTTCTGACCAGAATTACGAATCACTGGAAAATGTTTAATTATTGCGAACATTTATTGATTTTGTATACGGTGTACCGCCAATACGTTCAAATCGTGTAACAATGCCTCGGTGAATCTGAAGTCTGTTTGTCGGGAGGGTCCTGTGTTTTGGATGTTTGGCCAATTCCATTCCACGATCGTTTCCTCTCGTGCGGAGGGCGGTCTATCGGCCACGGTTTTTGTCATCGCGTTCAAGTCGAGATTGGTCGGTGGATGAAGCCGGCGGGGTGGACGCTTGCAGACATTTCTCGCTAAACATTTAAGATGCTGCCAGCCAACGACAGAAGCATGCATGCAGAAGTGTGTTACTCTGAGTATGCCATTGTGTAACAGGCTGTCACAACATGAAGTTCAGTCATTCTCAAGTTGAACATCACAAACAAACATTGAAATTGACAGGAATGTGTTAGAAGACCACGAAAGCGACACAGGTCACCACAATATGCTGCTCGTTAAGCCGGGCGGCGCATACCCAGGAGGGCAGAGTTTATTTTTGTTGTGGCGATCTCCAAAATCGTTAAGAAGTCTTGAGATCAGCAGTGAAAACTGCACTGTCCCCCGGTTAATGTCACTTCGTGTTTTTCCGTCGCCAATAAATATTTACCGCGGGGCTGCTCCGTGTCCCGCACGCGCTCTCGCGGTGAACGCAAAGCGGACTTGGTGTACACAAACATCGACAAACATCTCCCGCTGTGAGCATCATTATCTTAACCGGTCCGGGGCCTCCTCCCCTCCGTTTACTTCGTTACAGAGTGGAGGGATTTTTCGATTTAAAGCTTTCGTGACTGCAGGGATTCATCTTCTTGGTTCTTTCGGTAAAGTCACGTAGAAGGGAAGTAATAAAATAATAAAAATAAACATAATAATTGTTTTATTTTATTATGTTTTATTTTTATTATTGTATTACTTCCCTCCTACGTGACGGTAAAGTCACGTAGAAGGGAAGTAATACAACATAATAAAACATTTTTTAATTTTATAATGTTTTATTTTTATTATTTTATTACTTCCCTTCTACGTGACTTTACCGAAAGAACCAAGAAGAATGGAGGGAGTTGCGCGCAGAGCTGCAGACCCCAACGACGACCCGAGTTTGATTTCCAGCCATGGCTTAACATCGGTGGTTAGTCGTGATATCTCCCCTGGTTAAAGGAAATCAACTTGAAATGAACCAGTACTGGGCACCACCTCCGCCTTCACTCGCCGGCACCGGCAGGCGTGAGCAACAGGGTCCGCGTTTTACTCGCACAAGCCGGGAATTGGCATCTGTGTTCGGGTGGCAGGATTTGATTTGCACCCATTTCTGGTACCGGTGTGTATTGTTGTTGTTGAACGCTAAATTCAAGCACGCTGCACAATTTTGACGATTAACCCAGGCTGACTGAGACATCCATTCGGGTTCGGTCTACAGCGGAAAAAAAGGTGGCGACCCTTCGTGGCGACGTACGGATGAACGATTCCCATGGCCAGCCCTGTGTCTAGGAGGCCTCCGATCCAGCAGGACAAAGGGATGGCATTGTGTGTTTCTTGAACCCACGCCCGCATGCACCAATGCCCCAGCGGTTACCGCCGGGACAATAATTCCAACCAATGCGCATCATCCGTCAGTGCCAAGATGCGGCCCCATCGTGTAATTGTGCAGAGCGCACGTGTCACGCGATCGCCACCCAGGTGACATTGTGTTCAGAGTGAGGCAGCAGGAGGTGAAACTGGAACCCGTTACGCATTATGTGGAGGATGAATGGTAATGATACGAATGGGATATGATGAGGGCAGTACGGCGATTTTGGAGTTTTGCCAAGCGAGTGAAGTCATCGTATCAGTGGCTGCATGATGGATTGCCCATGTTCAATCAAGCCCCGCGGTGCCGAGATGTTAACTACCTCGCCTGATATGCAGGAGGTCGTGAGTTCGATCCAGACCCTGACACCGACTGTATATTTTGAGTTTACACGTTCTCCCCGTGGTCGCGTGGATTTGTATCCGGGTCCTCGGGGTTTTCCACTCTACATTTAGAATCAACGTGCGTTTAGTGTATTTAGCTGCAAACATTTCCACGTGATAAGTCACTTCGTTGAGCTATCATGTGTGGCCAGGTTGCGTCTGAAAAAGCGCTTCATAGCTCAGTGGCTTTACCTGGTAAAATAAAGTTTCGTTTAGGCGTTGAAGGCTTGGCCCTGCCTCCTATTTACATCCCAGTCACAGATCGACAAATCGCTGCTGCTGCTGCTGCTGATGATGGTAACAGGTAAATCAACAGTCATGTATTCACAAGCAGCAATCGTAGTGTGGCGAAGCATTGTTTATACATAATATTTAATATTTGCTAAGTGTTTCCCAATATGGTGATGGTGATTAAGAAGGAGAACAAACTGCACGCGGGATTTCAGTTCACAGTTAATTACAATAAACATCAAGTTTGCCGAATTGTTGAGTTAACCCTGCAGAGGAGTGCCACTGTCCTTGGGCTGCAATCGTCTGGTAAGGTTCTGGAATGGTGGAGCTTAGTAATGCATTTGTGTAAAGAATGGTGAAGCTAAGATGAAATATGAATACGCCTACTTTTAGAATTGGGGTTTGGAGGGGGAAGTGGTGGAGCAGTGGGTTTCACGCGACGTTTGTTTCCACTGACCTAAGTTCAATTCCCGGGGGTCAGTTAACATCAGCGTGTCCAACGATATTCCAAATGGTTTCTGGCCCAGGCTGCGTCAATCACCACTGACCCGCACGGTGAAGTATGATCAAGCAACACCCGTCACTGACACGGCATTGGGGGACCTACTTCCAACAGCGGATTGAATAAAGGAACGCAACATGAACAAGATTATAGTACTGTACAAGGGCAGGTAAACCCAGCAGATTCTCGTGAGCTTCTGAGGAAGCCTCTGCTTTGTAATCTTTGCTCCACCTGTGTATCCACTGGAGGCCTATTTTGACGCACTGATGTACATTAATGTGCGATGGTTTCACCGCTGCGGGCACGCCGCGTATGAAACGCATTCACACCGCCCACTCAAACGCTGTGGAATTTTAATGTGTTTTAATGTGCAAAGATGAAGCTCAAACAAGATTTTATTTTTTACTCCCCTTTCAAAAGACAAGCCAGTGGTGTGGTGCATGTGTGTGTGTATAGAAAGATAAAACAAAATCGAGGAACGCATAATTACCTAAGTGGGGGGCGTTTCTTTAGAAGCATTACGGCAAAAAAAAAACGTTTACCGGTTAAACGTTCCATCTCATAAGATTTTATCCCCAGCCCAAGATCGACGTTGAGTCGCTGGTCCACCCAGGACAGCCTCACTGAGTTTCAAGACTTTTTTTTCTTTCAAGAGGGTCATCTGTGTGCCCCTTTCGTGAAGCCACAGATTACACCTCCGATTAGCAGGGTTGGCCACGTACGGTGCAAAATAAGGTTAAGATACATTAAATTCCTCCCGTAGCTTGAGATCGCAGTGAACATCGAGGCATTAAGCAAATATTGCTACTGGTGCTCACCACGATGCATCGAATCTCAGAACAACGAATGGATATGTTTCTGAAGAAGTTGCCCGTGCGTGTGGGATATACGAGAGGATCTTCTTGGTTCTTTCGGTAAAGTCACGTAAAAGGGAAATAAAAAAATAATAATAATAAAACATAATTAAATGCAATTCTCCGAAAGCTGTCTTTCCGATAGCCCTGTTCTTCACCTGAGGACGGATGCTTGCGTTGCGGCCGAAACGTCGTGAGAATTGTATTTTGTTATGTTTTATTTTTATTTTTTTATTATTTCCCTTCTACGTGACTTTACCGCAAGAACCAAGAAGACGAATCCCTGCAGTCACGAAAGCTTTAAATCGAAAAATACGGGAGGATGTCAAAGATAATCGCGGTTGTCATGATCCAGAGGAAGGGGCGGATTAAGATTGTCCAATGTCACCGTCAGCCATCATATGACGATGAACATGAAAGGGAGAATAAAATGCGTTTGTAAGTCATTACTCCTCCGAACCTCCTGGAGCAACGAGAGGTGCTGCAATTCACCGCAATATGACAACAACAAAAGTCTTCCTTCAACCTGGTCACTGCGATGGAGCCTAACAATTCATCGAATCGCCCCAAAATTCCAGGAATGGATCAATCTGCAATGAGCACATTTTTGCGATGACGCACCTTGCACAATCGGCACTCGATCTGTGTCGCAAAAATGATGACGGTTTCAGCTTTCGAAGCCACGATTCACTTTGAAACTACATTTTTTTTTGATCAGGCAAGGTCCATGGAGATATAGAAACGACCTGGCCACGAAATAATGGCTCAGAGAAAGTGGTTTATCACGTGGAAATGTATAGCGGCCGAATACTCTAAACGCACGTTGATTCTTAATGTGGAGGTTTAAAAACGGGAGGACCCGGAGAAAAATCCACGCGACCACGGGAGAGAACGTGCAAACTCCAAATACACAGCAGGCGTCAGGGTCGGGATGGAATCCATAACCTCCTGCATGCCAGGCGAGGTAGTTAACATCTCGCCACCGCGGCTCCAGCAGCTTGTGTTGTCACGCATCGCTCGCGCGCACCTTGCGCACACTCCGAACGATAGCTCGAGGCCGCGGGGTCTGCTTGGCCGACCAATTTGTCTCGCCGTGTTTTTTTCTTCTCTACTGTCCCCCCCCCTCAACCGCTGGGCTTACAACAGGTCGCGAGTTCAACTTCCCCCATCACCGTCAACTGTCACGCACGCTCACAATAATTGCTTTTAATCCGACCGGCTCCGTGCCTCGCTCGCAGCCAGTCCCGCACTTGCAGGTTTAAGGGGAGGTTGACCGCGGCGCGCGTAAGAGCTTGCTGGAACATCGTACCGGAAAGCAGCGGCGGTGGTGGTGATCCTTCTGCGGTGAGCTTTGTAGCGTTTAGGGTTGGTTATAACCTAAACACTGCCCTGTGTGTAATGTGGGAGCCTGCCTCGTGTCTATAGTGGGAAGCGGTAGTGTAGCAGTGAGCGCCCTGCGCTAGGAACCCAGCGATCCAAATTCCATTATTACCGCTCACGGCCAACACCAGTGACGATTATTTGAACCAGTCCTGGGCCTTCAGTAGGTCGACTCAGCCTCAAAATGAGTACCTGGTGTGGTGTGTAGACATCACCACTAGGGAGACGAGGGCAGTCGGGCGTGGTGACTGGCCACCCACCCCCTCGTGTACCGTTCCGGCCTTCATAGGTACGACTCGCAAACAACACTTGCCCCAACAGTCTGTTGAAGGCTACACGGGGCATCTTTGTATTTTGTCTTGTGTCTGCTACAGTTATCAGCCGTGCGCTCTACTTACACGGGCGCGTCACGACACCACCTGGGCAGGGGCGTCGCTCTCGAGTGCGCAGGCGGTGCGACTGCACCAGAGCGCAAGAGCCTCGTACAGCGAGACGTGTTGGGGTGAATTGGGACAGGGGAGGGAGGCGGGACCCGTTTCATCCCTTGCACCAGGGCCCATGTTAACCAACGCTGTGCCGCTGCCACTGAACATGTGAATGGCGTGTGCAGCACGTAACGACTTAATTTGTATTTGAGCGTGGTAAGTGTGGTAAAGTGGACCGTGGTGGGTCATGGAAACCAGAATTTGGGAACATTACACAAATTATTTATTTACTTTACAGCCATTGTTAATCCGCTGCTGGATGAAGACCTCCCCGAGCCATGTATAAGCTATTTTATCATCGGTGGTTTGTCGATTAATTGAACAAGGAAATTGGGAGCTGGTGCAACAAGGGCTGGCGACGTCTAATCTTTCCCTTGAACGGGTTTAGAAAAGATGGTGCGGTGAGGGAGTTGGTGAGAGAAGGGAGAGAGCAGCACAGCCTTGGACGAAGCCACGATGGCCCAGCACCAACGATAGCAACAACAATGATGGCCCAGCACCAACGATAGCAACAACAATGATGGCCCAGCACCAACGATAGCAACAACAATGATGGCCCAGCACCAACGATAGCAACAACAATGATGGCCCAGCACCAACGATAACAACAACAATGATGGCCCAGCACCAACGATAGCAAGAACAATGATGGCCCAGAATGATGGCCCAACGATGGGCCATGATGGCCCAACGATGGGCCATTATGGCTCTCATGGCCCAACAACAATGATGGCCCAGTATGATGGCCCAACGATGGGCCATGATGGCCCAACGATGGGCCATTATGGCTCTCATGGCCCAACAACAATGATGGCCCAGTATGATGGCCCAACCATGGGCCATGATGGCCCAACGATGGGCCATTATGGCTCTCATGGCCCAACAACAATGATGGCCCAGTATGATGGCCCAACGATGGGCCATGATGGCCCAACGATGGGCCATGATTGCCCTCATGGCCCAACAACAATGATGACCCAACCATGGCCCAGCACCAACGATAACAACAACAACGAGCCCTAGGGGCAGCCGGGGGCAGCGAGGGCTGCACCAACGAGTCCCAGGGCAGAGACTCTTCGCCGGTGCATCCCAGGGTTGGTAATCACAGACTTTGGAATTCTGCCTGTGGTCGAGGCCCGTTGTGAGCGCCTGTGGATTAGTTGCGTTCAAAGCACAGGGCGGGGGAGACGGGAGGGCTCTTGCTGAGGGAGCTAGTGGGACCTTGCATCCTTAGACAGACCCATGGGGTTGGACGCAAAACAAAAACAACTATCGTAAACATCTCCCTGCAAAAGCTAAATCCCACGCACAACGCGTTCACGGGGTGCTTGCCGTCTTATAAGTGGGACGTTGAGTCCGCCCGGAGTGAGAGACGTCTCTGTTGAAGAATCATCGTCGTCATATAATGATGACACCCTCGGTCAATCCACTTGTTTGGAGTCGGCGTTCTTCGCTGCAAGGCCCGAGGGTCACTGGCGGCCCCTGGTGACCTTTAGTGCGCCCCCTGACAATACATACGAAACACACCCCCCCCCCCCATCATTGTGCTGTCAAATCCCAATGGTTTCAAATGTGTGGCGGCCCTCACACACTGATGGCTTATCGGCGAAAGTGGCCCCCTCTGAAATTTTGTGAAGAACACTGCGCTGCACGGATGCCTCCCCAAACCATCACCGATGGTCCTGCAATGTAACAATCTGCTTGACACCTGCGCGCGAGATGAATCCATGGCTACATCTTCACGGCGACTGTGCCCTTCTCTTCATCCTCACAAAGTTAATTAACAAAAATGTATTTCCACTTTGTGGTTGTTTTATAGAGTGCCGTTTCCCTGCGATAGTCATATGAAATGTCCACCACTCACTTCGGACTGTGAGCAAACAATGAACGCTTTCCCAAAATCGACTTATTTAATTGCAGTAGTCAATCCGTTTAAGTCAGAATATGAGTTTTTAATTTAAGCAGTACAGGTTTCCCTCGCTTTATGCGGTTTCGGTTTGTGCGATTTCGCAAAGATGCGGCGAATCTATTTCTCACCTATATTCGCTATTTGCGGTTTGAATTCACTCACAAGCGGTTGCATGTGGGACGACATTTGGGTGCACCGTGTGCGCAACTCGGCAGGCAGCCGTCTCGTGCAAGGATCTTTGCGCAGCGCGCTAACCACTGCACCACCGCTCCCCGCTGCACGTTCACACATACACGTGCACAAACAGGCGGATCTGGCCTCTCATAAACACCGTTCCGGAGAATATCGTTACTACAGATCCACTTTCCAAACAGGCAGCTTCCAAAGCAGCTGTTGACAAAAGCGTGGACGATTGATTTCCAATGCACACCATCTGTTTACGCGCCCTCCTGTTTACCAAAACATTAAGTTAGTTAAAGTTTCAGCCTCCGTTGTGTTTCCACTGCTGGATTTAGGGCGCCTCTTTTCCACGCCGTGTCTGCCACGGGGGTTTCCTTGGAGGCTATTTCACCACGCTGCTCGGTCACGGGGTTGGTGAATGGTGGGGTCCAGGACCCCTTCTGATAACCGCTCGCCACTGATGTTAACCGTGGCCCGGAATTGATCTCGGCCTCGTAGGAATTCGCAGTGATGCGGCAAAACCAGTGCGCGCCACCGCTTTCCACATTTGAATGTATACGGAGACACGTGTGTTGGTTTTATTTTGTTAAGTTGTGGATTGTTGATGCTTGATATTTTAAAAGTCATTCGTTTGGATATTATACCTCGTGCTCTTTTTAGTCGTTACGGTTTATTAGAAGTGTTGATAACACTGTGTAACAAAAAAAAATGTTCCTGGGTAGTAAGTGTTATTTTCTAATTGCTTATTCCTCAAAAGTACAGAAAATGGCTATTATTCCCCGCAAACTTTGCTTTTGTGACCAGGATAATGATATTTTGAAATTTACCTATTTTCAATTAGAAAACGTGTGCATTTGTGTCTTTCGTTCACATAAAGTCCTGGTCGCAAAAGCAAAGTTTGTGGGGAATAATAGCCATTTTCTATACTTTTTAGGCATACGAAATTAAAAAATAACACTTAGTACCCAGGAACATTTTTTTTGTTTAGATCGCGTAAATATAACTGTGTCGTTAAACCCATCGCCACCCGACACAGCCAATTAGTAAGGTTTGTCACCTAAACAAAACGCGCCAATTAGTCGTGCGAAATAAGTTCAACATATTTACTAAGATCAGGATATATACACAAAGTACACGAAGAGGGTCATGAGAAACCAGTGGGGTGTCTATAGACGGATCATCCCGCAGTTTGTTAGTCCTTGCAGAGCAAGACTACATTGACGATCAGTGCTCGATGAGTTAACACACAGGGTGAGTTAATTGGGGGAAACAATTACATATCCACTATACACTAACTACATTAATCGGTCAATGAATTCATCCCACTTGCCCCGCCCTACAAAACTAAAGCTAAACTTAATGACAACTATGATTACATGGGTTCACAATATACAGTAGAAACCTGTGTATATATATAAATCCAAACGTATGATTTAGATGTCTTGTTTACGTAGGCCTGTTTTTTCGCGCTATATAATGTGAAGTGTCAAAAGTACATGCTAATTTTACAGTACAATGTGACAAAAAAACTTGATTTTTTTTTTATTATACTCCAGCACTGTATATAGGTCTCAAAATGTGTATGTGTGTCTGCGCCATACGCATGTTATGCCTGTTGAACTTCTATCGCGCCGTCCCTAGCCAGCGCAATGAATGATTATATCGAATGCAGTGGCGGCGGCTTCAACGGGAAACTTGCATCCAGCAGTGGAACGAGCACGGCTGACCATTGCAAACCTTGCCGTGATCGCAGCGTGTTTGTGTATTGTAATCGTGCAAGGCCCTGTCATTGTCCAGCGCTGCATTGCCTAACGCATGCACACAAAGCCGCATGCTTTGCTTGTGGCAAACATACGCGTTGCGTAAGCGCCTGAGACGATATTATAATTCTGATAACACAACAACAACGCGATTATTTCGGACAATGTTCTCAAATAATGTTTGTTAAGTTCTTATTTATTTCACTTAGAGCACGAGATATTGTTTTTACATTTGCGGATAGAATCCGATGACTGTAATGTCATACAATATACTGATGTGTACGCTAAATGTTTGTTACACGAATAATTTTGTGATGCTACTGCATCATTCCCAGTGATACATTAACACAATTTACAACACCTTCAATAACATTGCAGTAACAATGTGATAAAAAACTAATTATAGGCGGTATTTTGGGTCTTCAAAATACCGGGTCATTGCCCGAAACGTCGCCTGCAGCAAAGGTCCTTCTTCATAGCGCATGTGACATTCAAGAGGCCCATTGCCTGAAACGTCGCCTATTGTGTTTCCCTTTAAAGGCCACGGTGTTCTTGACGAACGTGAGTTTGTATTTTTTCCGCACATCTATGAGGTCGTACATTCTCAAAGTGAATCGCATTCCATGGCCAATCAGACGACGAGTACAATTAAAACGATATGTGGCGCTGCGATGGGGAATTGTGTGTTAATACATATGGATAATCGATTAACCGCAACAATAAGAGCCACAGTTTTTGTTTAAATGCAATGCGCAATTCGCAACACATGTAAGTGCATTCACAGTGCGTACCCTCTAGAAACACGTGTATCGTTATCCATTTATGTTGTTGTATGTTGTTGAACAGACAAGTGCTCTACCACTACTTCTACTGCCTGTAGAAGTTGTAGCAGTATGCTGCTTGATTGAATGTCTGTTGAACTTCTTTCGCACCGTACGTAGCACACCGTGCTAATCGGAGTTGTATGTTAAACTTTAGCGGGGGGGCGGTGGTGGGATTGGGGGTAAGGAGCGGTGGCGGAGTGATTCGCGCACTGCGCTACGGCCCCTGTGGCCGAGTTCGATTCCTGGCCAGAATGGCGAATAGAAGTAACGAGTCGCGTCTAAACCGACACGGGACTGCGGAATGATAAGAAGCCGTTGCGCGCAAACAAACTTCGCGTCCACGATGGATGAATCCGTGAGTAACAGAGCAGTGGGTGGCTGGAGGATGAACCACGCCAGCCCACCGCGCGTCCCGTGAGAAGCCACTTTGTTGAGTTTCGATTTAAAGCTTTCGTGACTGCAGGGATTCATCTTGTTGGTTCTTTCGGTAAAGTCACGTAGAATGGAAATAATAAAATAATAAAATAAAACATTATAAAATAATTATTTTATTTTTAAAATAAAACATAAAATTTTTATTTTATTTTATTATGTTTATTTTATTATTTTATTATTTCCATTCTACGTGACTTTACCAAAAGAACCAAGAAGAACTTTGTTGAGCTTTCACTTGTGGCCAGGTCGCTCTTGATAAAAAAAAAAGCTGCATAGCTCAGTGGGGTCTTACCTGGTAATGTTAACCGAAAAAAAGTTTAGTTGTATTTGTATATTTCGATTTAAAGCTTTCGTGACTGCAGGGATTCATCTTCTTGGTTCTTTCGGTAAAGTCTGCTATTCAGACACTGTCTTTCCGACAGACCTGTTCTTCACCTGAGGACGGCTGCTTGCGTTGTGGCCGAAACGTCGTGAGAATTATTTTATTATGTTTTATTTTTATTATTTTATTATTTCCCTTCTACGTGACTTTACCGAAAGAACCAAGAAGATGTATTTGTATAGCTTGAAGTTATTTGTTTACTTTTCCTATCCTTTGCACTCCCGTCGTATTTTTCTATTGTTGTATGAACGTTATGACCTGCCCCTACTGGACATCTGTAAACATAAAATAGCATAATAGCGTATCGGATTCCTCCAGTATAAATTCTGAATCTGATTTCACAGGACGCCTAAAAACCTTCGAAAGCGACGCGTGTCCGTCGTCACTGCAAGCATCTTAGCCGCACTAATCGCGTACCTGGGGGTCACATCTTCAACCTGACAACTCTTTCGTTTCGAAATCAATCGCGCTCAGTCGCCCGCGTCGTCTTTCAAGCAGTCCCGAGCACACGTCCGATGCGCATAGTCCAGCGTCGTGATCATCGTTGAGTGTCAACTCACGTGGTGTGGCCTAAGGGGAAGGTTCCCCACCCGTAAGTCGCAGTCGTGGTCCGACAAAAGTATGCGGAGGCAGGGACACGAGGACGTGATTTTTAAATGTTTTAATTTTTTTATTCTCTTTCTATTTACGTGACTTTACCGAAAGACCCAAAGAGTATTCTAGAACAGGTTTAGGAGGAGATTTGAAGCTTTCGTGACTGCAAAGATTCATATTCTTAGGTTTTTTCGGTAAAGTCACGTAACCAACGTTGACTTTACCGAAAAAAAAACCTAAGAACAGGTTTAGGAGGAGACAAGTCTCGATTCTTACAATCTAGGAACGGCTGAAGATGCGGCATGGGTACATTTTAGAGGCGGCATCTGAATGTAGGAAGTTCTGAAAGTAAGACTCTGGAAAAGACGACATGCTGCAGCAAAGGGAACATGCTGCTTGGCGACTTGCAGGGATGAAGGACGGGGGCGGGGGTTGGGAGGGTAGAAGCCGCCAAGTGAAAGCAAGAAGCACGCACAACTCGGACAGGATGGAGGGAGTTTGAGCGAGAGGACGAACACACGCGCTTCGACAATGCGTGCCAATTAGCGACAGACCTCGCTCGCTCGCTCTCTCTCTCTCTTCACTCTCTCGCTCAAGTCATTACAATTTAATTATCGCGAGCACTCAAGGTGGTACTGCGCCGGTAATTCAATTGTTGGGAGGGTGGTGGGCGGGGTGGCGCGACTCATCGAGCCGCCTCCCCCCCCCCGTCTTGAGTGCAACGCTGCGGCCACTTTGTCTAAAGCGTCCTGGGGTCACCGCGTCGGGAAATGGGGTTCAACACAGAGGGGTCAAGAGTTGCGATTGTCCGAGAGAGGGGTCTCGCTTCCAACACGCGCACCCCCACCTCCTGCTCCCTCCTGCTCACTCCCCGCACAATCTTGAGCGCTCATCAGGATCCCAGAACGGGCTCATTATTATGTCATACAATGATATAATAACTGTTATTATTACTTTTTATACACTCAGGAAGCTACTCCGAATTGAAATACTTTTTTTCAGGAGGGTCCTGCATTATATGTGTGTTTTTTTATGTATATAAAGATGTTTGAAGGAATTGATTAGGGTCTGTGAACGTCAGAGGAAACCGGAGCGAGGGAGCAACACTGTATTCCATTCCGATGGGACAGACGATATTAGTCCACGCCTGGCATGCCAGGGTATGGGCGCCTTGACGGGAAGGGAGTTCCGCATCATTGTGTGATCCACCAACCCTCGGCTACAGAGTGCTCACTTGCAAGCTCTCAGCCGCAACACTCCGAGATGTGTGGATGTTAAACTTCATTCGCGCCGTGTGCAGCCAACCGTGCTAATAGGAGGTGTGGGGGGAAATAAAATTATACTTTTAGGTTTTTTTGGTAAAGTCACGTAGGTAAAAAAAATTAATAAAAAAAATTACTAAAAGTATTAATAAAAATAAAATAAGATAATAATAAAAAGAATAATATTTCTATTATTATTTTATTTTATTATTTTTTACGTACGTGGCTTTACCGAAAAAACCCAAGAGTATGAATCCTTGCAGTCACGAAAGCTTCAAATCTAGAAGGGAATAAAATTGCCACATCAGTCCAATGAACCAATTCATACGATGTACTGCAGCATGGATAGGCGAGGCTTGTACTCTAGTGGAAGTGCCTTACGCCGGTAATTCTTCCTGTGGTTGCGAAATATTGTGATCGGTGATGCTGGTAGAAATTGTGGGAGGGAATGTGGTTAGGGTCGGTGGTGAGGGTTCGGGTGAGGCTATACCGCCCCGGCCTTCATTGGTGCTACTCCCAAACACCACTTGCCCCAACAGTCTGTTAAAGGCTATACGGGGGATCGTTGTATTTGGGGGTGAGGGGAGTGGTGGCCCAGTGGTTAGCGCACTGTCCTATACGAACCCGGCGGGTGGGGAGTTGGGGGAGTGGGTGGGGGGATGGTGGGGGTGTGGGGGTCAGGGGGGTGGTTGGGGAGGAGATTTCCAGCAGTGGGTTGACATGGAAGACTGCAGCAGTTTCTACAAAGCTGCTCGTCAAATCGTTCCAACGCGCCGCTTTTGTCCACGGCTCGTTTTAAAATGCCACGTCAAGATCATTGATTTGTGCGCCGCACGTCAATCAAAGCTAATGTTTCTAATTCTCATAACTGGAATTTGGCCAAATTGGCTCAAACCCATCTTTTATATATAGATATGCACACACGTATATATAAAATTCGGGGTTTTTAGCCAATGTTATCGATTAGCATCATCAGCTCACTCGAACTTTGGAGCCCGGTTTAAATGCCGGGAGGCTGAAACCCGGATTCGAACCCGGGTTCTAAGTGGTGCCTGGTCAGCGCTCTGTCCCATGAGCCAGCCAGCAAACCGGACCTCTGTCCCTCTCTTACAATTGGGCCCTTGAACGAATGAAGGTTTGACTATTTCTGCATTAGCTCTGTCCGTACGTCTTTTGTCTCGAGAGCGGTGTGTGGGGCACAGAGGGAGGCCACGATATCCCTCGTAACGATCGTCCAATTTGAATAAAATATCGTTGTAAATGTGCGAAAGAAGTTCAGCATACATACATACATACGTTTGCAGTTATGGACTCGCAACGAGGAGCAACCCAGCCACGTTGATCCGAGGAGTTGCCCGCGGTCTTCCCGGGAGAGCCCCTTACCCGAGCCACCGCCGTCTCATCGCAGACATGATTCCTTGCAAAAGGTTTCAGTTTGGTGTTTGAACATGTTAACACAGCTGTCGTGTTGCCAGAAAGGGTGAAACCCATTTTTCTTCTTCCTCGGTGCGTTTGGTGGGTCACGCTGAGACCGGCACGTGACTAGGATTGCATCCTTCTTCTTCTCCTTCCTTCCTTCCTTCTTTTCCTTCCTTCTTCGTACGGCTGATAACAGGACCCTGCGGGGTGGGCTGGTAGGAATAATACTAATACCGGTACAGGGATATCGACCGGGTATAGAGGAGTTAAAAAGAAAATGATTTGTGCATGGAGGGTGAGCGATGATGTCCACACCCCCCTCCCCACTGACTCGCGCGCCCACAGAGCAAGGATTGCAACAGGCGATGTCATTGGCTGCGCCGGATGCGACAGCCATCTTGTTTAGTTCATTTAGTTCACGGATCGCAGGGGGAGCGGGCGGCCATCTTGTCGGACAGACGGACGGCCTCGCGAAGCCTGTCACAGTAGGCCTCGCGAAGCCTCCTGCACTAGGCCTCGCGAAGCCTCCTGCAGTAGGCCTCGCGAAGCCTTCTGCACTAGGCCTCGCGAAGCCTTCTCTGCAGTAGGCCTCGCGAAGCCTTCTCTGCAGTAGGCCTCGCGATGCCTTCTCTGCAGTAGGCCTCGCGAAGCCTGCCGCACTAGGCCTCGTGAAGCCTTCTCTGCAGTAGACCTAGCGAAGCCTTCTGCACTAGGCCTCACGAAGCCTTCTCTGCAGTAGGCCTCGCGAAGCCTTCCCTGCAGTAGGCCTCGCGAAGCATTCTCTGCAGTAGGCCTCGCGATGCCTTTTCTGCAGTAGGCCTCGCAAAGCCTGCCGCACTAGGCCTCGCGAAGCCTGCCGCACTAGGCCTCGCGCCGTGCTTTTCGTGCACAAATAAGGCGATTAAATGTATCTCGTCTCTGTGTTAATAAATGTATCTTGTCTCTGTGTTGAAAAAACGTGCTGCGTTTCAGTAAAGTAAATTTGAAGCGAAGTTTAAAGTTTCGCCGTGAGGCGCCGGAAGCGACGGCCATCTTGTTTAGTTCACAGATCGCAAGGGGAGCGGGCGGCCATCTTGTCGGACAGACGGACGGACACATTCATCTATTGGTGGTCTGGTCCACTGCGTTCCTACCAGTATTAATGCGGAGCATCAACTACAATGTCACATTCAGGGGGTCAAGGCAGGCAACTGCGTCAGGCGCAGCGGAGTGCATCGCTGCGGTGATGTCTCCTGATTCGTGTTTGCGGATCGGGCATTGCGTCGTTCCACGTGGCATGGTGTGTTTTGGATGACCGCAGTCTCACACTGGAGAGTTCTATTTGTGCATCAGGTATCCGCATCTGCCATGGTTTGTGCGATATGCGATATTTCGGGTGGATCATCGGCTTCGTGGAAGATCTAACTCAGAGATATTCTGCGTTGGGTCTTTCACAACTTCCAGAAGGCGCTGATAACTTCCAGTCGAGCGAGAAGTGGCAGGGATGTGATGCACGCGCACGTGTGAATACTCTAGTTTGTGCGTTTTCTCCTGATTGCCAGGATGATTTCACCACTGAACCAGAGAGAACTTTTTCAGAAGTGACCTGCCCATCACAAATGATACCTCGACGAAGGAGCTTATCGTCATCACTTAGAAACTTACAGCAGCAACAAATACTCTAAACGCGTGATGGGGATTCTGAATGTATCGGGAATAACTGGAGAACCCGGAAAAAAAATTCACGCGATCACGGGAAGAACACGCAAACTTCAAATATACAGTTGTCAGGGTTGGGATGGAAACCACGACCTGCTGCTGTATGCCAGGCGAGGGAGACAACGACTTGCCAATAAAAACACTCATACAAGCTGGGGGGCGGAAGGGGGGAAGGGGGGGTTGGCCAAACATAGCAGGCAAGGCCCTCTTGAAAAGAGTCTTGAGACTCGCTGAAGCTTTCCCAGGTTAAACAAATGATTAAGCTAACGAGTTTAAAGGGAGCGCGTCCACCGCGTGAGTGAATGAGCGGGTGAGTGAGTGAGTGCGAGCGGGCTGACCCTGCACGAAAACAACACCGTGCGCACTTGAGAACGCTTTGTAGCGAAGTGGCCGGAGCCGTAACGCGATAGGGTCTTAACAAAATGAGGTTAAAACAACAAGGGCCACCTTTCCTCTCAAGACGCCAATATGGTTTTCTTTTTAAATACCCAAAACAGAAGGTGAAAAGTGCCAGCTGGAATGCGGGGCAAGGCAGCGGGGTGCGGCTCGGGTCGGGGAGTGGGGGAGGTGTCCAGGGGCATTGAGTTGGGTGAGGAGTTGAGCTTCGTTATTGGGATTCGGTGGGTGGGGGGTGGGATGTCAGCGTTCAAGGGAAGGCGATCTGCAAAGCACTGCTTAAGACAAACAGCCTCCAGTTGTTGACAGTCCCTTTGACAGACGCGGAGGTGGCGGGAGAGTTGAGGGGGTTCCATGGTTTAGCCATGATGAATATTAGATATGTGTGTGTGTGCGTGCAGCCACGGGAAGCGTTGGTGCAGTGCTTAGCGCGCCTCGCTACGAGCCCAGCCACCCGAGTTCGATTCCCACTCACGGCCAACACCAGTAACGATTATCAGAATGGGTCCTGGGCCTCCAGTAGGTCGACTCAGCCTCAACTGAGTACCCGGTGCGATGTGTAAACTTCGCCACTGCCAAGACAATGGCGGTCGGGCGTGGTGCTGGTCACCCACCGCCCCCGTGTAACCGTGTCGGCCTTCATAGCTGCTCGCTAACACAACTTTCCCCAACAGCCTCTGGAAAGGCTACACGGGGATCTTCGTCTTTGGAGCCGCGGGGAAGACAGGGAGGTGGGCAGGTCTAGATGCAGCCCAGCCCGCGTCTCGACAAAGTGTCCGCTGTTTTGGCTACAATTAAATCGTGTTCCATTAGAAAGGGGTTTCCACTCCATCAGATACGATCGCTTGCCGAGCGATGTTGTCTGCGTTGCTGTTCTATTTTCGCTCGTTCCAGCCGCGGCGTGGAGTGAAATGAGCGGAGCAAAGTTGATTCTAACTTTATTCCAAGTATGGTGTCGCGCCTGGCACATATCGTGGCACGCCGAATGGATTCGGAACTCTCGTATATGAAGCACGTGCATCACACACCGTGTTATATATATACACACATTGTGTATAGAATGCGACATACAGAAGGAGATATCGCAGAACTACTTCTTAAATAACTACCTCGTGCGGTGTATAAACATCAGCACTTGTTGAGACAGACGATTGGGCATGGTGCTGGCCACCCAACCCTCTCGTTTGGCATACCAGCCTTAAGCGGTGCTCGCTAACAACACTTGCTCCAACAGTCTGTTAGAGGCTATGCTGGGGGGGGGGGAAAGGGGGGTCCGTGTCTTTGTTACTTTTGCAAGAGAGTCCACTGAACTTTGCTGTGATGTCCATTTGTCAATGTTGATTTCATGGCGCCTGCACGGATCGCAGACTCATCCGTAGATGAGCATGGCTGCGAGCTATGGACAAGTATTTTGCAAACACTGACCTCATCCTCCAGGGGATGATCTTGCCAGAATGCCATGCCGAGCGGGTACGTGTTGTGTGTCTACACGCGTGCATGCAAGCGCTGACTGCTGATGTGCCGTGCTAACGTCGGCATTTTCCTGTGTTTAGTTATTTATCTGTTGGCTCATTTGCATTCAACACCCCCAACACACCAGCTATGAGTATATCGCACAGAAGGCAACATTTAAACACTCCCTTCTAACGAATAATATATAATACGCTTACATTACTGGCAGTGATATTTGAATAAAGGTCATTGCCCGAAACTTCAAACTACTACTATAAATTGATTCCCCCCCCCCCCCTTTAAATTATACGGTTATGTTTAATGAGAAGTCTTCTTGGTATATTTGTTTGAGTGGTGCATTTTGTAAAGGTTAATTACCGTGTTAGGTTGTACCACGTGGACCTTGCGGAGTGGAGCGTCGTGCGGAGTGGAGAGCAACACGTGTTCACACGGTGGCCAATCGCATTGGCCGCATTGTGACGACTTCTCATTAAATACCCGCCCACGAGAGAAGTTAAATGCCATTGAAGACTTGGCCCAAGTCGTAAACGTCATTGACGAGTAATCAAAATTCTGGCCCACAAACTCACCTCACTGTGGCAGTCTGAATGGCAGTCTACTGGACACGTGTCGCAATCTGCTGGACATCTGTGAAAATAGAATAGCATCGTAGGCTTTACCTTGTAAAATAAAAAGTACGATATATTTTTAAGTGATCTGTTTACTTTTCTTATACTTTGCACTCCGATCGTGTGTTTGTATTGTTTTCTGTTGGAACGTTATGACAGCCCCGACTGGACATCTGTGAAAAAGAGCTTTATAGCTTATCGGATTCCTCCTCCAGTATAAATACATATCCTAATTTGAGTGATGGCTTAGTCTCGGCAACCTGAAACTGTACGATAACTCTTCATCGAATCATCTATTTCCCTTCCAAATTGTATACTATGTAACTCACACGGTGCGAGTCTTGTAAATAATGTCACCATAATTTCCAAAGTACTTGCACACGCTGTTATGAAGACGCATCCACGGAGCTTGAAGAGCCACGCTTTTAAAACTGGCTCGAATATCTGAACACAACATAAAGACAAACAGCGGTCGCTAATTAGAATTCATATCGCTTCGTCAATCCACTGACGGATCAAGCCCCCTCCCCCATCCCCACCTCACCGCACTGGGCAGTCCGTGGTGGTGAACAGGGGGGACAGGAGGGGTTCAACCACCACTCGCCGCCGATGATGGCCGTCGTTTCAGGGAATCGAACTAGGCTGTGTAGCGTCATGCGCTAACCACTGGGACCGATGTTTCATCCCGGTACTGATTACTTACGCGAATATATACAGCTATAATTCTAGATTTGAAGCTTTCGTGACTGCAAGGATTCATACTCTTAGGTTTTTTCGGTAAAGTCACGGAGGTAAAAATAAATAATAAAAATAATAGAAATAATAATAGAAATAAAAAGCACGTGTTACCTCCGAAACGTCGTGATTTATTATTTTATTTTTATTATTTTTATTATTTATTTTTACCTCCGTGACTTTGCCGAGAAAACCTAAGAGTATATACAGCTATAACTGTAACATATTAAAAACGCAATGGAATAAATACGGAGCAGGCAATTGGGAGCTCGGTAAACGAACGACAAAATAAATGCGTTAAAACGAACTTAAGCACCTTCTTGGTTCTTTCGGTAAAATCACGTAGAATGGAAATAATACAATTATAAAAATAACATAAGAGTCAGAGTGTCTTCTCGACAGACCTGTTCTCCACCTGAGGACGGCTGCTTGCGTTGTGGCCGAAACGTCGTGATAATTATTTTATTATGTTTTATTTTTATTATTTTATTATTTCCATTCTACGTGACTTTACCGAAAGAACCAAGAAGATGAATCCCTGCAGTCACGAAAGCTTTAAATCGGAATTTAAGCACTTTTTTTTGTGGAGATAGCGACAATTCGCGTTGGTGGCGATTCTATTTCAGGGCCGCAATTCTGCTCAAGGGTCATGCCTCGTGTCGTTTAAAACCGTTTCGCTCGTATCGTTTACATTCCGTCTCTCTCTATCTCTCTGTTGAGCACGTTGTTTCGTTCCGTCGGACTGAATGCATACCATCGGCATACGGTGTGATACATATATAGATAGCATCAATTTGAAGAGCACACATTGTTACAACCCCGAATATAGATCGATGCTTGGTGTGCCTGAGAATTGTAGCTATTCTAGATTTGAAGCTTTCGTGACTGCAAGGGTGCATACTCTTTAGTTGTTTCGGTAAAGTCACGTAGGTTAAAAAAGAAAACAAATAAATTAAATCACGACGTTTCGGAAGCAACACAAGCAACCGTCATCAGGTGTTGACTGCTCCAGCAAAATTACTGAGACGCTTCAGTCAACTCCTGATGACGGTTGCTTGTGTTGCTTCCGAAACGTCGTGATTTAATTGATTGGTTTTCCTTTTTAACCTACGTGACTTCACCGAAAAAAACTAAAGAGAATGTAGATATTAATGAATCGATCGTCACACAGGCGTCTTCGTGTGAATGGAAAATACACTCACGCGCTTGTAAACCACGGCATCTCAAGGCAACCTACAATACGGACATGTTTTAAACAAATAGTAACGACTGCATTCAAAGTCTTTTCTCAATCTGCTGCTGGATGAAGCCCCCACCCCCTCCCCCTGTTGCTTCTGCCATGGAGGTTATATGACCATACTTGACCACGCCGGTTCGTGCGGGTTGATGAAGGACGGCCCGGGACCGGTCCCGATATAATTCGCCAATGTTAACCCAGGTAGCCGGGTTCAGAGATCAGCCACGAAGCCACTGATGATAACCACGGCCGGAAATCGAACCGGGTTAGTAGCGCAGTTCGCGCTAACCACTGCTCGATCACGACACACGACTGAGGTTCGTGTAAACTTGAAATGCCCTGGGTTTAATCCACGGGCAAACTGAAGAAATATTTACAACCGAAACAGGAAGACTTATTCACAATCCGATGAAGCTGGTTGCTGTAATCACGAGCGAATCGTCGTCGGACTCGAATTGTAAATGTTGTGGGTTTACTTTCCAACGCAACGGTGTGCTGAAGTAGTAACTAATTGTCACGTTTTGTTGACGTGACAAACCTTACCAACTTCTTGGTTCTTTCGGTAAAGTCACGTAGAATGGAAATAATAAAATAATAAAAATAAAACATAATATTACGTTTTATTTTTATGGAAATAAAAAAAAAACATAATATAATGTTTTATTTTTATTATTTTATTATTTCCATTCTACGTGACTTTACCGAAAGAACCAAAAAGATGAATCCCTGCAGTTACGAAAGCTTTAAATCGAAAAAAAACCTTACCAAGTGGCTGCGTCGGGTGGGTTAACAACACTTCATATTTACGCGATCTAACCAAAACGTAAAAAAAACACCTCTCGTGAACAAATAACCTTTGGTCTCGAAGATACGGTGCCCTTTTAAAGAACTCGAGGCTCTGCTTGCAACGTTCAATAGCGTTCTGGAGTGCACGGCTTACGACACGAGCAGGAGGAGGCGGTGGTCGATCACAGAGACTTGAGTCTCTTGTTGTTGCTGCCCAAGTGGGGGGGGGTGGGGGGGACGGTGACAGGGGGGGGGGGGGTCCAGATGCGTCCAAGTGACGCGGGTTATGCGTAAAAGCTGCTCCAGAGACCGCTCCGATGTGTATTGCAGTGGAGGAGAATGCTGGGATGCTGGGAGCGCGCGCGAGGGACTCGTGGTTGTGCTGCTGCTGCTGCTGCTGTTTATTTGTTCTGGGCAGCCGGCTAAATTGGCAGAGGATTTGCGGAGAGGTTGTTTCTGGAAAGTTTAAGCCTGGAGGAACTTTTCTCTTTTTTTTAAGGCGGGGGGGGGGGGAGGGGGTCATTTTACGGTCGCTTAAACAATCTGTGTTACGCAAAACGCATTTAAGGACACGCCGCGTTTGCGATGCGCTTTGTACTGATGAGAAGGTTGAGTTTTGACCTGATTAAAATCTCACCAGAGTCGCCGTATATATATTCATATATGTAGAGAGAGAGAGAGCCATTACACAAGTAGTGTATGCTGAACTTGTAATCCAGATGCCGCCAGTTCGATTTCCCAGCGCGCCAGTGGAAACAATGAATGTAAGTTTATTGAATGCTCCTGCCTCTGTCCACTCAGCAGTTATACAATGGGGAGGAAGCGACGTTACTTGGTCCGCAGGTCGCATTTGGGGGGGGGGGGGGGTGACCGGTGAGCACTTCAATCTCCTTCCAAGTCATCCAGCCAGCATGGAAGGGAAGAGTAGGCAAAGGTACCCTCGTTAGTGGGGCTAGCTGGAGCTCCATCTATCGGGCACCTTGAACCTTTACAACGTGAAGGTAACTAGATAGCAACATCGCGTGCTTGATGGCAACGATAGAGTGTTCATGTTTATCCTGAAAACTGTCGAGCAGCGGGCTGCGAGGTGGTCAGAGGATGGCAGTACAGCAAGTGGGTTCGTGAACCCGTTTGTGCGAAGCTTTAAATTATCTCCCCCCCCCCCCCGAACCTCCTCTCGTGCTGTGTTCCTTACCACACGAAGTCCAACTCTCATTCACAGAACTGGCCACACATCCCAGAGTAGCACCCTCCTGAAACACTGCCTCGAGGCTCGGGGGAAGCTTCCATTGTTAAATAACGGCATCATCATTATTATTACTACGACCAGTAAATGCATAATTTTATTGTTTTTAGCGAGTAGCGAGATACGCACGTGCGTAAAATGTATCCGTGTCTTCCATGAGCCACGTTGCATTCCACGTCCCCAAGTCAAGCAGAAACACCGCGTGGTCTGAATGTTTTTGAGCCGCAAAGTTGTATGTGTTCACAAGCACGATTAGGCTACGTACGGTGTGAAAGAAGTCAGACATATATACATAATCAAGGCGATCCTGGAGGACTCGTAAACTTGATTGCACCTCGTGTTTTTTTATCTTCAGTGGACTTTTGAACAAGTCTGCTGTGTTTGTGTGGAAGTGGTAGCCTGTCGCGTTAGAGTAAACTTCATAGCGCTCTAAAAATGTCCGTTTTTTTATTTTATTCCTAGAAGATGTATCCGTTTTGTTTTTGAACAGACAGCCACTGTAGTTCCATAGATTGTAACGGAGGTGCGTATGTTGCCCAATAATCGCTACGTCCGTCTTTTTAACGCACCTCTCGAGTTATTCAACGCAAAGCTCCACAACCGTCTGCAACGAGTCGCTCCGAATCTCACCGCACAGCTCACCAACACCAATTTAGAGCCGTGGGTAATTTGAAAACAAAATTGCCAATGAAAGTAACTGGTTTTAAGAAGTTCCGATTTAAAGCTTTCGTGGCTGCAGGGATTGGTTCTTTCGGTAAAGTTACGTAGAAGGGAAGTAATAAAATAATAAAAATATAACATAATAAAATAATTCTCACGACGTTTCGGCCACAACGCAAGCAGCCGTCCTCAGGTGAAGAATGAAACACCACCAAGCTTGGTGACTTTACCGAAAGAACCAAGAAGATTTTAAGAAGTTGTTTAGAACACAAGCGCGTGCGTGTTAGAGCGCCCGTTCACGTGGTGCCGGCCACCCACCCCCTCGTGTGACGTCCCGGCCTTCATTGGTGCTGCTGCTGCTGCTCGCTAACAGCACTTGTTCCCGCCCCCATAAGTCTATTAGGGTTATACGGGGGAGCTTTGTCTGTTTTTTTTTGTTCACGTGTGCGGTAGTGAAGTGGTTTTCGCACTGCGTATTTATTTTGTTAACAGAGGCTCAGTTAACGGACTGGCATGTGGTGGGCTTGTTGTAAATGCAACTTTCCTCCAAGACACACACAGACTAATGGAACGTTAATGTTTGAAGACACATTTCGATAATTGACCTTTAAACCTGGGCGTACCCCCGCCATCCAATTACTGGCTACTTTACCCATGACTAACCCTGACCCTAACCCCGACCCTAATTCACGTGCATTGTATTTGTATTGGCTTCTATGGCCCTTCTAAGAGGCGTTGTGCTTCGTGCACCCCTGCTCATAATCTGAAGGTCGCGGGGTTAAATCCCAGCTTGGAGGTCAACTCATGCCTCCATTGTCGCGAATGTTCCCGTCATCACCACCATCACCTTGATCAACATTGTTTTCAATAATATCATCGCCATCATCATTCTGCTTGTCTTCTTCTTAACATATCGTTAGTTGCGTCCATGCTCTGTTGTTGTCTCCAATATCATCCCCGTTGTAATTGTTAATCACCGTTTCAATATCACCATCTGCATCGTAACTTTGTTACAAACGTAATAATAATGAAATATACCGTTATGTAAATTGCATCTCAAAGGTTAAACAATCGTGAACCCTAAGCGATCCCTCGGAGCTTTTAAATCAACGTCATCGGCTTGAAGTTCCACAAGGCATCACGGACAAAGTGTCCAGCGCACACGCGGGGTCGACCGGCATGTTCAGCCTGTGGTCGTCTCATCGTGCGTTGTTCAATCTCGCAACCGCCCGATCTCAGAATCAATCAAAATATGTATACTGGATGAATCCGATGAGATACAAAGCTTTTCCATATTAGGTTTTTTGGGTTAGATCGCGTAAATACATAAATGTGTCGTTAAACCCGCCACCACCCGACACAGCCAACTAGTAAGGGTTGTCACGTAAACAGAACGTGGCCAATTCGTCACTAGTACAGCACACCGGTGTGTTGGAGAGCCAAGCCACAACATTTACAATCTGAGTAACGACGTTTCGCCAGTAATTACAACTAGCTTCATCAGGCGACAACCAGATTTGTGGAGAAGTCCGCCTGTTTCGTTCCTCTATATATGGATGCTATTGGTCGCGAAAGCCTGCGGGTTATACAAATCTCTTCTTCACAAGCGTGTCTCGCGCCAGGCGAGACGAAGGTCGCCTCTCTGCCGTGCCTCCAGGCGTTTGGAATGTCTCT
Organism: Lampetra fluviatilis; assembly: GCF_964198595.1. Taxonomy (NCBI): domain Eukaryota; kingdom Metazoa; phylum Chordata; class Hyperoartia; order Petromyzontiformes; family Petromyzontidae; genus Lampetra; species Lampetra fluviatilis. Next base: position 3,634,364 of record NC_136292.1, read on the forward strand.
CTCCTCCCTCCCTCCCCTCCCTCACTCACTGCGCCGCACACATCTCGGCGTCCTACTTTATGTCAACATCTTTTTTCCATCTCTTTCATCTTTACTCTCCTCCCCCGCGCCACTAATTGTCATTTTAAGTTCAATCTGTACGAGTTTCAAATGCTATTAACATCGAAAAGGGGACGAGATATACCGCGGAGAAACACACCAATCGCGATTAAGGGCACGACTTGCGGTAAAAATACCGTGGAATTCATTGTGCGGCGACAGGAAACACCGCTCACGTCTTCATAACCATCACGAGTGTCATCATTTTCACCATCATCATCATAATTACCGTCATCATAATTGTCTCGGCCTACCCTTGTTTCCATCTCGATCGATCATCATCATCATCGCGATCACCACGAGTCGTCAGAAGACACAGTCGCCACGTGGGGGAGTCAACAGTGGAGTGAGTCCTTATGGATAAACTTGTCCCCTGCCATGCGAATGTGGAATTTTAGACGTGAATTTTGGCTCGCCTCGTTTTAATACAATCTGCTGTGTAGGTTAAGTTACTTCTGTGAACGCGTAAACAAAGTGCATACGATACAGAACAAACGAAATGCACAGTACACGGTACAGAACATGAATCATAGTCAGAAAAAGTAATCATACTCGATTAATACGATGTGTCTATGAAGCTCTGTTCAGTAGGGTCGGGTCAAAACGTTACCACAACCAATTAATAAAACACGATAGGAGTGCAAAGTATAGGAAATGTAAGCAAATCACTAAACATATATACACATAAAACGAAACTATTTTATTTTACCAGGTAAAGCCCACTGAGCATTTGGCTAATTTATCAGAAGCAGACAAATCATCGCGTTCCTCCAGTCTAAATAACGAGTCTCATTCTGTGTGAAGCATTTATTTGTGGGGTGGGTGGGATCCTCAGTCCACAGCGACCCTTCTTCGCAGCCCGGTGACTGCTCGTTCGCTCCATCCTCTTCTTCCTCCTCCCGTTCGGCTTGACCGCCGCGATTGTGGAGGTCTTGGGCTGGGGGGGGCAGTGGGGGGGGGAGTGGGGGAGGGTTGCGCACGGAGGGGGGTGAACTTATCTGCGGGAATCCCTTGAACCTGATCAAAGGTCAAACAAACTCCGATTAAGCAGTACGCGTGGATTAACAACAGCGACAGCAGCAAAAGCAACAAAAAGACGCAACACATTCGTCGATAACACTGTGGCCTTAGGAGGAAAATTATATGCGTAGGCGACGTTTCAGGCAATGACCCTCCTTCTTCATAGCACTTCTCGTGGACTGTGTATGCATCTTAATACAGTAAATTCAGCTGTGACGGTCCCACCTGATGATGGAGACTTGTGTTGCCTCCGAAACGTCGTGATTTATTATTTTATTTCTTTTATAATTTCTATTATTTTTATTATTTATTTTTATTATTTATTTTTACCTACGTGACTTTACCGACAAAACCTAAGAGTGTGTATGCATGGATTATTGTTGTGTACCGACACAACCCCAGCCGTGCTAATCGCACCTCCGGTTAGCACGGTTGTCTGCGTACGGTGCGAAAGAAGTTCAACACGAACGCAGCAATTAGCACGTGGTCTGCGTCACTGTTCATTCATTCGTGCTCTGTCAAACGGAAGCAGGTAAAGAGGACATTCAAGACTCAGCGGGTATGCGGGACTTCAACGGCCAACCAAAAGTACCCTGATGCAGTGGTAAGCGGTTCAAGGAATAGCGTCAACACGGGAATCGACGTGAAGCGGTGCAACTGTAAGATACTTTAGACGTTGATTCGCACCCCTGCATATTCAGATGATTTATATAGAAACGCAATGTGAAACATTATTCACAGCACTTTGTAAATCCACCGCTGGATGAATGTCTGCCACCCCAATCCGTGTCGGTTGCGCATGCGTGTTTTGACCGCATTTCAGAATTTCTTTTTTTTTATCCCTGGAGAAATACGATGAGCTATGAAGCTCACTTACACAGATGTCCAGCAGATTTGCAGGCTGGCGAAAGAGGAGAATCCACGACACGTTCAATAATTATCACTCGCGACTGACGTTTGCCGTGGCCGCGAATCGAACCCTCAGCTCTCCGGGTCAAACAGCGCAATGCGCTAACCAATGCGCCACCGCTCCGCCAGGTGATCATTACCTGGTTATTCATTGATCCTTAGAATTACCACTACGGCAAGATGGAGGGCAGCGCCGCGCCAGCTGTCTGCTGCTCCATCTCGCTCTTGCGCCTTCCCCGTTACCGCTGCTACCCCCTGTACCCAACCCTGCACCTTACCCACCTTCTCCTTCGCTCTTCTTCGCCCGTTCCTCCTTCAACCCCCTGCACCATCGCCTCCCTCCCCCTGCTGCCATTTCCAATTCGTTTTCCAAACCGGATTACGAACCGCCGTACGACCCCGCCCATCCTTCCCATGTGTACCGTGGTCGAATGGCGCTTTATGAATAATAAAAAATAGAATAAGTAGAATAGTAATACATGAAATAAATATAGTTCAGTATGTAGACGTGCATCCCGACCAGGTGATTGCCCCGTTGGGGCCAGACGTCTCCATGTCAACGGTGATCTGAAATCTGCTTGCCACCTCGTGTGCTGCGCAATCGGTCCGTTAAGCATATCGCAATGTTAAAACGAATGTGAATATAAATCATTAATGGCAATATATTTGCGGTCAGTTAGAATGTCGAAAGATGTAGACGTTTCGGCTGACCAGCCTTCTTCGGGAAGTAGAGGCGTGCAGAAATAGAATGCTTTCTACGGGAAAAGGTTGGAGTGGGGGTTACACACTCCAGTAATTTCTGTAGAGGGCCAATCGACCGAAACATCGATACTTTTATTTCCTCCGAGACAGTAAAACAAACACAAGTTCTTAATCTTGATTTGAAGCTTTCGTAACTGCAGGAATCCATAAAGTCACGTAGGTACAACGACTACCTCCGTGACATTACCGATAGAACCAGAGAGTATACGTGATTAATGTTGATTACATTTCTATGCTTTACAGAAGCAGCATTTTTTTTACAAACCCTTTGGTTCTTTCGGTAAAGTCACGTAGGTATAAAATAAAATAAATCACGACGTTTCGGGCGCAACGCTGATGACGGACGCTTGTGTTGCGCCCGAAACGTCGTGATTTATTTTATTTTATACCTACGTGACTTTACCGAAAGAACCAAAGATTTTGGATTTCTGCAGTCACGAAAGCTTAAAATCAATGTTTTTTACACCGAGGATTAAAGAAGCGTGGGGGAGCGGTGGCTCGGTCGTTAGCACACTGCGCTATGTGACCCCGCCACCCAAGTTCGATTCCTGGCCACGGTCAACGTGAACAAGCATAGAACGCGTTTTACTGCTATGGAATATAAGATAGAGCTGTAATCTCATAAACTCTTCTCACAATCCTGTACTCGGAGGATTAAAAGTAATCTGTGTTTATCTAATGGCATGCCAATATAATGTGTAATGTGAGGTTTTTTTAATCATACTCTCGAGGATGTAAAGAATATTCTGGCGACGCGGTGACATTAATAGCGGGCACAAATGTTAAATTTAGATTTTAAATTAACCGTGTCAGTCTTCCATTTTCGTTATTTCACCTCTTCGGTGTTGTTGTCTTTTATGTCTTCCGATTATTTTATTTCCCCGCCGTCTCAACTCAATGCAATGTTTATTAGTTACACGGATTACAAATCCAGTGGAGCCAGTTACCCAGCTAGTTTTTTTTTGTGTGGCAACGGCCCGCAGCAGTCGTTATCGTTGGGGTAGAGAGGAGCCCAGCCAGCAGCTAGCCAGGAAACTAACAGAGTGGTAGAATTTGTTAATAGTAATACGATTCACGTTAATTCTTAACCGGTCTTGCGGCCCTCACTTAGGTCGACTTAGGCGCAAATGAATACCTGTTGCGGAGTGTAAAAAAATCAGCACCTGGGAGACAAAGGCGGCCGGGTGTGGTGCTGACGCTCCCTTCACAATTCACGACTCGCACTAAGCACCGTGGCGAGGTGGGGTCTAACAACGCCACCACCGGTACAGCGAGCGGACAACTTCACCCGGTACTTATATTAGCCGCGCCCGGGAATTGAACTTATGTCGCCGGGTTACTAGCACACCGATTGTTCGGCGATGTCCAAATGCATTTGTTGGGAGGTGAAGAGACTGGTGGATATCTGAAATGTAGGCGACGTCGATTAATTAAGGTCACAATACGCACGCGCGTGGAGCCACGCGTGCACGAATCGCGTGGCTGTTATCCGACAGACGCCGTGCGTAATGAGGCTCGCGTGATCCCCTCCTGCCACTAGAGGCCGCTACATTCACCATCGTGTTCAATAAAAAAAAATCCATTCTTGAATGGAATTTCGACACGGGAATCACGAGAGAGGCGGCCCATTACACCCCGACTTCGTTCGTGAGTGCCGTGATAGTGAGCCAATGTAGTGGTGGTGGTGGTGATGAGGGTGGTGATGGGATTTGACAGTTTTGCAGTGATGGCGATAAAGTGGACGTGCGGTGATGGCACTGATGTCTCTGCCGTGGTGATAATGTGGTGGTGATGTAGTGATTGTGGGAGCGATGGTCTTACCGCGGTAATGGTGGTGGTGGTTGTGGTGTGCTGTGTTTGCGGTGATGGTGACTATGCCTATAGTTGGTGGCCCATGCCGTGTCTGTGGTGGTGCTCGTGGCTGCGGTGAAGATGATGACATTGCGGTGATGACCGTGGGGTGAGCGTGCTGCAGTGGTGGTGGTTGTGTGGCAGTGCGTGGTGGTGGTGATGGTGGTGGTTGTGTGAGTGCCGTGGTGGTGGTGGTGGCCGTGGTGGTGGTGGTTGTGTGGCAGTGCCGTGGTGGTGGTGATGGTGGTGGTTGTGTGGCAGTGCCGTGGTGGCGGTGGTGGTTGTGTAGCAGTGCCGTGGTGGTGGTGGTGGTGTGGCAGTGCCGTGGTTAAAGGTCGTGGTGGTTAATGCCGGTGCCTCTCACCTCTTCGGGTGGCAGTGTCGCGCCTGCACCCTGGGTCCTCCGCACAAATATCCGCCATCCCCCCTCCCTCCCTGCCCATCCAACTCCACATCCTCCTGACCCCCCCCCTCTCTCTCCTGCCCCTCTAACCCTCCACCGCCGCCACCCCCTGCTCGGCCGTTCCGCGGGCCGCGTCTTCTCTCCGCGGGTCTCTCGCTCTCTCCGGACGCGCCAGTGTGAGTCCCCGCTCCTCGCTGGGTAGGTGAAAAGGCCGCCCTTTTCACAAGACATAATTCTCTTCCGCCCCTTTCTCTCGGCGCTCTCGGCGGGGACGAAAGCCCCCGGGCACGCCTCCTGCCGCCAATGTCCACCTTCCACCACCCCCCACTAAAACACCACCTTCATCTTCCCACCCACCACCCACCAACACCTCCCCCCGCCACCCGTTCGGCTCCGTCTCCTCCTTGGAGAACCCTTCTCCGCACCCATTCTACCACACAACGCTTCCTTCCACGTGCCCACTCTTCGTTTCCCACCTCGCGGTTTTGCACGGTTGGGCTACGTGCGGTGCGAAAGAGGTTCAACGCACGGTAACATGCATGCACTCCCCCAGCAAGACCAACACGCCTGTTGGGGTTTATCTTCGGGGGTCTCGGGCCAACACAAAAGTCCGTGAGCCCAAACCAGATATGTCACTGATCGGTACCAGCTGAAGTGGCATAACTTTAGTGGTTCCGATTTATTTACGTGTATATGTATGTATGTTGAACTTCTTTCGTACCGCACGTAGCCCAACCGTGCTCATCCCGAGATGCGGGTAAGGATACCATGGGTCTTTGCCCTCCAACTCCAAATTTCCCTGACTGCCTCTCCTGCCCATATCCCTCAACTGTTGATTTTGCGAAATTCGCGACGAGATCGTGAATGTCGGACAACAGCACCCCTCTCCCACCCAAACATCATCCACATAATCAACAACACATCATCATCAACACCTCATCAGCAACACCTCATCAGCAACACCTCATCAACATCTCATCAACAACACCTCATCAATAACATCTCATCATCCCAATCCCTTCGCCTGCCCGGAGGCGAGATGTTAACTACCTGGCCTGCTATACATGAAGTCGTCGGTTCGATCCCGACCCTGACGCCTGCTGTATATGTGGAGTGTGCGTGTTGTCTCCGTCGTCGAGTGGATTTTTCTCCGGGTCCTCCGGTTTTCCATCCACATTTAGAATCAACATCGCGCGTTTAGAGTATTTGGCTGCGATGCATTTCCGCAGTAGAAGCCACTTTGTTGAGCCATCGTGTGTGGCCAGGTCGCTTCTGAACAAGAGCTACGTAGCTCAGTGAGCCTTACCTGGTAAACTAAATAAATAGTTTAATCGTTTTTTTTTATTATAGTTTAATTCGCTGCTCTACCTCCTAAACTCTACAAAGACAAAGATCCCCCGTATAGCCTTAACAGACTCTAGGAGCAAGTGCTGTTAGCGAGCACCTATGAAGGCTGGCTCGGCACACGAGGGGGTGGGTGGCCAACACCACGCGCGGCCGCCTTTGTCTCCCTAGTGGCGATGTTCACACATCGCACCAGGTACTCATTTGAGGCTAAGTCGACCTAGGGGAGGCCCAGGACCGGTTCAGATAATCGTCACTGGTGTTGAGTTTCCGTGAGCCTGAATCGAACTCGGGTCGCCGGGTTCGTTATCGCAGCGAGCTACCTGCTACACTACTGCTCGCCCGCCCAACCGTAGAATAGATAACACCATAGGAGCAGCGCGGAGAAGAAGAGGAGAGTGAGAGAGAGAGCTTTAGGCGAGGGCCGCCTAATACGCGTGTCACAACATGTGGTCACACTTATCATCTCCCGCGCCATCACTTGCGCCAGAACCCACGGGCGGCATGAAGACTTTCCCACTTGGCGGCGGGACGCGGGGAGAGCGTGGAGCGGTGGGGAGGAGGAGGAGGAGACGGAGGAGGAGGAGGAGAGGCTCGCACGCGAACACGGACTCGCATGGCCGCGTCGGCATCGCGGTGGCGATGCGAGGAGGAGAGAGAAAAGCGATTGCAGCGCTTTGCTCGCCGTGTCTTTTGCTGTTAGCCAGGGCTGCTGTATGCGGCGAGCAGAATCGCCGATCTGTATTTATCCTATGACGCTATTTTTTTTTCTCGCAGATGTCGAGTCGGTTCACAGATGTGCCAGCCTCATGGTGATGCTGGCTGTAACTATCGGCGAGGCTTCGTGCTATACTCTGTATAATTTGTTTTCATGTTGTGAGATTGATTTCCAATGCACCGGTGCTGCTGTATGTATGTTGAAGAACTTCTTTCGCACCGTGCGTAGCCAACCATTGCTAATCGGAGATGCTGCTGCTGAAGCAGTAATGACATGGCACGTTTGTTCACCGTGACAGATTTAGCAATTGACTTGTTTGGTGGAGGAGGGTTTAACGACAATCAATTGTATATATGGAACCCGTTTTTGCAAGTGTCAAGATGATGAAAAAATAATAGGCAAGACTGCACGTGTTGAGATGTTCACACGCTCCATCGGCACCCGTCACGAGGCTATTATTGGTGCTTTTATATGTGCAACGCCTTTGTGCTGTTCGCCGTTTGGCATTCTCTGGTCTAACACTGCTGAGACCAGGTCAATCAGTTTCAAAGACAATGCGTACGCTGTATTGTCAAAGCACGGTGGTTGTTTTGCCCGCTTTAACACAAGCACGTGTGGTTATTGCAGTCTTGACGCCTTGCGATAGTTGCCGATTCGGTGTTTGAACATCCTACCACCTCGTGTGTTATTGCCGGGAAGGGAAAATAAAGCCCTCGCTTTCTTCATGCCGCTTGCTTCACGTGACCAGTTTATTTATTCGCTGTGGCGGGTGGTGGAGGTGTTTACGACACGTAATTTATTTGCGCGATCTGACCCCCCCCCCCAAAAAAAACATATTATGAATCGTACGTAATATTGGTCGCGAAAGCGGACACGTGTTAAATGTAATCGCGCCTTGTTCGTTATGTTTACATGGACAATGTGGCAATTCAGTGCGACTGAGTCGAGAGTTGAACTCATGTTAATTCCAGTATCCAGACGGTGAACAGAACTTAATTTTCCGCAATTGTACGCGTGTGTGTGGTTTGTTTGTTTCTATAGTGTGGGGAGCGGTGGCACAATGGTTAGCGCACCACGCTGCAAATCCGGCTACCGAGTTCGATTCCCGCTCACGACCAACGACGGTGACGATGATCAGAACCGCTCTCTCCTGGTCCTCACCTAGAGGTGTATAAACATCAGCACTGGGGAGACAAAGGCGGCCCGGGCGTGGTGCTGGCCACCCTCCCCCTCGTGTGCGGTTCCGGCCTCCGGCGTGTGCTCGCTAACAGCACTTGCCCCAACAGTCTGTGAAAGTGTATACGGGGATCTTTGTCTGTGTCACGTGTGTGCGAATTTAAAGTAAAGGTGCGGCCCTGACATCGCATGCACGCGCAACTGCTGACGGAAGGGCCTCCGCTTGTAGAGATCGCCGTGAGCAGGGTCGTTTGGTCTCCTCTGACACTTTGGCCAGAATCCGAAAATGTATTCATACTCGAGGAATCCGATAAGCTATAAATCTATTTTTCACAGATGTCCAGTGAGGGCAGGTCAGAACGTTACAACAACAACATCATAAGAAAGCAAAGAAAACTGAACTATTTTTTTTTTTATCTTACCAGGTAATGCCCGCTGAGCTATTGGCTTCTTTTTTTTCAGAAGCCACCTGGCCACGAACGCTAGCTAGCTCGACGAACTGGCTTATCGTGTGTAGATTGAGAGCAGCGAAATCACCGAACCGAAAGGCAAGTTTCTAAACGTGGAGGGACCGTGTCGGGAAATATGTCCGGACCCAGACTCTACCCCGTCACACACACGGGACCTGCCGAACGACGCTGGCTGTGGCGCTCCCATGGACACTGGCTGGGTGCGTGCACTTTATAGTCTATGTACGTGGTTATGGTGCCGACTCGCAGTATTGGGGAGACAAAGGCGGCCGGGAGTTGATTCTGGCCTAACCAACAGCTTGTATGCAATGTATGCCGTAACAGGTGACGCACGCACACACACACACAGAGACAGACACACCGCACTCACACATCCACACACAGAGACATGCACACAACACTCACACATCCACACACACAGAGACATACACACCACACTCACGCATCCACAAACACAGAGACATACACACCACACGCACGCATACACACACAGAGACATACACACCATACTCACACATCCACACACACAGAGACATACACCCCACACTCGCACATCCACACACACAGAGACATAAACACCACACTCACACATCCACACACACAGAGACATGCACACCACACTCACACATCCACACACACAGAGACATACACACCACACTCACACATACACACACACATAGACATGCACACCACACTCACACATCCACACACAGAGACATACACACCACACTCACACATCCACATACACAGAGACATGCACACCACACTCACACATCCACAAACACAGAGACATACACACCACACTCAAACATCCACACAGGGACATACCCACCACACTCAAACATCCACACAGGGACATACCCACCACACTCACACATCCACACACAGAGACATACACACCACACTCACACATCCACACACAGAGACATACACACCACACTCACACATCCACACACACAGAGACATACACACCACACTCACGCACGCATTAGCTCACACACACAGAGACATACACACCACACTCACGCACGCATAAGCTCACACACACACACACAGACGCCCGCAGACAACACACACAATTCACACGCCGCGTTCTCAGAGGCAAAAGACGGAGGCGCTCTTTCCGTCGGGGTGGAGACGCGCAGCTCGACTCATGAATAACAATATTTACCCTCGCGTGCGTTCACGCTCCCACGCTCGGCTACACAATATTCCGCGGCGCTTAATAATTTATCCCAGCGATGAAAGGGGATTGAAAGGATTTGATGGGGGGGGGGGGAGGTGGGGGATTGCACAGAATGGAAAGTAAAGAGAGAGGGAGAGATGCAGAGGAAGGACACGCTGTCTAGAAGTGCTCCAAGGCCTGAATTCACGTCGCCCTCTCTGCCACCGGTCCCGTTGTTTCACGTAACCATTCTCTCAGTAATAGCGATGCTAACTCGCAACGGGAAGGGGAGTAGAGTCACGGATATAATGTATGGAAGAAAAATAAATATTTAATACATTGTATCATATAAAAACAAATATGAACGACAAAGCAGAACAGAAAGAATCAGAAATAGGAGGAAAATAATGGGAAAGGAACGGAGAAATGGGAGGGAAGGGTCAGGAGAGATGAGGATGGGGAGGAAGAGAAAGAAGAGGCTGCATCAGGGTCTGGACGCTGCTGCTGCTGCACGAAGCGGCGTCTGTTTTCACAGCAGGCGGCAGTGGAGAGAGGGGCGGGGTTATTACCGAGTGGGCGTGGTCACACAAGTCAAGTGGTTTACGGGAGGTTTGAGCTGATTGAGATACAGTATACAGCTACCAAAGTATGTTGAACTTCTTTGGCAGCGTACGTGGCTAACCGCGCTAATCGGAGGTGCGTGCAGGGGAAGGACAACAATCTAAACATACATCGATACGATGATAAATGACATCACTTTGTCGATCTACTTCTGGTTGAAGGCCTCCCCAAGACGTCACCATCTCTTGCGATCTTGCGATATAATAATAATCCACCCAGCCCCTTGCTGTGTAGTCGCTCCATCTCTTCTTGACTTGCATCCCACTGGGATTATTGCACACAGCGTTGGTGTACGGTGTTTTTTCTGCAATATTTTGCTGTCTTTTCTTGGATTTTCTTGTTCATGTTTTAGTTTTTTGTTTGTTGCGGTTGCACCCGATTCAAGAGCCGAATGGCTCACAGGGCTACACCTAATAAATGAACTTGAACTTGAATGGACGTTTTTCTCCCGTACGTTCCATTCCTCGGCTGCCACTCCGTCAAGAGGTGGGGTGGGGGTACCGGGATTACAGCGATTAACACCCAGGTGCCACTGACGAGACGTTTGTATCATCGGTGTCTACAAGGAGGGGTTTGTTTAACCAAAGCAAACATTGCACCGGTTGCCACTTTACTGATTATCATCAGCAGGGTGGCGCCAGATAAGCCAATCTAGCCAATTTACTTTTTTAAAATTAAGAATACATCAATGCCAATTCAGATACGAGGTGACAATGGTGCTGATAAATCTGTATATACATTATAGATGCTCGCTAACAGCACTCGCTTGGTGTTTGTATTTAGAGTGTGTACACAATGTGCGTTTACGTTGCTATATATCAGTGCACCATTAAACATAGTTACACGTGTTCGTCTACACAGTATTGCGTGTCCACGTGTTAGCTTATATGCGCATGTGTAGCTACGTATGTATTTCTGTGTGCGTGTCTTAGTCTGTGTGAAGCTACGTGGCACAGTAGGGGCGGGTGGTACAGCTGGTGTGCATCTACCAGTCATCTCATTCAGCCAACCCATGGCACCTGGGTCTGTCCCGAGACCTCCTCCTGTCAGCAGCGAGCCTGCGACACTTCACGTGGCCTCACAGTGCACCTGGCCTGGCACAGGAGTCGTGGTGAAGTCACCGTGGCGAATTGCGTGTTATTGGTATTTGAAACTACACGTGTATGTTGTATGTGCGTGTAATAATATATCTGTGTGCGGGTGCGAATCAGACTCCGTGTGTGTTGTAGTAATGTCTGTGTTATATACCGCAGTAGCGCCATGCAATGCAGTTAATTAGACACCCCCTTGAACCCAATATTGTCAAATAATTATCCCCACGACAGACGAGGGGAGGCTCCCATCCAGCAATGGAAACTAACAACGCGCTGTACAATTACCGAGGGCGATGTGGCTTCTCTGGGGCGTGTTTGTGCTCACCTCGTGTATGTTGACGAACGAGTTTGTATTATTATCGGGAGCGCCACGGTGGCTAGGAGATGTTAACTCCCTCGCTTGGTGTGCAGGAGGTCGTGAGTCCAAGCCGGACCCTGACGCCTGCTGCTGCTGCTGCTGTATATTTGGAGTTTGCGTCTCTCTCTCATCATCATCACGGTGGCGAGATGTTAACTCCCTCGCTTGGTGTGCAGGAGGTCGTGAGTCCAAGCCGGTTCCCTGACGCCTGCTGCTGCTGCTGTATATTTGGAGTTTGCGTCTCTCTCTCATCATCATCACGGTGGCTAGGAGATGTTAACTCCTTCGCCTGGTGTGCAGGAGGTCGTGAATCAAATCCGGACCCTGACGCCTGCTGCTGCTGCTGTATATTTGGAGTTTGCGTCTCTCTCTCATCATCATCACGGTGGCTAGGAGATGTTAACTCCTTCGCCTGGTGTGCAGGAGGTCGTGAATCAAATCCGGACCCTGACGCCTGCTGCTGCTGCTGCTGTATATTTGGAGTTTGCGGTGTCTCTCTCTACCCGTGGTCGCGTGGATTATTCTCCGAGTCCTCCGGCTTTTCCCTCCACATGTCTAAACGTGCGTTTGAGAATATTTGGCTGCTATACATTTGCACGTGATAAGGGGCCGTCCATAAATGACGTCACACGATTTTGGACGATTTTGACCCCCCCCCCTCGTCACAGACCCCCCATCAAATATGACGTCACGAAGCTCTGCCCCCCCCCCCCAAAACCATATTTCCATTTTGAAAATAAAACATGCTTCAAATCGCTTGAAACTATTGTCATTGTAGTGCGTATTTAATGTGGCGCTGCTCTCTGATGTTGTAGGAGTGTTGTTATAACAATTAGTGTTGTTATAACAATTCTATATGTATTTAAAGTTGCGCATTTTGATGTGACGTCAAATTTCTCAACCCCCCCCCCCCTCGTCACACATCGTCACAAATATCTGACCCCCCCCCCCAGGTGCGTGACGTCATTTATGGACGGCCCCTAAGCCACTTGGTTGAGCTATCATTTGTGGCCAGGTCGCCTCTCAAAAAGAGCTTTCGCTCAGTGGGCCTCACTCGGTAAAATAAAAAATAGTTTAGTTTTAGTTTAGATTTACTTAACGCGCAATTCGATTGCAAACATTTTACAATAGACCGATGTTTTAATATAATTGCGCATTGATAAAGTTGACCTTTCACACTTCGAGGCGCCTCGTGTTTTGTGCGCACAGCGACACGACGCCGGTCCACCCGAGCTCGAGTCCCGGCCACGGCCGACATCGGCGGCCACGTGGTCCTCAGGAACTTCCCCCCCTGCACATCCACCACGCGCGAGGCCGCCTCCACCTGTGTAGTGAGTTCCCAGGGAGACAGACGACGTAGTTGAGGCACACTCTTTTATTCAACCAAAAGGCGGTAACAACACTTGAAGGGGTAACAGCCCCTTCACCCGTACTCAATGGGAAACACCCCTAGCACTATCCCCTGACTGTCCTATTCCCAGTCCTCCGCTACGAGTGCTAGGGGAGGCTATCTGATCCGACCCTGGTCAAGCACGGATCCCGGCACCCAGCTAACCGGGCCGTGCTCTTACAAGAGCAGCGGTCCTGGAGCTCTTGGGGCCGCGCCACTGGTTTGCCCTGCTCGGCCCTGACAAGGACAGCGAGCCAGGGGAGTCCCAGGGCCTATTCTGCCGGTCTTCAGTTTTCACTGGTAAGCTTCTAACACACTGGCCCCGAGCCCTCTGGCTCCCCGCCTTTTATAGGAATCCTCTCCGAGGGGTGGGGGGCTATGGGGGATCACAGCGCCCCCATGGCCCCCCAGGGTTAACCGATGCGGACGTGGATGTAGACACCCGTGTGTGGGTGCAGACACCCTCGTGTTCCTGTCCGCCTTTCTCCCCGTAACAACCCCTACACCTGAAACGAGTGCCCAAGTGGCGCGTGGTGAGCGCCAACACGAGCGAGACAAGGGCGCGTGGTCCCCATGGGCTATACCACGCGCTCGTGTGTCGCGACAGCCGTTCTACTGTACTCTCTCTTGCCAAATAATCCAATAATGTAATGACATTCAGACAAATCCTGCTGCACCCCCCCCCCCCCCGCCTTTCCATTGCCTCCGAATCGTGTTGAGCGGTGGTGTCGGCTCAATTTAGATGCACAGGCTGGTCCAGATGTATTGTGACCCCCCCTCCCCCATTTGATTCTCTTAAACTTAATATTTGTTTTTTTTTAAGAAAGGTTTATTTCAAACAGAAATGCATGATGGGAAGGAAATGTTGGGGGGGCATTTGGGGTCACAAGACATCTAGACCACCACGCTGTACATTCCGTTGACAATCCACTGCTGGATGAAGGTCTCCCCCTGCACCTTTAGATGCCCTAAACAAGCCTCAATGGAAGACGAATGCGGTGACTCTATCCGGGTCCCGTGGCGGTCAGTGGAGATTGGATGGAACGGGCCACAATGAGCGGTTTGGGAAAATTTACCCCATGGCACCCCGGTTCCCTCCCTCGACTCCATCTCCTCCCTCTCGTTTTCTTTCTGCTCCCTCTCTTTCTCCCTTCTTCTCTGTTCTTATTCTCTCCTCTCCACCCCTCTCTCCCTCTCCCTGCTTTCTCTCCTCTCTCCTTCCCTGCTCCGTATCTCCCTCACACCCTTCCCTGACTCTCTTTTTTTTACGATCAGTGCTTTATGTAACCCCCCCCCTCTCGCTCACTCTCTCGCTCTCTCTCGTTCTGCACGCAGCCCTTCTCGCAGTCCGACGGCCTCCGAGGGGTAGCTCATATCAGCATGCAGAGCTCTCCGTCATCTGCCACCGAGCACACGGCCTCCTCCATCGCCCACTGCTCCTTGAAGGCCGGCACGGCGTGGGTCAGCCGCGCATGGCGGAACTCCAGCCACCTCTCTCTCCTACCCCCCCCCCCACTCATTCTTTCTACCCAGCTACCTCTGCCCGCCTTTCTCCCTCCTACCCCCCCCCCCCACCACTCATTCTCTCTACCCAGCGATCTCTGCCCGACTCTCTCTCTCCCCGCGCTGCTACTGCTGCTTAGGGCGGCTGCGCGAGTCGCCCTCGGCCCGCGCGCTCTCCGGAACAGCGCGTAGCGATAGAAATGCGATCTCATGCAGAGGCGCGGTACGCGCAGGGCCAAATCCCCACCGGGACAGACCCCCCGCGTGTCCCCGAGTCCCCGGGTTCCCTCCACAGCTCCCCCCTCCGTCTGTCTCTCCATTCAGTCTCCACCCCCCCATCCCCTCCGTCTCTAGACAAAGATCCCCCGTAGAGCCTGCACAGATTGTTAGGGCAAGTGCTGTTAACGAGTAGCACCTATTAAGGTCTGCACGGCACACGAGGGGGTGGGTGGCCAACACCACGTCCGGCCACCTTTGGCTCCCCCAGTGACGGTGTTTACACACCGCACCAGGTACTCGTTTGAGGCTCAGTCGACCTAGGAGAGGCCCAGGTCCGATTCAAATAATCGTCACTGGTGTGTTGCTCGTGAGCGGGAATCGAACTCGGGTCGGCAGGTTCGCAGTGCGGCGCGCTAACATCCCTCTGTCTCACCCTCTGCGTATCGATAACACCCCCCCCCCCATGATTACACCCTCCATCTCCCATCTCATTATTATCACTCCTTTCCCCCTCCCTTTCTCTCCTACCATCTCCCCCTTCGTGTGTTGTAACTTGCTGACCCGCCCATATTGGACATCCGTGAAAAATAGCTTCATTACTCATCGGATTCCTCCTGCAGTCTAAATGAATAGTCTGATTCTATCCTTCATCCCCCCTCGCACCTCCATGCCCCCCTCCGTCTCTCCCAATGTTTTGTCCCGTTGATCTGCAACTCGCCACCGTCTCTGTCTCCCTCTCACTGCACCCCCAACCCTACCCCTCCCTTCCATCTCCCCGCGCCACGTCACGGGGCACGGAGCTGTCGCGCTGGGCGTGCCGGGGTCCTTCCCAGGTACCATGAAGTCTCCGTCTGGGCGTGCGGGCAGGGCGGTGGTCACGTGCAGGGCGGTGACCACGTGCAGGGCGGTGGTCACGTGCAGGGCGGTGACCACGTGCAGGGCGGTGGTCACGTGCATGGCGGTGGTCACGTGCAGGGCGGTGACCACGTGCAGGGCGGTGGTCACGTGCAGGGCGGTGACCACGTGCAGGGCGGTGACCACGTGCATGGCGGTGGTCACGTGCAGGGCGGTGACCACGTGCAGGGCGGTGGTCACGTGCAGGGCGGTGACCACGTGCAGGGCGGTGGTCACGTGCATGGCGGTGACCACATGCAGGGCGGTGGTCACGTGCATGGCGGTGACCACGTTCAGGGCGGTAGTCACGAGAAGGGCGGTGAAATGTGAATGAAAAGTGAAGTGGTCACATTTGGTGATTTGCAGGGAGGAGCGACATTTTAAGGGGTGGAGAAGACCACCCAACCGAGGGGCTAACCCGGACAGCACTCGGTACGATTTACAATTTAACCCAACGTGACCGCATCTCAAAACAAAACTGTAAGAACAGTGGGCAATCCACGTGTGCATTGTCGAGAGAGAGAGAGAGGCAGTCAGTCATCGGGCGAAGAAACGTCTCGGGGCACGGACTTGGAACAGCGGCAGGGAGTTGACAGCACGTGCGGCTGGGGAGGAGAAGCGAAGGGAGTTCCAGAGACTTTGAACATCAGCGTCAGCCGTCTAACATCTCGACTGATTAAACGAAGGGAGGGGGCCCTCTCCAAGCGATCGCCATCTCTCGCGGTCGTGCAATGCCACGATTTCCGAGAATGACGTCGATCGGGGAAATCAAGGCTTAAAGAGATAAGAGGTGGAGGGGAAACAACATTAATCATCGTAGACTTTTGATCTTAAAAAAAGGATTATGAGGACCAATTAGAATTAACGACAGGAAATTATAAAGCAGTCCATGAGATAATGCTACAATGTGGGGGGGGGGGGGGGCAGAAACTCATTGTAAATGAGCAAAACAAAAGTCTGCTTCTCGAGCCACGTGTTCTTCACTCATTAAAAAAGGGGGGGGGGGCAATTTCCTCTGTAAAACATCATCAGTGTGAGGTCCGCCACACATTTGGAAACCATTGGGGGCTTTGACAGCATGATTTTGGGGTGTTTTCACGTGGTGTACATTGTCAGAGGCCGCCAGTAATCCGCGGGCCTTGCTCTCGAGTCGTGCCAATCAGTCTCTGGCACTCGCCCTCCCCCTTAACGTTCCATCCTCCCTCCCCTGCACCCCCTCTGGCGTTTTGACAATCCGACCCCCCCCACCCCCCCCGGTTTTACGCCTTGCTTGGCTTTCCGTGTTGGTGTCCCGAACTCGCTTCCCATGCAAAATGCAATGTTTTGCAAGCACGCGGAAATGTGGCGTGGCACTCATTAAAGATGCAGACGAATGATTTCACTTGCCTCTGCAAACACATACAGAGACAAAAGATCCCCCTATAGACTCAACAGACTGTTGGGGGCAAGTGCTGTTAGGGAGCGACACCTATGCAGGCCGGCACGGCACACGACGGCGTGGGTGGTCAACACCACGCCCGGTAGTAGCCTTTGCCTACCGAGTACGATTTTGTACACGTCGCGCCAGGTACTCATTTGAGGCTGAGTCGACCTAGGGGAGGCGCAGAACCTGTTCGGATAATCGCCGCTGGTGTTGGTCGTGAGAGGGAATCTAACTCGTGTCGCCGCGTTCTTTGCCACCGCTAACCCCAACACGGATACACACGCACTGATCATCATCATCATCCTCCTCCTCCGTGTAACCTGTCAAATAATGCCCCCCTCCCCTAAACCACTACCAATTAGAGGATCCCTGTGTCGTGAGTCTAGACTTGAAGAGGACCCTGCCATGCAATGGTTAGGCGGCTCAGCGATGGAGCAAGCAGCTCGCAACCGGAAGACCGCGAGTTCACATCCTGCTTGGGGTGAAATGACGCAGCACATCATCCGTCCCCGGGGTCGATAAAATAGGCACCACATTTTTGGTGTGGAAATCAACAGCGGTTGTCCAATGGATCGACTCGCCCCACTCACACCTCCGGCGATATGAATGTGGAATTGCCACCACTCGCTCGATTAAATATAAACTCGCTTGAACTGTGTTTAGTCCGGGGCTGCGCGTCGATAACTCACAGGCAGGAGAGGGTGAGTTTTCATTTCATTTATTTGGTATAGCCCTGTGAGCCATTCGGCTCTTGAATCGGGTGCAACCGCAACAAACAAAAACATGAACAAGAAACATCTTCATCGTCTTGGTTCTTTCGGTAAAGTCACGTAGAAGGGAAATATTAAAATAATAAAAATAAAACATATTAAAATAAAATATTTTATTATGTTTAATTTTTATTTATTTTTATTTTATTATTTCCCTTCTACGTGACTTTACCGAAAGAACCAAGAAGATGAATCCCTGCAGTCACGAAAGCTTTAAATCGAAAAAGAAACATCTTCAAGTGACTACGAGTGAGTGAGTGAGCGTGTGACAGATTGCGTTATGTGCGCGCATCTAGGCAGCGCCAGCAGAATGGATGATGTGGCGTTGTTGGCGTTAGTGTCCGCTAACCAACGCGTAACCATGCATCCCTTTGTCCCCATAATTCCGTGATGTGGCTCAAGTTCGAACTGCCTCTCTTATACACTGCGAAGGGCCGTATCGTGTACACAACAACCGCCATTCCCCACTAAGTGGCGGTGACGTCTCCACGACGCTTGTGCCAGGCTATGTGCACCTTGAGGCCACGTGACCACACGAACACACACACACACGGCTGTGAAAGCAGCCATTGTTCATGCAAAGCGCGTTGTCGAGACTCGGAGTCGAGGGCTTTATGGTTGAGTCTCGACGTTTCGGTTGGACAGCCTCCATAAAACAGATTCCACAATTACGCCCGTGTGTCTTTATCGAACCTGTAGCTTCTTGTACTTTGTACGGTCATATTGTTAGGTTTTTTCGGTAAAGTCACGTAGGTAAAACATTAAAATTAATAAAAGTAAAATAAAATGTTTTACCTACGTGACTTTACCGAAAAAACCTAAGAATATGAATCCTTGCAGTCACGAAAGCTTCAAATCTAGAATTTGTACGGTCATTTGTCAATCCACTGCTGGATGAAGTCCCTCTCACACCCGACTCCAACGCTGTGTCGGTCATGGGGTTTATTTGACCATACTTCACCGCGCTGGTCAGTGCGTGTTTGTGAAGGGTGGAAGGTGCCCACCCAGTGGGTGGGAGGAGCCCAGGGCAGGTGAGGTTATCACTCGCCACTGATGTTGTAGCCATGGCCAGCACTCGAACTTATGTCGCGGTATTCAAGGAGTACGCGCGTGCTCACCTCTGCGCTGCCGCATTATATCGGGATATCATGTTACCTGTACAACTTTAGAATTAAAACTCGTGTTCCGTCGGTATCATTATACACTGCTTGTTATCTGCCACGCAATATCAAGCTTTATGTCCGTATAAGAGACGCGGTTATTTTGTTACAATTCATGTATGTGTATGTGTCAAAACGGCATTGAACATCGTTTAGTACGACTGTAATTGTTTGCAGTACATTAGCTAACGCAGCCCTGAATACTCTAACAGGCAAAGTGTTTTAAACATCACTTATCCAGGCAATACGTCAATGGGAAACTTAATATTAATCCACTACAACGTGATGTTCTGTAACTATTCTGTACGACATAATTGGTATCTTGTCATCAAAGATTATTTAAACTTTGCAATTACGATAAGTGACTTTCACTATCGACCTAATTTATTGTGATTATACAAAACCACGATGCTTAACGTGGCCACCTATCGTGCACAGAACCGCATAAATTCGGGGCCACGTAAACCAAACACTTTTCTAAACATTGAGCATCATTTTTATGTCAAACACTACTCACAAATAATACGCACACACGAACATCGGCCAAACATCACAACGCATGATCCTCATGAATAATAGTATTGAAGATCAGCTCGTCTCTCTCAGAAAAATACAATGATGCATCTATCGTGTATTCTCTGTATTATAAGACCCACGTATTCCCCTGCACATGAATTGTAAAGTAAACGTTGTGGGTGCGTCTTATAATCCGGTCGGTGTGTGTATGACCAAATTCGCCCAATAAGACGCTCCCAAAACACACAAGGAATTGTAATAGTAATAGGTTTTTACCCTTTTATCTGGCACCAAAACTGACACCTTTATACAAGGGATCATGTTTACAATAACCACAACACAAGCAGTCAAAATGCAAACAAAAAGAGACAACTCTGATAATGATATGCACTGTCCTTGAAATTGATTTGTTCTACACCCGAGACGGCTTTTCTTAGAGCCTAATCTCCACTGGTGTTGGACCAGATGACGCCAAAACACACAAATAATTGGTTGGTCATACTACGTTTTTAGGAGCGTCTTGATTTCCGGAGCGACTTATGATCCGGAAAACACGCGGTAATCACCATTAATAAGGGGGTGTGCAATGCCCGCGTTAGTGGCAGTCGTGTATTCAAGCAACAGTTGAAATTCACATCTTTCCAACACCGCGTTCCATATGAACACGTGGCAAGGTCACCCTGCGGAGTTGCTCCGAGACTCTGCGGCACACTGCAACTGCAGCGAGCGTTGGCCGCTTCTGCTCGCCTTGCCGGTTCGACTCCCGTTACGAGCCCTGCCTTGTTGTTTGGTCCCATCAGTGCAGTTGTGGTTGGGACTCGCATCCACCGCAGAGGTGAAGAGGTTCACTCCCTCGAACTCCCCACCCGATGGGTATAAGTATACGCAGTATATGTCTGTATGCAATATACACACGGGACTCGTTAATGGCCATTTGAGTTCGCGGTGCATTCCCAGCGGCTTTATATCCAACCCGATATTTTATGGAACGCTACCAAACTGGCTTAGAGCAGCGATTGTCGGCGGAAAGCACTACCACTGGAGTACAAAGTACAGCCCACCTTGAGTCATCTGATATTATTGTATTGTACCCTATATTCCTATCATCCTGCGAACAGGTTTATGCAACATCGGATGCATGGACTCACCGAGGCGGATGGGGCTGGGTGCCGAAATAATTCCCGTGAACAGCGTTCGGGGACTCAGCGCTGCGCACAGCTCCGCATCTGGGTCGTGGTGTCGCAATGTTGAGCAGCAGCACGCAGCAACACGCAGCAGCACACGCAGCAGCACGCAGCAGCACACGCAGCAGCACGCAGCAGCACACACAGCAGCAGCACGCAGCAGCACGCAGCAGCACGCAGCAGCACGCAGCAGCACGCAGCAGCACGCAGCAGCACGCAGCAGCACGCAGCAGCACGCAGCAGCACGCAGCAGCACGCAGCAGCACGCAGCAGCACGCAGCAGCACGCAGCAGCACGCAGCAGCACGCAGCAGCACGCAGCAGCACGCAGCAGCACGCAGCAGCACGCAGCAGCACGCAGCAGCACGCAGCAGCACGCAGCAGCACGCAGCAGCACGCAGCAGCACGCAGCAGCACGCAGCAGCACGCAGCAGCACGCAGCAGCACGCAGCAGCACGCAGCAGCACGCAGCAGCACGCAGCAGCACGCAGCAGCACGCAGCAGCACGCAGCAGCACGCAGCAGCACGCAGCAGCACGCAGCAGCACGCAGCAGCACGCAGCAGCACGCAGCAGCACGCAGCAGCACGCAGCAGCACGCAGCAGCACGCAGCAGCACGCAGCAGCACGCAGCAGCACGCAGCAGCACGCAGCAGCGCTTTTGCAGACACCACGGGCCACTGCGGTGTGTCGGAGTGCGCGCGCGCGTGCACATGAGTGAGCGTCTTTGCGGGGAGCGGTGGTGCAGCGGTTAGCGCTACGCCGCGCTACGAACCCGGCGACCCGAGTTCGATTCCCGCTCACGGCGAACACCCGGTGAGGATTATATGAACCGGTCCTGGGCCTCCCCTAGGTCGACTCAGCCTCAAATGAGTACCTAGTGCTTCGTATAAACATCGCCACGAGGGAGATAAAGGCGGCCAGGCGTGATGCTGGCCATCCACCCCCTCGTGTGCCGTGCGGCCCTCTTTACAGGTGCTCGCTAAACAGCACTTGTCCCAACAGTCTTGTAAAGGTTACGCGGGGGATCGTTTTGCATTTTCAGCGTCCGTGCGTGTTTATAAAAACGCATGGGCTGGCTGTCAATGCACGACAGTAAGATGTAAGTCGACCATGTGAGTGCACACAGCACGTACAATGTACAGCCGTCTGTCAATCTTCTGCTCGATGAAGGCCTCCCCAAGCCGTGCCGTTCCTGCGGAATGTTTCGCCATCCTTCCACGCTGGCCAGTGCTGGTTGGCGAAGAGGATGGTGTCCCAGACAGTCGATCGCCACTGACGATGCCGCTGTAGCCTTGAGCGGTAATTACCGCTGAGTGGACCTAGGGGAGGCCCGGGACCGGTGCAGATAATCGTCACTGGTGGTGGCCATGAGCGGGAATCGAACTCGAGTGGCCACGTTCGTAGTGCAGCGCGCTGACCGCGACACGACGCACACGTACATCTTAGTCGCTGGGTTTGTAGCGCAGCGCGCTAACCACTGCGCCACCGCTCCCCACACGCGCACACACAAAGACAACATCACACACAAAATCGCAACTACACACACGTGCACGTACACACAATCTCGCCCACACACACGTGCACGTACACACAATCTCGCCCACACGGACACGTGCAACACACGCCGGGTTTGTAGCACAGCGTGCTAACCACTGCGCCACCGCTCCCCACACACACGCACACACACACACACGCAAACACACACTCACACAGTGTAAGTGACGAATGTGTTGATGGTTTTGTTGCTCTTAGTTGTGCTTGTGCACCACCACCAAAGCAGAATCATCGCAGATGTTGCATTACCCAATACCGTGCATTCCACTACCGTCAGGGAGACCTGAATTGAATGAGTATACAGGACAAGAACATTCTTCATAATATATAAATTCTTAATAATAATAATAATACGTGTTATAATTATCATATCTCTGTAGACTATAAAATGGCAGAGGGATTCGCTCCTTTGTCAACTGGCTCCATCGTTTCACCGCACGACAGGCGAGTTACTTGGTTCACTGATGATGACGATGATGATGTTCAAACTCGTTCGTTTCTTCAGAGTCTAGCAAGACGAGACTGGCAGTGGTTTAAGAAGTTTAGACGAACCTTGTGAGTCGAATGAATGAGTACACGTTCACCGTGGCCAATGTGTCAAACTATACATTTCTTTAGTTTGTAAATCGTTGTAATGTGAAGTCGCGCTAAGTGTTCTGTTATCAGGAGTGATGAGTCAGTGCGGGTCTCTGTGTGGATATGCGTAGCGACCCCGACCTCCAATCTCCACCTATCAAGGGCACTTTGATCGCGTCTTTTCACCGTGTTTCTTCGTAGACCTGCTATAGCCACCAGGCTTTGTCTGCTTTACATCGCCATTGGCGTCATACTCCACGGGAGACGAATCTACTCGGTGCTCACAGTGATCTCGTTAAGTGCTTACCACGGAACAAACACAGACTTTAGAAGCACGTCTTGATATTCCTTTCGGAGTAAATCTAATTCATCTTTTTTTTTGGGGGGGGGGTCAATTTCCAACTGTAGGTTTTGGTCTTTTAAGAACACTTAATAGCATGAGCCAGACTTAACGTTTAAAACACATGTCAGCTCTCTAACGCTTATAGAACATTTTACATCACTCAGTCACCATCTCCCTTCTGTATGCGAGAAGCAAACTTTCTGTCCAGAAAGTCTGCATGTCGATTCAAAACTTCGCTTCGCAGTAGTCTCGTTTCACGCATTAATCTTGTCCCGACCAATTGTTGTTTTGTATTTTTTGTTATTCTCAATGAAGAGAATTATGAAAAGATGAACGAGCGCAGCGAGCGGTATTGCCACATTGCCTGTCGGACAACGAACCTCAGAAGGTGTACGTGCCAGAAACAACTTTGTTAAACCCTCCTCTGTATAAAAATCCTTGTTCATGCACTGCCACCGGCGTTCGTCGCGTGGCAATCAATCTGAGATTTTAATGGTCGCAGCCGGATAAGCCCAAATCAATTAAACAAATAGACCACATTGTAATGCGTGCGCTTGTGTAATCATTCAACCAATAAACTCGATTGATTTAAGAACCCGGCTTAACCCAGGGCATCTCTGAAACCCAGATTTGAACCCAGAATCTCAGCGGTGGCCGCCTTCAACCCCCAAGCCATCCCAAGCCGGTCCCACTTCTGGAAACTAAATTTATTTAACGCCTTCAATAATAAAAACCCAACACATTAAGGTCTCACTCCAATTGCCTAATCAACGTGTAACGATGACTCCGTCGGCGTTAATTGCCTGCTCCACCGGTGAACATCATGGGGCTCATATCGCTGAGGGTCCCGAGTGAAAGAAAGGAGGGCACCACTACAATCGTCTCGCATCACGACTGCTCCCACAGGTCACGGCTGGCCTCGTGTGCCATCGGTAAATACAATGCGGTCATAATATCACGAAATAGATTAGCGCACGCATGCCCGCAGTCATTTGTCGCAGGATTATAATCAAGGGTTTTGTTTTTGTATTATTAAACGAGAAGGCATGTCCTGCTACAGACGGGGTTATCTTCAGTTTAACACGTAGGCTTTCGCGACCAATATTATTCATAATATAGGTTTTTGGGTTTAGATCGCGTTATTTATAAATGTGTCGTAACCCTCCACCACCCTACACGGCCGAACAGTAAAAAATGTGTCACGTTTTTTCAAAGGACAAAGCAATTCACTTCTTTAGCCCCAACGGTGTGTTGAAGAGAGAATCAACAGCATTTTTAAATGTATTACTGGCCAAGACTAATTAGAGAATCTATTGAAATTGAGAGAAACAGAAATAACTTCAATCGCTCTGACAGCTACAGGCTTAGTGCGGCCTGGAAGTGTATTATTAAATAAACACAATTACAATTCCTTATAAAAGAAACAAATACCAATGAATAGCAATTGAATGATTACCAATCTATATAATTACAATACCCTCCCCCTCTCTTTGCCTCGAATCACTGCACCAGGTTGAATTAAATGATGTCGTCACCCTGCTGCTGCTGCTCTATTTAAGACTGGGAGCAACAGGAGAGCTTCACCATTCTTGCCCGATGAAGCTGATTGCAATTATACTCTTAAGTTTTTTCGGTAAAGTCACGTAGGTAAAAATAAATAATAATAATAATAATAAAAGAGTATGAATCCTTGCAGTCACGAAAGCTTCAAATCTAGAACTGATTGTAATTACCAGCGAAACGTCGTACTACTCAAATTTTAAAATGATGTTGATTCTCTCTTCAACACACCGGTGGGCTAAAGAAGTGAATTATACCATTGGAACCTCCTTTGCCTTTTGGCGTCATCTGGTCCAACACCATGTGAGACTAGGCTCTAAGAAAAGCTGTCTCGGGTGTGGACCAATCAATTTCAAGGACATTGCATACATTATCAGAGTTATGTTTTTTGTTTGCATTCCGACCGCAGGTATTGTGGTCAATGCAAACATGACTCCTTGTAAAAAAAGGTGTCAGTTTTGTTGCCAGATAGAAGGGTAAAAAAAACAATTATCGAAGTGAATTATTTTGTCCTTTGAAAAAACGTGACACTTTTTTTGCTGATTGGCCGTGTCGGGTGGTGGAGGGTTATCTTCTCCATCAGCTCCATCCCTCGTCTGCTGACGACTCTCAAACACTCACCACACACTCACCACACACACGACTCTCTCCTAACACTCAGAAGTTTATCGACCCCCAACACCACGACACGAATACACCGCACCACGACATTGCACGACTACACCACGCCACTACACTGCATCACATCACTAAAGCCAACACCTGAAATATACAATACATCCCTACACTACATCACCAAAGTACACCACTTGTATACACTACCACACCGTTTCTTCACGGGACTTTTGAACACTTTACCACACAACTATCAACTTCAATGTTATACTTGTTCACTTGTTTCACACTCATTCACCCATTCCTTCATCATTTACTTATGTATCTCTCACACAATCATGCCTCTCATTCATTCTCACCCATTCTCACCCATTCCTCCCTCACTTAAACCTCTCGATCCGTTCATTCACTCATTTACCCTTCTCATCTACAGACGTTTTATTCGGACGAACAGCAAAATATTTGATCTTGATTTCAAGCTTTCGTGATTTTACATTGCACGTGAGGGATTTTAGGGCCAGTTGTTGAATTTCACAACACATATGACGACAGTTGTGAGATTTAACAAAAAAGTTATTGAAGAAAATGGCTATAAGTCTTCCCTCATTCAATCGCTTAATTTTCTCCTTCATTCTTACCTCATTCACTAATACCTCTCATTCATTCTCACTCTTACCTCATTCAATCACTAATTTAAATTACTCATTCTCATTTAATTAAATCACTAATCCCTCTAATTATTACCTCGTGCACTAATTATCTTGTTCATTCTTTACTCATTCAATGAATCATTCCAACCAGCAGCTCCCACCAAGCTCCCTGATGCTCTCCTATGACTTCCTGGTCCAGCCGTTGCCTTGGACACCGTTGCTAGGGACACCGTTGCTAGGGACACCGTTGCTATGGACACCGTTGCCAGGGACGCCTGTCGCTAGGCCGACGGTTGGCCCTCGCGACAAGCAGAGAGACATTTGATTTCCTAAAGCGCATAAGCTCGTTAGCGTCAAGGGGGATTTGAATTACGTAGTCCACATAACTCGGCAACGCGTGGATTGTAGAATATATTTTTTTAAATCTTACACACCCTCAGACGAGGGGCTTTAAAACGATCCCAAAAATTTGTGCGAGTAGCTATATAAAAAAAATAGGATTTGTATAACGTTTAAAAAAAAAGTCATGCGAACAAGCAGGGGCTGGGATTTTACGAATAAAAATAATTGTGTGAGTTCACTCCAAGCCAATGTGTTATCCTTGCCTCTGTCCTCACTGTGATAGAGGCAGTTCTTAATAATCATCTACAGCCTCGCTTGGGAGTCGGCTGGCTTGAAGGCGAGATAATCTAGGCAGGCTCCGAGTCCGGATAATCTGTATTAGGCGATACTTTTCACGAGAGCATAAGTTAAGCTTATCCAGAATAATCCTATAGTATTGTTTCCACATATTCACATGATGGATGTGGCGTGCCAAATTAATTCCCCATAACTGAGTTCCGAACTGTTTGCGATAAAAATTAAGCGCTGTGAAAATGTCATATTCATATTCTAATTGGCGTTGTTTTGAGACTTGAGATGGGTCCTGGTATGACCTCGTGGAAATTTACTCATTATATGAACTAATTGACTCATTCTAGTTTTAATAATATTATCTTGATATAATTTTAGATTTGAAGCTTTCGTGACTGCAAGGATTCATACTCTTAGGTTTTTTCGGTAAAGTCACGTAGGTGAAAAAATTATGTAATAATAATAATAATAAAAAAAAAATTAAATAATAAAATAATAATAAATGAAAATAACTCAATTAAATCACTACGTGATTTGACGGAGGCTTGTGTTGCTTCTGAAATGTCGTGATTTAATTTAGTTATTTTCATTTATTATTATTTTATTTTATTATTATTATATATATTTTTTATTTACGTGACTTTACCGAAAAAACCTAAGAACTAATTGACTCAATTTATACCTGACATTAAAAAACGAATTCATCATCAGCTATGATCAATCTATTGTCAAGCACTCGACATTATTTAAAATAACCAGGGCAGGCTCTGGAGGTATCGGGTTGGATGGTTCAAGCAGATCTGTGCAACCTCCTACCCCACTTTGGAAGTGGCCATGGGACTGCAGTACAGCAAGTGGGATGCAGGGTGTTCCCCTCCTGTGCGTGGTGGATTTTCTCCAGGCACAGGACTCTGATTTCCTCCCCACGTGTCAAACATCATCTCCACATCTCCACATATATATAAAAGGCAAAGTTGTGATTTTGTGCGTCTGTTTGAAATGTTTAGCGTACTTCCCGACATGCAAAAAACTTGAAATTTGCCATGTGGGTACTTTCCAGACTGTACACCATGCACGAATTATAAAAATACACTTTTGGTTTTTTTTGGAGGAGGGGGGAGCTCAATAATGCATAGATTGTTTGCACGGCAAGTGAACTGTGACGTCACATCTGTCACGTGACCCGCGCACGTGGAAGCGTGACGCGTTGTAGTGTAGCGGGTAGCGCGCTGCGCTACGAACCCGGCGACCCGAGTTCGATTCCCGCTCACGGCCACCACCGGTGACGATTATTTTAACCGGTCCTGGGCCTCCCCTAGGTCGACTCAGCCTCAAACGAGTAACTGGTGTGGTGTGTGAACATCGCCACTGGGGAGACAATGGCGGCCGGGCGTGGTTAATCCAAGCCCCGGGCGAAGCCGGGTAGTAAAGCTAGTTTTTAAATACATAGTTATTATTTTTTTTTAGTGCAGGAGCCTCTTGCGTAAGTAGCACGTTGCATTGTTACGCAAATAAATAATATCACACTTGTTTACATGGCATTGTCCAAACATCCCAATTCACAACGGAGCTGAAAATTACCCTTAAGGCTCTGCAGCGTTTCTGGATAAACAAACAACAGGATTATTGTTGTTATTGTTTAGGGTTGTTTGTATTCACGCTGGCGTTCGTGTTATGGCCAGCGGAGCAAATTAAACGATGCCTTAGCCCAAGTCAAACAAACATGAGAGTTGAGAAACGTTATAGGGAAATCCACCAACATCAACACGTGAATTATTTCAAGAACTACTGCAGTATTTGATTCGTAACGACGGTGGCGTTGCGTGGTTGATGGGGGGGGGGGCTCTCTGAGGGGGCCTCGCCCTCCTCTTCGTATCCCGGGGCCTGGACCCCCCTTCGGCTCCTGTGCAGTTGCACCGCCTGCACTCTTGCTACTGACCTACGAGCACACCCCCTTAACGTGCAGCGTTTAAAGACACCGTCGTGCGTCGTCTCTTTATCAGTCCAAAACGCAAAATATTCACGAATATCAGCCACCATAAATCCACTGCTGGATGAAGGCCTCCCCAAGTCGTTTTTTGCAATCCAACCCATCTATCGCGTGCTTGAGATTTCATTGAATGGCTCCTTCCCGTCCATGGACGGGGCCTTCTCTCTCGGCTCATCGGCTGCCACTCCGTCCAAGGGGATCTATTCTCAACCAGTCGTCCGTCATCCCTTCGGTGCGTTACTTGGCCCACTCACGTTTGCTGGCTGGCAGTGCGCTGCGAAAAGCGCTCTTCGCCAAACTCGTATCGAATTAAAATCGTAAAATCATTTTCGTATTGCCCCCTCTGGTCGGTAGAGAGGGACCCCTAGTGGCGAGAAGTCGGGTGCCGTCGCATTTTTGCGGAATTTTTTAAAAAACTATTATTTGGAGTAAAGTGTGCACGTGCAAGCCCTTGGGTGTCATTCCACTGCTGGATGATTGCTTCCTCCACGCCGTGCGGGTCACAGGGGTTGTATTTCACCATACTTCATCATTCTGGTCGCTGCGGGTTGGTACTTACGCAGGATGTGTAAATTCTCCGATATGTCGATATTCAGTGATCGACTCTCTTTTTTCACGCGATGATGAATGTACACACGGCCACACGTGGCTGCAGTGGACCACGTAAACCTATCGTATTCCACTTTACATTCCAAAACTATTTTAAAACAAATATATTCCTGAACAGCGCGATGCATGCACATTGATCCCGGCCGCCTAGGTTCGAGTTCTAGCGAAGGATAAGAGTAGCAAGATTTTTCTGAACCTGTCGTGGGCCTCTTTTAGGTTGACTAAGCCTTAAATGAGTAACATGGTGTGTGTGTGTCAGTCGACCCGTGGCACCTGCTGGGTCTGCCGCGTGGCCTCCTGCCAGCGGGCGTTCGACACTTCACCTGATAGCCTCAAGGTGCACATGGCCTGGCACAAGCGTCGTGGTGACGTCACCGCCACTTAGTGGCGAATGTTTGTTGTTGTTGAGCTGTGTACGTGACCTCGGCAATGACGAGATGAAGGCGTCCAGATCTAAAGTTATGACCTCCCCACACTTTCAAGTGCCAGAGCCGACCTCAAACGATGCTCGCACTTGCCCCCGGTAGCCTATAGAGTTAGCTGGGGAAATCTACTTGATTACTGTATCATTTACTTGATACAGTAAATTTAGCTGTGACGGTCCCACCTGATGACGGAGACTTGTGTTGCCTCCGAAACGTCGTGATTTATAATTTTATTTATTTATTTTTCCCTACGTGACTTTACCGAAAAAACCTAAGAGTAAAGACAAAGATCCCCCGTATAGCCTTAGCAAACTGTTGGGGCAAGTGCTGTTAGCGAGCACCTACAAAGGCCGGCAAGGCGCACGAGGGGTGGGTGGCCAGCACCATGCCCTGTCGCCTTTGTCTCCCCTAGTGGAAATGTTTTTTTACAAATAGCACGAGATAGTCATTTGAGACTGAGTTGACCTAGGGCAAGCCCAGGACCGGTTCAGATAATCGTTACTGGTGTTGGCCATGAGCAGGAATCGAACTCGAGTGGCCACGTTCGTAGTGCAGCGCGCTGACCGCGACACGACGCACACGTACATCTTAGTCACTTGTAAGAAACTCTGGAAGTAACAGAGATGGACTGAAAATACTGTATTTAATTTAAATACGTATATGAATCATTGGTAAAAAAATATTCCCCTCCAAATGTCAGATTAGTGCGACCAAAATGCAGCGACGGATCAATATGGTTCGCTGGCCGTGTTAAAAGTGGCGAGGAATTGCGTAGCTGCGGGCCGAGTGAAATAAATCCACGGGACGGGTTGCTGCCCTGAGTTGCACGCATGTATGAGTGTTAAACTTCTTTCGCACCGTACGTTAGCCAACCGTGCTAATCGGAGGTGCGGGTGAAGGACAACAAACGAAACACACACAAAAAGCAGTGCTAAAGAAATGAGTGTTCAAACCTGTGTCAATTATTTAAAAAAAATTTGCCCTTCGGTGCGAGACGCACGGCTCGGGGGAGTCGTCGTCTTCATTCAGAGCATGACGTGGCTGCCACCTGCCCTCTCGCTACGTACGCGTGTTGTTCCTTGAACTTCTTTCGCGCCGTACGTTAGCCAAACGTGCTCATCGGAGGCGCTTTGGTATCGCGACCGTAGCCCACGTTGTGCGTGTCCAGCCAGCTCTGCGTACAGCTGTCAATCAAACCTTGGAAGACAGAAACCGCTCCCAGTGAAGTCGTCAGCGAGGACCTCGTGGTCTGTGAAGAGTTGGTGACAATTCGACCGCATTGACTCTTTTCCCCCACGCCCGTTCTATTCAGATCTTTGTCAATCCACTGCTGGATGAGGGCTCCACCCCCCCCCCCCTGCCTCCCCACAAGATGTGCGGTTTGTTGTTTTCTGGGTTACTTCGCCATACTTCCCCATTTTGGTCAATACGGTTTGCCACTTAAGTAGGATGTGTCGCAATGAAAAAAAATCGATTGCTTTTTAAATCCTTTATATTAAGTTCACTTGCTTGCTTGCTTGCGCGCTTACGACCGTGCAAATCTTTCGGTCGTTTTTTATCCCACTTCCCGTGATCCAATCGAGCTGACATTTTGCACACAGACTCGTTGTGCGTGACAATTTATTTTCGTGAACATTTTTTTTCCAAAATTACCAATTGCTTAATGGTGGCAGGCAATCATCTGACCCATAGGTGGCAGCCATCTCAAGCCAGAGGACGAGAGGACTCTAGCCGCCACGCATATAAAAGATTTATAGTGAAAAACTTTGTTTTTACGGGTTAATTTACGTTGCGATTAATATATAGCTGCCACTAGTGGCTGCAGTGGACCACATAAAATCATCCCGTACAGCTGAACATTCGAATAAAAAATACATATCTTCCTTCACAACACGACTTGATGCAATCGCATTGATCGCGGCCACCTAAGTTCGATTCCCAGCGATGGAAACCAGTAGCAAGATGTGTCTGGACTCTCTGGCACGTACGGGTTGGTCAAAAAAACAATGTTGTTTGTTGGGTTAGGAACTGGTGGCTCAGATATAGATCGCCACTGACGTTATCCGTGATCGGCAATTGATCTTCTGTCGTTAGAAATGCGCTAACCACTGTCCCACCACTCCCCCTCCCCTCACAATATATACTGCATGTATACAAATAAAGTGGCTAACATAGCAGTCAGCATCGGCTACATCTTACACGTTACACCCAAATGCGGTAGACGGGTGTCGTTCGCTTTCTCTCGGCTTTGGCGTCACACTCCGTGGGAGCTGAGTTGATTCACTGATACGCGATAATCGCACAGGCACACACAAGTGTTTGGAAAAAGACTCTCTGGCAACTGCCTGATATTGCTGGTTGTAACTGCCGGCGAAACGTCGCACCCGATTGTTAAATGTCGTGGCTCGCTCTCCAACGTTGGCGGTGCCGCTGAATCAGTGATGACGTCCGTACGTTTGTTCACGTGACATCGTTAATACCTGGCTGTGTCGGGTGGAGGAGGGTTTACGACACACGTATTACTTATGCGATCTGACCCAAACAAATTAATTGTGAATCGGACGCTGTCTTTCCGACAGCCCTGTTCTTCACCTGAGGACGGCTGCTTGCGTTGTGGCCGAAACGTCGTGAGAATTGTATTTTATTATGTTTTATTTTTATTATTTTATTATTTCCCTTCTACGTGACTTTACCGAAATAACCAAGAAGATGAATCCCTGCAGTCACGAAAGCTTTAGATCGAAATCTTAAATCAGTTCGTGTAGAATTCTCAGCTGACTTCCTATTTTTTTTTACCAGGTAAGGCCCACTAAACGATACATATCTCTTTTTCAGAAGCGACCTGGCCACAAATTATAGCTCAACGAAGTGGCGGTCCATCACGTGAAATTTTAAAAGTAGACAAACACTCTGAACACGTGTTTCTAAATGTAGAGAGAAAACCGAAGGACCCAGAGAAAAATCCATGCGGCAACGGGGAGAGAGAGACACGCAAACTCCAAATATATAGCAGCAGGCGTCAGGGTCGGGATCAAACACACGACCTCTTGTGCACCAGGCGAGGTAGTTAACATCTCCTAGCCAGCGTGATAATGATGGTGATGAGAGAGCCACGTAAACTACAAATATACAGCAGCCGGCGTCAGGATCGGGATCGAACCCACCGACTTCCTGTGCACCAGGCGAGGTAGTTAACATCTCATAGCCAGCGTGATAATGATGGCGATGAGAGAGAGACACGCAAACTCCAATTATACAGCAGCAGGCGTCAGGGTTGTGATTGAACCCACCATCCTACTGAATATAAAGCCAGGCAGTTAACATCGAGACTATTTAAGCATTTTGGTGTTTACAATTAAATAAGCAATTTGGTGATGATGGTGCTGCTGCATTGGCAGTGGTGCACAAGTACAAACAACAACAATAATTATTATTATTATAATAACGCAACGCATACGTCAATAACACAGGGGCATATAGAGAGGCCACAGCGAAATAGTCGCTTGTCTGTCTTCCTATTGCCATTAACGTCGTCTATTTTATATATAAATTCATTTTACGGCCACAGTGGTATTGATGAATGTGTTGAGTTTTGTTGTTTTGTTACTCTGTATCGGTGTTCGGACTTTTCTCGATACTATAACAAGCATAAGCACGTGTCCTCTCGCCCTCCTCGAACAATCATTAACACGTTCAGTGTTCGGTCACGCTCATCCATGTGTAGGAAAATTGCATTTAATAATAATACAATTTAACCGATCCAAACATAATTGTATCATTGATACGGCATTTTAATATCGTAGCGGATAAACTGTTTTGTTGACAACGTTACTAAAAACAACATAATTTACGTTAGACTTTTGGTTGAAACCCCAATTCTTGTAATCTAATTAATCAAACGATAGCACACATACGAGGGTATTTGGCGAACCTGTTTTTAGATACTTGCAAGAGAGTGGCAGACCGCTGCTCAGAGTTTGTGGAATCCAACAACAACTTCTGTACAGC
The DNA here is from genome assembly GCF_964198595.1 of Lampetra fluviatilis. Lineage (NCBI taxonomy): Eukaryota > Metazoa > Chordata > Hyperoartia > Petromyzontiformes > Petromyzontidae > Lampetra > Lampetra fluviatilis. The sequence goes on from NC_136292.1 coordinate 3,668,376, forward strand.
ATTCTGAGTATTTTCAATACGACAGTAATCCAGTAAACGTGGTAACGATGAAGACAACGTTGGTACGTGACCGGAATCATCGGAGCAACGTTGGGCCCAAAAGTTGGTCGAACGTTCGCTTTAACATTGACCCAACGTTGGTCCCCATGATGTTCCACGTGTTCTGGGAGACTGCTCCAAAGGTGCGGTGTGACAGCAGCGTTGGTTTAATGACATTTCCGGTCGTGGGAAATGTCAGAGCAGCTGAAATGTACCGGCACGTGACAGTGCAGGGAGGTAATGCGTGTGGTCCCTCACTCGGACGTGTGTTTGAGTGATGCTCAACCATTAAAAATGGAGAGAGTCGGCGAAAAAAAAAAACGGGGATGGAAATGTAAAAGCAGATGTCTTGAAATAGTAGCGTGCGTGTCTTAAACATGATACATCTGCCATTAAGGGGATTAACAACACCGACGCGTACGTGTGGCAGAGGGAATCTGAAAACTGGGAGTAAGTTAAATTCCCTTCTCGTTACATCGCAGGATGGTTTAGCGATATCGCTACGGATCGGGAAGACATTCATCCAGCGGTGGATCGATTGAATGGTCGTGACTGACGGTCATGAATTCACTCCGCTTTCAGATGGAATAACAGTGCAACCTTTAACGCAGACATCACGCGTTATTGGCAGCGAGAAAGAGAAAACCTGTTGTTGAAGACACTGATGTGAGTGAGTGTGTACACACGCGTCTAAGCTGTTGCTGGCTATATCGAGGATGTGAGCCACACTTGGAAGCATCTCGCACTGCATTCCCTCGACGCCCTCTCTGTTACATCTCCTCGAGCCGCCTCGTGTTGTACTTTGGAAAACATCGCGTACGAAAATAATTACCAATGTTACACTTTAAACGGACGCTGTATTCGGAGTGCGCTTGGGGGGTTTCTCGATAGACTCCCGGGTCTCGCTTTCACGCGTGTAACACGAAATCGTCCATTAATTAATGCGCATATATATAATGTGCTATGAAGCAGGGCAATTTTGCAGAAACATCGCCTATTATATGTCGATGTCCTTTTTAAGGCTACACAAAGACGAAGTATATTCTTTGGGTCTTTCGGCAAAGTTACGTAGATATGTTCAAAGAAAATAATACAAAATCTACAACGTTTCGATCGCAATACAAGCGGTCGTCATCAGCCCCCCCCCCTTTTTCCTGATGACGATCGCTTGTGTTGCGATCGAAACGTCGTAGATTTTTTTGTTATTTTCTTTGAACCTATCTACGTGACTTTACCGAAAGACCCAAAGAATATTAATTCAAGCAGTCACGAAAGCTTTAAGTCAAGATGTGGTGAAGTATGTTAAAGTTTGGTGAAGTGTGGTGAAGTGTGGTGAAGTTTGGTGAAGTATGGTGAAGTATGGTGAAGTGTGGTGAAGTGTGGTAAAGTTTGGTGAAGTGTGGTGAAGTTTGGTGAAGTATGGTGAAGTATGGTGAAGTGTGGTGAAGTATGGTGAAGTGTGGTGAAGTTTGGTGAAGTATGGTGAAGTGTGGTGAAGTGTGGTGAAGTGTGGTGAAGTATGGTGAAGTGTGGTGAAGTGTGGTGAGGTGTGGTGAAGTATGGTCAAACAACGCCCGTGACCGACAACGGCGTGTGGATATATTCACCCAGCAAAGGGATTCACAAAGCCTGAAGTTAACACGCACGGGACTGTATATAAGCATAAACGAACCACTTACGAACTAAGGTGACAACCGGAAGATGTCAGTACAGCCATGCACTCACTTCCCATATACGTGTGTGTGTGTACATATAGTTTGTGAATGCGTTGGGCCAGTCTGTGGATTTAATCCATCTGTGCGGAGTGTTGAGTCGTTATCACCTCGTTTTCGTGGTGGGTTTTTCTCGGGGCACTCCAGATTTCCATCCCACACCAAGCCAAGGCAGTCAATTCGTGATGTTGACCAAGCGTTCAACACCCAGGACCTTCTTGATCAAATAGTCTCAAGACTCGATGAAGACTTTCGTTGGTAAATCATTGTCATCGTTATTATCATTTAGATTAGGCACCGAGTAAAAGTCGGAAATTAGATACTGAGTGCTGTCGGGGTTAATAAAAGTCATGCCTGGTCTATATGCATCTGTAGAAATAAAAAAACAATCAATAAGTTGAGCGAATTGAATTGTAACTCTATCCACAAAACCGACAAGTTATTTGTTTTCAAGATACGCCACATCACGCTTACGCGATGCATACGAATATAACACATCGCTAGGAATTGTGTTAATACAATCATTCTAAAATTTTGATTTAAAGCTTTCGTGACTGCAGGGATTCATATTCTTGGTTCTTTCGGTAAAGTCACGTATTGTTTAATATTTGTATTATTTTATTATTTCCCTTCTACCAAGAATAACAATCATTCTAATTTTATACGTACGCTTTCACGATTGAATGTCATGATTCATAATCGTTTTTTTTTTGGGTTAGGTCGTGAAAAAAATGTGTGTCGTACACCCTTCTCCACCCATAATGCCACGTAAATAAAACGCGCCGAATGTATTCCAGCCCGCAGCGTGCTGCTTCAGCAGCGCTACCGGCACGGATGGAGGTTTACAACACGCGTTGTGGACACGACCTCACCCAGAAGAAACCAATTGTGAATCAAAGTAATTGTAACTAATTACTTAGCTTGATGCTGGGTAAACAGAGATGGGGGCTAAGCGGTGTACGTCTTTGAAGACAATATATCGCTCCATTGCAGTAGGAACGCGGGCAGTCGCGCATCCACTATCTTGCAAAGGTACTGCACATCAATGCACAAAGACAAAGATCCCCCGTATAGCCTTCATAGACTTGTGGGACAAGTGCTGTTAAGCGAGCACCTATGAAGGCCGGCACGGTACACAAGGGGGGGGGGTGGGTCACCAGCACCACGCCCGACCGCCTTTGTCTCCCCCCAGTGGCGATGTTTTTACACACTGCACCAGGTATTCATTTGAGGCTGAGTCGACCTAGTGGAGACCGAAGACCGGTTCAGATAATCGTCACTGATGTTAACCGTGAGCGGGAGTCAATCTTAGGTCGCCAGGTTCGTAGCGCATGCAGATCGCTAACCACTACACTACCGCTATTGTACACACACACACACGCATGCCATGCATTATACGTAAATTGTTACCATCACAATTAGAGATATCTGTCCATTGGAGATGTCTGTCGGAGGCACACAACTGGCCAACGCAGCAGAATATATTCAATTACATTTACATATAAAAGCAGGACTCTTCTGTTTCGTTATCATATTTTTTATAGTTTTATTATTACGAACCAATGTTTCTATAATATGAAGATTTTCTTTACTCATGAATGATGCGACGCATTTATTTTTATCGAACTCCGGGGCTCGCGACACGTGCATCGACTCCCGTCAATGGAATTTGGCCAAAGCATCACAGTGCAGGACTCTCCTGAATGAAATCAAGAAATAAAGGCGCCTTAAGACTCATTGAGACTCCCCTGGAGTGATAATACGCATGGACAATCGTTAATATTATTACGTGACGTATATATAGTAACTCTATATTACGGTGCTTGACAAACACTGGTGGTGCGATACCACTGTGCTTCGTGTGAAAACATGTTTGGAAATATTTGAAAATATATATCAATATATATACTCTTCTTGGTTCTTTCGGTAAAGTCACGTAGAAGGGAAGAAATAAAATAATAAAAATAAAACATAATAAAATAATTCTCACGACGTTTCGGCCACAACGCAAGCAGCCGTCCTCAGGTGAAGAACATGTCTGTCGATAAGACAGAGTCTGAATGACATGTCCTAGGCTTGGAGCGTCTATTTAAGCTGGGAGGGAAGAGGAAGAGCGCCTTCTACGTGACTTTACCGAAATAACCAAGAAGATGAATCCCTGCAGTCACGAAAGCTTTAAATCGAAATATATATACTGCCATTTATAAATGTCAGTATATATATATGATTTGTGTTGTACGTGTGTGTGTGTGTTGGGCGTGATGCTGGCACACCCACCCCTTCGTGTGCCGTGCCGGCCTTCATAGGTGCTCGCTAACAGCACTTGCCCCAGCAGTCTGTCTAAGGCTATACGGGGATCTCTGAGATCATGTACTCACAGACGTGCCACTTTGCCTACGCGGTGTGTAAAAAGAACACACGTTTTTGTTTTGTACAAATACGCGTGACACACACACACACACACCGTATAACACACACGCCTACGCTTGTTGAATACTTAAAAAGAAAACAAGTGCAAGGCCTCACCGCATTAGCGACAGTACCATTATGACCACAATGATGGAGCCGATACATCTCACAACACCGACGGCAATCGTATTTGACGGCTGTCGATTGCAACTTCAACAGCGCTGGTTGTTTGTTTGTGCTTGCTTTGCGTTTTGGGTGTCTTTGGTGGGCTTGTGCACGCACAGCAATCGTCATATGTATACACATCTCTACGTATATCTTCTTGGTTCTTTCGGTAAAGTCACGTAGAAGGGAAGTAATAAAATAATTTATTTTATTAATTTAAAGTCACGTAGAAGGGAAGTAATAAAATAATTGATTTTATTACTTCCCTTCTACGTGACTTTACCGAAAGAACCAAGAAGATGAATCCCTGCAGTCACGAAAGCTTTAAATCGAAATCTCTACGTATATATACGCCTAATATAATTCCAGAAACCCCACTCTCATATCGCTCGTGCCGCACATGGCGAAATATGGTGCACAAGTAAGTGAATGCTCTGCATGGGTTTAAATTCATCCGCTTCCCGAGACTATCGGCTTGGATTTATGTTTTCCCCTGTGGGCTATATCGTACGAGGTGCAGGAGTGGTGGGACAGTGGTTGGCGCACCGCACTCTGTGAACTCGGCTACCCAAAGTTCGATTTTCTATCTACGTGACTTTACCGAAAGAGCCAGAGAGTAATGTCTACATCTTAATTATGTCTGTATCGCTATCATTAATTTCATATATATAGCTATAATCACGTGACTTTCGGACAACCACCCTTCCGCACGTGAGGATAGACTGTTGCCTCTCACTGACTTGAAGCAGGGCGATGGCTCGAAACGTCGCTATGCCATTTATCTCTATCCGTGAAACCCGATTGCTGAAGTTTCACTTATTGTTTCGTATTAATGACTCTGATATTGAATGTTGTTGTTTTTTCCAGCTACCATATAATTCGACCACTAATAATGCCAACGCGTGGAGTCAATGCAAAAGTTCATATATGGTGTCCGATGTGGAACTGTGGACGGGGAGGGGAGGGGGGCGAGGGAGGTAGGGGGAGGGAGTGGCAAACGGTGGCGCAGCGGCTTGCGTAATGCGCTATAAACGCAGCTGCCTGAGATAGACTCCCGGCCACGGCTATCATCAGTGGCTATTCATATGTAAACCGCTCCTCGGTGACCACTTGGACCCAAACTGACCAGCGTGGTGAGTGAGGTATGGCTGATGCAAATGACATACACAGCGGTTACCCTACATGAAACCGCGACCTCTACAGTGAACGCAAGTAAGGTCACGATGGCCAGCGCTTGAGTTGACATGAAATTCACACAAGCTGTGGAAAAGAGGTTGATAGCCTAAAGAAGCAGCATTGCCTGAAACGTCGCCATTTATATAAATATATTGTTGCCGTTTAAGGCAACGCTGTCATTGACTCACGTCTGTTAACATTGTTTGTTATGAATGCTGGATGAAGGCCTCCACAGGCCGTGTCGGTAATTGGACTTTGGTTGGCCATATTTCACCACGATGGTGAGTACGGGTTGGGGAGAGAGGCAACAACGAACACACACACATCCATTGGAAACTCATTTCTTTGGAACTGATTTCGTGGTTAGTTTGTTCTCCTTCACCCGCACCTCAGATGAACACGGTTGACTAACGTACGGTGCGAAAGAAGTTCAACATGCCTACATATTCGAATAGCCACGTTTCACCATCAAACAAATCAGGGACCTAAAATGCGAGTAAAAGACCATCAGTCAATGGGATTTCTGAACCGGCCATTCACCAGCAATGTTGGTTCAAGCGCAGAACAACTCCAAAAGAAACCGGTTCCGAATGCCCCCTGAGCCTCATCGGCAGGGTGAAGTCTCGTAAACAACTGCCTCTGTATTTTTATTTAAAGCTTCTTTCGTGACTGCAGGGATTCGTCTTTTTGGTTCTTTCGGTAAAGTCACGTAGAAGGAAAATAATAAAATAATACAAATGTTAAAAATATATAAAATATTGTTTTATATTTGTATTATATTATTATTTCCCTTCTACGTGACTTTACCGAAAGAACCAAGAAGAATATGTTTAATTTGCTTTATACAGGCCACCCACATCGATATTTGATTAATTCTGGGATCAAACAAATTCATTGTCTACGCACTTTTTATTTCGATTTAAAGCTTTCGTGACTGCAGGGATTCATCTTCTTGGTTCTTTCGGTAAAGTCACGTAGAAGGGAAATAATAAAATAATAAAAAATACAACATAATTAAATTAAATTTCTGAAATTTCAGACGCTGTCTTTCCGACAGCCCTGTGCTTCACCTGAGGGCGGCTGCTTGCGTTGTGGCCGAAACGTCGTGAGAATTTTTTTATGTTTTATTTTTGTTATTTTATTATTTCCCTTCTACGTGACTTTACCGAAAGAACCAAGAAAATGAACTGCCGCTGGGTTGCTTCAGTTCCCCCTCCTTCCCCCCACATTATGGCGACACTCCACGACCACAAGGCACGCTCGCCATATTATTATACGAGACTAGAGTGGATGTGAAACATTACCTTTAGCCAATTCCTTAAAATTGGCACCCTACTGACAAGATGATCGCTATTATGGAGAGTAATGTGTAAATCCACTACTGGGTGTGATGCCTCTCGGCGCCGTGTCGGTCACGCGGGTTTGTTTGACCATACTTCACCACCCTGGTACAGAAGGCCTTTACTTGCATGCCTACACTTAACGCACACGTTCTGCCCATAGTCTGAGTCACGACCGTGCTGGCTTAGGCCTTAGACTTCCAGTCAAACAATAATATTATCGTCGTCTCTTTACATAATTCTATTAAGTAATAGCCATGGTAACTCGTACTCTGTGATCGCATGTTACAGTATTCTAACACACGTGTTTTCGTGCGTGCGCTTTTAATGGTGGAGCGGTGGCGCAGTGGTTAGCGCACCACAATGCTGATCCGGTGACTTGAGTTCGATTACCGGCCACGGCTAACATCAGTGACGAGTGATAACTCAAGCGGCCCCGCGCTTCCCCCCCCCGACCCTTCACAAACCATTATTAACCAACGTGGTGAAGTATGGTCAAACATTAAACTGTATATAATAGCCACTGAATGGGATGGCCTTTGTCCAGCAGTGGATTAGCAATGGCGGTGTCAGTTAATAACAAAAATATGCACTTTGCACATACAAGATGAATGAATATTAATGTGTGAATATGTACTTTGAACTGCCGCTGGGTTGCTTCAGGCCTACTTCCATATATAGTGGAGGCATACGACGCCGTTATATGTTCATACCGATACGTGCTGCCAAATCGTTACTGGAGTCATTCCAAACGTCAGACGCTGCTTTGTGAACTCAATACAGAGCGACCATTTCCAGTAATAAACTCTTCACGAAACGCGTTGTAAAGTTAATTCATATTAACTCAAACAAAACGTAGCCTGCTCTATGAGTCACTGGTAGATATTTAGTATAACAATAACAGCATGTGTGATTTAATCAATGATGTCAAATGTCTTGATTTGGGGGGAGGATATATTTGTTGTTAGTTTCTACACCTGTCACTGTTGTTATATTCTTTTCGCACCGTTCGTAGCCAACCGTGATATTCGGAGGCTCGGGCTAAGGACAACAAACTAAACACAAAAAGCAGTTCTAAAGAAATTAGTTTTTTTTATCTAGATTTACAAGTACATAGCTCAAGTTGCTTCCTAATATCGGAAGCCACTGCGTCTATGCACAACGCGGGTACTGGCACGTATGCGTTCTGTGCAGGTGGTGTAAGAAAAACATACAAGGATCCCCCGCATAGCCTCAACAGAGCGTTGGGGCAAGTGCCGTTAGCGGGCAGCACCTAAAAGAAGGCCGGAACGGCACACGAGAGGGTGGGTTGGCCAGCAACCACGCCCGACACTGCATGCGCACGGGTTTGGCTTGAGTTGACTGATGTACCTTCATACGATGTTCCATAAGGGTTAGAACAGCTGAAACTTGGCATACAAAAAAAACGCACGGCTGGGTTTATACTTACTGTGTATCTGAGAAAATCCAACAACGGTTGGTTTCCTCCAAACATATTATGGCGACGCGAAATGTGATTATATAGTTTCGCTCATAGGGTGGCGTTTACCGCAACGTTCTGGACAAATTTGCTGCAAGTCGCGCGCTGAGTGCGTGCACACACCCGACATGCACACACCCGACACGCACACACCGACACGCACACACCGACACGCACACACCGACACGCACACACCAACACGCACACACCCGACACGCACACACCGACACGCACACACCGACACGCACACACCCGACACGCACACACCGACACGCACACACCGACACGCACACACCGACACGCACACACCGACATACACACACCGACATACACACACCGACACTCACACATCGACACGCACACACCCGACATACACACACCCGACACGCACACACCGACACGCACACACCGACACGCACACACCGACATGCACACACCGACACGCACACACCGACACGCACACACCGACATGCACACACCGACACGCACACACCGACATGCACACACCCGACATACACACACCGACACGCACACACCGCAACAGGTACGTAGAATTCTATATTTGAAGTTTTCGTGACTACCATCATAACCACCATCACCGGGAAAGTGTAGGTACGTGGACGATTCACCTATCGTGGAGTGTGACGCTAGAGTCGATAAAAAGCGAGCAAAGCCCGCCCGCATTTAAGACCGTCACGCAACAAATGAAACGGCACACGCGTGTACGTCTCTTAGTCGGCTAGCCCTTACAAGACGGAGATTGTTATATATAGTTGTTGTTGTTGTTGTTTTTATAAATGCCACCTCTTCAACGCCGGTGTCCTCGGCTGTGCTGAACAGCTATGCGCGGCGTGTCTCTCCTGGTTGTGCTACCGCGTGTTGCTCGGCGCGATGTCCGACGTTTCAGCTCATCGACGAAGCTGCCATCGAGTGCATGACAAGAAAAAAAACGCCGGGCATCGTGCCGTACAACACGCAGTGCAATTCTCCAAAACGCCATCGGGGGGGGGGGGGGGTCTACATTTGAACACCTGGCATAGGTATACGGAGGTGCTTTAACGCGTTGGCGAAAATGTGCCGATGCTCTAATCCACCATCATCATCATAATTAACATCACCACCATCATCATCATAATGAACATCACCACCACCATAATCATAATCAACATCATAATAAACATCACCACCATCATCATAATCAACATCAGCACCATCAACATCATAATCAACACCATCATCATAATCAACATCACCACCATCATCATCATAACCACCATCACCGAGAAAGCAAGCAAATCAAACTAAGGCGAGATGATCGATTTTGCCAGCCGTGTGGTCAAAGTAAACCTCGCTCCCTCCCACCCACCACCACCAATGTACCAGATCGTAAGATGCGCATTCACAAAACGACTCCTCTCACAACTGCGTTGTCAACATCGTGCACAACTTTCGGTACGGGCGACGTGAAGGCAACAAAGACAAAGCCCCCCCCCCCCCCCCCCCCGTGTATAGCTTCAAAAGACTGTTGGGGAAGTTCTCATCGCGAGTAGCACCTCTGCACACAAGGGGGTGTGGGTGGCCAGCGCAGCGCCAGGCCACCTTTGACGATGCTTCACTACACATTGCTGCTGAGTCGACCTGGGGGGGGGGGACACACCGGTTTTAGATAATCGTCGCTGGTGTTGGCACATGAGCGCGATTCGAAGTCGGGGTGGCCGGGCTCGTAGCGCAGCGCGCTGACCGCTGCACCACCGCTCCCTCATGACAAGGGCAACGGGCAGGCACGCGGTTTGACGCGGGGACACGGCAACAGGAGATCCTCGCTCGGCGATGAAATCAAGCGGGGAGTGAAACTTCGAGCAATGGTCAAAGGCACGGGAAGACCCCCCCCCGCCCCCCATTGTTAATGCTGCAGTAGCACAATCTTGACCCGAGTTCTATACGCGTGCGTATTAATGCATGTACCGTGTATCAATACATGAGCATGTGTATCAATACTTAAACATGTACATCATTGCATACACATGTGTATCAATACGTAAGCATGTATATTAATGCATAAGCATGTGTATTAATACTTAAGCATGTATATTAATACATGAGCATGTGTATCAATACATAAATATGTGTATCAATACTTAAGCATGTATATCAATACATAAGCATGTGTATCAATACTTAAGCATGTATATTAATACATAAGCATGTGTATCAATACTTAAGCATGTATATCAATACATAAGCATGTGTATCAATACTTAAGCATGTATATTAATACATGAGCATGTATTAAAATGCATAAGCATGTGTATCAATACTTAAAAATTGATATTAATACTTAAGCATGTGTATCAATACTTAAGCATGCCCGACACACCACGTCCAGTATCCATCTCTCGCTACAGCTGTTGCTACTCGTCACGTTCCCCTACTTCAGCCGACCAGCGAGGTGTGAAGCGATGAATGTGTGCGCACACATTGCCATAGAGCGCTTTAGTGATATAATTAACACTTGTCGCTTTCTAATAACTGCAAATTATAGGTACACTTAGCCGGGGAAGGCAGCGAATCAAGTAACACCACAAGCAATTCCAACAACAACTGGATGCCACTGAGGGGGAGTGCAGAACGCAAAAGTTCCGGAGCAAACATCGCGGACAGAGCCGCATGGAAGGCCGTGATCGGGAACGCCTTTGAAAGATCGATCGACTAACATTGCCCATAGATTAACATTGCCCATAGACTAACATTGCCCATAGACTAATTTTGCCTATAGACTTAAATTGCCCATAGACTCACATCGCCCATAGACTAACAGTGTCCATAGATTAACATTGCCCATAGACTAACATTGCCCATAGACTAACAGTGCCCATTGACTAACATTGCCCATAGACTAACATTGCCCATAGATTAACATTGCCCATAGACTAACACTGCCCATAGACTTACATTGCCCATATACTAGCATTGTCTTTCGACTTACATTGTCCATAGACTTACATTGCTCATAGACTAACAATGCCCATAGACTTACATTACCCATATACTAACATTGCCCATAGACTTACACTGCCCATAGACTTACATTGCCCATAGACTAACACTGCCCATAGACTTGCATTGCCCATATACTAACATTGCCCATATACTAACATTGCCCATAGACTTACATTGCCCATAGAATAACATTTCCCATAGACTAACATTGCACATAGACTAACATTGCCCATAGACTTACATTGCCCATAGACTTACATTGACCATGAGACGTACATTGCCTGTAGACTAGCATTGCACATAGACTAACACTGCCCATAGACTAACATTCCCATAGACTAACACTGCACATATATTTCGATTTAAAGCTTTCGTGACTGCAGGGATTCATCTTCTTGGTTCTTCACAAATAGTATTTTATTATGTTTGATTTTTATTATTTTATTATTTCCCTTCTACGTGACTTTACCGAAAGAACCAAGAAGATTTCCCATAGACTAACATTTCCCATAGACTAACATTTCCCATAAACTTACATTTCCCTTAGACTAACATTGCCCATAGACTGACGACACAGAGACACATTTTTGTAAGAATAAAAGCAGTGGTTTGTGCTTCCCTTAAAGCCATTTCCTTTAACGTTAATTATACAGGCACGTCCACACACGTAGTGGGTGCACATTGAGTGGTTCATGCACATAGTTCGTACAGTATTTTGAATGGCCTTTTACAACTACACTCCATACCTAAGCCAATGCTTCTCAGGAGATTATCCGATGCTATTATTTGGCAAATCGTTCCTGAAAGTCAAAATCGTATCTCTCGTCTTTACAAAAAATACAATTGTAAGAAATGTGCTGACGAGAGTGTCTTTTTAAATATTCTACACGTGTACAACTCGAGTAATTTACACCATGTACCTACCTAGACAATATGTAAAGTCGGATCGTGTAAGAAAGTTATTGTAAACAAATGGGGCTGGGAAACATTGGCACAGATGGCTCATAAGGCTGATGGACTAAAAATGTATATATTATTTTGTTGCTTGATTATTTATTTATGATTTAATATGCTGCTATATGCATCTATAATATACACAATAACGTATGCATTGCACCTACATTTCACGCGAAATGGTATCAATATTCATGGTGGGTGCAGCGCACTGCAAAACTATGAACCCGTCCTGGACACACACCTACCCCCCCCCCCCTTGTTACCAACTGTGGTGAAGTATGGTCAAACAAGCCCCCCCCCCCGGTCCAATTACCCCGCCTAAAGACCGACCCGGCGCGTGAAAAGCCTCCACATTCATCCAGCAGTGAATTGACAGATTGGGCCGTACACTTTCAGCGCATTAACATGTGCGCACACATATACATACACACATGCCTACATATAATATGAGAACGCGATAATCAGTGAGTTTGAAACGTGTGTGGATGGATCCATGTTTATTTATTTTTGTTTAAAAACACATCTTAGAAAGATGCCCTGCGTGTTCATCCACACGCGCTCGTGAACGCAACCTGCAGGGAAGTATACACGAGTTGAACACTGTTTTAACCCGAGAAAGGCATTTTAATACTATATGTCTGTGTCTATTGGATATAGCAAAGTCCTGCACTTAAATATGTCACTGCTCTCTGTTCGTATGGAAACCAACGGAAGTTGCTATTCTAAGAACTGTGCGCATTACGCTTACGCCACTGCGTCCTTAGAATGATATTACGCACCGTGCAATAACAATTAATTAATTTTAAGTTCGGCGAACATATCGGTATGGGAAACGACAGAACGTGGTACACGCCTTGGTGCTGTTTTGTTGTTTTTGTTTAATATATGAATTTCTTTTGCAGCAACAACAACCAAAAAAACATTGCACATTAGCGTTTTATATATATACATGCTTATTTACGCTACATAATATCTTGCCGTGACTTGGTGGTAAGAAATCGACGGACGGCAGAAAAAAAGGAAAACGTGCCAATCACTCTTGAAAGTTTCAACAACAAAAAATAACAACAACAATAACAACGATTGTAACAGTAATAATCATCATCATCACCACCACTACGTCCCATGCACGAGTGCAAGCGACTCGTGAACGTGTGGCTTTGTGTAGAGTCTGCAGCGTCGATAACCGCATTATGCTGCAGCACATCATACATTACATAGGTACATATTTATATGCGATCATTAGTCGCTGTTTACGAGCGGTCTGGAGAAACAGCAGCGCCGACTTCGGAACGATCCATGGGGGGTGGAGATGGGGTTATATCACGATTAAAATCACAATTAAAATCACAATTAAAATCACAATTAAAACCCTTAGAGGGTTGCGAAGCGACAGACCAGTAGTTGATTCGGACATTAGGCTACGAAGTTCGGGCGATCTGATTTGGATTCCCGATCACGGTTAACGTGAGCGGAGAGGGATATAAGAAACTGGTATTAGTAGCCCCCCCCCCATCCTCCACAAACCCGCACTGACCAGTGTGGTGAAGTATGGTCAAACAGCCCCCATGCCTTCGAGAGGGAGGCCTTCATCCAGCAATTAATTTACAAAGGGCTTATGTTACATATGGTATATATAATATAAAAACCTGACCAGTTTTAGTCCTGGCCTGATAAATGTTGCAAGGGACTGGCGCAAGTGAGCGCAGGGTGACAACTCGTCAAATGTGTTGTTGTCACTGTGTCCTCACACCCCCGTGCACTGCCCGAAGCGAGCGTCGCTTCTATTCCGAGACCACTCGACAGCAACATTCAATGACCGCGTCAGTAAACCCGCGCTTCAAATCTGCGTTGTTATTATTATTTTTGCATATTTGTAACAAAAAAGACAGTAACGTGGGATGTCTGTTTGATTTTTACGCAAGAGTCTGACTTACGCGCTGGGATATCTTCCTCAGTGTCCGAAATAAGCCGACTGCAGTCCGGCACCAGGGAAGCCCATGAGTGACGGCGAGTGCGCCTGCCTGTGCCCCGCGACAGTCGAGTGGTGATGATGGTGGTGGTGGTGGGCAGCTAAGCCTTGCTGCAGAGCCGAACTGCCGAGCCCCAGGTGCCCGGCCAGGCGGTAGCCGGTGCCCGGGCCCACGTGGATGAACCCGGGGGAAGCCGCGGGCCCGTTCGCGCCGGTGCTGCTGTGCAGAGAGCAGCCACTCGGGCTCCCACCGCAAGGCACCACCGGTGTCGAGCCGCAAGCGGCTACGGCTGCTGCCGCCGCCGCAGCTGCTGCTGCAGCTGAGCCGTGGTGCTGCTGCTGCTGCATGAATGACTGCAGACCCAAGTGCTCAACGAGCTCCTGATGGCCGCCACCCAAACGTCCGAGGCAGAGGCCCTGCGCGTTCGCCGCGGACAGGTTGAAGGGCTGCCCGGCCGCGTCCGCGCAGCTCTGAGGTTGCACCAACTGCAGCGGGCTGTACGGACCTGCTGCGTGGTTACTCGCGGGATATCCCGGGCATCCACCACCACCACCACCCGCACCACCCGCACCGCCGCCACTTGCACCTCCGTAGCCGAGCATGGAGCCGGCGAAATGAGAATGCAGAGGCAGCAGCGGCGACACGGACCAGTAAAGCGACCCCGCGCGGTCCATGAGCGCCAAGTCGTGCGCTGAGAAGCGTGGAGGGGCTCTCAGGGCCAGCCCCGCCGTGGCCAGGTAGGGGTTGCGTCGGCAGGCGAGCTGCAGCTTGCCGCGCGGAGACACCGCGGAGCGCCGCCGGAGTTTGCCCGTGCGTCCGCCGATGAAGACGTCGTCGCTCGACGGGTCGAGCATCCAGTAGTTGCCCTTGCCAGGGTCGTCGTAGTGGCGCGGCACCTTCACGAAGCACTTGTTGAGGCTCAGGTTGTGCCGGATGGAGTTCTGCCAGCCCTGCTTGTTCTGCCGGTAGTAGGGGAAGTTGTGCATGATGTACTCGTAGATGCCGCTCAGCGTGAGTCGCTTCTCGGGGCTCTGCCGGATGGCCATCATGATGAGCGCGTTGTAGCTGAAGGGTGGCTTGTCACCCTTCGATCCGTCCCCGTCCTCCTTCGCATCTCCGCCGCCGTCGCTTGCCTTGCTCCCCGCTCCCTTCTCTCTGTCGCCAGAGCAGCCCGCGGGCTCCGCGTCGTCCGTCTTCTCCTCCTCCTCGCTGCCGCTGCTGCCGCTGCTGCTGCTGCTGCTAACGGTGGTGTTGGCGGCGTGGTTGTTGACACCGCCGCGGTTGTTGTTGTTGTTGGCGATGGTCGCGGTCGTCGTGGTGATGACGGGCGACTCGGGCTCGTTCGGGCACGACAGTGAGTCCGGGTCGGGAGATCCTCGGCTGGCCGGGCGACTCGCCTCGGTGTCCGGCAGGAGGCGGGCGATGCTGAAGAAAGAGGAGGAGGAAGCCTTGCTACTCGGCAGCGCCCGCGTGTCGGTGACACGGTCTGCCATGTCCGGCATCCCCCTCCCTGCTCGGTGCTAAACGCCCGCGAGTGCGGCGGTGACAGCGGCGGCAGCCGCCGCTCGCGGCACCGCGCCCGGCCACTGCGACGTCGCGCCTCCCCGGCTCATCACGCACCGCTCGCCCCCTCGAACGAGGAGGTCCAATTAAGGTGGAGTGCTTGAGTGAGCTAGCAGCCGGAATTAAGGGGGGTGGGGTGTTGGGAGGGGGTAGCGTTGCAGCGGTGGGGGGCGGGGGGTGAAGGGAACGACGACGAGGAGAAGGTGGTGGTGGCAAGGACTCGATAAATTACGAGAGGGGAAATACAATCGAGAGGGAGTGAGACGCTGGGTTGTGTGTGTGTGTGGGTTGGGGGGGGGTGCGAGAGAAGAGAAGTGGTTACTTTAAATGCGCATCGGACGTGAAGTTGTAAAACTTGGGCCGACCTCAGCGCTCCGCTCGTGCTGATTTGGCCATTGACACGGCGGTGTGCGAGTCTCACGCGATGTCGCTTGCCCGGGGTGGGGTCGTGGACGAGGCAACGCTCCTGATGATGCTGCTGCTGATGCTGCTGGGCCCTTCCATGGTTTGTGCGTGCGGCTGCCTCCCGCGCCTCCTGCCCAATGAAATCTCTGGATGTGAGTGGAGAGCGTAATTGGGCAAGGATTGTCAGCGCTCGCCCGCACCACACACACAGAGAGAGAGAGGATGGGTGGGGGGGAGACCATTCCTTCTCTGTCGTCCTTCCACCCCAACACGCCCACTCTCCAATGCTTGCTCGAGTCTCTCCCCATCCACCCAACTCCATCAGTAACTCCATCATCATCACAGAGCGCGGGGATTCCCGCACGGAGCTTCCGTCTGGGACGGTGTGTCGCCTGTGTGTGTCGCTACCAGCACTTTCCCCAGCAGTCTGTTCGGGGTATGTGGGAGGCCTCTGTTTGTGTATCTGCGGGGAGGAGGAAGCGTGGCGGTTAGCGCGCTGCGCTAGGGAACCCTGCGACCCGAGTTCGATTTCCGCTCACGCGAGTGACAATCATCTGAACCGGCCCCTGTCCCCCTCCCCTAGGTCCGTTCAGCCTCAAGTGAGTACCTGGCGCGGTGCGTAAACGAGGCCACCAGGGAGACAAAGGCGGTCGCGCGTGGTGCTGGCCACCCACCCGCTCGCGTGCCGTCCCGGCCTGCAGAAGTGTTCGCTAACGGCACTTGCCCCACAAGTCTGTTACGGATATACGGGGGATCTTTGTCTTATCTCAGTCTTGTCTGGCGTGGTGTTGCCCACACCACCCTCATGTGCGCCGTGACGGTCTTCCTTCATAGCTGCTCGCTATAGCTGACACTTGCCTCCCCACCAGCCTGGGTAGGTTATACCGGGGGAGGGAGGTGGGAACTTGTGCGTTGTGTGGTTGGTGTCGTCGGCCAGAGGCAGCGCCTCGATCGGCGCGGACGATGGGCACGTCTGGCTTACGTACGGCGCGAAAGAGTGCAACAAACGTAGGGTAGCACACAATGACAACCTCGTGACGCGCTGGACCGATGGGTCTCTTCTCTTCTGCCCCACCACGTGGCGCGCTCGCGACGACGGCAGATCACCGGCGATGGCACGGAGCGTCCGTCTTGACATGTCCAGGCCCTCGGCTCAGGCGCCGTCTAATTTGCTCAACTAAATCCGTCGTCAGGATGATCTCGTCGACCGCGTGCGCTGCCACAGCGGAACGCCGCAGCCTCGCTGAGATTGTCCGTAGCTCGCAGCCGTCCATCGACTCCTATGCTGCTGCTGCTACCCCGAGCTGATGATACTGCTGCTATATTTAAACAGGCCGGCTGTCAAAACGCGCCCGAGGCGGCAGGGAAGGGTGTGGACGCGACATCAATCAGCGTCGCGTTATTGACAAGAGTCGCGACATCGGCGCGCTAGGCGCGTTTACAAGCGAGTCGCGTCGCGAACGCCTCGCTCGAACCGAGTCAGTGGCCGCACCGCCTCATTGAACGCGCTCACAGCCACGACGAGTTACGAAGCAACAAAAGCCCCCCACGCCTCCACCCCCCCCCCTCAACTGGCTTCCCGTCCGTTCATTGTTTATATTCTTATTCGTCTTGGCCGTCCTATGGAGGAGTTTATTTTGTTTTGTTTGCGACGTGACCTCAGCAGCCATTTTGAGACGAGGCCTCCTTCCTGCGTCGTAATCGCCCATCGTGTGCGAAGTCGCCCGCGATGATTTCGTGTCTCGTCTGCACGTGGCCGTATGTACGCAGACCGTGCGTGCGTGCGTGTCTCTGTGTGTGTGGGGAGCGGTGGTGGAGCGGTTAGCGCACTGCGCTATGAACCTGGCGACCCGGATTCGATTCCCGCTTACGGCCAACACCGGTGGCTGATTATCTGAGCCGGTCCTGGGGCCTCCCCTAGGTCGACTCAGCCTGAAATGAGTACCTGGTGCGGTGTGTAAACATCGCCACTGGGGAGACGAAGGCGGTCGGGCGTGGTGCTGGCCACCCACCCCCTCGTGTACCGTTCAGGCCTTTAGAGGTGCTGGCTAACAGCACTTGCCCCTACAGTCTGTTAAGGCTATACGGAGGATCTTTGTCTTTGTGTATGTGTGTCCGTGGAGAGCGGTGGTGCAGCGGTGAGCGCTACGCTGCGCTACGAACCACCCCCCCCCCGGCCAACCGAGTTCGATACCCCCTCGCGGCCAACGCCAGTGACGATTATATTATGTGAACCGGTCCTGTAGCCTTCCCTAGGTCGACTCAGCCTCAAATGTGGCGTGTGAACATCGCCGCTAGCGGAGACAAAGGCGGTCGGGCGTGGTGCTGACCACCCATCCCCTCGTGTACCGTACCGACGTTCATAGGTGCTCGCTAACAGCACTTGCTCCAAAAATATGTTTGTTACAGCCTATACTGGGGGGATCTTTGTGTCGTCTTTGTGTTCTGCCGAGCGGTAGTGTGACTGCGCTACGAAAAGCCGAGTTGGAACCTTGTTCACGGGCAGCATCAGTGCCGGATATTTGTATCGCGGTCCAGGGCCTCCCCTATAGGTCGTACCTGGTACGTTGCGTGACGTTTCGGCCTTCACGGGTGCTACTCGCTAACAGCACTTTCTCCAAACAATTGTTGATGTCTTTGGTGATCGCAGAGAGAGCACACGGAGTGAAGAAAAAGGTTGGATTGTTTTTTTATGCTTTTAATGTGCTGTGCACTTTTATTGAATACGTTTAATTATTACAGAATTTATGTTGTTGGGGAGACAAATACAGGGGTTATTGACATTCTCAATAATGATTATGTTGTGTGTATATTGTATATAATTAATTGCCTATCTATAAACATCGTTGATCAGCAAATGGTTCGAGCAAGCCGACGCCTCCTGATGTGAGATACTGAATGTGAAACCGGTAGAGTGTTTTTTTGCATGCATCCAACCAATCACCGCTACTTGAAATAGTGCTCGTAAGATGCACTTTCAAAATTCCGTTCTGCCGATGGTTTGTGTAAACAATGCCGGGGGTTTTATTTTTAAACGGAGAGAGACAAATATGGAAAAGGAGGCGTTTATATATTCGTTGACTTTCTTAGAAAGGAGATCCGAGCAATGAATCTTTAACGTGACATTCACTGGGTGCTGAGATCTTGTTGAATTCGAATCACCGCGTCAGATAAAAATGCGCATTCAGCGAAAAAAAGTGTTTTGTATTTCATACGCATAATTTGCTACGGTATCGTATATACAGAAATATGTTAATATAGTTTTGGGTTCCGATCTGATAACATTGTGAACTATTCTTTTTTTGTACTAAATGTGCTAATTGGAGATGTCCATGTATTGTTCGTTAATGTGTTTACAATTGGAGATGTTAATGTACTGTTTGTTAATGTATTTACAATTGGAGATGTTAATGTATTGCTTGTTAATGTATTTACAATTGGAGATGCTAATGTATTGTTTGTTAATGTATTTACAATTGGATATGTTAATGAATTGTGTGTTAATGTATTCACAATTGGAGATGCTGATGTATTGTGTGTTAATGTATTTACAATTGGAGATGTTAATGAATTGTTTGTTAATGTATTTACAATTGGAGATGTGAATGTATTGTTTGTTAATGTATTTACAATTGGAGATGTTAATGTATTGTTTGTTGATGTATTTACAATTGGAGATGTTAATGTGTTGTTTGTTAATGTATTTACAATTGGAGATGTTAATGTATTGTTTGTTGATGTATTTACAATTGGAGATGTTAATGTATTGATTGTTGATGTATTTACAATTGGAGATGTTAATGAATTGTTTGTTGATGTATTTACAATTGGAGATGTTAATGTATTGATTGTTGATGTATTTACAATTGGAGATGTTAATGTATTGTTTGTTAATGTATTTATAATTGGAGATGTTAATGTATTGCTTGTTGATGTATTTACAATTGGAGATGTTAATGTATTGTTTGTTGATGTATTTACAATTGGAGATGTTAATGTATTGTTTGCTAATGTATTAACAATTGGAGATGTTAATATACTGTTTGTTAATGTATTTATAATTGGAGAAGTTACGCTACTTCAGATGTCCATCCACTGCCGGATGAGTAGCACCCCTGGACGCCGTGAGCGACATTTGCGTGGGGTGATGTTTGACCAAAATTCACATCGATTTGTGGTTGCTGGTACAGGCGAGAAGCATAGAAGTATATAGCACACACACAGTGCGCGGATGGATGTGTTGCTGCACTTGAACCCCCCCTCCCAACTCCGCAGTCTATAGCACCTGCTGTGCATGGCGATCTCCCGTTCAGAACACATTTCGTATCATCTCTGCTTCAAATTCCATCGATCGGGCGTATCTAGCGTGGTGTGGTTCATGCGCTTATTCGCAATGTGTGTGTGTAACTTCAGATTAAGTCGGATTTAAGGGGATAGACTTATCGGACGATCCACACGACTCTGAACGCTTCCAAACGAATCGATGCCGGCTCTGGAGCGTGCTTACTTCGCTGCGTTTACGCTCGCTGCTCTTTGTCAACAGCTGTTGTTCCAAACTCTCCCACGAGTTGTTACAGCAGAGCCCCTTGTCAATCCACCGCTGGATGAAGGACATCCCCAGGCCGAGTCGGTCATGGAGGTTGTTTGACCGTACTTCACCACGCTGGTCAGTGCGCTTTTAGGGAGGGCGTTGGCAGGAATTGTTCAGATAACTATAATTAGCCATCGATGTTAGCCGTGGCCCGGGGAATCGGAACGCGCATCGCCGAGGTTGATAATAGCGCAGTACTCTCTAACCCAGTGTTCTTCGCTCATTTTCAGAGGGAGGGACACTTTCGCCGATAAGACTTCAGCGTGTGAGGGCCGCCACATATTTGAAACCATGGGGGGGGGGGGGTTGACAGCAGCACGATGATGATGATGGGGGGTGGTGTTGCCACGTGTTGTTGTTGTGGATTGTGGGGGGCCACACGTCAGAGGCCGCCAGGGGCAGCCAGTGGCCTCCGGGGCCTTGCAATGGAGAAGACTGAAGAAGACTGCCTCTAACAATGACGAAGGCTGCTCTAGCAATGAAGAAGATTGCTCTAACAGTGAAGAAGGTTGCTCTAACAGTGAAGAAGGCTGCTCTAACAATGAAGAAGGTTGCTCTAACAGTGAAGAAGGTTGCTCTAACAGTGAAGAAGGTTGCTCTAACAGTGAAGAAGGCTGCTCTAACAATGAAGAAGGTTGCTCTAACAGTGAAGAAGGTTGCTCTAACAGTGAAGAAGGCTGCTCTAACAATGAAGAAGGTTGCTCTAACAATGAAGAAGGTTGCTCTAACAGTGAAGAAGGCTGCTCTAACAGTGAAGAAGGCTGCTCTAACAATGAAGAAGGTTGCTCTAACAGTGAAGAAGGTTGCTCTAACAGTGAAGAAGGCTGCTCTAACAATGAAGAAGATTGCTCTAACAGTGAAGAAGGTTGCTCTAACAGTGAAGAAGGTTGCTCTAACAGTGAAGAAGGTTGCTCTAACAGTGAAGAAGGCTGCCTCTAACAATGACGAAGACTGCCTCTAACAGTGAAGAAGGTTGCTCTAACAGTGAAGAAGGTTGCTCTAACAGTGAAGAAGGCTGCTCTAACAATGAAGAAGATTGCTCTAACAGTGAAGAAGGTTGCTCTAACAGTGAAGAAGGTTGCTCTAACAGTGAAGAAGGCTGCCTCTAACAATGACGAAGACTGCCTCTAACAGTGAAGAAGGTTGCTCTAACAGTGAAGAAGGTTGCTCTAACAGTGAAGAAGGCTGCTCTAACAATGGAGAAGATTGCTCTAACAGTGAAGAAGGTTGCTCTAACAGTGAAGAAGGTTGCTCTAACAGTGAAGAAGGTTTCTCTAACAGTGAAGAAGGCTGCCTCTAACAATGACGAAGACTGCCTCTAACAGTGAAGAAGATTGCTCTAACAGTGAAGAAGGCTGCTCTAACAATTAAGAAGATTGCTCTAACAGTGAAGAAGGTTGCTCTAACAATGAAGAAGGCTGCTCTAACAATGACGAAGACTGCCTCTAACAATGAAGAAGGCTGCTCTAACAACTCCACTACCACTCCACCCCCCAAAGGGAAAACACCGCAAACACATAATTTACACACACAAATACAAGACGTGTGTACACTTTGTGGAGGTCTTAGTGTGGCCATTACTTCTAATATCGCGAGCATAAACTCAGGTAAGTATGATCATTATTGTCACAATTTCCCAGAATGCTGCACCGTATCGCATAATCATTTGTATAGACGCTTAGAAAGTAATTTCATACCGCTGTGTAATATATAATACCGCTATGGCCAGTTAAATGCCCTTTAGAGTTCGTAGTGCAGACTGATAACTACGGTACGGAGCCAAGCGTGCCAATCGGAGGTGGAAAGATGGACTACGAACTAAACACACGGAAAGATTACGACGAAGTTACACTCGATGAACGTGCTCTTCATTCAGTATCTAGCGAGCGTTTGTCGCGGATGCCTCTGCAGAAGAAACAAAGTCGCAATTCATTCTACAGCATCGCAATTAGAATTAGGTGGGGCGACTGTACGTAGATGATCGAGTTTGTATAATGACGAGAAAAACTGATCATGAACAAAAAACACACATTGCGCCCCCCCCCCGGAATACAATAGCGTTCAAACAAACGCACACAAGCAGATATACACACAAAAAACACCAAGCCCTACTCAACCTTTGTGCATTACAGTCGGTGTCAATTACAACACTGGTCAACACACTTTTTCTGGCATAAGGTATTCCAACGGGTTTAATGTAATTTTGGGGTGCTGATTCCAAATCTGGCATCAGTTTGTGTCTATCACATCAGCTTTTTGAGATATCAAATATTGCATTTTCAATAAAAACTGCAGAATAAAAATATTAAATAAATGTGGATATCTACATAAAATGATATTATAAACACACTATCCTAAAAATACAGCACCATATTTTAACACTAAAGGAGTCACTGACTCGCAACAACTTGCAATCATAAGTGACAGAGTTAATTTCGGGTAAAACCAATGAAAATGGGGTATGCCGATAGCACAAAATGAGATGTGATAGAGCAAATCTGAGATCAGATTTGGAATCAGCACCCTGAAATTAGTCTAAAACAGCTGCAAAAGTCCAGGCCAGAAAAAAATGTTTTTTTTTGTTGACCAGTGTAATTGGCATAGAGATACTGCGTTTGCGCGCGTGTGTGATTTGCAAAAGACGTAGGGAGCGTCGATTCGTGTTAATCCAGCAGTGGATTGACTTGAATCGACGTTGTCTTGGTGTGGGCTGCGACTCTTGTTTTGGCTGTTGTTGTTTTTTGCTGGCCTCGCCACAGCTCGGGGGATTGGTGTACTTATGCGTTTGGAACTTACATCCATACTATCCATTTTAAGTATTTATTTTGAAGTGATTTGTTTACCTTTCGTGCTGTTTGTTGTTGTAACTTTCTGACTCGCCCCTTACTGGACATCTGTTTATAAAAAGAGCTTCATAGCTCATCGGATTTCTCCAGGATAAATCAATATTATGCTTCTGAACGGGGGCGGGGGGGAGGGTGTTGGGAGAGGGTTAACTTGCAATGCATCTGCTGGGTGGTGCGAGAAGAACGCCTTCCCGGCGGCGCTGGAGTCCACGGATGCTCGCGGGGGCTAAAGGAATAACTTCGAATTATTGACGATTCATCCCGGAAAGGGGATGTGTGCCGTGTGTGTGTAGGGGGTGGTGGTGGAGGTGTGGGGGGGGGGAGTGTGAGGTTGGAGGGGTGCCGCTGTTGAGGGATTATATTGAAAAGCGCGCTCTGCTCCATTCTCTCCACGCGGGCACAGATAAGATGACTCAAAACAAACACACCTGTGTGGTGCCCTGTGCGTGTGTGTGTGTGCACGTGCGTGGGTGGGTGTGATTGTGTGCTGTGTTGCACGTGTCCGTGTGGGCGAGATTGTGTGCACGTTCGCGTGTGCGTGTGTGAGAGATTGTGTGTACGTGCGCCGTGTGTGTGGTTGCGATTTTGTGTGTGTGATGTTGTCTTTGTGTGTGCGCGTTTGCGAGGATGTAGCGTAGCCGTTTAGCGCGCTGCGATACGGAGTTCGAATCCCCGCTCACGGCCAACACCAGTGACGATTATCTGAACCGGTCGTGGGTCTCCCCTAGGTCGACTTACCCTTTCATGATTCCCCGTGTGTGGCGTGTAAACATAACTACTGGGGAGACAAAGGCGGCCGGGCGTGGTGCTGGCCATCCACCTTCTTCGTGTGCCGTGTCGCCCTTCATAGGTGCTCGCCAACTGTTAAAGGCTGTACCGGTGGGGGGGGGGGGCGCATCTTTGTCTTCAGAGCGTGTTTGCGTAGGTGTGTAAACTGGCGACCTGGCCAAGATGCATGACTCAAGTGGCACATGTTATATCCGAACCTAGAGGCCAGGCGTTTCCCAAGTCCGTAGATACAATTGACAAGCCATTAAACAAGTGCGCTCTAAGCAATAATACCCGCACTTAAAAAAAACGCCAGTTAAATATGTACTTAATGCTATTAAAATTGATGACTTGTTGAAATACTAATATTTCTATAATGCATCGAATGAACGTATAGAACAAAGTTTACTGCTTCAGTTGCAGAATGTGTAGAATTTGGGCCACCTAATACAGGTAAATGATGCAGAGGTTGATTGGTTTGACTCTCAGAGGGCAGCCTCAGCCTAAAGAATCATCATCACCACCATCATCACCAGTGAACCGAGTAACTCGCCTCTTGTGGAGGATGGCGCTAAAGCCAATGCAAATCCCACCAACAGTCACTTCATCAAAATATATATATAGGGTGAAAATTATTATTTTGTCTTTAGTCAATTAAACTTCAAGAGTTATATATATGTAACAATTACGACAGTACATATAACTAGAGTATAACGTGTTTAGTTATAACTATTTACAAACTGCAATTCGGCAGAGAACCCGACTTTGCAAATCTTCGTTGGGGGTTAATGCAGCCGCAACATGGTCGACAAAATAGTTCCTGGTTCGTGGATACTCCAAAGTGGCTTTCCTGTGGATGAACTGACACTCGTCATGGGAACGTGGAAGTTCAACGACTGAAGAAGATTGCTGATGGAGATGGTAACTGTAACGAAACAGCACTTTCCCTAAACACGTGCAAGGCTCCGTGAGCTTATCAGTGGCGAGATGTTAACTCCATCGCCTGGTATGCAGGAAGTTGTGGGTTCGATCCCAACCCTGACGCATGTATATTTGGAGTTTGCGTGTTCTCTCTGTGATCGCGTGCATTTTTCTCCGGGTCCTCCGGTTTTTCCCTCCACATTTAGATTCAATACGCGTTTAGAGTATCTGGCTGCTATAAATGTTCATGTTATAAGCCACATCGTTGAACTATCACTTGTGGCCAGGTGGCTTCTGAAAAAGAGCTACATAGCTCAGTGGGCCTTACCTAGTCAACTCAAACGAGCTTAATTTCGTTGAGATCGTGAACATTTAGAGTCGGGTGATTCAGCGTCTCAGATCTCGCAAGCTCACCAAGTTTGAGCCGGGATAGTGCTCGGATAGGCGACTGCCGTGCATAGAGCAGCTGCTGTCGGATTGCTGCGGAGCGACGTCAGCTGGGGTGCCTTCATCAGCCTGCACGAACAAGCACGGTGAAGTATGGTGAAATAACCCAAAAAGATCCGCAAGCCGTGGAAAGGTCCTTATCCAGCAGTGGATTGACAAAAGTAGATGGACATTATTGTACATGTGCATAGAATGAGACACGTGTGTTTTGGAGACCTGTCAAACGGGCATTCGATGTGAATGTTAAATAATCTAATAATTTACATCCCTTTGGCAATCCACTGCTGGATGAGGGCCTCCCCCAGACCCACCGCTTCAGTCAGGAGGGGTTACTTGACCATATTTCACCACACGGTGGGGGGAGGGGGGGATCCAGGATCAGGGCCGGTTCAGATATCGCTCCGCCACTGATTTTGGTCGTGATTGGGAATTATCGGATCGAGGTCGCCGGGACGACTGCTCCACCACTCCCCTACGAATGTTCCGTGTGAATCGACTTGGTTGCATCTACCCTAAGTGACGGTGACGGCTTGGATAGGCCTTCATCCAGCAGTGAATAAATCATGACTCCTGCTGATGATTATGATGGGACAGAGGTCAGTCTTTGTAATGCCACACTCTGTGTGTGTTGCGTATCTTTCGCATGCAGTGCACGAAATAAAATCAATGCAGTCCAGGTGATCGTGGTGGCATTTCTGTGTCCTGCAAGAAGGACTCGCTGAGTCTCGGGTAAAACATTTTTTTTCCCAGAAACGGTCATTGCAGCCGCGATGTTTGGCCAATTCCGCTTGGACGGGTGCTTTGCATGCGGGAGGAATACAGAAAGTGGAGAAACCCCACCGCTGCATACAAGATGACGATACTCAAAGGTCCGCACAGATGGGTTCACGAACACGCGTGTTGCATGCACTTGCACTGCCCTCTCTTGGCCAGCACTACCTTGCTACCCAACGGGTTGTGGAGCCCCACGCACCCTGCACGTGATGTGTGCACGTACTATGTTGAATTTCTTTCGCGCCGTGCGTAGCTACCCATGCTAATCGGAGGTGCGGGGGAAGGAGAACAAACTAAACACACACAAAAAACTGTTCTAAAGCAATTAATTTCAATCTAGATGACTGTGCAACGCTTCGTAAGTATCGGAAGCAAGAGCGTTCCAGACGGCCGCAGAAGCGCATCTGAAAGCGCGCGACGCGGCGACCGGCGTCTTTGTTCGATGGCCAGTCGTAAGCCGCTGCTGTGTGAATGACCACCGCGTCTGATCCGCCAACCCTCGCCTTTACAAACAACAGCTCTGGATCACAGGCATCGTAGTGAGCCACCTTGCTGCTCGCAAATCCGACGTAAACAGAGTAATCTTGATTTGAAGCTTTCGTGACTGCAGGAATCCATACTCTTTGCTTCTTTCGGTAAAGTCACGTAGGTATAAAATAAAATATCCAGAGTACACCACCTCCCCCCCCCCGTCCCCACCGAAAACAAAAATGTGTACAAATTTCACGATCGTCCCTCGGTGTACGTTTACACGCGCGTCGTGCAGGCAGCACTAGGCGCTTTGTAACAATGAGCGAGCGGTCGGGGGAATTAACGCGTGTAAGTGCGGCGGGGGGATGTTATGACGTGGCACGTCAAAACAATCTCCCGCGCGCCGACACCTTTGTGTGCCGAGGTTGCCGACAGCATTCGCTCCAAGGATTTTTTTGTCTCTCCTTCACACCACAATGGGAGGTGGAGGAGGATGAGGAGGATGATTCTGCGGCTCCTCTTCAACAACGACTGCTGCTGCTGCTGATGTGGTGCGTGCCACAGTTGGGCGTCCAACCTACCTGGGCGCGTGCGTTGGCTTGCACGATGGATTTTGATTCTAGTCCATAATGCAGGGGGGGAGGGGGTTAGATCGCATAAATATATAAATGTGTCGTTAAACCCGCCACCACCCGATTTGTGAAGTCCACCTGTTTCTGGCTGTCGCCTGATGAAGCTGGTTGTAATTAGTGGCGAAACGTCGTACTCAGATTTGTAAATGTTGTGGCTTGGCTCTCCAACACACCGGTTAGTGCTGTACTAGTGACGAATTGGCACGTTCTGTTTTCGTGACAACCCTTACTAGTTGGCTGTGTCAGGTGGTGGCGGGTTCAACAACACATTTATATATTTACGCGATCTAACCCAAAAAAACCCTCTATTATGGATGATATTGGTCGCGAAAGCCGAGGTGTTAATCTGATTCTAGTGTTGGTGTGTGGATACATAACAGCATATTACATGGTGAGAACAACACACACTAGACTCGCAATCCAGAGGTCACCAGTTCGACTTGATTTCCCTGGGGTATGCTGAGCTGTGTACATATATATAATGTGTGGTTGACCCGCCTATGATCCATTATGGGTTTATCCAGGCTGGTTTGTGTGAGGACCTCAAATATCCTTGAAAGATCTGGACACACTCCCATCGGTAAGCTCCTCCGGCAGGCAAGGCTGCGTTGGCTGGGTCATGTAGCCCGCATGTCCAGCCACCGCATGCCTAAACAGCTTCTGTTTGGACGGATAGAGGTGGGCCAAACGGGCGTGGTACCAATGACTGGTACAACTGCGTCAATATTGGCTTATGTGGAGGAGGCTCGTGAAGATCGCTACTGGGCAGTTGAAGGGAGTCGTTCTCCAACAACGACGAGCAGAGCGCCAGGCAGCTAAAGCACAGCAAGTTGACACAGTACGGGGTACAGCTGATGCATCGGCCAGTCATCTCAATCAGTCAACCGACGCGCCCGGGTGTGTCCCGTGACCTCCGGCCAGCGAGCCTTTGACACTTCACGTGGCCTCAAGGTGCACCTAACCTGGCACGAGCACTGTGGTAACGTCACCGCTACAACAGTGGCGAATGGCGGCGGCTGTTATCTAACGTGACCTCACGTGTTGCTGGGGGATTGTGTGTCTTGGTTTTACACGTTCCTATCACGATCGTACGTTTCATCGCCTTTGACGGCCGAATGAGTTAGCACCGTACGAGTGCCGTATTAACGCCCACGCAAAAGTATCTCTCGCCACGTTGAACAGAACTAAATCAGTGTGGGTTAGGACATCGTGGTAATGGTTCAGGTGTCTTGTGTGTCTAAGTGGCCTGTTACGTGGGGTGCGGTAGCGCAGCCAACGGCGCGCTGCGCCACTAACAAGGCGACCCGAGGTCGACTCTCGCTCACGGCCAACACCAGTGATCATTGTTTGTACCGGTCCTGGGTTTCCTCCTCAAATAAGTACCAATGAGTACCTGGTGCGGTGTGTAAACATCTCCACTGGGGAGACAAAGGTGGCAGGGCGTGGTGCTGGCTACCCGCCCACTCGTGCGCCGTGCCGGCCTGCGTAGGTGCTCGCTAACAGCACTCGCCTCAACAATCTGTTGCAGGCTATACGGGAGATCTTTGACTCTTTGCGTCGTGAGCAATCCACGATCACATCGGCAGAAATGTCACAACCACAACAACAACCACAACAACAACATCAACACAATCCCCGTGGTGGCGACACAGTGTGGGGGGCAGCCTCCTGCAAGACGACAGCAACATGCGTTACGCTGTGTGAAAATGAAACCACATGTATTTAACAAAAAGCCTGTTTTATTTTTTGTTTTATTCCTTAGCCTTTAACAAACTCCGTATTGTGTAGGAAATCTCACGAAAATTGGGAGGACATTAAGAATGAGTTTCGGATTAAAACAATTTTTTCTCGTCGTTCACATCATCAGAATCTGTATTTATGCTGGAGGAATCCGATGAGCTATGAAGCTCTTTTTCAATGTAATTGTGTTTCTTTGCGCTAGCGATAGTGACGTCACCCGATGCTGACACTTCTCACCTCGGCCCGATGTTCGTGTCATTCAAATGAATCTTAAAATCTGGGGCGCCTCCATCGTGTGCACGCACAAACCTCGGCCATTCCACTGCCCAATGGGTGCCACCCACAATGCCATTCTGCGGGTTTGCCGTAGAGGTTATGTGTCCGTACTCCGCCACGCTGGTCAGAGCAGGTTAATGAAGGCCGGGTGCAGAGTGGTAAGAGCCCATCGATTAATATTTAGTGCACTGCCTTCTGCCCACAAGCCTTGCTTCTGCAGCAGCCTGTGACAGCTGCCATGCATGGTAGTAGTCACTTTGCTAAAGCAATATCCAGTCTCAACGCTGCTTAGCTTCCAAAAATTCGACAAGATCAGGCACCATCTGAGTGGTCTGGTCAAAGGCTGATTCGCAGCGTGGCCTTTTCTCCACCCCAGCAGTGCTCATGACTAATGTAGTAACTTCTTTTTTGTTTGTGGAGGGGTGGGGGGAAACTAAGATGAGAGACAGAGACTGCATGGCGAATCAAACACTTGCACAACCCGAGTCGGCACACGACGCGAGAACGAGGTGAGATGGCTGACGGTCAGAATTACCCACAGGGCGGCAGCCAAGGACAGGGAATCACGCTCGAGAGATTCGTCCACCGCGGGAGATGGAGCAATGAAAATCAGTTCACGTGCAGGTGCTGCGTGGATGTATCCGCTGCGGAACGATAAGAGATGGCAGCAGATTGGGGGGGACCTTGGTCCAGCATTTGATTGACCGTGGCTCGCGATGATGATGACGACGACGACGATAAGAAGCGGTGAGAGAAGGGACAATGGGGTTAGGGCACACAGCTTAAGCAGAGGCCGGGGGTCGGGTCAGGTGTACGGACGGACGGCTGAACAGGGTTGCTGTGTGTGTGGACACTCCTTGCCTCCCGGCACTGTTGCTCTTGGTCTTATCTCCACCCGTGCTGCGCACCTGGACACAAGAGGTGACGGGAACTCCCTGAAAGAGATTCACGGCGTAGTGACGATTCACTCAGCCCGTGTGTTTGTCGCCTCCGCTAGAATGCACACACACACGCGCCACCACACACACGCACCACACACACACACACCAACACACACACGCACCACCACACACACACGCACACACGCCACCACACACGCACCACACACACACGCACCACACACACACGCCACCACACACACACACCACACACACACGCCACCACACACACGCCACCACACACACACGCACCACCACACACACGCATACACACACACACACGCACACACGCCACCACACACGCACCACACACACACGCACCACACACACACACGCCACCACACACACACCACACACACACGCCACCACACACACACACACACACGCCACCACACACACACGCACCACCACACACACGCATACACACACACCACCACACACACACGCACCACACACACACACCACCACATACACACACACACCACCACACACACACGCCACCACACACACATACACCAAACACACACGCCACACACGCACCACACACACACGCCACCACACACGCCACACGCACCACACACACACACGCCACGCACGCACAGAGAAACGCAAACTACTGCTGTTGTCTTGAACACGAGTAAGAGCCAATCTCAACACGAAGTAGGACCCTGTGCAGAGAAAAGGGCTGGGAAGACGGGTCAATACAGAAACACATCACAGAATCTGTCTTTATCCTGGAGGAATCCGATGAGTTGTGAAGCTCTTTTTCACGGATGTCCCGTCGGGGCTGGTCAGCGCGTTACAGAGAGACGGACAGACACAACACACGCACAGAGATACAGACAGAGCGGCGGAGAGACAAACAGTTACGCAGAGATTCAGAAAGAGACGAACACAACATGTTTGGGGCGCCCCGAAAGAATACGGAGAACTGTGAATGTGTTGCACACGTGTGTGGGTGGCGCAGCTTATAGTAATATTAAGAGGTTAACGATGCACTCACGTCCCATGAACAAGTCACCCGAATGCGCCCAATCTCATGCGATCGCAGACGCTAAGCCGACGTGAAATCTGTGCGACGCCACACGCAGCCTCCTGTAAAGCTGTGCAGCGGTTCTGTGGTGGCGTCGTTCTTAACAGCGGACGCCCCCGAAATCGTAGGCAGAATCTACCTTTTTTAGAAAAAAAATTACGACGAATTTTACCCCTGTACTTCATCGGTGGACTTGGTGAAACATCCCAACGGAGGAACATCTTGAACAGTAGTCTTGAGGCTCAGTGAGGCTTCCCTGCACGAAAGGATATGAACAGAGTGGCATTCATATCACCAAATCACCCCGAATCGCGATGGCTCATCAGGATGGCGCTTGGATGTATGTACAGTATGTTGAACTTCTTTCGCACCATACGTAGCTAATCGGAAGTGCGGAATCAGTGACCGCTTGGCATCAAACAGACGCCATCGGCGGGTCAGTGTAGCAAAATTCATTGTTGTACGGTACTCCCACGTCTATGTTCCCTGTCGTCACCAACTCGCATTGACCAGCGTGGTGAAGTATGCTTTAAGGAACCCGTGCGATCCACACGGCATGGGCATGCCTTCGTCCGGCAGTGGTTAGACAAAAGGGCTACACGGATGACGTGTCATGTAACAGCGGCGGGCACTGTTGTTGTTGAACCGTGCCAATCGGAGGTGCTCACGTTGGTACGTGGGTTTGGGAACTAGCATTTGCATCAGACATATAGGGCAGTAGTAGTCGTAATAAAAATAACCAGGGATTAATTTCCCCCTCAATGTTCTAGGGTTTTGATAACCACGGGTTAATTTCTCACGCTACGTCTTGTTGGAATGCCAGATAGGCTCGGACTAAGGATAATTATCGGGGTAAGGCACTACCACTAGAGTGCAAGCTGGTACGCCTATCCATAATAATCTCATCTTATTGAGCCCTATTCACGCGCCTTTATGTTTACACACCACCACCACCGTGCCCACCACCGCAGGATCGCGAGGACAAAATAAGGCGAGAAAAATCACCGTCAAATTGTATTTCTTTTAAGGCACTTTTCTTAACACCATACATTACCCTCCATTACATTTCAGAAAATCATGCGATTACAATCGTAATTAGGTTTGTCTCCAACCGTACATTTTATAACATTGGTTTTCTTTTGTGAATGCCAGGCGAAACAGGTGACGATTTTGAGTCGCGTGGACGATCAGGGAGTTGCCCTTTTGCGACGAGGTAGGAATTCAGCAGCGTAGGCGCCGTGGATGCGACCTGCAAAAATAGTTCCTGGGCTGTCCCAGCTGGATTCGCGCACTTGGGGTATAAGACCACAGGCACGAGTGGGTGTGTTGGGTGAGTGTGGCACGGGTGGGGGTGTTGGGTGAGTGTGGCACGGGTGGGGGTGTTGGGTGTGTGTGGCACGGGTGGGGGTGTTGGGTGTGTGTGGCACGGGTGGGGGTGTTGGGTGTGTGGCACGAGTGGGGGTGTTGGGTGCGTGGCACGGGTGGGGGTGTTGGGTGTGTGTGGCACGGGTGGGGGTGTTGGGTGTGTGTGGCACGGGTGGGTGTGTTGGGTGAGTGTGGCACGGGTGGGGGTGTTGGGTGTGTGGCACGGGTGGGGGTGTTGGGTGTGTGGCACGGGTGGGGGTGTTGGGTGAGTGTGGCACGGGTGGGGGTGTTGGGTGTGTGTGGCACGGGTGGGTGTGTTGGGTGAGTGTGGCACGGGTGGGGGTGTTGGGTGTGTGGCACGGGTGGGGGTGTTGGGTGTGTGGCACGGGTGGGTGTGTTGGGTGAGTGTGGCACGGGTGGGGGTGTTGGGTGTGTGGCACGGGTGGGGGTGTTGGGTGTGTGTGGCACGGGTGGGTGTGTTGGGTGAGTGTGGCACGGGTGGGTGTGTTGGGTGAGTGTGGCACGGGTGGGTGTGTTGGGTGTGAGCGGCACGGGTGGGTGTGTTGGGTGTGTGGCACGGGTGGGTGTGTTGGGTGCGTGGCACGGGTGGGTGTGTTGGGTGCGTGGCACGGGTGGGTGTGTTGGGTGAGTGTGGCACGGGTGGGTGTGTTGGGTGTGTGGCACGGGTGGGTGTGTTGGGTGCGTGGCACGGGTGGGTGTGTTGGGTGTGTGGCACGGGTGGGTGTGTTGGGTGCGTGGCACGGGTGGGTGTGTTGGGTGAGTGTGGCACGGGTGGGTGTGTTGGGTGTGTGGCACGGGTGGGTGTGTTGGGTGCGTGGCACGGGTGGGTGTGTTGGGTGAGTGTGGCACGGGTGGGTGTGTTGGGTGTCTGTGGCACGGGTGGGGGTGTTGGGTGTCTGTGGCACGGGTGGGTGTGTTGGGTGTGCGTGGCACGGGTGGGTGTGTTGGGTGTCTGTGGCACGGGTGGGGGTGTTGGGTGGGGAGCGGTAGTGTAGTGGTCAGCGCGCTGCCCCACGCACCCCGGCCACCCGAGTTCGATTCCTGCTCACCGTCAACAAACACCGGCGGCGATTATCTTGAACCGCTCCTGGGCTTGCCCTCAAGTAAGTACCCGGTGCGATGCGTGAACACCTCCACTGGGGAGACAAAGGCGATCGGGGCGTGGTGCTGACCTACCCGCCCCCTCGTGTGCCGTGCAGGCCTTCATAGGTCCTCGCTGACAGCACTTGCCCCAAAAGTATGTTAAGGCTATACGGGGTGGGGAGGGGGGTGGGAGGTTCTTTGTCTTGTGGAGGGTGGAGGGGTGCACAGCCTTTCGGAAAGCCCCGCTTAGCGTTAAGTGGAGATTACTAATTGCCGAGCTGATGCTATCGTGTGTGCTTGCGCAGGTGTGCCGATGCCTCACATTGAATTTCCTCCGCAAGAATCCCGTCTTCGGAATCCAGCTCATGGAGGCTTTATCAAACAATAATGCGGATAATTCTGCGCCTATTGACATTATACTGCCGGTAGGTGATATCGCTTGCATGCCTCCTCAATGGAACTGCCTAAGGCTCAGTGCCTCTACAAAACCACAGTACACTAACAATACAGTCGGACAACGCAGATGTTACAGTGAAACAGGACACTCATATTATTATTATCATCATCAATGGAAAACGAAACTGTCAAACACTGAGTTCTGGCATGAACACTTTTTTCTGTACCGTGTCGATCCACCACTGGATTGAAGGCTTAGCCGTGCTGTGCGCAGGCTGGGTTCCCATACTTCACCAAGCTGGTCAGAGAGAGGCTGGAGCAGCGGGCAGGATCGGTTCAGATATCACTCGCCACTGATGTTGGTTCTGGCCGGGAATCAGAACTCCGGGTTGTTGGGTTCATAGGGCAAATGCGCTTATCCACTTCGTCACCATTTGGGGCATTAGGAATTCGAGATTTTGGTTCAATAAATGTTCCGCTTTGAGGATATTTTGCCATTTAATTTCTTGTCTGTGACTGTGGCAAGTGCATTGGTGTGATGGGCGTAGAGAGTGATGTTAAAACTTGAAGTGCCCACATTAAATACGTTTTTTTAGTGGTGATGCTGCTGCTACTGCGTGGTGCACAGACACAATAAACAACAACACTCAAAACATTCGTCAATAACAACGCTATGGTCTTAAAAGAAAAAAAAATATATAATAGGTCACGTTTCGGACGATGCCCCTTCTTCACAGCACACGTAGAATGTAAATATATATGAAATAAATAGGCATACACTATTAATATAAATAACAGGCAAATGTTATTGATGCGCTGTAAGTTTTCAAGCGTGCGCGTGGCGCCACCTGGCGGTCAATATAGCAAAGTGCGCGCTTCGACTTTCAACACTGAACAATAATAATGATAACAGCACTCCTACAAAGTAGGTCCATCAACCTCAGGGGTCTTCTTGTCTTTTGTTAAAGCAGTAACATTCTGGACCGGTTTTCCTTCATGAATTTCACCATCAGAGTGCCCACCCGCTAATGTAAATACGCCCTATATAATACGTCGGCCCTAATTGTATTGTCTGCGCGGCCGAGTAGACACAGATTGTCTCGTTCAGTGTTGTTCACTCATTTTCAGAGGCGTTGGGGCGGGCGGGGGGCACTTTCGCCGGATAAGACGCCATCATCAGTGTGCGAGGGCCGCCACGCATTTAAAACCATCGGGGTTTGCCAGCAGCACGGCGATGCTTGGTGTTTTCACGTGATGTGTGTCTTGTCGGGGCCCCACGTTAGCGGCCGCACTAAAGGCCACCTGGAGCAGCATTCAGTGGCCCGCGGGCCTTGCAATGAAGGGCACCGGTGTTAGGCCCTTGCCACAGTGGTCAGAGCCGCTTTATACGAGCTGCCCGAGTTTGATTCCTGGCCACGACTAACATCGGTGACGAGTTGATATCTGAAACGGTGTCGACCGTTTCCCGATCTCTCTCCCCTCCTGTCGCCCACACGCTCTGAGCCAGCCTAGCGAGGTGGAGTAAAACAATCATCTTTACGACTGATACGGCGTGGGGAAGCCTTCCTCCTGTCATTTCCATATATATATAAAGGCAAAGTTGTGAATATGTGTGTCTGTTCTAAATATTTAGCGTACTTCCCGACATGCAACAAACTGGAAATTTGCAATGTGGGTACTTTACAGACTGTACACCATGCACATATTATAAAAATACACTTTTGTGTTTTTTTTGGAGGTGAGCTCAATAATGCATATATTTTTTGCACGGCAAGTGAACTGTGACGTCACATCTGTCATGTGACCCGCGCACGTGTAAGCGTAACGCATTGTAGTGTAGTGGTTAGCGCGCTGCGCTACGAACCCGGCGACCCGAGTACGATTCCCGCTCACGGCCACCAACGGTGACGATTATTTGAATCGGTCCTGGGCCTCCCCTAGGTCGACTCAGCCTCAAACGAAGAAGTGGTGTGGTGGATCCAAGTCCCGGACAAAGCCGGGTAGCACAGCTAGTGTGCTCATAAAAAGCTGTAAGTTAGGTACCGTTGTACCACAAGACAGCAATACTACATTTAGTTTAATGCTAGACATCTGTGAAAACTGGACATCTGTCAAAAAAGAGCTTCACGGCTCATCAGATTCCTCCAGGATAAATAAAGATTCTGATTCTGAGTTGGTATTGCAGGACACGAAGAACGCATTGGCTAAGGAATCAACTTCATCATCCATGGGTAGAGAAGAGGTTCTTTGCTCCATACATTTCCACACGATGGCCGGGTTCACACAATTG
This sequence comes from Lampetra fluviatilis, assembly GCF_964198595.1. Taxonomy (NCBI): domain Eukaryota; kingdom Metazoa; phylum Chordata; class Hyperoartia; order Petromyzontiformes; family Petromyzontidae; genus Lampetra; species Lampetra fluviatilis. The sequence continues at coordinate 3,705,187 of NC_136292.1, forward strand.
AAAGGTCCACAACCCTCTAAGCCCGCTGGCACAATGTTTGCCGGTAGCGTACGTTTGCAATATGCGGGCGAAACGCACGGCCGTTTTCTTGTGCCGTGTTGTTTGTTATGCGTCTCCGAAAATCAATCGGAACAATGCACGATAGATACATTTTAGTGACGTCTATTGATACGATGTTGCTCTCGGAGGATTTTGGGAATTGGCCTGAGGTCAAACATTCACTGCTACACCAATGGATTCCTCCTCCCAAGCCTGTTATCAGATGTTATGCAATATGTGTGTCTGTCATGGTTAATGTAAGCTGCAGATATATCTATGGGTGCACTTGTAGAACCACTCACCCCCCTCTCTCCACTCACTCTCTCTCCACTCTCTCTCCACTCACCCCACCTCTCCACTCACCCCCCTCTCTCCACTCACTCTCTCTCTCCACCCCCCTCCACTCACCCCTCTCTCCACACCCTCTCGCCACTCTCTCTCTCCACTAACCTCCCTCTCCACTCACTCCCTTGTTGTTATGCTGAGTGGAATGCACGGCGTGGGGAGGCCATCACACCAAGCAGTGGATTTACAAAATAGGACTGTGCAGTGCGTGTACAATTAGAGTGCATTTAATGGCTGAAGATGAGTTGCAAAGCCAAAGCGAATAAGCGGACAATATTTATCCTCCATATATCAGTAACTCCAGGGAGTAAATATTAGTACACGTATTTTTTACACTTGTCATTTAGAAGGCCTTCTGAAGGTGAGTGCATCATGTCAGCAGTCCTCGCCTAGAGCATTCGACCGTTCACCGTCATTGGTTGTCGAAACTGGCCCAGAGATTTGCTGGTATTTTGTTGGAACAAACGATGTTGCAGTTATGGACTCTCACAACTCCGTGCTCTTGAGGAGAAGTTTAACAAACAATATTTTTAATTTTTCTGTACGTGGACGGAAAGCTGCGGGTAACGGTACGCGTAAGTACGGCTCATTAAGATAAGATATTCTCCACAATGAGGCGAATGATGATTGTGTCCATTGCCATAAGTGGGACTCGTCATTTAGCGATGCTGTGTCGGCAGTGGTGCACAAACACCAAACAAAGAACGATCCGCCACATTCGTCAATAACTCCCGTGGCCTTTAAAGGGGGGACACACATATACACACACAGACTATAATTGGTGACATTTGTGCAGTTGCCCTTCATCGTAGCGCAATAGGAGTGGAGGCCAGGGAGAGATGGAGTGGAGTCAGAGCCCTCACCCCATTGTTGACCCCGCTGGTGGGTGGTGCAGTGGGAGCAGCGGGGGTCAATGGATGAGGGGAGACATCACCCAGTGATCGGGGCAACGTTGGGGCAACGTTGGCATGTTAGGGTAGGGTTAGGTCAGGGTAAGGGCTAGGTTTAGGATAGGGTTAATGTTAGGGGTTAACTTCGAGTTTAAAGTTGGGTTAGGCTTTGGATCAAGGCAGGGTTAGGTTAGGGGCCGTCCATAAATGACGTCACGTGATTTTGGACGATTGTTAACCCCCCCCCCTCGTCACACGGCGTCACAAATTTCTGACCCCCCCTAGGTGCGTGACGTCATTTATGGACGGCCCCTTAGGGTTAGATTGTCAATGATTTTGCTGCTATAAATTTCCACGTGATAAGCTACTGCGTTGAGCTGTCATATGTGGCCAGGTCGCTTTTGAAAAAGAAGCTAATAGCTCAGTGGGCTTTACCTTGTTAGATATAAAAAAAAATTGTTTAGTTTTATATGTATTTTAAGTTATTTCCTTTCCTATACTTTGCACTCCGATCGTGTTTTCGTATTTTCTGCTGTTGTACATCTGTGAAAAGAGCTTCATAGCTCATCGGATTCCTCCTGCAGTCTAAATAAATATTCTGATGCTTCTCATACTTACATCTCCATCTCGAGAAACATCTCAACCGCATGGCATTAAATCGCAATGGGTGTGCGCGCGCGCCGCCTACTGGCTAACGCGCGCTATTGCACGCACGCAGGCAGTGCGTGTGTGGTAGGGAACGCCCTGGTCTGAGTCTGTCCTGAGACCTCCTTCCTGCCAGCGAGCCTTCACGTGGCCTCGAAGTGCACCTGGCCTGGCACAGGCGCCGTGGTGGCGTCACAGTCACTTAGGGGCCGTCCATAAATGACATCACGCGATTTTGGACGATTTTTGACCCCCCCCCCCCTCGTCACACGGTGCCACAAAAAGTCAGACCCCCCCTCAAATATGACGTCACAAAGCTCTGCCCCCCCCCCCCGCCAAAACCATATTTCTAGTTTGAAAATTAAACATGCTTCAAATCGCTTTAAACTATTGTCATTGTAGTGTGCATTTAATATGGCGCTGCACTCTGATGTTGTAGGAGTGTTGTTATAACAATTAGTGTTGGTATAACAATATATATTTAAAGTTGCGCATTTTGATGTGACGTCACATTTCTCAACTGCCCCCCCCCCCTAGTGACACATCATCACAAAAATCTGACCCCCCCCCCCCCCAATAGGTGCGTGACGTCATTTATGGACGGCCCCTTAGTGACGAACGGCGGGTATTGGTTGGTGGTGTCGCGGTTAGCGCGCTGCGCAACGAACCCAGCAACCCGGGTTCGATTCCCGCTCACGGCCAACACCGGTGACGATTGTCTGAATCGGTCCTGGCCCTCCCCCTAGGTCGACTCAGCCTCATATGAGTACCTGGTGCGGTGTGTAGTAAACATCGCCACTGGGGAGACAAAGGCGGTCGGGCGTGGTGCTGACCTACCCGCCCCCTCGTGCGCCGTGCCGGCCTTCATAGGTGATCGCTAACAGCACTTGCCCCAACAGTCTGTTCAGGCTACACGGGGGATCTTTGTTGTTGTTGCTCTGTAGACCGGGAGATCGATGATCGATGTTCGGCCGCTTCGTTCATGGTGGAATTCGTCGTGATTTCTCACTCAACAGAGTAGGTTTGCGTAAAGGCTGTGTGGCACATTAGGAATGGATCACTCTTTTACTGGTAGGAACGAAGTGAACCAGCCTACAATAGATTATATCGTCCGTCCATCCGTCCGATGTCCGATTAGGTGTAGCAACATCGCCCCCTACTGCAAACACTTGGCAGGACCCTACAAAAACCTTTAGACTCAGTGACGCTTTCCTGGCTAAACAATTGTAACATTCCCTTATAATTCCCTGAGATAGCTTTTAATTAAAACATTAAAATTTAAAATTAACTCACAGCGGCCTAACGACTACAGCTAGGCCTAAAGCCTAATAATTCCCTGAGATAGCTTGTAATTAAAACATTTAAATTAAAAATTAACTCACAGCGGCCTAAAGCCTACGGCTAGGCCTAAAGCCTAGAACTAGGCCTCAAACTCTCCCTTTGTATCGTACCCCCGCGTGTGTGAAAGGGAGTTAATGTTTAACAATGTTACATTCCCTGATGTTTTTAAATAGAAACATTTACATTTAAAGCTTTTACATTAATAACTAAAACATTTAAATTTAAAAATTAACTCACAGCGGCCTAAAGCCTACAGCTAGGCCTAAAGCCTAGACCTAGGCCTCAAACTCTCCCTTCGTATCGTCCGATTAGGTGTAGCAACATCGCCCCCTACTGCAAACACTTGGCAGGACCCTACAAAAACCTTTACACTCAGTGAGGCTTTCCTGGCTAAACAAGTGTAATAATACATTATGTTTATATTCTTTGGTTATTCGTTCCTACCAACCCACCCTGCAGGGACCTGTTAATTATGCCCTTGTGCAGCCAGGGAGTAAAGTGTGGTTCTGTGAAAGTTCTGATGTGCTGTGCAGTGCATCAATGCAAGTGTGTACAACAGCATGTGATGACTGAGTTGGACCTGTAGGTGGCTGGCAGGGTTATTGAATAACCGCACTTGTATACCAGTCACGTGGTTAATGGCGACTCGGTTGAGGATTGCTGTGTGTGACACCACGTGCTGTTGTTGCATCTTACAGACCACAATACATGTCGATTTAAAGCTTTCGTGACTGCAGGGATTCATCTTCTTGGTTCTTTCGGTAAAGTCACGTAGAAGGAAAATAATAAAATAATAAAAATAAACATAAGAAAATAATTCTCACGACGTTTCGGCCACAACGCAAGCAGCCGTCTTCAGATGGAGAACAGGTCTGTCAAGTAGACAGAGTCTACTTGACAGACCTGTCTACTTGACAGACCTGTTCTCCATCTGAAGTAGACTCTGTCTACTTGACAGACCTGTTCTCCATCTGAAGACGGCTGCTTGCGTTGTGGCCGAAACGTCGTGAGAATTATTATGTTTTATTTGTATTATTTTATTATTTTCCTTCTACATGACTTCAACGAAAGAACCAAGAAGACACAATAAATGTGTTTGCCATACTCTTTGTCCCCTTTGGTTTTTCGGTAAAGTCACGTAGGTAAAAAAATCTAATCAAATAAATGAAAACAACTCAATTAAATCACGACGTTTCGGGCGCAACACAAGCGTCCTTCTTCAGGTGGGGACAACGTAGCAAAAGCACAACCGCTTGAGCGTGTCTAAGAGATGACTGTGACGAGGAATTATATAGTCGCGGGGGATGGAGGGAGGGGGGGCATGTTGAGTGTGTGGGCGGGCTGTGGGCTGGGAGGCCATGATGTGAGGAACGGGGAAGGCGTTGGGAGGCAACGCATGGAGTTCAAACTGAAGCTTTGTGATGCAGGGGGCAGAAGTAGATAAGAAAGCCAAGATTAAGCAGCCTTTTGTTATGCTGCCGGGGGGCAAATTAGAAATGCGCAAGATGAACACTAACGTGTGGCAATGGTGATGGTAGTGTGTAAGGCTGGGAGTCGAAGACTGGGAATATGAATATGAAAATAAATATAAACTGGCTGTCTCGCAGTAAACTGTGTGTGCCCTCGATTTGGAGCACCTGCCCACGTCCTTCATTTCGAGTGTGCAAAAGCTGCCTGCCACCTTCCACGCACGGCATTGCCGGAGTGCAGCCTCTGCTGTGGATGCCAAGAGGTGAATGGTTACTGATGAGTTGTTGCGAGGTTCGATTCGATTTCCCGACGCGGCATGTGTAAACAATGTGGGTGGGTAGGTTTCTTAATTAAATCTGGGTTTTTTTTTTACTGAAACAGCTGCCGGTTTTCCTGACTTGGTTTTTATTTTTTGAACAAAAGATACAACTGAGGAAATTATTGATTGATGCTGCGTTTGCAGTGGATCAAAAATAACAAAGCACCAGGACACGTTCGTCGATAACACTGTCTGTGGCCTGCTAAAAAAGGAAGATTATTTAACAAGCAACGTTTCGGGCAATGATCCTTCTCCATATACTCCCTGGCCACAGAGTTATTGTTACGAATCAACGCGGACGTCCGGAATAAACACCTTCTTACTCGAGATGCGAACATCATCGCGTCCACTCCTGGCTTTGACAACCCTCCTCACCCCTCCTCCTCCTCCTCGAAGACACCGGTGATGGAACCAGCAACCCGCATCAGAACATCACCAACCAGCCGATGTGCAACATCTCCTTCATGAATGGACAATTAAAGACGCAATTCCACAGTGGTGGGATTGTGGCCATGCAATTATGGGCGATTTAGCAAACCCATAGAGACTCATATATACACACAGATACACACAGATACACATATTGACACGTAGAGATACATCGAGATGAAAACAAAATGACCATGCAAGGCCCAATGAGCTATCATAGCTCCCGTCATTAATGTTCATAGAGCGGGTAGATGTGTACACTCACGCAGAAGGTCGAGCGGAAATAAAACATCTTCTCGCAAATTCGCTTTAAGCTTCACGTTTCTTTATTGAAAGTGAATCTAATAAATTATTCTACGCAGCAACAAAGGGGATTTGTTGTCTTTATTTATTTCTTCAGCACTTGAGACATATAACCCGCGGGGTATACCACTTTTTACAAACAAAACAAGACCCTGCGGGGTATATGGAGGTGCGGTCTATCCCAAAAATATTTTACACGTGTGACATGTTTAATTTTTTCACGGTAGGACTATCCACTATGCAATACTTACCTTTGACTAAAGCACTGCTGAATAAACCACTCACACTAAAATTGCACATTTTATCACGTTTTAAATTATTCGGATTGTTTGTACAATGAAATGACAATGTTTGAAGTGGGTGCACTTTGTTTACCGTAATACTTTCAGTGGCTGTAGGGGGGTGCGAAAGTTTCAACTGAGTCTATGGATTGAAAAATGGGAAGGGCCTTAACAAGCGTCTACCTTATGCCGCTGCTATTGGCTGAGCACTATACAGTCGCGACCTTGAGCTTTGTTTCAAACTTCCAATGGCTTTGTTGCCAGGAGGCAACGGCGTTACCGTAGTGCCGCTATTGTCTGCGCAGTGCGCAATCTACCAGCGCTAAAACTGTACAGGGGTAACTACCGGTCCAGTAGCTGTAATATGATGAGGTCGAATGCTGATAAGCCTAACAGTGCGCTTACTTACTTATCTACCAGTTATGTGTTACTTATTTATTCAATATTTACTTTTGTTACTTATTTACTGTTTTAAGTTCACTCGTTTCCGGTTAGTTTGTTTTCTTTGTGCACGTTGTGATTTTAATGTTAACAATTGATAGTGGAATGTATTACAAATGTTAACTTTGTATTAATATGATGGAATTAAGCTGCTGTAACGACATTAACGATATGAATGTATCCGGGCTATCTGAAATTTGTTTTACACAAAATGCTATTTTTGCGGGGTATATGCGTCTGCGGGTTCATGCGTATGCGGGCTATATGCGGGAAAATACGGTAAGTCTAATTGATGCTTCTACATTACGGTAAAATAGACATTTCTCGGTGATTTTCCAGATATTGTATTAATTTCTAATTAATTTCAACCCCAGCGACCGAGAGCAGAAGAGATTAAAGTATCAAAGCAGTGAATTTGAACAAATTGAAGGTCAGTTATATACAGTGCTACAGTGACATGAAGTGAGGTGTTTTATGACATAGTATCGTGCAATAATCACTGCCATTAATACAGTGCTACAGTGAAATGCAGTGAGGTGTTTGATGACATACTTTAGTGCATGATTCATTGCCATTAAATTTATTATACCCTGCTCAATATTTTCCTAAATATTACAGCTTCTGTCCTAGGGCGGGAAAACAAGCTAGTTATTTTATAACAAGCATACTCTGGTTTACGCCGATGATGCGGTCCTGAAAACCGGAACGTAAATCGAAACTTAAATCGAAGCAAAGAGATGGGATGGTGGCAAAGTATCTAAACAAAGTTTGCTCAGTAAACCCATTGTGCATCTGTATTTTATAACCATCGGTGTGACAAATAAGTGTGTTTGATTGAGTCACAGACGTAGACTTGGACGTAACACATTTATTAAGTTACGGGGTACTTTCCCCTTAACAGAATAACAACCTATATTCCTATTCTTTGGGTCTTTCGGTAAAGTCACGTAGATAGGTTGAATAGCAACCTATGGTGGTGACCACTAGGCTACCTACACTAGTTACAATGTAACTGCTACTACGGACTGGGACCAACAGCTAGGGTCCGAGTCCACGTGTTGGAGACTTGTAGAACGTAGACGAAGGTTTCTTCCAGGATGAACAACAACCCTGGTCCCTCTCGGGGCCCGGCTTATATTCTCTGTGGCGTGGCCAGCTCCGCCCTTGGCCACATCCACCTTCCAGAATCCTCGGGAAGGATCTGGGTCCCAATCACGTGACCACCCCTCGCCCCGAATTGGGGCCCCTTTGTAGACTTAACTGGTCACGTGTCCTCCCGGGTCAACCAGAGTACCGTAGCCTCGAGTAACCTCATCCTCGGCCGGCACCCACATACCCTGTCCTGTAGGGTCGGCACTGCACACGAAGCGTGGTCCCATCTAGAGCTTTTATTTAGCACTCACCGGGCCCCTCTAGGGTCGGTACTACACCCAAACCACCATTGTGGTATCCGCGATGTCGCTACATCGCATGCCGTGCCCCTCTCGGGCCGGCACTGGACGCAACATGTTGACATCCAGCGATGTCACTACACGTGTACAAATGAAAGAGACTATAGCCAGTCAGGGATGCTAACGCGTGGGTGTCATCTGGTGCCTGAATGTCGCCATGTAACGTAAACAATGTTGGGTCTAAGCGGTAAAGTTCGTAAATCTCAAGTACCTAATGGCGAGGTACCACAGTCCATAAAATAGGATTGGGTATCAAGTTGGGCACGTTATAGCGGAAGTGCGTAAAAGGAGAGGACCTAAATTGGTGTATGACTATGTGGGAGTTGGTCCGGCTAACAGTTTTTTCACACCGTTTTGCAAACTCCAGTCCTGCCATTCAAATTAATGAATTCCACACTGCACGCGCCCAATGATTGTTAAACAGTGCACGTAAGTATGGCTGGGTCATGTAGCCTGCATGCCCAGCCATCGTATGCCGAAACAACTTTTGTTTGGCCGGAAAGAGGGGGATAAACGGGCGCGGCACATGCTAGAGAAGAGATGGATTTATGTGGTACAAGAAAATGTGGAGCTGTGTGGACTTGCCGATGACTGGTTACCAGCGGTGTCAAGATCGGCCTCTGTGGACGCTACTGGGCAGTTGGGGGCAGTCGCCCTCCAGCAACAAAGGAGGGCAGAGGAGCGATGCTCACAACAACGAGCGGAGCGCCAGGTGGTTAAAAAACAGCAAGTTGGCACAGTAGGGGGCACAGGTGGTGCATAGGCCAGTCATCTCAGTCAGGTGACCCATGGCAACTGGGTCTGTCCCGTGACCTCCTGCCAGCGGGCATTCTAAACTTAACGTGGAATTAACATGACATAGCCTGGCACGAGCGTTGTGGTGACGAATGGCGGTTATGTGTGTTTACACGTGTTCCACGTGACGCGGACAGCATTAATTGCTTAGCGCGTCAGGTGGCATGTGTTTTAACGACCATCGGGCGCGTGCAGCGTGGAACGAGTCCATTTGTATTTGAATGGGAAATAGATTGGTAAACGTGGAAAGACGTAGCGTGGTGGTTGGCCGCGAGGACTGGAATTTGGGAAACCCTCGTACTGTAAAGGACACCTAGAGATGATCATATCAATTCATTCATTCACTGTCGGCATTGCTCGCGACTGCTAACCTATTTGTCGGTTTGAATACGGCACGGAGAGCCTTCCATTGGCTGAAACAGAGTGCCGGCTTGAGCCCTGATTGGTTGAGCAGAGCAGTCAAACGGATTCCAGGGCTGCCTTGGCAAACGACCAGCTGATTGGCCACTACATTCAAAAAAGCGAACGCCCACGAAAATTGAAGCTGCAACGGCCGATGGAAAAGTCGAGAGTCGGGGACTGGGAAGGGCAGCCATTACTCGGGGTCTTTTTCCGAGTGCAGTGCTCAATTCCCTATGCGTAGTCTAAGGAATAAACACTCAGACACCACCCACGTGTTTTGACTCCTTTGTTCACTTTCCTTCGTCTGGTGGCAGCGGTGGCATAAACGAATGCTGCATACAAAGACGAGCCACGATTCAAGAGAGGCATCAGGAGTAGGGGCTGAAGATGCCATCCTCCCCAAAACAGCAACTTTGTCGGCGGGGAGCTTTCCTTCTGACCTTCGAATATACCACTTGTTTATATGCCTCAGCAAAAGACCAGTGTGAAAAGCATCTGGCACCTTATCAAGGGTGAAACATAGATTACCTATAAAGTCCTGGGTGAGATTTGGGAAGTAACCATTTGAAGTCAGCTATCCAGTCCTCAATTGCTTGGGCTGTGATTCTGGAGTGAAAAGTATACGTCTCAATTCCACCCATGCATCTTGGGCCAAAGAGGCACACTCTGGGTGGATGCTATCTTCAACCACAGCACCGCTCCATCATCTGAGAGCAGTTTATCAGTAACCTCCACTGTGATGTCTGGAATGATGGCTCTGCCATCACCACACCACATAATCGGCACTGTGATGGCTCTGCTGGAGAACTGCATCGAGGTGGAAGCTACTTATCAGAGTATCCAGGATGTGGAGAGATCAAGAGAGAACGAAGACGAATAGGTTGTGGCGGAAGCCTGAGAAAGCTTACATGGGGTGAGTGGGGGGGGGTAGTCTGGACAGGGATACATAAATAGGAGAAAGAGCATCACCATCACATGGGGGAAAACAAGCAAGGCCCAGTACCAACATCGAGCCTCAAAGACAGCCAGAGCAGCCAAGGCAGCACCAACAAGTTCCAGGGTATCCTTAGGGGGCCCAATGTTCTTCGACAAGTCCGTGGGTATTTTGTGGGGTGTCTTCAGGAAACCAGTCCTAGGGCATTAATGGTGGGTCGGGCCCCCCTTCCCAACTCTATTACCAGTCCTGCTCTATTACCAGTCCTAGTAATGTCCTGTTCAAACCCCTTTTCTTTCCAGTCAATAAGATTTCTCTAATCTGTGTTTCTTCTCTGATCTTTCTATCTCTTAGCACGATCCTACATACTTTAGTTGTCACACTCCATATTTACAATCCATGTCATGGCAGGTATTATGTACTGCTCCGTGTGCAGAATGCATGTCAGTTAATCTCGAAATATTAACTGGCTGGGAAAAAAACACGGTATGAGGATAAATAGAACAAATATAAAGGATACGAGAACCAGCTTCAGGCAGGAAGTGCCAGATAAGTAAGCAGTAAAGTTTGGGGAATACCCTCTACTGAACGGTCGTTCATTCAGTATCTAAGATCCAACTCGACCTAAATTACTCTTGCATCCTAAAATTATGTTTCTACTCTTGACATAGATATTCATATTCTAAATTATGGTGGCAAAAACTAATCATAGAAGGAAGTAAATTAGAAGTCGAGTTTTAACCTTAACCATGCCTTCAACTTTGGACAGCTTATCTTTAATAAAATGTGTTTTGTAGCCATGCAACAGTCTCCCTTTTTGATTTGATCGATTGTGCATTGCCTCATTTGTATTGTGTCCCATTTTATATTTCGCAATTGCCGTTTTGTTCACTTTATCTTAAATTTGCATTCGCATCAAAATGTCATTTTCATATGAATCGTAGTCAGGTCGTAGATTCTGGCTACATACTAAGAACTAAACTAAACTTTTTATTTTACCAGGTAAGGCCCACTGATCCATATAGCTCTTTTTCAAAAGCTACCTGGTCACAAATGATAGCTCAACAAAGTGGCGTATCACGTAGAACTTTATAACAGCCAAACACTGTAAATGTGGAGAGGAAAACCGGAGGACCCGGAGAAAAATCCATGTGACTACGGGGAGCGAGACACACAAACTCCAAATATACAGGCATCAGGGTCGGGATCCTGTATACCAAGCGAGGTCGTAAACATCTCGCCACCGCAGTTCCCCTATGTTTAGGGCCCACCATTTTAGGGTCAAAGCATGAGATGAGCATGCTACTCTTGCTACTGGTCTGCGTCCAACGAAAAGCACGTGCTCCATGGCGGTTTAAAAAAAAGTCAAGCAGGCCCAACTGAAAAGGCTGACGTTGCAATGGGGGAGGGCAAGAAGTGTGGGGGTGGAGCTCACTGCCAGCCAATACAATCAAATGAGCGTCTTTGTTCCCACACCAGCCAACCAGCCACGAGCACTTGCTCTCCCAGTGACTATAAATCTACCCTGCGAATTTGTTTCTGCGCAAAAGGGCCCATTTTCACGTGGGATTTTTTGTTTGAATTCACAAATAGCCGTTCCTTTTTCAGTCTTGTCTGCACGGTGCCGAGAGGTGGTGAGACGTCTTCACTTGGCGGTAAGCTTGTACATGTACTGGTAAATACGTGAGCATTGTGACTTTTTGTATTGTTCAAAGGTATTGTAACACTTGTGTAAAACTTGTGCATAGGGGCTGAGGAAGAAATAAAAACCACAAGTGTATAATAACAGTACTGTATCTGTTTTGTAAAATCGATCGTTGGTCAACCTGAACAATATAAGGGACAATAATTTGCTATTTTTAGCGATTTGTGGGTCATTGATTACAATGTACTGTAGCTTCTGTCGGAGAAAAAGTCCCAATTTAAAACAATCTCTTGACAAAGAACTAGATCTGTGCGATGTCTTCATAATACAAAATCACTTTAAAATGGTCGCATGTGTATTACTGTAACCGTCACGTCATTGTGTCTAAAGTGACACGGGGGTTTTCTCATGAAACGCATGACCGCATTAAGAATGCTTTTGTGTATTTAGCAGCGCGTCAGTTTAAGAAACACGAGGAAGGAGCGGTCTGACGTTTCTCGTTGCATTATCTGCTATTATTCATGAGTTCATTGCGAATGTCGAGGTGGTCATCCAGCTACGAGATTCCTTGAGGAGAGAGATCTAGTTCGCGTGGCTTTGGTATTCCTTCGTCGATGAAGGGGCGCGCACTCGAGTGGTTTATTACACGGGGCCATAGTTTGGGTTGCAACATGGCCACATTCGTTTTTCCCCGCGGCAGCCATCTCAAGTTCAAGTGTGCGCCACGTGGCTACCGCGTGATCATAACCACGTGGGGCGGCGGGGGGCGGAGGTGGGGGGGACTCGCGATGGGGGGGGGTGTACGTGACAACGGAAGTGACGTCACTGCGCGAGGTATGTGACGCGCTCGACGTTAAGTTGCAGATTAAAAACTTTTCATTTTAGTTGTTAGGATTTTTCTGAGGTGTTAATTGACGTCGCTTATTTAATAGGTTATTTTGACGCGCGTTAAATATCGTTGATTTAAAAAATATATAAAACGCGTTGTCGATCGTCAGTTTTTTTTCTCTTTAACGGCGGGTCACGTGGGGCTGCGGCGTGGCCCGCGCATGCGCAGTGGCTCTGAGCGCCTGCGTGCTTCTACGCGCCGTCGACGGTCGTCGAAGAGCGGGAAAAAGGTTCGTGAGAAGGGAGGCGGCGAATCTTTGACGATTGCGCCCCTCGAGAATTATTAAACCGTTTCTTTTAATCACAGAAAATAAAAAAAAAATCCTCGGGGGTTGCCATCAACTCGAACGTAACAATAGCGCGACGTCGTGTGTAATGCGGCGAGCGAGGCGTTCGTTTTCACTTTGCATTCTCTAGAGCGTTTCGGCAAATGCGCGGCTGCTCCACCAATAGGGAGCGAGCTCTCGATCACGTGGCTGCCTCGCTCGCCAACGGTGAGGCCGCGCCGTTGCTTATCCCAGTTGGGGTTTTGAGTGCGGGGGGTGGGGCCGTGACGCGCTCGGGGTGTTGCGGGGGGGGGGCCCCGTCACGCGCTCGAGGGGGAGGGGGCGTTTCCCGATACGCACCGGGAACCGGAAGCGCGCTCGGCGTGCTTAACGCGTGCGCCACGCTGCATTGTCTCGTCGGCGAGCGTGGCGGCGCCGCGCGTTTGTCAACCGCAGCGCTCGACGAATCGTACGAATTAATAACAGGTCGCAGACGCCTTCGAAGCGTCGAGCTTTTCTGTCGTTTGTCCCGGCAGTTTTTTTTATTTCGATGCGGCGGCGGCGTTGAGCCGCGTGTTGGGAGGAGGCGTTGGGGGGGGTGGTCTCTGTGTCCCCCTGGCGGGAGCGTGGGTTATGGACCAGCTCGGGCACGACAACCGGGACCAATGTCTATCGGCAGCAGCCACTGTTTATCATTACGATTACTACCTCAGCTGCTGCTGCTGATGTTGCTACGACAACGTTCTTCGCTCCGCGCTGCGCAGGTTTTTCAAACAAGACGACGCGGGCACTTGTGCGGTGTGGTTTAAATGTTTGTGTAGCCATTTTTTTCTCCGCACACTTTGTTAATTGAAGCTGTTTAGTGGAAAAATGTTTTGGCCGAGCTTCTGGCTCTGTGTTAAAACTACGTAGAAGCGATGTATCTGTCAACGTGGCAATTTGTAATCGTCACTAAAGAGGGTTTAAAGTGGTTATTGTTGTAAGACGAACCTGTCACGTGCTCTCTCACGATGGCTCGGTTGGCCCTGAACGCGTGCAATGGCAGCTCCGCGTGTTGACGCGATGTTTTGTTTATTTTTTAACGTTCTGCTTTTATGCTCGGCCTTGAATGAGCCTCTTCTTTGTGTTCTTTCATCGCAAGCGATTTGTTAATAACCACTGTGATAAAGATACCCCCCCACACACACACACTATTAAGGTTTATAACATGACCGTCAAAATCCGCCTCACGTGAGTGAAGCGGCGCGTCAAGGAATACGCCCATCAGGGCTTCGAGACCAAATCCGATTGGCGCAACTCCTTTCGTAGTACTCTTAGGTTTTTTCGGTAAAGTCACGTAGGTAAAAATAAAATATAAAATAATAATAAATGAAAATAAATTATTAAAGTAATCATAAAAAAATATTTATTATTATTTTATTTTTCTTTACGTGACTTTACCGAAAAACCCCAAGTATGAATCCTTGCAGTCATGAAAGCTTCAAATCTAGAATCCTTTCGTAGTCTTCACGGCTGCGCCCCGTGACCCACTGGGGGGGTAGTCCCTTACCGCTCGTCTCGTGGTCAGTGGTGTCCGTCCCCCTTTACGCTTCCTCGTTGACGTCGAACAACCAGCAACTGGCCGGCGTTAATAAATATATATTTTAACAATTTCCAACACCAGATGAGCAACACGGTCGGCTACGTGCGGTGCGAAAGAAGTTGGACATACGTACGTGCTAGGGAGAGGGGGAGAGATGGCTCCAGCCAGTCAGTGTGTCTTAAAGGTCGGCTACATCGCTTTGATGGTCGTGTTTGTAGTATAAAAACACAGGCGCATGCTTGAACCCAGCGAGTCCCGTCACCCGCGCCGTGTGTTTGCTGGGGTGTTGTTGTTGCTGTTGTTGACACAACCCAAAGCAACATGCAGTACTTGCACGCTTTTGTCAACTCACGGAACGTTCAAGCATCATCGCATGTCTCCACAATAATCGTCGGCGTGATAGTAGTGGTCGCTTTACGACGCCGCAGTTTGTAGAGTGCTCGCTCACGTTAGCTTCGTGTACACACACCATCCTTTTGTTTCATAAACGGGGGTACGTGCGAGATATTTTCTTTACACTATCTGGAAGTGGTGTGAGCGGCGATAAAAACATTTCGACATTTCGTGTACTGCATATACTGCGCTTCGTAGACTGCATGGCCCAGGTAGAGCGGCGGCGGGGGGGTGAGTCACGGTGCGTTCCCGGTGTTTGCGTTTATTCTTAAATGGATAAACATTGGCCACGTACCAGCTTTGTCTTAGTTCAACATCGTGCTCGTGTGGCTCTTAGTCCGGCAATAATACTAATTTAGCGGTGACGCAACACCTTCATCTTCTCTTTACCGAGGGCGTGATCGCGTTTGTTTAATTCCACAAAGGGTACTTTTATTCGCAAGCCCTTTGTGTCCATCGCGTTGTTAGGATAGAGTACTTTGAGACTGTTACAACAGTAGTGCCAATTTGATAGTGTATCGTGATTTATAGCCAGAACTCGTGCTGCTCTTGTGAGCTACCACCATGCACAAACATATTTTAATCGGGCTGCGGGCTTACGCATTGGGCAGCAGATAACTTTTGTTGTGGTGTACTTCTATGATCCCCGCCTTAAAGAACCCGACCTGACTAGCGTGGGTTGAAGTGTGATAACCGAAAACCCACAGAAGCCCTTACATATGTGGCGATGTCTTCATTCGGCAGTGTAATGTACATTGAAAACGCTGGTTTTCGTAGCTAAGAACAACAATCATCTATATTTGTGTATCTGGTAAGGCCACGCGGAAGTTTTTATGCCAGTTTTTTTGTTTCGGCCAAGTCGTGTTTTTTATACCTAATTTAGCATGGCCTAGCCCAAAAAACAAATATGATCGTGTTACAGGCTGTGGTGTTCCAGTGATCGCCTCCGTGTTGATGTCGACCACGGGGGGGATTATTGAGGAAGAAACATGTTGGTCTTGTTGCTGTTGATGGGAGCTCACAAATGGTCGTCGGCAGGCAACGACACTATGGGGGTTGCCTTACCCCCCTCCTCTCCCCGGCGCTTGCAAGCAAACAACATTCTCACGCGTCACGACGCATCCCCACACACCCCCACCTCCTATCGATGTGCAACTTAACCCCACACGGCCAATTGTGTGCAGAAAATGTCGGTGCTGTAGTTAAGCAGCAGCAGCAAGCAGCAGCAGCTTTGCTCGGCTCGTTTTTGGGCCGCGCATAGGCCGACGACGATGATGATGTCTGTCTCCCACCCCACTCGGCACGTCACCAACATGGACGAATCGCGGGTCCCGTGTGTTGATCGGCGTTGTTGTGACGCACTCCCGCGAGGCGGGTGCGTGCGTGCTTTTTTGGTTGACGCTTATTTTCCCGAGGCGTGTTGTTGGTAGGGTTTGTTGTTGTTGTGGTGATGGTACATAGTCCTCGAGTTGTTGGCGTGAGCCCCCCAGAAAGCAATGTTTGATGGGGCTTTTTTTTGCGCGCACGAGGGGTTTGGTGAGAGATGTTTACGGCTTGTTAAGGCTTTAATGCACAGCACCATTTTATTAATCCACCGGTGGATGAGGGCCTTCCCACATCGTGAGGGTTATTTTTATCAGACTTAAACACGCGGATTTGTATGTGTTAGTGAGGTGGGGATCATACGGGAGCATAGTACATTACAGCAATGAGTTTTGCTCTACTGCCCTGGCAATATAACTCTGCAGCAGCCAATAGCACCCGTGTTATTCATAAGAGCACAATGTCAGGGCCAAATTATCTTGCGCAGATATATTGACCTTTTATTGAAAGTATGAGGCTAGCTGACGTTCGGTCTAGTTGGCTATTTTAGTATTTGGCTGC
This sequence comes from Lampetra fluviatilis, assembly GCF_964198595.1. NCBI lineage: Eukaryota > Metazoa > Chordata > Hyperoartia > Petromyzontiformes > Petromyzontidae > Lampetra > Lampetra fluviatilis. Next base: position 3,721,930 of record NC_136292.1, read on the forward strand.
TGTACATTTCCATGCAATAATCCGCCACTTCGTTGGGCTATCATTTGTGGCCAGGTCGCCTCTATAAAACAGCTATATAGCTCGGGGTGGACCTTACCTGGTAAAATAAAAAATAGTTTGAATAACTTTAGTTGCATGGATAAATCAAAAGACGGTTGTGAAACCCCAGCCATCCACATCCACGTGTGTTTTTACTCACCTCGAATGTCTCTAAAAAAACATTTGGCTGACATTGTGTTGTACTTTATCAGTCGTTGAAAGTACTAAATGTTTCATTTGCATTGCTATCGATATAGAGTTTTGAAATTGGGTACCTTTTTATTCGTTGTTTAATAAACAGGCAAAGGTCTCTCTTGCCATTCACATTCATTATTGGTCTAGGTTTGTGGGGTTTCATGACCAATGTTTTCTATCGCCATTTATTTTGGGAGTTGTGCGTTGTTAGTGTGTGCATTTCGGTTACACAATCTGCATATTAACTCCTGGCATGCATTCAAGAATGTTAAAGGGCTGCTAACCTCATGCATGTCAATTCGTCTGACATCAACCACTCATCACCTATCAATACTGACTGTAAATATCTTGCCTAAAGCCCAAGCAGCTGAACTTTAGATTTTTTTTCCTTCCCCTAAAAAAATTAAAAAAAATTCATAGTTTCTTAAACTTTTTGTCGCGTTTTCCAACTACACAACTTCAATAATATTTGTTTGTATGGGGGTACCATATCACACAAACTCGTAAAGATGATCTCATGTAAATGAAGGAGCAGTGCGTTCGTGCTCATCGTTAATTACATGGACCTCTTAGACATTGCATAACGTTACTTATCATGGATGATGACCATTGCATGTCTCTAGGCCTCAACTGTATATCCGTGTAAAATTTCTTAATTATTTAAACACACGTTGACATAAAAACACGTGAAGGTATGTTACGCCTGACGTAATCTTTTTCCTTATAATTAATCGATTTCCCCTTTGTGCATAAACCCATTTTAAGGTCCAGTGCTCACGGGGCCAGGCCTGTCCCACTGGTCCACCGCACCTCACCGATTCAGGGAATCTGGGAGAGACTGGGGTAGGCTTACGTTCTCAAATGCACGTGTTGCTCTTGCTGTCTCAACTGCAGCTCCAAGTGTGCACCTTTTTGACACATTTTACTCTTTAACAAAGGAGATTCATATGTGCAATGTCCATGTTTCTGATCCATGTAGTAGCAGGTAATTTGTCTACATTTTTGTAGACTTCGGAGCACAAAGACATGTTGGAACAATATTACAGAAACTATGCATATGTTAGATTTGTATTGTTATTAAGTGTTCACTGATGCTACGACTTAATGCCTTGGTATTGTCTTGTTCATATGTGTTAGAATTAATTTCGCTATTTGAATATATTTTAGTATTTTCCCAGCAAACATGAAAGTTAACGTGTTTTTTTTTTCATGCAAGTTGCATAACTTAAAAATGTACGTCTATCGTAACACCAATTCTTTTGCATATTTTCCTTTCAATTCCCTCTGGCAGTGTAGGTGAAGACCATGGCTGCAATATGAGTTGACTTCTGGTCTCCTGGAAGCCATTTCAGTCCTCAAGCCCCCCACAAGCATCACAATAATGGATTTACTTGAGTGTGGTGGCAATAGCAGTAGCGAGAGCAGCAGCAGCAGCAGCAGGGTCGTGTCTCCTACGAGCTCTATGATCCCCCCTCCCACCTCCCTGCTGCAGGGCATGGCGGGGGTGGTGGGGGCAGCGCAGGAAATAAATCAGGATGGCAGGAGTCCAGCTTTGAGCCCCTGCAAGCGCAAGGAGGCGCGGGGCATGGCCTACACGATCCGCTCGTGTGGCTTCCAAGTGACGCTCGACAACCGAGAGGTGTGGGAGCGTTTCCACTCGTGGGGAACTGAAATGATACTCACCAAGGCCGGGCGCCGCATGTTCCCGTACTGCCGCTATAAGGTGGGTTGGCTCCCGTCGCAAATGGTCGCATTGCGCGTGTCTCCTTGTGTCTCGGTTTGCCTTAGTTTGTGTGGCTCAAACTCTTCAAACTTTTGATGCAAAAGTTGCGTAGCGATTTAATGAAGAAACCTTGTTATTGTTTGTAATGACTTGAAAATGTGAAAAAAACTCTCTTTTATATCGCCCTGGGCTATCCCAATTATTTAAGGAGTTGATTACCAATTGCTGGTTCAACTAATTGGGCAACACAAATAATTGTATAAGATCAAAAAAAACTCCCCTCTGCTTCGTGTTACTGCTGGACAGCAGTTTATGGTTAGGACTTGGTAATGTCTGCTTTAACATGCCCTAACGTATCATCAGTTACTTTTAAATCATTAAACGTGAGAACCGGGTTTATTCACAATTGGCTGTCTTGGTACCAACTCTTGCTTCGACAACTGGCCTTATTGTAGCACCCCAACCTACCAGACCACCACCAGACATGCCTGCTTTAATGAACACTGATCTATTCTGAATGTCTGGGTTATTACCAGATCCGTGGCTTGGATCCTCAAAGCTGCTACCTGATGGCAATTGACGTCGTGCCGGTGGACGGACACCGCTACCGCTGGGGTGATGGCTGCTGGATGCCAATAGAACGGGGGAGACCACAGATTCCTGACAGCGTCTACGTTCACCAGGAGGGTGTCGCGCCTGGCTCCTTTTGGATGTACGAGAGCATCTCGTTTTCAGAGGTAAAAGTGGTTGGCACCTTACGCAAGCGCCAGTATTATTTTAAGCGCCACGAGGAATTAAGATCGAGCGGCGGTGGTGCGGTGATTATCTCGCTGCTCTTGGATTTCAGTGATCTCGGTTATGATTCCCTCCCATGGGCAAACATCGGTGGCGAATGATGTCTGAACAGGTCCTGGGCCCACACTTCACAAACCTACACTGATGATGAGCATGGTCAGCTTTGACCAAACAACCCCCAGAATCAATACAGCGTGGGGAGAAAGTGTCCCAAGTATTTTTAAATTATTTCCAGCTCTTATTCTATTCCATGTGCAACAGCTTTGATAAAAGTTAAGATTTATTTATTATTAGGCATAGGCATACCTACTTTAGGGGTACATAAATGTATATTTTCGCGTAAAATTCGTAAATGCACAGTTGTTGGATTACGTTAATGATGTAGCACGGTTAAACTTGACTGTATTATGACCGACATTATCCGATGTGGTTTTTTTAGTGCCATTGGCATTATTTATGTTGTTCAAACTTCTGATTTTATAATCATGGCAAGGCTTCACTTTACTTTCAGCGCCTTCACAACAGCTGTTGATCGACACTGCTATGCTTGTTGTTTGTGATGGCTGTAGGTGAAGCTGACGAACACCGCTTTGGGTCAGGACGGGGTGATCTCCCTCGTCCCCATGTTTAAGTACGTGACGCGCTTCCACATCATCCGGGCCAACAAGGTGCCACGCCACCTGCGACTGGACGCGGACAACGTGCACACCTTCATCTTCCCGCAGACAGAGTTCTTTGCCGTCACCGCCTATCAAAACACGGCCATCACCCACCTCAAGATAAGCCACAGTCCCCTTGCTTGGAGCACCGAGCCAAAGCCAGACGTGTTGAACCAGGATGAGGAGGGAGGCGGTGACGGCAGTGGCTTAGCGCTCAACTCCCAGCAGGGCCTGAGAGAGAGAGTCTCGCTGGGCTCGTCAGGGAAGAGGGATCACGCTTGCATGGTTGGGACTAACGACCTCTCATATGATGCTAGCCGAGGAGATGGATCTGTTGGGATGTTGGAAGAAGATGTGCTGTCGGATAAGTCAACAAATGGAGATGGTGTAATAAGGTGTGTTTCTTTCGTTTACTTGTTTATAGCAATTTTTTGTTTATGTTGGCATTTAATTAGTTATTTTGAATGAATACATGTATTTGTTACGTGACTTTTTTCTCAACTTTCGCAGGAATAAGTTGAAACGAGACGACAATTCCAATGGCTGTAAGGATCAAAACACTTTGTTTGACATCAGCAAAGTCAAAGACGAACCTAATGACACCTGGCAGGAGCTGGTGGAAAACGTTGACCCTCCCTCCAGTCTGGGAGGGAAAGGAGAGTCCCAAGGTGTGCTCCAGAATATCCCTTTGAGTGATTGTTTATTGCCTGCTGGAAACAGCACATGCAAGTCAAATCTCATTAGTAAGGTGGAATCTGCTCGTGCAGGAGCCATGATTGTGCCTACATCGGTGGAGCAGGGCAAGGATCCCAAGTGCCCTACTTCTCATCTGCTGAACCAAAATCTGTTTCCCGTTGTGCGCTTGAAGCAATGTAACATATCAAAGCCCACAGTCAAGCTTGGTGAACTGCCATCCTCCGTCTTGTACTCGTACAGCATTCCGCAGATTTCTCTCTCGCGATCCGCATGTGGCGACCGACCGTTGATCGTGCTGGTGAGCGAAAGTCCGCCACACTGGTCTGAGCCAACGGACGATGTAAAACCCAGCAAACTGTGTTTGTCAGAGGGTAATGGAGCTGATGTGTCAAATGTTGAGGAAAGACCCGGAAAGAGCCCTTTGCCAGTACAACCACTTCCGACAATTCCTCATTTGAACAACGAGGCAATTTCTGGCGATGCCATGGATGTAATCCCCGAAGACGTGAAGCCGACGCGGTCAGAATTGGATATGAGGTTGCTAAATCTGACGTCCGTGCCGAAGGATGATGCCAAGGAGACAACGGAACACCCGGACGCCCCGAAGGGAGAGTACGTGAGCGACAACGGCAAGGGCAGCGTGCTGCCAGCGCTCAAGATCGGGCACACGGGTTTCTCCTCGTGGGTGTGGACCCCGCCCAAGGAAGGCAACGCGCCGGCTTTCCAACTTCCGCCGCCCTCCTTCTCGTCGGTGTCGTCGCGCTCGGGCTCCCTTTGCTCTCGCTCGAGAACACCTTCCCCGACGCCGGGCTCGAGCCAGCCCCGGGGCCGCAGGGCGGCACCGCGTGGACTGGCCTGGGAGGCTCCCACTCAACGTGCCGACGCCGCCGCTGCTACTGCCACCCACCACGATCCTCGCACGGAACCCAAAGCCGACAGAGTTGATGTCGGAGGAGTGTCCTTCTTCTCCTTCTCCAACAAGGTGTGATGCTTGGCGTGCTGTTTGTTTGGAATGATGACCACCGTCTAGCAGTTTTCCAGAAAAGCTGTGTTTATGGACATTTTGATGCGTAAAAATATGGATTACGTATGAGGTCAAAACAGATTCTAGATTTGAAGCTTTCGTGACTGCAAGGAATCATATTCATTCTTAGGTTTTTTCGGTAAAGTCACGTAGGTAAAACATCAAAATTAATGAAAATAAAATAAAACAAAAATCACGACGTCTCGGAGGCAACACAAGTCTCCGTCATCAGGTGGGACGTCGTGATTTTTGTTTTATTTTATTTTATTTTCATTAATTTTGATGTTTTACCTACGTGACTTTACCGAAAAAACCTAAGAATAGGTCAAAACAGAATGTGTGATGTACATAATAATTACCCTGCGTGGATTTAGTTTGCATGATATGAAAAAAAATATGCATATGTGATTAAGGATTGAACCAGTGGTCCTTAGAGCTCGTGCTGGATACATTTCGTAATGTGTGCTGCTCATCAACAGTGTAATTTTGCTTTATTGTAGAATAAATATAATACAATGTGTACAATTTTAATTTAGTGAAATGTTTTTTGTTTCAAAACTTTCATGTTTAAATAGAATAAAAATAATGGTGCTGTTTGTGAAATGTGTCTGATCAACAGCTGCTTTTGTTTGCAATGTGGTTACTATTTCAATCAGGAGGCTATGTTGGCTCATCGGAACATGGAGCAAGAAAAATTGGAAACCCTTCGTTTGTCCCCAACATTAAGCGACAACAGTGCAGAACATGGTAAAAAGACGCATTTGTTAAATACCATGTTTAACATAAATGTTGCTTTTCAATCGTCACCCACACGGCTGTCCATCGTGTAATCATAACAGAAAAAGCTGATTATTTACATTATTTTATAATGCCTAATTTAGCAAAATGTTCGTACTTAAATAATTAATATGTTTTTATATTGAACGTTTGATAACTATAGCCACCACTGTTATAAACTTATAAAGCATTGACCAGTGACATGCTGCTTTGCTTTGAAAAACTTTGCTCTTTTTCGTTATCACAGTCTCAACCGGGAGAGCACAAGAAAGAATTCAGAGGCTGCAAGATAGGCTTCAGTCTGCGCTCAGCCAGTTCCAGAAAAGCAAAGGGAATGACGAGTCAGGTTCGTGTTCATCGCTGTCCTAGCTGGGATTGCTTTTCAAAATTAGAACGAAGCTGGGTGCTTATCCGAGACCTCAAAAGCAAAGTGCTGAACGCTAAACCCAGTGAAAAATAATACAATTCAGCATGTGATTGGCTTGGTTTTTAGCTGGGCGTGCTAATTTGTACGTACATTATACACTAGAGCTGTGCAATTCCTGCAGAATCCTGTTCGATTCCTACAAATCCAACCTCTATAGTTCTTGCAAGTATCGCATTATTTTAAAGTTGATTCCAATGTTAAAACCGATTCAAGGCCATCCCTACCCCACTGGCTCTCCCAACTTGCCTAAATGGCACAGCAAAATCAGGGTGGAATCGAGCCATGTGCACTAAACATTGGTGTTTGTAACAGCTGGCTGTTAATAAGCAGGATCGCTATTGAAACATGTGTTTTACACATGTGTCAATAGCATTTCCACTAAGCTGGCCAGGACCCACGAGTCCTTCTTTTTTGCCTGAATACCACTCTGAATTCCACACATCCCCAGCTCCCCCTTCCACGGTTCTGCTAATCCCACCCTGTCAAAAATCAAATCACGATTCCGAGCTATGAATCGTGTGACTAGATCAGCTTTACTCTGCATATCAGTGTGTTTGAATTTGTTTTCAGTTGGGCTATTACTTATCATTAATTGTTCAGGTGCTGATCCAAGGTTTGTGTCTCGAACTGGAAAGACGAATGATGTGACGAAGATTAAAGGGTGGCAGCACAAGTTTGGGCTACAGACCCCAGTGTCATCCAGTGGCAGTGCAGGTGCCCCAGGTGCGTTCCCATGTGACTCATATTCAACTCTGTTCTGCGTTGTGCCCTGTAGGCATGTAACTGGTCACCCTTGAAAAAGAGCTGTACAGTGCAATTGGCATATTCAGGAAATATACTTCTTAATAATACACTCTTCCAGTAATTCTTTGAAATGTTACGATTCAGGTTTGCGATTTCAACAAAATATTTTTGTCTCATTTTTACTACGTCGTTGGGATTAATCTTTAACATCTTATTTGTATAGTTTTATTCACTGTTATCCTAAATGTAACAACATGCAATTTTCAACTGGTTTTCTTAAATTATAACGAATCAATTCTCATGTGCATGATTCTTTGCATGCATTGTGAATGTAAGAATACGTTTTAATCGCCAAATTGCGTGCCCACTGCTATCACCCACAGACATGAACACGCTGGGCAAAAACCGTTCAGTCTTCCTGAGTGACAAGCTGGACGAGTACCTGCAGGAGGAAGAAAAACTGCTGGAACAGCGGCCGAACATGTACGCCAGCAAGGCGGCCGGTGTCACCTTCCAGACGCCACGCACGGGCAGCACGTATGTGCGCACCCTAGACAGTGTGCTACGCCGCCGTGCGGGCCCAGCGCGGTCCGCCGGGGAGAGGGAGGCATTTGCTCAGACCTGCACCACGTCTCCACCGCCGCCGCCATTGCCACTATCAGGTGTGACACAAAAACGTGGCGCGCTGGCTGGCCGGGGCAAAATTTCTACAGCGGCGTTGAGAGCGACGCAAAAGTCTTTCAAGCGGGGGACCCGCGGAAAGCGCTGCAGCAGGGGCGGCAAGTATGGCAGCAGGGGCGGCAAGTATGGTGGCCGGGCAGAAGTGGTGGCGACTGCCACTCCCCTCGCTAGTCCGAAAAAGGTGACGCTACCCTCGTCGCCACCGCTTACGCCTCCTTTGCTGAAGCCAGCTCGGTCGTGTGCTGTCAGTGGGGCAGCGCTTGTGAAGAATGCTAACAGCCGCAATGTGAACACCATGCTGCTTGCTCTGGAGGAGATGGCCTTGTTGGATGGGAAGCACCGCACGTATATCACCACCGATCGGGCAGAGCGCTCCATCACTACCCTACTTACCCCACAGGTGGGAACATCGTGCTGTTTGTTGTCTTATGTGAATGTAAAAAACTAAGCCAAAGAAATTGCACATCACCTAATGGAGCTGCTTCTTAATGTCCTGTTTTTTTGTTTACTCAGATGACCGCGACAGGCATGAAAAAGCTGTCCGTGCGCTTTGCTGCAGCCACAACGTCGACGTCACACAGCAGTAGCCCATCATCAACACCTGCGGCCAGCAGCCGTTGCCAGAAAGAATTCTGCCGGCTGGGCTGCGTGTGCGATAGCCTGGGTGAGGGCCGCGCCGAGCCGGCACACTGCGGCAAACCCGAGTGCATGCTGGAGTGCAGTTGCCCTCCCCAGGCGCGACATCAGGCAGGCTTATCGATGAGCAAGCAGAGTGGCATCACAGATGGCACCGAACCCGAGGACGAGTCGTTTGGCCGACACAAGCGCAGGAAGAGGCTGCCGACGAGGCTGAGTGGCACCCACGTTTTCTACGATGACGTCGCGTCGGATTGCTACGCCTTCTGGAAACTTACAGGGCGAAAAGGGCACAAAAGGAAATTGGAAGGACTCGGTACTGCCCCTTCTTCTCTTATACAATGCATGCACGTATGGGTTTTTAGGACGGTGTATCGTGTGTGCTAATATTTAATGAAAATGTGAAGTAACATTGCAGTATCAATGCATGCGATGCAGGATTGTGGATTTTGTTGCAAGTTGTCAGTGAATGTAGGATAACGTTATTTTCTAAGATTTTCCTTTCATGTAGACATTTTATATATTATCATCTAACATGAATGGATTTTCTGCAGAAGATTCGGAAATCCACAAGAAGCGGATTGCACTTTGGTCAGATATGGACAAATCTTCCCAGGGGAATGTGGATAGTGCAAGTTCCAATGATATTCCTGCTCCAGAGGCTCAGTCTTGTAAGACTGAGCTGCCTCCTACATCCAATGAGATCAAGGCGCAGGTATAAGTTTGCTGTGTGTGTGAATATAAGCTTACGGAAATATTTTTGTTAAATTAACTTATCACTCAAGTAACACTATCCACCAATGAAAACAATCTGGTGTTTTTCTTTTGCAATCTGTGGAGGATATTTTCTTGCGATATTGCACGCATAATTATGCATGCACTGCTTTAAATACTCGTTCTGTTAAAAATTGTACGAACATTATCAAGCTTGGTTATTTTCTCTTTGGTGGTGTTGCAGATGCGGGATGAGTTGATGGCCTGGGCTCTGGAAGATGGGTACACGTGTGCTCGTGTGCGGGAATATGGACCGAAAGAGCGGACCAAGGCAAACCTACAGTGCACCTGTGGGAAACCCCACTGCACAGAGAAGGTGAGACACTCACTGTTGCTTGTCACAAAAGAACATCTGCAACTTCACAGAGCAAGCATTTACCATTCTCTTCATCGATGTGATAAATGCACCCCTAGTTGTGGCTGCAGGGTTTGCATACCCTCATTAAAATACAACATTTCTGGACAATGAAAAAGTAATCTTATTATTTTGCACTCCAATTTGATGCTTGTATAATGGGTGTTGATTTTACTCTGTGCCCTTGTGTGATCGTATGCTTCTTAAACCATCCAATATAAGCAAGCAATGTTCCAAATGTTGACAAGGTTTGACGCTTAATAATGTAGTACTGCTAGGTTATGCAAACGCTGCATCCACTGACAGTGATACATTGATGAGTGATAAAAAATAATCGATTAAATTGTGACCTAAATTCATATGATTGTTAACATGTCATACCCCACCGCACATGTGAGGAAACTTTTTACATACAATGTTACTGCCATTTAAAACTGGGTTTCGATACCTGTGTTAAGCCCATTTCTCACAGATGGTCACAGACCCACTCCCGACTATATCACATGAGAATTCCATCCTAGTGCCAGTTCCTCGATGTAACTATTAATTTTAACGGCTGATTTGCAGGGGTTTTTTGATGTCGTCGTCAAGCAATAGGGAAGAACAACTTGTGGGTTGGAGTGGAGAGCGTTGACGACCGCCTCCTGAAAATGTGGCGTAACTCAGGCACTAAAGCCAATTTTATTCATATGGCTATTGCAGACATGATTCGACTTAATTGCGTGAACCCTTACGAGCCCACCAGGTTGTGGGGCATTTTTTTCTAATTTGTTTCTAAATGGCGACCCTTTTCAACCCATTCCTCTTGTGACACGAGTATCGAGTTTAATGGTGTGAAATGTATCAAACTCCACACAGATGCATTGCATATGTATGTTAGAGGTTCTCCAGCCCTACTGGCCCATGAAACAACTGTTACCTGGGTTGAATTGGGATGGCATCTCCTCGTATGACCCAGCACTCTTTGACCTATAGGCATTCTTGATTCATTCTTGAACACAAGCAGCCACTCTGCTTAGATGCAGGTCCCCCCCCCCCTTCTGTCGATACAACACAAATAGTTGCTCTGAAGACCTCCCACTCCTTAGAATGCTTCGGGTGAAAAGCGAAAGCCCTAACAGCATACAGTCTATGGGACTTGGCATCCTACCTGAGAACAAAAAGGGGCCAGACAGAAAGATGGGAGTATAATCTCCTGGTTGACATGAAAGTCTGATGACCTTTAGGCATGCATCTCATGGATGTCCTCAACAGCACCTTTTCCTTAGAGATGACCGTAAATGGCAGCACTGCCACGGGAGAAGTGGGGCAACCTGCAGGCCCGCCAGCCGCACGCGGCCCATGGAGCCCCTCGTGGTGACCTGTTTTAAGTGTATTTAAGGCTATGCGTGGGGTCATGATTAGTGCACAAGCACGAATTAAAGCGTACGGCCCACTGAGGTGAAGGAGAGGGCCGCTTGTAGCCCACGAACTAGTCTAGGTTGTCCACTGCACTGGAGCCCACAACTCTCTCGCTCTCCTAGCTGACGTGATTGCCACCAGAAACACCATCTTAAGTATCAATCCACTCTAAGCACGTTGCCTGGGGCTCAAAAGCTGATCCGCAAAGTGTTCAGCACCAGATGCATGTTCCAGGGTACCACCCCCAACAATGATAAGCCTTGCAATTTTTTTGGTCGAACTGACCCTCATCCCCTTGACCTCATCATTGAATGCTTAATTCGCTAAGGACCTGACTTTTATACCTACTATTAAAATTCCTCTGTGCAATGCCTCTTTATCAGGAACCAAGCGAATCAAAGCCACCCTGCACGAGATTGGATCTAGTTTCTTGCACATAATGTATGGAACCTGTTTTGGGGATAGTTGTAAGATCTCAAGGTGGGTAACCTCCTAGACTTGAGTAATTACTGTACTTCACCATCGATCTCTTCTGAACTGGGTCCTCTCAACATCGAGTCAATCAAGTTCAGAGCTTGTAGTCATGTATGCCACACCCCCCTCTGGCTGTGTAGGTATGTTCTCTGGCAGCTGTCATGCCTCTACCTCTGCCAGACCCACCACGACCCCTTCAGCCACCAAATGTGGCTATTATCAGATCATGCAGGCCCCTTCCCTGCTCACCTCCTCAAGGACTTTGGGAATGAGCGGGAACAGATGAAATGTTTATCCCAGTGACCCCCTGACTGGCAGGAAAGTGTTGCCATTGCATCCTGCTACCTGAAGCTGGAAATTAACGAGTAAAATTTGTGCTTCCTACTCGAGGCAAACCAATCAACCATTTGAAGACCGAACCTCAGCTTTAACTGATGGAATACGTCATGATGCAGGACCGACTCTTCTGTATCCAATAATTGCTCCCTGCTTAACCAGTCATTGTGTTGTCCAATCCCACCAAGTGCTTCGCCAGCAGCTGATTTTGGTTCTCTGCTGAAGGCATGAGGAAGAGTTACTCCCTCATTAGATGTATCAAACCTGGAGGACTCTTGTGTGTTCACCAGTTGCACCCGCAGTAATGTTGTCACACCAGACGAAGCCGTCCCTGCCCAAGACCACAACCTTCATTTGAGCGAGAGCCAACCTGGTCACCCAGAGCTCCAGGAAGTTTACGCTCTCCCGAAAAGCCGAACACTGACCCTGCAGAGCCACCATCTGATAGCATGCCCAACAGGCTGGCATCTCCAGCCCAACAGTCACTTGTCCCTTGAAAAAACCCCGGAGGATTTGCTCAGGTCAGCTGTGGGAACTCCAATCGCCATGATATATTGACTCGTGCGGCCTGGGACCACGGAGCAAACTGCCATATCTTTTTTTGCTTTTCACTGGGTTTCTACAGCAGGTTCCACTGGAAAGCCCACATGCAAAATCTGGCCCATGGGACTATTTCCATGGCAGTAGCCATGGCCTAGTGCATCAGAGACCCTTGCCGGGCCTCTGCCCTGTGCCAAGACCCCGACCGACAGCCCCAAGCCATTTTATCTTCCCTTTCCTTATAGAAATTGTACTCTTGGACCATGTCGAACTGGCCCCAAGGTAGGTCAGCTGCTGAGCTTGGTCACAAAGGACATGTTGGCCCATTTAGTATGAACCTGTGGTCTGCAGTGTTCTCACCACATACCTTCACTGACCTCACCAAGTCTCTTTCCAAGCTGCCTCTTGTTTGAACTCGGTCTAAGAAAGGGTAGATATGGTGGCTCCCTTCCTGGGATGTGCCACCACTAAGACCAAAGTTTTGGTGAAACCTCTGGGTAATGCTGACGGCCCAGAAGGGAACACCTAGAACTGCCAATATCCCCCCAATACGGGGAATTTTACGTATTTGTGATCGTTCTTATTTGTACATTTACATAGGTGTCCTTGAAAATTCACAAATTCCAGCCAAGCACTTTCCTTTTTGGCCCTGATTCTAGAGGCCAAGGACTCCGTCTTGAAGTGTCTTTTCGGCATGTACGCATTCAACCTGCTCAAATCGCCGATTTGAAGCCTCCCGAACCCTTGATCACCATAAAGAATTGAGCCGAACCCTGAGCCGCTCTAACCCCCTGGGACATCATCTATTTCCCCTATCGCCATATGGCTTGTGCTTAGAGCCTTTTTTAATCTGGGGTGTTGCGGGGCTTTACTTTTCCCACGAACGACAGATCCGTTTGTCTCAAGTTGTTATTTTCCACTCTTGGACGGAACTGTCACATGACCTCCTAATTGAGCTGGAAGTGGAGCCTTGCACAATTTTTTCCCCCCTCCCCCTCTTTTCACTAATTTGAGAGTTGAGGCCTGGGAGGACATCTCCTGACCTACAGGGAATGGCAACTCTGTCCTCTACCCTGTCCCCTTTCAAACTTGCCAGCTTCCAAGGCTGCTGGTCCCAACGCAAGATGGTCTGGTTCAAGTTTGGGCTTTAGCCCGTGTACTTATGAAAGACGCAAAAAGGACAGGTCCAATAGTTCTGCCACGTTTCCTCGGGTTCCATTTCGTATTCCTTGATGGCCACCTTTTCTGCTTTCCCAAAGAGCATTCTGCCCTTGTAAGGCAACTTCATCAGAGGCATCATCCTGGTCTGTGCGACAGTCAGTTCTCGGTTTCTTTTGCCACAGGGTTGTCCTTGTGACCACTAATGATGCCATAGCTGTGGTGTTCCAGTTTACTAAGTTTAGCCCAACATCTGTTGCAAAATCCATGCACAACCACATGTCCTCATACGCCCTTTTAACCACGGTGCTGTTTTGCCTTACCTTCAAGCTGTTCGAGCTTTCTGGGCCAATATTATGCATATGCTATGTTGCGCCCCCATTCTTTATGCAAGACCCTCATGAAAAAAGCATTTGTAGAACTTAGGGTGGCTTTCCTGGATAAATAAGTCCTTTATTATAGTGACAATGACACTGCTGAGAGGGCATTGTTGGCCTCCTACTGCCCCTTCTGCTGGCTCCATGATTGTCAAGGTCGGGTCCTCTTTTGCTGCTGTCTTTTTTAGCAGGATCCACCTCACCAGAGCCATATCCACGAGAATGAGGACAGTGAGCACTTCACTCCGAATCTCTGGTAGTAGAGCGTGTCAGGCTTTGACATAATTTTGGGACCTGAAAGCTTTTGTTGGGTCTTCCCCACTCATGTCACCATATTGAGTATGTGCTGGTCTAATGGAGCTCCATCCACTCGGACCTACCCATTTAATGAAGGGTGAGGGGCTTCTCACCCTTGGCTTTTTCAGGAGCCTCTCAGATCTGGATTGACCAACTCTTAACTCTGCGGCCGCCCTGCAGGTCTCTTGCTAGGTCCATATCCTCGCCCCTCCTAAAGCCCTGTTCATCCCGATGTCTGTCAGCCTCCTGAAGTCTTATCAACCTCCGGGTAGAAACCTTGGAGCTCTCCTGATTCCAGTCCGGACGAGGAGGTGCATTATTTACATAATCCGAGCCTCCTTTATGGCCCTGATGTTGTCTATGACTGCGACCCATCATGGTGCAGGCTGGATCTGCCCAAAGTCCGTGTTTGTCTTCTGGGTTCTGGAAAGGTGTTGCCACGTGGCAATTTGGGACCCAGGAGGACTCCCATGCACCCCCGTGGTGCGTGCGCTAGTCGCCACGTCACTGCGTCCTCCACTGCACCTCAGGGTGACGGCCTACACCCGATGGGCCCCGGGCCACTGGAGTCTATTTTCCATTGCTTGCTTTGTGCTGGCTCTGGGCGGTTTCTTCAGATAAGTTTTGACACTGACAGCCTTCGTAACCTGGTGACACTACTGCGCCACCACCGCAGTCCTGTTTGCGCCTGGTTTTTTGGCACGCAATACGCAACTTCTGCGCTCCACAAGTTAGTGCTCAATGCATGCTGCCTCGGTGCTAATACGGTAAGGCCTCGACATCTGCGAGGGTTAGGTTCTTGAAATCTTGAAAATCTGCCCGAATGTAGATACAGGAATTCCTCCTTTATAACTCTGTTTCCTTAAAACACTCTTTGTCCTAGAGAAAAATTATCGTGCCAGATCCCTGCGCTGAAAATCCCTGCACGGTAAAAAATTCGACCTCTGGTAATTGTTTTTACTTTCTTTTGTCTGGAAAAATGCTTGCAAGTGATGGTGCTGGTTTTTTTACTAAACAGTCAAGGAAAAGCATCGGTATGGATGTCAAAATGCAAGTTATACGGAGTGTGGAAGTGGGAGAGAGGTCAGGTTGATGTCGGTTGGAGGTTGAAGCCCTCGTATACCGCTCCTAAAACACAGCGCTGTCTGTAACGCATCTCCATTGGAACCATGTTATAATGACCTGCTGTTTTGTTGTATAGTGCTCCGTTTACCAAGAACGCTTCCTGAGTGCTATAAGATGTATATATTTGGAAAAATGGGGTTAGATTCCAGTGTCCCACTGAACATACGGGAGAATGTAAATGTTTCATAAGATTAATCCTTTATTGTACACTTGAATAATATCAATATCCAGCAAACCCTTGATCATGACGGCAAGTGTTGTGTCCTTGAAAATAGCTGCAATCGGTATATCCATTATCCGAAAACTGAAAGGCAAATGGGAAAATTACGACACCCCCTCGTATTTTATGTTAGCCTTCATCAAACCAAACATTAATCAGGAAGTATTGTGAATCTATAATCCGATTAATATTTTTTTTGAGTTTAATATAACTTCTACGGTAAACACATTAAAATTGGGGAACATTTACGTAGTGTGCAATACAGTATACGTATCCGTGTACGGTAGTGTATATACTACAGGAAGAAAAATCAAACCTCGCTGCCTCCTTGCGGGAGGCTGGGAACACGTGACCTGGGACCTGCGATGGGTCGCTTGGGAGATCAGATGGAGACAGGACGGCTTGTGTGTTCTTCCGCGACAGCATCATCACAAGCAATACAGTTGCGACGCGTACAGTAATCTCGCGGTCAACCGCGAACGGTTGAGACCACGGGGGCGTGATCGGTCAACTGCACCTCAATTTGGTACTCGGTTTGGTTCACAACCGCGATAGCTAAACCCGCGAGAGGGAAGGGTTTGCTGTACTTAATTATCCAATAATACAAATAAATAATATCACATAATACAACAAAATTGTGCTGTACATTTTTGTTTACCATGGATGATTATGCGGGTGTGATGACGATACTCTTTTGGCGGTCATCGGTCCACTTGCCGCTACACTTTCACTAATTGCCTTCTCGTTTTTCTTTTTATATCTTGAGTGTGGAGAATTGACAGTTGACTCGTTTACTATGTAATGACGGCCAACATGTGACCCTTCCCCCCACTATCACCACGAGGAATTATATTCACCAACTCAATTCGTTGAGCTAAACTCGTCACTTTGTTCTGCCTTTTGCTCTTGCTCTCACTCCCTCAACTCCACTTGATGCTTATATCCCCATGGTAAAAATAAAAAAAACGCCACCATAAGGCTAAAATACCACAATGAACGGCACTTGAGTAAAAGCTTCAGCATCATTAATGCCGGCACACTGGCCACAATCCCCTACTGTACTGCGCAAGTACACTACCCCTCCCCATGATGCGGTGTTGTCAAAGAAGTGAATAGTCGGAGGAAAAAGGCATGACCGTTAAGCTGGTGTACAAATATAAAATCGTGAATAATACAAATTCTTGAAAGATAACTCCGACGGAGAGGTTTAATTGTACCATCTTCTTGGTTCTTTTGGTAAAGTCGTGTAGAAGGGAAATAATAAAATAATAAAAAATAAAATAAATATTATTTCCCTTCTACATGACTTTACCGAAAGAACCAAAAAGATGAATCCCTGCAGTCACGAAAGCTTTAAATCAAAATTTTACTGTACCAATTTAGAAATTAGAAACTGTAAGCTCCTCCAGTAGGGCTCTGTTAGCCAGCAGCTTCTACCACGAGCATTTAAATCTGGACGGTGAACTTCCCATCTCACTAAAAGAGTTAAATGCGACACGAACCTCATCATTGCAGAAACCCTACACAACAACTCTAGGCACCCAGTTTAGAATGGGTGCCTGGCACTGGGATGGAGTTCACATGTGATGTAGTTGAAGCGTGTTGGGGATTGCCCTATGCATAATACATTCTGAGTAATGTTTAAAAACAGTAATTCATACTCTTGGGTCTTTCGTTAAAGTCACGTAGATAGAAAAATAATAATCAATTGAATTTTTATGATTTTAACTTTGTTCTTCTTGTGTCATCTTTCAGGGTCCAAGTAAGTCCAATGGCAAATTCAATAAAGAATTCAAAGGTACGTGTTTATTACGTCAGACAAATTGACATGTGTCACTTAATGCTGTTCTATTCTCAGGGCGTGGGGGAATCTCAGCATGGCTCTGCTAATAATTTTTGTCTTTTGCAAAATTGCAGGAATCATACCAAAGGAAGAAAAGTTGGAAATACAAAGCTCTTCACTGCCCAAGGCATCTAAAAAAGTAACGACTGGCAGCTCAAGCTCAGGCGGTGCATTGTGCCCCCCAGTGCCTCCTATCCAGACTGGCTCTGTGGGCTTCGTACAAGCCAATGCTTTGAGCCCTCTTACAGTGGCGTGGAACGTTGTACCCCCGATCACTCCAGCGATTACGCCCTTGAAGCAACAGATGCATCCAAGTGGCTTGCCACAGTCCAAGCTCATCGAGATCGTGTCGAACTGCAACTGGGAAGCGGAGCGCACTCGCGTGCTCAGCGCCATTGCAGAATACTCCGGTGGGCAGAGCAGTGGTGACGTAACCACCGTGCAGTTGGGAGACTTGCAACTGGAGATCTCGCACTTGGACAACAAGGAGCGTTTTAAGGAGAAGCGCGATCCATCAATGACGGTTTCATACTTGTCGGGCCTCCCGTCCCATATGTGTTGCTCCAGGGTTAAGATCATCAACAACCCCAAGTTGTCATCGGCGTCTTCTCCATCCAAGCAGCGGGCGGCGGTGGCTTCGGTCAGAAGCTCCAACAGTGGCGACAGTGCTTCAGAGGAGCCGTGCCAGCAGCAGAATGAGCGACAGCCGAATTGGTCGCAGTCCAAACAAAGTTCTCCGCCACTAGAGCAGCAAAGCCTGCAACCGCAGCAGCTGCAGAAGCAGCTATTGCAGGCACTAAATCAATCGGAAGAGCATGTGGAGAATGAAATACAGAATTCTGAGAAGGAGCTGGATCAGCAGGAACAGACTCAACCACAGGAGGCTAAGAAGCAACAAGATGAACGGCTAGAGAACGAAGAGCAGCAACCACAGGTGGTAGAATGTCATTCAGAGCTACAACAACAGAATGAGCAGCCAGAGCATGAGCCACAAAAGCGGATACGATCTCATTCTCTACATCAGCAAGAACAACGACTGGAAGATCAGCCAAAGAAGCAGCAAAGTCCGCCACAGCAGAATAAACAGCAACTAAATCAGGTGCTGCTTCTGCTTCCAAAGCAGCAACAAATAAATGACCGGCAACAGAATCTCGTACAGCCACAGGTTGAATGCAAACAGGCACTCGACAAGGATGTCCCATCGCAGCAAGAGCTCAAATCTGTTGAGGGTACTAGAGCCGAGTCGTCCCCACCGGCGAAGAGGAGCATGCCCTCTTCCACTGCCGGAGTTGAGAGGCCGGCCGCTGGGACGTCTGCGGCAGCTAAAGGAGGCACTCTCAACAAGACTCTGTTCCTCACCACGGCTGCAGCCCAGGCTGTGTTTAACTCCGGCGCCAAAGGAGTAAACATAATACAGGTATGCAGCTTGACATACATTTGTCCACATGTGCGTAATACAATGTTGACATTTCTGTACTGTATAAATGCAAGTCCATCTTAAGTTTATTGTGCAGAAGAGTGGGCCGTGCATCATAGGCACCACTAATTAGGGAGGCATGTATATTTTTAAGGAAAGGTGTGATTTCAGTCATATGGCCGAAAGATAGGTCTTAAGCTTGGGCTTGACTTTTCAAAAAGCAGTATGCCTTTGAATTTTTTTTTAAACTAAGTAACAAAATATCAAAAACTCTCAGCCTATTAATCATAGTTTATATGTTATTACCTAGCTATTAAATATATATATTTGTTCAGATTTAAAACTCCACAAGCCCTGTAATGAATTCACAACGATGGTGCAGCTTGTGTGCAAGTTCACGTGAATGCATTCACGCCCCGTATTATTTGCAGTAAGTTTGCCTCGGTCATAGGTTAATGAAGCAAATTTAATGGGCTGCGTTAATCGATATAAAGTGCCTGACTGTTCATGGCCGTTCTCTTTTGCAGGTGAATGGCAACTTCATGCCGCAAGCCAAGCTGGTAGTCGGACAAATGGGGGCATTGCAGGCTATGGGACCGGCCGAGAAGCAGCAGAGTATGGTTCCGAAGGGGAACCTGACACTCCGCGGGCATTCTCCCTTTCTGCAGGTCAACGGTAACATGGTGACGCACACCAAGCTGCTAGTCGGACAGATGGGATCCCTGCAGGCCATCGGACAATCGGTTGGGCCGTCTCCTTTCGTCAGCACGGTAGGGAACCCGTCGCCTGGCACCAACTTGGCGTTCCATGCGGCGACGCGACTGGTGACCACGCCGCTGTCCCCCGTGTCGATTACTCTGCCCGATGGGACTATGGCGATGCCCACTTCAGGTAAGAATTTGCATCATACTGATGTTTCAGCAAGCTGTGTTACCAGATCACAAGGGCATAGTTTAAAATAATGCTACCCAAACTCCAGTCTTAATGACCTACCATGGACTAGCTTTCCTCATTTGCCAGTCTGCTCCTTTCAAATACAGATTGGATTCTGAAATGCTCTGCATGTCCGATTTAAATTAAGACAGAGGTGTGTGTGTATATTCTGCTTTCCCTTCAAGGTAAGGTTTTTGGAACATGTTTTATAACAATATGAAGATTGGCCATTGCCTGAAATGTTTGCCCACCATATAGTTTTCGATTATAAGCCAGTCTGAAAGATGAATGTGAAGTTTTTAAAGACGTATTAATTTCCACCACCCGCCCCCTCCCCGCCTGCTCTGATGAGTCCGGTTTGGCTGATATTGTTGATGTCCCTGATAATGCCGTTCAGATCGTCAGGATGTTGCAATGTATGATGTTAATTGATGTACATTTCCAGAATTATATATTGTGAGGTTTTTTAATACGAATTTCCCACCTGTGTATTTACATTTTTTCGTTAACAGGCAACAAACCCGTCACGCACCTGATTATGAACAAGGTGGGTACTCTGGTTGCAGGGCAGCCTTTCCCCAAGTCCATAAAGCTTGGCCCATCCTCCGCGACCAGCACACACGTGGCGTCTGGAGCAGCTACTGCTGCTGCTCCAGGGGCATTTGGTGCTACTCTGGCAGCTATTGTACCTGAAGCAACTAATGGACCTGTGGCAACAGCTGGTCTTGTGGCAGCTGATGGACCTGTGTCAACTGGTGGTCTTGTGACAGCCGATTGTCCTGTGGCAAGTGGTGGTCCTGTTACAGCTAATAGGCTTCCTACGGCTGACCAGCCTGTTACAGACGATGGGCCTGTATCAGCAGGTGGTCTTCTCACCGCCTGCGGGCCAGCGTCCGCTGCTGATGCGGTTGTGGCTTGTGGGCCTGTTGCGGATGGTGAACCTGTTGGAACCAGTGGGCCTGTGGCAGCCAGTAGATCTTTGGCAGCTGGTAGGCTTGTTGCAACTGGAGAACCTGAAGCAGCTGTTAAGTCGGCGGCATCCGGGGAAACTACGGCAGACGATAAGGATTCATCGTCGACCACTGCTAGCTTAACCCGGGCAGTGACCACGTCGGCTTCGGCAGGAGTGCCTATAGCGGTGCCCATTACTTCCAGCAGCCCAGCAGTCGCCGTCAATCTGAGTGGCGGCCTTCAACTGCCCACCGGTATGTCGATGCATCGTGAGCTGTTGTCCGTGGGACATGGTAAATTGGCATGCGTAGATATAAACAATCTGCGTAGTTTGTTTGTTTGTGTTAAGTTTAATCTTGCATTGTCAGCCTCATTGAAATAATGTTTTGAAGTAATACAATATTTTTATTAATTTATTGTCATTTCAACTACATTTTAAATATGTATACATTTGAGAGGAGTAGGAGGAGCATGAACTTAAAGGATTATTAGGATTTTCAGAGAGGCGAGGGGTCGAATGCTGGTACGGGCATAGCGAAGGGATGTTGGCAGATGAGAACAGGATGACTGTTAAGCCTCTACTTGAACAAACGAATGATCTTGGCTATATTGCAGCAGCAAAGAGCAACTTTGGAATAAGCAGAGGTGTGGAAGTTTCAGCAACGTTTTTCCAATGGAACTTTTACAGTCGCCGATCATTTGTCTTCGCCACTCACTGCTCGATGGCTTTCGTGCATACGCAGGCATTCCCATAGTGCGCGAAGTCTCGCTGGCCGATCCGCAGCGACTGGTGCTCATCCCCATGCAGCCACCGCAGGTGCGACCGCTGGCGAACCCGACGGCAAATAACCCAATTCGCCTCCCCACACCAGCACCCATGCTACTTCCGGGCCAGCGCATGGTTCTGCAGCCCGTGAAGGCCTCCAGCGGGATGCAGCTGTACCGTCACCCGAGCGGGCAGCTCGTGCAGCTGGTGCCTGTGCGCTCGACACGGCCTCGACATCCCGTCAGCACCACGGCGGACGCTCCCAAGCCCCCCTCGACTTACACCACCCTTCGTACCGGTAATCTCAACAGGAAAACACATCTTGGCCTTTCCCTATTCTCAAATGGGCATCGGGTAGTTCTCATGTCCACCTGAAGGCCCCTGGGAATCATTTTATTTTTAGTATGTAAACATGGCATGTATTAATCACTCCATAGGTCAACTAATTTTATAATCACTCAAACGTTGTACTTGTATCTCACACCCTGAAAGACGATAGACAAGAGTGGTCAATTTATAATCATCTTTCAAAGATCTTTGTTGTTGTCGTCTTTGTCCTCAAGCCACTTTTTTATTCCCTATGTGTCGATTGCTGGTTGGTATTAAATGTTACATATTTTTTTATAGCAGTTTTTTTGTTAGCGAGTCACATTGGGTTGCAGAAACATAACATTTTGTCGTGCAGTAGTAAATATGATGGACTTTTTCAGCAGTGTGACAAATAGACATATTTACAGTGGACTTTGTTTTGTTATTTGCAGGCTTGGTGGTCCATACTCTTAACCCCACTGGCCTCGGTTTACAAATGAGACCAACTGGAACCATGTTGACTGTGGCACGGACTGAGGTACCGCAGGTTTCCTCAACCACCATAGCTTCATTCTCGGCTCCAAAGGGTGCCGAGGTGGCCACTCTTGAAGCATCAAAATCGTCTCCCGTGAAAGTTAGTCAACCGCCTGCAGATAACGTTACTAAAAGCACCGTGACGCCATCTAGCGAGGCGGTGTCGAAACAAACAGCGGAGAAGGTGCTGTCGGGTGGACCAATGACGGCTCTTGAGATGTGCTTGGTAGAGGCAACGAAAAACTTAGAAATCAAACGCGAGAAAGAGTTGTGGAAAGAAAGGCTTCGTAAACTGGATATGGAAATGAGCAAGGAAGCGAAGGTTAGTCCGGAGGAGATTTGTCAACCTATAAAGGTGGAAGTGAAATTGGAAAATCCAGTACCGATGTCTCCTCAAGCAATGCCCGGTGGTGAACAAACGCAAGCTGAAGGCGATGCAGTGAATCCCATTGTCGTGAAGGTAATTTTTATCTTTTAGTTTAATGCAACCTCATGTCTTAGTAGCACTACCAACTGATTTGCGCAGGATATAACGCGAGTGAATTGTAAGCGATATGGATTTATTGCTATTCTTTTCCCAATGACGCTTGTTAGCCTACTTTCAATCAACAGCAATAATGTGACGTAGCATAAACATTCACAACAATCACATCAACAACCCCGATAAAAATTTGTTATGGAAAAACATTGACATCAACACATGACATATAAACAGAAATGTTGATATCAACACCACAAGTAGAAATATTATCAACTAGCGTGTTAGCTCGTCCTAGGACGGAAGCTGTAATATTAAAGATGTTAATTAATGTTTTATTGCGTGATTGTTAATTTAATTAGGGAATGTAGCACGTAAATAGTTCTTTAATTATTAAATGGAATAAAGGACTGATTTCTCGGTATACGATATTTTGTGTGAATCTCTTATCAATGTTTAAAAGGTTTCCCTGCAGTTGACTATCCTTGATGAACACTTTGATCCGCTGAGGATATTTAGATCTAGACAGCGCTTTTTAGACATTGTATAAGGGCAGTGTGATCTGCAGAGGGGCCAAATCTAGCTAGCATAGAGGCAAAAGAAGCATTAAAATAGGTAAAAAAAATTTTTACCAGGGACTCTTCGGTAATTTACACATTAGGCAAAGACAAACAATCTCTGTGGCTGTATAATTTGAAAAATGCCCGTAACTTCACTTTAGCACTGTTTTCAAACCACCTTAAGCTGTTAACTGACAAATGTATCTTCACCGATGGACGCTTGATAGCGAAGAGTGAAAATAGAGTAGAGCGCTGATACTGTCTAAAGTAACTTTGCAAATAATGAAGTCCAAAGAGAAGCATTAGAGTTCTGAAAAAATTAATCGGAGTATAATTGTATCTTGTCTAAATATAATAGCAGGGAATATTGAAATAAAGTATGTCATCAAACACTTCACTGCATTTCACTGTAGCACTATTAATGCCAGTGAATTTTGCTCAAAAAGAAGTCGTAAAACACCTCTCAGCATTTGACCGCAGCACTGCATTAATGGCAGTGGTTGTTGCACCCAACTAAGTCCTAAAACACCTGACGTCATGTCACAGTAGCACTGTATTTAACGGACGTTCAATTATTTGAAATTCACTGCTCCGATACGTATCTTCCGCTTTCGTCCGCTGGGGTTGAAAACAATTGGAATTCGATACAATGCCTGCAAAGTAGCAGAGAAATGTTTATTGTCGCGTAATTTGGAAGCGTAAAGTAGACTTAACTTTTGTTGGACGTGCCGAATAAATAAATAAATGCGCCAAATGCACTGATGCGGCGTAGAATCTTTATTGCCTTCACTTTCTATAAAGAAGCGTAAAATCGGAAGCGAATTTGCGTAAAAAAATTATCAGCCGCTCGACCTTCTGCGTTAGTCAAAAAATGCAAGCACACATGAATAATAATGAGGGGGGGGCCCGTGTGGAGTCACGCGCAGAACACACACACACGGCCTTGTTTGGCTCGTTATATTAGTTGCTGCGTTGATTTTTTTATTAGCTTTAATTTCCATGAAGAAATGTAAAAATTAAAGCTAATTTTGCGTCAACGAATTTTCGTTTCCGCTCCACTTTCATGCGGAGTGACGTCACCCATTCACGATTATTAAGGATGGTGGCGGGGGGGTGTCCATGTGGAGGACCCCACCTGTTCATGATTATTAATGAGGGGGGCTGGTCGACATGGAGTGACGTCACGCGCATTACACACAGACATTATTGGCTCATTAGCGATGGCTGTACAACTATTTTATGACCACACCTGGAAGCGATGCGCATGTACGTTGTGCCACGTACGTCATCGGTGCGTGAGTACGTCATAGGAAGAACTGTAAAGGGTTAATTTTATCAGCAGCGCGTGGTCTTTTGTTCTGCTTTATACCGCCGACCGCAAGACTCGCCTGAGTTAGTGTTTGGCATTCTGTTTGTAGGCTGCAAGAAAAGAGGATGTAAATAACACAGACGAAGAAGACTCTGTGAGCAATAAGTCTGGGTCGGGAAACACCGCCGCCAGAGAAACGGCGCAGTCTATGGACGACGAGTCGACAGAAATGTCCAGTGATGAAGATTCCGAAGTGGATGTGGAAAATTTAGTAAGTGTGCACCGTTTACTGGGATGATTTTGTCGATGTGAAAAGTAACAGAGAATGTAAATTAACATTTCGTGCCTTCGAAGTAACTTTGTTTGTGTTATTGTTCATTTTTCTTGTAATTTCTGTACAATTCAGTTGAATGTAATAATTTATTTTATTTGACATGACAAGCTGTAAATAAACGATTGGATGCCAAACAACTTTCCACCGTTTATATGCATTTTATCCTCTTTTCTTTATTCACCCATAAGGGAAATATTTTACGCCAGATCAGGGGTGTCAAACATACGGCCCTCGGGTCGGACCTGTCCCCCCAAGCAACTTTTTGCACTTTTTTTAATCATCTACCTAAAATGCCACATGAATTTAAACTAGGCATTCAAACAGGGCATTTGGTGCAGCCTGCCGCAAAAAATACATCACTTTTTTACTGCACTTTTAGATTTTTAATCGGTACATTAACACCGTATTATTATACTTTTCATAGGCCCAACCGAATGCCCTACTGGAGGTGCATTTTAATCCAAACCGCCCCATTGTCCGACCTTGAGTTTGACACTCCCTGCACTAGATTATGCTACCCAAGGAAATTGGGAAACTTTTTTTAAGTTGCCATTTTTCCATTTTCATCGAATTTTTGGTTTCGCTTCATGGTCTGCATACACGTTGCAACACCTACTCACATCTAACCCAACGGGATCCACAAATAACTCCTCGTTTCATCTTGTGGCGTTGTACAGAACTTTAAGCTTCAAAACCCCACTTCCATTTCCATCACATTGACTTTCAATAAAAAAAAAACAACCCCTAGACATGCATATGCATTTTTATATTGTAAATGTAAACATGCATATGCCTCGTGACACTTTTTTACTGATTGGCCGTGTCGGGTGGTGGAGGGTTACGACACATTTATAAATAACGCGATCTCAACCCAAAAACGTTGATTATGAATGCATATGCCTGCTACACAGTTAACTTGTCCCTGAGCACCTGTTGCCTGCTAACCGGATCGATGGTGAACCACATGTTTTCTTTGCGAAAAGTCTGAGGGGGAAGTCTCTGGTATCAATTACCCTCAACAAAATATGGACATAGAGACTGTGGTGGACACCAAAATGAAGGAAAATCTTTCTTTGCTGAGGTCGAGGGTGGCACAGAAAGACGGCATGAATTCCCAGTAAGTACCTGCTGCATTGCTTCACTCATTCCTTCATTTGTTTTACTTTAACCACTCTCGTAAAAGGCTTGCCGTAAAAATATTGGGTTTTTTCTAGCTTCACGCCAATGGTGTTTATGATGGTCAGTCGCGTGTAGCTTTTTTGCTGTCCTTTTACAGGTGTGCACTTCACAACCCCGAATTTTCAAACCAGGAGTTGAGCGACAGTGATTCAGACGATGATATCCTCAAGGAAGTTCGGGTAAGGGATTTACACACTGGCATGTAACCTGATTGTGTTAACTTAATTATAAACTTAAGCGCACTTACGGAGGGTTGCAATTTTTTACAAACTGTCCACAAACAAAACGAGGTCATCATCCCATGGACCATCGCGAGCTCGAAGCATTTGCCTTCATGACAGAGCACGAGGAGTCTTTAAGCAGCGTTGTTCATCAAGGTTTTTGGGTTAGATGGCGTAAGTATAGATGTGTCGTAACCCTCCACCACCCGACACGGCCAATCGGTATGGGATTTGTCGCGTAAACAAAACGCGCCAATTAGTTTACTTCTTCAGCCCACTGGTGTGTTGGAGAGTCAATCCACAACATTTACAATTTGAGTAGTACGACGTTTCGCTGGTAATTGCAACCAGCATCATCGGGCGATTTGCCAGAATGGTGAAGCAGCAATCCACCTGCTTCCGGTCTTAAATAGAGCAGCAGCAGAACGACGTCATCATTGAACCCAGTCAGGTGCAGAGATCGGATGGGGGGGTTATTTTAATTATATAATAGACTAGTAATCAGTTAATTAGTGTGTTTCCTTTAAGGAATTGTAAGATGTATTAATTAATAATACACGTCCAGGCCGCACTAAGCCTGTAGCTGTCAGTGGTTAAAATACCGACTATAATCACCCAGGGATGGCTGTCCTTAACGTTCGTGACGTCACTCCACATCGACCAGCCCCCCTCATTAATATTCATGAGCAGGTGACGTCCGCAGAATGGACACCCCCCCCCCCCCATTCATAATTACCGGCTGACGTCACTCCACATGGGGGGCCGAGGCGCCTCCCCCCTCCTCGGCGCCAACTTACAACCCTCATGTCACGCGATCTCCGTGACGCTGTTGAGACAAAGTAAAAAGGGCGTCGTAATAAACAAGGGATTATTACCTTTAAATGAAATAGGTCTGTGTCACCGCGCCCTTACAAATTGCGCTCGCATTAATGCACTGAATATCACGTCGCGGTCTGCTTTTCGCTTGCAAGTTTCAGATTTACTGCAATACACCCGTCCTTGGACGGGCAAAATGCTAGATATTTATATTTCTCTCAATTTCAATGGATTCTCGAATTAGTCTTGGCCAGTAATAATTAGTTTTACACAACACTTCAACGTTATCAAAATCAATTGTGTCCTTGTTGGCAAGCATGTTCTGCAACTGCCGACAGTTGTGTTTGAGAGCCTTTAATATTTATTTGGTATTCTTTTAGTCTTGCACTAATGTTACGTCCCTTCTGTCCAATATAGCATCTGCCACATAAGCAAATAATCCGATACACACCTGTTGATAACTTAGGCAATTCATCTTTAGTACAAGATATCAGTTTTTTTTATTTTGTGTACCGTGCCAAAGATTTTTTGCTATTGCAAAACTCGAACTAATTTGTCAAGATATATGGAATTTAATTGTTTTAATGACCTGATCGCTTGCAGCAGTATTGCTGTTCGATCTTGGTTTGGCATTCAATGTTCTGTTAATTTGTACATGGTTGTAGCCATTAATTCATAGCGCTTAACATGTTTAATCTGTCTCCTCAGACTTTCGCCATCTGACACTGTTTTAGCCCTATGTATGAGCGTCTTGATGAGAGAGGATTTGTGCGGGGTGATGATGCGAATCTGCATTCAGATAGGCATCAGTGTGCATTCCCTTTCTGTAAACGCTGTGTTATTTTACCATTAGGCGGCGTCCAAGCAAAATATCTAGGAATGGGAGTGTGTTATTCACCACAACTAACCAAATTTATACATTATCTAGACTTCATAACAAACAATTCCCAACTAATAACGAACAATGAAAATACAAAACTGTAATGAGGGTGGAGGTTTACGATACATTTATACTTACGCGATGTAACCCAAAAACCTTTATTATAAATAATATTGGTCGCGAAAGCCTACATGTTAAACTGAGCGTTGCTGTTATCCGCTTTAAGCCTGCAATTTTGGGGAGTGTTCTTGCTTTTAACGTCTTGGCAAGAAGGTAATTTTAGAACAGAGGTACTCAACTAGAAGGACTCCTGGCACAGGGCAGCTGAGACTAGGTGGAAGCCCATGTTGGCTTTCGGTCGGATGATAAAACAAAGAAAAAGATCCCCCGTATAGCCTGTAACAGACTGTTTGGGCAAGTACAGTTAGAGAGCACCGATGAAGGCCGGCACAGCACACGAGGGGGTGAGTGGCCAACACCACGCCCGGCCGCCTTTGTTTCCCTAGTGGCGATGTTTACACATCGCACCAGTTACTCATATAAGGCTGAGTCGACCTAGGGTAGGCCCAGGACCGGTTCAAATAATCGTCACTGGTGTTGGCTATGAGCAGGAATCAAACCCAGGTTGCCAGGTTCATAGCACAGAGTGCTAACCGCTACACGACCACTCCCCACAGCACCCATTCTCACTGACAGCAGCCTCGTGACCATCCTGAAATGCGTTGACAATAGCCTCTGTGGCACTTGCCCTGTTCAGTTGCACGCCGAGTCATTGTTTGCACCCCTGTTTTCCTTAATTCTGTTGTATTTTTTCAGTTAATCTCTTTTGCTTGTGCGTTTTGTAAGGCACATTTGAGATGCACTAACATATATAAGTGCTATATGAATACTAATATAAAAGCTGTACGGTTTTTTTCAACAGCATGTCTTATGAATGGGGTGATTCTGTGTGCTAAATAACAATTACCATAACTGTACATCATTACCTGCAGCTTTGTTCTGGTTCACCTCCACCACTTGGTATTTTTAGTTTTGGATGCAATGCTGCACTTTTTTCGCCAGGGGGTGCATCACTCATTACAATTGCCTTATTTAACATTTTGGGTCACTTATTTTACCTTTTGAAAGTCTCAGTGTGCCATTAATAGAAAAATATTGAATGCAACAAGGTGGGGAAACATTTGAAATTAATATTTGAGCATTAAAATTGAGGATAACCAGATGTACGGTCACGAGATGTTGACTAACTCGCCTGGTATACAGAACGTCGTGGGTTCGACCCTGACACCTGTGTATTTGGAGTTTACATGTTCTCCCTGCAGTGGTGTGGAATGTTCTCCAGGTTCTCTGGTTTTCCTCTCCACATTTAGAAGCATTTCGAGTATTTGGCTGCTATGAATTTCCACATGAGCCGCCACTTAGTTGAGCTATCGTTTGTGGTCAGGTCGCTTAAAGACACGTTCCTTCGGAGAGAGCAGGTAGGAACTTGGTTGGACAGTGCATTCGTGCACGACAGATAAATATGCACGACAGACAGACAAATAATCCCTGGTGGGCAGTGTGGAACTTGTTGTTCTTACCTGTAAAAAAAGAACTATATAGTTCAGTGGTTCTTACCTGGTAAAAAAATAAATAGATATATATTTTTTATACATCGTATTTATTTATAAAGTGAAAAAATGAAATGGAGTTGGGTTTGATAGGACAAATGAGAATGTGTTTTTTTTTACACTGGAGGGAAGGAGATAACTATATTCTTTGGTTTTGGTGTTGCGCCCGAAACGTCGTGATTTAATTTAGTTGTTTTCATTTTTTTATTTTTTACCTACGTGACTTTACCGAAAAAACCAAAGAGTGTGAATCCTTGCAGTCACGAAAGCTTAAAATCTAGAATTGAGGAGAGAACTAGACGGACCATAAGATAGGAGCACACTGAATGGACGGTGGAAAGCGATTGCAAAGAGTGGATAACAATGAAGGGAGGCTGTTGCCAAGCAGTGGGATGTAAAGTCCAAGAGAAAAATAAAGGTTGATGGTCATAAGGTTGCATGTAGGTCATCACCAATACCATAGGCTACTGTTTCGTTCCTGTGAAAATAATCCTTTGCTCAATCATACGAAACAATATACCACTGTTAGTGCTCTGGCTTATGAACACATGATATCGTTTACATGTAAGAAATGTGTGTGGTGTCAAGATAATGGAAATTGTATTGGTGTGTGGTATATGTGTAATTTTATTTTGTAACAAAATCATTCGCTTAACCGTATTTGAGATTGTAGCCTTATTGAGACTGGGGATTTTTTTTTGCCAATATTTAACCCAACTTTGCTTTGTACAACGGATACACCAGCGTTTGTGACCGCATAATGCTGATTTATAAATGCAGGCAGGACTGAAGATACCAGTTGTGCAAATCAGCCAGTATTTTAGGCAAATGTTATCGCAGTGGGATGCCGTGTGTGCAAGGAGTCGTGGGTTCAATCCCCACCCTGACGCCTGCTGTATATTTAGAGTTTGCATGTTCTCCCCCTGGTCACGTGTATCTTTCTCCAAATCTTACGGTTTTTCCATCCACATTTACATGCGTTTCGAGTATCTGGATGCGATAAAATTTTTGTATGAGCCACTTCGTTTTGACAGCCAGGTCGCTTCTGAAAACGTGCAATATAGCTCAGTGGGCCTTACCTGGTAAAATAAAATGTTTTTAGAAGTTAATAAATCCTCACCTTGGTGTCCTTAGCATCCGCGTCTTTCTTATCTTCAGCCAACCCGGTCGAGCCTCATGCGCTCACTGCAGCTGGAGAAATTGATCGCTCTCAAGCTGCTCTCGGTGCCCATGGACGAGTTCTACGACCCCAAGGCCTCGCTGCACACGGTCAACGAGCGGCGACGGCGCTCGGAGCTGCGCGATCTCTTTAAGAACATCAAGAACCTTCTGGGTTTCCCGGCGCACACCAAGATGTCCAAGTACGCCCTGCTAAAGCAGGTGAGATCTGGGATGGGATGGCAACATGTGGTAAAAACTCTCTCTTCGGTCATTTGGCCATAATTAATGTCAATGTTTACATACAGCTGTCAATTGGACTGCCATCGGATACATTGACACGTCGTTTAAAGAGAAAACAAAGTATGTTAAGACGCCCTGCATAATTAACTTACATTTTGGGTTGTTAATTGCATTGCTGAGTCTTATTCTTATAGAAGTCCCATTTGTTACACGCAGAATTCGCCCAATCTCTGGTCACATGAACTGTCCTTCTAACTTGTTCCACAACATCATTCCATCCCACCATCAGTCTCTTTTTGCCCTAGTTCTAACTTTGTCTCTTTTGAACACACATGTCCACCATCTAAACCTAGCCTCCCTCACCTCGAATATTAGTAACCCCAGCCAGGGCTCTAACTGCTCTTTGAGAGTTGCACTGGCTCCCAGTACACTTTGTGGATAGTGTATAAACTCTGCCTATTAATGCACATGGCCTATATAAACATGTCCAGTCTACTTGTCCAAAACCCCTCGCACCCATCGCAAACCTCATCACGGGCTGGTCTTTGCTGTACAGACAGCTCTGACCACAACGTCCCGAGTGTGTAAAAAAAAAAGCTTGAGGAGCGCAACTTTCTGGTATGCTGGGCCCCGAAGGCTTGGAATTCACTTTCCAGCAAACCGTGGAAAGAAAAAATCTAATTTTTCAGAAACTTCTAAGATCTTCTCTTTTCAAACTGACTTTTGATTCATCAACTCGGAATTAATATTGTGATGAGCTGCTGGTCCAATATTGTAAGCGGCACAATATAAGTGACTTTCATATTTCCTGACACTGAATTGCCAGCCCGACGCCCGCCCCTATCGTTGTCACTTCATAATCCGCCATCTAGGCGTCCGTATGACTGATGCCCTCAACGAGTAGACGGATAGATGCATGCGGGAATGTGTGTGAACATTTGCATCGTGTGTTACCAAGTTGAGTGTTACATTATCACAAAAAAAATATACGTACTAAACAAATCATTTTCACAGTCGATTCACCCACATCATAGTACCTTCCAACGGATGTAGCACTGTTACCTCTCGTGAGCCTATCTAACATCTATCTTTGCAACAATCTTGGCAACATCAAACCACGTAAAGCCGAAACATCACCCCCGTGTTCTGGAAAAGAGCTCATTAAGTAAACCGTGTATAGCTGAAACACATGTTCGATAAAGCTTCGTTTGGTGACATTTTGCAATATATTTCAAGTTTTTTATTTAAGTGTTTGCCATCAATTCTCATGAGAAAGTTATAAACATTGGATATGGACTGGATGGAATTGGCAAAAATAAGCCTCTGAATGCGAATGCTTTCCAAAGGGTAATTTGAGAATGATGGAAAAACAATTTTGCCTGTCTGCACGTCTCAAATGAACGCACTAAACCCAAATGAGGTTCTCCACCCTGAAAGAATTGGCGAGGTTTTGACAGGCGTTTATGCATCAAATCCCCATGGCTTTGAATGTGCACATAGATTAAGCTGCCCATGATTAAAGCCATACAAGCTTGTGTACGTGTCAGGATCTTTTCAGGATTAACCAATTAATGTATTCATCATTAAGCGACAAACTTTATTGTTTTTTTCTAGACAATAAATGTGAGTCTAACTCTCCCCTCACTGCTGGGTAAAGGCCACCTCACATTTTCTGCCCTTCCCTCCTTTCTTTGGTTGCTGCTGTTCACTATTGGCCTCCGAACCCTTTCATCTCATCTCTTCCACTGTCTTCCCTATGCTTATTTTTTATTTTCTCGGTATCCACTTTGTACTTTATTTTGTCTTTCTCGTAGGTTCTAATTGCGCAACCTGCCAGATTTCACTATGCAAGATGATCTATTCCAGTTGCGCCATAGTTAACTATTTTAATATAACAAAAATCTGATTGGGAAAAATAGTTTTGAAGTGCTTTTTATTGCTTGAATTAGTCTAGAATTGTTTTATGAATGATAAAAACTCATTGTATGTCGCTAATGGAACGGGCCCTTGTGCTGTGTGCCACCACTGTCGCTCCCCTTGCAGGCTCACAGTGAGATCCAGCATCTTCAGGAGCAGGGCGACAGGATGATTGCCGAGAAAAACAACCAGCTTCGACGGCGAGATGCCCTCTTGCGGAAGCTGGTTGGGATGACGCGTAAGCAGCAGCAGCAGCTCGCTCTGTGGTCACACTGACATTCATTCTACAGTTTATTTTTTAAATGTACATTTGTGTTTCTAAGCACACATTGAAATCAGATTACACAAGGTTCGATGAGAAATGAATTCGGACAACAGACTATAGGCAGAAAGGAAAAATATTCCAAATGTATCCTAATTTGTAAAATTCTGAATGTATCTTGCTTATCCATAATACAGGTTTTTTTCGGTTGGATCGTGTAAATATATGTCGTTAAACCTGCCACTGCCTGACACAGCCAATTAGTAAGGTTTGTCACTTAAACAGAACATGCAAATTCGTTACAAGTACAGCACAATGGTGTTAGAGAGCAAAGCCACAACATTTACAATCGGAGCACGACGTTTCGCCAGTAATTACAACTAGCTTATCTTGCCTAATTTGTTAAACCAAAGCAGCATTCGAGCAGGCCAAAGTAGAATGTTTCTGTTAAGTTCATCTTACTTGACTCATTAGGTCCTGGTGTGTAAAATGAAACCCAAGAGTAGGGCAATTGTGATTCCTACAGGAATCGCATTGGAATGGTTAAAATTCCATCGGTTTAAATGTCTCCATTCGTGGTTCTTAGAGTCAAGTTGGATTATCCTGCCATCTGGTGGTGTTAATGGAAATGTCCGTTAAGAATGTTATACATTTCAATGGAGAAGATAAGCCACCAGATTGCCTATATGCTGTGAAGAAGGGCCATTTCTCGATACTTCTCACATCCGATCAGCACGGTTGGCTACATACGGTTCGAAAGAAGTTATGCATACATAAATACATCACCTATTTTATCTTTTTACGAAGTTACCTTTTAAGAAGTTATACATACAACGCCAAATGCTTTGTTTGGTCTTGCATTCCAGTGAACAGCATGCCTCCCCTGCCCATCAACATCACGTGTATGAATATAAATTAATATAAATTCACTTGCATGCATAGTCCAAACATTAACTTGGTTAGAGGTACAGTTAATTGTTACAAATTAATGCAGCATATAAAGTATCTTTCTATTTGGGAAGATTCATACGACTTTGTTTTATATTTTTTTTCCTCCAGACAAAAAAGAAGATGTTATCATCAGAAAGTTGGAGTACATCTGTGCCAAGCACAGGATTAAAGAAAAGCTTAAACTGACGTCGCCAAAGGATCCAGAGGAGGACATTAAGACGTACATTTTACCATGCAACCAGCCCCTGAGAGGGCGTCCACGCAAGATAGCACCCAAGCCATCTTCGGCTGGGAATCGGCAACAAGAGTCAAGTCAGCTGGACAGTGAGGAACAGCCTTTGTCGCCACAAGAGCGTATATTGCCACCACCTCCACCGCTGCAGTCGCAGCCCAAGCAGCAGACGAAACCCCATTCCCAAAGTGAGACGGAGTCTTCCTCTCAACCGCAGGCTCCGTACGAGTCTCAACTGCGGCCCAGTCTCAATGGCCGAGCGCAAACCAAGTCCGAGTTTGAGCAGCAGCCAGATGACCAGTTGCAACTACAACCCCAGTCTGAATCTCAACCGGAGGCTCAGTCCAAGTCTCCGTTGCATTCTCGGTCAGAGTCTCAACAGGAGCCAGAACTCCAGTCTCAGCTGCAGCCCCAGATCCACTGTGAGCCACAGCCTCAACTACAGCCCCAGCTGGTTTCTCATCTGCTACCTCTTAAACGGCAGGTATACACTTGCTGTTTTTTTACGATTGCATTAACATACATGAATAATTTTGCAGTTGATAACGGAAAATAAGTCCCGTTTCCTCAACTTCCAAGTTGCGCCCCTCATTAATCCAAGTCCCCCCATAAGCAATCATTCAATCCCTGCCTCACCCAATGAATAAAAACAAATCTTGCCGATGACCACAGTACCTTAAATGTGCCCTGATGTCATGAGATTTTGGAAGCTAAGCAGGATTGATCGTGGTTAGTAATTGTGTGCGAGTGCCTGTGAATACCAGTTTGCCAGGAAATGACCATTCAGCAAATAGGTTCTTGAAGCAATACTTGTGAAGCTTTACCCTTATATCCATGGGTTTTCTTCTGGCATTCCGGTTCTGCCCCACATTGCAAGAACTCATTATTTGAGGTGATCAAAAGCATCCTAATGTAGGACCCTTTTGAAAAAGTCTTGGAACTCCCGTGAAGCTTTTTGTGGGTACTGAAGGACATCATTTAGGTTAAATGTTTATTTGTATAACACAGTTGTCTCCTCAACGTATATATGGTAACTATATGTTAACTGCCTTGCCTGGTATACAGGCGGTCGTGGGTTCAATCCTAAACCTGACGCCTGCTGTATATTTGGAGTTTGCATCTTCTCCCAGTGGTCGTGTGGATTTTTCTACGGGCCTTCTGGTTTTTCCCTCCACATTTAGAGACATACGATTAAGAGTATTTGGCTGCTATAATTTTCAATGTGATAAGCCAACTCGTTGAGCTATTTCATTTGTGACCAGATCGCATGTGAGAAAGAGCTGCATAGCTCAGTGGGCCTTACTTGGTAAAATAAATAAATATTTGTAAAAATGTAATATCTATAAAACACGAATAAATAACATTTTTTTATGGCCTGGACTTTTGCAGCTGTTTTAGACTAATTTCAGTGTGCTGATTCCAAATCTGATCTCAGATTTGCTCTATCACATCTAATTTTATGCTATCGGCATACCCCATTTTCATTGATTTTACCCGAATTAAACTGTCACTTATGATTGCAAGTTGTTGCGAGTCAGTGACTGCTTTAGTGTTAAAATATGGTGCTGTATTTTTAGGATAGTGTGTTTATAATATAATTTTATGTAGATATCCACATTTATTTAATATTTTTCTTCTGCAGTTTTTATTGAAAATGCAATATTTCATATCTCAAAAACCTGATGTGATAGACAAAAACTGATGCCAGATTTGGAATCGGCACCCCAAAATTACATTAAGACCGTTGGAATACCTTATGCCAGAAAAAGTGTGTTGACCAGTGTAATCCTTGCAAAGTATGTGCACCGTTGCTGTAAAAAATGGCCCGGTTGCAAATGCATTCCCACTCGTTTCTGTTGTGACGCGTCATCTGCGAAACCATTGTGCAGCTTAAAGCGTGTGCATCTGGGAACGAAGATACGGCAGCCACGACCGCGAGCGCCCCTACCACCATCCCTGCGGCTCCTCCACTCAAGTCGTCCGTGGTCTCCCAAGCGACTAAGAAGCCGTCAGTGGCCCGCAGCCGGCCTCTGATCCTCACCCGCAAGCGCCCATGTATGTACCGAAATTGCCTCGTTCTGCAAATGTTTCTCCCCACCCAACCCCACGCATCGCTTGCCGTGTATCCGTAGACTCTGTTTGCCAAATGCTAAGTTGCTCGCTCGTTGAATTGTGTGCTTTGTGAGGATAACTGACATAAATGCTTGGCTTTTGCGTGCAAAAACTGATTGATAATATTGGTCTGGAAAGCCATAAGTTGATGGACTAAAGATTGTTGAGTTATACTAGCAAGCACGCAAGTTGTCCGTCCTTCCCATCCAGCGAGCCAAACTTTTACCTTTATACTCAGTTTAATCCCCTTTCACTCTCCTGTCTCTTTCTCTCTCCCTCCCTCCCCTCTATATCCTCCATCTGCCTCACTCACACCTCTCAATCTCTCACAAGCGTCTCCCTCCCCCACCTCCCTCTGTCTCTGTCGCATTTGCATGGAGGGTGGGTACGGGAAGGCATGACGTCAACACGGCGCAAGAACCCACAACATGCGGGCAGATTCTTTACGTAGCGTTGCATCGTTAACAAAACGTGCTCCGTCCGTCGCTATTTTCAGGGTACCTAGGTTTCTCACTTTATTGTGTTGCAAACTATGTGTGTATATATATTGTGTATTTTTATCCGGGTAAGGTCCACTTAGCTATATAGCTATTTTTCAGAAGTGACCTGGCCACAAATAAAATGGCTCAACAGGAGCGGCTTATAACATGGATATTTATAGCAGCCAAATACTCTAAACGCATGTCGATTTTAAATGTGGAGGGAAAAACCAGAAGAGCCAGAGAAAAATCCACGCGACCACGGGGAGTGACACACGCAAGTGTATACAGATGTCGGGGTCGGGATCGAACCTACGACTTGCATACCACCGCGGCACCCATTGTTGTTCTTCCAGACGCGGTGGAAGCACACGAGTCGCCGACCACGACGACAACTGTCACAAAGTGGACCACCGTCAGCAGCAACGCCGCCACCAGGAGAGACTCCCCCATCCACGTGACGTCCGACGGCCTGCTGATGACTTCCCACGGGCAGGTGCTCACGCTGAAGGGGAAGATGCTGCCGAGCCACTCCAACGCGTCCGGCGCGCAGATCATCATGACGCAGGGTGTCCTCCAGGGCAAACCACTCGCGCCCAAGGGTCACGACAAAGTGGGCGCTGGAGCTCCAGGTAAGGATGTCTGGCTCGTACCTGTGCGGCTGGGGAACCTGCGCTCGCAATCAACTGCTGCATTGTTTGAGTCTCTTTGTTTTTGTGTTTTATGCAGCGCGGTCTTCTTGCCTGTTTGTGATGGACAAAAAAAAATCAATGCTGCCCCCTCCCCCCCTCCCCACCATTTCGGTGTATGAAACAGCTTTATAAGTAATGTAAATGTGAGGTTAGTTTTCTAGAGGGATTACTCTTGCCAACGATTCCTTATTTGATCATTTATAGGTGTGGTGTAAAGATATATGCTACTACCTTTTGTCAACATGCTGCTTGATGAAGGTTTTCCCAAGCCGTTCAGATTATGGGCGTTGTTTAACCATACTTCACGCTGGGGATTGTACGTTGGTGAAGGGAGGTGACCTAGGACCAGTTCCGATATCACTCGCCACTGACGTTAGCTGTGGCTCCAACTCGGCTCTCTGGATTCTATTGTGCAGTGTGCTACTTGCGCCACTTCTGTACCCTTAAATGGTGCAACGTGTAACTGTATAAAGTAACTACATACTGACAGTCCCAGTTCTCTGCCTCAAGAGAGAATCTCGATGGGCAAAACATGCAAGCCGTACGTAAACGTCGTCGGTTAAATCGGCGATGTCTTTTTTTGTGCGTGCGTCTAGGCATTGCGTCCGTCACGATCCGCCTGCAGTGCGTAAACGTGCCCACCTCAGGCGTGAGCACCGTCACTCAAGCCCTGGAATACAGAAACTCGTGCTGCGACACCACGTCGTCCACCGTCACGAGCACCAGCTCCAGGCCCGTCCCCAGTTTACTTTCGGGATCTCCCGTCTGTTCACAAGCGGCGGTGGAGTCCGGTGCTAGCGTTGCCACG
This sequence comes from Lampetra fluviatilis, assembly GCF_964198595.1. Lineage (NCBI taxonomy): Eukaryota > Metazoa > Chordata > Hyperoartia > Petromyzontiformes > Petromyzontidae > Lampetra > Lampetra fluviatilis. Next base: position 3,760,377 of record NC_136292.1, read on the forward strand.
GTCGACGAGGCACAGGTCTCTGAATCACCAGAAGGGGCTCCGGCTGATGGAAGCTCATGGGCGGCGAGTAAAGAGGTGCCAGACGGCAAGAGCAGTACGGACTTGATGGAGACGACTGAGACTGCAGGGCAAGATGAGGTGGAAGATCCCGGTATGTATTTTTTTTATCAAATGTAATGGGGAATGGAGTATCTTGTGTTACTCTTAACCACGTGTAATTTTTGTGCGTTTTGATGCACGTCCGTCACTCGAGTTGACTTGGATTTTCTAACTATCGTGTTAATTGGAGTTTGTGCCTGTCTTGTATTGCAGATTCTGATTTGTTCAAAATAGTGAGCGTAACATCGCTTGCTGTTGAACAATCGAATGAATGCCGTACGAAAGGTGATGAGGTCCCCCCCTTAAAAGATGGCATAGCGAACAATGCAAGTGTTGCAGACAACAACACGCCTTGTGAAACCGTCTCTGTGGACAGCGTCGGCAGTCTCGCATCAGTGATGAGTCCGGACGCTGATGACACCCACCAGGACAATGCGGATACATCCATGAGCGATGCCGACACTGAAAGCCCAGTGGCCGTGTCCCCTACACATTCCTACAAAGGATCAACTGTCAACCCTTCCCCACCAAGCCCTCCAGTGCCACTCGAGCCTCTGACATTGTCGACATCAACTCGTGGAGATAACCTCAGCAAAGACCACCCAAGCAGCTGTACCCCGGCGTCCACCAGAACTCTCCCTACCAATAATTCCTCGCATGCCCTCTTGTCCCACCGTCCAACGCGGCTTCCCTCCATGTTTCTGGCATCTGGCTGTATAAACGCCGCCTCCGCCATGGGCACCATTCCGTGCAGTGTGAGGCTTCCCACCCTGTCACTGTCCCAGCAGACCACGTTGGCTTTGCAGGCGGCCGCCAGGTGTTTGCCCGACCCACCCAGCAAGCCCACAGCCACCACGGGGCCCCCGGCATCTCTCTCCTCCTTGCAGGTCAAGGTCTCCTCGACCGTGCCGGCGACGGTGACAACCACCACAGCTGCCGTAGTGGTGGCAGATGGAGAGGAATCACCGGGGCCCCTATCGCCGGGGGCCCAGGCGACGACACATTCCTTGGGGGCGACGACGGGCAAGAAACCGGCGTTGAGGCCCATGCCGCAGCTGTTGCAAATGCAACAATCCAAGGTGCCGCGTGTGACTTCGCGCACGCCCAGGTCGCTACCGCCGCTCTCTCGCGTCGCGAAGCCACCGTCGCCGCTCGGTGGTGACGAGTCGCCCGGCGAGCAGAGCTGCCTCGACTGAGCGCGCGAGCCCTGTTATCGCAGCGCCGCTTGATCACGTGCGTATCGCAGAGACTCGGGACCGGCACGCCGCCAGCATTCTGCGGTTGGAACTATCACGGCGTGGGCCTTTAGTGTTCCATGCCGATCTCTTCACTCGCAGCTCTCTTGTAGAGCGACACAACTGGGGTGCCTTTATTTGTTGTGCAAGATGAAACGGCATTGTGTCATAGCTTTTGTGCATTGCACCTAGTTTCTACTGGTTGTCGCGTGTGTACATAAACGTTGCGTGTGTATAGTGAGTGAGGGTGGGCAAAGGAAGATGCGGGTGTCTTGTAACACTGAATCAATTAATTTCGTTCACTTTGAAACATTAAATTTTTCCTCAACTTTTTAAAAGAAATGTTCACGCTGGAACGACACTAATGAAATCGAATCGTTGAAAGTAATTTAAGCTGTCATGTTTGCTTTGAAAAAAAAGACATTCGCCCATCTAAAGGATAATGTTTTCCATGTCATTAACATATTTAGCAGCCATTAGGTAATGAATAATATGAAAAATAATTAAATGTGATGCAAGGCGGGTGCAAGGAGTTGATATTCTGATGAATATATTTTTACATGGCCTTTTTACAACGTTAATCCTGTACACCAATCCACGATGTACTATTTGTTCCCCTGGTTTATGATAGTAAATAATGCTCCTCGTATAGCGTCAGCTTTTGAGTACACAATAAAGTATGATAAACCATTTGTGACATTGTATTCTTTCACATTTTATTGCAAATGTTTGTTCATACACGCCATTCATTTATTTTAACTTGTGTACGTTTAAATACGTACTAAAAGGCAAGGGACAAAGAGTTCGGTTATATGCAAACGTTTCCTGTTGAAATGGAGTTCTGTTCTCATTGTGGTCAGAATTACACGAACATAATTTGGACTGCAAGTTAACACTTGATTTACAACTTGGTTGATTCATTTCAACCCGTGAGAAATTGGTAGGAATATCATCCAAGCAATCTGTTGTGATGACTTTAACTCGGGTGCAGGTGGGGGGGGGTGAAAAATGTCACACTGGTGACCCCCAAGTCTGATGTGTGCGTTGGAATTTAAGACGACTTAATTCATTGTTCACCCTCTTGTCAGGTCTTCATCAGCGGCGTGAGCTTGTTTTCGGTATGCTGCACTAGCCCATTCGTGTGGTTATACTGGCAGGAACCTCCTGGTTACACCAGCCCACAGGGGATTATTGTGTCCGTCCATCGTGCATCCAAAAATGGGAGGGGTGGGGCTGGGTGCAGAGGGGGGGTGGAGGGTTGGAAGGGTGGGGCTGGTCACCCCGTGGTGCCCTTATAAAACTCAACGTTTAACCTACTCACGCCGGCTTGTGCCCGCCCTCACAGTCGGGCATATTTGCGGAATACACCACGCCGTCGTTGACCCTGGCCATTGACCGAGCAACCCAACGTTCCTACCAGCTCCCTCCGCAGGAATGTGTTTGCAGTACGTTTGACCACATGTTTGGTCCATGACACCTGCACGCCTTCGCATTATCCGGTGATCAATGTAACTGCTTGAACCAAGAAGATCACACTCGGTGGCGGTGAGCTCCGTACTTTTTATACACAATGGCTAATTAAATGTTTTAAGGTTTCATTAGACCAGGGGTCTACAACCACTAACAAAGAGGAGCCGTTTTTTTATCGAATTCGGTAAGCAACTTTATATATTTCAAGAGCCTCAATGCAATGAGAATAAGGGACGTCGCTCCTTGATAAATAACTGTCACGAAGCGGTCCTTAAAGAGCCAGACGCGGCTGTTGAGCTCCAGGTCGCCGACCCCTGCCTGCGTTAAGACAAGATCCGAACTGCCCCAACACTAAAGTACCCCGAATTTCACGTCTGTAATTTCTAATGTAAATATCTGCATTACAACCTGTAGTATTTAAATTGTACAAGTATTTGTGGAGAAAAACGTTCGAGCCGTTACCGAGTTCTTGTAACGTTAATAAAAATAAATATGTAGTCGGATTTCTTACAAATATAAATATATCGTAATTTTTTTTGCGTTTATTAAGCCTGCTTACCCGCAAGAGTGCACAGCACCTAGCGTTTGTTCCTTGTTCTTGGAGACTGCGCTATGCTTTGTGACCAAGTAACATCAATCGTGCCAAACAAATTAAGTGGTTTTACTTATCCAGCCCTTGGAGGGTGGGGGAAGAGGTTGGCCTGACAGAGTGCATTAGCAGAATAATGCTTTTGTTCCAGAAATGCAAGGGACACTAACCAAGAGCAACACCGTGGGCGCCTGATGAACGACTCGCCACCAGTCGGCGTGCGCGGCAGTTAACTGGCGGACGGCACAACGGACGAATCGCTTCCACGCTCGTAAGGGGACCGACTTGACTGCCCAAACCCCACATTAGTGCTGATATTTACCAACCTTTTTTGTGTGTGTGCACTGTTGGAGTTTTTGTTGATGCGTAAGCTACGCTGTTCAATATTGTGGATCCCCGTAAATACCAATATTAGTTTTTTTTACTTGAAGTTTTTGTTTTAAACCCTTACCCCCGTACCCCCCCCCCCCCAGCAGTCTGGCAACCTGTGGGTTATATATTTAATAATAACACAATTTATAACGCGCGGAATGTTGCGGACCGTCGCATTGTTCTGGTGAGACTCGCTTGTCTTGCGATCGAAACGTCGTGATGTTTTATTTTCATTAATTTTTTTATTTTAATTTTTTTATCCACGTGGCTTTACCGAAAGGACCATAGACTAGTATTTGGCTGCTTTAGATTTCCACATGAGAAGCCACTTTGTTGAGCTATCATTTGTGATAGCCCAGGTCGCTTCTGAAAAAGAGCTATACAACTCGGTGGGCCTTATCTGGTAAAATAAAAAAAAATAGTTCATAGTTTAAGTACAACCCCTGCGTGTGCCATTGGTGGTTCTCTGACGCCCGACAGACCGAGGCGACTGCCAGCAGAAGCGAATTTGGCAGCAGCCGTGCGCCGTTTGCCTGTTTATCTGCTGCCCTGGCTCCACGTATGGTGCCCCGTTGGATCAAACTTCCAATTAGCAGTTGAGAATGTTGTCCCTGGGAGTGCGTGGTTTTTTGGAAAGGGTGTAAAAAGTAAAAAACTAAAAAGTGTCTGTGCACGTTTTTGTGAAAGATCTTTTTGAGACCACGCTGACGTATAACGAAATCGAGTGTTTCACAACAGCGTCCAATGGTGGGACGAAGAGATGTACAGCCCACGTCTTTTAGACCGTGATGTTTGGCTGTGCCAGAACCCCAAAATTTGGCAAACGTTCAATTTCTCCATGCGGTTCGTACAATTTCTGCAATGTTCAATCTGTGACGAAGGTTTTCCGAAGCGTGGCGAAAACACGTTGTGCAGCAATATGAGGGTGTTTTATTTCGACAACACAATTGCCAATCAGTGACACATCGCAAGGGATGTATAGCTGCAGGATGGACAGGAGCGCTTTTAGCAAGTGGCAATTTGTGCTGTCTCTGCTTGGAAGTTCCACTTTGTCAGTGGCCCGTCACTGGAAGCCGCCACTTCATTTACAGTGTCACCTCCTGGGATTTGGTTTGGGCAACCTGGTCACCAACTTGGCCACCAACTTGAAACTGCTCGTGCAAATGATCTCATAACTTTTTGTTGTTTCTTTTTGTTCAGGCGTTAGAGAGCTTAAATGTGTTTTATGTGGGTAGCGGCAGTTGATATTCAGCTAATACGTGGGGACATTACTAGTGACCTGGCACCGATTTCGCAAATTTTATTTCCAATACAATTCCATTGGCGTCTGGTGCCCGTTTAATTTCAGAATGGGGGTGGCTTTGATCGATCAGATTTCCTGGTGGTGGAGGGTGGGTTAATTTTGTAGTTTAACTATGGGTGAAGTCTCCGATGATAAGAATGCCTACAATGTTTTTTTTTTATAGTCGTGTGGCAATAATGGGGTTATCAAGTTACGCATCCTACCCAGAACCAGGACTCTTCAGTGGCATTAGTAAATGCACCGGCATCTGGAACTCTCCCACTGCACACGCAGCATCGCTGCCCCCTCATCCACCTTCAAGCAGCAGCAGCAGCTAGAGGCTCACCTGTTCAAGCCCTCACGGTTTCATGCTCCCACCTGTTCAGGCCCTTACCTGTTCAGTCATTCACCGGCTCAGATTCACCTGTCCAGTCACTCACCGGTTCAGTCTCTCTCACCTGTTCAAGCTCATGTACGAGGGACTTTGAGATCTGGCTCCACGCGCCGAATTCTCGATAGAATATTGGGTTCGATTCGCGAAATATGTGCGCGTTATAAATAGCGTTTATCATCATCAAGTTGTATATGAGGGAGAGGTTTTGTGCTGATGTTCTGGTGTTCTTGGAATGTCGGCCTTGGACTCATTTTCACTGCAGCATGAAAGAGATGGAAGCAGATCATTCGAAGGGTCACCACTGGGAGTGACAGAGGTTAAAGATACCACAGAAGAATAACGGCCCCTTTGCACACATTACTCTTTAACTTGCCTTTATTACATTTTTTAAGTTTTTTGCATTTCATTTAAAAAATATTCTTTTTTCGATTTCAAACTGGGGCTCCAGTGGTGGCATGGTGTCCTCCTTGGCTTTCAAAAACTGGAAACCATCAACACCCTTGCATGCGACCTAGCTGCTTCATGGTCAATCGATTGCAAAACTAAACCCATATTTAACCAACGGTCTCCAGTCACAGCTGATTTGCCCCGTCACCTGCAATCCAACAAGTAGCACACTTTTTATCGTACTATCTGCGTGTGACCAAATCGCCCGGAATGCATCCGAGCTCATTGCATCTCAAATTAAGCTGGGAGTTGAGCTGTGATTGTGCTCGGAGGGAGCAAACACGTTGCATAATGAGTTATTTTTGGCTGTATGAACAGTATGTTGAACTTCTTTCACACCGTACATAGCCAACCGTGCGAATCGGAGGATGTGGTGCTCGGCAGCTGAATGATGTTCAACAAAATCCATTGTTGTACTGTACTTGTCTGAAATCAATGCCCCTTGTCCTCGCCAACTAACATTGACCAGCAGGCAGCAGGGTGAAGTATGGTTAAAAAAAATCCCCCACAAACCTGCACGGTGTGGGGAGGCCAGGTATCCAGCCGTGGATCGACAAAAAAGGATTTCGGTGTGCACATGCCCACTGTCCCGAGTAAGTATTCACATTCAGGAGAACCACAAGGGGGCTGTATAATCGGCGTAACTTTTGTCCAACCGTTTGTGAGGCTACTGGGACGCTGAGGGGCAATACAATCGTCAAAAGTTTCCATCTGCGCTTTCGATAAATTAAAAAAAGCAGTTCCCACCGAGCATGCACCAACGGACAGGGTTGATTGTGTTTATTTTCGAGAGGGCAAGTGTGTGTTAATCGACCAGGCTTCAGAATGACACCACACCGGTTGCTTGATGGAATGAATCGATGCTCGGCAGCTGCCAACAACCCTGTGAAAAACAGAAAGCAAACCTCCAAGCCCCAGAACGGGGCTGGTAGCTCCCTCTGGATGGAGCCATGTCCGTGGCCACGTTTTTCATGTGCACGTAAGCTCAACACCGATGCACGATCGAGGGTTACGGTAGCTAACGTTGAAAACATAAAAAAGCGAAGTCTGGTTCGTTCCACGTTTTGATTTATAAAGAAACCTCTCTGCCAGCTGAATGATTTGTTTCTAAGTGCCGAGAGAATTGTTTTGTAATGCTGCTACACAGATCTACGTCTCACAGGGGACGTGCAGAATTTCAATAGACCAACGCGAGGGGATTCAACTATTCGAGTAAACTTCCAAGTCCCTTTTTTAAATCCTTTATATTAAGTTCGCTTGCTTGCGTGCTTGCTTGCTTACGACCGTGCAAATATTTCGGTCGTTTTTTAACCCACTTCCCGTGATCCAATCGAGCTGACATTTTCCACACAGACTCGTTGTGCGTGACAATTAATTTTCGTGAAAATTTTTTGCCAAAATTTTACACTGTTTAGGGAATTTTTTTAAAATATTTAATTACCAATTGCTTAATGCTGGCAGACAATCATCTGACCCATAGGTGGCAGCCATCTCAAGCCAGAGGACGAGAGGACTCTAGCCGCCACGCATATAAAGGATTTATAGTGAAAAACTTTGTTTTTACGGGTAAATTTTTTTTCTTTTTGGTGATTATTTTTCACGCTCTCACCAGTCTCAGGTGCGGGGTAAAGGCAAGTTTGTGGGCAGGGAGAGAGGCAGGTCAGAAAATAGCCCTTCTGTTGGCGATGGCTTCGCTGGGCAATTTCACAGCCACATTTTTTTGGACGGGGTTCAAAAGTGGGTCCCTCTAGCCTCGTTTAACCCTCTCCCGTACGGAGACGTCTGAATGTTGCAGGGTTGCGGGTGTCCCGTTCGCCGCCCAATCTCGGAACGCGCGAGTGGCTCTCTGCGTTGATTGTATTTAAAGAATCATAGCGCCGTTGTTTTTAAACACGTCGTCCTCGCCGCAGAGAACCGGAGCGAACACGACCATACACTTTGATAGCCGGCGCCAAACTGTGCCACACGCTCTCCCGCACATGGCCTTGTGGTAGCCTCTGCACCAATAAAGTGATTTTATTTGAGCTTTTTTTTTCTCTTCCGACTCCGTTCCGATGACGGAATGGGAAAGGGTTAATAACCCCCTGGAGGCCTCCCTCCCCCAAGCCGTCGCGATCCGCCACTGATTTTGCGTGACAAAAAACGAATGAAAACAAAAACACAACTAAAGAAAAATCATCCCTACAGGCAACGCTTACTTTTGACGCGAATGCTATCGGTATCTTGTTAACGAGTCCTGATGTTGCTTCTTATGATGAGTGTGTACGAGTTATTGTTTTGGGGTTTTTTTTTATGGGGCTTGGTACTTCCCCCAAAGTGACGTGCTCCGCGAAGGAATTAAGTTAGCGAAACACTGCAGAATGTACAAATACTTATCCTGTTTCCTACGGTCATCTAAAACCTGGCGAAAAAAACTAGTCTAGTTTCTAGATCACGGCAATATAAACAAATTACTGCAAACAAATCTAATTATTTTGCAGTTTAACGGCAAGCTATTCTGTTCTCTTTTTTTGTCTTTTTTTCCAGTCTCTTCTGTAACTGGAGTCGCACATACACTCTGTGTGTGGAACGCAGAGGTCAATCTTCCACTCGTGGACGCATTCCGCGCACAAAAGCATCGTCATCGGCAGAACTTGACACAGGGGGATACAACAGCGGTGATTGGGGTTGCCACTTGGGAGTTTCAAAATTATCCGTCTCTCTCTCTCTCTTACCCAACTGAAATTTATCTTGTTTGCACACAAATAAGACAAATATCCAACCCATAATCTTTAACAGGCTGTTGGGAGCATGCCCTGTTAGTGAGCGCTTACAAAGGCCGGGACGGCGCACCAGTGAGTGGTGGTGGTGGTGGTGTGGCCAGCACCACGCATATTTATCTCCAAGTGCTGACGTTTACACACCGCGATTGGTACGCATTCGAAGCCGAGTTGAGCAGAGGGACCGGTTCATAGATTCGCCACTCATGTGAACCTTGGCCGGAGTCGCCAGGATTCGTAGCGCGTCTCGCTAACCGTAACGCTGCCCACTGCCCCACTGACAACATTGAATTCTCGTAGGCAAAACCGTTTGCACACACGGGGTAACACAATCACCAGGTGTGTTCCATAGAAAGCAATCGTGTAGCCAGGTGCAGAAAAAACACTTGGTGATTACGGTTTTGTAACCGCAAGATCAAGGGCGAGAGTGAAATGGAGAGAGAGACGGCAATTGTATCCAACACTTTCCGCAAATTATTAGTAAAAAATAAATCCACCACGATAAGAAAACGCTTGCACAAAGGCATGCTGCTCACGAACGGCATGAAGGCACGGACGCCCATCATGCCGTGCGTGCACGTCACGCGACCACCCACCCCAGCGCCCTCAACCTTGCCCAAACCACCAGCTCCGAAGAGCTTGAACACGTGGCCGTCGAAAAAGTGACCGTCCCACGAGACGGCAGAGCGAAGCACGCCGGGGAACCCGGTGGTGACGGCGCGAGTCACGCGGGCGGCACAAGATTGTCGCGTGACCACGTGGCCGCGGTGGTGGTCCCGGGATTCGTGTCCCGCTCTGCGTCGTCCGCTTCTCGACGCGCGCGTCGCGGGCGGGAAAACATCGCGTAAACAAAACCGAAACAATTTTTGCCAGCTTCACGGATCGATGTGGAGATCCGTTTTTTTTAAGGAACGACAACAACAACAACGACAGCTCGTCGCGATTCGTACCGGGGGGGGGGAGCGACTTTCACGCTCCCCCTTCCTCCGTTCAGTCGACAAACCCGCAGTCCTCTCGGACCACCACTGCCAGGCTGAGTTACAACTTACCGACGCTCGTTTATGCGGATTAATAAAATATAATTTACTTATCGTCTGTTGTTAGGTAGGCTTCATAAAGCTGGACAATGGTGGTCCCTAGGCACTGGTAATTAATGCGTGTTAATCATCACCGCTCTCGCTTGCTCGAAAGTGCACTTACAACGCTCCGAATGTCAAAAAAAAAAATCCTTCGACTTTTTTTTTCCCCTTTTCTTTTTTTCACAGCCTCCCGCGACGTCAGCCATCGGCTTGCATGGTAGTCGACCCGGCTAATCTCTCCTCCTCTGACTTTGCCTCACTCCTGATGGCCTGCTGGACGGACAGAGGAAATCACAGTCAGCCGAAGTTCGTGAGCCCGTCAGCCCGGCGACAGCATTCAGATACGGCATCGTACTGGCGGCCCTGCCCCTACTTGTGGGGGCTGACACGCATTCGCGTAATTTAACTCTGGCATTTTCAAAATGACAATCTCCCCATGCCAACGTCCGCTACAGAGCCGCCGATTTACACGCCGCAGTTGATTGTGCCAACAAAGACACAAGAGTGGGCGTGCTAAAGTGACTCGAGCTGAGCAATTCATTTTTCCCACCGAGTGGACCTAGGGGGAGACCAGCAACGGGCACTCCGTGGCTGGCATTGAGAAACCCAAATTGTTGAGACGAGAGCGGCGCGCGCACCAGCCGTGACTGTGGCACTGTCCCCCCCCCCAACCACGCCTGCATGGTTAATCTGATCGCATCTCTTGTCCTGGAAGAAAAAATACCGCCGCACGGGCTGAGATGAGCGAGCTGCAGGTGAGTGCGGTGGGCGAAAATGTTCACTTGACTAGTGTAGAACAAATCGGCTTTCGCGACAAATATTATTAGTAATAAAGGTTTTTTTTAGGTTAGATGACGTGTTCTAACCCAAGTACCTTGATTATGATTACTAATATTTTTTTTTTAAGTAAAGAAAATAAAAACATGTATTCCAGAGATGCACGTGTCTATTTGAAATTCTTGCAAGAGCAAGATAACCCCATGTGTTAGAGAATGGCCTACGGGATGGGATGTAGAGCTGCTTCGGAAATCTTGAGTGACCTCTTCAATCCACACTCTAAGTGGGGGAGGGGGGGGGCGTTCTTTTCCACGTCAGAATCAGAATCTTTATTTATACTGGAGGAATCCGATGAGCTGTAAAGTTCGTTTTCACAGATGTCAAGCACTTGCCCTCTACCACAGAAGAATGTCCATTGCACGGCAGTGAACCTGATGTAATTTAGCCAAACGAAGTGAAAAATCAAGCTTAACACAACGGCTTTTTCTCCAGCCATTGGTGACAGGGCTGAGATCATGAACACGCTACGTTTGAGAAACGAGGTTTCATCCCGGGTTGTGGCTACAACTTTGACTTGCAGATTCTCAACATTGGCAGCTCAAAGTTCCCACCCTTGAGCAGGGGTTGACAATCGTAATCACAACCAAGAGCATTTTTTTCGAATTCTAAACAACCCCTTCTATTTCAAGACCAGCAATGCACGTGATTAACGACGTCACGACGCAGTCATTAGAGCCACATGCGGCTCTGGAGAGCCGCAGGTTGCCGGACCCCCTTGCCCTAGAGCAGGGGTCGGCAACCTACGGCTCCGGAGCCGCATGCGGCTCTTTACGGGCTGCTTCTTGACGATATGTACGTATGTACAGTATGTACTCAGATGCATTGCGGCTCTTGAAATACTGAATTTTGTACCGAATTGGAAAGAAATGGCTCTTCTTGTTATTTTGGTTGCCGACCCCTGCCCTAGAGGCACCTGGAACACCTCTACAGTTGTATTTCTCCAAAGCGTTCGCGGCTCTGGGCATTTATTATGCATGTGGTTTGTCTCTTGCCTTTTACGCTGCGCTTGATTGCCACCAGCACCTTCTGTGGGTAGAGCAAAAAAAACAGGCACGCACACGAGTGACTCTTGCATATAAATACCGTGAAATGCCTGTGAATTTCACACGTGAAGTCCAGCTAAAAACACATTCCTGCGGAGGGAGCTGGTAGGAACGTTGGGTTGCTCGGTCAATGGCCAGGGTCAATGGTGGCGTGGTGTATTCCGCAAATATGGCCGACTGTGAGGGCGGGCACAAGCCGGCGTGAGTAGGTTAAACGTTGAGTTTTATAAGGGCACCACGGGGTGACCAGCCCCTCCCCACCCAGCCCCACCCCTCCCACCCCCACCCAGTCCCACCCTCCCAACCGAGCCCCTGCCCACCCTCCCCACCCATCCCCTCCCAGCCCCTCCCCACCCTCCCCACTCAGCCCCTCCCCACCCAGCCCCTCCCCCACCCAGCCTCTCCCCACCCTCCCCACTCAGCCCCTTCCCACCCTCCCCTCTCCACCCAGCCCCACCCCTCCCATTTTTGGATGCACGACGGACGGACGGACACAATAATCCCCTGTGGGCTGGTGTAACCAGGAGGTTCCTACCAGTAAAACCTTATTTGTCCCCCCCATGTGGCTGTATTTTTCCTCATTTTAATAAAGCTATTCTCACCTCTCTCAACTAAAAATAATAATACAGGATTGGGAAGATGAGCTTAGAAAAAAAATATATATAAAAATGACCATAACTATTCATTCATTATTTTGTTTACGCGTCTAAAAAAAATCTAGATATATTCAACCTCTCGGGAGTAAATGGATTTTTTTCTTAATCTGCCGTCAATCAAGACACGAAGCTTTGAGAGGCTCCCGTTGGATTGAGTTACAAAAAGCAAGCTTATTGACGCTGCGTTGAGAAACTGTGTTCTATCCCAGTGCTGTTCAGAGCCCCATTGCTAAGCCCACTGCTGGCATTGCCAAGTACAGCTCTCAAAGTACATAAATAACTGCCACCCTGAGCTAAAAAGCCCCAGTGCAGTCGCTCAACTTCAAATGACACATTCTGAAAGGTTACGTTCCAGTCGGCTGTTGACGTTAGATTTTTTTTTAAGACTCGAGTTTATTATGCTCTGCCCTGAATTTAAAGCCCCCCATCTTTGCCAGAAATAATAAAACGCTGGCTATTTATTACCCGTAAAAAAAAAGTTGTAATTTTTTTATATTTTTGTTGTTGCCGATGCTTTGGGGACATCTTGAATGCCAGCTCGTGTCGGCGAGCCAGACTGAGTGTGTGTGTGAATTTGTGTCTGTGTCTCTGCGTGTTTAACTGCCCGTATGTGTGCATTTATGTGAATCTGTGTCTTTGTATTCAGTCAGGGGAGCGGGTGTGCAGGGGTTAGCGCGCTGCGCTACGATCCTGGCGACCCGAGTTCGATTCCTGCTCACGGCCATCACCAGTCACAGTATTATCTGAATCGGTCTTGGGCATCCCCTCGTTCAACTCAGCCTCAAATGAGTGCCTGATGCGGCGTGTCAACATCGCCACTGGGAAGACAAAGGCGGTCGGGCGTGGTGCTGGCCACCCACCCCGTTCTGTACTGTTCCAGCTTTCATAGGTGCTCGTTAAAAACACTTGCTCTAACAGTCTGGTAAGGCTATACGGGGTATATTTGTCTTTGTATTCAGTAAGATGTGGTGCTGCCCACATCATCCCCACGCGTGCCGTGCCTGCGTGTCTGTGTCGGATTGCCAATGCTGCATGAAATAAGCGGATAATGTATCGTTTTGTTCGGGAAGATTTCGTGGGAAAGATTGTTCGGCGAAAAAAACGTTTTGGTGGAAAAGCGTATCGGGATTCTACTTGTTCTGTCGTTTTGAACAGTCGCAAGTACAGCCACCGTTCTACACATGCCACGGTCTGGCCTGCGTGTGAGCACAAAGACGAATCCAGTTGTTGCCCCGTGAAGTAAACACAAAGTCAGATTAGAAACATCCCGACTTTGGAAACAAACGAGCGGCAAGTTTTTTTTTGTTAGTTTAACACCGTAGGCTGTCGTGACCAATATCCACAGTGCAGGTGTTTTGGGTTAGATCGCGTAAATATTACCAGAACCGCTTTCATATTTGATAGGCTCAATAGGGAGGCTGGATGCTGTTCAAAATTAAGCTTACTCGTGTCTAGATTTAGACTACTTCGATTGTTTTGCTGCTATAAATGTCCAAATGATAAGCCACTTCGTTGAGCTATCATTTGTGGCCAGGTCGCATCTGAAAAACAAGTGAATACCTCGGTGGGCTTTGTCTGGTAGGATGGGCTTGGTTTAGTTGTATATCGCACTACTATCGTGTTTTGTTGTTGTTGTAACGTTACCTGCCCCTACTGGACATCTGTGAAAAAAGAGCTTTATAGCTCATCGGATTCCTCAGGTCTAAATACATATTCTGTTTTAAAATAACCGACTAACAGGTAGCTGTTGTCAATCGGTTAGTGCGATAATCTCTAATGACGGTTTTCCTTAACGAGGGTCGAAGAGGAGTTTTAAATACCTATCAATGGCGGTTAATGAAGACAAAGATCCCCCATATAGCCATGAACAGACTGTTGGGGCAAGTGCTGTTCGCGAGTAGCACCTATGAAGGCAAGCACGGCACACGAGGGGGTGGGTGGCCACGCCCGGCCGCCTTTTCACTCCCCAGTGCCGATGTTGACACTACACCAGGCGCTCATTTAAGGCTGAGTCGACTAAGGGGAGGCCCAGAGCCGGTTCCGATATTAATCACTGATATTGGTCGTGAGCGGGAATTGAACTTGGGTCGCTGGGTTCGTTGTGCAGTACACTAACCACTGCGCCATCACAGAGGTCATTGGTGGGCAATTAGATTATCATCAGACAAACACCTCCGCCACCTCGATTCGCCCTCCGAATTATTCCATGAGTACTGCAAAAACCGACAGGCAGCTGTTACGATAAGACATAAGACCTGTATGCACATTTGCAGATGTCCGTACAGGTCTTTTTTGCTCTGCCTTTGTTTCTCCACTTTTGGGCTGCTGATTTTTGTTGTTGTATCCGTGCGGCTGGTTCTGGTTTTTCAACAGAGGAATTCCCGAATAGCTTCGTTCATATTGGACTGATCTTTCCGTGAGTTATTATTGTGTCCTCCCACCCCACCCCACCCACCCCCGTTACGAACAGACAGACATAGCTAATACGCAAAGGCTTTCAATCTTAGTTTGGGAAACGTTTCAAATGGCAATCGAGTCCTCGGTGTTTCGAGCGCTGTGTGCTTTGGCTTTGAATGAGAGTCACCCCAATAGCTCCCCCTCCCCTGCTCCCCGCTGTGCGTCCCCACACTCACTCTGCTCTCGGCCGACCCCCAGGCATCCCTTGAGCTCGGGCAGCGACAGCGCCTTGTTGCCGTTGAGGTCGCAGTACTCCATGAACTTGCGGCCGCACCGCTGCGGCTTGGGTCTTCTCTTGAGGAAGCGGCGTAGGGGCCTCATCTCCTTGCGGCCCACGACGCCGCGCCCGCTGCGATCGAGCTGCGTGAAGAACCAGCGGACCGCGCGCTCCTCCAGCGTCTGGCTCGGGTCGGGCTCCTCCATCCTGCGCGTCGCAGAGACACGGCGAGCGAGCGGGCCCCCTCTCGTAATGCGGGTACGGCACCGTGTCGGGCCCATGAAGCCTCCAATAGTTGATCGTCGTAATAATGACAAACCATTCGTTGTTGATGTTTCAGGTCAGGTCACGTAACGATCGGGCCAAATGTATGTCGTCAAGAAGCCGTGCCAAGCGTCGTCCTGCAGACGCTTGCGTCGTACCTGGCTGCGAGATGTGGTTGTGAGGATTGTTCTTCAACTTACCAGGGAGCTGAAACAGCCATGTATTATTGGTGGGCGAGATGTTTCGGGAATCCTCACCCCACCGCCTCGGTGCACTCAGCAGTTGTAAATCGTGACGCCAGAGTTAGTCAGTCGGCGGGTCGGGTGTAGTGTGGTAAAGTGTGGACACCCTCCACCTCCATCAAGACACTTGACCAGCATGTCAGAGTCGGTCAAACTACCCTCTTTGAGTGGCACTCTCCACCTCCATCAAGACACTTGACCAGCATGTCAGAGTCGGTCAAACTACCCTCTTTGAGTGGCACCCTCCACCTCCATCAAGACACTTGACCAGCATGTCAGAGTCGGTCAAACTACCCTCTTTGAGTGGCACCCTCCACCTCCATCAAGACACTTGACCAGCATGTTAGAGTCGGTCAAACTTCCCTCTTTGAGTGGCACCCTCCACCTCCATCAAGACACTTGACCAGCATGTCAGAGTCGGTCAAACTACCCTCTTTGAGTGGCACTCTCGCGCTGCCGCTAGCGCGAGGCCCCCTCTGTCAGCAGTTGCGTGAGCACGCAGCGGTGCGTGTGACTCACAGCTTCGTGTACCCACGAAGCTGTGAGTCACGAGCAACGTTCGCAGGCAAACGGCCACCGCGAATCGGCATCATTGGCCAAGTTTGAAAATCACCCCCCCCCCCACACACGCATCTGAATTCCCTGACAATAAATCACATCGGTACAAAGGACCCCCGAATGTCTACTGAGTTAGCGGGGGTGGTGACGGGGTGGGTAGGGGTGGGGGATCCCCTGTGGCTAAGCTGGGCATGGAGGGTGGGGGGGCCGCGGTTGGTTTTGGTTCACTCGAAACCGTTGCTCGGCTTCAACTTTGCCCCCCGGGTGATTAACGATCGGTGGAGTCCCCGCGCGTGTATTGGTTTGGCCCCGCGGCGGTGAGTTTGGGAGGGCTCTCACTTCATCCCCGGGGAGGATTCCGCCGCCTTCACGGCCTTGACCATGTCGGTGATGAGCGCGTCCAGCAGGGACGTGATGAACTGCGCTTTCTTCCCACCGGGACACCCTGGCATAAAGCAGAGGTCGTTTAAACAAAAAAAAGAAACATGCACAAAAAAATCCCACCAGTGTCAGTAAACTACCCTTGATTCATAGCGTGTCTATATTTTATCTCCTGTTTACTCTGCAATTGTCCGATGATGAAATGTAGCGGGGCTGTGCGTTTTTTTCCCTTCTGTACGAGACCGATAGCCCACGACCTCCTGCACCCCAGACGAGGGAGTTAACATCTCGCCACCGCGGCACCCAAAACGTACAAACGTGCACCGATTCATTCTGCAATGTAACTGTGTTTTTTGGAGCAGAAGTACGTGGGGAGAGAAGAAACGAAACAACAATACTGCCGTTCTCGTTGCTCGATGATGGCGCGCTCCCTTCTCAAGCGGCAACAGCTAGGAGATGCTTCAAGGCTCCCCGTCGATCAACAGTGCCCCTCCTTAACACAAACCGGGCTTCTTATCTGCGATAAATAATGATTTATGGTGGAAACGCCTTGTCCTCCCCTCCGTTGGAATTTCTCAGCGGCTATAATAAGTAGACGTACGAGTTGACACGACACACCTTGGAATGCGGCTCCCTGTAAACAAGGCTGCTGATGTCTCAGCTGACTCCCCTATATAAGTGCATGGCAGGTAGGCAGCCAGTATTTTCGCACCTCCGGTTGGCTACATACGGCACGAAAAGAAGTTCAACATGCCTGCATACTCGGAAGAGATAATGTGCCGAGTCCAACCACCAACCAGAAGTTGAACTTGCTACCTCCGGATCGCGAGCCGCTCCCTCTACCGCTGAGCTGCCTGGCCGAATCAAGAGTGGTTGTCTGATGGGGGAGACTTGCCCCTGCCATAGGTATGTGGCATTTCTGCCACCGGCTCAGGGTTACGTCTCAGCAATGTGTGTGGCTAAATTTTGACTTAAAATGTCCGTGAC
Organism: Lampetra fluviatilis; assembly: GCF_964198595.1. Lineage (NCBI taxonomy): Eukaryota > Metazoa > Chordata > Hyperoartia > Petromyzontiformes > Petromyzontidae > Lampetra > Lampetra fluviatilis. Next base: position 3,777,745 of record NC_136292.1, read on the forward strand.
TGCAGGAATTCATATTCTTTGCTTCTTTCGGTAAAGTCACGTAGATAGAAAAATTATAATACAAATAAAGTTAATAGAAAAAATAAAAATAATGAAAATAATAAATAATAATAAAACACTAATGTAGACTGTAGCCTGGTTCTTAATCGGAGTGAGTGTACTGGCAATCTCTAATGTGGACTCTAGCCTGGTTATTAAGTTTGGTGAGTGTACTGGCAGTCTAGAATGTAGACTGTAACCAGGCTACAGTCTACATTATAGACTGCCAGTACACTCACTCCGATTAAGAACCAAGCTACAGTCTGCATTAGTGTTGTTTTGTTTTTATAATTTTATTCACTTTATTATAATTTTTATATCTACGTGACTTTATCGAAAGAACCAAAGAAAAATGTGTGTGGCTACTGTGTGAAAAGAGCTGGAAGTTGAAGGATTTTATTTTCATAAGTTTTTAACAACTGCCCTCCGTCGCGATTCCGTTAACTGTCACCACTCGGTGTGGCAGTCCCATTCAAGGAGTCTTTTTGTTTCTGTTGCGGTGAATGTAGCGGCCTCTCGTGGCGAAATGGATGGCGTGAGCTAAGCTATATACAATAAATATATTTCTAATACGCATAACAATGCATGTCTGGCTAGATTACAAATCAATTTTAATTGCCAAAGCGATGCGTCGTTACACCCCGAGTTTTTGCAATGCCGAAATGCTGCCCTGTGATTGCCGCCGGTGAGAAAGCCCTCCGTTTAGCCAAAGCCCAGCGAAACGTTTATTCTCCGCTGTCTGTTCATCTGCAATACCAGGCTATGTGCATCAAGTGCCGCCATTAGTTTGTGGCCAGGTCGCTTCTGTAAAAATCAACATTAGCTCAGTAGGACCTACCTGGTAAAATAAAATAAAAAACATAATTATCTTATTTTATTTAACCAGTTGAGAACTCCAGAGTCCTGGATAGTCTCATTTCGCCACCACCATCATCATCGTCGTCACCATCAGGCATTGCCACACAGCAGGGGTCATCAACTGGTGGACCGAGGGCCTGACGTGGCCTGCGGAGGCTCTCGGCCCGTAGCGCTGTGGCCCGCAGAGAGATGAGGCGCGCAGGAGCTGAGAGATGCAGATTGGTGAGGTGAAGCAAAGATAACCGAGAGAGAAATGAGATGCATGGAGATAGGAGACACAGAAGCTGGTGGATACACAGCTACATGCAGCCATGAGGATCATCTCAGGGATGCTAAAGAGCAACACCGCTGCCGTGGCTTCTGATCCGCACAAACATCGCTCCTCAGCAGCTCCGCCGCACATATTAGGGAGCACCGCAAGGCCATCAGAATTCCAAACAAGGACATCTCCATGCCACCACCGCACAGGTGTCTCAAATCCAGAAAGCCTTTCTGGCAATATGCCAAGAGCCTCCATGACGACGACAAGATCACCGAAGCTCGATGGAGGGAAGCCTGGGCAAACAGCAACCCGCTGTAGAAATCCATCATCAGCCATCCCACAATCCTCCAACCTGGACCTGACCTACCGAGGAAGATCTGGAACTCCTTGAATCGGATCCGGACACTCCATGGAAGATGTGGGGACGCTTTCTCCAAAAATGGAAAATGAACGAGAGTCCAGTTTGTGACTGTGGTGGTGCGACATATCAGACCGCGCAACACGTCGTGAACGACGGCCCAGTCAGACCATTCAACGGCGATCTGAAGCTAATCTATGCGGCTACTCCTGAAGCAGTCGAATGGATATCAAAATCTCGGCATCTGTTTGTAATCCGTTGCAATCCCCCAAAATGCATCAGTAAAGAAGAAGAGACACAAGATTCGTGCTCTCGCCTGCGGACGTTCTGACGTCACGTCGTCGTGCCTCAACAAGTGACGTACGACCGATTGTCGTACGACCAAAACTATCCGGTTACGTGTGAATACACAATTTATCTGTCGTCCAAATCCATCTGTTGACTCAATTACTATGTTGCATCACTGAATCCTTCCGGTGTCGTGTGACTAACTCCATCGGGGGTTGTACCACTGACTCCGTCTGGACGTGTGGGATGGCCATGCTGCCCCCCTCCCCCCACCCCTCTGACCTGCGAGATCCCTCTTGTCGTAAGGATCCTCTTGCACGGCACCTCTTGACCTCGCGTTGGGGTCGCACTTTGGGGTTTGATACCTGCTGGAGGACAGAAAACGCTCGCCTTAGAATCCTACACACGGGCCGTGCGTTCAAGGATCACAAGGGCCACGGGTTGAGCCACGGTGGAGCCATGGTGGAGCCATGGTGGAGCCACGGGTTGAGCCATGGTGGAGCCATGGTGCAACCACGGGTTGAGCCATGGTGGAGCCATGGTGCAGCCACGGGTTGAGCCATGGTGGAGCCACGGTGCAGCCACGGGTTGAGCCACGGTGGAGCCACGGTGGAGACACGGTGGAGCCACGGTGGAGCCATGGTGGAGCCATGGTTGAGCCATGGGGGAGCCACGGGTGGAGCCACGGCAGCGCCTGTGTGCACGCTCAGATATCGGCCAAGGCTGCGTGGACACGTGAGGTGGCCAGGCGGGCGGCGTGAGTGAGTGAGTGAGGAGCGTGCGGAGGGCGTGCCTGGTGGAGGATCCCGGGATGGGCCGCCCCGTGTCGACGAGCACGCACCAGCAGTATCCCGTCGTCTGGTAGCACTGCACGGGCTGGTAGAGCCCCCCGCCGCCGGCGGCGCACTCCGGCACGAACGCACCCTCGCGTGGGTGCTGCCTGTCCTCCTCCAGCACCGACTGACGCTCCTCCTCGCACGAGCGCGACTTGTCTGGCCGCGGAAGAGACGGGCGGATGAGGCGAGAGAAGGGGGGGGGGGCTGGTGGCTTGCTCGTGAGAGGTCGGAGCCGCGCCGAGCTCCCGGCATCCGCTGAGATCACCGCGGTGGCTATGAGATGTTAACTGTCTCGTCTGGTATACACGAGGTCGTGGGTTCGATCCCGACCCTGATGTTACCTGGATATTTTGAATTTGCCTGTTCTCCCCATGGTCAAATATATTTTTCTATGGGTCTTCCGGTCTTTCCCTCCACGTTTAGAAATGTTATTTTAGAGTATATGGCTGCTAAAAATGTGCACGTGATCAGCCACTTCGTTGAGCTATCATTTGCGGTCAGGTCGCTTCTGAAAAAAAAATATCGAGCTCAGTGGGCCTTACCTGGTTAGATAAAAAATAAGTTTTTAGTTTACAAACAGCAAGTGACAAATTGTTATGATTTTGAGGCATGATGGTTCGAGACAATAATTGATTCGTTATTGTATATTGTGGTGATCGTAGCAGTGCCTCTCGTGGCGGCACTGGAGTCCTACCCAGCCAAGTTCATCGTATTCAAAATGAATTGATTCTTACACCGTGCGCAATTTTATTGATTAATTAATTTCAGTGTCTGTCGTGCCAGCCTAATCAGATCAACGACGATCAGTAACAATGCTTAAAGCATCATCAGCTGTGCGCCGCTAGTCGAACAGACGACACCAGAGCGGATGAAGCGGGTCGTGTTCCCGGGGGCCACGTTTGAGAAGCTTTGCAGCAGCGTTCGAAGCGCTGCCCACGAGTGGCACAGAAGCCGCAACTCCACTACTCGCCGTGTCGTCGTGAGTGCGTTCACAATTCACGGCACGATCCATCATTATGTGCCCACGGAATTTTTCTGCATAACGTAGCTACGAGTAGAAAGCGATATAAATATTCATATTTACTGACCGCGTACGCTTAATAACTCTTGGATTCATGTCGTGTCTGACGACGTCAAGGAGCATTAACCATCATGCGAACTCCGCTCATCTTCGCAGAAACGACTTTTGGTTAACCATCGAACAAAGACGGTCACCTCCTCCCACGCTATCAGATGCACTTCTGCGCCCATCTGGAACGCTCTCCACTCTGATATTAGGAAGCCACTGGAGCTATGCACTTTTAAATCTCGATTGAAAACTAATTTCTTTACAACTGCTTTTTGTGTTTAGTTTGTTGTCCTTCCCCCGCACCTACAATTAGCATGGTTGGCTGTGTACTGTGCGAAAGAAGTTCAACATACCGTACATACAAACCAAATCCCAACACATTGTGACCTGAAGGTTATAAACACTGTATTGTTCAAGGGAAACGTTGCATCTTTTTCTAGTTGTTTGGCTAATTCATTTTATTTTCGAGCGTGGGAGGAAATTGTGAGTATCAGTAGGAATCCACGCGCACGAGGGGATGACAAGATGATGATGATAGAGAGTGCAACAGACCCCTTCATCCACGCTCTTGCACTGTCTTCAATGTGTGCCGAGCTGCAACTGGTAGCCCTGTATACTTCAGGCTGCAAATATTTCAACCCTGCCGTCATTAACGAACACTGGGCGCGTTGTGTTTTTTTTTACTTGTTTAATTTAAAAAAAAGAAACATTTAGCTAACGTCCTTCCTAAGTTAAAACAAAACCTGGTGACCACTGTAGGAATGTGGAATTTCCACCCAATGACTCAGGCCTGGCAGATGGAGATGTGCGTGAATGCGATGCTTGTGTGTGGAGAGCAGTGGCGCAGTGGTGAGCGTGCCGCACTACGAATCCAGTGGAACGAGTTCGATAACCACTCGGGGACAACACCAGGACAGTGTCTTCTTGGTTCTTTCGGTAAAGTCACGTAGAAGGGAAATAATAAAATAATAAAAATCAAAAATTATTCTCACGACGTTTCGGCCACAACGCAAGCAGCCGTCCTCAGGTGAAGAACAGGTCTGTCGGAAAGACAGCGTCTGAATGGACACCACCAGGCTTGGCAGCGTATATTTAAGCTGGGTTGGAGGGGGGAAGGGGCGCCTTGACAAAGGAATTTGCATATCAAGAGGAATTTAGCATATTTTTGGGAAATGCAGATATGGGATTAGTCATTACTTGTGGAATGCGTAGGAGGTGGGGGGGGGTTCAAAGTCATATTATGCAGTATGCAGGATTAGCAGCATCATAGGGAGGGAGTATGGTAAGCAGTAATAGAGGGAAGGAATTTTAATAGTAAGGAGCTGCAGCAGGTGCGAGAATTATTTTATTATGTTTAATTTTATTATTTTATTATTTCCCTTCTACGAGACTTTACCGAACGAACCAAGAAGATGAATCCCTGCAGTCACGAAAGGTTTAAATCGAAACCAGGACAGTGATTAAACATTAGGTGTAGTTCTGGCCACCCACCTCCCTCGTGTGCTCAGCTGGCCTTCATAGGTGTTCGCTAACAGGACTTGCACCCAAGAGTCCGTTGAGGCTATCGGGGGATCTTCGCATTTGTGTTCATTCGTTCGTTTCTCCATCCGCTTGTCCTGGTGAGGGCCGCGGTGGCAGCGTGTTGAGGAGGGCGGTCCAGACCTCCCTGGCGACAGACTTTTGGCTCTTCCTGGAGAATCTCCAGACATTCCCAGGCCAGCTGAGCGACGTAGTCCCACCAGCGTGGTCCTGGGCCGGCCCCGGGGTCTTCGCCCAGAGGGACGTTGCTGCTGCTGCCCGGTAGAGTTCCAGGGGGAGTCTATCTTCTCGATCCGGAGGAGCAGCGGCTCGACTCTGAGGCTCTCCCGGATTACCGAGCTCCTCACCCGATCACGGAGAGTGGTGAGCCCGGCAACCCTGCGGAGAAACCTCATTTCGGCCCCTTGTACCCGCGGTTTCATCCTTTCGGTCATTACCCAAAGCGCATCATCATAGGTGCACGAGCTTTGGGTGGTGATGCAGTACAGCGCCCGCATCACTGCGGACGCCACACCGATCCAGCAGGTGTTGATCAGTTGACAGCTCTGCCCCTCTCACTATGAGATCCCTTTTACCAGTGGCAAAATATAGTAGTAGGTTTTTACCCTTTTAAACTGGTACAAATAAAGGTGTCAGTTTTGTACCAGTTTAAAAGGGTAAAAACCTACTACTATAATCTGCCCCTCTCTTCAACCGAGTGTTTAGAACATACGGCCTTAGGTCCGATCATACAATTATTAAGTCAATCATTAACCTTCAGCCTCAGGTGCTCTGGTTCCAAGTACACTTGCGAGCATCCTTGTGTTCGAACATGGTGTTTGTTGTTGACATTCCGTGACTAGCGCAGAATTCCAATAACATCTCACCTTTGGGGTTCAGATCAGGGGGCCCATTCCTCCCAATCACGCCTCTCCAGGTATCTCCATCGTTTCCCACGTGAGCATTGAAGTCGCCCACTAAGACTGTGGAGTCTTGTAGGCAGCACTCTATTGAGCACTGCACCCACCGTCTCCAACAAGGCCGAATACTCTGAACTGCTATTTGGTGCATAAGCAATAGACAACAGTCAGAGTTTCCCTTTCTGAGACCCGAAGTCTCATTGAGGCGACCCTGGGACAAACTCCAACTGAACAGCTCCCAGCCCAGGGGCTTGTGAGCATCCCCACACCCGCTAAGGGGCCTCTCATCAGGGGTTAGTCTGGAATAGGAGACGACCGATAAGTGTGGTTCTAGTGCCAATGCTGTGTGTGGAGGTGAGGCCAACTTTGTCTAGTCGATACCATTCCACCTCCTCCACCGGCTCCGGCTCCTTGCCCCCCAGTGACGTGACATTCCACATCCCAATACCGAGTGTCCATCGCCAAGGTCCACTCCGTCTGAGACCATCCCTTTCCCTGCCATACTGGCATCGCACCCACCACTCACTCTTCGTCCTGCGGATGGTTGGCACGTGTGTGCGCATGATTGAATGTTTGATTGCACGCATGCATGTGTTCCCCACAAAGACAATGCTCTCTCCATATAGCCGACTTGAACTGCAGGGACAAGCGGTGTTAGCGAGCACCCATTCAGCACCACACCCAGCCGCTCTTGTTTCCCCACGCCGCACCTGGCATTCATTTAAAGCCGTGTTGATCTCGGGGAGAGCTGGGACCAGTTGAGATCTCACTCACCACTCGTGTTAGCCATGGGGCACCAAGTGGCTGGCTTTCAGAGCAACCACCCGCTAAGACGACCGCTGGCGAGGTGCGATTTCTTTTTCCGGCCACACTACTCCCTCCTCGGAGTTGCATGCGCCGGCCTCAAGAAATTGTCGCCTGCCACATCAGCCGCAACAACAGCAGCAGCAACAGCAGCAGCAGAGGCTGCGCGTCTACGCTGCACGAGCAGATCATCTCTCCGTCGTCTTTGCGTTTGTTGCACCGCTCGCGGCAGCGGCAGGGGTGGGATCCGTCTCCGTTTGAAGGGAAGCGGCTTCCCGCACGCAACCCAGTCTCGGGCGAGCACAGGGACAGCGGCAAGGAAAGCTTAGACTCCGTCCGGAATCTCCGCATCGGCGCACAGCCGCCGACGGCACCTTCTGTTTGAGGCTGGGGGGGGGGGTGGTGGAGGTTTTTTGTTTTGTTTCTCCATGGAACAGAGGAGGCGCTGTGCTCCGGCTTGCTTTGCGCACAATCGCGAGGTAGATTTTCTGGAAAGATCCCCCCCCCATTAGGATAATTGGAGGGCCATTACCCGTGGAGACTAAAGTGCCCCCGCCACCGTTTTAAAGCTCAAAGTGTTGTTTATTCTCTTTATCGGACGCACTAAAAGCCCGTTTAGTTTTTTTTTTACTTTGACTTTACATCGCCGGGCCCATACGCTTCATCAAATAACAGTTGGGAACAAAAAATAAAGTTTTGAAAAGGTTATCAGCCCTCCCCGCCCCTCCCCCCGCTATTCTTCGTGTGAACAGAGAAGCGGGTTGAATGAGTGCCACTGCAGATTATAGTGCTGTTAAGCGGCGACTGTTTCATTTTCATTCATTTGTTCATTCATTTATTCATTCGCGTATTCATTCTAGCGTCCGGGCCGCTTGGTGTTGTGCTCGCAAAGTACTAAAACGTGTGCAGGAATTCGGCGTGTGGCAAATGCAGTGCTCCAAGATTACGTGGTGTGTGTATGTTTAACTTCTTTTGCACCGTACGTATTCAACCGAGGCTAATATATGTCATTATGTATGTTTAACTTCTTTTGCATCGTACGCAGCGAACCGTGCTAATAGGAGATGCGGGGGGAAGGACAACAAACGGAACACAGAAAGTTTATCCTCTACGTGTTTCGTCTCTCAAGGACAGAGCAAGGTATTTAACAATTCAATTATTGCAATACAATTGCGAATGTGTGTGCAGCGTCTAAATGTAATTACCCCTCGCAGTGGCTAAGAAATAGGGGAAGACCTGCGTACCTAGAGCGTTCATGAGCATGTTGAAGTAATGCAGGGAATGAGGGAATACAAATCTGCAGGCCAGAGAGGGAATTCGGATGGCCTGATGTTAGAAGTGTCAAGAGACGTCTATAAGAGGGAGGGAATTATTGGCTGGCCTTGAACAGGAGAAAGGATGGCCAATGTGTGGATAGCCAAGAGGAAGGGAATTTCAGACAGTGGAAGCAGCAGCAGAGAATGTGCATCCTCCTCCTCCTCCGCTCACTGGGCAAAGGTTGACTGACACGTTTGACAGAAGGCCTCACTTGCTGGAGCAGCGAGCGATGAGAGGGGAGAGGAGGCGTGGACGAGTCTATGAAGAACCTTGAAGATGGTGTGGGGCGACCTTGTAATTGGTCGGGGGTTGGATTGGGAACCAGTTGGGGATCAGTGTATCAGTATGACGTGGTCCCATTTAATGAATTATGGGTGTGGATGACGTAGTTCATCGTTGGATGCATTAAGCATGAGCTGAAATGCACACTAACAGGCAGAGATTGTTATATTCCATTGGTCTTATGTGTGTGTATATATAGGGAGCGGTGGCGCAGTAGTTAGCACGCTGCGTTACGAACCCGGCGACGGTAGTTTGATTCCCGCTCATGGCCACCACCAGTGACGATTATCTGAACCGGTCCTGATCCTCCCCTAGGTAGACTTAGCCTCAAATGAGTACCTGGTGTCATGTGTGTAAACATCGCCACTGGGGAGACAAAGGCAGTCGGGCGTAGTGCTGGTCACCCACCCCCTCGTGTGCTGTTCCGGCCTTCATAAATGCTCGTGAACAACACTTGCCCCGACAGTCTATTAAGGCGACACGGGGGATCGTATTTGTATTCATATGGTAGTGGTAGCACAGTGGTAAGTGCAGATGTTCTTAACCTGGGGTGCATGTACCCCTGCAGCCAAGGTTAAGGACCGCTGGGTTCGTGCGATGGTCTATGAACCCAGCGACCCGAGTTTGATTGCTGCTAATGACGAATAGCAGTGGTGAATACGATGTTGAACCTGTCCTGGGACTCGCCTAGGTCTACTCAGCCTTACATGCGTACCTGGTGCAGTGTGTAAACATCTGCACTGAGGAGACAAAGGCGGCCGGGTGTGCTGATGGCCACTAACCCCCTCGTGTGCTGTGCCAGCATTAACAGGTGCTCGCTAACAGCACTTACCCCAACAGACTGTTTAAAGCTCTACAGGGTATTTTTGTTTTACACACACAGAAATATTATTGTACACTTAGGCAAACATGTAAAATCAGCGATGTGTGTTATATGTAAATATCTGGCGCAAAGATGTTTGACAATGCGTAGCTTGTTACGTATACCACGAATCTATATTGCACGTGGTGGCTGAGGTCGTACGTGCGTATGATGTGCAATGAACCGAGTCGCTGTTGGGCTCCGACTTGTGCCAGTTCTCTCGGCCAAAGGCAGCACGTGGTGCAGGTAAAGCTCGTGATTGTTTAACACGCGGGGTGCAGGTGAAGCTCGCGATTGGTTAACACGCGGGGTGGAGGTAAAGCTCGTGATTGGTTAACACGCGGGGTGCAGGTAAAGCTCGCGATTGGTTAACACGCGGGGTGGAGGTAAAGCTCGTGATTGGTTAACACGCGGGGTGCAGGTGAAGCTCGTGATTGGTTAACACGCGGGGTGGAGGTAAAGCTCGTGATTGGTTAACACGCGGGGTGCAGGTGAAGCTCGTGATTGGTTAACACGCGGGGTGCAGGTGAAGCTCGCGATTGGTTAACACGCGGGGTGGAGGTAAAGCTCGTGATTGGTTAACACGCGGGGTGCAGGTGAAGCTCGTGATTGGTTAACACGCGGGGTGGAGGTAAAGCTCGTGATTGGTTAACACGCGGGGTGCAGGTGAAGCTCGTGATTGGTTAACACGCGGGGTGCAGGTGAAGCTCGCGATTGGTTAACACGCGGGGTGGAGGTAAAGCTCGTGATTGGTTAACACGCGGGGTGCAGGTGAAGCTCGTGATTGGTTAACACGCGGGGTGCAGGTGAAGCTCGCGATTGGTTAACACGCGGGGTGGAGGTAAAGCTCGTGATTGGTTAACACGCGGGGTGCAGGTAAAGCTCGTGATTGGTTAACACGCGGGGTGGAGGTAAAGCTCGTGATTGGTTAACACGCGGGGTGCAGGTAAAGCTCGTGATTGGTTAACACGCGGGGTGCAGGTAAAGCTCGTGATTGGTTAACACGCGGGGTGCAGGTAAAACTCGTGATTGGTTAACACGCGGGGTGCAGGTAAAGCTCGTGATTGGTTAACACGCGGGGTGCAGGTAAAACTCGTGATTGGTTAACACGCGGGGTGCAGGTAAAGCTCGTGATTGGTTAACACGCGGGGTGCAGGTAAAGCTCGTGATTGGTTAACACGCGGGGTGCAGGTAAAGCTCGTGATTGGTTAACACGCGGGGTGGAGGTAAAGCTCGTGATTGGTTAACACGCGGGGTGCAGGTGAAGCTCGTGATTGGTTAACACGCGGGGTGCAGGTGAAGCTCGCGATTGGTTAACACGCGGGGTGGAGGTAAAGCTCGTGATTGGTTAACACGCGGGGTGCAGGTGAAGCTCGTGATTGGTTAACACGCGGGGTGCAGGTGAAGCTCGCGATTGGTTAACACGCGGGGTGGAGGTAAAGCTCGTGATTGGTTAACACGCGGGGTGCAGGTAAAGCTCGTGATTGGTTAACACGCGGGGTGGAGGTAAAGCTCGTGATTGGTTAACACGCGGGGTGCAGGTAAAGCTCGTGATTGGTTAACACGCGGGGTGCAGGTAAAGCTCGTGATTGGTTAACACGCGGGGTGCAGGTAAAACTCGTGATTGGTTAACACGCGGGGTGCAGGTAAAGCTCGTGATTGGTTAACACGCGGGGTGCAGGTAAAACTCGTGATTGGTTAACACGCGGGGTGCAGGTAAAGCTCGTGATTGGTTAACACGCGGGGTGCAGGTAAAGCTCGTGATTGGTTAACACGCGGGGTGCAGGTAAAGCTCGTGATTGGTTAACACGCGGGGTGCAGGTAAAACTCGTGATTGGTTAACACGCGGGGTGCAGGTAAAGCTCGTGATTGGTTAACACGCGGGGTGCAGGTAAAGCTCGTGATTGGTTAACACGCGGGGTGGAGGTAAAGCTCGTGATTGGTTAACACGCGGGGGGCAGGTAAAGCTCGTGATTGGTTAACACGCGGGGTGCAGGTAAAGCTCGTGATTGGTTAACACGCGGGGTGCAGGTAAAGCTCGTGATTGGTTAACACGCGGGGTGGAGGTAAAGCTCGTGATTGGTTAACACGCGTGGGGCAGGTGAAGCTCGTGATTGGTTAACACGCGGGGTGAGGTGAAGCTCGTGATTGGTTAACACGCGGGGTGGAGGTGAAGCTCGTGATTGGTTAACACGCGGGGTGCAGGTGAAGCTCGTGATTGGTTAACACGCGGGGTGAGGTGAAGCTCGTGATTGATTAACACGCGGGGTGGAGGTGAAGCTCGTGATTGGTTAACACGCGGGGTGGAGGTGAAGCTCGTGATTGGTTAACACGCGGGGTGCAGGTGAAGCTCGTGATTGGTTAACACGCGGGGTGCAGGTAAAGCTCGTGATTGGTTAACACGCGGGGGGCAGGTGAAGCTCGTGATTGGTTAACACGCGGGGTGCAGGTAAAGCTCGTGGTTGTTTAACACGCGGGGTGCAGGTAAAGCTCGTGGTTGGTTAACACGCGGGGTGCAGGTAAAGCTCGTGGTTGTTTAACACGCGGGGTGCAGGTGAAGCTCGTGATTGTTTAACACGCGGGGTGCACGCTGGGAATGTCAGGAATTTTATTGGAAGGATGGCGGTCAGCAACCTTAGAGGTTCCAAACAGAATGGGGTGAAAAGCGTTGTAGATGTACAGGGTGGTCTTGTGACCCCTATTTAATTATCTTAAGACGTAAAAAAAAGTTTAGTTAAGGTTTATTTAAAACATAAATGAATATGCAAAAGAACGAAAATGCGAGGACTAAATTAATTGGTGGAGGGGGGGGGGTGTCACAAGACATCTGGACCAGCCTGTGCACTGAGCACTGCGTGTTCACGAGACTAGGTCAGCTGGCTCTGATAATCAACGTTCGATTATCCAGGGTAATGGGAGAAGCAGGGATGGCCCAGATAATGTATACATGCATGTTGAACTTTTTTCACACCGTATGTATCCAACCGTGCTAATCGGAGGTGCGGGGGAAGGACAACAAACTAAACGCAGAAATCGTTTCTAATGAAATGAGTTTTCAATCGAGATTTTAAAAGTACATAGCTCCAGTGGCGTCCAGATGGCTGCAGAAGCGCATCTAAAAGCGCGCGATGCGGTGATTGTCTTTATTCGATGGTTAGCCAGAAGCCACTGTGAGGATGTTGGGAACTTGACGTGCGGCAATGGCACAATTGGGATAAACATTTGGTAAAATTATAAAAGTTACGAAAGCAAGAGCAAAACCATTCTCCGGCCATTGAAGGGTGCAGACATTAAGGAGCATCAACCATCACGCGAACTCCGGTCATCTTCACAGCAGCTTTTGGCAAATCATCACTCGCTTTCAGATGTGTTTCTTCAGCCGTCTGGAACGTTCTTCCTTCCGATATTAGGAAGCCGCTGGAGCTATTAATTTTCAAACCTAGATTGAAACACTCATTTCTTTGAACTACTTTTTGTGTTTAGTTTGTTGTCCTCCCCGCACCTCCAGTTAGGATGGTTGGCTGTGTACGGTGCGAAAGAAGTCCACCATACATACACACGCGTGCCTACGGCAACGAACTTGAGACTCATTGAAGAATTCACAGTCACGGAGCATGGAGCAACAAGCCCTCCAGGTAATTAGCGCTGCAAAGCCGATGCCAAAAAAATAAGCAAACTTTCAAAACGTGCCAATTTGTGGGATTCTGCCAGCCGCTCGTAATTTGGCAAAGAACCCCCCCCCCCACCTTTGGCGTGGGCATGGGGCCCTTTTAAAAGGGCCGTGTGAGCGAGGCGGCTGGTGGGCGCGATGGGAGTGGTTGAGGATGGGGGGTGGATGCACGATCGAGACGGTGGCGGTTGGGAGTCATCGTGCATTGGGGCTCGCCGCGATGCCGTCGGTGTGTTCCTACGCACAAGAACCGAAATCTCACATGTCACCTGGACCTTGGATGAAATAAGGTGTCCCCCCCACCTCACTGCACAGTGCTTTCATATTAATTAACTCACTTTATTTACTCCGTGTATGTGTATACGTGATGTGGTCAGAATCAGAATCTTTATTTATCCTGGATAAATCCGATGAGCCATGAAGCTCTTTTGTTTACGGATGTCCAGTAGTCAATTAATCAATTGGCGCGTCAATCGTCAGGGGCTGTTTGCGGCTATACTTCACCGTGCTGGTCAGCGCAGCTTGGTAACATCGGGATGGGAGTGGAGAACAGCTCAGATATCACTCGCCACCGAAGTTGGCCACGTCCCGGGAAATCAAATTCAAAGTTGCCACGGTTATAGCGCGGTGTGTAACCCGCTGCACCGCCACTCCCCACACTTTAGCTACGGCAAGGTGAGAGAGGCCGTTGAGATGGTGGCTACTCCCATCTCTCGCAAGGCCTATGGCCAGTGTAGACGAGTAATCCAAATACCCTCTAGAGGGAATCTCTAGAGCACCGTCTAGTGAAGGCCCTTCTGCCAGCAATGGAGTGAGTAAGCAATTTCAGGGCTGCTTCTTTTACCACATTTGCCTTGCTATTTTATCGTTATTATTATTCACGGACATCTGTCCACCAAGAGAGACGACCCCACAAATTTGACCCAACCCGACTACATTTTAGAAGCAGTGAAGGAGAGTGGTGTGGCCAAGCGAACGAGCCGCCTCGAGTTCAGAGGAGTTCTCTTCTCAAACCCAAAACAAAGACGAATCACGGTTTGCTACGTACGTTGCGAAAGAAGTTCAACATACGTACATGCAACTCAGCTTCGTTTGCAATGAACTTCCCCGCTGACAGAGGGAGTTAGAAACGTCCCAGGGAATCGGTGGGAGCGGGGGGGGGTCCCAATATGCTCTTTGGGTCTTTCGGGAAAGTCACGTAGATAGAAAAGTAATACAATTATTATTGTATTATTTGTCCCATGAATTCCTGCAGTCACGAATGCTTTAAGTCAAGGGTCAGAATATTTCAAAGCTTTTTAAGCAGGGCCCTACATTAATAAAAAAAAAACATTAAATGTATTGTTTTTGGAAAATATCAATATAATACTAATTTATGGAGTTTCAAGGGTGGCAGTCGATTGCCCCATCGCCCCCACCCTACACCTGGATCCACCACTCCCCACTGAATAGCAAACGTATCAGCGGCGGTGCTGAGCCTAATTAGAGGCAGACAGGGAGGCTCGACGAGACATTCTTGAAGCAGGAGTGAATGAGTGGGAGAGCGCCAGGGCTGTGGAGTGACATTTGGCACTGATAAATGACCCACGTGTGGACACGTGGGTTCAGATGATCCCCAAGAGGAGCGCAGCAGACAGCTGCTGAGGACTTGAGAGATGAAGAGGCGGCTGGCACGGGGGACACGGGGGACACGGAGTCGAGACCAGAGGCCACATCCTGTGACTCCCAGTTCTGGGGATCTGAATGCATATTTAAGCGGAACTTTGTCCTACTGGATTTTCAGACCAATGTTATCCAGCAGCAACAGCAGCATTTGTTTTTAACAGCAAGCAAACTGTGGACAGGTCCAAGGAGGTTTCAAAAACCTTCTTGATCTCATCAACAACGTCAGGCTCGGTGAACAAAATGCCGACCCGCTTACCAGATGTTATTGTCAAGAGCGCTCCGTCGAAACGACGGGACCCCATCCGCAGCAGAGGAAGCACATCGCGTTGCACAAACTCGTCATCGGTAGGGCAGCAGAGGCGCCCCCCGTCGCACGCCCCCATATTTCACCGCGGCATTGTTTACGGCACTCCCGGCGTTTGTTTTTGCCCGTGCGGACGTCGACGGCCGCTGACGCACGCGCGAGCAAATTCATCTCCCTGGCAGAGCGACCGCGTGACCTGGACAGCGTCTCCCGTGGCACGATTCGTTGAGCTTTGACGCTCGCCGTGATGTGACGCGCGCAGCCGCGAGATGTCAGCTACCTCGCCCGGTTTACAAGAGGTCCAGGGTTCGATCCCGATCCTGACGCCTGCTGTCTATTTGGAGTTTTTGCTTGTTCTCTCTCTCTCCCCGTGGTCGCGTGGATTTTCCTCCGGGTCCTCCGGTTTTTTCCTCCACATTGAGAAATGTGCGTTCAGATTTATTTGGCCGCTGGTAAACATTTCCACCAGGCAGGCCACTTCGTTGAGCTATCATCTGTGGCCAGGTCGTTTCTGAAAAATAGGTACATGGCTCAATGGGCCTTACCTGGTAAATAAAAAAAATTTAATTCTAGTTTCAGCATGCGGCAGCGCCCACAATGAAGGTGTTAAATCCACGTAACTATCGTTGGAATAAATTAAAATATAAACAAAAAATAACAAATAAAAACATAATTCGGGTCACAACCGTTTGTCAATCTACTGCGTTTCCCAACCCCCCCCCCCCCCCCCAACTGAGTCCGGCGGTATGAATGCCTACACCACAGTTTGTCGATTGTGAGTTAGCATACGGTGGGGTAAAGTGTGAGTACTCCAACCTATTCCAGCATGGAAGAGTAGGCCAAAAATACTCTCCAGAGGGAGCTCTCGAGAGCTCCCCCGAGTGGAGGCCCTTCTGCCAGCAGTGGTGTGAGAAAGTCAGTGCAGGGCTGCGCCTACCTGTCAATAAACTATTGAATGAAGGCCTCTGATATTTGGGGGGGGGGGGTGATACAACCCTACTTCACCACGCAGGTCAGTGCGGACATGGTCAAGCGGGACGAGTCCCAGGACCAGTTCGGATATCACGTGCCACTAACAGTGGCCGTTACTGGTAATCGAACTCGGCCCACCGGAGTCATCGCGCAGTCGTTGTACAAATCAAAATTTAAAACAAGTCAAGGTCGTATCCCTGCTGCAATGGTGCACTGCTACTCTTTATTGCCAATTCCGAGGCCGTGGTGGAAGTTCCACATTCCCATGGCAGTTGGAGGCCGCTCTCTACATCTATAACACACACGGTGACCGATGCCGACGACCCATTTTATTGATCCCAGAGGGATGTGGCCCAGTTGACCTCCAACCCAGGTTTGAACTCCCAGCCTTCCTCAGCTGTGGCTCACGTCCTCCTAGACACGCAGCCCCGTCGAGTTGCAGCGGCGTTGATCATTCATCAGCGGTCAGGAGCTGTCACCACCCGCAGAAGCGATGGGCAGCTTCTGAACGCCGCTCGTGTGTTGTGATCTAGCTCACAGCCCTCATACCACTATCTGAAGCTCAGCCACTTCACTCTATATGCAGGGTGGGGGGGGGGATACATTATTGATCCGGCATTGCTCTAATGCTGTGTATGATGGGGGAAGTAATTTAGGCCCCACCCTTATAAACATAGAACCTTGGTCACATCGCTGCTCTCTGATGTGCGCCGTGCCTACGTCGATACCTCCTTTGCACCGGCACATCCGAGTCGAGCCAGTGCGGGGCCGTCGCGGTATGGACGCCTAATTCCACTGGCTCTTTGCCGTGCCAAGCCTCGCAAGAAGACGTCTGAATCTGGCTGTGGGCCAAGCAGGGCCAGAGGCGGGGCCCAATGATGCGTGCATCGCGTGAGATGTCACTCGGCACCCCGTGTGTCGCCGTGCCGCCTACGCGACGAACCTCGACTGGTGCAATGCGCGCGACGGCAGTCGGTAACGCCGCGAGGGACTCGGGGCGCCACCGTGTTATTTCCGCACGGCGTGTTGCGCGTCTCGTCACCGGCACGGCTCGACTTCCGCAGTGGGAAAGCAACCACCGGAGCCTCCCGAGCTGTGCTGGGCTAGCTCGGCACGGGCCTGGCGCGGCTCGTTTGTGCGGTGGAAAACGTGGCATTAGCAACGCTCGTAGCTCATGAGGCTACACGGTGGGTGGGGGTAGGGGTGGGGCTCCTTGCCTCTGTGTTGGCGTTTGGTGTGAGCGTCATTGTCCGTGTTACCGGAATGTCTGGAAGAGGATCCGTTGGATCGTCCGTCGCGTGCACTCGACAGCTGCTTGCTCCACAAGGTGGGAGCGTTTATTATGTCTGAAAAAGAGACACGGCCACCAGGGAACGTAAGCTCGACGCGACGGGCGGGCGTACACAAAATATGTTTGCAGCGAGTGCGGTTTTAAAACGCCGCAGCCGCTGCGGTGATTTACACGTCATTCCGTAAATGGGTGTTGCGTGACTCTTAAAAGCTTCGGGTTTCAGCGAGCATCTTCCTTTGGTTTACGTACAGCAAAGTAACAAAAGTATCTTCGTTTCCCAGTAAACTAATGCATCGGAGAGTAAATTCCGTCGAGATATATTGGAAACATATGCCGTTAAAAATCCATTAGAATAAAACAAAAATGACATTGCGACGAAAAAACCCGGCAATTTATCCTCGTCTTTAGCCAAGATAAACAAAACAAACATTCTAAAAGGCAAGAAGGTAGGCAACAGATGCCGCGCTCAGGAGTAGAAACAATTCCCAGAGGATTTGCATCGGATTCTCGATGATCCCAATGTGAACTTTGGAGATTTGTTTGTGAATGCTGATGAACTATCAAACGGGGCATTTACACGCCGAGACAAAGATGGCCCCTAGTATAGCCTTGTTAGGGCAAGTGCTGTAGGCCAGCACGCCGCACAAGTAAACACGCGATGTTGGCCCGACGTTCCATGTTTCCTGGCGGTGGTGAGGTGGCGGAGGTTGGTGGCCAAACACCAGGTACCCTACTCATTTAAGGCTGAGTCGACCTAGAGGGCCAGTTAATATATTCGGGAATCAAACTCAGGCCGCCGGGTTCACGGCGCCGTGCGCTAACTGCCACACCTCCCGCACGAAGAGCCCCCGTGTAGGCTGACACCAGGCTGTTGAGGAAAGTGCTGTTAGCGAGCACCTATGAAGGCTGGCCCAGCGCACGAGCGAGTGGGTGAGGAGCACAGCTCCCAGCCTCCTTTGTCTCCCCAGTGCTGATGTTTACACACCACGCCAGGTACTCATTTATTGCTGAGTCAACCTAGGGAAGGCCCAGCACCGGCCCCGATAATCGTCAATGGATATTGGCCATGAGAGGGAATCGAACTAGGGTCGCTGGGTTCATCGCCCGGTGCGCTAACCTCTGTGGCGCCGCTCCATGAGTCGCGCACAAAGACGCGCACACACACACGCGAATGCGCACATATGCACTCACAAACCCTGCCCAAGGAAAATAACCTCTTTAACAGTCACTTGGAAACCAACATGATAGCTTGGACTCTGTTTCACTTAATTCGCAGTGCAATGACTCAAGACAATGTGGATAACTTTCCAATAAAATAAGAACTGCGCTGGGAGTGCAGCGTTGACCAAATACAAGTCGCCATTGTTAACGCCACCCTATGTGGATTATAAAAAAGACATATAGTGTGCAACACATTACTTGATTATTTGCAATCCACTGCTGGATGACGACCTCTGGGTTTATAATGCAGTGCTCTAACCTCTGCGAAGAACGGCCTCTAGTCTGGTCGGCCACCCGCTCTGTGCTGAATAAGGGCAATTTAAAAAAAAAAAACATTAGCTTACAATCCATGGCTGAAAGTTGACAACTAATTTTCGGTGAATTCGTTCTTTTAAGTAAAACAAAAATTCCCATGCATTGCCACTTCATGAATCATCTCCCGTTCCGAGAGGTCTGCAAGTTGCAGGGTGGAACGCGCAAGCAGTTCAGCGTTCATTTTAATTAGAGGCGGACCGCCGCTGTTATAAAAGATACTGTCTTCACCGCAGAGAACCGTAGCGACAAACGCGTGCAATCAGCGTGGCCTTTTCCTTCGGATTTCGTTCCGATGACGTACGCGTACGGCACCGGAACGGGAAAGAGTTGATCATTCGTGTTGCAGTCTCTCCCTTGCCCTGAATGCACCCCCCCCCCCTCATCCTCAGAGCTCTTCCCAGCTGCACAATCTCACCGTCGTCATCGCCGAAATGTAGCGACAAACGCGCGCAATCAGCGTGGCCTTTTCCTTCGGATTTCGTTCCGATGATGTACGCGTACGGCACCGGAACGGGAAAGAGTTGATCATTCGTGTTGCAGTCTCTCCCTTGCCCTGAATGCACCCCCCCCCCTCATCCTCAGAGCTCTTCCCAGCTGCACAATCTCACCGTCGTCATCGCCGAAATGTGGCTCCTGTGAGGGCGTGGGTTTGGAGCCGTCGTCTGCGTTCAGAAACAGGAAGAATTGAAAGGAGACTGACATTATTGAGATAAAGACAATCTACTCCTCAACAAAGGTGGAAAACAGTTTTGCACTTTTGCCCGGCCA
Source organism: Lampetra fluviatilis (assembly GCF_964198595.1). Lineage (NCBI taxonomy): Eukaryota > Metazoa > Chordata > Hyperoartia > Petromyzontiformes > Petromyzontidae > Lampetra > Lampetra fluviatilis. The sequence continues at coordinate 3,797,364 of NC_136292.1, forward strand.
CGCACACACACATTTCATAAACATATAAAATTATACATATTTTATATATATATATATTTTAAATATATATATAACCGTAACGGTGTAAGTTTACGAGCGACGTGGATCCACAGCATGGGTTGCGTCCTTGGCAATGCTTGCGGTTCTGTGCCGCCCACACAGATGAGGGCCCACCAGCGTTTGATGAACGTTGCAAAGAGGCACTGTCGCCGAGGTGATAGGACATGCGGTGGTTACGTGAGCACACCAGCGATCGTGAAATTTAATCCTTGGCTTCCAGTGTTTCTAAAACCTGCACCACTGTTTGTAAACTTCGAATAACACATTTGCAATGTACTAAAGACAATAATGGGTCGGTTAAAATATTTGTGTTCATAATGGGATATGCTTGTTACTCTGTGTGTAGGGATTCATCACCCCCCAGGCAATGTGGTGCTTTGCCGTGATTCAGGCACGAATCGAGTTATTTCAAGCAATGTAAATAATATAGCAGCCTCCAGCAGCTGCCCGTGTCACGCGAACCCCGTTGCGTAAAACGCACGAGAAATCTCGCAATAATTATTCTCGCAGCACGCGATTCAATGCGAGTGTCGCGAACCTCCGAGAATCGATGTCAATCGATCGGTGATATTTGTTCCCGTTCGAAATAAGTCCACTCGCTCCGACCTCCCAGCCAGTCAGTAGGGATATCTGGTGGGGAGGGTGAACCTCCTTCTCCCACGACTGCTGCCCGTCTACCCCAAAGTCCGCTAAGTTGCGGGAGTCGGTGACCATGACCACAACAGGGGAGCCAAGCGAGCTGGCAAGTTGGGTTTCGGTGCCAAACAATCACGATGGGCATTTCTGAACAGGGGAATTGCTTTGTGATTAAATTTAAAAAAAGCAATAGGCCTCCCAGTTTTGTCAGGATGTTTCGACGCGTCGCTCCACATTGCTGGGAGCTTCTGATTCAGTTCCTGAAGAATCCCTCAGCACGCGGAGCGAAACGTCGGACAAGACGCGGTGGAGAGAGAGCTCCATAGTGCAGTCGCGAACTCCTCCGCAGTCGTGGAAAGAAACATTTTCTGAGTTTGGTTGATTCGCCAAAATCGACAAATGCTCATGAAAACTCGCGTGAGTGCCATAATTCGTGCGACATCCATATATTTTTTGAAGCGGCTGCTTCGGACAACAACGATTCTACCCCGTAATTATTAACCCAGCGAGCGTTTCATTGAGTCTCAATTTGCTCTCAAGAGGGTTCTGCATTTGAATGTTTGACCAATGCCATTACTGATCATTTAGCTTGTGAAAGAAAACTTAAGAAAAAGCCACCATGCATACGGGGGGCGCGGGGGTAACACTCAAAACTCCGCACGAATGGATTTAAGAATACATTGCTCGTCGGATTTCTCCGACCACCTCACATCCCACGTCTACAGGACGGGTAAGTCTCAAATCTCAGTACTAACAAGACCCCACCTTGCTTAGCTTCTGAGATGTGACAAGTTTGGATGACTGCAAATCATGATTTTCCACTCTATGTTCGGCTGAAAACAGTTCCATAACACCGGCTTGTTAAAATGCATGAATGATTCGTCATTTATTTACAATCACAAATTCTTTGTTGGTAAAACAAAATAAATTATGGTCTTGCCCCAACAGCTATTGCCTGCGAGCAACTGATATCCTGAACCTAAAATGACAAACTGAGAATTTAAATAAATCACGGCTATAAACCTTCCTGATTTCATGCTTATTGGGTTTGGTTTGCATAGGCCCCCGTGGCTAAATAAAATACGTACGTCACGTCCGGAGGGATAGGACGGACAGACTGTCACGTCTAAATGAACGTGCGCATTGCTCGTTTATCCATTCGTATAACTCGGCCGTCTCCAAGCTATTCTGTCACTCCTATTGCTCAGTGTTTTCAAGGCACCGTGTTGTGGACACGTACTCTCCTAACCTCTCCGAACCGAAATTAGTCAAATGAGCCTTGGCTGCGCTTTCTATCTGCTCTTAAGAAAGACCAATTGCCCAAAACATGTGCCTGATATATTGTCTTATTTTATGAGACAGTGTTAATGGCAAAATATCTCTTCAGTCTGCAAAAGGAGTTTGTAATTAATGGTATGGAAAACGGTGTCTTCGACAGCATGACGAAACAGGAATCCCAGCATGCTTATCGATATGACAGTACCAGCCTTGTGCACATTCTGCACAGACGAATGGTGATACCATCTTGATATGCAAATACTTCAATTACATGGGGAATTTCCTTTAGCTAAGAACGGCTTTACATGATGTGCGGATTACTTTGCGGATATGAGAAATTGATCGTTAATTTCATCATATTATCCGCATTTTTTGATGCGGATAAGTGGAATAAACCCCCCATGGATAATGACATCGCCCTCCCAAATGAGAGGAGTCCTCACACTCGACTATTTAATTGTACCAGCCCGCAAACATATTGGTTCATTAACGCTGCCTCGTAGCAAAACCGCGGTACAGAATGCGCGCACTTATTTACTCACGGCTGTTGCATCGCTCCTCCGGCTGGAGAAAGAACTTGAATTCCGCCTTTTAGAATTCGCGAAAAAATTCAAAGTGCTTTTTGAATGCGACGCAACGAGGATGAGGAGGAGGAGGAGGGAGAAGTGAAAAAAAAAACCCACCGCGGAGAAAATGTTGGCTTTTCTGAATCGAAGGCGAGGAACAGTGGGGGCCCACATTGCTCGCCAGCGCCGTTAGCGCTCGCAGACAGCGCTTATTTCCCCAGGGTGACTGCCCCCCCTCCCTCTTCCAGCCAAGCCTCCCATTACCTTGGCTGGGTCACACGCGCTACGATAAATACATCAGCGGGCATCGCTGATGTGGGCAGACGGCGCTGACTAAATCATTTTTTTTGTTCATAATCCACGTGAGACCCGTGCTATTTTGCGTTAATTAACGCCCTGGAATTAAAATCCATAGCCGTTGAAAAAAAAGACACGTGTCTTTGTTTTTGTTGTTGTTCTTGCTTTTTTTTGTGAAATGACAACTCTGACTTTATGTGGAAAAAATAAATACCCCGGTTGCGTGCGCGCGCGTGTGTGTGAATATTATAATTTAAAAACGTGATGTTTGCTGGATACTTGCAGCTGACACGGGATATATAATGCGTTTTTAAACGGAGGAAATTTGAACTGCGAAGCGTTCACGCACTCCGTACGAGAAGTAAGTTGTGAATTATTGGTTTCTTTCTCCCCGCGGAGAGGGCTTTTACAATTTGAGAAGCCAAGGGACTCGTTAACTAAATTCTTCAGAAATTACTGTTGACATCGTTACAGCTAATGCCTTAAGTATAAGCTCGCGGTAGCCCTTATTCATATTTCTTCTAATTTCTTGAAATGTTGGACTCCTCAGTCAGCCAATAGACACGGGGGGTTAATTTTTCAAATGCATTTTGTCATTCGCACCAAAGACGAATATTACCTCAAACAAATATGAGTGTGATTTCATCCCAGTATGCATATTTGCGTGATGTCTTTGACTGGTTGAGTTTATGCACCGTCGTTTGCACACAGTTGTTTATTTTATACGCATTTAAGGCCTTTCCCAATTCCAGGCTGTGGGCCCTTCGTCTGAGCACTGAGAGTGTAAAGAGGGCTGTGACTTCATGGTTATATCTTTCGGTGCCTCAAAAAAAATACCAGTAAGGTTTATCAAGGGGCAAAAAATGGGTTTTTCTAAGTATTTTTTTCCGTTATCACATTTTTTTGGAACACTTTAAATGTCTATTTTCTAGTATAATTATTATGATGATCATAATAATAACATTGTAATTTGCAGCCCTTTCTCAATCCACTGCTGCATTAATGCCTTCCCATGCAGCGGTGGGGGCGTGGGAGTTGTTTGACCATACTTCACCACACTGGTCACTGCGGGTTGCTGAGGGTGGGGCCCAGGACCAATTGAAATATCACTCGTCACTGATGTTAGCCGTGACCCACCCACATGCTTAGTAACGATCACGAACAAATGCTTTTACATAAGTTCGCACAAGAAACAATTAACCAGCCTAAATGTGTTTTTTGTGAGGTGCATGAGTGACGTCAGCACACGAATAGCTCATGTGTGTGAATGCAGGTGGCCCAACTACGTCGCGAAGCACGAATTATTGGCCCAAAGTTCAGACCGTGGCTGAGTTATATAATGCCCTTCATCCAGAAAGGCCTCATTGAGTCTCAACAACTCTTTTACAGGAGGGTCCTACATTGGTATGTTTGGCAAATGTGTGATCGAGAGTATTTGTGCACGTAGGGAGGGATGTCAGGACACCCAGGACACGTCCATGCCTTGACCCACGTTGTTACGTAACTCGTGAGTGTACAGGCGGTGCAATTGCACCGAGACCCCACGGCACCAAGCTACGAAGCTGCGTGGAGGAAATTAAACAGGAGGGGTGGGGGAGGGAGGCCATTAACCCCCTTGCATCAGGGCCTGTGTCAACCGGGCCGTGTCGCTGGTGGGACACGGTCCAACATTCAACAACCTACTTGCTGTACTTCACCGAAATGTATGGCACATTGCTTTTCAATATCCTTCCACCGCGTGCGCTTTGCAGAATGGTCATTTCCAGAAACATCACGCCTCCCCCCTCTCCCCCCATCAAGGCCACGCAGGGTTATTGATGAAGATCTCGAGCATCACGGCACTCGCTACGCTGCCGGCTGCCGGCCAGCTTGTATCCCCACCAGTCTCTCGTGCAGCAGCCGCAGCAGCAGCAGCAGCGGCAACCTCGCGTGCCTCGCGACACTCCCACCCGCTTCATGGCTTAGCCGCGGAAAGCCAAGCAAGCGCACTTACTGGTTGACGCCTCTCACCCCCCCCCCCCCCCACTTAGACTCCCTAACCGTGCGTCGCTCTCCGCAGGGCGCCGTTCTCGGCGGCGGAACCCGGCGGTGGTGGCGGTGGCGGTGCCGTCCAGCCCGGCGAACGTCCTCTCGCTCCTCTCGTCCTCTCGCTCTCTCCGCCGTCAGGGGTCGGACCCCGGGGTGGGGGGGGGGCAGCCGTGAGCGATGCCGGCGGCCCCCCGGGGACCCTCTGGTGGCTACGGCCGCATCGCGTGCGCTCTGAGCTAACGGCGGGCGAGGAGAGGCTGCGTGTGGCGGAGCGCCAAGCCTCGTCGCCGCAGCTGTCTGGGGTGGAGCGGGCGGGCTGGGGTGGAGCGGGTGGAGCGGGTGGGCTGGGGTGGAGCGGGCGGGCTGGGGTGCGCAGCGGTGGTGGAGGGAGCGTTCCGCGAAGCGAGAGGGAAGGGAGCAGGAAGGCGGGGAGCAGGGAAGCGGGCGCCTTAGTGGGGTTAGTTAAGCGACCGTGACCCTTGCGCGTAGCCAATTAGAATCAGAATCTTTATTTATCCTTGAGAAATCTTACGAGCTATGAAGCTCTTTTCCCACAGGTGTCCCAGTCGCCAGTGCGCTCAGCCGGGGGAATTCTATATTAGCAGGAGGCAAACACGACGCGAGCCATTAGTTCTGCATTGGAATTTGAAAACATATTTTCTCTCTCGTCGCAATCAGACAAGTATGCAGTTTGTGGCTTTGTTATTCTTTCACGCTTGCCCGTCATCTCGAAGGCAACCCTATTAAAGTGCACTTCTGTGCGTATTTAATCTGCTCCAACAACATAATGTGCAGTGAATTTGGACGAGACGGCGGTGTGGCTTGAATTTATTTGAAGGCTTACTGGAACGAACTCGCGCCAATTATTCTGAACGGCGAAGGCAACGGATTGCAAAAAAAAACACAAAAGCCTAGGCATGTAAATTGCACTCAAGAAGTTTAATTATCTCCATTTTCTGTCATTACCGCACTCAGGCCACATGCCCTCGACCTGTCAGCGATGAAGAAGCCATGGCCACCGATATGTTTAAGGTCACAAACAAAGACAAACATCCCCCGTAGATTCTAGATTTGAAGCTTTCGTGACTGCAAGGATTCATACTCTTAGGTTTTTCGGTAAAGTCACGTAGGTAAAAATAAATAATAAAAATAATAGAAATAATAATAGAAACAAAATTCTGATTTATAATTTAGGTTGTTTCGGTAAAGTCACGTAGGTAAAAATAAATAATAAACATAAAAATAATATAAATAATAATAGAAATAAAATTATAAATCATAATTTTATTTCTATTATTTTTATTATTTATTTTTACCTACGTGACTTTACCAAAACAACCTAAATTATAAATCATAATTTTGTTTCTATTATTATTTCTATTATTTTTATTCTTTATTTTTACCTACGTGACTTTACCTAAAAAACCTAAGAGTATGAATCCCCCATAGAGCCTTAACACTTTTTTGAGGCTGCTGTTAGCGAGTAGCACCTATGAAGGTCGGCACAGCACACGAGGGGGTGGGTGGCCACCACGCCCGGCCACCTTTGTCTTCTTAGTGGCGATGTTTACACACTGCACCTGGTACTCATTTTGAGGCTGAGCCTACTTAGGGGAGGCCCAAGACCAGTTTAGATATTCGTCACTGTTGTTGGCTGTGAGCGGTAATCGAACTCGGGTCGCCGGGTTCTTAGCAGAGCGCGCTTACCACCACACGCACAAAAAACAAACGCTGTCTGCAGAGTTATATAAAATAAAATTGGAACTTTGGGCCAGTTTATGGGCTGAATTATTTTCATCAATTAGTTTATTGAACGGGGCATACCCATGCGCAGAAACGAAATGGCTCGGGAGTAACCGGACCTCTGTGTTAGCAAGCATTTACTTCTAGAGCAAAATATTAGCTTGAGCGTGTCAGTGAGAACAAGACGCGAGATTCAACGGCCCGTGGTTTCTGCCGAGGAGTAACGAGGCTGGAATATACACCTCGCATAAGTTCTATTTTTTGGGGGGGGGACTGGGGAGGAAAAGAAGTGGTTGATAAAAGTCACGATATTAGATTATTTATTGACGTATTACGTTTTGGCCTTGAAAAAAATGAGTTCCTTGTTTCACCTGACCCCACAAAAGCGAGTCGGCTAACGTGAGTAAGTTGCATAAATCAGGGGCAGGAATGCAAAACATCGGTGTTGATGCATAATCCATGCATTCCAAATTTAATTTGTGCTTTAAACAGCTCTCTCGTTTCTTTTTCTCCAGGAGTTGGGTTTCGGTCTCGCCGGTGGCCCATACAGCTGCTCTGTTTCACGGCTAGGGGTCTGTTTATCGCGAGCGGCACAACACATGCTCATGATCGGCAGATCCGATATACGCCGGCGGCACGCTGGCACGGAGCGCTGAACACACTGCCCTGCCCTTTTCGAGGGGCGCTCGTTGGCCGACGAGCTGTCCAAGTGGCCGGCGTAAGTAAATACAAAAACAACAACGGCCCGTCACCGGCACACATTCGCTAGCACCTACGAAGGCCGACCACGGTGCACGAGCGGGTAGGTGGCCAGCACCACGCCCGGACGCATTTTGTCTCCGCAGTGGCGGTGTTTACACACACCGCAGCTGGTACTCATATTTGAGGCTGAGTCGACCTAAGGGGAGGCCCAGGACCGGTTCAGATGATCGCCACTGTGGATGGTCGCGAGCGGTGATCGAATTCGGGTCGCCGGGTTCGTAGTGCAGCGCGCTAACCGCTACAACCATAACATCACTGCCAACATCACTACCACCGACACCAAAATCACCACCACCACTGCTATGACCACGACTGCAACTGCTGCTACCACTGCCCCCACCTTCACTGCCACGGCCCTACATCACCACTGTCACTGCTGTTATTACCACAATCACCATCAAGACCGCTATCACCACTGCCAATCCCACCGCCCCTATCACCAGAAGTTATCATCATTAGAACGATCATCATCATGACCACTATCACGACTACCTCCACCATCATCGCAACGACCACTGCCACCATCATGACCACTACCTGACCACTGCTACCGTCACTTCTACCACTACCACAGCCAACACCACGAGCACTTTGACCAACGTCACCACCACGACCGCTATGGCCAGCTCCACCACTGTTAACACTGCGAACACTGCCATCACTTCAACCAATACCACCATCATGACCACCACCACTAGCATTCTTACTTCAGCCATTCCCCCTGCTTGTGATACCCCCCCCAAATAAGGAGCAGCGTTTGTCAGGCCACACTGCACAGCAGATGTGAGACTGAGCATTCGCACGGCTGCTAAGGCTCCCACCGTGCCTCGGCAGGTGCTCACAGACTGCACAAATCAAAGCCTGCAGAGAGATCGTACGCACATCGACGGATGTCTGTTTGTCTGTGAGCTCCGCAAGCAGCATCTTCGATCGGTTCATATCGCTACGGCCCTTTTTGTTCCCTTTAAGTTATTCGATGCTGCGTCTCTTTCAGCGAATATTGTGTTCGGTCACTCTGGCGATTGCTTGGAATTTTGATGACACAATATGTAAAGCAGTGGACTCCAATGCAGAGATGTGTTTTTGTTTTGTTAAGTAGCTCAGCAGCAGCAGGGAGCAGGTGAGGCAAGAAAGCGGGCACCAGGCCTGTAAACTATGGCATCGATTCACCGATTTTAATGTATCCGTACTCTCGCGATATATTCATCGAGGAACGTGCGCTTTTAAGGTTTCAAATTATGCATTCATTCAGTCTCGTTTGGAATTGATTCAGGTGATTTCTGCGGCCTCGAGGGGCGCGACACCGGAGCGATGTAACAAAACATTTAACGAAGCGGCACATTCTGGCTCCGGAAACACACCTCGTGCTCATCCGCGAAATTTCCCCGAGGGGGCGGGGGGGTGCAAATCGTTACAGCCCCAGTTGTTGTCTCCAAAGAGCAAGCTACTGCCAGCGTGAGGCCATCAGCAGGAGGCCGGAGACCGTTGGGATTCTAGATATGAAGCTTTCGTGACTGCAAGGATTCATATTCTTAGGTTTTTTCGGTAAAGTCACGTAAGAAAAAAACTACATGACTTTAACGAAAAAACCTAAGAATATGAACCGTTGGGATTGACCACGTGGCGTTCAGGGGGTGGGGTGGGGGGGGGCAGCGTAGAGGTGCCGGCGGTATCGGGGAGCGTCGGGTTGGCAGGGAGGGGGTTATGTAGAAAGGGGGGAGCGGCGCCCTTAAAGAGTGATCGTGGATTTGCCTCCAGGGCTCCATTTACCTTTTCGGCTGGGGTTTCGGTCGGACCGTGGCGGCTTCTCCCCGCTTGGGCCTGCGCACACGGACGGACGCGCCGATTGCGCATCTCAGCTGCGGCGTCGCGTTTTTGACGCCGTGGGTCCCAATGCGATGGGTTGAACGGGGGGACGGGGCAGTCGTCGCTAAGTCGTCAATGGGCCACTGTTCCGAATGTTCCTCCAGGGGTCGAGATCCATCGCACCCAAACAGGCCCCTTGGATAAGGCACGGGGCCACATCATCGGTGCACGATTACCTGCAGGCACCGGGTTGGGCATGGGCGTCCCCTCTGGTGAACCCACGTTGGGTCGGCTTTTGTTCCAGATCCGGCTTTTGCTCCAGATCCAGCTTTTGTTCCAGATCCGGCTTTTGTTCCAGATCCGGCTTTTGTTCCAGATCCGGCTTTTGTTCCAGATCCGGCTTTGTTCCAGATCCGGCTTTTGTTTCGGATCCGGCATTTTTTCCAGATACAGGTTCTGTTCCAGATCTGGATTTTGTTCCAGATCTGGCTTTTGTTTCGAATTCGGCCTTTGTTCCAGATCCGGCTTTTGTTCCAGATCCGGCTTTTGTTCCGGATCTGACTCCGTCACTCGAGCGCAGGGCAACATGAGTCAGAAGGTCTGGGCAAAGACGACGAGCCACGTGCCCGAACAGGGCCCAGAGGGCCGAAGGCCCTCTATGTTGGGGAGACCAATGTGGGATGGGACGGTGGTATTTGTGACGAAGTCACAAATTATATGGGGAGCCCCCCCCCCCACCCCGTGTATAATCCCCCTTCCCCTGCCCCCTCCTCCTCCTCTTCTTCTTCATGGCGCAGCGGGCACCTGGGTTTGTTTGGGCTGTAGGCCCGCGGTGCAGTTGCAGCGCCTGCACGCTTGATGGCTACACCGCTGGCGCGAGCCTCTTCGCCCGGCAGTGCTGCTGCAGCGTTCTCCGTTTGTTGCGAACGTTGCCCTCGTCGTGATTTGAACGCCGATGGCGACGTTAAACAAAAAGAGAACTCATCGATTCCTTGCCCCGAGGGTTTTTGTTTATAATATTTGGTAGAGCAGTGCCCGTGAATGAATAGGACAATGTTTAAATGCTGGTGTGTTATGATTTTTTTTGTGGTTCACTTATGTGAAAAGGGTAATTAATTAATTAAGTGATGATAAAATGCCGTGTGACCGTGTGGTATTGTGAGAATGTCATTTGGATTTTTTTAAATAGTCAGGCCGCATTTTTTAAAATTAATAATAATTTTATGACTTTGGCAAGCGCAATACAAAAAAATACATTTCAACGCTTGATCCTGGGGCAAAAAATCGCAGCTGCTGAGTGAAATTTTATCACCTTGAAAAACACATTCAGCCATATCCATTGTTTACACGCTCTTGCAAAAATGTTTATCCGAAATACACCAGAATCCCTGCACGAGTCACGGCGTAGAGCTCCCATGATTATGATAAATTCGTAAAATGTGAGCGGTGCGAACGTAATGTACGCTTCAAAGTATGAGCCATCTGAACCTTAAAGCACAAATAGTTCTAACTTGCAGCGCTGGCAGCATAAAAACGCGAGCTAAACGTTGGTATTTGGCACAACGTTGATGTCTGCTGAGCGATGAGCGTGTTATAAAAGTACTCGATACAGTGTGGAAATAAATATCTATATGTATAAATAAATACATATCCTTTCGTTCCATCTTTCCACGAAAAAATTTTAAAGATTTCAGTCCATCCCCCGCTGACATTTTAGAATGATTTTGACCGGCAAAATTTATTTCAGCGAACAAACAGTGTGCTAGCTTAGATTTCCTGGGTCTCATCAGCAGGCAGGCTCTCTAAACAAGGTGTTGACGCCAGTCCAGAGTTTGTTTGCTTAAATAAATGTTGCTGGTTCGTGTAAGATTAGAAGGCCATTAGGCCGAGAGTCTAAAAGAACAACTTTTTATTTTCTGTGTTGGGCTGAACATTGGAAGTTTATTTGTTTCACTATCTGGAATGTCCTGCTGTAGTGCTGAGTGAGTTTTCACTCAGTGAAACGTTTATATGCTTGCAAACGCCGTAATAGATTCCATCGTGAAGCCTCGTGACGTGCCATTGTAGAAACAGCATTTTCCATCATTAAGCGACGCGTTGGGTTAATCGTTGGTTTGGTTACACAGACGGCAGTCACAATGTACTCGGTAGAATCTCACGATATGTGTTTAACAACATTCTACGGTGATCTGCATATTGCCTAAAATCAGATGAATAGTATAGTGAGAATATACGTTCCCCTTTCTGGCAATAAAACAGGTGTTAGGATTATTCCAACACCAAATAGACACCACACATTGCAAAGCGTCGTCTTGTTGCTGGCAAAAAAAAACCACAATGTCCCATAGATAATAAGCAACATGCACGAAACAAAGAGCAAAGCATAATTACGCGCAACATCTGACCGCAAAATCTCGTGGCACCTGTGCACTTGGGCAGCTTGTTTTTGACGGACGAGCCACCCACGGGCCTGCCGTCCGGCGTAACGCACCAGCAGTAGCCCGTGAAGCTGTGACACTGCACCTGCGGGGGGATGAGTGGGAGGCGAGGGAACGGAGACCCGGCAGCGTCAGTCTGCGGTGGGTGGCATCGTCCCCCCCTCCAGCATTCGTCACGGAGGCTGAGCGAGCGGCGTGTGGGATCTCGTGCAGAAATCTGTGGTGTGTACTCAAGACGTCTGGTCGACATGGAAGAGTAGGCCAAATACCTTATCGAGCGGCTCTGGAGCTTCTACGAGTGGAGGCCCTTCCGTGAGCAGCGGCGTGAGTTAAGCAATTGCAGGGCTGCGCCGTTACCTTTTACACAGCGGCCGTGTGATTAAAAATTAATCAAATGTTTGTTTGTTAGAAGAAAAAAAAATGTTTATAGCAAAGGGTCAAGGACAGAGCAAAGAAGTGGATCTGAAAGGCACTGCAGAAAGTGGGTTTCACAACGCATCTGCTCTGAGCATTGAATGTTATCTCCTGGTGTCCTGGCACTCTCTTCCCCCACGTGGAATTAAAAAACAACCAACCCAAACTCTGAAACAACTCTGCCACATATCCCAGCGTGGCGTTTGATCCTCCTCCTCCTGAAAAGTGAGCCCCAAGACTCGGCGGCGAGGCTTTGTCTGCTTAAATAAGAAATTAGACCGAGGTTTGTTCGCCGCCTGCTTTCGACTTGCGGCACTTGACCTGCTTTTCTTTGTGTTGTGTTAAACTCGTGGTGAGCGGCGCGGCACGCCGGGCCCACGTTGGCACCGTGTCGACGAGGCCGCGCGCCAAAACTACACACGCAACAAAGTATTCCAGATTGGTGCAATAAATCTCTGGCCGTTTTGTGGCGCGTCTCTCTTGAATCCAGAGAGAGAGAGAGAGAAATGTTTGCTATGCTGAAAGAAATAAAATAAAAACTTTTGCATAACAACATTTTTCGAACAAAATTTTAAGACCAGGAGGTCTATACATGTCAGAATGAATCTTTGTAGTTTCGCGGTTTTGCTTGTTTAAATGTTTCAGCCAGGCACGGGGGTGATGGGTGGTGGGGTGATGTGGGGGCCTGTTGTTGCGTATTCTGTGTGGCCTGTCCGTGTGCGCACATAACAGGGTAAAGGTGCGGCCCTGCAATTACTTAACTCACACCACTGTTGTTGGACGGACCTCCACTTAGGGGATAGTTCTAAAGAGTCCCTCGAGACTCGAACGGATATATTGACCTAGAAAACGTTTGCCTGTAGCACACGCCACGGGATGGGGACTAGAGTCAAGGATGTAATGAATGGAATAAGATAAAGGAACAGGAAGAGGGAGGGATGCCCGGGACGGAAGTCACCACCGTGGAGCCCAATGGTAGCGAGATGTTAACTACCTCGCCTGGTATACGGAATGTCGTGAGTTAGATCCTGACCCTGACGCTTGCTGTATATTTAGAGTTTGTGTCTTCTCCCCATGGTCACGTGGATTTTTCTCTGGGTCCACTGGTTTATCCCTCCACATTTAGAATCAACATGCGTTTAGAGTGTATGTATATATAAATGGCTGCATGATCAGCCACTTCGTTGAGCTATCATTTGTAGCTAGGTCGCTGCTTCTGACAAAGAGCCATATCGCTCAGTGGGTTTTACCTGGTAAAACAAAAAATAGTCCACAAGATAGACAAGTAAGGCATTGCTCAAGATGAGCACGAGGAAGAAAGAATTGCCAGGCAGGAACTGGACGAAGGGGAGAAGGATTGACTGGGCCAATATATCGGAGATGACAGGGTGATGATGATGAAAGGGTGATGATGATGAGGATAGGGGTGGGAAGAGAGGGAAGGAGGAGAAGGATGGAGCAAGCAGAAGTGCATCGTACGGAGCAGAGTCTGTTTTCATAGGGGGCGGGGAGAAGGGAGGGATTTAAAGTGGGTGTGGTCACACAAGTCACGTGATTCACAGAACGCTTGTGATTTAAATATATGTATATGTGTGTAGATATATATAATATCAAGGTGGTAAGGGCACTGCGTTACAGATTCCCGAGTATGCACCATCACCCCCACCACCACCACGATCACCACCACCACCAATGCTGTCACCACTGCCATGATCACCACCATCACCGCCACCACCACCAATGCCGCCACCACCGCCACAATAAACCACCACCACTGCCGCCACCATCACTGCACGGTTGGCTACGTACGGCACGGAAAACGTTCAACATACCTACATACATATCTACACCTCACTCCCTCTCTCGCCAGCCGTCGCCCCCCACTATCTTCAGACTCGCAACAAACCCGTACTATCCGTGAAAATTTGACCCCGACCCAACGCCCACTCCCTACTCTAAAGGGATTTACAACCAACTGGGAGGCCAGTGTTTTTAAATACTTTTTGGGGGGGAGAGGGGGGGGGCATTTTACACAAAAAAAAGGACGAGAAGAGTTTGCGTTCTGCTTGCAAGGGAGCCGCTGGGGTTCCATGGCTCTGTGCCAGCGGCCCCCCGCGGGGGAGGGGGGGGACTCACACAGACACCCTTGTGTGCCCCCCCCTTCCACCACCTCCACCACCACCGAAGGGGGCTGTGTACGCAATATCGACTGCTGTGGCGGCAATTAACATGTTATTGCCACATCCAAATTACATCGCTGATGATTCAACTCCTACGGTATGCAATAAGCCAACGGCTTTTTTTCGCCTGGAATTTAGATTTTTTTTTTCAGTGGGAATAACGTTCCCGCAATTCCAATGGGGGGGAGGGGGAGGGGTGTTTATTTATTACGGAGTAATTAATTTGTTTATGACTGCACCGCTGATGCTACGAGAGAGAATAAATCGTGTGATGCTTCACGATCGTTATGACAGCTTTACTTTCCTCTGCTGAAAATCAAAACGTAAAAAAACTCCCGTATGATGGGTCTGACCGTCAGCATGTTTGCCGTTACAAACGAATCAAATGTAAAAGTTTACAACAAAAATGCCTTCGTAAGATTTGTCGCGGGTGTTGTGTGTGTTTTCTTGGTCGCTTTCGTTTCCATTTTCACTCCCAGAAAGCACGATGGGACTCTTTGACTCCCATCGTCTCCTTCACCCCAGCCGTTAACAACTTTGCTCAATGCAAAGAAACGTGTCAACCCTCGTCGATTACAGCTTGAACAAAGAGTGCTGTTTGTTGCTGGCCCGCGAGACACTTGCACGCCTTTGTGCCTGTGCTCAGTCGGCAAACCGCGCAAAAGTTATGCATAAACACGTATTTTATTTTATAATATTATTATTAAATTACTTTATTTCTACCTAGGTGACTTTACCGAAAGAACCAAAGCGCATATATTCCTGCAGTCACGAAAGCTTCAAATCAAGATTGAACACGTATTTCATTTGACGCTCTTATTTAACGCGTGGCTTTTGAAATCCCAAAGGAACTGCGGGCCACCGCAGTGCACGAGACAGAGAGCCCAGCATCTGCCCCTCACGCCACAGCGGAGAAGGCCGGGCGCGCTAGACCACGTCGCCTCTCATTCACCGTGCACACGGCTGAGTGTGCGTGGCTCGCTGACTGAGCTCTTGTATTCGTTTGAACTCGGTGCACCCCCCGCTGCACGTTAACAGTATGGGCATTTTGATAGCTGCATTGGGGCGCATTCAGAGCCTCAGTCGAGCAGTGTGTTTCAATACGGGAGGAGGGGTGGACACAACATTCACTGGAATCTCTTCGACAAATTACGATTCGCTGGAACGGCTAACAGGCAGGAGTTTAAAAAAAAATCTTATTAAAGCAACCAAATTACTGTTGCTGTAATTTAGTTTCTGTAATCGCTTCTTAAAACCTGATTGAATAATAAATTGCCTAATTCGATTAGTGCTTTGAAAGGGCCGTGTTGTGTTATCTGGCGATGTGTTTTCTCCGTGGCGTCGCGGTTTAAGTGGCGCCCGCGCGTCTGCGAGATGAACGCGCGGCGGGACGCTGGACGTCACCGGACCCAAGAGCGGTCAACAGCGGCGATGGCAAAGGGCGCCTTCGCGTGGCCCATTCCGTTCGGTGAGAAGTCACGACTCATAATCAACGTTTTTGGGTGTTAGATCGCGTTATTTATAAATGTGTCGTAACCCTCCACCACCCGACACGGCCAATCAGTAAAAAAAGTGTCACGTTGACAAGAGACAAATAGTTCACTGCTTTAGCCCACCGGTGTGTTGAAGCGTGAAAGCACAACATTTACAATGTTTGAGTACGACGTTTCGCTGGTAATTGCATCATCGGGCAATTCGCCACGACTGGTGCCATCGTCAGCCCGGTGAGCGAACATCGATCGACGGTCTCCCCACGGTCTCCGTGGCTGCAAACAACAACTTCCAGGTCCTCAAATGCTTCGTTTGAAGCGTCATCTTAAGCAACATATTTCTCACCCCCTTTTTGTCAGTCCACTGCTGGATGAGGGCCTCCCCACGCTGTTGCGAGTCGTGCGGGCGTATTTGACCATACTTCACCACACTGGTTAGTGTGGGTCCCGTGAAGGCGGCTGACGCAACTCGATTCCTTTTAACCGTGCCGAGGTCTCGGGATACCAGACTGTGTTCTCGCGTCCGCGCCGTGTTCAACCACTGCTCCTGCTGGTCAAAATACTTGCCCAAAGTTCTTATTGCCACCTTGCTCGAATTCAAGAAATACTTTTTTCTCATCTATTACATCTTAAATTAGTGCTGTTTTGTTTCCTGGCCGCTTGGTATTTTTTGGGCCTTCTAGGCTCGTACTCATCTACCGTGATTATTACAAAAAATGCGAAGGAATTAAATTTGAGAGGTGAGTATTTACCAAAGGCCCAGGTCATAGGTCACAGCACATGCATCAAATCGTGTAAGAAATTACCGCTCATGTGATTTGTTCATGGGAATTGTCTAGCTACTATGATATATAAATATATAAATAATGAGAATAATAATGATTTTGCTTTGATCGAGCGACCCTACACGCCGGAGCTTCTCGAAGCACTTCTTATCTCATCTCACCTCATCACATTTAAAAGGGCACCTACAGTAGCAGCTGTCCATGTGGGCACCAGGTGACCCAGCACCTGGCCGGCAAACGGGGTGTTAATCTGCTAGTAAAGGCGAGGGTGATGATTGTTACGTGCAATCCCAATGAAGTCATACGCTGGTCACTTTTGAATTTGACAGATTTGGAGCCTGGGACCGGGCGCGCACGCTGGCCCACGCTTTGCGAATGACGTCGCGGGATCGTTAACGTCCGCTGCGTAGCAGACGGCACGGAGTATTATCCTGGTCATTCCACCTGCAGTCATGATCAGGGCGGCCACTGGGTACGAAAAGTGGTACCTCTCAAAATAGGTGGCGAATATGCTACCGTTCGACTGTGTCACCGCACCATACATCACATTACACGTAATATTAAAAAAAATATTCACGATGGCAGTTTCAGCAACGGATTCTCGAATCAATCTGTGCAGATACTTTGAGTGTTACCCTACAGTACGCGTGGGCACTGTTGGATACTCCACTTTCATCCCGCACTGCAAAACACTCACGAATGTAATTGGCCTCACGTTCCCAAAAGAGTCTTGAGAACCCTTTTTTGCCAGAATCAAGATGATGAGAAATGGGTCCCATAGATGTAACTGCTCGGGGTGAGCTATTGACTTTTTGACATTTGCATTGCCTCTGTCGTTCTCTGGTCAAACACTGGTGTTGAGACAATGGCATCGAGGAGGATGTCTCTGGTGTAGGCCATTCATTTTCAAGGACAATGCATCTATTGTTATCGTAGCATGCTTGTGCGCATGTTTTACCACACGCAGACTTGATGATGCCTTGTGATAGAGGTGTCTATTTAGTGTTTGAACATCTCAACTCCTCCTGTATATTTGCTGCAAAGGGTAAAGCCTGTTCTTGTTTTTTCATAGTCTTCACAAGAGTGAGGCTTTCTTGGATAAATATCAAAGACTGTTCTCATTGTTGTTGCTATTATTATTATTACAACGGAACGGTGACCCCCCCCCCCCCCCCCCAAGAAAAATAACACTTCAACGAAACATGCAAGGAGTGAATTGTAACATCCATATGAAATACTATAACAGCTGGTTATATAGTGTCCCGTGTTTGCACTTTTGGATCTGTTTTTTTTTACACGTTTAGTTTCTGTCACTGCAGCAGGAAACCCCGTGGCGAGAGGAAAACCTACAGGCAATGCACATGCATGGTTTAACAAATGTATACTTAACTCACTAATCTTTTAACAAGAGTTAATAGAGCAGCAACAATGCACGGTGCAAATTAATCTACAATTTTAAATGTGTGTGTGTGGTGGACGGGTGCCCAGAAATTCCCCAGACCGCTGCTGCTGCTGCTGTTGCTGCTGCTGCTGTTGCTGCTGTTGCTGCTGCTGTTGCTGCTGCTGCTTCCTCATCATTTTTACGGAAGACTTCAGAGAGCCACACTCGCGAGTGCACGTAATGGGAACAACAAAAAACCCACGAAACAAATGAAGGAGAGGCTACGGAAGGAGACGAGGCTGCGTGGGGAAGAGTTAATGAACGACGTGGTGTGAAGAGGTGGAAGGAATCGATTGGAATTGCGCGCGATAATGACACGATAATGACACGGCAAGGAAGCTATAAGCAGAGACGTGATGAGACCGGCGGCGTGAGACCGAGCGGCAGAGGTGGACGATAAGGAGGACGGGGGATGAAGTCCGTGAAGAAATCAGAAAAGTGCACACTGCGATGGATTTGCTGAAACAGCAGCTAGAGACTCGAGGAGGAGCGAGGACATTAGAAACCGCGCCTCCGATATGGCTACGTGCGGTGCGAAAGAAGTTCAACATACTTAGGTATGCACAAACCAACCGGGGATACGAAGAGTTGTCGACAAAGCGAGGGAAGCGAGACCGAGGCGGCCTTGGTGCGTGTGGTGTGCAGTGAGGAGGGGGACATTACGAGCGGAGTTTTGAAAAACAGAGATTCTAGGCAGGCGAGGAGGAGGATGAAAACAACGATGCGATGGAAGGATTTATTATACAGGTGACGTGAACGTTGCTGGGATGTGTGTATGTTGAACTTCTTTCGCGCTGTACGTTGCCATCACGGGTACGGGGGGATGGACAACAAACTAAACAAACAACAAAGCAGATATAAGCAAATGAGAGTTCAATCTAGATATGAAAAAAATGGGATGACAAATGGAAGAGTATTTGGCTGCTAAACATTTCCACGTGATAAGCCACTTTGTCGAGATATAAGTCGTGGCCAGGTCGCTTCTAAATACAAATCTACGTAGCTCAGTGGCTCTTACCTGGTTACAAAAAAAATTTGTTTAGTTAGGAAGGTGTGTGGGGTGTGGGTGGGATGTCGCTTGTGGGCGGGCGGGTGGGTGGGTGGCAGGGGGGGGAAGAGGCATTTGAGGAAGACTCGGAACGGCCGACCCCAGAGCGATGCGAAGAAGACGAAGAAGGAGGTTGATCTTCTTGGTTCTTTCGGTAAAGTCACGTAGAAGGGAAATAATAAAATAATACAAATAAAACATAATACAATAATTCTCTGAAGTCTGAAGTTCAGACGCTGTCTTTCCGACAGACCTGTTCTTCACCCGAGGACGGCTGCTTGCGTTGTGGCCGAAACGTCGTGAGAATTATTTTATTATCTTTTATTTTTACTATTTTATTATTTCCCTTCTACGTGACTTTACCGAAAGAACCAAGAAGATGAAGATGTTTCTTGTTCATGTTTTTGTTTGTTGCGGTTGCACCCGATTCAAAATAAAATATTTTATTATCTTTAATTTTTACTATTTTATTATTTACCTTCTACGTGACTTTACCGAAAGAACCAAGACGATGAATCCCTGCAGTCACGAAAGCTTTAAATCGAAAGGAGGTTGATGATGAGCGGAGGGTGCAAGTGGCACGTGTGTGTGGCCGACGCACTCACCTGTGCGTAGGTGCCGTCCTCGCTGCACTCGGGCACGAAGACGCCCTCCTGCGGCTTGCGCGCCTGCTGTTGGTTGTTCGTCCGCTCCACCTGGCATCGTGAAACTTCTGTGCACAAAGGCCCCCCCCCCCCCCACGAGCGGGGCACGCACCCCCATTAGTCGCGGCGACCCCCCCGCCCCCTCCATCTGACCCCAATCGCTCCCCCCCTCCCCCCTCTGTTCCCACCGCGTTTGCAAACGGCGGCGTAGGGGACGAGGGGGCAACAGAGGGGGGGGGGGGAGGGGAGCGAGCGGCTGGAACGACTCGCGTGGACGGCTTTGGTAGCTGGCTGCTTTGGTCAGAATATCAGAAGGGCATTCGAAAAACTTTGGCGCAATTTGCGCTTTGCAGAGCAGCGTTTAGGGCCATTTGGGCCTGGACTCATCGAGCGTGACGTAATGCGTTTGAAATTCTGTCGGCCGGCGCATATTGGCGAGTGCCAAGAGCATGAAAGCCGCCAGTCTGTCACGCTGACCGCCTTTCGGTTGAAAATATTGATCTTGAAAGCGTGTCTTGCAAACGTTTTATTTAGTTTTCTTACAACACACCTTGAGTTTGGGTAATTTTTCTCATTTGAATATTTAAACAGATTTGTTAAATAGAGTTAGTGCATGTGTGTGGCAGGGGGTGGGGGGGGGAGTGGTGGCGCAGTGGTTAGCGCGCTGCGCTACGAACCTGGTGACCCGAGTTCGATTCCCGCTCACGACCATCGCCGGTGACGATTATCAGAACCGATCCTGGGCTTCGCCTCGGCTAAAGTTAAAACTATACAGGCGGATCTTTGTCTTAATTAACATCAAATCAGGAAACTGCTTAATAGCCACATTGACGACTTTGGAAAGCCCATCGATGGTTATGTAGTCGCACTTTTGCGCGCACATTGGATTCACGGTTACCCATTCATCTTCCCACGTGCGTACAACGACTCGAACGAGTTACTGACAGCCAACTGCGTATATGACGCATTAAGCCAGGCAAATTATCCTTGGGGTTGGAAACGCGTTTTGTTGCAATAGACAGATGTCTGAGAACCAATAGAACGAGGAGGAGGAGGAGAAAAATAAATAAACGTAAGGTCCAAGGTAATCGGTGGCGAGCTGTCAGCGGCTTTAACGGTTGGACTGTGGAGCACACGCATTCATTTTTTTTTGTCGCTATGCCATAATCCCCACGTGCCGAATCGGGCTCCGCGCTGCGAATGTTGGCGACGCGTGGACTTCGGGTAACGCTTCTCTTTCATCGTTGTTGTCGCGAGCACTCAGAAATCGCTTAATGACTTCGTCCCCAACAAAGGTGCCTCGTATACAATCGCATTGTGCAGCACGTGCCACACGCGCCCCGTTGTATTGGGCTAAACACAGCGCATTTTTTCACGGCGGCTCTTACGTACCGAGAGCTGTTTTTGTCTCTCCGCGCCAGCGCGCTGTCTGGCTCAAGCCGCGCGGTCAATCAGCCCACGCTGCCAATTTCATACCTCAATAACGTACCTACTGTTCTGGGAGCCTGGCTGGCCCCTAATGCAAAATTTCGCGCCGTGATGCCGAAAAGTCGAGCCGTTCTTGTGCGGCGCACGGGCGAGGATGGAGAGAAATGGAGAGGAGGGGGGGGGCGACTTCAGCGAAGTGGGCACGAAGCCATTGGGGGGGAGCTTTTTTTTTTAACGCCTTTTCACATTTATTACCTTGCAAATCATTCCCTATGCGCTTGTCCCAGTGCGCAGCGTAAAAATGAAGTAACTGGCACCGTGCAGGAATTGGGGGAATATTAGACATGACACAGGAACGGCTGGCTGGCTGAAGCCAAATAAAAAAAAAAATATTTTAGGTCTCCGTAAAAGTAAAAAAAGAAAAGGGGGCATTTGAGACGCTTCTCGCGACCTCGCGAGCCTGCCTCGCGAATTTTTTTTTTCTTTCTAAAAACACTGCCCGCGTTGTGCACTCGGGGAATAAAAAATCCGCTGTGCTCGTGCATTTTGTGAGAATGAGGTGAGACGCGAGGACACGGCTTTCGCGAAGAGGCCCGAGGCGCGTCGCGTCGCGATGGCGCTCACGACGCGGACGAGCCTCTGAGCGCTGGGGTGGCCGCGTCGTGAGCGCGCCACGCGGGTTCGTCACTCTTGTCTTACTGGTGCGTCGCCCGAGCCGCTTGCATTTTCTTTCTCTCGTTCTCTCGCTCGCTCGCTCCTCACTCACCCGACATTGCGTAAATGTCGCTTGGCGCGGCTGTCATTGCTTGTGATAGCGATGATGATGATGATGATAATGATAATAGGAGTCGAGCGTGAGTTGTCCCCACGCGTCTTTGTGATGATACAGACTGAATCGGACCCGGTGATGGTTATGATGATTCGGTGATGATGGTGATTTTTCAGCCTTTGGGTAAAATTTATGTCAGGTTTTAGTCAATGAACTGTACACCAACGTCTTGGTGCAAATTTCTACAAAGCAGCAAAATGTATTATAATATACCTGCAGAAAAGAATGTCAACATCAAGAATATGATTCCCATATTGGTTACAGTGGGTTTGTTTGTTTGTTTCACGTAAGTTTGGCCAAAGCAAAATAATTCTAACTTAAAAACTTAAATTACATTTACTTTTTGCCAAGACGCCTGGCAACAAACCTCCTTCTCTTGCCAGCATCGCAACCAAACCCTTCAGCGGGTTGCGATTTTCACAAGCGTGATTTATTTTTTATTTTTTAGAGAGAAAAAAATAACGTGATTTTTTTTTCTATCCTTAATTTGTTTACAAATGTATCGCGTGTTAATGCACCGTGCGTTTCGCGCCAACGAAAGCATAATTACTGCGGCTGAAAATGCGTGGGCGGCCGCTTTAAGCTGCCCACACATTGCTAGGGAGCACGGCTTGAGTTTCTGCATCAGCGGAGTCGTGTCACTGCCCACCGCGGTCTTGTCAGCCACACCGAGGGACACACGCGGTTAGTGGCGAGCAAAGAGGGAGCGGTAACCAGCCCACCTTCAAACCCCCGTCGTCGTCATCATCGTTATAACTGTCGAATTCTGCTAAGAATCTCGAGGTCCAATTCGTAAAATGTGTATTTAATGCGTGTTTTTATTTAATTCTAATGCTATTCCAGTCGTGCTATGGGTGACAAGTCACACGACGACGTTTCCTTTCAGATCTCTCTTGCAAAGCATATACGTCCATGGAGGCGGATATCACAGAGAGCTACCTCTGAGATTCGCGACCTCTGCTCTACACAGTAGGAGGGGTCAGTACTTCACCAGCCACTCCGCCACCGAGGGTAACATTTGTCACGTGACTTGCGAACCGATATTTCGACCCCCAACCCCCCCCCCCCCCCCCCATTTTTTTTATACAGCCAAAATTAAGTGCGAAACCAAATTGCACGTGAAGTCATTGGTAACTTCACAGCAACATGAAAACTCGATTGGCTCAACCACAGCCAACACGCATGGATTCCAACCCAGAATCTCGACGGTGCCAGCTCAACGCTCTGCCCATCGATGCCACCTGGCCATCACCCCACTTGGTGGAATGTGTCACGTGAGTGGCAGTGGCAGGCCAACACTCGTGATGCAATGAGAAATATTACTGGTAGGAACCTCCTGGTTACACCAGCCCACAGGGGGTTATTGTGTCCGTCCGTCCGTCGTGCATCCAAAAATGGGAGGGGTGGGGCTGGGTGGAGAGGGGAGGGGAGGGTGGGGAGGGGCTGGGTGGGGAGGGGCTGGGTGGGGTGTGGGAGAGGTGGGGCTGGGAGGGGCTGTGTGGGGAGGGTGGGGAGAGGCTGGGTGGGGAGGGGCTGGGTGGGGAGGGTGGGACTGGGTGGGGCTGGGTGGGGAGGGGCTGGTCACCCCGTGGTGCTCTTATAAAACTCAACGTTTAACCTACTCACGCCGGTTTTTGCCCGCCCTCACAGTTGGCCATATTTGCGGAATACACCACGCTGCCGTTGACCCTGGCCATTGACCGAGCAACCCAACGTTCCTACCAGCTCCCTCCGCAGGAATGTGTTAAGGCTGTCCCTAAAACTAAACTGAACTATTTTTTTCATTTATTTTACCAGGTAAGGCCCACTGAGCTATATATCTCTTTGATCCGAAGCGACCTGGCCACAAATGATTATCTTAAGTGTCAAGTTGATCGCATCGCTTGCTTGCACCTTGTGCATTTGGTAGAGAATCGACCCTCGTCTCACATTCACGAATCATTTCGTATATTTTGAGCGCCAGAATGCATCGCTACACGCCCACTCTACTCACCCTGCCACCCAGGCTGCTGCAGGTGAATGTACGGAAGCTGTTTATGACTGGCACAGGTGTATTGCACCTGTGCCAATGAGTCTACCGGTGGCGCAGGAGTCAGATCACAAAGCCAGCGATCCATTAAAACATGTGTTCAAGTCCTGGCTCCAGTCTCTTATGATTCAACTGGTTTCTCGATTGTACCGAGCTGATGGTCTCTTACTTTCGGTTGGCCATTGGACAAAGACGGTCACTGCATCGCGCGCTTTCACACGCATGTCTGCGGCCGTCTGGAATGCTCTTCCTTCCGATATTAGGAAGCAACTGGAGCTTTGCACTTTTGAATACGGTTTGAAAACTCATTTTTTTAGAAATGTTTTTTGTATTTAATTTGTTGTTCTTCCCCCGCACCTCCGATTAGCACGGTTCGCTACGTACGGTGCGAAAGAAGTTCAACATAATGACATATTTATGGATTAAAATCGTAATATGAAATTGGGGTTGTCACTTAATTTCACTGAATTTTAGCTCTGAAAATGTTTTTTACGCTTTGATTGACATGTGACAAACACTCTTTGCAGGGCAATATAAAGTGTGGGCTCCTCTTGTGGATAAAGAGGACCATTGTGTGTATGTTGAACTTCTTTCGCAATGTACGTAGCCAACCGTGCTGACTGGAGGTGCGGACTAAGAGGTAGTTCTGAGACATCATCTTCCGCGACGGCTCTCTGACTAACACATGGCAGTGGCCTGCTCACTGTAAGAGTCTCGGACAGAAATGTGTTGATGGCACAAATTGTAATGTTACAACGGTGGCCAGATGTTAACTACCTCGCTTGGTATACAGGAGGCCTTAGGTTCGAACCCGACCCTGATGCTTGTTTATTTGGAGTTTGCATGTTCTCCCCGTGGCCGTGTGGATTCCCTGCACCTCCGATTATAACGGTTGGCTACGCACAGCGCGAAATAAGTTAAACATACGTACAATATATAGCCGCGATCCATATATCGATACCCCACTGATTTCTCACGACCCTCTGACTTCTCAACAGGTGAGCGACTTACGTGACAGCGATGGCTCCATTCTTAATTTCATCTTGCAGCGGAGAGAGTTACAATATTGAATGAGTGCAATGAGATTAGAGGATGACGTTTATAGGCTTGGAATTCAAATGTCATTTAAAACTAAACTATTTTAATTTTACCATTTAAGGCCCACTGAGCTATATAGCGCTTCTTTTATCCCGAGCTATTACTTTAGTGGGAGTGTCTCTAAATATATAATTTTGAACTTGTAATCAAAGGCAAAAGTAATGATATGAATACGTAACAATGTATACGCTGACAAATAAAATGGTGATCGCGTGGATTTTTATCCGGGTCCTCATCTGGTTTTTTCCCTCCACATTTACAAATATGCATTTCGAGTATTTGGCTGCTATATATTTTCCACGTTCTATTAAACTTTGTTGAGCTATAATTTGTGCCCAGGTCGCTTCTGAAAAAAACCTATCTAGCTCAGTGGGCCTTACCTGCTAAAATGAAATAAATGCTCAAGTTCATTTGAATACACACCGCAGCATTTACCAGCGCGGTCGCTAGGCCCAAACCGCGAACCTTCGCAAACACTCGGCGACATCTCTCCCAAAGATGGCGACACACACACAGCGCACGGTGGGTGGGGTGGGGGGGTGGGTGGGTGAAGGTGGGGGAGGGCAGTGAAGGGAGTGGGGGGTAGCGCACCTTTGCACCTGCCCCGGTGCGCCACCTCGAGTGTCGCCTCGCGGCACTTGGCGCGCTGGAAGTCGCAGCGGCTGTCGTAGGTGCGTCCGT
Organism: Lampetra fluviatilis; assembly: GCF_964198595.1. Classification (NCBI taxonomy): domain Eukaryota; kingdom Metazoa; phylum Chordata; class Hyperoartia; order Petromyzontiformes; family Petromyzontidae; genus Lampetra; species Lampetra fluviatilis. Next base: position 3,823,045 of record NC_136292.1, read on the forward strand.
CGGAGCCACAGAGGGCGCGGCGAGCCAGCGCCTGCGCCGTGCACTCGAGACGACACTCGGCCTCGCGCTCGCCGTCCCCGATCAGGAACTGAGCGGTGGGACGACAGCGGCCGGGCAATGTCATCTGCGGTTCATCGTTGGCATCGTCGTCGTTGTCAATCGTCAGCGATCGCTATTGTTGTTGTCAACATTTATGTCATCGTCATCATCATGATCGTCACCCTTTTGGGTTTAGTTTGTTGTCCTTTTCCCGCTTCTCCGATTGGCACAGTTGGCCATGTACGGTGCGAAAGAAGTTCCACATACTGTACGTACATGTATTGTCAGCATTATTGTCTTCGTCATCAATGTCATCATCGTCATCATCATTGTCATCATTGCCATCGTCACTGTCATTATGAATCCTCATCGTCATCATCATTGTCATCATTGCCATCGTCACTGTCATTGTGAATCGTCATCATTATTGTCAGCATGACGTATGGATGTACGTTGAACTTCTTTCACACCGTACGTAACCAAGCTGTGATAATCGGAGGTGCGAGCTAATTGAAGGTGCGATAATCATCATTATTGTCATAATCATGCCATCATGAGATCAATTTCCATTCATATTTGTTGTCACCATCATCACTCTTATTATCATCATCATCATCAAATCACATTTTCATCATCATAATCTTTCATTGTTATTCAGGATTTTTCGTATTTACTTTGAAAATGAACGGTAGCCACCGGGTCGATATGGCGACGTTGGCATCGTAGCTGACGCATGGCTCGGTGTTAGGCAGTTCGTGTGAACGGCTTAATTTAAATCTTCGCTCTTATCGATGCCGTCGTAACTTATTTTCATCATTAAAAAAACTACCGTCATGTTGCCAAACACTCCTTATTTAGAGAATGGATTGGAAGAAAAAAAAGAGAAATTGGCCGAATATCTTAATGCAGGACCCTCTTGAAAATGAGTCTTAAGGCTGAGGTTTTGGTGAATAAAGGACATTCTGCTTATCATTATTTTCATCATTTGATCTGGTGGTCTCAGGAAGAAAAAAAACACATACAACTCCTTAAATACCAATACTCTATTGATGCCGGCAATTATTTTGTTAGATTGTAATGCCGTCATCATCGGTCATGATTCTATCCACGACGGGATAAAGCCCTCCCCAAGCCGTTGTCATCTCTCATGGTCCTGCAATCTATCAATCCATCCAGCGCCTGCACACGAGCTGACGATGCTGCAGCAACATCAACTCCACAACACGTGTGCCAGGCTATGTGCACTTTAAGGCCACGTGAAGTGTAGAACGCAAGGTGGTCACGTGACGCACCCGTGTGCCATGGTTTGACTATCTCGGTTGATGGCATTTCCAACATTTTTTTGTATCCAATAGCCCGCAAAACGACTGGGGCGCCAACTCCATTTGGGTGGCTATTTTGTGGCATCGGTTGCTAGCAACGTGGAGCTGTCGCCACCTTTCATTTACCTTTTATGACGGGGGTGGGGTTGGGGGAGGTATTCCGATGAAAAATGGGTCATTGTCAAAAATCGAAATGAATCCCTGTCATATTCTTGACTTTACCGAAAGAACCAAGAATATGAATCCCTGCAGTCACGAAAGCTTTACATCAAAAAGAATCGCTGTCACTTTACACCTGCCTCTAACACCAGTCAGGTGCTCGTACGCGCTGACTGTGCACCTCCGTCCACGTTAGCTGCGGATCGCCGCGTTGTTTACGTGCAACGGGTCGCCGCGTTGTTTACGTGCAACGGATCGCCGCGTTGTTTAGGTGCAACAGGTCGCCGCGTTGTTTACGTGCAACGGATCGCCGCGTTGTTTAGGTGCAACAGGTCGCCGCGTTGTTTAGGTGCAACAGGTCGCCGCGTTGTTTAGGTGCAACGGATCGCCGCGTTGTTTACGTGCAACGGATCGCCGCGTTGTTTAGGTGCAACAGGTCGCCGCGTTGTTTAGGTGCAACAGGTCGCCGCGTTGTTTACGTGCAACGGATCGCCGCGTTGTTTAGGTGCAACAGGTCGCCGCGTTGTTTAGGTGCAACGGATCGCCGCGTTGTTTACGTGCAACGGATCGCCGCGTTGTTTAGGTGCAACAGGTCGCCGCGTTGTTTAGGTGCAACAGGTCGCCGCGTTGTTTACGTGCAACGGATCGCCGCGTTGTTTACGTGCAAAACAGGTCGCCGCGTTGTTTACTTGCAACAGACTACCTCGGAAGAAGGGGGGGGGGTTGAGCGGGGGAAGGGAAAACATGAAAAAGACCTTGCCTCGCTGTTAGAATGTTAGGTGTTTTTTTGTAACGTCTTTCTCGTTCCCCGCGTACGCAATGCGTTTATTTTAAAAGAAAGGCAATTTAAATATTTATCCTGGTCTTGAGCAAGATACATTTTTAAAGGAGGAACGTTTTTTTTTTTAGACTGTATAATTATTTGTGCGAATTACTTTTTTTTTCTACCCAAAATAAACAGCTTTTGTAAGAGACAAGGCATGTTTATAGGTGGCGTCCCATCGTTTCGTTACAGAGAACCACGTGGTTTATATCTTTATATATTAACTTAGATTTAAGAGATCTAATGCTTGATTTAATAACATTGCCAATTATTTACCCAGGAAATTCTTGCTGATTCTTCCAATACCTTACGAGGCTCCTGCAACTGGGATGTTTGAGCAATTCCGTTAAAAGTTTGAGTTCAGCTGTGATGTAAGGTGCTTTGGGTAGATGAGGCATTTGAGTGCCATATAAATGCGAAGGAAGTTTTATTTTATTCTCATTATCGCTCACAATCTTACTTGCAAGTGAAGATGTCACGAGATCAGATGCATTCATCGTGATTTCATCATCGGGCACACCGGAGTGCATCGCTATCATTAAGCCACTCAAGTGCACAACCCCATTTCATCTTATTACAAAATAAAATAACAATTGCTTGCCATCCAAATTAATTGCTATTGAACGCACAGTGGTGGTGCAGGTGACACACCGGGGTGCCTTAATAGACGAATTGGAACCCGAAGCTACTTAACCTATAACGTGCCAGCTGTTGGCTCAGGCCACGCCACTCCTCCTGAGAAGCTGCAAAAAATTCATGGTCGTTTTAGCGTTTTTCATGATGTAACCGTTGCATTGGACTAATGTTGATGTATGTGTGTGTGCGGTGAGCCGTGGTGCAGGGGTGAGTGCACTGCACTACCATAGCAGTGACCTAGATTTAATTCCTGATTATGGATGCAAGTCCGCGCCAGGTTTATAAACTGTTCTGGGCCTCCCTTAAGTAGATTTAGCCTGAAATCGTACCAGTCTCGTGCCATTAGCCACTGCGGTGGGTTATTCATGGCCAGGAATCAAACCAAACACAGGCGGCTAAGATCAAAGCGCAGTGAGCAAACCACTTTGCCACCGCTCCCTATGTAGGCACACAAGGCAAATATTCCCCGTGTAGCTTATAAACTGTTGGGGGCAAGTGCCTTTAGCGAGCAGGAATGGTGCACGAGGGGGTGGTGTGGCTGTAACCACACTCGGCTGCCTTTGTCTCCCTACTGCTGATGTTTACACACCGCACGGCGTTCTTAGGCGAGCGAGGCTCAGTAGGTTCAGATATAATTCGCCACTCTTTTGTCCATTGCCGGGAATATAACTCAGCTGTGTGTGGGTTGGTAGCCCACGTGGGACACCGTGCGCTCCCCTATACATGTAGGTACAAGACAAAGATCCCCCTGTACAGCCTTCACAGACTGGGCAAATGCAGCAGCCCATGCCTGCCCGCCTTTATCTCCCCCAGTGGTGATGAAGCAAAAGGTTCTCGTTAGACATTCATCACTGATGGTGGCCGTGAGCAAGTATCGAACTCGGGTCGCTGTGTTACATCGGTACAAATGCAAAGATCCCCCCGTATGGGCCTAACAAACTGTTGGGAGCAGGCGTCGTTAGCAAATAGCGCTGACGATGTTTAGCACGGCACACGAGGAGGTGGGTGGCCAGCACCACGCCCGGCCACCTTTGTCTCCCTAGTAGAGATGTTTACTACACACCGCACCAGGTACTCATTTAAGGCTGAGTCGACCTAGGGGGAGGCCCAGGAGCGGTTTAGATAATCGTTACTGATGTGTTGCCGTGAGCGGGAACCGAACTCGGGTCGCCGGGTTCTTAGCGCAGCGCGCTAACCGCTGTGCCACCGCTCCCCTACGTACACACGCATTCGTAGGTACGCACACACACACAGGACACTGTGAGAAACGTGCCCCCGTGTCTGGCTGCCTCCCTCGCTGCTGCATTTGGGGCACAAACGGCACGAGTGAGAGAGGAGCAGCAGCAGCAGCAGGAGGAGGAGGGAGGGAGGGGGGCTCGGGTTTCTGTCCCTGCGCTGAATGAGCGCCGTGTGTGCCCTCTGAGCACCGAGCAGGGGGTGTGGGTGGCACGGTGGGGGGGGGGGGCGGTGGTGTCGTGGTTAGCGCACTGCGCTACGAACCCGGCAGGCCCGAGTTCCAATCCTCTCGCTCACGGCCACCATCAGTGGCGAATATCCCCTAGATCGAGTAACCTGGGTGAAATGTGTACACATCGCCACTAGGGAGACAAAGGCGGCCGAGCGTGGTGCTGGTCACCCACCCCCATCGCGTGTTGTGACTGCTTTCATAGATGCTGGCTGACAGCACTTGCCCCTACGGTCTCTAAAAGAAGGCTACACGAGGGATGTTTTTTTTTTTTCTGGGAGTAGGGTTGTGATTGGCGATGCTGATGGTTGGTAGATGGTGGTTAATTGTTGACTTCGTGGATGGTGGTGAGAGTTGGATGTTCGAGGCTGGTGGCGGTGGTGGTGATGGTTAGCGATGTTGTAGTTGGTGGTAATTCGTTGGGGGGTGTAGATGCGGTGGTCGTCATGGTGGTGGTGGTGGTGTTGTGCGTTGTGAGTTGTGTAGGTGAGCGAGATATTTGTTTGTGTGCTTGTTGGTAGTTCGTTGTGGAGAGGGCACCATTGGCCCATGACCCCACCTGCAACATCACCCCGACTGACACGAGGTGCCAGGTCACAGAGCTGGCGCGCGTAATTGCGAACTCGCTTCTTTGGAACTGCTTTCTTGTGTTTAGTTTCGTGTGCCCTTTCCCCCGCACCTCCCATTAGCACGGTCAGATACATACGGTGCGAAAGAAGTTCAACATACGCACGCAACGTGCGGTTCTGTTGGCGCTTTTCCACGAGCACTGGGGGAAGCGAGCGGGTCCCCGTTGGGTTCGTGTCCTTCACTCAATTTTCAGAGGGGGTGCCACTTTCGCCGATGAGACATCGCTGTGTGTGCACTGTCGGGGGAACGCGCCGTCAGGGGCCGCACTAAAGGCCACCGGGGGCGGCAGGTGACCCGCGGGCCCTCGCAATGAAGAAGACTGCCAGAGGCTGACCCAGGCTAGGCTGGTGCGCATCACACACACACACACACGTGCATCACACACACACGCGCATCACACACACGCGCGCATCACACACACACACGCGCGCATCACACACACACGCGCATTACACACACACGCGCGCATCACTCACACACGCGCGTATCACACACACACGCGCATCACACACACGCGCGCATCACACACACGCGAATCACACACACGCACATCACACACACGCACGCTACGCCGTACATCCACGCGGTGGGGCGAGTGAGCACATAGAGAATGACGCACGCGTGGAGCATTTGGCGGCAGTCGATGCACGCTACCTGTACAGAGAAGACTGGGCGAACGTGATGGCGCTTTGAGTGGCAGATATTTGTTTTCTCTCTCCAGAAAATGCGGGAAATATTTAAAGCGTCACGTGTTTAACCAAAAATAAAATGTACTTGGCTGTCAGACTTTCCCTCTACTGTTGTGTAGTCACCGTGGACTAAACCCGTCTCATCATCATCATCACGATCCATGGGCAGATAAGCCGTAGGTGTCCACTGCACATATCATCATTTTTGTCCACTTTCCTCTGTCTTGTGCCCACTTTCCGGTCTAATTCGTGTGTTATACCCACATTATTTAGCCCAAAACACGAATGACGAATCACAGTGGTGGTCGTTGAAACCTACTTTGAAATGAATGACGATCTTCAAGTAACGGTTTGGTTCCAGAGACTGGAAAATGATCATTTAATTTTGCGTGCAAGCCCTGTCATGAACCACACGATAAACCAACACAGCGTGGAGCAGTGGTCATGCATTGTGTTGTGAACCCAGCTACCTGCCTTTGATTCCCTGCTACGGCGAACATCAGTGGGCGAGTGATATGCGAACCAATTTTGGAACCTTCATTCAAAAACAAAGATACCTCTAATAGCATCAACAGACTGTTGGAAGCAAGTGGCGTCAGCAGGTAGCTCCGATGAAGGTTAACACCGCACATGAGGAGGTGGGTGGCTAGCACCACGCCCAGCCACCGGTCGTCTTTGTCTCCCCAGTGCTCGTGTTTACACACCATACCAGCTACTCATTTGAGGTTGAGTCGACCTAGAAAAAACCCAAAACCGATACATATATATTCGCCACCGATGTTGGCCGAGAGCGGGAATTGCACTCGGGTGGGCAAGGTTTATAGTGCAGTGCGCTAACCACTACACTAACGCTCCCCATACATCCAAACACGCACGCACGTGGCACTAAATGCATATAGGATATCAAATAAACGATGCTGTATTTGTTGAATATCACGCGGGGTGCGGTGGCTTTGCACACTTGTAAAAGGGGCAAGCAAATACAGCTGCTTCATAGCAAGACGAGATGATCACGCAGAGATGGAGCCGAGTGAATGGCTTCAGAACACAGTCGTACCACGTGGAGCGTTTGTAGGCAGCGTATGAAGTTGCTGATCGCAGCAGCATTGTTGACTGAGCATCTATATTTGTTTATCAAATGCTAAGATGACATCTAATACATTCAGGTAGCCGATTGTGGGTGAGTGAGTGAGTGAGCGAGCAAGTGATGCTAATTTTTATGGTTTCTCTCGAAAAGCGGAACTTTGGGCCACGTGAGTTTGATTTCCATTCAGGGCTAGCATCAGTGGCGAGTAATATCCCGGGTGCCTCATTCACCAACCTGCGCAAACTACCGTGGTGAAGTATGGTTAGACAAATTATCATGACCAAACCCGGCGTGGAGAGTGGAGGCCCTCCACCCAGAAGTGGTTTGACAAAGGGCCGGAAATTCCTATTGAATAAACATAGATTATTACATGTGCGTGCCACAGTGGGGAGCACAGTTGGCGCATCTACCAGTCATCTCCGTCAGTTAAACCATGGCAACTGGGTCTGTCCCATGACCTCCTGCCTGCTAACCTTCCAATCTTCACGAGGCATCGAAGTGCACCGAGCCTGGCACAATCGTCGTGGTGACATCACCGCCACTCAGTGCCGAAATGGCGGTGTGTTGTCGTTTATATGTATGTATGTTGAGCTTCTTTCGCACCGTACGTAGCCAACCGTGCTAATCGGAGGTGCGGGAAATATTTATTTATTATTACACGAGTAATGCCCCTGCAATTACGCGGCTGGACAGATCTCCAAAATCGTGCGCTCTCGTTCAAGCACATCGAATCCATATTCCGCGGGACACATTCGTGCACATCACTCACGCACACAATGGAGACGTGACCGCGCGAATGACCGCGGACACGCCAGTTTTTGATGGACACTCACCGACACACGCACTCCGCGATGATTCGAACCCCGACGAATGGCAAATTGTGCCGTTGCGGAATCGGCCAAGGCAATTAGCGCTCTGCCGCGGCCCAATTCGTTATGTGTGGCCACCTAATTTGCATGTCAATTGATTTCGATCCAAAATTCCAACAGCGTGGCTGTACTCGGCGTCAATGTCTAGGACGATAATCACGCGCAAATCGAACCCGACGTTCTCCCATAGTCCTCCTGGGTAAGTGCTGTTAGCGAATGCCTATTAAGGTCAACGCAGCACACAGAGTCGGTGGGGTGGCCATGCACACGAACGTCCCGTCCGCCTTTGTCTCCCCAGAGCTACTGATGTTCATCATATACAGATAGTCATTTTAGGCTGAATCGACCTCCAGCGAGAAAGGCCTACGTCGAGTTCAGGATCTAATTCTCATTGATGTTTCATCTTCTTGGTTCTTTCGGTAAAGTAACGTAGAAGGGAAGTAATAAAATAATAAAAATAAAACATAATAAAAATCTCATTGATGTTGTACCGTGGCCAGGATGCGAGCTCATACAGCTGAGTTTGCAGTGCAGTGATGTGCGCGAAACGTTGGATACGCTGACCATGCACTTTACACACATGCACACGTGAAAGACAAAATAACTCATCCCCGTGGAGTCTTTTATTGGACTCTCTCATTGACTGCTCCCAAGTCATCTTAAGGAGCATGCCCCGAATTGAGGTCAGTATGATGTGGTGTGGCCATCATCATGCCCGGCCGCAGTTGTACTCATTTAATGCTGAGTCGACCTAGGGGATGCCGTAGCCGGTTCGGATGCCGCTTGCCACTTATTTGTTCGTGACGAGGAATTGGACCCAGTTCGCCGGAATTCTTAAGCGGTACAAGAACCACTTTTTCCACCAATTATAAAATGACACAAAGACACACATGCGCAATTAAAGGTTCCACATAAAGCCTTCAGCAGGCGGTTGGGGCATGTGCTGTTAGCGAGCACCTATTAAGGCCGGCCCGGCACACAATGGGGGTGGGTGGCCAGCAGCACGTCCGGCCGCCTTTATAAAGTATACACAACGCACTGGGTATGTATTTAAGGCTACGTCGACCTAGAGGAGGCCCATGGCCGGTTCAGATATCAATTGCCACAGATGTTATCCATGGCTGGGAGTTCAACTCAGAGAACCGGAATCTTAGCTCAGTGCAGGAACCACTGCGCTACCGATGATACCCTTACACACACACACACATGCGCGCATCGATAGGCAGTCTGGCATAGACGCTCACAGAGGTACGTACAGACACAAAAGACAAAGACCCCCAGTAAAGGCTTCACAGGCTGTTGGGGCAAGTGCTGTTAGCGAGCACCTATGAAGGCCGGCACGGCACACGAGGGGGTGGGTGGCCAGCACTACGCACGACCGCCTTTGTCTCCCCAGTAGCGCTGTTTACACACACAGCACCAGGTACTCATTTGAGGCTGAGTCGACCTAGGGGAGACTCAGGATCGGTTCAACTAATCTTCACTGGTGTGTTGACAGTCAGCGGAAAACAAACTCGGGTCGCCGGGTGTCAAGCACAGCGCGCTCACCGCTACACTACGGGATCAGACAGGCGCACACACAGACGCACACACTGCGACAGTGACACAGACAAAAACAAAGATCCCCCACATATCCTGACACAGACGAGTGCTGTCCGAGCACCTATTAAGTCTTGGACGCCTTTATCTCCCCGGGGACTGACACTTTACACACGCACCAGGTACTGTAGTCATTAAAACGCTGAGACCATCGTAGACGGGGAGGAAACCCAGCTGAGATTCAGACATAACTCGCAAGCGACGGTGTCACACGCGGGTGAAGGGGTGAGCGACACGCTCGTCGCGTAGATAGTGATCAACGGTAATAACATAAGTCATCTCGCGCGAACTTACCCTGAGCCCCGCTTTCTGCGCTGGACACTGCGGCAGCAGGGTGCACAGCATCGCGTACTGAAGCACGATCAGAAACGTCCCTTTGACCATCGCCGCGGAGCTCGCAGGGGGGGCCGTGGTGCAGCAAGCGAAGTCGTCGAGCCCCAACGCCCCTGATTTAGGTGGCCGCTCGTGAGTGCCACGGTCAAATGCGCTCCTCCTCCTTCTCCTCTTCCCGAGACCCGCGAGCTCTCACTTTGGCCGGACGGCTTTGCAATGAATGGCTTAATTAACACATTCGCCTGCGCTCGAGTTAAGTCGGATATGTAGCTGGCGGGGTGGGAGTATTTATTTTAAATGATTGTGGGGGGATGGGGGGGACTGGCCTGGAAGTCGCAGCAGATTTATTTATTTAATTGATGTCGGCAGCGATGCTGGGTTCTTCTGCACGGCTCGGACGCGCCGCAGAAGGGTGCGGTACGAACGCTGCCACGGCGCTTCTATATTGGAGCGGAGTGACCCTTCGCGGCGCTCTGGTAGGGGTAGGGGTGGGAGAGATGTGGGATGGAACTGGGGGGGTGGAGGGATGGTTTGGGAGGAGGGGGGGAGGGTGGCTGAATTCGGGGAAGTGGTAGTGGGGGGGTTATGGTCGAGAGTTTGGTACGGAACGTGGAGATACGTGGGGGTAGAGAGGGATTTAACAGAGAATAAGCGAGGGGCTACACAGTTGGGGTTAGGGTGGTGCGGAGAGGGGATGGGTGGGCGAGAGGGTTATGGTTGGGGTGCGGAGAGGGGATGCGTGGGAGGGAGGGTGGTTGCTGAGTCTGATGGAGCGCTTGTCGTCTTATACTATCTTGGACACCCGATTTCAATTCCTGCCAATTCCGGGTCCAAAACAGCCAATAACTTGACTCAACACAAACGAAGTGGTGTGTTTTTGTTTAATATTTGTAGAAAATATGCGGATAGCATTGCCGAACAACTTCATGGATATTCGTTATGCGACTCATTTCTTTGATTTAACTCGACGGAGTCTCGCTCACGAGTCTCTAGGCTCTCTCTTTTTATTTTGGAGGGTCCTGCTCCGCTGGCAGTGGCGTTGCTCGCGTGGAGGTCAGGGGATGCCCTGGTCCGCCTTCACGTCCCACGGTGGCCAAATCTACGAGCTGGGCCCCCGTCGACAACCACCACGAGATATCTTGTCAACAACGGTGTAAGAGAACAACGCGCTTATTTAAAACACAGTTTCAATTATACTCTTAGTTCTTTCGGTAAAGTCACGTAGGTAAAAAATGAAATTAAAATTAATAAAAATAAAACAATAAAATCACGACGTTTCGGAGGCAACACAAGCTTCCGTCTTCAGGTGAAACTTTGCTGTGACAGTTTCACCTGAAGACGGAAGCCTGTGTTGCCTCCGAAACGTCGTAATTTTATTGTTTTATTTTTATTAATTTTTATTTCATTTTTTACCTACGTGACTTTACCGAAATAACTAAGAGTATGAATCATTGCAGTCACGAAAGCTTCAAATCTAGAATTAACGGTTTCAATTAGTTTCGATGAAAATAATGTCGTGTCCCTTCCGCGTTTCATTTTAATTTAACGACCGATTGCTGCACCCACCCCCTCCGCCCCCCCCCCCCCCGAGCTGATAATGTGGTCACGCCACTGACTCGGACGAACTCGGCAGCTCCATGAGTGAGTGGCTGACTTCTTATACCGAGCGCAAACCAAGAGAACCTGCAGCAAAAGCCACCACACATTTCACAGGATAATACTACGTACGGATCGATTCAGTGAAGTGCGTACGTTTTTATATAATGCGCGTCTCTTTACAACCGAGGCTTAATCCTGTTGCTGCACCGCCATCTCTTGACCACCAGTGAGGTGGCCAGGAGATGGCGATGAAGCTCTTGCAAAAACTCATTGTTTTTGCATTCATAATTAATAAAGGGGGGGGGGGTTAGATCGCGTAAATATAAATGTGTCGTTAACCCACCACCACCCGACACAGCCAATCATTCAGGGTTTGTCACGTAAACAAAACGTGCCAATTGGTGACTACTTCAGCACACCGGCGGTGTGTTGGAGGGTCACCGCACGACAATTTGAGTTCCGTCACGTGTCGCTGGTGATTTCAACAACCACCTTCATCAGGCGATTTCCCAAGACGTGTACACGCAGTCTGCCTGCGTTGAGCTCCACGGCGTGCGCTTTATTAACAGGGTTGGCGAATCACACTGAGACCATGAGCTTGGGACGTCCACACTTTAAAAGCAAATAAAGTTCGCCGCATGGTGTAGTGCAGCAAGTAGGTTGTCCATCTCTTAATGTGTACGGCGATTTTGGTGTGCAGCGGTTTGGCTCGTATATACAGTACTTTAGGTTTTTCGAGTACTGGTGGTCACGGAGATTTTTCTCCGGGTCCTACGGCTTTCCCCCCATCCACGTTTACAATCAACGTGCGTTTAGAGTATTTGGCTTCTAGAAATCTCCACGTGATAAGCCACTTCGTTGAGTTATAAATTGTGGCCAAGTCGCTTCTGAAAAATAGAGCTCAGTGGGCCTTACTTTGTAAAATGAAAGTAAATCAAATACGATGTTCTACTCAGTGGCCAGTGCTCGATATGGGGACGTTGGTCACACATCCCAACCGGTGTACAGCCCCTGGTAAAGGTGGTGGCTGCTGAGCACGCCTGCAGAACCACCGCCGTGGAGGCGGAGGAGTTGGTGGGATCGCAACATTGTTGCAAAACTCGAGGTGCCATACCCTGGCTTGCCATGAGACGGCGGTAGAGCAAACGTGGATTCTATCATAGCGGACGAGTACAGATGGAACAGATGGCGTTTTTTGCCTCTCGTAGGCGTGGGTTTTCTCCGGGTGAGCCAATGTCCTCCCACGTTAATGGGTTTCGCCAAACGTCCCAAGTTAGGGCCACAGACTTCTGGCAGTTGTTGGTAGTGCCGGTTCGGGTTGCCTTCCAGCTCGTCTGTGATTTAAACGAGACAACTATGAACTCAACTATATATTTTTTATTTTACCAGGTAAGGCTCACTGAGCTGCGGAGTTATTTTTTCAGAAGCGACCTGGCCACAAATGATAGCTAAACGAAGTGGCTTATGACCTGGGCATTTATAGCAGGCAAGGTACGCTCCACTCATGTTTAGAAAATGTGGAGGGAAAACCCCGGAGGCCTCGGAGAAAAATCCACGCGACCACGGGGAGAAAGTGCAAACTCCAAATAGACAGCAGGCGTCAAGGTCGGCGGGATCCAACCCACGACCTCCTGTATACCAGGCGAGGTAGTTAACATTTTGCCAACGATGTGCCGCGCCTGCGAAGCTTCTTGGACGTGCATGCATTACAACTTTAGAACTATTTTATTATTATTAAAATCTATTCACGACTGGATGAGATCAGCCCCACGACCATGCATGGCGTGGGGTTTATTTGAACATGCCTCGCCACGCCAATGCAGGCGAGGAGCTTAGACGTTGAAGCATCGTCATGGTGCAGCGATGCCTCTTGGTGCTGGGCCCTCTGTGGACATTGTAGTTTGTTATCCTTCCCCCACACTTCTTTTGGCTACGTACGGTGCGATAGAAGTGCAACATACAAGCCCGCAGAAGCGTACAGCGCCCGTTCTGTGTATAGTGGTCGCCGAATTTTAGCACGAGCCATGCTCAAACCTGCTTAGCTTCCGAGAACTGACGAGTTCGGGCGCGTTCCGGATGATTTGGTCGTCCGGCAATCGTCGCTGGCTAGCCAGCGAGCTGCACCACCTTCCTGACACAATTAGCACGAGACTCACCGAGGCTCTCCTTGTGTTAGCAATGCCTCGGTCCGAGTGAGGCTCTGACTGATGCATCGTGTGCAAGAAAACAACTGCGGCTGCCCGTCGACGTTGTTGGCCTCGTGCGAGCAGAACGGTCAAGAGGCCACGCTGGATATTTTTTATTGTTATTATTACACGATTTTATTTAACTCACTCTGTCTGTTTTTGTTGTCGTTGTTGTTGTATCGTCAAATCTTGTAACTCAATTTTAACCCACTTCCAAATGTGGTAGCGACTGCAAACTTGGTATACTTATGCCATACTGATGACAATACTATATTCTATCATAAATCATGTAAAACATATATTAAAAATATATATTTTTTATATGTGATGTTTCGGCTTGGGTCTAATTGTCCACGATAAACTGACGTTGGTTGTAATTGACCAAGTCCCCTTATGTTATAGCAAAATTCGGGGCCACTTCCTGGAGTCGTGGAGTTCTTCCATTAATAGTACGGTACATTTCATTAAAGCGTGTTTATTTTTTTTTATATTACTTTTTTTAAATCCGCCTCTGAGTTGCCGTCACGTCTGGAGTGCGCTTGCCCGAGGGCCCTTTTCTCGAGCGGCACCGAGCCCAGGACGAGAACCCCCGCGCTTTGGGGCCGTCCATAAATGACGTCACGCACCTGGGGGGGGGGGGTCAGACATTCAGACATTTGTGACGATGTGTGACGAGGGGGGGGGGGGGTTAGAAATGTGCCGTCACGTAAAAATGCGCAACTTTAAACAAATATACACAACACGTTCTACTCAATTAAATAGACTTTTTAATAAATGTTTTCTCCTACAACATCAGAGTGCAGCGGCACATTAAATACGCACTACAATGACAATAGTTTAAAGCGATTTGAAGCATGTTTTATTTTTTTTTGGGGGGGGGGCAGAGCTTTGCGACGTCATATTTGAGGGGGGGGTTCTGACTTTTTGTGACGCGTATATTGTGAGACTTAGAATCGGAATATTTATTTATACTGCAGGAGGAATCCGATGAGCTATGAAGCGATTTTGTCCCAGATGTCCAGTAGGGGCGGGTCAGAACGTTACAACAACTACAAATAATACTAATACTAATGACGAAAACACGATAGGAGTGCAAATCATAGGAAAGGTAAACAAACCACTTTCAAAAATATATATATTAAAATAAAACTAAACTTTAAATTTTCTTACCAGGTAAAGCCCACTGAGCTATTCGCTTATTTTTCAGAATCGACCTGGCCACAAATGATAGCTCAACGGAAGTGGCTTATCACATCTAAATTCATAGCAGAAAATAATCTAAATAATATAAACGCATGTTTCCCTAGATACGACGCCGATGTCTTTGCCTGCAGGTATAAGACGACACGTCACAGGCTCTCTCTCTCTCTCTCTCGCGTAACCCAGCCCAAGACGTGCGACAAGTTTTTGTTACCATATGTCATCGCTCGTGCGAACGAACGAGCGATGCGTTTATTCATAATTGGTTTCTTATTGGGGTTAGGTCGTATACAATGTTTCGTGTCGTAAACTCTCCTCCTCCACCCGACACAGCCAGCCAATGAATACACAAGTGTCAAGTGAATCAAATGGGAGCTAAATGTATTGCTGCTTCAGCAGCACATCAACCGGTGTGTTGGAGAGTAAACCCACAACATCTGATTGGGTACGACATGGCATCTACTTCAGGACTCGAATCAGAAAGTGCTTTCACTCGAAATATGTCTCCTTTTAACAACAAACCGAATATGATGTACTGTGTGTGTATGTTGAACTTCTTTCGCACCGTATGTAGCAAACCGTGCTAATCGGAGGTGCGGGGGAAGGACAACAAACGAAACACAATAAGAGCAGTTCTAAAGGAATACAATTTAAATCTAGATTTAAAACTGCTTAGCACCCGTGGCTTCCGAATATCGGAAGGAAGAGCGTTCCAGACGGCCGTAGACGGAGCATGTGAATACATGTGGCATGAAGAATGGCCATTGCTCTAAGCGTCACCTATTATTATAGATTGTTTTTTTCCTTTCAAAGCCACAGTGTTATTATTGATGAATGCGTTATTGTTGTTGTTATTTGCATGTGTTTGCGACACTGTCAAAGCAGCAGCAGCATCGCCAAATAATCACTAAATAATTGGCTTCCCAAAACAGAATTGTTCTTTTTAAAGCCTTTGTCGGTGTCGTGTGCTGTGATTTACGCATTATTATGTTAGAGTATGTTCCTGATTACGACTGTGATATGATGGAATTAGTTCCCGTGTAAATTATTTAAACGTGCAACTCATTCACTCTGTCTAAAGTTGCATTTATTTAAACTGTATTTATAGATTTACTTAGATAATTGTATCCCGTTCACAAGCAGAACATTCTTTTACGTGCACATTTGCACGTCTCGCTACGACGCACACGCACAATTATTGAGTGATCGTTTTGGAACAGAAACGTAATTTTCCGATGCAATGTTTTGTAAAGAAAATTTAAGAGATGGCATTGGAAGTGGTGAACAGGCCTAGACATGAACTCGCACCCGCTTCATTATGAACCTTCTCTTATAAATTAACAATAATTGTACTGTTGATTTTTTTGAAAGGTGCTTTTCGTTCCACGTACAAAATGAGAAGCATAATCAGTGCAAGCAAGGATTATTTGAGATGACATATCCGATTAGCACAGTTGGCTACGGAGGTGTTATACTGGTAGGAACGAAGTGGACCAGACCACCAATAGATTATATCGTCCGACCGTTTGTCCGTCCGTCCGCGTCCGTTTGTCCGTCCGTCCGTCCCCGTCCGTTTGTCCGTCCGTCCGTCCGCGCCCGTTTGTCCGTCCGTCCGCGTCCGTTTGTCCGTCCGTCCGTCCGTCCGCGTCCGTTTGTCCGTCCGTCCGACAAGATGGCCGCCCGCTCCCCCTGCGCGTGTGTGTGTGTGTGCGTGTGTGTTTGCGTGCGTGCGTGTGTGTGCGTGTGTATGCGCGTGTGTGTGCGTGTGCGTGCGTGTGTGTGCGGTCTATATCCCTGTACCGGTATTAGTATTATTCCTACCAGCCCACCCCGCAGGGTCCTGTTTTTCTTTGAATCTATCTCCGTGACTTTACCGAAAGACCCAAAGAATAGGTGCAAAACAAGTTCAACATACACGTACATACAGATGGCGTGCCCGAACCTGGAGAGTGGGCAAACACATTTAGTGCAGTGGTTGACGGACAGCTGAATTATATTTCTCGAATCATAATTCTACAATTGTTTATGTATTGGATTTTTTTTATCATCACAATTCTGATGTGATTGGTACGTAATTCGTTAAACTTGACAACAGAAATTAGTACAATGATGAGCCTCCATTTACAATGTTGCCTTCATGTTTCCATCGTCACGATAGCAGTCCTGTGTCCATACATAAAGAGTGAGGTTTCTGTAGATGTATAATATTGTCGAGGGATTGGAATGTAACCGATTGTACTCCAAGGTGTGGTGGTCAACGCTTGTGATCTGGCAGCTCAGAGATAAGGATGATGGATCACATAGCGATGTATCCATTCTCTTGCGTGATGCCCACATACAGGGTTATGAGTTAATGCCTGTAGGAGGAGGTACAGAAAATAGCTTTCTGTCAAGGCGCTCTTCTTCCCCCCTCCAACCCAGCTTAAATATACGCTCCAAGCTTGGTGGTGTTTCATTCTTCACCTGAGGACGGCTGCTTGCGTTGTGGCCGAAACGTCGTGAGAATTATTTTATTATGTTTTCTTTTTATTATTTTATTACTTCCCTTCTACGTGACTTTACCGAAAGAACCAAGAAGATGAGCTTTTTGCCTGTTGAGTGCCTTATTTGAATATTTTGTGGGCGTTCTAGCATGCAAACTATATAAAATTGCTCAAGAAAAGTGGATAGATATGCCAAGTTTGGTCCTCCTGAAGCCATTTTCAGATCCCGTGATGATTTCCTGAGCAAACTATAATCGTATCTGAGCCAGATCTCATCACTCTATCGTGGATATAATGCCATTTTATTCGTAAAAAAAATCATAAGCTTCTCCTGACCTGTATTTCTCTTTGATCAGTGTAGCATTTCAACCTATTCTCGAATTAGTTCAACGGTCCTTGTCAGATATCACTTGTCTAATTCATTACAAAGTGACAATGATGTATTGGTACCTATTTCCTTGAATGATCCCCAGATACAGTATATACAATGTTAACTTGACCTTTATCGGCCAGGTGGTGTAACAATGGATGATTCAGGCCCTTTTGCTGGATTGCTTGATTGTATTATGTTGATTCGGTGTCACAGATAATTCGCCCGAAACACTAAAAATGGATGGAGCAGTTGCACAGTGATAGGCGCATCGTCCTGTGAGGTCAGTCACCCGAGTTTTATTCCCGGCCACGTCTGACACCAGTGGTTAGTGACATTTCAAAACTAAACTATTTTATTTTACCAGGCAAGGCCCACTGAGCTGTATAGCTATTTTTCTAGGATCGACCTGGCCACAAATCATAGCTCAACGAAGTGGCTTATCATCACGCGGAAATGTATAGCAGCCAAATACTCTAAAATATCTAACCGGTCACGTGCTTCCCCTCCACCATGGCCATTTCAGCTTGAAAACATTCACTTATTCAATAAAGAAAGTAATATATTCTAAAACTGCTGATAATTTCCGGAAAAAACACACCACATATGCATTATTGTGGGTAGCGACGTGGCACAGCGGTGCTGCGTTCGACAGCTTGTTGCAGACGTTCGCCGTTCGAATCCGGCAGGCCATCCTGTTTCTACTGCGGGTGGTATGTTACCTGCTGACAGTGGACATTAAAACATCCTCTGACATCACCTGAAATTAAGGAGGTTAGTGTCCGTCATGAGGAAGTTATTGTGCGTCATGGTCCAAGTTTTCCAAACTCAAAAAAATTACCCACAAATTACTCAATTGAGAATACACCTATATGGAACATCGTTCCCAAGTGTGAAACTACTACATGTGTGTAAAAACATAGCGCCTTCATGATAGACACGTGCTATAATAATGGCACGACTACCAAATCTTATAAATTATTATGAAATTTATTTTGAAATTTGACTGTGAGGTTGCCTGATTTGTGGAACTTCCAAATGCCGCTTAGCACCTCCGATTAGCACAGTTGACTACGTACGATATAAGTTCAACATACATTCATACAAATGTGAATACAATACATAGCACGACGGGCAACATACGTGCATGTTGGGTACAATGGCGACATTGGCATTATCTGGCGAATTGATCTTAATGCTGCAGACACTGTCCTCTAACATGTATCCTAATGAGATACAGGTGATACCTGGGGATACATAGACCACGAAGAAGTCAGCTTTGGGCCAGGTTAAGTGCAGGTTATAAGGTACCGTCTCCACAAGGTTCCTGTCAAGAGCCCTCAAGAGAGGTCAATACCCCCAGAGGGTTGTTACAGTTTCCTCTCCAAGCCCGGCAGATTAAGGCTCAGACCCTTTGTAAGGTCTCCTTAGGGCCATTTGAGTGCACGGTGAACAGCGGACGCAGCGGCTCTGCTTGCCTTTTCATTGCAATTAACACCCAATGTTCCATGCGTGGGTATTCAAGTTATCGTTTGCAAATTGTCCAAAAAGGAAGAAAACACAATAGGCCACAGATTTGATCTATGTGCTAAGGAGGAGGGACAACATTTGAAGTGACGCCTATTATATGTTCTTTTCCTTTTTAGGGCAATGCCATTAACGAATGTGTGTTTGAGGTTTTTTTTTTATTGTGCCTTTGGACTTCTGCAAATGCAGTATCACAAACATGTTTTAAACTTTGCGGAGATATAATGGAAATATCAAAAATGTAATCCGTCATATTCAGCAATAAAAGGTTTGCATGACTGGGTAATTACACATTTGCATTTATGTTCAGTACTTATCTTCTATTTTATATATTTACACATGTCGTTGTATGTACATTGAACTTATTATTTTTATTACAAGTGTAAATGGATAATTATGATAGACGGGACTTAAAAGTAAGACTATTAGCTTAAATAAAAATCAGTGTGTATCATTTCCTACAGTATCTTCTCATAAATATGAAGTCATGTTTTCCCACTGAACATATTGTATCGAAGCCGAGGTTATTTTGAATACATAGATGTAATTTGACGTTTACAATTGCAGCAAAAATCTTGCTGACAATGTCATAAGCACCTCCGATTAGCATGGTTGGTTACGTACGGTGCGAAAGAAGTTAAACTACATACTTAAGGAATCTGAAACTCAGTTTTGTAAAACTTAATTTCATAAGTTGAATCAAGTAGCAAGAGCGATAGAACTTAATAGGTTTTATACCACAAATTAGTCACGAAAACTTTCTTAAGCTGTTGAGGGGAAGAACGTGTCATCACAAAACATTATTTTCTTTAATTAATTTCACAACGGCCAACTCGTTAAAATTTTTTCTTCGCATCTTACGACCACCACGACTCTTTCCACCAAACTCGCGGGCGTAGATATATTTTTTTCCCACCGCGGAAGAAAAGAACACATGTTCACGAAAGTCTGCTGCGCGTATAGTTAGCAGAGATCTCATTGAAATCCCTCGGACGGAGGGAGCACCAGTCTCTCAAAATAAGCCCTCTCCATACGGGGTGGGTGGGGGGCCCGAGGAGACGGCGGCTGAAAAGATCGCCCCTTTCTGTCCCCCACACCTGCGTCTTTCACCGCCTCCGACTGTTTACAGATTGTCACAAGGAATTATTCTTCCCATTACGAGGCGTCAGCATTCGCCGCACCGGGGTCCGGCTAGGCGCTCTTGTTTGGCCGGGTAATTGCACATTCACGCCGTATTGAGCAGCCCATGAAAGGCTGCGACCGCCGCATGAACTCCCCCCACCACCACCACCACCCCCACCAGCATTTTTGTATTCAGCAACGAAACACAAAAAAAAAGGGGAGAAGCGAAGGGTTGTGGGAGGTATACGTATGGATGGATGGGGGGGGGGGCATTGGCCGTCTTGGGTTGATGGGGGCCGGGTGGGGCGGTGAGGAGGGGTTGGGGGGGGGGTGCAGGTGTTCGCTTGCCCCCCTGTAGAGGTGGAATAACTAAGAGGGTACCCATCGTAGGGCGGCAGAGTGCACCCAAGATGACACGCCGAGGCGGGAGTGATTGGGTAGTGGTGGGGGGGGGAGACGCTATTGTTAACTTGTTAACTTGTGTGATTGTTACATTTGTTGTGTGTGTCTTTCATCCACGGGCATATTTACATACAGCACTTGCAAATGATAGATTGGCGCTGTTTAGCGGATCATATAATAAAGTTTTGAAGAAAAAATAATTACACCGTTGTATGTTTGTATGCTAAGAACAATATATATATACATAATTTTTAATTAGTTTCCATCAAATAGGTTAGGAAGTTACTGTGTATGATTCATAACTGTAGCTGTTATTAGTTTGGGTACATAATGTCCCTAGTTCAGCCAGAAATCCTCAATTAGTCTGAAGATTTGTTTTCAATCTGATGTATGCGTAATATCATGAAAGTTTATTTGTCTTTTTGGAACAATTTTTTTTCAGTTAAACTATGAATACCAAACATTTTTAATACAGCTTATAAATTGCAATTGGGCACTGACAATGTGTGATATACTAACATGCGACATATACTGTTTTCCTACACATCTTTTAGTGTTAATCTATTTTAATTAACGTCTTTCAAAGCCAGCAGTGGGCAACACGTAGCATCTAGGTCACGTCCTTAAAGAGAAACGTTTCGCAGCCTGAACTTGCACAGTCGCTTACTGTGGAACCAAGGACCGCTTTTACTTCACAACTTGGACAACGGGCACTGTGTGTGCTGGCCCTCTTGGTGGCATCTGAAACGGGACGCAATCGTTATGACTGAAGAGGCTTGGCAGGCGTTTGAGAGAAGTGTTTGGAGGATGGGGGGAAGGGGGGTGACTGGAGTGAAGAGAGCGGAGGGGTTGGCTGAGCGATTCTAGAAATAATAAGGCTCTGGGGGTCTCAAAATTCACACGCTCTTGAAAGGCGGGTTTAAAACGATCATTATTTAATTGTTCCATGAAAGTAAGGGGAGAGAGGGGGGGTTTACGTGCAAACGAAAGGCGTAATTCTTGGCCGAGTGTGGCGTCTACTGATCTGGAAATACAATCATGCTCTATCTGTGCACATTCATTTAAAAAAACACAACTAACATTGATAATAAATTGATGATACTTTTGAAGGTGAATGATAGCCTGCATGGCTTGTTTAACTAAGAGCTTGGGTTAAGGTTATACCATACAATAACAGAGCCAGTGACCCTATAATTGCAAACAATAGGTTTTTGATTTACAGAGTGGACAATAAATAATGAAAAAGGCCAGCCATAACTATTAACAATCACCCCAAACTCTTAACCTTTCACATACCACAGTTCTAATTTAATTATATACTGTACACTGCTTTAAAAAAACTAACTTACGTTCACTGTATATATTTGAATTCAAGATGTAACCCATATTTGTATGTTATGGAGGATACTCTTTGTTTTTATTCGATAAAGTCACGTAGGTAAAATACAATTAAATTAAATAAAAATGAAAATTTTGTTGTTTCATTTTTATTGTATGGATTCTTGCAGTCACGAAAACTTCAAATCTATAATTAAGTTATGGAGGATATATTGACAACTCCGATTGATATACGCACAAGGCCAACATCAGCGGTGTGTGATATTTCAACTGGCACTAATCAATTGGCATTGGTGAAGTATTGTCAATTAATCCAGCAGTGGTTTACCAAAAGGGCTTCACGTGATCAGTGGTAAATAACTCCACAATAAGTTTTCCACAAATACCTGAAGCGAAAACGAATTATCTGGTGAACTGTTACAACTCTGGGTGGACACGGTGGTTGTGACATTATATTTCTTGCCTGGTAGGCAGGCGAGGGTTCAATCACTGACCCTGACGCCTGCTGTATATTTGGAGTTTGCGTGGTCTCTTTCGTCTGGATTTTTTTCTCCGGCTCCTCCGGTGTTCCCTTCAGATGTATAAACGTGCGTTTAGATGATTTTTTAGCTGTCATACATTTCAACACGATAAGCCACTTCGTTAAGCTATCATTTATGACCAGATCGCTTTTTTAAAAAAAGAAGCTAATATCTGCGTGGGCTTTACCTGGTGAAACATTTTTTTCCCCAAGTAATTTACTCACCTCTCCCATACGTTGCCCTCCTATCATGTTTTCGCATCGTTTTACCGTCGTAACTTTCCAGCCTGCCCCCCCCCCCAATTTTCCCAAACGTCTGTGAAAAAGCGCTTGACAGCTCATCGGATTTCCTCCGGTGCGACCCACACATCACGACATTTCGCATCGTGAGCTTTGCTGTCCATGGCATGTCACCTGCGAATCTCATCCGCGAGAGGGCGCAAGCCCCACACATCACGACACACACACAGAGCGAGAGGAGAGGGGGGGGAGGGCACACACACACAGGAGGAGGAAGAGGAGGAGAGAAGCCCAGAGGAAGCGGAGGGAGGAGGAGGAGGCTTGACAATGGCCTCCAGGAAGGCGGGCACCCGGCTCGAGTTGGAGATAGAGCGCTGTCGTGGCGAGTGTCAGTGGGACAGAATCCCAGAGCTCGTCAAGCAGTTCTCAGGGAAACTCATCGCGTCTGGTACAGCCCCGTACACTAAACCACAACCACCACCACCAGCGATGTCTGTCTGCGGCCTGTGTGTGTGTGTTTGTGTTCTAATGCTCGAACTCCCCGTGTGTGTGTGTCTGAGTTGTTGTGTTGTGTGACCGGCCTCTCTGTTACTCTCACGGCTGTCTGTGTCGCTCTTGTGTACGGGTGGCCTAGCAGCTTCTCTGTCCACATTGCCTCCTTGACAGCCGAACAGGCCTCTGGTTTCTTGCATTCTCTGCCTCTGTTATTTTCCAACTGCCCCCCCCCCCCCCCATGTATCTCTGTGTATCACTGTGACACACCAGGCCTCCTTCCCAGTGGACACAGCCTCTCTGCATGTCCGGCCCCTGTCTGTCTTGTTAGTCTAACCGGCTTCTGTGTGCCTCTCCTTATACAACAATTCGACCGGCCTCCCCGTCTTGACATCGCGTCTTAATGTCTGTCTCACTGACCTCCCGATCTCCATCTGCCTGTATGTCCCATCGCCAGATCTTCTCCTTGTCTCACAGGCTGTCCGCTCAACTTGCTGTGCCATTGCAAATTCGCTGTCGTTCTCCAAGTCCGTTGTCCCTACAAATCCCTTGTCCTTCTAGCTCGGTCTGCCATTCTAATCCCATGCCTGTCATCATCACCACTGGTCTGTCTGTCCTGTTGCCTGCCCTACCGTTCTTCTCGTGCCATGCCCCCGGCTTGCATTGGCTGCCCTATCGACTCGAGGCTTGCCATTCCTGCACATCTCTTCAACGTACTTGCCCCTTGCTCCATCTACCCCCTATCCTCCATCTGCCCCACCTTTCAGCACTTTCCACGCCGAACTCTCCATGATGTTCTATGTACCTTTCCCTTGTATCCAGCGTAGATTCCTGATCATAATCTACCTGCATCGAAAGATTCAACATTTTTCAATTTAGAGTTATTTCGCCGCGATACATTTCCACGCGATGAGCCACTTTGTTGAGCCATCGTTTGTGGCCAGGTCGCTTCTGAAAAAGAGCTTTACCTGGTAAAATAAAATTAGTTTAGTTTTCAGTTTCAATACACCTGCTCTTCCATAATCCCGCCAGACCTGCCCTCCCACCCTCCTCCAACCACACATGGCCTTCTGTTGTCATTCCCCTCCTTTCTAGTTTGACATTGGCAATGCCCTTTCCTCCTGGACTGCGCTCCTCACCGTCTTGATTTCTATTTTTGGTGACGCCTATAACCCTGCAAGCGATGAGTTACCTTATCTACACATCTCCACCTTCGATATCTCTGCCCTCAGAGACTCCCCTCTTTTCCTACAGTCCGGGACATTTCACAAATGCGTTTTTCATTAAAAATATATATATTTAAGAGGTAATGTCTGTCCCAGTTCCAACCTTTTTTAAAAAATCACAAAGCCTGCCCAAGCACATCGACGTAACATTGATGAGCTCTACTCCACAGGAGGTGTCGCGCTGCCTCCTTGCTCATTCGCACGGCATA
This sequence comes from Lampetra fluviatilis, assembly GCF_964198595.1. Taxonomy (NCBI): domain Eukaryota; kingdom Metazoa; phylum Chordata; class Hyperoartia; order Petromyzontiformes; family Petromyzontidae; genus Lampetra; species Lampetra fluviatilis. The sequence goes on from NC_136292.1 coordinate 3,847,610, forward strand.
TTTAAGTCGGGTGTTCCAAGCCTGTGCTTACGAAGTTCTCCCTCTGGCTATGTATGCAAAGTATCTTTTCCAAAAGTATTTTATTTATGCGATCACAAGTAATCTTATTTGCCGAGAAATTTTTTCCCAGTCCCCCCTTCTTGATCTAAATTATTTTTATTCAACGTATTGAGATAAGGTTGCATTTAGACTTTTAAAAAAATGAATTTAAATTAATTGTTTTGGTATTTTAAGAGGGAAATAATCCATCGATGTATTGAATAAATTGATTATTGTGCTCACAATGGTTGCATCGAATTGTTAATTGGAAAGTCCATGATTTGCAATGTATGCAAACCATATCTGGATGATAGACTAATGTTACTGTTTGACTAATTAGAACAAAACTGTGAAAACTGGAAATAGAATTTCTTTAATTTAAAATGAGATGTCAAAAACAAAGACGAAAATAAGTAGTTCTGGGATTCAATTACATCCCCGAATGATGACAATTCATTCAATTGTTCTGGAGGTGAATCGTTAAAAGCCTTGGTATTTGTAACCAGATAAGTTGTCCATTTAGGGCTACATTGTCAGCAGAGGGCAGTACAGCAAATTATATTGTACTGTACCATGCGCACGTCTCTGCTTCCCGCCTTCATCAACCAATACTGACAAGCGTGGTGGAGTACATGGATGTGATCTCATCTAGTAGTAAATTGATATCAGGACTATGCCATCTCCAATTACTCATTCAGATACCTCCATTCGGTGTTTAACCACCCTAAGTATTTCAGGTCAAAACACTCCTCTTTCGGCTTGTTTCCTCTGCTCTTACAAGAAATTCCCTCTCATCACCTTGCTCAGTTCAATAAGCGTATTAACGCATCTACTACACCTTCGTTAAGTGCTGTTTGTTGCTGGTTGCTTAGTATTTTGGGATTTTGTGCCTGTGCTCAGCAATCGTGATAAACAGAGTGAGCTGGTGTGCCCTCTGTGCGATGTGCGAGCAGACGATGCAGTAGAACTCTTTCTCGGGGAGGCCCTGCTGGAGCAGCACCTCAAGGAGTTCCCGCTCAAGGCTGGGTCCTCGCCCAGGGCTTCAGGGGCCAAGCTCACGGAGGCCAAGAAACATCTCACAGATGTCCTTAACAAGGGCAATCTGAAGGTAGCCGAAAGGTGGCATCGAGGCCGTTGGACCCCCCCCAATGGCAGTTGTCCCTGTGCAGTACAAGGTGTAGGCAGCAACGAATTGCAAATAGGCATTTGTCCGTTTGCAGGGGGCGACGCTGGCATATTTTTTGTTCCTCATTGATTAATTTGCCAGTCATTTATCAAAGTTGGACTATGACGCGGGCACATTTGGCCGGCGTTTAAATATTGTTACGGGACCTCCGAGTGTCCAGTGTGAAGCATACGGTAAGTATATACCGTGAGCACACCGGCGATTTAACCAGGGCGACCGCTGAGCTCGTTCCAAGTAGCAAACGCGACAACGGTTCGTGGGGCATGCTTGAGTCTGTAAGCGCATATTTACAGATTAAGTGGATCGTATGCGAGTGATACACGCAGGCAAATAAGAAAATGCATTTGGGACCGTGGTAACAATAAAAAAAACACTGAATCGATAATCTAATTTTAACCCCAAATGTTGACAATCGAATTGTAACGGAGTGAATCATTAAAGGTATAATGAACAATAAAAGTTAACAAAAATTAAATGTACCACAACACCCACAACTCAGAAATAAAACAAGCGGTGTGTAAGATGAATTCTCATATTTTTACTTTTTATTTTGAAAAAACCCTCATAAAGGGCCATGCATTGGAGTGTTTTGCCAGTTATCATTTTAATGAGCTTTGGGTCGAAGCTAAAATACGCAGATAAATCCGACTCATGAAGGGATGATGCTCATCTCCACACATATATTCAAGAATAATTTTCTGTACTGATATCTCTTGGCCACCAGCCAGTCCATGGCTGGTATTCCCACTAACCAGGCTTAACTTTGCTTAGCTTCTGGGATCTGATGAGATTGGGCAGGTTGTGGCTGATTTTGTCATAAGCATATGATGCAGTCTGTGTGTAAACTTTTATTTTCCTTAGAATTCCCCTGTCTTTCCACATGCAAAACAATCCAAATGGAATTGTGGAAAAACCACATACCAACTAGCTTACTCAATACTATTGTGGATGTTGACCCAATATACTTGCTTGGCTTGCTTAAAATCGTGTTGCGGTACTAGGTGAGGCTTTTGTGGCAAACGCTGTCAATTTTAACATAGCATTTGATACGACTGCTTCGTTAGAATTTCACCGCAAACCACACTTTATGAAACGAGGTCTTAAAGATAAATTCCATACGGAGGTTCAAATGGTCACTTTATTGGCCACTTAAATGGCAGAGGTCAATTTAGTTTTTACAAAGCTATCATTTTACTAACACAATTGAATCAACATTTTTTTACAATTTATTGTGAATCTTTGTGCATTTATCATGCATAAGCCCTGATTCCATAATTATTATTGGATCATTTATCACTGCGTAATGAGAAAATGAATTCATGATTTAATGCACTGCAGAAAGTGGCCAATGTAGCGTGTACATCACATTGCACACAAGGGGGCAGTACTGTATAAGTGCCCAATAATTTGGATTGATGCAAACACTGCCACACCATATAATGTACAGTACAGCCCTTTTATCAATCCACTGCTGGATGAACGCTGCAAGGCCATTTTGGTTAAAGTGGTTGTTTAACCATACTTTGCTTTGCTTGGTTAAGAGGGGGTCCCTGTTCATGTACCACACGCTCACTGTGTGTTCACCGTGGTTGAGAATCACACTCGGATCCAAGCGTGCGTCTGGAAATGTGAGAGAAATTTGAGGCTAAATATACAGGGTACAAATATCTTAAGCGTTGACCAATGCTGGGTGTAGACTTAACTTTACAAAACTTACAACACTCTAGACACTAAGCAATAGAGAAATCGGCAAACCCAACCATTTATCAAGTAAGGTGTGGAGGACCAAGCACATTTATATTTTACATTAATGTAGATGTAGTTGAAGGGATCTTTAAATATAATTGATTAAAATCGATTATTATGCTCATGATAGATGCACAAAATCGAACTCCTGATATTTGATTATTTACAGTTCTGGCAAATTTGTAGTAATGCACATTAAGGATATGAGAGTGAACATGTTTGTACAGATGACCCAGGACAAACGGGATGAACATTGCAAATGGGATGGTAAAAACGAGATTTAAAAATCTATTCTGACTCATCACAAGATGTCATCATAGCCAAAGCCATTGATGCCACCACACTTTGCCAATGCTTTCTGTCCTCTGCCAGATTTCTGTAGCTGCTGCACAGTAGACACGTTACCTTCAAGATGTCCGAACAAAAACTCACCATCTGACCTTAGGTCTTTCACCGAACTCGCGAAAACCACTCCATATTCTGGGTGATTGGCCCTGTCTCATGCCTGAATCTGTCTTTGGCCAGCCCGAGATGACACAGGAGGCAATGATCATCCTGGGCAAGCTGTTGTACCTGGAGGGCTCTTACAAGGATGCGCTTGGTATGTACGTTCGCGCTGGCCTGGACGACCTCACCCTCATCGGCACGCCCGTCTACAAGATCCGCATCATTGCCGAGGCCTACGCCATTCGAGGTGCCACCCCCTTCCTCTATCATCGCACCGTGTCTCCCTGCCGCCACTGGCCAACTTTTTTCCCACCCCGGTTTATTTTTCTACACTTATCATATCATGCAAAACCCATGTGCGTTGTTTTAAGTGGGCACAGCTTTCCCGCATTCCAGATCTCGATACACTCTTGTATCTTACCTTTGTAAGTTGCTGTGGATTTTCAGTAATTAATAAATACATATAATTATTATTTCTCTTCCCAATTACATAACTTGGTAGCCTGCAGTAAAACATGGCTACAAAGTGTGGTAGTTGTCACCAGGAAAAGGAGTTTGTGATGGGTGATGGGTGGACACGTATGTAGGATGCAGGACAGTTTACTGATACAGGCATTGGAGGGGTAACCTGGGGGTGACACTGAAAGCCACAGTGGAGACTGTAAGAACTGACCTTCAAGGCTGTGTGTCAAGTTTACAGCAACTCCAGGGTCTAGCAGAAGAAAGGAAGTGATTGTGCTGTGTGGTGGACTAGTTCATGTTGGCCATACTCACTTTACCTTTACCCATTCCCACTTATTTCCGTCGGACAAAATTAGCACCTGAGAGAATGTCCACCAACAAACGTAAATGTTTAAAGCCTAATATGTGAATATTACTTTTGGAGAAATGCCACAAATTGTTGGGTTATTTATTAAATGTTTCCAAATTTTGCTCTACATACGTGCGCCAGTGTTTCTCCATCGTCTGTGGCCAAAGCACCTGGAATGCATCCGATCTTGTCAGATGCCACAAGATAAAATATTTGAGCCTGGATGTTGCCGGGATGGGCAACCACCATCTCCCAACAGGCCTTTTGGAAACTTCTGCTGGGCTATGTGATTGGCAGCATAGGAAAAAACAATTGTTATACGGCACTTCAGCTTTCCCACGTATACGCTATCCATATTCACTAACCTGCACTGGCCCAGCATGGTGAATTATGTTCAAATAACCCCTGTGTCCTGCATGGCGTGGTGAGGCCCTTACCCAACAGTGGATTGGCAATGGGCTGAAGGGAGTAGTACGCAAGGCGGTTCGCGATCTCTTCATGTATGCGGCACCTTTGGTGTGCGGCGTTTTGCCTCGTGTATACTTGAGGCTTTTCTTCGGGCGAGTCCGTTCATACCCAGTACCTGATAGGTCACACATCCCAACAGTGTACAGCCCTGGGAGATGGTGGCTGCGCACGCCTGTAATCCAGCACTGTGGAGGCGAGGGTTGGTGGATCGCATGTTGCTCAACTCCCTTCCTGTGAGTGTCGAAGAGGTTCCGTACCCTGGCTCGCCAGAAGAAGGCGGTACAGCAAAGTGGGGGCTCCTCTCCAATTGTTCCATCTGTATGGGATAGAGTGTTGCTCTCTAGCATCCACTAGTAGTGGTAGTAACCTCCTGGTTACACCAGCCCACAGGGGAGTATTGTGTCCGTCCATCGTGCAGGGAGGGGCTTGGTGGGGAGGGAGGGGCTGGGTGGGGAGGGTGGGGAGGGGCTGGGTGGGTAGGGTGGGGAGGGGCTGGGTGGGGAGGGGCTGGGTGGGGAGGGGCTGTGTGGGGGGGTGGGGATGGGTGGGGAGGGGCTGGTCACCCCGTGGTGCCCTTATAAAACTCAACGTTTAACCTACTCACGCCGGCTTGTGCCCGCCCTCACAGTCGGGCATATTTGCGGAATACACCACGCCGCCATTGACCCTGGCCATTGACCGAGCAAACCAACGTTCCTACCAGCTCCCTCCGCAGGAATGTGTTTTTCTCTGGGTGCTCTGGCTTTCTCTCACATGTATAAACACTCACGAATTGGCTGAAAACATGTGAATATGCATGCACCTCTGTGTGTTGCTGATTGTGCATTATTGTGAAATGCAGTTTGCATGAACGACGCTATCTACAAACACGTATCATCACATGTGCACATGTCCACGATTCTCCTTCAAATTAATTGGTAAGATTTCAGTGAGTGAACATTGGAGGTAGAGTCTGTTCTTGTTCCTATCCGAGTCATGCTCAATGGTGTGTTTGGACGTGAAATACGGGAAAGCCGTGCCTTGATCTGGAAGGGTTGTCATGTTCACTTGATCACAGTGTGATATTATTGCTTATAAGCCACGATAGGTACAGCAAAGCCTCTATGCAGCATCCATCTCACAGAGGGCTTCGTTTGTGACTTGTGAGAATTCATAAAATTGACATTTCAAGATAAAATCTTTTGGAATTAAATGATGGCACAGAAAATCGTGATAAGCTAGGAATTTCGTCCATCCGTTTCCAAAATCTCCGCTCCTGAGTTTTGCGTTGTGGGCATTGGACTAATCGTGTTTGCATGTCATCTCTTAAAAGCAGTCTTGGATAAATGATTGTGCCTCAAATACTCGCAGCGTGTGAATGCGTGTGAAGATGATTTATTTTTTCATTCATATGCATGTGCCTTGCTTATTCAGCTGCGTAAAACATAATTAAAATCAAATTACAATTTGTAAAGTAACGGCCTCTGTTCACGCTTCCACTTTGTAGAGGTGGCCGCCAAGTGGCACTCTTGAGCTGCCTTGTATCTGCTTACTGACTAGCGGCCTACACCCAGTGTTTACTTCTTCAGTCGGTCTGCACTCGTATTCCCGCCAGTTTAAATAGTTGACCTTTCATTTGATGTATACATAGTGTGGGTGCGCTTGTGATGTGCTGAGCAATAGTGTTTGTATCCAGCTGACGGCCGCGCACTCTGTAAAATTCACGGGTCCCGAGTGCCACCACAACGTTCTGACTGGGAAAGTCTCGCTAGGCCTTGGGTAAAACACGAGTTTGTGTTTTTCAGCGACAGGAATGGGGTCCCTTTCTCCGTGAACCCTGAAATCATGCCCTGGATGAATGCCGATCTCTGTTGTTGTGCTGTTGAGTGTGATTGAACGTTCTCATAAAAATGCTTGTATACATTTAGTTAGCTTAAAAGCCATTCACATTTACTGCTTTCACTCCGTTTCCCTTTTATAGGGCTGCAGCAGAAGGAGGCAGATTTCTGGCAGTAAAATGTTTCCACAACTACTTATGCTGCTTTTCCAAAAATATTTTTTTGCCGGCTTTAAAAAAAATATATAATTTGAGAGCCTTTGGAGTTGCCGAGTTAAACCAAATTGTGTTTGGCAGTGACAGACTGCGACACTCGTGTCTGTGCATCACAAGACAACTCACTTTGACCAATTTACAAACATGCCATGAGTAGATAAAGGAGACCACATCACACGAATAATCTCATCCAACAACTGGCATCCAATAGTCTTGAATCAATTTCAAGATCACACTTCACTTCATCATCCCTGCCTACCTGTGCTCCCCTCCATGCACCCTCTACTACAGCAATAAAAGCCTTCTGTCTAAGCTCCCAATCTGGAACTCACTCCACCTATCCATCCGTGCTGTCAACTTGTTCTAGTTCAGGCTCGAGACGTTTTTACCTCTGCCTATAACTGACTGACTGAATGCGTCTCACTATAAAATAAATATACCAAATGGTTCTGTACAGTGTCTTAAGCAGCGATCACTTTGAAACGCAATATAAATCAACGTATTGTTTTATTTATGAATCACTGTTGCTGAGCAACAGGCCCAAAGGGTGACAGCACAAAACAGCCAGCAACAATCAGCACTATTGAGGTTAGAAAAGATCAAAGTTAATGGATCTTGAATTGTGCAACGTTCTAATAACTCGGGGAAACACACGAGGCAATGGGAGGGAATTTCAAAGTTAAGTAGCGCGAAAAAAGTAAAAGTAAGACAAATTGATTGACCTGTAGGTACAGTGGTTGAACGCAATATGGATGACACAAAGGAGCCAGTTTGGAGTCCTCAAGGAGTGAAGTTTGTGGGCTCAGTAACGACGGTAGAAGCGATAGGAGAGTGATAAGTAGGCGACTGTATCGTACGAGCATGTAAATTCTCTGCTCGCGCTCGGCAGGACTGTGCCTGGAGCAGCAGCCGCTAGCATCGCCATCACGGAGCCGGCAGAGCGACCGCGAGGAGGAAATCCTCACGTGCTACGAGAAGGCGGGCGACATCGCACTGCTCTACCTGCAGGAGGCCGAGCGGGTCAGTCTCGCGGTGTGGTGTGTGGGGGGGGGGGTGGCGCAACCAGGGGCACACACCTTTTGGAAGCTGGGGGTATCCTGCCAGCAACATTTGTCCCGGTGGTTTTTATTGGTTAGGTTACAGATTCGCGGTGACCCACTGTTTGCTGCTGCTGCTTCTGCTGCTGCGATCAGACCAATATGAGAGTATATACAGTTACTTCAGCGATGAGAGTGAGTAGAGGTCGCTGTAGCTAACATCTATGAGAGTGAGCGGAGGTCACTGTAGCTAACAGATCTCTATGAGAGTAAATTAATGTCGAGCTCACACATCTCTGTAGGGGCGCAGACACACACGTAAGTTGGGGCGTGTCTGACTAGTGCATGGAATCCAGTGGTTATTGGTTGCAGAATCTACTGCTATCATGAATGATTATTGCCACGCTATATTTAGGACTAACAAACCCTGAGCACGTTTAACTTTGACTTGGGGGGGCAAAATGTTGTGGGTGTCTCTTAGCCACATGTGTCTTGCGTGCACCCTGGGGGTGACCCTCCTCCTGCTCATGACGACAGCTGTTAAGCAACAGCTACGCATGTCAAGAAAGTGGTTGATGATTTACCACATAGTTAATAAAACATATTTCATCGCGGCTAGCCATTAGAATGTGTTTTTAATTATTAAAATCTTATTCATATTGTAATGTCCATTTATGATCCCCGCTGTAATAATTTATGACATTTACGTTATTACTCCGTGCCTTTGGATAGAGCCGTTGTAAAATTAAACTCGTTTTTCCTAAATGTTATTTCGCCGGTAATGCTGGCTGACACCGCGGTACACACAAATGCACGGACGTGCGCATTTGTGGGAAAACTGCCGCCATGCAGATGGCGGGAGTTAAAAACGGCAAAAATGTTCAGAAATTGCATGTTTCCTCGTGTCTTTTGTCTCCGCGTAAAGTTTGTTATCTGTGGAATGCCACCGGTTAGTGGCACGTGGCCAACACTCGGCATAACTCCGTGGGGTTTTTTTGCGCATTGCATTGCACACTTACATGACATTGCGTGATTTTTCTAAAAGCGTACCTGGCCCATTTTGTAATGAAATGGTTGAGTTTTATTCACATTTGTAAGTTTTTTCTTTTTTATCACAATTTCAGTTATATATTTATAATTTCACTCAATTAGCATGCTTGCCAATGCCATCTGCTGCGAGTTTAAAACACTGTTGCAGCTTAATATGCACATACCGCTTCAGAGCTTGTGACATCATAGGTTCGAGTATTTGTGTGCTATGAATCTTCAACATCTTAAAAAAATGTGGTTTCATCAGCATATAATGATTCATGGATGAAAATTAAATTGAAGGGTTAGCCGTTCTTTCACACGAAGGAGTTGCACTGCCGTGGGTGAAATCTAGATGGTTACATGTTCCCATGACATGACCACCGAGAGCATAATCGGGATAACATTTTGGAGAAAAAGACCTCGTCTGGTATACAGGAGGTCGTGTGTTCGATCTTGACCATGACGCCTGTATATTGTTGGGGTTTGCATGTTCTCTCCGTGGTTGTATGAATTTTCCACATTTAGAATCAACTTTCGTTCACAGTATTTGACTGCTATAAATTTCCACACGATAGGCCAGGTCGCTTCTGAAAAAGAACAAAATAGCTTAGTGGGCCTTACCTGGTAAAATACAAAAATTGTTTATTTTTTTAAGGTTAAATTGAGCATGGATGGCAGCGCTGCTTTGCGGGTGGGATTGTAACGATTGCTGTCCACAGGCGATTACAAACGCGCAGAATCGCAGCCCAAAGCCGCCGTGTATGTCGGCTCCGGAGCAGGAGATGGGCTACTTCCTGGAGGTCGGCCTGCAGAGCGCGCACGTGCTCAGCATCCGCAACGGGTATGTCCGCGCGGTCAGCATGGCCTGCCAACGCCTCGCCCAGTATCTTATCGCCATTTCATCGTGACCCCGTTATCACCGCCTTCGGGCGCATGATCTCCGGCTGTCTAAAGCATATGCAATAATTCAAGCTCTTCTCAATATCCGTTTGTTGACATCAGCAGTGTCATCTTCATCTTGATTTCCATCATTTAAAAAAAGAGGTTATTTTAGCAGCATTTAACAAAAGGTGTTACGGGTAACGATGAGCAGAGAGCAACATAGTACAGCCAATAGTTCCAAGACACGAGAACAGCATACCACCGAGTGTATGACCTGCACGTGGATTTGTCTGAATGGACGATCATTGATTTCTGTTGTTTGGAACATGTATTTTTAAATGTCCACATTTTATTTTACCTGCAACCAAATTGTAACCCATTGAGACCAGAAGGCCATTTTTCAAGGGAGACCTGGGTTAAAATACAGACATCAAAAAATGTAACTGAAATGAAACAGTGATACAGGTTACGGAGTGCACAAAAATTCAAAATGCAGAAATGTAATGAATGCCAGGAACAACGTGTAGCGTATAAAAGCAGAACAATATATGCCATTTTTTGTATTATTAGGATGAAGAGTTATTATCTCAAAAACACTTATTTTCATACTCTTAAAAAGATAATCAAAAAACTGAACTTGACGGTATGATTCGTATTTGTCAAACAGTCACAATATTGTTTTATGTACAAAGAGCAATATGCTTCAAATAGAAATATCCATATTTCGGAATTAATTTAGTGGCTTATGATAAGAATTCATTCTAATGGGAGGGGATTGTGCGTGGAGCAGTGCTGCTTTGGTTAGCACGCTGCACGATAAACCTGGTCTCCTGCGTTCGATTCCAGGCCACGGTGGTAGGTAATATCTGAAGTGGTCTTGTCCACACCTTCACCAACTTGCACAGACCAGCTTTGTGAAATATGATGAAACAACTCCCATAACCAACACGGCAGTTTGTTGATAAAGAGTTCCAAGTGATTATTGTTATTAGTAAGCATTTCCATTTTTGGTTGTTTGGGTTTGCCGTTAAGAGTTATGAGACTGAACACCCCTGGAAAGGCCCCGTGGCCTATCCAGTCTGTCCTATATATTTGTATCTGTCAGAGCCATTCATTACCAACGTCATCTTTGGAGGCCTCATCATCATGACGAATGCGTTGCTGTCAGCCATCATATACAGCCTCATTCTGAGGCGAGGCCGTTTCTGCGCGATACTGCCCATGAGAAACGACTCCTGCTGCTCGCATGTTAGCGTGTATTTTTTTTAACACTTGCCTGCCTACCGCGTCACCGACATGTGTGCTGTGCGTGGATGCTTGGCTTTTGTTTGTAATTGCAGGACTTCACAGTGGGACAAGTCTGAGATAGCGTATGTGCAATGCGCCAATCGCAGATACCTATAGCAAGGATACTCGGCCTATCCTGCTTTGGAATGGAATAAATTTGTATTTTTTGTTGTTGTTGAGCATTTTTGAAAATTATCATCTCAAATCTTGTATCTGTCGGTGCTTCTGTTTGGGTGTTCATGTGATTGATGAAAATGTGAGTCTCCTTTGTGTGATTTTTGCGTTAAGGCTTAAATGATTTTTCCTTGACACTTTGATTTATGGATTGAATCCCGTGGGTTCAGAAATAACCTGAGTGCATGGTGCCATATAATAAAGTTCAACAGTTTTTAAAATTGGGAGCGATTATTGGCTGCCAGCATATTAAAAAAAGCCCAATTCCAATATCTAGCATTGCCTGCTACTAAGTTGCGACAACATTTACAATAAGCCCCGAGTATGTATTTACTCAGTAGATCGTTTAAAAATGGTATTGCATCTCAATGGATTTTCACCTGGCTCAGATATTGGATATTGAAGTTCAATGATCAAAACAAGCTTTGAATTTCTATGACATTATCTCCTCATGTGAGAAAAATCACCAGATACATTTACTTTGTAAAATCAGTTTTGGTTTGTTTGTTTTAAATATGTTCATGTTATTTCTGGTCCTAATACGATTATTTGTGCATTCCTTCTTGATTATAAATCAGTTGTGTGAAACAAATGTCTATTTCCTTTGCATGGGCCTGATTTTATGTTTGATTGGTTTACTGTATTTGTGGGTTTGTTTTCTTTGAAGTTCATTACATGCAGTGCTTAATTTCATCCGGGAATAGTCTTGAATGTTGTTCTCAGAAATATGTTGGCATGCCACATCTATCTCTTATGATTGGTAATAGGATTTTATTGGATTATAGTCTACAATAATATAGCAATATTATGGATAAGTGTACCTTGTCTACTTGTGGTAGTGCCTTATCCCAACAATCCCTAATCCAGGCCAGCCTAGCAGCTGGAAAATATAGAGTAAGAAATTAAGCCCTGATTGCATTGTTTGATCTTTTTTGAGAGTTCAAGACAATTTGAACGTGCTGATTAATTTGCTTTTCCAGATTTTGACGTTGGGCACGATTCACATTCACATGTAGGTGATTGAACCTTTTGCCCAATGTTTGTCTCCAATCGCCAAAAATGGAGCAAAGTCCAAAGACGATGCGTTTGTCCGTTTTTGCCGAGATGTGAATCTGGCTCAGCATAACTTAACGCGTTTGCTCAATGGAGGAATCCATTGCAGCGGCTTCCTGTCGCAGTGTTTGACATCGTCTTAATCCAGCTCGCAAACCTCATACACATATCCAGCCTTGCAATATTAAACTCCTCTGCAGTGCAGCAACATTCATAGCACTGTATTATGCCCCCACATCTGTACGCCCCACCTTCACTGGTTGGCGCGGTGAAGTATGGTAACATTACCTGCACGGTGTTTGGGAAGCTTTTATCCACCAGTGGATTGATCAGAGGCTGTACATGTACATCGTGTGTTCATTATTTCACCCTTAAGTAACAATTTGCAGTCCTACTGCACTGTTAAGACGATCCACAGCGATGTACACAAATACGGTAAACAAATCCTCGCCCAATGTTTCCCCCGGTGAAGGCTTCACAGGTGGTTGAGTAAACGATCTGTCATTTTCCACGAAAATGCAGATGTCAGCCAGATATGTATAAACACAGCACACTGTGCGCCTCTTTTTTTTGGCATCGGTATTTCATTATGTTGACGTGTGCTCATTGCTCATTGTACGTTTCTTTTTGCATGGGTTCTTTTCTCTTTTTTTTAGAAATCTCACCCGAGGAGTTGGCAGATTCCGTGAAATCCTCAGAGCTGTGGAGACACGGACCACGCAGAACCTGCGAATGGTATGGGACCGCTCGATTGCCAGGCTCGCAGCTCTCTTGTAAAATTCAGCTTGGCCCATGCTTCTCAACCTTTTTGGAATGGCATCCTCCCCAATCAAGGCCACAGGTGTCTGCGTCCCCCTCCATCCAAGCTCCAGTGCCACATGTGCATGCCCCTAGTCAACGCGGTGTTTCTAAGGCACGTTTCACGTTGTGCCATGTGTGTGTGTGTGTTTTGTGTTAGCCATTTGTTTAATGTTGTTTATTGGTGTGTATTTGTGTTAGGCATTGGTTTCATGCTGTGTATGTGTGTGTGTTTTGTGTTCGGCATTTGTTTAGCATTGTGTATGTGTTTTGTGTTAGGCATTTGTTTCGCGTTGTGTATGTGTGTGCTTTGACACCGAAAAGTGGCGCTGTTTTTTTCCGTGCACATTTAACTTTTATCCTGCACGGTATCTAATCCGCATCCTGCACCCCCCCCACCCTTTCAGAGGGCCTGAACTGCAGAGCTCAAGTGTTTATTCAGCAGTATGAGCCTATCCGATTAGCTTGTTTTCTTCGGCCACGGACAAATGTTGGCCTATCGCTGCGAATCACTTGCTAGCAGCGTTCAGTAATTGACTTGTTGCTTAAAAATAACGTTATCATTCCCTGCACCACAAATTACTACAAACTGCACTTTTCATCTGTTAAACACATTATAGGGAAGCAGTGGGGTTTGGCGGGGGGGGGGGTGTCAGCAAGGATGCCTCGGCTTGTCCAAATATTTTGCCACTTATCAAATTCATCGGAGTGCATTTGACCACTTTTGCGAAACAATTCGTATCAGCGTGGTGAATTCATCCAAAATTCCCCCCAAGCCGTCAGATTTTTTTTCTCCATGTAAATTGAAGCAAAAATTACCGCACGGTTTTAAGGAATAATCTTAACAAAAATGATAGTTTTTACATTTGTCCTTTTCTAAATTTAAAGCAACAAAAAGGGACTACTATTGCATGTTCATGGTCGTACGTTCTTAAAATCCAGCTGTGCCGTGTAGGGGTCTGGGCTTAATAAAATGAAATGTTTCTCCACTTTCCGACGTGTGATGGTATCGTGATATCTAACATCACTGTGCCGTGCCAACGCGCGGCACCTGGGGCCAGGATTGACATAATCCTAGCGTGCTCAGTGAAAAGCACGATAACCGGATTACTCCGTCGCGTTAAACATGCTGCATGTTTGAAACTGAATGTTGAGGCTGTCGACTGCACTTTGCTTTCCCGCCCACTGACCAGCTGCTCTCTGACCCTGCAACGCGCCTCACGCCGATGAGACCGCTATCCTTCGCCTGTTCGACTCCAGGCTCGAGACCTTTTACCCCTCTTCTCTTCTGCATGTGACTGTCTTTATGCATGCTTTTTAAAGACTTAGTTGTCGTTTCAGTAGCCAATTCTTATCTCAAGACTTCCGCCTGTCACGTCGCAAAATAAATAAGTAAATATGAAAAATGTCCTCGATTGACACACGTCGTATATTTTATAGCGTCTTGAGAGGCAGTTGCAATTGAGCGCTGTATATATCGATCCCGTGAGCTCACAAGCTAAGCAGCGTTGAGCCTGGGTCAGTGCTTGGGGGGGGGGGTGCTTACCTTATTAGTTCTGCAATATTCCTTAAGGGCCCTGTACTTGTTCTCTGCGATATTTATGTTTTTTTCTTTCTTTTTTGCTGATGCGCTCGCCCACCACCACGGATCTCTCCTGTTAAAATAACCGGGCGACTGGCTATTAACGGGACCATCCCTGTAACAAATGGAACAAACTCAAAACTCACCCGTGCGCAGAAAAAGGTTGTCGTAGGGACTGCGACGCTGTGCGGTGAGCAGCAGAGGGCAGTGCAGTAAAATCCACTATTGCACCGCACTTCCACGCTTCCAGGTCTGCCCCCCCCCCCGCCTGCAACCAGCTCACGCTGACCAGTGTGGCAAAGTGCGGTCACACACAATCTCCACGTGCCCACACAGCGTGGGAAGAGTCTCGTCATCCAGGAGTGGATCGACAAAGGGGTTGTATCTGTAGATGTCCAGCGAATAACACCCCCCCCCACCCCCCCCCCCCCCCCCGTTAAGATGGACTTAATTCGCCGATGTGGACGACACAAGTGAATTAAGTAGTTTCCTATCTAAAATAATATAAGGGGCCATCCATTTAGTTCATACACAAAAATCTGAAGATTTGACCCCTCACCCCCTCCCTGTACGCACGCGTACTTTTTACACCCCCCACCTGCGTACGTTCGCTTGACGCACCCCCTCCCCCGAATCCTATAGAACGGCCGATATTTATTCCACGCAGAAACAATCAAGGATTAATAATATTGACGTGTTGAAACCGGACTATCTAACTCATTTGAAGGCCAATGTAGATAAATTATTATCGAGGCTTCACCCCCCCCCCTTCCCCCGTTTCCTATGCGTACACACATTGTCAGTAGACCCCCCCCCATACGCAAGCGTACGCATTTGGGTTAACTCCCCCTCCCCCCTCCATGCGTACGTACTAAATGGGTGGCCCCGTAGATGTCTCAATTGTACAAATTCCTTATTTCAGCAATTTTGAGCTGGGAACGATACGTGAATAATATATCGCATCCCGCATAAAAGTACGCTTAGGAATATATGACTTTTTTTGGCTGAATGTGCCTTGTTAATCTAAAGCGATGATTCCAAAAAACGCACACTGCGTGAAGGGGGGGGGGGCTACATGTGCAATAAATCCACTCCGTTTCGCGCCGTGTCCTCCTCCCCCCTCCGTTCCGCCCCCCCCCCCTCCCCCCACCACGCCGTCGTCGCGGTGGCGAAGACGATCGCGCGGCAACTGGCGGAGATCCTGCTGCGGGGCATGTGCGAGCAGAGCTACTGGAACCCCTTGCAGGACCCCCCGCAGACCCCGCACGGCACGGCCGACCCCCTGCAGCCGCCGCGGGCGCCGCTCGCCAAGGCCTACTCGCCGAGTCGTGGGCCCCGCACCTACGCGGGCGACAAGTGAGTGGCGGCGTTGAGGCGTGAGCAGCGGCGCTCGATCGCCCAGCTGTCACCTGAGGGATGGGGGGGCCTTTTGAGGGGGAGACCCCCCCCCCCTATCCCCGCTACTAAAGGCTCAAACCCCCTTATAAAGTCAAGTCAAACTGTTGCTACGCAGGTGAGGAGAGATCGAGCAGAATGCATGATAGACAAAATCAGGCGATTGTGTGTTTCGTTCTGTTTAGCGTTCAGTATTTGTTTAAAGTTTGCTTTGCAATGACTGTAGCGTGCTCCTCCCCCCCACCCCCCCTGAGTTTTTGCATGCCCTGCCCCCTCCTTAAACATGGGCACACTGCAGGGTTTGCCGTCACCCCTAAATTTTATCGAGCCAGGGTGCTGCAACTGTGCCCCCCTTTTAAACATTTCCCATAAGCTGAGTAATGGTGCCTCGCGAGGTAGTGCATAGATAAAGACGATGGTGACGATGATTAGTTCAGGCTCATTCTGGAATCGGCATGGTGAAGGAGGGCTAAGTGACCCCCATAACCTGCACAGGGTAAAGACATTCTACGCGTTTCACAAGTAGTGACTAATCCCATATCTGCATTTCCCATAAATATGCTAAATTCTTCTTGATATGCAAATTATTTTGTCTAGGCGCTCTTCCCCTTCCAACCCAGCTTAAATATACGCTCCAATCATGGTGGTGTTTCATTCAGACGCTGTCTTTCCGACAGACCTGTTCTTCACCTGAGGACGGCTGCTTGCGTTGTGGCCGAAACGTCGTGAGAATTCTTTTATTATGTTTTATTTTTATTATTTTATCATTTCCCTTCTACGTGACTTTACCGAAAGAACCAAGAAGACATATTGACTGTTTGTAAAAGTAAAAATGGGTTTGGGCAGGACACGTCACAAGAAGGATAATGCCCTGTCGCCACAAATACCAACAGGAGTGGCAGCCAGAGGAGGGAACTCGCCCGAGAGCACATCCACAGTGGAGATGGAGTGATGATTTTGGCTCGTGCGCTGGTGCCAGGTGGATTGTACGCGGCGAGAGATGACGACGGCTTGGGGCACGCCTTCATCCAGCAGTGGCTTGATCATCGTTCATAACGATAATGAAGATGAAGTAATAGATACGTGAAGCAGTTATGAAGGGCAAAGGATTTAGCACATTTTAATTGGCAGTCTTTGAAAGGGAATGAGGACAGGTGGGCAGGGTGGTCGTGAGGGTTGGGTAGGCACTAAATGGGATAGACTGGCAGTCTTCGGTGTGTTGACTGCCGGGTCAAACTCACCGTGTCCTTCAGGTCCGCCAGTTTCAACACGCGTGACGTGTGCGGCGTAACCTCCTTCGGGTAATCTCCGTACGACGGCCACGTTTTCAGCCTGCCCATGAATGGAGTGTGTTTACTTTGCTTGAAATATGAATGGAAGAAATTGGCTCTACTTGGAAAGACGCTCTGCATCGGGACCCAAGACCAACAGTTGAGCACCATTGGGTTAGCCTGTGGCTTAAACAGCCATTATGTCCGTAATGTAATGCCCGTTCAAGTAGTTAAAGTGCAATCAGCCTTGGCAGCTGCCTTTAACGTCGTTGTTGGCTATTTGCGTGTATTATGAATAAATGACATGCCCTTCGGGTGTTTGTTGGTCCTTCCACAGTGGGACATTTATATACTGGCTGACGCGTCTTTTGCATTTTTATCTGAACGTGCAGCCGCCGACTCGAGTTTCGTCTTACCACGTATTTAAATAAGTCGTGTGTCGACGTACACTTCAATTGTTACGCTAAATACATTGCATACAATTTGCTTATCATTTAAATCATTTGCGCACGTGAGTAGCGACGTGTTTTAAAAGCGGGATTTCATGGAATTGATGTCAACTATGTCATCATTCGTCGCCGCGTCACATTGGGTGTGCGCTGAGTTTCCCGTGTTTCCACTGGCAGAGCCAGTGGTGGGGGGGGGGGTGGGGTAGCACCTGCCCCCCCCCCCAATGATCCGCTCGAAATCCCTATTTCGATTGCATCATATTTGGGTTTATTAGTAATAAGTCGGCATCTTACGACCCCCACTGCCACTGTGTAGCATATTATGATGTGCCAGGGACTTTAGGAGATGATAGGACAATAGTCTGAGTCCATAATTGCCAATAAGTAACGGCAAAGCAGTTATAAATAACTTACAGAATTGCGCGCGCAGTTGCGTATACAGTCCACGACTTCCCTGAAGACATTCACCTTCAGCGAGCGCGATGCCGATCACAAACGGTTCGAATTCAACCCTCGATCGATGGCTGCGCCATCGCCGCACACGCGTCGAATAAAAAGCAAAGGACAAGTCCTTACTTACTAACAACTATAATTTTTTATTGCTTGAGGGGTTGCCCCCCCTACCTGAAAATCATGGCTCCGCAATTGCGTGTATTTACAAAAATGTATTTATTAATTTGCTTCCCAATTATGCCTTTTTTTGCATGAGCAGTGAGAACGATACTGGATCTACGCTGGCCACCAAACCGGGCTCGAGAGCCCGTGTCCCTAAAAACATCCTATCTTGTCTGAACCAATCCTGATAGATTCCCAGAACTCGTAATGCTTTTACCAATCCATAGGCTTAGCTGCGCTTAAATTGTAAATTGGTCATGATGTCACGGGGTCAACGAGGAAGGGAAACTCACGCACCGTGAATTAACCCGCTTAGTTCAGCTTTATCGACCGTGTTGGTATTGTGTTGGTGGGGGTAAAAAGTTGATCCAACAGGTTTACAACAATTGTCGATCACCGCATATATTCCTACACCCTCCATACAAGAGAGTCAGTAGTATATCTGCACACATTGGGGGGGGGAGAAGAGGACATTAGTGGGGGCGACAGGCGAGGCTCAGAGCACCGAGAATCCCTACGTAGGAGCTAGTTAAAAAAATAGCTCTGCTTTCCTTTTGAGAATTTGAAATCAATGATACTTCAATGGGCGTACACTTAAAATTGACCACCCATAAGCAACATGTTAAGGAGCTCAGAGCAGTGTTTCTGTAAACAACTTGTGTGCAACGTAATTACCAAACTGACGGATTCTTAAAAGGTCTGCTTAATTTCTCCAGCCTCTTCTGCCCTCAAGAGAACACAGAGGAAGCCCTGCTACTGCTGCTGATCAGCGAGTCTATGGTAAGGGTGTCCGGAATGTCACTTGTGTTCATCAGGAGCATTTTACCTCGTACGACCGAGCCATGCCGGGGCCTTGCCGAGCCAGCAAAGCGTGGCAGAGGAGGGTGCCAGGTTGTTTTTCCACCGCATAACCTGAGCCGTGCTGCGAACCTGAATACATATTTTATTCAATGAAAATGATTCGCCTTACACCTGACGCTACTTGGCCCCCGAGCCAGCTTCAGATGTCATTTTGTGAGGTCGGAGTTTGACGGTTTAGTTTTCGACTCGGCTCGGCAAATAGCCGGTGGAAAATCACGCGTGCTATGAAGGCCCGGTTTTGGCACGGCTTGGGTATAACAGTGGGACAGGAGTATTGGTTTGCCTGCTTGCTGACATCTCAAAGCACTGTTTGCTTGTACTGCTTGCCATTATCACTCGTCGTCAAACATTAAGATGCATCAGCACTGTCTCCATCACTGCATAAATATTAGCACCTTCCCCTTGATGGCTGATTTGAGCTGTAATTACTTGCCCCGGGTCATGCACGGTGTTTAATTATCAAATAAGAATCACTGTGGTGGATAGCGCATTTACAGTCGAAGGTGCTGACACTGATATTGCGGGTGGGGATAAAGACCACGGATGGGAGACTGATTTGGAATATCAGGTGTTGCAGGAGTTATCTACAAGGTGACCAGGAGATGACGGCAAGGAAAAAACTGTGCCGAGCATTTCGTGTTGCCCCCTTATACGCGTGTGTTTTCTCCGAGTACTGCGCATTCCTTTCTCCTGCCAAAAGAAACTCATTCATGGACTTGACCCAACATCCATACGTAGGACCTTCCTGAAAAAGTGTTGAATCATTGAGGTGTTCCTGGGTAAATAGAGTCCATTATTTTTTATTATGAATGAGGCACCCATTGTGATGTTGATGACGATCTTTGGCAGGCGAATCGCGACGGGGTGCTGAGCCGCACGCCAGAGCACAACAACGACCGGGTGCTGAGTCTGCAGAACGCCACGGTGGTGTACGACCTGCTCACCATCGCCCTCGGCCGACGCGGCCAGTACGACATGCTGGCCGAGGTGAGCGTAGCAATCCCATTGATTCATCGATCATCCATTTTTATTTTTTTACACTCGTGGTCTTCCTCTTCTTCAATCCCCTGGTCTTTCCCGACTTCTGAGGCGTGTCTGCTCATGTGCCATCCTGCCTCATGAGAGTGATTCGTTTTTGATACAGCGCTCGCGGACGATACGCCGCGCGTCTCATCTCAAACATTTCAAAGGGCACCCCCCCCTCCCCGAGTGGTAGCGATCTCTGTGGGCACAAAGTTACTGAGCACCTAGCCTGCAAAACGGGTATTAGTCTGCCGGTAGGTGGCGATGATTGCCATGTGTAATCCCAATTGAATGATTTGAGAGTAGTGTTTGAATTTGGCCGGCACACAATGGCCTACTCTTACGAATGTTGTCAGGGGGATCTATGAAGTCCACTGTGTAGTGGACGGCGTGAAGTATCATCAAGGTGAATACACCTGCCGGTTTCGAACCGTGAACCTCTGCATAAAGCGGCGAACGCGCTCTGACTTTTAGGCCGTGTCATACACGTGACTATTGCATGTGGCTCCTTGAATGCGTTTGTTTCCTGGTAATATGTTAAAAAGCATGTGTCTGGAAACACGTTTACCTTTTGTAACGTTTCTGGACAAATGTCTCCTTGTGAGTGCTGGGCTTCAGAATCAATTTGAATCCCTACACGTGTAACGGGTTGATGTGACCTGTGTTTCCACTTGGGGCGAGGGGGGGGAGCGAGCCTTCACCACACTGTTAGCGCCCTGAGAACGATTGTTTAAGGGCGTTTTATAAATTTTAATTATAAAAAAATTATTATAAAAATGTGAGTAAGTTTTTTTTATTGAATCTCACCTACCAAATCGTGACGAGGGGAGCGAAGTGGTATTCGCCTAAAATAATTGTATTATCACAATGAGAAGGAATGCTGATGCTTTAGAGTTTATTTTTTTTACAAGTGGACGAGATCATGTGTGTTTGCCGAGCTCTGACCACCGGTTCTCAGATTAGCACGGTTGGCTACGTATGGTGCGAAAGAAGTTTAACATACATACAGTACATCGAGACTTTACGTATGATTTGTAAACGTGTGTGTGAGCCGCAACGCTCAGCATGCCCATGTTGTTATATCACCATCGTCGTCAGCTGTAATGCGGAATTCACAAAGCGGATTTCAATGTGCAACCACCAGGATTGTATTCTCTCTGCACACTGCTTTACATCGGAAACATGGTCCTCTTTGCTTTTTGCAAATCCTCCTTTGCATCTTACACTTGAAATGCCATCAAAATATAAACATATCACTGTGATCTTACATTATAATTGGTCAGTCCTCGATATGCTTTTAGAGTCTTCTTCATTCAGACACCATGTGTGTGTTTCTGTAAAACACACTGTGTGAGCTGTGGCAGAGGATCATGGGTAATTATTTAATACACAGGGAAGTATTTTTTGCTATGTTAGAATGTGTTCGTCGTCCGTCAGTCTATGAATTTTCCGGACCAATCTTTAATGCGGTCAAATTTTGTTTAAGCCCGATTACTGAACGAGATGCTTGAGGTTGAAGCCAGTCAAGAGTTTTGCTGTTTCAACAAATGTTGTTTGAAAAGCATGGGTCTGGAACAGGGGTCGGCAAACAAAATAACAACAAGAGACATTTTTTTCGAATTCGGGAAAAAAATTCCATTTTTCAAGAGCCGCAATGCACATTCATGCGAGACGGTGGTCAATAAATGACGTCATGCAGCAGTCCTTAAAGAGCCGCAGGTTGCCGACCCCTGGTCTAGAAGATGCCATAGGCTGACGGACCAAACTAATTGTAAATGGCGAAGTGCGTCTTTGCCTATACAATACAATGTGAATTACGTCTGGAGTCTAACTGTGACAAACGCGTCTGAAGACAATATGGGACCTTTCTTGGCAGCATTAAAATATAACAATTGGTGTTACCCTTTCTGGCAATAAAACAGTTGTGTTAAGATGTTAAAATACCAAACAGAATCCTTATTCAAGGAATCCTGTCTGCATTAACCACACCACTTGTGGTGAACATGCAAAAAAAACATGCTCTGACAACATGTGCGTTGTCTTTGAAACTGATTGGTCCACACCAGAGACAGCTTTCTTTTTGCATGCTCACCACAGGTACGTGTGGTTAATGCAGGCAGGATTCCTTGAATAAGGATTCTGTTTCGTGTTTTAACATCTTGACACAGCTGTTTTATCGCCAGAAATGGTAAAACCTATTGTTATGCATCTGAATATACTTTACAGAAACTCTTAATTCATTATTCTTTACGTATGCAATCATTTTCTAAGTTTGTTTCGAAGGCCTATATGGCCTGCCCTCAATTATTTGAGCATGAAGGAAAATCACTGTTGCTAGAATCCTGAGTTAAAACTGAATGCACTTATGTTTGCCTTCTGATTAGTATTGTGCTTGGACATTGTCATTATTTTATTGTTGCATTTGTGCTATTCCTGTTTTTAACTCTTAGTCTTCACGGCTTCGTAGGTAAATCATTCATGTTGACGATGATCATCTCGGCCCATTGTGTTCATAAAAATATGCGGAGTGAAATGTGTATTAATGTAAGGATTACTTTTTTTCTCTTTTGAATAACGTGACCACGTTTTATACATATATGCAAGCTTTGGTGCACAAGTGGATTTTGAACTTTCGGCATTACGGTGCTTATTATTGGCTGCAGGATTTCACGGTGTTAAGGATTAACTTGAAAGTGCGAAACAATTACCGCACCTGACCTCTGCGTGCTCTTTAATGGATTTGGCGGCATTGCTTTGTGAAATCCCACCCTGTATTATGTGCACACTTTACACTGTGGCAGAAATTCGAATGTATGGCCAAACGTTCACCGACAAAGGGGACATCTGCAATTTGAATACGACAGCATGATTGCTGTCAGTCCACTGAATTCATCACCTATGTGTGTATTAATGCACGCGTGAATACAACTATACGTGCGTTTGTTTATATGGTAGGAAATAATAATGATACATAATACCCTTTTACTCAGGAATGCCTCACTGATTCACAAGATGTGTATTAATAAGGGTCCTGCATTGGGTTATTTAAATACATTCCTGTGGAGGGAGCTGGTAGGAACGTTGGGTTGCTCGGTCAATGGCCAGGCTCAACGGCGGCGTGGTGTATTCCGCAAATATGCCCGACTGTGAGATTGGGCACAAGTCGGCCTGAGTAGGTTAAACGTTGAGATTTATAAGGGCACCACGGGGTGACCAGCCCCTCCCCACCCAGCCCCACCCCTCCCACCCCCCACCCAGCCCCACCCTCCCCACCTAGCCCCACCCTCCCCACCCAGCCCTTCCTCACCCTCCCCACCCAGCCCCTCCCCACCCTCCCCTTCCCATCCAGCCCTTCCCTCCCCACCCAGCCCCTCCCTGCACGACGGATGGACGGACACAATAATCACCTGTGGGCTGGTGTAACCAGGAGGTTCCTACCAGTACCGATTCCATGAATCAGTTTTTGGTATGTTGGATGAAACTGGAGCCCCTGGTTAAAAACTCTCTTGACCTAGTAAGGAGAGAACACTCGACACACCGCACAGATTTAAATATCCATCCCACTACTGCAAGGTCCCGGCCACCACACAGCTAAAGTGTTGTGGGTTTGATCTCCACACCAGCTCAGGTATTTAAGCAAATGCGCAACCTCTAGCCTTGGTTGAACCTAATGAAGCCACCCAAAGAGGCAATGCCTGTTGGAAAAAAACCCAAATATATTGTGAATAATGATTGTGAAGTTGGCCACAGTGCAGCAGCATTGAGGATTGTATCGGATAAAACCAATAAGTTGTCATGATGGCCTCAATGGCATTCAGCCACCAGAGCGAAGCCACGGTAGATGAATTGTGTGCTCCTTTTGGACATTTTATTTGGTCTGCAATCACTTCCGTCCTGAGTAATTATATCAAATACCCATTTGCTTTGGTGCCTCGAGGGGTGTACTGCATGGGAGGCGTGGTACAAATAATAATAAAAAAGAATGAGTTGTGTGAAATAAGGCGCAGTAAAAAAAAGTGTGAGAATCTGCCACCAACATTTCCACACAATGCATTAAGAGTAATATGAATAACTTGAATCCCCTTGTCAGTTCACTGATGGATGAAGCCTTCCCGCATGTCATGTCGGCAATGGCGGTTGCTTTGACTTTACCCAAACATGTTTGGCAATGCGGGTTTGGTATAGAAGGGGGTAGCCAAGATTGACTCGGATATCACCACTTGTGAGCCGTGGGCAGGATAAATATTCAGTTCACCGCGTTTCTGGTGGTTGAGGGCACTGATCACTGCAATCCCCTACTCCCCACCAATGTTTTGAAGCCCACTGTGTGTGTGTTGAATGTTTAGTTAAAGTTTTGTTGCACTCGGGGTGACCATTACTAACGTTAAATATGTGTTACAAGTTGGATGTACACACGTGTCTCAGAGTGTTCTTAACATTCCTCTACATTTCAATCAACACGCAAAAATGCGTCAAAAGCGCACTCCACCTTTGTGCATTATGCAAAAACTTGTCTTAAGTTATTCAGAAATATGTTTCAGTTATGAGGAGCTTCTCCTCATCTATCGAATAAGTGACTTGCTTTGGATGGAAATGTATTTAAATATTCCTCCCTCAAAAGTTTTGCCTGTCCACGCCTGTTTACCCGGTGATGTTGAGCACATCGACAAACGCATCGGTGCGGCTGCCCTCAAACGTGGTGCCGCAGGCTGCCGGAAGGCGGGCAAACGTAACACGAGAGGTGAAGTCCTATTCGTGCCCATGTGCATGTCCTTCGGCGCAGGCCAAAATTGTGGGTAATTTATGAACACAAGGTGAGTTACGGTGTAAAAATAGTCGCGTTATGGTTACTAACGTGATGCAATAATGGCTGACTGATGAGGGAGTGCTGTTTTTGGCGCATATGCCTTGTGGTGATTTGTACACGGCTGTATTTTAGCCTCGTTTTTTGTGTTTTTATGGATAATACATCACTGAAAATTATTTATACTGAACACTTCCTAGCCATGGATAAGAGAAATATAGTAATGCAAGAGTAAAAAAATACTTTTGTGCATTTCAGTTTTCCCTCACACTACTTTGATGGTGTGTTATTCAGGGAAGATGATAATTACGAGGCAGAGATGCTGAGGAAACTAATATTGACTGGGTTGCGCCAGTCAAAAACAACTGTATGGAGAGTGATTAAATGACGTATGTAGTGGCATCTTAAAATAAATATGATGGGTTACAATAATAGTTGGGACAAAAGCTGAAAACTGCGTTTAGTCAAGTCATTGTGTCCACTCTCCCACAAACATTGGAGGGGTGGTTCTGTCCATTGGTTGACCAGAACCAATGGTGGAAATTCCACATTCCTATGCCAGGGGATCAGTCTGAAGATGTCAACCACTTGTGACTAAATGGGCAAAATGTTGATATTCACTTACAGGGATATTATAAACTGCATGCCTGTGATTGTTTCTTGGTTATAACATGAAGGTATATTAATACACATAAACACTGTCTGAGCTACATTTATTATCCCTCCCATCTCATTACACTGATTGAAATCACTTATTGGTAATTGCGATGTTAATGAGTTTGAATATCATAATGCATGCAGCTGTAGTATAGCAATTACCCCAGATGTAATAGCAATGGCATGGTTTTCGTAGGTGGCCAGGTGGTTTTGGGGTAACAGGAACCATGTGAAAGCCCTGAGCTGCTGCAATTTATTGAGTTGTGTGAAATGTATAGTTCAAAGTGTCTTATTGATGTACGTTGAATTATGGGGGATTAAAATAATATTCTAATTTACTGACTGGCGTCTGCTTCGAGGGCACGAAGATTTTACCACCAAATGTATGTGATGAATTGTTGCGATTCAGGGGTTGTGTTTTAGATTCAAGGATCGATTGATTTTTTTTAACATTGTGGTGAATGGTAGGACCTCTCGTGGCTGCAAGGGAGACCCATACCGATTCCATATAACACGTAAGAATAAAACGCATAGATTGTTACGGATGTACATTGAGGCACGAACTCAGAGGATCGATATTAACTCATGAATCGATGCATTGGAACTCCCCGACCGTTTTACTCCGTAAAATAAATTAGATCCTTTGTTTAGAAGCCCATGACCTGATGCGGCATGGGGGAGCCCTTCATCCAGCAGTGGATTGAGAGAGGGCTGAAGGTGATTATGTATGAATGTAGAGCGTGAGATGTGTCACGTCAGATGTGTCACGTGAGATGTGTCACGTGAGATGTGTCACGGCGCTGGTTTCGTGTCGCCCACAGTGCCTGGAGCGAGCCATGAAGTTTGCCTTCGAGGAGTTCCACCTTTGGTACCAGTTTGCTCTGTCACTGGCTGCTGCTGGCAAGGTGAGCACACGTCACCCACCCAGTGACTCATTCACTTACTCACACGTCACCCTCCCAGTGACTCATTCACTTTCGTCGTCACCCACCCAGTGACTCATTCACTTACTCACGTCATCCTCCCCGTCACTCATTCACTTACTCATTCACGTACTTAACTTTGTCCATGTCCATCTTACTGAGTGATGACTGCTGTATCTTCGATGACCAAAATTCCCAACCCAAAAGATAATTTATATTTTATGTTGAACCCGTGCCTCAGCCTAGTCAGGAACTCTGTCCATATTTGTTTTTTTTTCCATATCTTACGTTTTGTTTTATCTGACATGAATATTGGTATAAACAACAACAGCACCATTACATTTATAAATCTCTTAACAGTCTCACTGCAATATGTAGTAACTCTAAAACAAGATAAAATTAACAAATATGAATACACCTCATTGGTGATTAATTAAATGTGATGAAATCCCTATTGAACAGATGTCTTCAGGCATTATTTAAAATTTGGCAATGCATCGGCGCAGATGCTACTGAGAGGTAAGGAGTTCTAAACATTAGCAGCTGATGATGAAAAGTGTCTATCCCGTGGTGTTAATCGTCAGTTATCTTGTAAATGGAGTAAAGCGAATGGAGTTGTTTACTTCATTCACATGACATTCAAAAATGGTAGTTCTTACTTGCTAAATATTAATATTTTTCTCAATCCATATCTGTAAGAGGGCCTCCTCCATGCTATGCGGGTCGTGGGAGTTATTTGACAATGTTTCACCGCAGTGGCCAGTGCGGATTGGTGAAGATGGCCAGCGTAGACGTGAGAGCGTTGAAGTGCGGTGCGAGGATGATGTTTTCTCCACTCCCCGCCGCTGCTGCCACCAAATGAACCTCATGGCGGGACCTCGGGATCCCGAATAAACGGAAGTCAAACTCGTAATTTATTTATTTTTGGCAACTCCGTCCCACCGCGCACATCAACGCCGCGACCCACCTGGCGCGGATCGTTCCGTTGTCGTGTCATGTCCAAGCGCAGCAGCGAGGACGAATGCGCAGAAGAGCTGAACAAGCGAATGCGCTCATTGCTCGGGTACGGGCAGGATCATAAGTCTTATCCAAAGCTGCTCAAACTGCCTACACAACTTAAGTCCTTTGTCATAACGTTATGCATAATACACAGTGAAACTGCTCTCTTATCTTCATTATTATTTGTGACCTACCAATGTCTGCAGCCAGGCTCAATCGATGACGATCCTATTACCTGCAGATATTTAACAGATGAGATGCGTTGCACCGTTAATTCCTCTTGTTTGATAATACTTCTCTTGCCCGTATGCATCTGTGCGGATAGGTGTTTTTTTTATTTGCGGTTAAGCCATAGTCCCCACATACCGCTCGTATCAGTGCGGAGAAGAGGAGCGGCGACCCACTACTCTGTAGAATAACATTGGTGTAAACGGTTGTTACAATATGAACAGCGCATTGAAAACACGTACTATTTTATGTACTACATTTTGATTTAAAGCTTTCGTGACTGCAGGGATTCATATTCTTGGTTTTTTCGGTAAAGTCACGTAGACCGCCACTTTTTCAAATTTTCTTGCTGTGGATTTCACACCTGATGACGATTGCTTGTGTTGCAGTCGAAACGTTGTGAGAATTTTTATTGTTTTACATTTTTATTATTTTATTATTTCCCTTCTACGTGACTTCACCGAAAGAACCAAGAATATTTTATGTACTGTTTACAGAGTGTGTTCACAAATCCACACTGAGAAACACGTTGATTGATAGAGGGGTGTAAATTATTTTTTCGATAGTGTATTTAAATAGAGGTACTGCAGGTAAGTAGTTTTCAGTTTTAAAGGCATAGTTTAACAAGACAACACTTACCACCATTCTTCAAACCCATCGGTGAAAAAGAGCAAAGTTTTTTTTTACGTTATAATGTCATGTATATGCGAGAGCTGGGGGCTTATGGGACCCCGGGGTCCCGCCATAAGGTTCATATAGCCTGCCGCTTTCTCGGTGTATTCTTCTTCTCTCGTGTGGCCACAGTGGAAACCAACAGTTTTTGAAACATGTCAGAGTGAAATGCTAAGTTTTTTTCCACCAATACAAGGAGGCAGTTGACTCTATGGGATTGCAGCAACTCCGCCAGGATGTTGCATGGATGGCGCATTCATCGATGATGCGTTTTATGGGTTGGACTCCACAGCAGTCGCAGTTCAGCGATTCTTTGATCTTCCATTTGTGGAAGGTGTACACGCAACTTCCACGTTGCGTCCCCCAGCGTGGTTTCGCAAAGAGAGAGAGGAGCCCGGTTCTTTCCACAGTCGGGTCTGGGATAAGGTTCGTCCAGCGAGTGCCGATGTCGTTATTTCTGGCTGCTAGAGTGGAGGCACGCATCCAGACAGGTTTCCTGGATTTCAGCCGATGGAGTAGGGCTTCTTGTTGTAGGCCTTGTTGGAGCAGGGAGAGACTTAGATGTCCATAATCTCGTGGTAGTCCCCGGTTATTGCGACATCACGTTGGATGTTGGCTGGGGCGATGTTCGCCATTGGACTTCAGCGCGGTGCTGCTGATGATACCTAACAATGTATGTTGAACGGAGGTGCGGGGAAGGACAACAAACTAAACACAATAAAGCGGTTCTAAAGAAATGTGTTTGCAATGTAGATTTAAAAGTGACAGGTCCAGCGGCTTGGAAAGAAGAGCATTCCAGACGGCTGCAGAAACGCATCTGAAAGCGCACAATGCAGTGACCGTTTTTGTTCGATGTGCGGTGTCGATTTTGTGGCATCGACGAGGTTTGCGTGAGAGATGGCACTCCACATTGTGTATTAATAGTAAATGATCGTTTCCTTTCCATCACCACCACCATCATCACACCAGCGTACGTTATTGCACCGCACATCACAGTGCATCATCACACATCGCTATCGTCGGACCACGTGAGGCCGCCGGCGGCGGTGAGGTATTCTTCCGCAACATAGGCCCGGGTGAAAATGTTTAGCATGATAATGCGGACTCTTGAGTGCTCTCAAGTGTTGTTTAATAATTTATTTACGTTAAAGACTGCGGCGGGCTCGTGCAACATCCGAGTTATTGACGTGCTTCTCCAGTGAAAATATGCACGCCCGCATCTTTGCAACAACAATCCCACGCTGTTGGCAGCATAAACATGTCAGTAAAAGTGTAACGAAGTATAATTCATCGACCGCAGGCTGTTTTCGAGGAAATGTCAACATTTACATCTATCACAGTTTTTTTCCTTCTTCTTCCTGCGTCCTTCCCCAGCGCAAATGCGGATGAATTATTTAACAGCCAAATGCATGCCCAGCTCTCACCGTTTGGGTGGGACATGCGGCTGTGTTTTTATTTGTCTCGGCAGTGCCTCGTGCATTCTGGCCACGGTGCCGTTTAACCCAATGCACTTGCACCTTGTCTTACAAAAAAAGGTGCGTGTGTGCACGCGCGTGCTTCCTCGCGCACACGCACGCGCCCGCATGCCTGCCCACCCACCCACCCGCCTGCCTGCCCATCCACCCGCCCGCCTGCCCATCCACCCACCCATCCGCCTGCACGCCTGTCCACCCGCCTGCCTGCGCACCCGCCTGCCCGCCAGTGCGCCAGCGCGCGCGTGCGCACACATCCGGAGAGGCAATTATGCGCGGCGTCTCGCCTGTGCGGGGCTGATTGGCGCTGTACCCATGCCTCTCCCATTGGCCAAATTTTCCGCTCTCCGAGCTCACCATGTGACCAGTCCTGTGAGGCCACAGCTGCACTGCAGTAACTCTCCCTGCTCTGGCGGCAGCTGATGCGTCTCCCACGCCCTCCCTCTCGCTGTGATGCCCCCCCCCACCCGCCATCTGAAAGCCGCATCTCCCGCATCTCCCGCCCCGGCTCTCCCTGTGACACCAGCTTTCACAATTCCACCCAATTTTCACCCTGCGTCTCTCGCCGTTCACACTCCCTTGTACCCCAAGCCTCTCATTCGCGTTACCACCCTCAAATTGGCTGCTGTTTTGTATCTACTTGTAAGCGTCGTGTCCTGGGATGTGTGTCCTGGGAAGTCCTTGTTTGATTTTCAACAGCAACATTGAATTCCATGTGGTTGTTCTATTTTTGCAACGAGTAATTTTAAACCTGCGTATAGCATGTGTGTACCTATTGCCATCGATAATGGTGCAAAGCGTAAGCATTTGTACCCGCTTGGAAATGTTTTTTTGTCATACAGAAACATCACGTGTTTAAGGGCATTTGATAAACCCGCCCCTTCACTGTAGAGAATTCCCTACATTCTCAGCGCAGGACAAATTCACCGAACAGCCGCATAAACCATCCACTGCCCCCCACCGCCACGGCCACCGCAGGGAGGCTGTGACGGAGCATACTGTCGCTGCCTTAAGAGTTCCCCGGGCCCTCTTGCCACCGCGCATTAGCGTCAGCACATGGTGAGCGCATGCCGCTGTAGGATTAGCGGCTCCGTGGTGTTCTCGTGCCTGGCCTTTTGGAGACGCATGTACAACCGAGTCGCAGCGAGTGCAATGAAACGACATTTCCGCTCCGCCCTTCCGTTTGCGTGTATTTAAATAGACGAATAAATAAAGCAACCGCAGGACGTTCGAAATTAAATGATGCGCCATAATTGCAAGCGGAGATTGGAGTAGAGGCCTTTGGTTTGACAGCTCCGTTGGGTCACGAGCATTTTGATTAGTTCACACCGCCTCTTTGGACGCCAGATTCGTGTCTGAGCTCGACTTGTGGCTTCGATCGTTTACTTCAAACCGACCTCGTTTCATGAATGGTAGCACTTCACGTTTATAAAACGCTGTGCTATTGACTCATGAAGATTTTATTTTGGTTAATAATTCATTTTTTATTTCGGGCAGCTTGAAGGTTGAGCAAAAATTTCCACTCTGCATGGGTGGTAACTTTTTGTTGCCAGCCCCTTGCCATGTCCTTTCCGTAAGCGCCCGGTAAGCTCGTGCGCTCACTCCGAAGCTGTATTGTAATTAGCCCACGTAAGCGCGCGGCCGTAAATCGTGCTGAATGAAAAATAGGAACTGCATTCTGAAGGCGGAACATTCCAGAAAAATACAATGGGCTCGACGCAGGGCACGAACCGGTTAATTAAAAGCTGTTGAGTAGCTCTTTCGCAGACAGCTAATGTTCATTCTTAAATTAAAGTGCGCTCACCAACAACGAGACGGCGCTATAGATAGAACTAAGCGTGGTCACGGAGGTTTATTTGCCCAACATGTGTTTAACAAAAAAGTTTAAACCACAAAAAAATTCACCCTCCATACTTGGGCGTCCTCGCTGTGTGAGGAACGCTCGGCTAAACTGTGCACGTGTTATGCAACTCTGTCGATTCAGTACACGGCATGAGTCACGGGAAGAGAAATGTGCTGGCCGTGTAAGGTCTTGTCATTTATTCACGATGACGACGTAGATGATAATATTAATAACAGTAATGACGAAACGAGAAGCATTGATTTATTAAAATTCTCGTCTGTTGATCACAGCGCATGATAAATGAGCCCCAAAATGCATTATTCACTGTCTCTAGAATAAATCGGAGCTGCTGTGGCTTAATGGTTCGCACACTGGACATGCAATCCAGAGGTCACCGGTTAGATTCCATATTCGGCCCTCCAGTTGAGACAATGGCAATGTTTCTGTCCACCCAGCGGAATAAATGGGTCGGCTGCAGTCAGTGGACCCCAGCGAGTCACGTGTGATGGACTAAATTGTGGGTTCTCCCACCCCTCCCAAGTTCTCTGGCCAACGTGGTAGAGTGCCACACAGCCACTAGTGGAGGCCCTTCTGCCAGCACTGGCATGAACAAGGAATTGCAGGGCCGCAGCTTTGCCTTTTATAGAATTGCCAACGTCAGCGTAGATAAAGTGACTTGGTCTGATCCAGGGATCATGTCGGGGTTGGTGGATCAGAACTGATTTTTGTGTTTTGTTTGTTTTCCTTACCCCACTCCTCCGATGAGCATGGTTGGCTACGTACAGTGCAAAAGAAGTTCAATGTACATGTCAAGATAGAGTACAATTGACATTTATATAGCATCCAACTGCAGATGCATTTCAAGACTGAGATCGTTGTGTAAGTGAGATGCCTGCTTCTTGTGTTACTAGGTTAGCATAAGCAAGCATGTTTTTGATGTATTTGTAGAGTGGGAATTTTACTTTGGCTCTCTGGGGAGTCTGGTTGCCTACCACATGAAAAAAATGTTTTTCTCAAAAAGGCAATGGTCGAACATCAAAAGCAGGGTCTGTGAACATTTACGTTGTAAACAGATGAACTGATATTGTTATTAAGTTATAATTAATGACAAGAACAGTTTACAGCCCTTGATCAAACCACTGCTCGATGAAGGCCTCCCCTTGCCATATTGTTTTTGTTGTGGCGTTTTGACGATACTTCGCCACGCGAGTCAGTGCGATTGGTTGCCAGGGCTGGTTTAGAATATCATTCTTCGCTGTTGTTAGTCGTGGCCAGTAATCGAACTCGGTTAGTCGCATTCACCACTTTGTACACAGGACCACATTACCACCCCTGCCATTAAGTAAATCACAAAACTACAACATCTAAACAGGCCCTGTGGCGGCAAATTAACGATTGGTTCTACACCAACAGCGCTCTTTCCCCCCCGCCACATTAAAAATCTGCATCAATGTGAATAACTTACGTAGGAGGAATTAATGGAACAAAATTACGAGGGAATTAATGATCTAGTGACCAAAACCTTGGCTCACGCTTTGCGTTCGATCGGTCTGCATGCAGGTGGTGCAGGGCTTTTGTGCGAGCAAGCTGTTGCGTAATTTTCAGTACCCCCCCCCACCAACCCCGCCCCTCCCCCCCTTGAAAGTTACACGTATTGTCATAAAGTCTCTGAAAATGATTACTGTCTGGAATTTAATTAATCTCGGGGTTTAATGGCTGCTCGAAAAAATGTAAGCTGCTTAATGGCATACGATGGGTGGGTGGGGGTGTGGGCGCAGGAGAGGATGTTGCAGGTGGTGGGGGGTTGGGGCAGTGCAGGAAAGTTGTACGATAATCCTCATTGTATTGGCAGGCGCTTTGAAGGATCCTTGGGCAGTCTGGCAATACATTAAGGGATTGTGCTGTGAGTGGTCTTTGCACGCCAGCCTGCTCAGTGGCCGTATTACACGTGAGCTGCACTTTAAGCACTGCTGGCTGATGCCCCCTGGCCCCCACCTGTGTCACGTGGTGGCTCGCTGATGCCCCCTGGCCCCCACCTGTGTCACGTGGTGGCTCGCTGATGCCCCCTGGCCCCCACCTGTGTCACGTGGCGGCTCGCTGATGCCCCCTGGCCCCCACCTGTGTGCAATGGCAGTTGGCTGATGCCCCCTGGCCCCCACCTGTGTCACGTGGCAGCTCGCTGATGCCCCCTGGCCCCCAACTGTGTCACGTGGCAGCTCGCTGATGCCCCCTGGCCCCCAACTGTGTCACGTGGTGGCTCGCTGATGCCCCCTGGCCTCCACCTGTGTGCAGTGGCAGTTGGCTGATGCCCCTGGCCCCCACCTGTGTCACGTGGTGGCTTGCTGATGCCCCTGGCCCCCACCTGTGTCACGTGGTGGCTCGCTGATGCCCCTGGCCCCCACCTGTGTGAAGTGGCAGTTGGCTGATGCCCCCTGGCCCCCACCTGTGTGCAGTGGCGGCTCGCTGATGCCCCCTGCCCCCCCTGTGTGACCTGGCGGCTCGCAAGGTTGCCAATCGCTTCATTGTCGTTAGGGCGGTGACTCTCACTGCTGCGTTCGCCTTGCGACGTAGGCCGGGAGCCTTGCCGCGGGTGCCCGTTAATGAGAGCGGCTTTGTGTCTACGATCCATTACCCTTGCTGCTCCTGAGCGTGCGTTTGGTGTCTTTGGTTCTGTTGTTATTGTTGTCATTCCTCTTATTACTTCTGTCACGTGTGGATTGTTGTCACGCCACATTATGCATTGCCCAAGTAAATAACGTGAATGTAATTTGAGTCATTGACAGACGAAATTGAAAAAAGCTGGAAAGTACACAAAGGATCACTGAGAGGTGCATGCTTACGCCGAGAGAAAGACGAACGCGTGGATCATCGGACAAGTGTAGAGGCATCGTATTGACTCAATATAAAAATAGGTGGGCTTGAGCAGGACGTGACTGATCGGAGTGGACTATGGATGAATGAGGCTGCTGATGGAATGGTAGCCAAAGGAGAGAACACGCCCAAGAGGCATGCCCATCGCAGAGTTGGAACACATCTCATCACCATGTTTGTGGTGAACGTCCTCTTGGGGGCTTTCCCTTCTTTGGCTGTTACTCAGCAGCTGTTCTGAGTGGCGTGTCCGGCCGAAGCCCACTTATGTTTATTCGCAGTCAGAAATGTCTTTCACCTGCGTACGCTAATTGATTTCAATGTAATTTGAATGAAAGGTAAATAATACATTCACAAATGGCCAAGAATCGATGCACATATGAGGAGTGCAGAAATCTATTTAACCGCTGCATCGTTACGAGCCTGCCTTTAATCGCACGGTCACGCATTACATATACTGCAGCGCCACGTGTTGCATTATGCATCGCCGCGGGTGTGTGTTGTGGGCTCGCACGCTGACCCAGTGCAGGCTGCACAGGCAGATGTGCTTCCTCGCATTCTCTTCATGCGTAGCTGCAAGCTGGTCATAGCGCGATGCTGGATATTGTTACAGGTGGCACGAGCTGGTCATCGCGCGATGCTGGACATTGTTACAGGTGGCACAAGCCGGTCATAGTGCGACACTGGACATTGTTACAGGTGGCACGAGCTGGTCATAGCGTGACACTAGACATCGCTGCAGGCAGCTGCTGGAGTTGAACTTGAAGCGCCGCGTTGTTGCTATGCGAGCTCACGTGCTCGAATTCTGGAGGAGGGGATTTGCACACCGTATCTCTCCGCTTCGAGCGCTTTGTCTCGCGAGAAGTAGGCGCGTGCAAGCATGCCGCGTGCAAGCCCTCGCTCTGGTGGAGCCCTGTGCAGTCGAGCGGCTGTGGACAATCCCTGACCCGACTGCAAGAGAGGCATCACCAGCCTGTGATGTACATACAGAACTGTGCCTTGAATTGTGCAGTTTAATAATGATAACAGTGATCACGGTTTGTTTTTCGATCGAGCACCATTCACGCCAGGGCGTATCGGAGGGCTTTACGTCACACGTTCTTGTGAGCGCAAGGTTACCTCGTACCTGGCCTGAAAACGGGCATTTGACAGCCAGCAGGGGGAGATGATGAGTGCTCTGTGTGTGATCCCAATTGAGTAGCTTTGAGAAATTCACAGCCTTTTGTCCGCTGCTGGACAAAGTTCACCTACGTCCCATGTTGGCGATGGAGGTCGTTCGACTTGTACTTCACCACACTGGTCAGTGCCGATTGATGAAGGAAGGGGCCGAGGACTTCTTCATGTATCACTCGCCACTGATGTTGGCCAGAGCCGAGAATCGAACGTACCGCTGGGTTCGGAGTGCAGTACTCCGGCTATCATCAGAATTATACCTGAAGACTGCTGCTTGCGTTGTAGCCGAAACGTCGTGAGAATTATTTCATTTTATTATGTTTTATTTTTATTATTTTATTACTTCCCTTCTACGTGACTTTACCGAAAGAACCAAGAAGAATAACAATACATTTTCATTTTTGTAATCATATATTTCTACCAGGCCGTTTTTTTTTCAATCAAGCTGCACTGTCAGTGAGCGCATGCCTTGTTATATATATTAAAATATATATTATTCGTGAAGTGGATATATATAGATTCTGAGTCGTTTTATTTTTAGTAGGCACGTGATGATTCACCCTCTCCTGGGATTCAATGAATTATCACGATTTCGGGTCACAATCTGATTCAAGAATGTGTTTTTTTTATTGGTATCGTTTATTGTTGCTTCATTGCCTCCGCTCGAGTCTGCGTTGCACCGGTACTTAACGTGTCCGCACTGTTTGTCTGGGTCTTGTCTCACTGGTTCTCTTCTCTCGTTACATCTAATTGGTATCGTCTCGTCTTTTCTGCGTCTATTTCTAACCAATATTCTCGAGAGGATTATAATTGAATGCAAGTTTTAGAAATTGAAAGCGATCGTTCCTACACACACAGTTCCATGCAGGTATCCTTAAGGCAATGATCAGTCTTGATTTGAAGCTTTCGTGACTGCAGGAATTCATACTCTTTGGTTCTTTCGGTAAAGTCACGTCGGCAGAATTTTTATTATTATTTATTTTTCTATCTCCGTGACTTTACCGAAAGATCCAAAGATCTGATCAATGATCAGTGTTAATAGAATAACTATTACAAGCCTCTACATTCCAGTTTTAAAGTGTACATCTGTATGCATACACACGTATATTAGCTAGGAGCGGTGGTGCAGTGGTGAGTGCACCACCCCCCCCAACCTCTCCCACACTACAAACCCAGCTGCCAGAGTTTGATTCCCGGACACTGTAAACCTTTTCCCATTCCAAGACGTCTGCAAGTTGCAGGGTGGGTGTCCCGTTCACCGCTGAGTTTCGGAACGCACAAGCAGTTATCATTAATTTTATTTAGAGAGGCATACCGCCGTCGTTTTTAAAGACATCACACTCACCACAGAGAACTGTAGCGACACGACCGCACTCAGATGATAGCTGACGCCAAACTGTGCCGCACGCCCTCCTGCATGGCCTTGTGGGAGCCTCGGTACATCTTCTGACCTCAAGACATACCGATATAGTTATTTTTTTCGTTTTTCCTTCTGTTCACTGCTGAATCCGATGACGTACGTGTACGTCATCGGAATGGGAAAGGGATAATATTAGTGACGAGTGATATCGGAACCAGTCCATCCCCACCTAATCCCGCCCCTTCTTCACCATCGCACATTGACCTGCATAGTGAAGTATGGTCAAACAACTACCCCGTGCCCGACATGACTAGATGTCTTTCATCCAACAGCACGTTGACAAAGGGTTGAAATTAAACAGATATTTACATTATGAAATGGGGCATGTGAACTTGCGCATTTCCACTACTGAAAAACAAGCCATCCTTCCAAAGATAGCCAAGAGGTCTCTAATCCCTTCGGCTTTCACTTCCAATTGCCTGAGCACTGAAGGGTTCACTTGGTGTCTATGACAGAGTTCGCATCATGGCAAACATTAGTCTCAAGCAGGCTATTAGCAGGAGGACATGCAGCCACCAGAGTCCGGCTTTTGATTTATGGCAGCATTACAGACCCGGTGGACTTTTATTGTTCAATAACTTCCCAGCAGTGAAAGAATCTGATGGTCCACTAGGTGGTAGGTAGGTGGGGGGGATATAAAAAAAATCCCACATGTCTGGCATGGAGCTGTTCACCTGGGCATGGTTAAGTGTTACAAGCGTTTAAATAATGCCATCAGCATGTGCATTACATCATGTTTAAAGAGCGAGTAAAATTCTTGTGCGGGAGTAATTTGTGTCTGGGAGGCGATTTTTTTTGTTTATTTTGTTTTCTTTTTTTGCTGGCAGTTACAACAGTTTGTTGGGGAGGTTGTGCTGGCTTTTAGCAGTGCTCATATCCTCACTGCCGCAGGCTCTGTAGGATGGACATGTGCGTTTGCGTAGCTCGTGGTATCCGAATCTCTCAATTAGGACTTTCGGATGTCGGGAAAATGCCTGAGGGTCACCGCAGGGGCATAACAGTGGTCTGTTTGCACAGCCCAAGTTTCATCCCTGGGGGCGCAGTTTGAAGAGTTACTGAGCTAATGTTGAGAGTTTAGCAAAGGGCAATTATAAGAATAAAGTAACAAAAATAAGAAAAGTAGTAGAAACCAGTTGAATTTTACGTTCAAATTGTTTGCGCACTCATCGTATCGTCATCAAGCAAGTTTTTCTACAGTTGTAAGATAATACGGGGAAGTTTTAATGTTGTAATTGCGATAATAGGCGACCTGTTTGTGTGCGTGAATTGTAAGCTTGGAAGAGACTTGCAATTAAATCTTGACTTAAAGTTTTCGTGACTGCAGGAATTCATATTCTTCATTTTATTTTAACCTATCTACGTGACTTTACCGAAAGACCCGAAGAAGACTTGCAATTGTTCACTGTTGGTGGAACAATGCATCGAGGCATCGATTAATATCGATTCACAAGTTTCATGATGCATGCATATCTGTGTTTGTTATTCGCATGTTCATTTACAAGGGTTCATGTCTTGAGACATTGTGAAAGGTGCCTAAGACATGGACATTATTATTATTATATTATTGCTGCAGCAACCTCCCCTGCTACTCTCGTGTTGCATTTTAATACATGTGTACACTTACAGCCCTTTTTGTCATTTCACTGCTGGATGAGGGCCTACCCACACCGTGAGGGTCTTGGGGTTTATTTCGCCACGCTTCACCGCGCTGGTCAATCTGACGGTTGGTGAAAGTGAGGAGCTTAGATTAGCACGGTCGGCTACGTACGGTGCGAAATAAGTTCAACGTACGTACTTACATGGTACAAAGTTCGATGTTATTGCACCGCTGTCTGCTGCCCCACCACGGAGCCACACAGCGTATATATTTGTGTACATGGGAGTAATCAGCTGTTTTTTTTCCTGGATTTTTTTGTTTGCTCATAGTCACTTTAAGATGTTTTCTTGTTCATGTTTTTGTTTTTTGTTTGTTGCGGTTGCACCCGATTCAAGAGTCGAATGGCTCACAGGGCTATACCTAATAAATAAACTTGAAACTTGAAATCATATTCTCCAGATTGTAAGACACTCCGGAAAGTAAGACGCATCCCAAAATTGTGCTCGGTATCAATAAAAGTTTTTCAATTCTGGTCACACACACACAAACAGACCAAAGACAAAGACCCCCCCCTATAGCCTTATTGGGGCAAGTGCTGTTAGAAAGCACCTACCACATCACGTGCCGCCCATTTGCTTACGAGATGCTTCCGTTTGCTCTAGACTACACAGGGGGAAAAGTGCGTCTTACAATTTGCACAATACGGAATTTGTTGTAGCTGCTTTGACCTAATGATTCCCCAACACAGCAGTGACTGCAGTGCCCCCCAAAGCTGTGTGTGTATGGCATGGGTGGGCGGTGGAGGAGGGCGGGGGGTGCGAGACAGCGGGCGGGTGACCCTGTGCGTGTTCTGCGTGTTCCAGTCTGCCCGGGCGGTGAAGGTGCTCAAGGAATGCATGAAGCTGTCGCCGGAGGAGCCCAGCATCCCGCTGATGGCTGCAAAGCTGTGCATGGGCCCTCTGCACTGGGTAAGTTCGCATCGAGCGCAGGTGTCCCCGCGCCCCCCCCCAATCTTCCTGCGTCATTTACGTGGAGCCACGCCGCGAGGGATTCATGAATGCGGCGACCAGGTGGGGCCCGGTGGCTTGGGGTTCACGGAGACTGCACCGGCGTCGCTGAGAATCGTGGGTTTTAATCATGGGCAGCTGCCCATTATTAAGTTGGGTTCTCAAGTGTCGTCTGTGAGTTGATGGCCTCAGCCCGGTCAGCAGTGACTGCACACGAAAGCAATGTTTGAATTAGTTTCGTCACTTGATTTTTGGAGAAAAAAATTCAGGGGCCGAATGGAAAAAAAAAGAAATGTTTGTTTGACAGCTGTGAAACAAAACATATCGATATCGAGACAAGTGGGAGAGTGAAGTGCCCCTGGTGTGTGCATAAGAGATCACTTGAAGGGATCTCAGACTTAGTTCTGTGATGCATCATTCTGACGGTTGCTCACTATCCAGAGGTGATGTCACTCTTGAAAATGACGCTGCTGGTCTCTTGGGTTTTCATCTCGTTG
The DNA here is from genome assembly GCF_964198595.1 of Lampetra fluviatilis. Classification (NCBI taxonomy): domain Eukaryota; kingdom Metazoa; phylum Chordata; class Hyperoartia; order Petromyzontiformes; family Petromyzontidae; genus Lampetra; species Lampetra fluviatilis. The sequence continues at coordinate 3,887,958 of NC_136292.1, forward strand.
AACAAATAATCTCGATTTGATGAATGGATACTTCATTGGAACCTCATTTGCCAGTAAAAAATATGATAATTGATTTTTTACCCTTTTATCTGGCAACAAAACTGACACCTTTTGCGCCTTTTGGCGTCATCTGGTCCAACACCATGTGAGACTAGGCTCTAAGTAAAGCTCTCTCGGGTGTGGACCAATCAACTTCAAGGACAGTGCACATTATCAAAGTTATGTTTTTTGTTTGCATTATGACTGCAGGTATTGTGGTCTATGCAAACATGACTCCTTGTAAAAAAGGTGTCAGTTTTGTTGCCAGATGAATGGATACTTCTTTATCACATGACTTGACACCAATGGTAAAATTGAATAAAATTGTAAAACAAGTCACAGTTATTTCCTGCTCAAATGACCATTGAGGGGTGGTGCTTACGCCCAGTTAACAGCTCTGAGTCGGTGGTGGAAATTCATAATTCCTATGACGAACAACCACTGTCAACCTCGGACCAGGATTTGAACTCGCATCCTTCCAATTGCGGGCTGCTTGCTCTCCTGTTGAGCCACCCGGCCAGATCGAAAATAAAATTGGAGGACAAAAAACGAAAACCATCTGAATTGATCCAACAGCATTGCACGGCCACTTCTCCACAGTGTCCATTTGGAGGCCACTGACAAATAGAGCAATAGGTTCCGTGTCAATTGTGCCCTACTCATTGTGGCCATGGCTTATGTCATTGCAGGAATGGTTCAGTCAAATCCTTTTGAGTTTGAGTTAATTTAATTTGTTGTGTGGATGGTCCCGTTTAGCCAGTCGCCCGGCTATTTTACAAGGGAGATCTGTGGTGCCGTGAGCACAGGAGCAACAAAAACAGGAGAGAAAAAACATCGACGTTACAGAGAACGAGTACGCGGCCCTTAAGGAATATTGCACAACTTGCAAACGAGGGAGCGGTTGTGTCAGCAGAGCTGGAGTTTACAGCTTCAACAGCACTCCCGAGTGCGAAATGTTTCATAAAGGTCATGTTCTTCAGGGAATATGCAAATCGTGTTACATTTTGGACCTCATTAAAGAAATATATATTAACCTACGGTCATGTCCAGCACTAGAATGCCAATGTTACGCAAGTGATTCTGTGATGCCCGCTGGCCATGCTACATAATTTGCCGTGGCGTCTACTGGCATAGATGTCCTCATTTGAAGACTCCCTTGAATTCAAAATGCATTTTGGTTTTCATGCCTTGCGCGTGTTAGTGGGCACACGTGGTCGTTGTAAACGGATACAGGGTAACGCTCCTTCATGGTGAGTCGGGAGCCTTTTCTCTCTCGCATGGATGGCACGCTGGACCAGCGATCCACAGAGGTCGCCGGTTCAATGTGAACTCGTGGCGTGGCAGCGAAAACAGTGGATAGGTTTCTTAAATGTCTGCCCACCCAGCAGTATAAATGGGTAGACCACAGACAATCGATCGGCAGATCGCGTGTGGTGGGGTAAAGTGTGCTTACGCCCATCTCTTGCAAGGTGTCTGTCTGGTCATCGTTGGAAGAGTTGGGCAGAATTACCCTTGAGAGAGGGGCTGCCTTAAGCTTGCTCGAGTGGAGGAACTTTCGCCAGCAGGATCTTGAGCAGGCCACTGCGAGGCTGCACCTTTGCCTCTTACCTTTGAGATGAGTGGACGTGCGTCGTATTTGCATGGCAAGCACGACCGTCGTGCGGTCCGGTTGATGGAAAATAAAAAGCTATAAAAAACGCTCATGTTTTATAATGTACACTTGCATAACGGTTGTAAATAATTAACAAATTGGTTATAGTGGAAAGTGTGCTAATTTACTGCATGTGTTGCAGCCACATTTTATTTGTCAAAGAATAAGAGCCACTTCACGGTCTGTGGAGTCCCTCTTAAATTTTTACTGTCATTGCTTACAATCTACATGCAGCGTGACTATAAGATGATTCAGCAACTGGTTTTACTTTGCGACCGATTGTGAACAGAGTTCCATGTTTTTATCCTATCACTGCGTAAAGAGGCATGCACATATCTTATCTTCATGTTGCCTTTAAGGCTTAATACTGAACGTCAAGCCACACAGTTTGGCAACCGTGGGCCTAAACAGTTTTTGCAGCTGTGAGACCCAGGATAATTTTTGCAAGTCAGACTCATCTTGGTCTATTGAGTTCTCATCTGGTTATGCGAAATAAACGAGACCCAACCGGCTTTTACCTGTCATTATTCAAGTAGCCCAGAAAACAAGAAATGTTTAATAAATACACCATGTCGTAATGCACCCAGCGAGGTATGGAGTGGTGGTGTTGTGATGTCGGTGTGTAAGATACATCAAAGGTCGGTTTTTGTACCATCTGCCTGTTTGCCAAGCACTTTGTTTATTTTGACCATAAAAATACCAATAATAGGGTTTTCCATGTCCACCATTCTCCCTCTTTTATTTAAAAATTTCATAGGACAGATATTTATTGACTGTTCTAAAACTAGAATGTTTGAAATGTGACTTTAGCGCTTCCTGTGTGTTTTGCTTTTTATTTTCCTCATTTTGTGGTTATTGGGGTTTTTCCAGTACGTCCACCGCTCTTTTATGAGGTTCATCCGGCAGCATTCTCTCTCGGAGGCGACAATGACTTTGTATCAGGGTAATGAGAGAACTTGTCCTGAGTCCTTACAGTCTTCAGGCCGCGAGGAGAGACCGCGTCTGTGTGCTCCCAGTTTGGATGGCCACGACTGCACCACCAGCGCTAGTTTGTTTTCAAGACGTTCTGTAATTGGAAGTAAATGTTATTTTTTTTCCAGTGCGTTTCTGGCCCTTACCGCAATCGCTGCATACTTCTTGATTCCATGGGTAATTTGTAGCATTAAACTTTAATCACATATTGTTTCAATATAGCGACGGGGCACCTTCAGAAGACGGTTAATTAAATAAGATTGGTGTCTTATCTGGAGTGATTGTGCTTTGAGTTTTGTTTGTGGATTTGAGGATTTTTTTCTAAGCAACTGTTTTCTCTCCCACATTTACCAATGATCAAAAATAAATTTGCCTAAATATCCCATCCAGGGTTCTCTTGAAGAAAAGAAAAAACCCATGACAACAATTCCTTGAGCTAGAATGAGAGGCGATCATTTAGTATATTTGCAATGTACGAGGCCTGTAGTAAGGATACACTCTGCTTTAGCGATTGAAAGCAATTATTTACATTAACAATGTTTTGCAACAGTCATTATCATGTTTGATAAATCTGTTGTTTATGATGAATGCAAATTACATGCTAATGAAGCAAAGAGACTGGACAAACGAGCCCGAACAAACGGTAAAAAAACACTACTAGCGACATGGAAACACGAGGACAAAAAATCTAATTTATGAATCCACGGATGACCCAGAATGGTGACAATCGCTGGAGCAAGAGGCAGGGGCAATCATTCCTTGCCTGATAGGAAACGTATACAAAATGTTTTCGCATACGGATAGATTTTCGTTTATTTGTGCAACATTTATGGCAAATAGTCGCCTTTTAAGCATCGTCCATTATTGATTTCCTTTAAAATGTTAGCGCTTAAAAGTCACATTTATATATCTGTTATGCAAGCACGAGGTATCACGGCACTAGTTTCATAAATTTAACCCCCGGCTAAAACCCTCATTGTCTTGTTGTTCGGCTGAACTTCACACACAGTGTGCTTTGTTTTTTCCGCTCCGTAATGGTGCGGTAAGCCTGCTGGATTGATCGCAGACCATGTTGCAAGATGTTTATCTCTGTCACGCCCGTGACGGGCTTATAAAATAGGACCTTACTCTCTTGTGCTGCGGAAGCATTACATTTATTTTGGCCCGACCGGGTCGACACCAGATCACGCTCGGTGACATGAGATGCAGAAGTACGATTATTTATGACGACGCACGTTACGCGTCCCGTTCTTGACCGGGGGGCCCTCTCTCTGGAACGAGACCACCTGCTCGTTCTCTGGGAACGGGTTGCTCCCACCGCCCCCCCCTCCAACCCCCAGGTCCAACCTGCACCCCCCCCTCCCCCCCCATCGTTATGACGGAGTTGTGTGCCTGCCTGCCCACGCGCTCTCCAGCAGAGACCGATGGTGAAGCACGTCTCTTGTGTGGCAACGCGAGAGGGCAATTTTGTTGAATCAAGCAAAGGATCACGTGCAAAAGGTTCACCCGTGAGGCGGTATAAGAAGTAAGTTGCCAGTTACCTTTCTATGCTGAGGCTAGAGAACATGATGCCGGCAATCATCACCTGCAACTACGGCAGCTTAGTAAGACATTGGCTTGGAGTGACAGAGTTCTGTACAGCCAATCAAAGCAGCCTACAGAAAAGCGTGCTATATTGACGAATGATTGGTTTTCAGAGCACACAACCTCTGGTGGTCAGGTGACCTCTTTGATCTGATTGGACGTTGCCTATCCCCGTTGCCCTCTAGAGGGAGTAGGGGTCATATTGGTCCACATTTGGACAAATATTATTTATTTTATTTCTTCAGCTGAAAAAAAAATGGCACGACAACCATTACTGGCAACGGTCGCCCTTCCATTGCTATACATATGGCCTTCGGGAGCCAGGTTCACAATTGTGGCAAAACGGCCGAAGCGTATCACCCGAGTGATTTTGCTGCATTGTGGTTGTTGATGAAGGCCAGGCTGAAGAAATGTGACATCAAAAGCGATGCTTGGGAAGCCCAGATGCTGGAACCATCCTCAGTGGCGCTGTGTTGTTTTGCAAAGCAATGATGACTGAGCAAATCCGCCTCGCCAAGGAAGCAGAAACATGCATTTAGATTAAGATAAAAAAGATTATTTTGAATATTTGGCTGATATAAATTTCCACATTTTAAGCCACTTCGTTGAGCTCTCATTTGTGGCCAGGTAGCTTCTGAAAAAGAAACAGCTCAGTGGGCTTTACCTGAAAAAAAAAAGTTTAGTTTTACTTGTATATTTTTAGTCATGTGCTTACCTTTCTTATATTTTGCACTCCTATTGTGTTTTTGTATCGTTTGTGATTACAACGTTTCCGACACTGCCCCTACTGGAACATCTGTGACGAAGAGCGTGATGGCTCGTCGGATTCCTACTTTAGAAATACAGACTCTGATTTTGATGAGATGAACGGTAGACATGGAAAACAACGAGCGGCCACAGCAGCGGCACAACATCAACAGGACCCCCCGACTCCTTCCCTCGGGAGCCACCAGCCGTGTCTGCGCTCGAGCGTACGGAACTTGGATCGGTTCTGTTCAGCCATCTCGGGACACAACCGATCATTCCACCATCTGCGGAAGACGTGTCCTCCCTGTACCCGATGGGCCGCCGATGATGACACGAGACATGTGCAGTCGTTGTAGACGTGGCCGTATTTTCACCGAAGATTGGAAGAACGGGATTGTTGAATCCCACGTGAATTGGGCTGCGTTATATACCCTCGCGTGTGGGGGGTTGCTCACCAGTTTTTTCACTTGTAACGGAAAGCTCTTGAGACTGACAAAAATCACCCTGAATCCACTCAGAGTTCATCAGATCTCGTACGTTGAGCCTGGATGGTGGAAAGTGCTTGGATGGGTGTTATAGACTGCGGGGCTTATTTTGTGGGCAGCAGAAGGCAGTGCATCAAAGTACATTGTTGTACTCTACGTTTGGGGCGCCACAGTGGCCTGGTATACAGGAGGTCGTGGGTTTGATCCTGACCCTGACGCCGACTGTATATTTCGAGTTTGCATTTCTCTCTCTCTCTCTCCGGATTTTTCTTCGGGTCCTCTGGTTTTCCCCTCCACATTTACAAACATGCGTTTAGATTATTTGACTGCTATAAATTTCCACACGATAGGCCACTTCATTAAGCTCTCATTTGTGGCCAGGTCGCTTCTGAAAAAGAGCCGTATAGCTCGGTGGGCCTTACCTGGTGAACTTAGAAATAGTTTAGTTTAATTTTCGTATTATGCTCCCATATTTATACTCCCTTGCCTTCACCAACCGGCGTGGTGAAGCATGATCAAGTTATGCCTGTGGCGTTGGGAAGCCTTCATCCAGAAGTGGAATGTCAAAGGGTTGTACCGTACACTATTCGGACTAAGTCCATAACGCTGTACAGTATTGTAAAGGGATGCAAGACATATACTGTATGTGAAACACGCTGTGTTTCTAGGTCATCTCAGTCAGTCGACCCGTGGCACCTGGGTCTGCCCCGTGACCTCCTGCCAGCGGGCGTTCGACACTTCACGTGACCTCAATGTGCACATGGCCTGGCACAAGCGTCGTGGTGACGTCACCGCCACGTAGTGGTGAATGGCGGTTGTTGTTGTTGCTGTGGTGGAGGATCATGGTTAACGAATGCATAATGAACAAACAGGAAATACATTTCTCTGCATAAAATAAAATATTTATCCATTAGAATGTCATGCAGAAAAGCCATCTTGACCAGTTTCAAGCTCCACAGTCTCATCAGCTGAATCAGGCTGCTGGTTAATGAAGAAACGGACTTCCTGTCTATCATTAAATATTCAAGACGGACTTCCTGTCAGCTCATTAAATATTTGAAACAGTCATCCTTTCTGTTAATTATGTGCATTGAAAATGCACTTCCTGACTTGATTTTATATTTTTTAATCGACATCCTATCCATCGCATAGTGGACATATGCTTCCTGTCAATTTCATATTTCAATCAGTTTTCCTTTCCGTTCATTATGCATTTTAAACGGACGGCGCTTCCTTTCGTTTCATGTTCCAACGTGCGCTTCCCATCCGTTCATTGCACATTCAAAACGGACTTCCCATCCGTCTCTCACGCATTCCTTATCTAGGGATGCAGCTCAGTGAGGTCATCGTCGTGGAAGGCTCTCTCGCTGCCCGGCGCTGACACGCCACTTTAGAAACGGGTTTAAAGAGTGTTCCTAAGAAAGACAATTTATGCGTCTCATCGCGAGGGGCAGCGGCTGCGAGGCACCGCCGGTATATCTCGTTGACCTTCCCACGTGGCAGGGAATTGGATGGACTCGTGGCTGATTAGTAGGACACGGTGCACCAGGGGGCCAGGGTGTTACAGCCTGTGAGCGCGGTGCAGACGACTTTGTTGAGAGGGGGCGGCGGGCGGTGTGGGGGGTGGCGGTGCGCCGGTGTGCAGGCTGGACAAATCCTGTCCATTCTGCTCAGAAACGCGATGTTTACGGAGGTGCATGGTCGTTCAGGTAGCAGTCGTGGCGGCGGTGGTGGTGGCAGCTTGAAAAAACAGGTGCGTAGTGAGATAGGGACAGTATGAAATCCTATACTCTGCACCCTTCATTCTGGTTGTGGATGAAAAACAAAGAAACGGGGTTTATTACAGTATATTGAATTTGGAAAGCCATTGAATTAAATGTTGACGTTGCCAGATGGATTCCATTTGTATCTATTTTTGAAAAAAGGGTGTATTGGGCAATGATTGGTGATGTGTGAAGGATGGATCGCACTTCACCGCAATCAAAATTATGCTATTGTTGAATCCCACACCCGCGGAAGACGTAGCTGCACCTCCCTTGCGTTGTTCTAACCTGATTAAGTGCCGTCCAGTGTCTTCAAGACCAGGCAAAGCCACATAATGCCTTTCTTTGTTCTTCAAAAACGTGTTAATGGACATGGCAAGCTGAACCCTTATCCCGCCACAGGCTACCGATGTCTTTCCTGGCTGACAAAAGCTTCGAGACATGGGTCCGAAAATGTTTGTTAGCATTTAGGTGGCTGGATTGTGGTGATTTTACGCCTTGATGTGTCCGTGATTCCAGCCTGGATAAAGTTCCGGGATGCTGCTTGCACCAGGCTGGATCAATAGAGCCCGCGTCCCCATAGCGACTTTGCCCCGCCCTTCCGATGACGATCGATTCCTGCGGCAGGGTTGCCGAGCCTCTTTATTGTGCGCGAAGTTCCAGGGATTAGAACGAGGCCGAACCCACACCCAGTCGCGGTGTCACAGGGTCACCGCGGGGTAGAGACGTGCACGTCGCTAATGGCACTCGCTGGCTTCATCTTCCAGGCAAATTTATGGTTGAAATTGCACGGAATAAAATGACAAACCGAATGAATTTGAACTCGATCTGGTGTTGCCTAATGCATGGCTACATTTCGCTTTATAATAAATTAACCGTTTTTACATCACTTCTCAATCTCCCACCCTACAGTCACGAAGGGTGGGGACAGTTTGGGAGATGGGGTTGTCATCTCATGGCACGTGGAGGCCCACACAACCGGGGCAATAGTGTTGTTCCTAGGCCAGCAGAGGACAGGTCCCAGTGGTGATGGAAATGAGGCGTCATACGAAACCCCTGTATCAACCCAGATGAACTCTCGCACTGCAGTGAATCTGGCGGGAGTAATGCACGCGTGTTTCCATCGATACGCGAGTTGCTGTTGTGGTACGTATTATAATTTCATGGCCATATTGGTCCAAGCCTGGAGCTCGGTATTTTGGATCAATGTGGAAATACTGACCAAGAGTGAATGTGTTTCATGACCATTGTGCCCCATGAGGTTGGCTCTAAGGTTTTGCACAAGGAGGCAATGGGTGGTAGATCGCATAGAGGTGTGAATCTCCTAAACCTCTGGGGCGTACGAGATGACCAGTAAATAGCAGTAGAGCAAGAGGGTTCATAAAGCCACTTGGCAGAAACGTGTTATTCTTGCATGTGTGTGTTGTGTTTTTTTTGCTGCGACCTCTGGTTTCATCCTCCTAAAAGCCCAAATAACGCTCATTATGGAAGTGGCCAAATATCCTCACTCCATGACCCTTCCTCGGTTTTATAAAAAAACAATCATTAACAAAAATTTGCAGCCCTTTGCCAAACCTCTGCTAGATTACACCATGGTGGGTTTGTGTCTCTACACGACTTGAGGTTATGTCGTACCCTTTAAAGCTGAGTTAGATTGAGGCTGCCAGGTATGGCAATACGGGTTCATGCTCGTCGCGAAGGCAACGGGACTGCGAGAGTTTGTGAGTTGAAAGCCCTCAATCTGCTGCCGTCTGTTGGACGTTACTGCTCCCATCGTCTGTCACAAATTGCTCGTTAGAGGCTCCGTGACGTCATTCACAAAAGTAGGTCAACCATGTGCCAGCCGTTGTGGGCCAAATGACTTTAATAAGAAATAAATAATTACGTTACTTTTCTTAGTTGTTTTTCTGCAGTTGAACAAAAATACACCATTCATTGTCTCATCAGAAGTGTGCAGAAATATAAACTTTTGGATAAAATGCTCATTCAATTGGGATGAGTGAGTTAGTGAATTAATGAATGAGTAAAACTTCATGCCCCGTAATCCCTACTTAGGGCAGGGCTCCATCTGGGAGCCACACTGTGACAGCTAATAATGCCACCCTGCCAGCGCTGCATTAAAGATTGAAAGGTATTCCTTGGCAGATTTGCGGTATCTGTGCTCGCTAAGACACTGGATTATAAATATTTATACACCTTAATGCTATTAATTCTAATAAGATTGGTGCATCAGCCAGGCACGTCAATACATCTACTTTAATCAACGTTTATGTGTGCTCACTCATGCTCTTGCTGCTATCGGCTTTACATTAATGGTGTGCGCATCGACCGCTTTAACTTGCAGGGAGTCTCCCTATGTCTCCCCTGAGTGGCGTGGAACATTCCAAGAAGATCAACTCTAAACCAGCGTATCCACACCAGCCTTATGCACTATCATGCGTTCATGATAATTCATTTGGAATGTTGCATTTGTGCAGGGGGTGGGGAGGGAGGGTCTTGCCAGTGTTGGAATTCCCTCCTGGTTTTGCCGGCCTGTGTATTTACCTTCCGAATAATACTGATTTTACAGATTAATGTGGGCAATTAGCAATGCCTTCTTGAGGGAGGGGAGGTGGAGGTGGGAGTGAAGGCGGCCGAGTTATTTTCTCAATCGCTGCCGCTCAGGTTGAGATATTAGACCTTCACCTTGCACAGCCACTTTGTGGACATGCGCTTACGATCCTGCGGCGTAAATCAAGCGACATTAATAGTCCCTCGGCAGCAACGTTTCCTGTTTAGAAACGCGGGGCAGCGATTTGAAAACTATTTGCCATGTGCGCGTGAGAATTGTGCCATCATTGACACGTATGCCTGTCATCATGGGCCACCCGTAACAAAAAATGTTACGAGAAAACATTTTGACTGGGCTCGCGGAGTTTCTGTACCCCCTCGCTGTGTCATGGTTTGTGCTCTGTACCACGCTCGTGTTGAAAATGTTGTAATAAAGAAAAATGGAAGGAGCAGGAACATTTAAGTGTGGCCAATGATGGCCGGACTATCACATCGCTGATGCTCGCTGATGCATGTGCGTGCGTTTGCGTGCCCCCTCGTGTGTGCCCCCTCCTGGCCGCGTGGCAGCTGGAGGAGGGAGAGTTTTTTGCGAAAGCAGTCGTGGACATGGAAGAGCGGGCGGGCGAGTTTCAAGCCAAGGGCTTCCTGGCGCTGGGCCTCATTTACAGCCTCCAGGCGACGGACGGTGAGTAGCCGTGGTTGCCGGGAATTGAACAGACGTCGTCGTTTTCACAAAGAAAATGGACGCGGTTGGTGGTTGGTGGTAGTTAGGCAGAATCGTTAATTTAAAAAATGTGTTTTTACTTAAGCTCAAGTTACATATATCAAATGGTGAATGTGGAAACTTATAATGTTTTACGCAAAATATTTCCTAAACAAATGTTTCATGAATTTTTTTTTCAAAAACCCATAACTGGGCAAATGATAAATAGTATAAAATGCGATTAGCACTGTTAAAGTTAGAAGAAATATGTAATTATTGAATTCAATTTGACCACGAATCGTCCATCGGCCTTGGTCCATTCTGACAATGTGCCCTGCTTCAGCCCACTGATTGGTATGGGCCCGTCTCTGATTTGCATTCCCCCCCCCCACCTTGATCCATGTGTTTGTGACTAATTATCTTGTGTCATTGATTGAGGTGGCAATTCAAAGTGAGACCCGACATCATACCTATCAACACCTTATCAGTGCCTACCTTATTACAGACCAATTCAGTTTCCCTGTACAAGAATACAGGCAAACCGTACGGGTTGACAGGTATGCCACACGCTCATATCAGTGTTGGGCGGTCCTCGGATTCGCGTCTCCATTGGCGGGTCTGAGCCCATGGCGGACATTCTGCCAGAGATCCCCCCGGACAAACGCCCCGTTGACCCCCTCTGTGAAGCACCGCAGTGGTAATGCGCGGGGCACGCTTGCATTGTGAACCCCTGGCACGCAACGTCGCCATTCCCGTTGAGAAGGCCGAGGGGTGGGGGGGGGGAAGCATGTGAGACGCGTTTGTTTAAAAATAAGCATTTTATTTCCACTGCGCTGCGGTTCAAAAAGCGGTCACGTGAAACAAAAAACGATTCCGTGTGATCGAAGGTTTTATAGCCGCGTGGCACTTTGCGGGGTCGGCTGTTGTAATTGTGGACAGCTGCCCAGCGCGTGGTGGCGATCACAAGGGGGGGAGGTTGCCATTCGCTCTGAAAGACGTGCGACATCTCTGCCAACGCGAGCACTCTCATGAGCCGCCTATTCTTAGGCGGCGCAAAAGGTTGCACAAAAGTATATTTTACCGGACTGGTTTGTGTGGAGAAAAATATTAAATTTCTACAGGTTTATTCACAAGTCGTGATGGGCTTTCGCCTCTGCAGTGTGCTCTGTGTTGTTACGGCTAGAGAGCGAGAGAGAGAGAGAGCGTAAGATAGGTTTCATTTGCACAGTTTGTGGTGAAAATGGAAATGTCGATCACTTTGTTGTTGCATCCAGAATGTGAATTCTGTAGCCCGGCTTTTTTTGTTCCTCGCCTGCTGCACAGCTTCCACATGTTTAGAATGGACATTGCAGTGCGGATATAATACAGTGCCTAAGATTGAGCGCATCTCAAGGTGCTGCACAAAAAAACAACAGGTCGCGCATCACAGGGATAGGATGCTTTTTCATAAAAATAGAGACAGACTAGCTATCATAAGGAGGAGAAGAGACGGGTCTTGAGACTCGATGTGAACGGCACAGGTGGCTGTGGAAAGGGAATTCCAGGCTCAAGTTGCACCAGAGGAGAAATGAGTCTTTCCACTGAGCGAAGTTTGTCCGAGGGTTTCGACAGAAGGGCCTTTATTGCTGGAGAACACAGGAAGGCGGGTGGGGGGGAGTAGAGCGAGATGAGATGGAGAGGTAGGCAGGAGCAGGTTCATGGAGTTCATGCAATATATTTATGTTGATGGTTTTGTTTTATATAAATGGTATGATAAAGTAAGAGTGTCTTTGTACATAGATCTTTCAAAATATATATTCCCGTTCTTTTTGCAGCGACATTGCGAGTTACCCGCGAGGAGCTTCAAAGGAAAGCGTTGACTGCCTTCCAAAGGTAATGCACAAAACTTATTAGAAAACAAACTCTTGCAGTTACGATAGTACAGGAATGCTTTATTGTGTGCATAGGATCCTGGGAGTAACACAGCATGTGTAAAGTGATGAATGTTAGGGTAAGTCTGCAGACAGTGCATGTAGTTTTACCGAGGCACTTAATAACTTTCATCATCATCATCATTGGTCTTGATTGATCCACTGCTGAATGAAGGCCTCCCATTGCAATCACTCACAGTCCCATGCTGGAACAATCCGCTGAGCAGTTGCACATGAAACCGAATGAATTTCTCCATCTCCACGGCAAATCTTTATCGTAATAAGTTCAGTCCTCCACTAATAAATAATGATGTTAAATATCTCAGAACTAAAGGCATGGGTATTCAGAGGGAAAGATTCAATGGGCTCACGGCGATGATGATGATAAGTGCATCATCAACACTGAGACCTAAAGAGCGATGTGTTAATCGCATTTTTTTGCCGATGAAATGCACCCTAAATGCTCGCCTTGCATTTTGTACTTTTTGCGACATGGTGCTGTGCATTCTGCCGAGACAAAGAAGTTAAAAAAAGCAATCTCGTACGGAAATTGAGCAAGACGGATGCATTCGGAACGAAAGCGCGTGCCTTTTTCATACGTGATTGTCATTTTAGTTTTAAATTCCTCCCGTGTGCCTGTTGACGTAAAAAAAAAGACATCTTTTACACGGAGCTCGTGAATGAACTCGGGGAGACGGCAAATATCCGCGCCCATCCCGAGAGCATCCGCAGCACAGTTAATTCCAGATAAGGTACGCATTTAAAAAGGGACGTCCCCATTTCGTCTAGGAGCTGAGCCACAGACAGATGAGCGCAATTACCCTCACAGCACACCGATGAGGCATGGCTGCTTTTGCTTGTAAAAAATTGACCATTCCCGAAAAGAATGGGCCACTCAAAATCGTTGCGCGTTCCATTTCATCTTCTGCTGTCCTTCCTGTCCCAAGGGCCCCCACCCCGTCTCACGTTCCCCACCCCCCCCGCCGCACACACGATGCGCAGTGCACGCACGTTTCAGGTGATATGCCCTGGGTGCTGTAGTACTTGGTGAGGCATTGAAACGGAATCATTGATGCAGACGTCTGCGGGAATGGCCTTATAGACTGCAGCGAGCCCTTGGAGGGGTTAGATTTTTTTTTTATCACGACTGCTGAACACAGGCCCAATGGCTCACAATGCTAAGTGGCCTGTAGCACACAGCACTGTTGAAGGTGTAAGAGGTCAAAGTTAACGCTTTTCTTGAATTGAGCAAGGTCATGAAAATTTTGGAAGAGACACGATGGGAGGGATTTCCAGAGTCAAGCGGTGTGAGTAAAGAAGCCAAATTGGAAGCACTTGGACCTACAGACAGTATGTATGTATGTTGAACTTCTTTCGCACCCTACGTAGCCAAGCACCACGGTATGGATGAGATGAAACTGTCAATCTGCTAGGCCGAGCTCTCAACATGGGTGGAGTAATTGAAACACGTTTTTGTGTCGGCACTGGGGGGTCTGACTGCAACTACACAATGTGCATTGTAAAGCAACACCCTTGAAAGGGTTTACATTGACGGTGTTCACCGCGGTTTGTCAAAGCTGTGAAATGAGGTCAAAGTAAAGGTTGGCAGAGGTCAGTTCATGTCATTGCGGCTGGAGGGCTTTCCGTTCCCACGGGGCATTAAGCTCACCCCGCCGCACTGGCTGGACGGTTTCCACCGAGTGGAAGTGCGCGCACTTGTTTGCGCCACGGCATTGCTCATAAACTATTCACGGTGCGACCCACGCTCCCTTGAAGGATAAAAGAGCGGCCAGTGGCGGGTTGGAAGAGCATTTAATTTATTTCTCGAAATTAATTCCGGTTATCCTGTCCTCCTGCGCCGCGAAGCGCGGAGCGCCGCAGTGGGACGCGGTGAATGCACCGTCGTGGACGAGCAGGACCGCTCGATCGCGCCGCGTCGCGCTGGTGACCAGGTGGATGCGCCCCGGTTGTGGAGCGGTGGCGCGGCGGTTAGCGCGAGTTCGAGTCCCGCTCACGGCCAACACCGGTGACGATTATCTGAACCGGTCCTGGGCCTCCACTAGGTCGACTCGGCCACGAACGAGTACCCGGCGCGGTGTGTAAACATCGTTACTCGGGAGACAAAGGTGGTCGGGCGTGGTGCTGCCTACTCACCCCTTCGTGTTGTACCGTTCCGGCCTTCATAGGTGCTCGCTGACAGCACTTGACCCCGACGGTCGGTTAAGGCTACACGGGGGACCTTTGTCTTTGCGCCCGATTGTGGGTTGGTCGCCCGCGTGGCACAAAGCCATTTCTACGACACGGCCGCTGAAGACAAAGTCGGGGGCGTCTGCCACCACGAGCTCCGTGCCTCTTTGAGCGATCGCTGAAATAATGGGGCTTTAGGGATGGCTTCCGTGGCAGGGCAAGTGTTCACTGTATTTGAAGGAAATTGGTCTGGGCCTCAGAGCATTGCGGGAAAATCTCAGTAATTGCTGCTATGCATTTCATACGAAGCTCGCCGATCGCCCCTCTATTAATTCCTCGTGTGTTTGGCCAAGCGTCCGTGGTTTAATAACGGTGAGGGCACTCGTAAAATCGGGTCAGTTCTTCACAGTTTTAAGCGAGAAATTACTTTCTCGCATAAAGGCGTTCATGTAAATGTGTGCTGCGTTTTGTTAATGTCTGGCTTTAATGCATTACAATTATTAAAATGTAGTAAAGCAATTCAGACCCGATTCAGTTAAATTTTACTGGAACATTTCCTAGTTCGGTACTGCTTTTTTTTACTGGTGACATAGTTGAAACTTTTGTGTTTACATGTACTTTTTACTTTGGCTATAGTTTGCTCTAATTTCAATTAGCTTCTAATCTTGAGAGAACCTATGAAGAGGTATCATATGAATGAATGAGCAGCTGTCGGGAGCAGGCATCAATTGGTAGACCAGTTGACCTACTTGCTGTACTGCCTGTTACAGGGCACCTCATATTCTTTATGCATACCAGGCCTCTTTTATAAAAAATTTGATTTGGAGTCTCATTGGGCTCGGATGAAGCTCATGGTGGTAACGGTGAGATTTGTTGAGTGTCTCATCAATCTGGTTACATCGGTGTCGCTCACAAACCCTGCCTCCAAAGCGCTAGATCACAGGTGTATTCCACCACCACAGCCGATGAAAAAATACTTATTTCCTCATTTCTGCTCCGTTCTGCTGATTTTGAACTACGCTGGAAAAAAAAGAAACATGGAAATGCATTAAAAAAAGTATTGAAAAAGGGCATCTTAGCTTGCAAGTCCATGCATTAGTAATGTGGTTTCAATCAGAAAGCATTTCTAAAAAGAACGTGTAATTGATCCCTCAATCTGCACATCTCTGCACTCTTTTTCATGTTCTTTGGCTGCCCTCCTCATTTTCTATCTCAACCGTCTGCATCTGCTCTTCTTGTTTCTCCTCTCTGTACCCCCCCCCCTCCACTCTGTCCCCCCCTTGTCCCACGTAACCCATTTCAATTTCTTCCCCTCTTCAACTTTTATTCATTTGCTCATCGCCTATTCTTTGCATCTGTGTGTCGTTTGCATCCTTGTTCTACTCATTCTCCTCATTCTCCACGTGTGTGTGTGCATTTGCATGTTACATTTCTTGGTGGGGAGTGGCGGTGTAGCGGTTAGCAGGCGACCCGAGTTCGATTCCTGCTCACAGCCAACATTGGTGACGAATATCTGAAACGGTCCTGGGCCTCCCCTAAATCGACTCGGCCTCAAATGAGTACCCGGTGCGGTGTGTGTAAACATCGCTCCTGGGGAGACCACGGGCGTGGTGCTGGCTACCTACACCCTCATGTGCCGTGCCGACTTTCATAGGTGCTTGCGAGAACAGCCCTTGCTCCAACAGTCTGTAAAGGCGCTACGCGGGGGGATCTTTGTCTTTGTTTCTCTGGGTGCTGTGGTGTGCAGGGCCTATAACCTGGCCCCTGATGACCATCAGACGTCCTTCTACCTCGCTCTTCAGCTGGCCATTTCCAGACAGGTAACTAGGGGGCTTTGTGCTGCATTCACCCCGAGACGTTAATGCAAGCGGCCAATTGGCTCAGCCGAAGAGCGAGCGGCTCGCAGTTGAAAAGGTTGCGGATTAAAATCCTGGTTGGGGTGTCACAACTCAGCCCATCGTTTCTCTGGGCTCTATAAAATAAGCGCCGCTTTGTGGGAAAGTCCATAATGGTTGTCCGACGGATCGACTAGCCCCTGTCATAATAATGTGGCACTTACATCACTGGCTCGGTGATGTGAACTGGATCTGAGCATGACCTTAATACTCGTTTGAGCAGGAAATCACTTGGACTTGACTATGTATGCTCACTCTTTCCTGCTTACCACAGCAAAGATTTGCTCTTCCCGAGGGGAGTAGTAGCTCTGTTGTAATTTTTTTCACAAAGCTTTGAAAAATCACTTTCTGAATATCAAGATGTTTGCGAATGTGGTAGCATTTTACACGTTAAGCCCTAAAGCGACCCTATTTTTATCTTACTCTGTCATTCTTGCACATGGGAACAATGCTTGGTGTCAAGCAGGAATAGGAAAGTCAGCAAAGAGATCAAGAATGTGGCCACATATGGGTTCACAAGGCATCTAACCATTACCCCAACCCCCAGGAGATGGAACCGACCACCTGGATTACAAGTCCAGTATGCTTATCATTACAACTTGTCCCAATCATTCCCTTTGGATAACAAGTCCCCTGTGCTAACCATTATACCACGGCAGCTGCCCCCCTATGGATTACGAATCCAGTGTGCTAAGTATTATGACCACGTCCGCATCACCCTACCTATCTGGGCACCGTTAACTGACATGACCCGCTTGCCCACCCGCACTTGATCGATCGTGGCGAAATAGATAGCCCTCCCCGCCGCGACGGGCAACGCCGCAGGTGGCTAGTGCGTTCGGACGCGCCGTGACCCGCGCGTGCCGTCATCCGTGCCGCAGATCCCGGAGGCGCTGGGCTACGTCCGGCAGGCACTGCAGCTGCAGGGCGACGACCTCAACTCGCTGCACCTGCTGTCCCTGCTCCTGTCGGCGCAGAAGCACCACCAGGATGCGCTCAACATCCTCGACATGGCCCTCAGCGAGTACCCCGAGAGCTTCAGGTGACCTCACACTGTGCCACTCCCTCCTTCCCTCCCTCCCGCCCGCCCGCCCGCCCGCCCCACCCCTCCTCGAGCCCTCCCTCACCTCGCCCCTTCTCCACACCTCTCGTCATGTCCTACCGTGAGATGCCCGTAGAAGGCAATGCAAGCAAAACGAGAGGTTTTTTTAAGTCTGGCAGCTTTAGGGCACCTTTTAATATATTCGCGTTTACAAATGAAAAACTTGATAACACTCACAAAGTCTCATTGTCCAGAAAATAGACTTTTTTTGGTTGACAGTAGGCAGATTGAATGGATGAAACATGTAAATGATTACATTCTTTGTCTGACCGTCTATGGAGAGATGATGAATTGTTGAAGCCAGCAGGGGAAATCTTGTATATATATTTATACGTGTAGGTTAACAAGTTTTTCTTGGACACCTCATGCTATACATGTCTTTACATTTTCTTTTATGCATGTTTGACAATGCTCATGCCGTTCATCAAATATTAACAATGATATATTTCAAGATCTTAGCATATTCCTGCGTTCAGATGTTCAGCATCTTGTAGACAAGTCTCCTACACCTGAAACGACTTAAAATGTATCCAGGAAACATTCTCGACCGTTGAAGCTTCCTGTAGGGTCCGAGTGAACTCGGTCAAATGGCAGCCGACCCAACTTTGCGTGCCCAGTTATGGATGCGCAGCTGTTAAAAAGAATTAACTGCCCAATAATAGCTGTGTAGATGCAATTTGTAAACACGCGAACCCTTCGATCCATTAGCCATGTTGCCATGCCCTTAACGGATAAAACGCTTCATCCTTTTTCGTCCACTTTCTTTTTGAAAAGCCGCTGTATCAAACCGCCAAAAGAAAATGCACACGGAGCGTGGGTGAGTCGGCTTTGATGGTTTTTCTTGGTCCAAAGCCAAAAAGGAGCATAAATCATTGATTAACCGTTTGAAGGTAGAGTAAGGCAGAGTTAGGTTTGTTGTGATTCTCTTAAGTCTCGACCTTTTTGGTGTTATAGCTGAGCGATGATAAGTGGGCCTCGGTCAGCTTCATGTCCTTAGAAGTCCAGTTTGGCGGAGAGATTTGCACGTTAACAGGCACTCGCTGCGTGCACATTGCGTTAGGCGCGTAGCGTGCTCACTTAACTTCCGTGCTTGACATAATTTGTTAAAACTAAGCAAGTAAACAAAAACAATATTCCGCTTGTGCCAGCTGATAGATAGTGTGCTACCCTCACCGTTCGCGGGTAACTTTGGCGGAACGATTCGCCGGCGATTCAATTAATTGTCAAAAGTCAGGGCTCTGATTTGACTCATAGTTTAGACTCAACATTGCGTTGATGTGTAGCGCTCTCAGTGGCTTCAAGGGTGACGTGAACCCATTACTACAACATGTACGAACCAAAAAAACATGCGATTCCATATTTATATCGGACGCTTAGCAATTGATAAAAATCTGTCAGCCGATATATCATTCCACCCCTATTAATATATTTATTTTGTAAGTCAATGGCTTTCTGCTCAAATGAGCATTGACTAGAACTGCCTCATTCCTATGGCAGCGGCAAATTAATCCTAAGGGCAAGCACTGTTGAACCTCCCCACAAACTGGTAATGATTTTATCTACTGC
The DNA here is from genome assembly GCF_964198595.1 of Lampetra fluviatilis. NCBI lineage: Eukaryota > Metazoa > Chordata > Hyperoartia > Petromyzontiformes > Petromyzontidae > Lampetra > Lampetra fluviatilis. Next base: position 3,907,112 of record NC_136292.1, read on the forward strand.
GGAAGGCTGATGGGTTGAGTCAACCGCAGGCCAGGATTTAAACACAGCCTTTCGATTGGGAGCTGTTTACTCAAGGCCTGTGTCACCTGACTAGATTAACAAGTACCACCTGACTGGATTAACAAGTACCGGAAACGTGTTTGTAATCCAAAGCACTCGTATATCAGTTGTGATCACGTGACGCTCGGCAGACACGTACTACTCGTATTGCAATACCTCGCTCGTTTATCAAATACATTTTTATGAAAAAATTTTGCTCGTCTTGCAAAACACTCGCAGCCCAAGTTACTCGCAATCCAAGGTTTTACTCTACTTGTATAGCAATATAAACTGTGAGCTAACGTTCTTAGCATTCTGAGGGACTTCCAAGCAGAGATAACTAAAAGCCCATCGGTGCGTTCCACTTGCGCAATTTTAGCTTCCAATTATGCAGAACGCCTATGGCCGTGTCACTCGGAATGCGCCCGATCTCGTCAGATCTCGGAAGCTCAGCCAGCCTTGAGCCTGGCTCGTGCTCTGTGGGGGCGACTTTCCAACGAGAACATAAAATCTTAGCGCGCCACAGCAACTGAGGCATGGGTGAATAACGGATGCGTTATGACAAACGGCTTTTTGAGCGGCGCGGGGTGGATCGGGTCGTGGAGGAAGAGACATCATCATTACTCGCGATGCGGATGGATTGGAGTGCGATGGTAAGCGATGGCAGGCGTCGCTTTCTGACTTAAGTCTGTCCGTGCCCGTCTGTCACCCTCTCGTGGTCTGTCCCTGGCTGGATGTCACGCACGTCTCGCGTCCGGTCTCACCAGTGTGTGGTGCCTTCCCAAGGCCTTCCCCTTGACTGGCAACCTGCTTTGCAGTGCAACTTGGATTTGAAATCACAGCGCGACTAATTAACGTTTTTTTTTTCCTGACACAACTTGCTTTGTCGCCGTGATTTGTGCGCTGCACATCGAACCTGTTAATATCAGTTCTATTTCTGGCCTCCCCTTCCAACAGACATTGACCAGCATGATATTACTTTTTTGTTCTTTCGGTATTGATGTTATTTCGAATTGTTTATTCGTAATTTTTATCAAATTTCCTTTATTTTTGTGTTGTACTTGTCAACCCGGCCCTTCGAATGTAACGTGCTCAGCTGCTTCGGCCGCGTCACCCTTGACAAAGAGCTTCTTAGCTAAGTGGGCCTTACCCAAAGTGAACTGACTGGCTGATAAAGTACGGTCCAACAACCCTGATGACTGACGCGATGTGTCGATTGGCCGTCAGTCTGCAGTGGATTGACAATGGGCAGTTGGATTGTAGGATATAGTATCAAAATTATGCCATTAGTATCGTGCAATGAGCGATTCCATGAATTTTCATGATTCATGGTCTTGATATGATTTCAAAAGTCAATTCAATGGTGAATGGAAATACCTCTGGTAGCTGTAGGGGTGATGTAAACACATTGCATGCAATCGAACGTGTATCCAAAAACCTAGATTCTTACACACGTACATCGTAACATTAAGAATCAATATTGATAAATGTATGCATCATTGCACCCCTGGCAAGCTTCACATTGCGTTATGGTATGGCCATGGAAGATGATGTCACAGAACGACTCAATGTTCTTTCTATCACTGCAAATAATATGCGTTGCATGACAAACGACAATTATGTTGTCTTCAGAGCTGGAATATTTGTGCAAAATTACGTGCAAATCCAAAGTTATAACATGTGCCTTGGTGCAACTATTGGTAACTAAGCTGACACCGTGAACCCGTTTTAATCACGCTGGCAGAGTCAGAATTAAAACCCAAAATCACACTGCTGCCTGCCTCTGTACAATTATCCAACTCAGCCACTCGGTCAACCCTAACCCTTGGTTTTATAACTCGAAGCGTCAAAGCAGAGCAACTACGTTTTGATGAGTCCAAAGCTAAAATCCTCCCACTAAAATACAGCGACTGAAACGGCCACGCACGGCATTGGGACACAGCCTCTTGTTGTTGAAGACGCCAATTCTCCGGGGGAGACGGAGAACATTTTTTTAAATTAAAATTGCTCTTGAAAACGGTTGACGCTGTTATGATGTTGCGTCTTGCGATAACCAATTAGTGAGGCATTGGACCCGAGCAGGAGTGCACCGCAAGGAGGAGATCGTTTTAAAATCTACGAAATGTACTGCTTTATCCCACCACTATTAATTTCCAAACAAGTCCTTTAACATGACCACTGTTCACTTTCGCTGGCGTTTATTTCCTCGAATGTAAGTGATCTCTATGGAATTGCGTTACCATGAGGGTATTTCCGCAGCGAATCTGCTGCTGTTTTATGTTGCGGGAACTCCCTCTGTGCCCCGTGACGTAGCTATCGAGTGTGCAGGCGGTGCAATTGCACAGGGGCTCACGGTTTGGGAGGGACCGAGGCACTGAGCTATGGAAAATGAGGTGGAAAATTTGAAAGCGGACTCCCCCATCGAATTCCTTAACATCAGGGCTTATGCCAAACACGCTTATGCAACTTTCTCTACCATTAGGTTAATGTTAGGTTAGATAGACACGTAACCATGCGCTGATTGAAATACATTCTAACACGCATGGTGTGTGTATTAAATCATGCTTTTAACAATTTATTTTAAAAAGTGTGTGCGCGTTATATGCCAATATTGCATTCAGGCAAATAGTATTGAGCAAAAGTGAACATATGGAAAATAAACTACTGTACAAACAGCCATAAAACCATGAAAATTAATAATATACTCTTGAATCATGACCACACATTCTGACAATTGATAAGATCTTCCCGTGGGGGTGGGGATGTGAATATTTACAAGTTACTGTTCGAGATTACTGGATTAACAACAATTTAGGTTTATATAGTGTCTAAATAAACTACTTTTAACTAGTTTATTTACTAGGTAAGGCCCACTGAGCTATTAGCTCTTTTTCAGAAGCGACCTGGCCACAAATGACGGCTCAACGAAGTGGCTTATGTGGAAATTAATGGCAGCCGAATATCTAAATGCATGTTGATTCTAAATGTGGAGGAAAAAAAACCGGAGGACCCAGAGGAAAAAACCACGCACACCATGAGTAGAGAAAACATGCAAACTCCAAATATAGGGGTGTCGAGGTTAGGGATAAAAACCCACGACTTGTGGCATACCAGGCGAGGGAGATAACATCTCGCCACCGTGGAGACTGCTGTGTTGAAATGCAGCCGCATCTCAAGCTCTTGTACAGTAACTGGGAATATTTCAGAGAGAGTTGGGGAGGCTGTCAGTCAGAAGAGGCAGAGGAGGAGAGGAACGTCTTAAACCGAGACTGAAATCGGGGCAGGGGGTTGATAGCGCCCCTACGCCTGGCGGAAAGGACTTCCAAATACTCTGTGGGCAGTAGAGGAGAATGACCTCCCGCTAAGCAAAGGTTGACCGGGCGCTTCAACAGAGAACTCTTCTTTTTTTGAGAGAGATAAAAATAAGAAATATTGTTGCGCCCTCGACGAAGCGGCGGCAGAGTGTCTGAGTTGGCGATGAAGCCGCGAAGTGGATTGCAATGCTGTTGAGGCCGCTGCTTTGGAGTGAATTACGGCAGATCGACTCAACTCCGTGGGTCTTTCAGATCGCCGCTTCCTCCCGACGGTGCCCCCCCGCGGGGACCGCTTACCCGTGACTGTGCCGTCAGCCGCTGTGCGTTTCACATCGTTGGCACTGCCTGGCCTGGGAGGCCTTAATGGCTTTCGTGCGGTGGTGGCACAGGATAGTTATTCATTGATGGTGGAGGCCATTCTTTTGCGAAATGGGGTCCCGGGCACAAGTGCTTTGGAGGTAATAGGGGGCGACACTTTTTTTAAATTAATTTGGCTGCGCTTTGCGACACTGTCAAGGAAACACCGTAGTGTAAAGCCATGCCGCCCCCCCCCCCAAACGAAGTCTGTGCAGGAAATAAAATGCTCGCGAAACACCATTAATGCATTTTCGGTTTTAGAATGACGTTTTTCAAGTTGTGATTTTTTTAATGCAAGCGCAAAATAAGGTGCGATTGTTAATGCACAGTGCCATGGACGACGCAAGGCGTGGCGTGAGCCAAGAAGCCAGTTGCGATCATTTTAAAACGACACAGATGCTAACGCGGCAACTTTACATTCCAAGTCGCGTTGTCCTGCTCTGAGAACACGCTAAACAAATGTGAGCTTCAGTGGATCCCTGCATTCATTAATAGTGATCAAGTGCCAAGCAGCGTTACACTTGTAGCGATCATAGTGAAAGCATGAATGATTCCATATCGGCCGTGATGCATTCGTGGTTCCCGGCACAAGGCTAACCAAATAACGGCGGGTATTAAATTGTATTGATCGCGCAAGTCGGACCATGCAGTTTGCATGCCACGGTATTGATTTTAGTAACAAGCATGTAATGTGAAACGCCTAAAAGCCACGAGCCTCTCTATCCCGCTAACCAATTAAGGAGATTATAGGCAGCACGAGCAAATAGGCGGCCAGCCCGATTTTCCAAACCAGTGGACGGACGGACGGCCGTGGAAATGTCCACAGAGCATGGCAGTGTTTCTGTGTGCATGTGGGTGAGCGCCCGCGTGTGTGGGTGCTTTAGCTTGCTATTTTACAATAGCCCAAGTGTTGTTGTTGGTGGGCGTGTGTCCTCTCGATTCGCGTGAAGCGGGCACACAGAGCAAAGGTTTGGGCTGAGCTTGCACGCTGCGGCACGGCGTCCGTGTGCCCAGACACGCGTGCCTGAATTTAGATTGTGCTGGAATCGACACTGGCATAACACTTTAAGCATTAAACCGATACTTTGCTTTGTTCCCGAGCAGGAAACAAGGCGCAGTCGATCTAAAACGTTTACCACCCCACCGACCGCGGTCGTTAAGCAGAGTTGTGTATAATCTCAGCAGCAGCATCGCAGCCCTGTGCATGGGTTAAATTGGGACAGCACTTTGTTAAAAACGCAATGCAGTTAGCATGAAAATAATAGATAGATATCTCACCACAAAATCACAATTGGCGGCATATGATGCGTTAACTGTGCAACATAATGAGGCGCGGAAGGAGTAAGCGGACCATAAACCCAGAAATACAAATAATGTATAAAATATGATTTAAGCAGACTGTTGTCGGATGGTTAGCTTTCTTATTCAGCAATATAAATGTATAAGCGATGAGTATTTGGGTTATCGTCGGCAAAGGGAGGGACAGTATAGGTCTAAGTAGAATAGACGGAGTTAACTCCCCTCCGCGTGGAAGTCGATGGCACGCCAACGTTGGGACCAGCGGCAAAGTTTCTTGGGGTATATAGGTGGTTTGGTAGAGACGTTGGGAATTCAGCCAAGATATGAAAACTGCATCAGGCCGAATGTTTGTCAAGGTTCTTGCCAGAACTGCAGAATAATGCATGTGTTGGTGTCTGCGTGCTACGGAGCCCAACGTACATGCTGTGATACTCTTTGGGTTTTTTTTTGGCAAAGTCACGTAGGTAAAAAACAAAATAATTGAAAACAACTCAATTAAATGACGACGTTTCGGGCGCAACACAAGCATCCTTCTTCAGGTGGGGCGCTTTCGCTACGTTGTCCGAAAAAAAACAAAGAGTATGAATCCTTGCAGCCACGAAAGCTTCGAATCTAGAATACATGCTGTGAATTTGTGGTGCAAATTACACACGCACACACACGCGTGTGAGCACAGGCACATGCAAGGATAAAGACCTTTCACAGACTGTTGGCCCAAGTGCTCTTTAGCGAGCGCATAAGTGGGCTGGTGTGGTCAGAATGGTGCACGAGATGGGGTGGGGAACAGCGCCGCACCTATCCACGTTTGTGTCCCCGTTGCTGATGTTTACACACCACACCAGGTACCTGTTTAAACCTATGGAAGGGGCCAGATCCGGTTCAAATATCCCTCCCCCACCGGTGGCTGGGAATCCATCTCAAGTCGCCGCGGAGTGCGCAACCTGCAGCCAGCCAGCCACCCACCCACGCCCCGCACACACAAAGACTTTAACAGACTTGGAGCAAGTGCGCTGTTGTTCGTGAGCACCTACGAAGGCCGAAATGACACACAGAGGCGTGGGTGGGCAACACCACACCCAACCGGCTTTTGTTTATACACCGCGCCCACACACGTGCGCACACACTAAACACAATTATCCCCCCGTATAGCCCTTGACAGGCTGTTGGAGCAAGTGCTGTTTGCGAGCACCTATAAAGGCCGGGCATCAAAGTTCATTTAAGTTCATTTCAAGTTCATTTATTAGGTTTAGCCCTTTGAGCCATTCGGCTCTTGAATCGGGTGCATGGCCAGCACCACACCCGAGTGGCGATGTTTACACACCGCACCAGGTACACATTCGAGGCCGAGTCGACCTAGGGCAGACCCAGCACCGATTCAAATAAATCATCACTGTTTGTTGGCCGTGATCGGGAATAGAACTCGTGTCGCCAGGTTCGAAGCGCAGCGCGCTCGCTAACCACTAACCCGTCGCTCCCCACATGCGCGCACGCAGCCCACACACACGTGCCATTCGAGTTCATGAGAACGGGGGTGGGGGGAACACATCGTCCGCCTCGTCACAGCGTTTCCCCATCGCGATGGCGACGGTCACGGTAGCGAGTTGGCGTCAGAGCCGCCGCCCCCGCGTCTCGCGCTGTCACACGCGGTGGTGGAGGCACGCACACGTGTTGGCGTTCGTGTGTCCCCCAGCACCCCGTCCCCACCCGTGTGTTCCCCCCCCCATCCCCCGTGTGTTCCCCCCCCATCCCCCCGTGTGTTCCACCCCAGCCCCCCGTCCCCCCCCCCGTGTGTGGTGGTGTTTTTCTCAGCGTTAATAAATGTACAGGAAACGGCTGTTGAATCATCTTCCCGTCGTCGTTATTATTAAGTGCCGGCCGTGATCGTCTTCACGTGCGGTCTGCAGCAAGCTGGCACGCGCTCGCCCCCCCCCCCATTGCACGAATGCCGTTCATCCTTCTTGGCAAAAGTGCGCTTTCAAATCTAGAAAAAAAAGTGCGCTTGTAAACGAAACAAAAAAATGATGCAACATCGTGCTGTCGGCGCTGTCGGTGCAGTCATTTCGCAATGGTTTGACGTGTGACAGGACACGCCTTCCCTGCCCATCATCCCTCGGCATACTCGCAGTGCCCCCCCCCCCTCTGAAAAGTAACAGGACACCGTTTGCACTGCGGTGAGAGCAGCATATTTACACTCGATGTAACTTCACGTGCGATGGCTGTGTAAGGCCCTTGATGAATGTTATCTGGGTTGTAAGTAAGCGGCTGCTTTGCCTGCCTTGAATGATTTACCATATAATCACCCATCTCATTGTTACAATGGACATGTTGGTGGCGCAACACTAGTTATTAACGTTAAATGTTAAATATTTGAATCTATGGTCCGCTATACAAACCCAAATAATCTTAAAGTTAAATTCCCGGCCACTGCTGTCACCAGTGCTGAGTGATATCTGAACAGGTCACCTCGTTAACCAATCTGCACTGTCAAGTAAATTATTGTTTTGGTTAAACACACGTGTGGTGCCTTTCTGGCACAGGTCTGCCACTCAAAGCGCCATCGCATTCGTACTTGTAAACGTAAGATGTTTCAAATGTCATACAATGAGAAAAATATACTATCTCTAGTTGTGGCCAGCGTGGTTGGAGTATGGTCAAACAACCCACATCGAATACATGACCTTTACCCATCAGTGGATTGACAAAGAGGCTATTAAAAAAAAACATTTATATTCATACTATGTTTTCTATGCTGGACTGCCACTTGTCACTTTTTAGTATTCCGTTACAAATCATTTCCTCCACCCTCATACCTCGTTTACTGCCTGGGCGCAAATTAGTTTACGCTCACCGCGAGCATCGCCGCTTAAAATAAGGCCAATTACGGCGATCGTGCCGGCACGGCGATGCACTCCGTCGCGGGCCCGTAGCGCTCGCATTACCCGTTCTGAAAATTGTTGGCGGCACGCGGCCACTGAAAAACCCACCGGCGTCTCCCGGACGAAGCCCCCCGGCGCGGCCCACGTCTGGCGCACGCGGTGTGATTTTCTGTGGTTGATTAATGCCGAGGCCAAGCAGGCGTGTCCTGGTTGCCATTCCAGCCCTAACCGAAGCTCCCGCTCACTTAATCCCCACGCCCCCCCCCCGCTGCTGTACTTGCCCCAACCCCCACCAACCCCGGCCCACCTCGCGGCGGCCCCCCTCCATACTGCGGCACGCAGGCGAGCGCTCTGCCTACCGCGTGCCCGCCCAATGCAGAGTTGAGCCGTGCGATAATCGTTCCGATAGGGCTGATGAGGATGAGGAGTCATCCTTTGTGCGTTGGCTCTACGGAGACTCGGCCCGGTCGGCGCTCGACTGCTTTGTGATGCCTCCTGTACCACGGCACGAGATGGTGAAGTGAAAAGAGGGCGTTGCTTCTCGAGTGAATTAAGCACGTTTTTTAGTATCCTCTTTAATAAGGCCGTAATGCAGTTCCCCTGGAAACACGTTCATTATTAATACATACGTTGCCAAGGAACTTAACACGTACAATTTGTGTTTCTGGGGTAATAGCAATACACTTGATTTGATATACTGGACACAACTTATTAACCTGGCCCTAGTAAAGACCCACCGGCTAATGAATGATCTTATTTCAATATGCAATACCGCTCTATGACATCACAAAGTTATACCCTAACAGCACTTATGGTTTTTTATTTAATTGTCAGCGGTGTGTTTTGGCTTGGGCTCCTCGTAACGATTCGTCTCACCCTCGTGATACGACGAATTGTCCCAATTCAGGTTTACGATTAGATTCCAGAATCAATGTTCGTGGCTATCGTGGCTGCAGGGGTCACGTGAACCCATTGAATAAAATAAAAGCCCATAGAAAAACATCGATTCTCGTGTGCACAATTCGTTGCACGTCTAGAAACAATGCATCGATTCATAGATTAAAATCGATGTCTACCTTAGAGATAAACATGCATTGAAGTGTGTAAAAAAAATTTTTTTAAGCAAATGATCCGAAAAAATAAATACCATTGTTGCAGAGAGTGGTAGTGACTGATTATTTAACTGCTGTCTGAATTAGGTGACCTGAGTTTGATTCCCGGCCACGGCTAACAATCAGTGGCGAGTGATATCCGAACTGGTCCTGGCACCCTACTTCATGGTCAACGTTGTGAAGTATGGTCGAATAATCCTCATGGCCGAAAGGCATGATGGAGTAGTCACCTCTGTAGGTTATCCCCTCCGCCGGTATTGCGAGATTTCCTTCATCCCCGTGATGCGTCCTGATATTTGGACCTCCGAAGTAGCTTGCGGCATCACCGAGCGTGACGCCGTGGTGCTGTACCCCCCTCCACCCCCGTGTCTCCCTGCAGCTTGCTGTTCACCAAGGTGAAGCTGGAGACCCTGTGCAAGGGACCGGACGAGGCGCTGCTGACCTGCAAGCACATGCTGCAGATATGGAAGGCTTGCTACAGCCTCACCAACCCCAGGTTCGCCCTAATCACCCACCCCCCCGACCGCCAGTGCAATAGACGCGCAATGCACTTCCACCATCGTCATCATCTGGGGCTCCTGTGCGTGACACGATGTGTTGCCGAACGCGTGCACTGGCTTGCGATTCACAACGCCTGTTCTATGCACGGTGGTCACCCATGCGGGCACTATCCAGACTTAGCTTCCAAGAACCGTTAAGGTCGAGTGCATTCCAAGTGATTTGGTCAGAGGCGGAACATACATTGTCCATCATAGTAGCAAAACCTCCACATCAATAATATTAATTGTTAGTAAAACTGCCAATACGGGGAGGGGCGGGGGGGGGGGCGGGGACAACCCTGCATTTCATGGGAAGGCCTTTGCGACTGCTAACGAAGCACACTGATCGCTCAAAAACACGAGGCTTAATGTTGAGCTAAATATATATCGGCAGCCTTTATGATGTATTTGACATTAATCATCAGTGTTCCGTGAGGGGTGCCACTGCAATAATTCGTGTGGAAGACTCTGGGTCAGTTGTGTCGCATCCAAAGTGCCGGCTAAGAGGTTTTGCCAAGGTCACACTCTGAAACGTGGCAAACACAGGCAGCAGGTTGTGCTCGGCCGGGTAGCCTCTCGGTTGAGCGCACTGACGTCTTACCGAGGCTGAGCCGACAGCTACTGTGGCCGCCCCGGTAAGTTCTGCAGCGAGATTGTGGAGTTTGCCATGTACATATGTATGTTGAACTTCTTTCACACCGTACGTAGCCAACCGTGCAAATCAGAGGTGCGCGAGCGAATCGGAGGTGCGGGATAACCAATGCGACGTTCAGAGGAAGATGCACATTCCTTGTACAGCCTTCATCAGGCTGTTGGGGCAAGTGCTGTTAGCGAGCACCTATGAAGACCGGCGCGATACACGGGGGGGTGGGGTTGCCAGCATCCTCCCAGTGCTGATGTTTACATACTGTAGTAGGTACTCACTTCAGGCTGAGTCAACCTCGGGGAGGCACAGGACCAGTTCATATAATCGTCACTGAGTGGGACTCAAACGTGGGCTGCCAGCTTCGTAGTGCAGTGCGCTAGAAATCTAAAACACAAAGATCTCCCGTATAGCCTTTAACAGACTGTTGGGGAGAGTGCTGTTAGCACACTGTCCATTCAGCAGCAGGTACAAATCACGTCCACCCAATTAAGACAGCACAATTATTTGCACCTATTAACAATAAATTCGTAAAAATAATGACTTGTTTTGTCAAGTCATTATTGAGCTGAAAATGTCAATCTCAGAGCTGGAACTGTTTCCCCAAATCAAGTAAAGAACCTAACGTTATAGTTTTAATATAAAATGTATTGAAATATCATAGAAGTAAAATTAAAGTTCTTCATATGGAAAAATGTCCCATTTTCATGTTTCTTGCTCTGACAGCGATTCTGGGAGAGGAAGCAGCTTGCTGGACAGAACGATGGCTGACAAGCGACACCTTCAGTATATGAATCTCCCAGACTTCAGCGACCCGGAGACCGGTAAGACGAGATGACCCAATGCACGTACACATTGGCAGAGATTCTGCTTCCTTGACTTCGTTCTTCTCAGGCCAAACAAGGCTTGCTCAGGGGAAGGGGGGGGGGGGAACGTATTTAAAGGTTATTTTTATCTTACTTTTATTTGCTTATTTTATATCTGGCTATTTTGGGGTTGTTATGAGTTCTTGCGTTATGGAAAAGTGTTTCCCGTCTGTTGTAAAAATGTTGTTTTAATGCGATGATGTTGCTTTTTTGGGGTTTGACATTGGGTTTGAGGTAAGAAATGAAGCTGTGAATTCCTAAATTAAGTTCCAAGGCTGTGAGATTTATATTTAGTGAAAGTTTTGCTGTAATCTTCCATCATATTTTTAATAAGTCGTAATAAAAATGCTGTCCATATTTCATTTTGCAAATGTAATTAAACAAAAAGTTTAAACCCCCGTGACACGAATACTCGATGTCTGTAAATATTGAGTGTTTTATTTTAAAGCATCTCCATTAGGGAATGGCTTAAACAAAAACTCAACACGTCCATCAATAACTCTGTTGCCTTAAAGTAATAATATATAATCGGTGAAGTTTGGAGCAACGGCCCTTGTGCATAGCACAGGAACTAGAAACAAAACAGAGTGATTATTATTGTATCCTGTCGAGTCTAGTGTGACATTAATTGCCACCATATTCTCTCCCATCTTTTACTTTCTGCTCAAGTCCATATTTATTTTTTCATTACTCAGGCATCGCCATCTGTTGTTATCGGTTCACCTTGGTTCAGGTTTTGTCTGCATACTTAGTCAGAGCCAGAGGACCCCTCGGTGGCATTGTGCTTTGTGGCCAGAGGGGAAAATGGATTGGGTAGGGTAGGCAGCAGCCCTGCCAACATTTGGGCCCGTTAATTCCTGGCGCTGTCCACCCATTTAGTGACGGGTGGCATCGCTATCGAGCGCGCATGCAGTGCCCCCTGAACTGGAGCTCACGGATCGGGAGGACCGGCGGAGGGGGGGAAGCAGACACAGGGCTTTGAAGAAGAGGGGTACATTGAACAAGAGTAGGAGGTCCATCTTCTTGGTTCTTTCGGTAAAGTCACGTAGAAGGGAAGTAATAAAATAATAAAAATAAAACATAATAAAATAATTCTCACGACGTTTCGGCCACAACGCAAGCAGCCGTCCTCAGGTGAAGAACATGTCTGTCGATAAGACATGTCTGTCGATAAGAAAGAACCAAGAAGATGAATCCCTGCAGTCACGAAAGCTTTAAATCGAAATTTAAGAGGAGGAGGGCTCCATTTTGTAAACTGCAAAATGGCCCATGCCAACCACGCTGTGCCACTCGCTAGCGGCAGATGGGGCCTTCTTTCTTCGTCCCTGCGTGCCTTACACGGTGGAGCTTCGAGCGCCCCGAATGACCGGTGAACGATCCGAAAAGTCTACGGCACGCAAACCCCCTTCGTGGTCTCGCCGTCCTCCGCCACCGCGCTCAATTCCAGGCCTCCATGACTGTGTTGCTCTGCACGCTAATGGGTTTCCATATTTCATAAACGGCCGATTGTAATCGCAGAGATTCCACCGCGTAGAAGCGGTGTCGCTTATCGTCCCTTCATATCATCCTAACAGAGGGTCCTATTGTTGCAACAGTTGCAACTCGGTGGAAGGCAATGTCACGAGAGAACGAAGAGGACGTTTTGCTGCAGGGTAACAAAAAACAAACGATGAGCACGAAAACAACTGATGAGGTGGAATGAGGTGGCAGACTCGTGACGTTGGCTTGGTTTGCTTTTTTTAAAATTATATATTTCCTTTGTGACGCGACTTCTAACGACCGTTTTCATGTGTTGTTTTAAGGCACCCTGCCAGACGCTTACTCTCATGGTTTTCTCTCCCTGTTTTCGGTTTGTAAGTAGCTTTTGTTTACAGGCCATTCATTGCACCCCCACATCACTGTTTGTCTGTCCGTCCTGTTTTGAGTGAGCCCCGACAAGCCACGATCTTGTTTTTCTTTTGTTTTTAAATCACTTTTCCTATTTCCACCACCACCCCCTGCAACCTTCTTTTAATTTAGCTTCTTAAGCACGTTCTGTTTAATTCGTATGACTTACTGCAAAAGGCCAAACGGGAGTGAAAAAAAACACCCGAAGCTCGTTGCTTTTGTTTAAACCTTCTGGAGTCCCACCCTTGTTTGTTTTTTTGCCCGTACGCTTTGTTACTCCTAAGCACACACCCACTAACCTTTGGCCTCCCCTCTTTGTCGAGCTCACTGCCTGGCAGCCTGCTGTCGTCACAAATGACTGCGGCACTCTCTCGCTGTCTAACGAGACAGGAAGCGTGGCCACTCCTCCGCTTCTCCCTCCCTCCCCCTTCGCTCAGTGTGCAGCATGGCTCCCTGGCTGGTCGGTGCCCCCCTGTGTGTAGGGTATTGACTGTGGGAGGAGCTGGAGGTGGTCAGGTCGGGTGGGTGGGTGGGGGCGGTGGGCGGGCTGGGTGGGTGGTGGCTGTGGATGGTTGGAGTTTGCTTGTGCAATTGTGGGGACGTGCGTTTCCCGTGTGTGCTGGAGTTGATGAACTGCACCCCAACTGAGCATGGCTGGCGCTATGTGGCTGCTTTTATGATCCCTGCCCCATGGCTGCGTGTGGCACGGACCCCTGTACGGTTGCCACGCGGATACATGCGGCGTGCGTTATCACACTCTTTCAAAGGTCGGTTGGAGTAACTGAGGTGAAATGTTCACGTTGCATCTTAAGGGGGACCTATTTTTTTCTTCGTTTATGTGGTCGAACTGGCCGTTTCCATCGTAAAAAACAAAACACAAAGCTGTTGGGGTTGAGGCTTCAAAGCTGTCAAATTATCAGATAAACCGTTAATGATTTCTAAGTTGCACAGTTTGTGCTTTCAATTTATGACTAACTCAAGCATTGTTTCAGTGGCCTTCATATACGACCAGGTGAAAGTCCATTGTGAAATCACGGGACATTGAGAGCTGTTTGCGACTTGGGAAGGCCTTCATCCAGCAGTGCATTGACCATGGCTGATGATGATGATGACGATTATAGTCCGTTGAGGTGGAGCGAGGAAATGAGCACGTGTGCAGGTGCTAGATGACAAGTTGCATTGAGAACCAAGAGAGGAGGCGGCCGCTTGGGAAGCCCCCTCATCCAGCTGTGAATAGATCATGCCCCATGACGATGACAGTGAATTCAGATGAAAGTCTCAATCTCCCGTTGCATTACGATCTGCAAAGTGAGCATGGCCTAATGAGGCTGCAACCAAGTTTGCCTGAATCCAGAAGCGAAGCGGGTTAGAGCCTGGTTGATACTTGGATGGGAGAGACTGCCTGGGAATACCATGCTATGGCAGGACAACAATGGATTCTTGAATCTATCTGAGAGGAGTTTTAAGAAGGTTCTCCTCGTAATTCGTGGGATTCCTCCGGGTACTCCGGTTTCCTCTCGCATGCCACTCGTTAATTGAATTGCTCAAACATTCCAATGCAAGATTGTTGTGAAAGAGAGTGTTGAGACTTTTCAGGGCTTTCTGGCTGAACAAAGGACCATTTGCATTATTATAAATAGTATCATTATTATTTTGGCGGCCAATGGTGTTTTTTTTTAATGCATCAACTGCCCCCTGCCATACAAATGTGGAATTTCCACAATTTTAGGAATTACAATAAATATAGTGCCTCCCAGTGCTTATTTGGCATGGTAATGCTGAGTGTCTTATAAACTCTTTATAATAACGATTATTCTATAATGGCATCAAAATGCATGCATGAGCCAATCCAGAGGTGAATCTTTTAGCAGGTCCCTTGTTTATGAATTCATATTTTGATCTTTTGTTCTTATTTTATTGCAATTATACGCTTGCTGTCATGCTATGAGATGAAGGTGACCATTGTGAACTGTGCCAGTGCAGTACCTATCCCCATGTTAGAGAATGACCTGCAGAATGTGATATTCATTAGGGGGCACTGCACTTTCATACACGCCCTGCTTAGGAGATGTTCATTGCATGGCATTCAAACCGAAATTGCATTCTTCAATTCTCAACGGCTGGAATTTGAACAAATTTTGTTCGAGCAGTCCTTGATAAAGAGGCTGAAACCATTAACTTTTTTTGCAACTTGGTGCTCATCACAAGTTTGCTCAGATTCAAACCCAGGATCTCTCAGCAGTATCAGCTCAGTCCTCCAACTCCTAAGCCACTCATCCACCATGGCCTCTCCTATGTAAGTGGCGCTGCGAGTTTCATTTCGATAATTAATGCATCTCCCGCGATTGCCTCCGGCGTAGCTTCCCTGGGCCGTGCCCTCTTCGCTCACCACCGATTAATTAAAGACGGGGTTTTACCGAGACGGGGAGAACTTAAGACCATCGCCTGGCAAAAGCAAGAATTCCTTGGGGAGAGAGAGATTACATTTATTACCCGATGGCATACGCGGGGAGAGGGCATGTGGCAGCCTTTAACAGCAATGTTTTAGCAAGAACCTGCCAACAACCTTGGCACGCCCCGTCGCTTGAATCACACCAGGCAGGCTGCCTCGGCCCATCTGGAAATATCTTCCTAAGATGTCGTTAACCCCCAGGAGGGAATCGGAATCCGTCAGGCCTCTGTGCTGCCTCCCGACGGATATTAAAAGCGTATTTTGTGGAAATGTCATTCAGAATGGGCAGTTAAGTGCACGCTACACTTGCATCGCCGGCAGAGAAAGCTATTCGACTCTGCGCTTCCTTAAAGGGGTCATTCCGGGGTTTACTGCTTCAAGTCGCTGTCGAAGAGCGTGCTGTTTTTGGCAATCACAGGCCTGGGAATTGGGTTTTGCGCGTCCTGGGATTTGCGCGTGGCACTGTAAAGGGTTTGAGATGGAGTTACACCCTATCCTCCAGGTGGCAATAAAACAGACTTCAGCTTCTCCCCCCCCCCCCATTGCCAGGTCTCGTGGCCTGAGAGAGGAGAATGAGGTTTGGTCATGGTAATTAAGAACCATCAACAAGACTAAAGGCAAATTTCATTAAAACTGCAGTGCCGTGCTAATGTATAATGTAAATTGAAAAATAAGTTTTGCACCAGCAGCATGGAAAACTGCTTAGCAGGCGCGGCTCGTGAATGCACTGCGGTTTGTAATTTGGGAGTTTGCGTTGTCTGCACGCTCTTATCAGCTCGTAAGAGTTGCATGGACAGAATGGCTGGCCACACTACGTATCATAGTGCGTGCCTTGCTTTGCGTTTCACGAGTTCACCCGAATCACAATTATTGTTTACAACCACGTGCGCGTGTGATTCTTCATGCATACACGCTGTTCCCAGCGAGCTAGGTTTCTATTAGAGTTTGCCTGCCTTCGGGGTGACAATTCCCCGCTTTCCAAAAACGCATCGAACGTTGATACAATAATAACAACAACAAAATGCATCCGGGATTCCCAAATCCCCATTCATAGCTGTCCGTCAAATTTTTCACCACGACGAAACTAGCGGTATTCAATGGGGTCAGGGATCGGCGGTTGCCCACTTTTAATGGGTGCAAGGGTTAAGAATGCTGAACGCGGATCAGGTTATCGGCGCTCCGCGCGGCCGCCTGCCTGTCGGCACTGCTCGTCGCTGTGCCGGGGCATCAACAGAACCGCCACTGATAGGCCGCCACCACCGCCACCACCGCCACAGGCCCCAGCGAATGTACGCTGCAGGTTAAGTGTTATCGGCTGTCTCGCAGCTCACTGGATGAGCAGGAGGGGGAAAAAAAAAGAAATACTTTACAGTAACCCCCAGCGTGCTCTGAATTTTAATGTGGGTCTAACGGACTTCTTGCTGTGTCCGTTGGAAGAAAACGCACCACTGTTAAAAAACGTGCTGTGTTAAGCTGCAGTTGTTGCACGGCGGTAAATGCGTGAAGCGGGCAAAGGTCGCCCATGTAGAGGGCCCTCGCCTGTTTAGCCCACTGCTCAACGCGGGCAGACTTCGTTGGGAGAGCTGGGAGTGCTCGCACTCTCCCCAACCGACTTGTATCGGCCACTTTGCC
Source organism: Lampetra fluviatilis (assembly GCF_964198595.1). Taxonomy (NCBI): domain Eukaryota; kingdom Metazoa; phylum Chordata; class Hyperoartia; order Petromyzontiformes; family Petromyzontidae; genus Lampetra; species Lampetra fluviatilis. Next base: position 3,924,128 of record NC_136292.1, read on the forward strand.
GTGACTTTTAAGGCTCCTAAGACCTACTTAGCCCATAGCTATATCACGATGCATCGATTCAATCCGGTGAAATTGATTGATTGTGCTAAAAAATGCACGTGTGCGTGTGAGAATCGATCGTTAACCATTTATGCCAGTTATATGAAAATGAGATGTCATCATTACATTTAGGCTAATGGAGCAAACATTACTGTATAAACGAAATGCAAACGAGATTGGCTACAAAATGAATACCGTTTTTTTATTAAATCATGACCCTGACTCTTGACAACTAATGTACACGCTGGGGGGGGGGGGGCAGATCATTACACACATTTTACCTGGCCACCTCTAGAAACCGAGGTTTAAGTCCGAGGTAAATAGTTTCTCACATACAGGTAGCTTGATGGATCTCAGCCTCGTCAAAAGTGGCACCACAGGAAAAAAAAACCATCCTAACATTAGCCAAGTGTGTATTCTATTCACTTGTAGTCAACTCTGATCGTGTAAATGCATATGCAGAGATGTTAACAAAATCACATTTTCCCAGGCCAAGACTGCATACAGAAGGCAACAATACTGGAGGTAGAAACTTATTGAATAGTCAATCAGGGCAGTGTGAGCATCTGATTGGCATTGTTCGCTGTGGTAGGGCTCTCTACTGGATACGGCTGTGTTCTGAGTAATGGAATAAGTTTGGATTGATAGCATACAGAATTCAACAAATGATAAACAGTCAGAGCAAAAGAGGGAAAATAATAATGATCATACACCACTTTAACAATTGAAATCGCAGCAAGCAAGCGTCGTCATGTCATTTTGGCTGCAAAGCAAAACCTGCAAAAGCGACAAATTGACTTTCCTGTCTTGAATCCCAACGTTTTTATGTTCGTTTATGCACGTGTACGGCTTCATTCATTTTTAAAAAAAATAAAATCTTTATGCATTCTAGTCCCTATGAAATGGGGCTCACTTACGATGCAATGTGACACGCTGTCAAGATGCAAAGCTTCATGTTTGCCGGTCTGCGGAGTTACACTCTCCGCAGCATCTCTTGTAATGCTTGATGTTACTTTGTCACACTTATCTGTCATTAAATAATCTGGCAGAGCCCTGTGTTTTAATGCGGTAAATTACAAGATGTGCGCAGTTTCGACAGCATTGCCACATGATGTTTACGGACACAATTTCATTATCAGCCGATGCCTCTCAGTTTCATACCAATGCCCTAGTCATCAACGCATTTGTTGTAGTTGCCTGGAACTGTGACCCCAAGACGTGTTTAGCCGTGGATTTTAGAGTTGCGTGCTCGTGGCTGGAACTCTGCACAGTGTTTGCTGCTCGGCGTGACACAGTTGAAATTATTTGCATGAATTGGCTGCCGTGTTGGAGAGATTCCAAAAAACAAATAAAATCTTAACTCTTGGGCTTTGTGACAGGCTTGTGTAAGCCTATTCTTAGGTTTTTTCGGTAAAGTCACGTAGGTAAAAAATTGAAATTAAAATTAATAAAAGTAAAATAAAAATAAAATAAAAATCACGATGTTTCGGAGGCAACACAAGCTTCCGTCTTCAGGTGGAACCGTCACAGCACGATAGCTGTATCAAGTACTTGATACAGCTATCGTACTTGATACAGCTATCGTACTTGATACAGCTATCGTGCTGTGATGGTTCCACCTGAAGACGGAAGCTTGTGTTGCCTCCGAAACGTCGTGATTTTTATTTTACTTTTATTTATTTAAATGTTTTACCTACGGGACTTTACCGAAAAAAACCTAAGAATATGAATCCTTGCAGTCACGAAAGCTTCAAATCTAGAATTGTGTAAGCCTGTCACAAATTTAGGAGGTAAAAGGGCAGTTGCTCCATTTCCGGGCATTATTTTCCACAGCTTCTTTTGATTACCATTCTGCTGATGAACCCACCCACCCTACCAAATTTTTGAAATCCACGAAGCGCCAGAGCGAGGAATGTCTGGCAGCAATAGCCACCCCTCCCCTGCCCCCATTCACCCGGACATCTTGGGACATGGTTCAGCACCAGACTCAAACAGCACAGCTGTGTGCTTGACGGATGAACTTCCTGCACGCGTGTTGATTTCTCATCTCTTTCAACTGTTCCCACCCGACCACTGCCTTTTGTAACTGCTCACCCTCCTCCCCCACCCCTGCCCTCCCGACAACCATCTTTCCTTTTCTGACCCTCGCCCTCCCTTGACCGCTCTCGACCCACCCTTCTTGACCACCTGCGCTCCCATGCTCCCGCTCGCCCTGCTACTGCTGCTCTCTCTCGCTCTGCGATATCCAAACTCCCCCGCCGACCCCCCCATCCACCCCGACTGCCTCCACCTGCCACAACTTCCCCCAAACTTCTTCCCCACCACACCCGCGCCAGGTTCGGTGCACGCGACGTCGGTGGCCGCATCGCGAGTGGAGCAGGCGCTGTCCGAGGTGGCGTCCTCCCTGCAGAGCAGCACGCCCAAGCAGGGGCCCATGCACCCATGGATGATCCTCACCCAGATTTGGCTGCATGCTGGTACCCTCTTGCAGCCCGACCACGGGGCACTGTGGGAAGGGGCATTGTGGGAAGTGGGCATTGTGGGTAGTGGGCATTGTGGGTAGTGGGCACTGTGGGAAGTGGGCACTGTGGGAAGTGGGCACTGTGGGTAGAGGGCATTGTGGGTAGTGGGCATTGTGGGAAGTGGGCACTGTGGGTAGTGGGCACTGTGGGTAGTGAGCATTGTGGGTAGTGGGCATTGTGGGTAGTGGGTAGTGGGCATTGTGGGTAGTGAGCATTGTGGGTAGTGGGCATTGTGGGTAGTGGGCACTGTGGGACGTGGCATTGTGGGAAGTGGTGACTGGATTGGAGGTAAATGGGCGACGGAGATTGAGGGAAATAAAAAGGGTAATGTGACTGGTAAGCAAGCACTGTGGGAATTGGGGACTGTTGATTGGTGGAGACTATAGCCATTGGTAGCTCTCGGCATTGGTGATTATGGGACGGTAGTGACTTTCGGCAGTGATGCCTTTCAGATGTGGTGACTGCACATCGTCGGGAACTGAGGAGTAGGGACTGTATAGGAGGGGGTCGCATAATGGAAGAGGTTTTTGCTCGATGCACCCTGTCATGCAGAAGTAATTAAATGCAACAACATCCATTGAACAATGGGATGAGCATCTCTAGCAGATTCCTTTCACAATGGAAATGTCCCGACACTCACTTTAGGCTTTTCATGGTATAGAATGGAGCAGTGCCATTGTGATTGTTAGCTATGGAATGATTAATCAATGTTACATTTATTGTATATGATGTTTGTTATGGGATAACGTTACCCTTTTATCCACTAGAAGCTCTGGCATTGACCACTGTGTTACATTTAATAAGCTATTGGAGCAAATCCCGACCTTGAATTGCAATGATTAAAGTAATTGGTAATGTAACATTAGGCTATGTAGCAAAGAAAACCTTGCATAAACAGAACAAACAAGACATGAAAAAAACAGACCGATTGATTCTTGAATCCAATAGCTACCCATAGATTGTCAGAGTGGTGGTGTGTGGGGGGGGATGGGGGAGCGGATTAATCTTCACGCAACGGACTGCTGTTGTTACTGCTGCACTATATGTATTTACAAATCACCTTTCGCAGTCTCAATCAAGACGCGGGCTTCGGTTCAGCCACTGGTCATTGCAGCGTCATGGGGGATTAGTGGTGAGCAGCTGCCACCATCTCGTGCCCCCCTACCCGGTGCCCCCCCCCCGCCCCACCACAGCGGAGGTGTACGTGGGCATCGGCAAGCCGTCGGAGGCGCTGGCGTGCGCGCAGGAGGCGGCCGGCCTCTTCCCCATGTCGCACCACGTGCTCTTCCTCAAGGGCCAGGTGGCGGAGCTCCGCGGGAGCCTGGAGGAGGCCAAGCGCTGGTATGACGAGGCCCTCGCCATCAGCCCCACGCACGTGCGCACCATGCAGAAACTGGTGAGCCCCCTCGAGTTGCCGCGTCTTGTTGTCCGCGTGTGGTGTCCGGGTGACCCGCCGTCCGTCTGCTCGCGCGTGTGTGCGTGCGACGCTCCCGCGCCTGCCGACTGCCGCGAAATGTCACGTGAGGGGCGGTGACGAAATGGTCGGGACGGTCCGCGTTGTCGTCGCTTGTTTCCAGACGTTCGCAGTTCGAGTCCCGCTCGCCGCTCCGGCTTGAAACAGCGGCACGTATGTCAACAAAAAGCGACCACGTGCCACTTTCTTCGCAGTGGATATTAAATGTCCCGTGGTGTTATTTGAATATTAGTAGGTCTACGTGTCCTGACGTCACCGGCCAAATTTGAAAGAAAAAAACTCGCAGATTTTACTTTATTGGCTAAAGCCTCGTAGCAACATTGCCCCTACTGTTGAAGACTCTTCATCCTATTATAATGGCATGAATACTAAATGTGCATTATTATTATTTGGCACGGACGTCACCGGTCTGGTCTCTACGATTTGCGTGGAAGAAGATCTGCAGTGAAAGTTTTCCTGTTTTTGTTTTGCTGAACGAGCAACCTGCACGCCTGCCTGTTCCCCCCCCCCCATTCTTCCTGCCCACCGGCACACCTGCCGTGCCTCTATTACAGCTCTCTGGAGAGCCCTTGCAAGAGGTATCTATTTGGTGTTTGAACATCTTAACACCTGTTTCATTGCCTGAAAGCGGACAGCCTATACTTGTTTTTTCATGATTTTGATACTGGAAAAAAGGTCCCACAGATATGGAGAGGGCCAAAGTTGGTTGGTACACGTTCATTGCTGAAACTCACCACGAACATTGCTGAAACTCACCACGGACATTGCTGAAACTCACCACGAACTTTGCTGAAACTCACCACATTGCTGAAACTCACCACGAACATTGCTGAAACTCACCACGAACTTTGCTGAAACTCACCACGAACATTGCTGAAACTCACCACGAACATTGCTGAAACTCACCACGAACATTGGTGAAACTCACCACATTGCTGAAACTCACCACGTACATTGCTGAAACTCACCACGAACATTGCTGAAACTCACCACGAACATTGCTGAAACTCACCACATTGCTGAAACTCACCACGAACATTGCTAAAACTCACCACGAACTTTGCTGAAACTCAGCACGAACTTTGCTGAAACTCACCACGAACATTGCTGAAACTCACCACGAACTTTGCTAAAACTCACCACGAACTTTGCTAAAACTCACCACGAACTTTGCTGAAACTCACCACGAACTTTGCTAAAACTCACAAACTCCCCAGGCTGCAAGGAAGCCAGGAAAATGGGTTTTTGAACCTGCCCGTGTGGACCTTGGAGTCTTGTCCCCCCCCCCTCCCCCATTGCACCTCCGATTATCAGGGTTGGCTACATACTGTGCGAAAGACGTCCAATGTCCATACATATCCCCTTTTGCGTGAGGTTTTCCCTGGGTACGGCCGGTTTCTTCTCACATCGGAAATGCTTCATCAAAGAAGAAATGGCCAAATATCGAAATGCACGATCCTGAAAAAGAGGATTTCACGGTTGAATAAAACCATCCTCATTGTTACCATCTATATACCTAAAATACTGCCACGTGCCAATCTGCTGTCAAACCATCATCATCAGCCATATTATATCCGCTGTTGGAATTAGGCCGTTACCATCCCTCGTGGTAATGCGATGCCGCAAATGTCTCTTGTTCCCACATGTGGGCAGATCTATCTCTCCATTCTTTCTCTTAAGACTGTTCCCACTCGTGCACGAGTCTTGTTTATTGGCCATTAACCCATCTTGCAGTGTGTCTCCCGCCCAATCCTGCTCAATTTCTTTAACATTCACGACGATGTCTGATTTAAATTTGCTCTCGGGAGCCTCCTTTTGTCTCGGCATAATTCCAAGCACACATCTCTTATGTTTCACCTACTAGACATTTGTGAAGAATATCTTTATAGCTCATCGGATTCCTCCGGTACAAATAAAGATTCTTCTGATTCTGATGCTTTCTGTACTTAGCATCTCCAATTACATTTTCTTTATTTTTGACCCGTTTGTCATCTCTGATTATATCTTGTCTGGATTGTCTCTTTATCTCGCAATTTTGAATCCTGGTCAGATCCTGGTCAGCCTACAATAATTTTCCTAGTTGTACGTATTATGCAGTATATTCCAATTATATTTATTTCGGCTTTATGCTTAGCGAGAAATGTGTTCTTTCAATAATAAATATCCTCTAATACCCATCTGTCCGCCTACGTGTATGCACACTATTCCTCAGTTGTCTGTACGATGATTTAATCCATGTAAGCCGCTCTGCCTCTTGAGCCAGTTGCCCATCCCTCTGTCCTCCCGAAACGCACACACCACCCAACCTGACTGCACATGAACGACGCCGTTTCGCCTTCCCACCCAAACACCCTATTGCTTCCCCCGACTTACTATCGCCGGCCGCACGAAAGTTGCATTCCACGGGTCTCCCTCGCCGCTTTGCTCGCGTGTGCAGCTAGCGTACGAGCACATGCTCCGCTGTCTATCTGGAAGGTTTGTGCCTCCCGCATCGCGCCCCCCATCCCCAGCCACACTCCTCTCCATTTTTCCCCGCCCCTCGCCAACCGGCCTCCCAGACACGCACACGATGGGCAGACCCATACGAGCAGTACCCACCCGCATCTCGCCCTCCCGATACTTTTGCCCGTGTCTGCATCGCGTAGAACCGCATCAGCTGGCAGCCCGCATTCCCCACCTGCTTACCCCACTCTGCTTCTCCTGCCTCTGCCTGCCTTCCTCCCCCTCCCCCACTTCCACCGCACACGCGCGTGCACACACACACGCGCACGCGCGCCTGTTCCAAATGCATTTCCAAGATTAGACAGTAATTTTGCTCCTTCGTGCTCATTGGTGCGATTTTAATTCATGCGTATTAGTTTTATTTAGTTTAGAGCTTTGTGCCGACCGTAAATTATCTGTGCCGGTAGCGGATTCGTGCACCGCGCTCTTGGAATGAGATGGTTGCCCGTAACCACAAGATCGTCCCCACGCTGCCAGTTCCCAAATGCAGCGAAACTCCGTGACCGGAACCTGTCTTGGCAGCTGGACACTGTCTTGATGGCTCGTGAGTTTCTGCCAAAAAGGACATTTAATTAACTTATGTTTGATAAGGTCGGGTTGGCAAAATTAATGCTGGAACCTAGTAGACATAAACAATTCACCCCCCCTCACCGTACCCATACAGATTGGACACATTGTTATGATTTGGGCTCGTAATTCACTTTCTTGCTTTTTTTTTCGTTTTATTTTTACACCCTTGTCATTTGCATGTAATTTCGGTACATTGTAAATAACCGCGCGTCACGTGCAAGACTTGACGCGTGCAATGGGGAACGTAACAATCTATTCTAATCGATTAACCAACGTGTTGCTTGCATGCCTATTTGCAGATGGGTTTCTTTTTTCTTACAATCTATGTTAAATGAAAATTGAGAGAGAGAGAATTATATCGCTGTTAAAAACACAACCCACGGTCAAGCTGTGGGACAAAGTAAAGGGAAGCCAGACTTGGCTGGATTCACGTCCCCAGCCTCTGTTGCTGCGCGTTTAAACCCTCCGCACACCATCGCTCCACGCAGCCATGCCTCGCCCGGCCCGGGTGGCAGCGCGCACGCCTTTACGCCTAATGATGTGTGACATAAACGAGGGGTTCGAAAAGCGGATGGAATAATGTATGTATGTTGAACTTATTTTGCCACCGCACAAAGCCAACCGTGCTAATCAGAGACGCGGGGGAAGGACAACAACCTGAACGCAAAAATCAATTCGTTTTCAATTTAGATTTAAAAGTTCATAGCTCCAGTGGCTTCCTAATATCGGAAGGAAGAGCGTTCCAGGGGCCTGCAGAAGCGCATCTGAAAGCGCGCGATGCAGTGACCGTCTATATTTTATTGCTAGCCAAAAGCTGCTGCGAGGATGACCGGAGTTCGCTTGATGGTTTATGCTCCTTGACGAGATCAGAAAGGTATTGTGGCAAGCACTTTGTGTGTCATGAGTGCGACCTTGTAATCTATTCGTTTGGCAACTGGAAACAAAAATACAGCTCGGCAAGCACTAGCTGGAGATGGTCGGGTGTTAATAAAATAAACAATAAACATAGCTAAAGCCGTCATGTTAAACGGACGATTTGGTCACATCCTTACACCCCCCTCCACTCCCCGACTCGATCCCTTTGAAGTTGGCGCTGGTTTTCAATTTTGGAAGCGAGCAACCGCAACGCCGGCCAGTCTCCACCAAGGCGGCCCCGGTGGTCAATTCGATGTCGCGGATTAAATAAATGCGCGTGCGTTTGAAGGTGTCTGTCTGTGTGTGCACCTCTCTTTGCTGTGACGACTCCCCCCCCCCAACACACGTGCCCATCTAATGTCTGTGTGTGTCAAAGTTGTCATAGGGGAGCGGTGGCATAGCGGTTAGCGTGCTGCACTACGAACCTGGAAAACCCGAGTTTGATTCCCGCTCGCAGGCAACACCAGTGACGATTATCTGAATCGGTCCTCCTCTAGGTCGACTCGGCCTCAAATGAGTAGCGGGTCTGGTGTGTAAACATCACCACTGGGGAGACAAAGGCGGTCGGGCGTGGTGTTTGCCACCCACCCTGTCGTGTGCCGTGCCGGCCTTCATAGGTGCTCGCTAACAGCACTTGCCCCAACAGTCTGTTCAGGCTATATGGGGGATTTTTGTAATTTGTCATAGTTGCCATGGTGATGTGTTTATTAATAGCTTAAAACTTCTGCGAACTTCATTTGAAATAGTTAATTCTACGATATTTTTTTTGTAATTGTTGCAGAACAACGTTTGTTTATTTTAGTGCCATCATTGCTTTTATATTCTCTTGGTCCTGTGTGCATCTTCATAAGTTGGACGTGCACTCGAACTCGACCAGGAGATGCCTTCTTCAAGGACCTGTCAGGAAACCAATGCATATCAACTAGTTACCCTTCCAGCATTCGACCAGCATATTTTATTGTTGTTGATAATTAAGTCAATAGGCGGTTTATGCAATATTGAATTTTCATCCATTGATATGGTTCATCTGCATTGCCTTGTGCCAACCCAATTCAGATTGCTTCGAGAATTTGGGCAGAATAAATCAGATATTCATTCTGAGTAATGCACTACGTGCCCACACATGCACTCACACTAACAAATACTGTATATCAAACATGGACAGGGGGGGAGCAAGTGATGCAGTGGTTAACGCAATCGCGCTATGAATGCGGCGACCGTGGTTGGATTCCCGGCCGCGGCTAACATCAGTAGCGAGCCATGTCTGAGCCAGTCCTCGATCCCTTCTTCGCCAACTACGACCAAAGGTGTTGTTTTAAAGTCAAGCAGCTAGCCACCATGACCGACACTGTGTCGAAAGACTTTTGTGCAGCAGCAGATTGACAAAGGGCAGTAAATAATAATTGTTTCAAAATATTGTTGTTTGATGTAGGTGCTTGATAATCGATTTATTAGAATCAGCTATTTATGCTTGTGATACATCCCATCGGCATTTCCACATAGCAGTCAATTATTTGGGATTCATTCAAATTACAATACATTTCGGATAATGAATCTGAACGAGTGCGCCTTTTGGCGTCATCTGGTCCAACACCATGTGAGACGAGGCTCTAAGGAAAGCTGTCTCGGGTGTGGACCAATCAATTTCAAGGACAGTGCATACATTACACTGATCAACAAAAAAAAACATTTTTTTTCTGGCCTGGACTTTTGCAGCTGTTTTAGACTAATTTCAAGGTGCTGATTCGAAATCTGATCTCAGATTTGCTTTATCACATCATTTTTATGCTATCAGCATACCCAATTTTCATTGATTTTACCCAAAATTAAATCTGTCACTTATGATTGCAGGTTGTTGCGAGTCAGTGACTGCTTTAGTATTAAAATATGGTGCTGTATTTTTAGGATAGTGTGTTTATAATATAATTTTATGTAGATATCCACATTTATTTCATATTTTTCTTCTGCAGTTTTTATTGAAAATGCAATATTTGATATCTCAAAAACCTGATGTGATAGACAAAAACTGATGCCAGATTTGGAATCGGCACCCCAAAATTACCTTATAAACGTAAGAATACCTTATGCCAGAAAAAGTGTGTTGACCAGTGTTATCAGAGTTGTGTTTTTTTTTGTTTGCATTCCGACCGCAGGTATTGTGGTCAATGCAAACATGACTCCTTGTAAAAAAAGGTGTCAGTTTTGTTGCCAGATTAAAAGGGTAAAAAAAACAATTAACGAGACGGAACAAATGAGACAAAGCAAATGATAAACAATGCAAACGAAGGAATATAAAAACACAATCACACAATTGTAGCAATTCAGTGAACCATCGAGGTGAATTGTTACCGGCTTGGTATAACATAGCACAGCTGCTGAGCTTATCATATGGCAGACAAAGAGAAAAACCGAAGCCAAAACGACGAAAAGAGGAATGAAGTCATCGTGTACAATCGTAATTATTCGTGACCGCACCTCATATTCGATCTGTGCCTCAGTATAAACACGCGTTCCAACGCTACACATCGCGTCACGCTGTTCCGTTTAATACATAGTGATATTCACACAGAATAAAAAATATTTAATTGTCTGTAACCCTGGACATGCAGCATGCACCAGCAGTAGAGAGCCTGTTTTTTTATCATGGACTTCGGCATATGTTGATGGTGGTTGCAGCATCTGCCTTCGAAACTAATGTGGTTTGAAATGTTCAATGGGACGCAAGCAACCGCCAGAGTTTGTTTATCTGCATTGTTACGGACTTGGTTTGGTAAACCGTACCAGATCTTTCGAATGGTAAAGTTCTTGAAAATATATATATGAAATGCCACACGTCTTCGGTTGCACAGCTAGTAACGTCAAATACGGGAGAAGTGTACATTCTGTTGTGTTATGCGAGCAATGATTAAAGTGAGTGAGGAACGTGGGTCAACTAGTCCCCCGTGGCATACCATAGGGGAAACGCAAGCAGAATGCATAGACTTCCCTATCAAATAGTGTATTAGTATATCTCTGTAAACCATCAAACACGTGTTATTGTTGTGGTATACGTATGCGGTAAGCGTTGCTACCTTGTACACGAATACTTGACGGTCATTTTTTTGCTCATGAAGGGGGCTAAAACTGTCCTTCGGCACCCCCTTTGCCTGGAATGTTTTCCCTCTGTTGATCATGGTCTGATTTGACCACTGTGTGTAAGTACATGGCAGTACGGACAGCTGTAATCGCCCGTTGAATGTCAAGATAGAGAACTGATGAACCAAACATGTCATTCCGCACTGTTTTTTTTAATCAAACCCACTATTGCATTGAATCCAGGAAAAAGCTTTGGAGGTGAGCTACTGGCTTATGCAGGACAGATTCAGATAAGGTTTTTAAAGTTAGTATTTTATTGTAACTTCAACGAGATGTCGACATTAACAGAGCGTATTTCTATTTTTGCCGTATTTGGTATGCCTGTTGCATGAAAGCATGCCCACTCACAAGCAGAATGCGGGATACATAATTCAGATTTATTGCCAATAGTAATTTTGAGGGATAATTTAAAAGCCTGAAGTCCCAACCATTCACTGTTGTCGACATTTAGTTTTGCACACAAAATCACAACGTTTTTTAAGGGTTTGTGCAATTTTAATAACAAACCCGAAAAAAACTGAAAAATGTTGAACTTTCGGCAAAATAATTGCCACTTCAATTCCACGAATAATAACCCATACAACAGTGACATTCTACAGGCGGACGATGACGTTTGTGCTGTTGCTTTTACTGGTGCAGAAGCTTCATCTTCGTACATTTTTCCTGCATAGATGTAGCCGCGCTTGGTGAGAAAGTATTTGTAAGAAAAAAACACACCGACTCTGGCCATGCATCACGATCAGATTATATTATTCTTATTTTCCTTGCACAAAGGCGGTCAAATAATTGGAGGCTTGGGGGGAGGGACGAAAACTAATGAAACATTGCAATGCAGCCGTGCAAATTTCTCGTTAGTCCAACTTCGAAACTCGTGTTTTCACTCGCTACGTGCTGGGTGCATTGCACTGCTGGCGAGCCGTAGACCCTTATCGTTGATTGAAATGGGTCTCAAGTTCATCTTCGTGGCTGACCAGCATCCTTAATAGATTTGTGTAAAAGAAAAACTTTGGAAATGAGCACATTGAGTTTGGTACCCTCGTCAACTTGAGGGATTCAGTGTGTTATGCAGCGCGGTGTGTCCGTGTCACGACAGTTTATCTCTAAATCAAGCTGTGCAAGTGCAATGGGGGCTAAGGACTTGGCGACACTAATTTGAGTGACGGTGGCTCGTGTGCAGGCGCTAGATTGATTGTCGCATTTCAGAAGCGTGACAGATGCCAATGGCTTGAGGTCAGTCTTCGCCAAGCAGTGGATAAATCATGGCTGATGATGATGAAAAATAATAATTAGTAGTGTAAACACCCCATCACCTTTCATGATGTAATCAATTGATGTGATTCAGGGGCATGATTCGATCCAATAATCGATTTCCTTTTTAACGTTGTGGTGAATGTAGCAGCCTCTAGTGGCTGGAGGATCCATGCAAACCAAAAGTACCTACAACTTCCGCCAATAGATAAAAGAAAAGTTGATTCTCACTTGAGTGCACATATCCGTCCTTGGCCTAAGTGTCTGATGTCAAACCACAAATCGATGGATGGGCACACCCCTCAATTTGGATTATTGATTACATTTCTAAAAACCTGTTTCTTTTACTACGAACAGGTTTTTTGTCTCCCCATTCATGGCGTGCCACTAATTGGCCTATAAGCCCAAGGAATGTGAACAATTTGGCCAGAACCCTGAGTCCTTAGCGAGCCTGAGTTCTTGTTGTGGGTGCACTGGGACTTGTTGGTGCTGTCCCTTAGGGCTCGCCGTTGGTGCTGGGCCCCAGATGCTTGGTGTGTCTCAGTTGCTGCCTTCTCTGTACTGTTCACTTGCCCTGGCCACCCTTACCCGCACACCTCCCTTTTACCCGAATTCGTTTTTTTTTGGTACGTGGACAGTCCAGTCCTTGTTGTCAAACCACGGCTGGATGACGGCCTTTCCACGTCGTGCGTGTCGCGTGGTTTATTCGATCATGCTTCACCACGCTGGTCAGTGCATGTTGATGAAGCAAGGGAGTGTAGATGTTGGAGCATGGAAGTACAGTGCAGCAATTGATTTCCCTGCACCTCCCATCTGCGACAACATAACCCTGTCGAGAAAAAAAAAACAAAAAATATTGTTCTACTTCGGGCCCCACCACTACGAATCGGCTAGCACCAGCACCACCACTTAGTCCGGCCGCAGGAGGTTTAATCCTCCTTGGAGCTGGCTCCCTCCGGTCTCCGGCAAGCAGCCGCCCACGAGCTGCTGATGCAGAGCAGCAACAACAGGGCCCACCCACTTGCCCTGTGGCTGTGAGCATGACATCAGTGCTGTCGCGGTGCACGCTACATGAATGTATGTATGCGATGTCCGTGCAGCGTCGAGTGTGTTGCACGTGTGTGCATACGTGTAGCCAATGGACGTTAACGTGCCAGCAATGTGCAACGTCTCCGCAGCGTGCGTGAACGGAAGGCGTGTAACAATTAATAAGGCAACCACTGTTGGCTTCCACAAAATTTAACTAATTTTACTGACCCCTGGAGGGATTGATCGGATGGGTTATGAGCTTCTGATTGGGAGCAGAGCGCTCTAACTAGGCATGTAACGGTTCTCACACACAGTGATTTGATGGGTTGTCACAATCCTGCCCCAGCTCTTTGATTCAAGAATCAATCATAAATGATACTCACAATGTGCACACTTTGGAGCCCGTATCACAATCGCAACAAGCTATTTTAATCGGCGAATCGATGCATACCTGAACACGTAGCTGTGTACGTGTTGCACGTGCTACTTGTATGTGTGCCGGTTTTTCTCACATCACTATTGCAACGATGCCTCAATTATCATCGGCGCATTATAGCACGCAATATCCGTTATGGATGTGTAATGCGTGTAAATATTTATATGCGGGCGTCGTAGGATTGCACAAATGGCGCGGCTCTCCGCGCCGTGTTTCTAACATCGTACGCGAGCTGTGAGCAGACACCACCTCTTCATAATGTGCTCTAATTAATTTCCTGCACAGAGCACGCAAGGCGGAGAGATGAGAGTACATTCGAATTAGCATATAAATGATTAAGAGTTGGTAGTGGGGGGGGGCGCTCGCTGTCAACGCTCGGCTAATTCGCTTTCCTTTTCACTTCGATGCTAAGAAAGGTATCGATTTCCACACTGGACATGGCAAGCAGATATATCGACATCAATTTTAATAGAGCTCCCACCATTAGTGAGTGGGCAGAAAACAATGTAGGGCATTTTGCAGCATAAAAAATGCATACGTTTTCAAACAGGGGGTGGAGTGGTGGTGCAGTGGTTAGCGCACCACAATGTGAATCCCCGTTAACCTTTGTTCGATTCTCAGCCAATGTCTAACAGTGGCGAGCGGTACCTCGTTTGGTCCTGGGACCTCTCTCCCTCTTTGCCAACCCGCATGGACCAGGATGGTGACGTATGGTCTAACAATTCTGATGACCGACTCTGTTGTGTGGAGACCTTCATCCAGCATTATATTGGCAATGGGTTAAATATTATGATTATATTTTAAAGCAAGAAGAAGTTGACTGCTCGAAGTTTCATAATAAACCAGGCTGATACTTGTGGTAGCTTTACAAACAGGCACATTTCAACGTTATGTAAACCCCTTTAGGTATTATATCCAATGAGACTTTTGGCAAGATCAGGCCATTATGTACCAGTGCTCACTGCAATTTTAAGCTTCCCGTAAATGTCACAGATGCAGCACAGAGATAGTAAATCTTTCCATTTCTTCCCAGGACATCAGGGCCTCTGATGCAATGAGTGGTCCGTTGCCAAATGCATATAACAGTATTCTACATACTCTTTGGTTCTTTCGGTATACAGTGCTCAAGATCTCAAGACCTTCCCTGTTTCCCTTTGACTAGCTACACAATTAATGTGTGCACCGTTTCTTTTGCAGGGCCTTGTGAGATCCATTCACATTTAAGCGCTATATAAAGCCACACTGTATTGTAAATAAGTAATTCAAAGTAATTTTAAATCCGCTGGAAAATGGAATTGAACCGTTGCCCATTTCATTTGTAAATTACAAGCCGTCTGATGTGATTTCTGGTTGTGTCAGCTCAACGTCCGACGTTTTGCTTGCGCATGTCTTGGAAGCCGCTTCATTTCAATTGCTGGCGTCCAACCTTTCGCTCTGTGTGCCGGGAGCGTCTCGAATCCAGTACTTTCATTCTTTCAATTCCTAAAGAAGGTATGACGGCGCATGGTGCGAAACATCGGCCACCATGCCGAACAGCAGGCGGCACAACGCGAAGGCGTCTCGTCCGAGAGCCGCGTACAGAACCACAACCGCGAAGACCTACGGGGGTCACAGGTTGGTGTGGCTGAGAGGACTAAACAAAAAAAAGGAAGGGGGGGGGGCTTGTGGAATAGGGGGCGAGCCGTCGGCGATGCTGCAAGGCCCGTGACCTAATTCCGCGGTTCCCATGGCATCGAGGTAGTGGTCCTGGGCGTGCGAATCTTGCTGGGAGCGGCGCCGCAAGATGCACACTGAACCACGCGCGAGCATGCACTGGCGCACATCATTTATTTCTCGCCGCGGGCATCGCGCTCTCATTTAATGCGCGCGCCATTTAATCCCGTGGTCCTCGCTTCTTCAAGCAAGCGGTAAAAAAAAAGAAAAATTTTAAATCTGGGTTTTTCTCACAGAGTCGCAGCGCTGGACGGAAATACAGCGCGGTACGATTGTGGATTTATGCGGCATCTTAAGTGGGGCCCGCCATCTCAAGACGCTGTGCAGAAGCAGTTGGAGCATTGTTTTTTTTATGTTTTGCAGAGAGAGCAAGGCAGAGGAGAAAATGTCTTGAAGCCTGGACTTGAATAGGGGCAGGGAAGCCCACAGCATGGAGGGCTTGGGGAAGGGGAGTACCCAGGTAGTGGAGGCAGCAGATGAGAATTAGCAAACTCTCATTGAGCGAAGGTTGACTGGGGGTTGCGGCTGAGAGCCTTGGTTGGTTGCTGGAGCATTGACTGTGTGTGGAGGGGAGGGGAGTGGAGTTAAATTAGAGGGGAGAGGTAGACGGGCATAAAAAGTCGTTGTGACATAAAAGTCATATTAGGGGTGTTCGGTATTACGTGTAACTCTCAATAAATAGATTGAATTAGATCAACTTACTGATTAAAAGGTGGCTTCGTGCTGGAGAATCGTAATGTGGAGTGGACCGTGTGCAGCACGGTTTGGCTTGTACATTTTGAGTCAGCAGACAAACGGGAGAGAAAAAAGCGTTAATTGGTACAATATGTTTCTCTGCTAAATATGTTGTGTGGACAGAGTGAGGCTTTGTCTGAGATTTTGGAATCTCATGGTGTTTTTTTCCCCCCTCTTAGCTCTCTATTCCACAACACCTCCTCGCGCTCTGCTCTGTTTTTGTCCGGTGTATGAATGCGTTCAATGAGCTATGAAAATTATGCAGATTCATGCGTCACATCTTAAAATATCAACAGTTCACATTACCAGACGATTTCAAAAGGGTCGAAGGAGTTGCTGGCTTCGTCATCATTGTTGGGCTTCTCGCTGCCAGAAAATTCAATAAAGTTTATGATATGGCTCCGTTTCCATGATACGCAACCACATTGAAGGCTGCCACAGTGGTGGAGCGGCAGAAGTCGCAAACGGGTTTTTATTCCTTACCCGTACCCGGCCGCACCAGAGTCGCAAACGGCTACCCGTACCAGTACCCGGCCGGGTACAGGTAGCCGGGTATCGGGTAGGGTACGGGTATCGGGTACCCGGTTGCAACCTCTGGAGCGGTTAGCACCCCAGACATGGCCAGTTCGATTCAGTGCTTCGGCACGGCAGTTGCCACAATGGTGCAAGTTTCTTGAAATGTTTAAACCACAGTCCGTGATCACGTATTTTGGGATAAAGTGTGGATGCTCCCCCACACCTTCCCAGACGACTGGCTAGCTTGGAAGCATTGGACAAATACCCGTTTTAAGGGTTCTCTAGCGCTCCTTATATAGTAGAGACCCTTCTCCCAGCAGGGGTGTGAGCAAAGGAATTCCATAGCTCTACCTCAACATTGACCACGACATTGACGGTTACATGTTTTAATATATGTAACCGTTATTGTGTCAACAGTCGCAGTGTTTACGCACCACAGTATATTTCGCTACGCAGTGTATACTGGGTCAATATCCCGAATCTTTTTTGCCGACAAACAAATGACCAGAAAAGGAGCACAATCTTGTCACGTTTCAGGAGGCTTAGCACTTTGGTTGGGTTGCCACCTGGGCTTGCCAGGTGTTGTAGGTGTATGGCCACACGTGGTGGCACCTCCTCGCATGTGTGGTAGGTTTTCTCTGGGTCTATCTAGAAGAGCTTTTAGAATACTCCGTATGACTCGGTATCTCATTTCTATATCACTACGACTGCCGTTTGGTTCAAGTGGAACGTTTAATGGCCGAACATAAGTACAGTACTTTTTGCCCGGAGCAAGAAAAGTAGAGTTATTATTCTCATAGTTCATGCACGGGAAGAATTGTGGATAATTGTCAAGTTTGGGCCACGACGCTCGAGACACCATTGGCTTGCCTTTTGTTAACCATATCACAAGATGCTCAAAATCCACTCCGCAGTCAAGTACAGTCGTGGTGTCCTTTGGCAACGCTCTCTGCTTTCTATGAGCTGGATGTTGGGCTTTGTACCACCTGTTTATTGTGGTCTGCTGTTCATTTTGGGAAGTATCCTGACCCCAGCCCTGTCCATTTTTATCAAAGACACGCACATACTTGGCATTTGTTACACACAATCAGCATGGAGAGTTGTTCATTTCAACCGGAACAGTCCGGAACATCGTTCTGGGAATCATTTTGACCACGCCACATCCATCTTGCCTTATTTTGTCCTCATGTTTGTTTATATATACAAACCTGTTCATAGAAGTACAGGCATATAGGGTGCAATACTATAGATAAAGCTATTGTGGATAGGCGTGCCTTGTACACTAGTGTTAGTGCCTTACGCTGATAATCCCTACTTCAAGCTAGATTACTTGATACAGCAAGCTTGCTGTGACGGTTCCACCTGAAGACGGAAGCTTGTGTTGCCTCCGAAACGTCGTGATGTTTATTTTTTATTTTATTTTTACTTTACTTTTATTAATTTAAAATTTTTACCTATGTGACTTTACCGAAAAAAACCCAAGAATATAGATTAGCAGCATTACGGGAAATATAGAGTAAAACATTTAGGCCTGGTCATGGCACTGTGAAACTGGAAGATAAATGGAACCGTGAAACTAAATTTAAAACAAGGGTCTTTGAAATAATCCCTGTTAACTGATATAACTATTTTTTTTTGCTCTGTCAATAACACATTCCTACGGAGGGAGCTGGTAGGAACGTTGGGTTGCTCGGTCAATGGCCAGGGTCAACGGCGGCGTGGTGTATTCTGCAAATATGCCCGACTGTGAGGGCGGGCACAAGCCGGCGTGAGTAGGTTAAACGTTGAGTTTTATAAGGGCACCACGGGGTGACCAGCCCCTCCCCACCCAGCCCCACCCCTCCTATCCCCCACCCAGCCCCACCCTCCCCACCCAGCCTCTCCCCACCCTCCCCACCCTCCCCACCCAGCCTCTCCCCACCCTCCCCACGCAGCCCCACCCTCCCCACCCAGCCCCTCCCCACCCAGCCCCTCCCCACCCAGCCCCACCCTCCCCACCCAGCCCCTCCCTGCACAACGGACGGACACAATAATCCCCTGTGGGCTGGTGTAACCAGGAGGTTCCTACCAGTATCACTACTTTTGACTACCCCTGTATATATAGACACTGTACGTGTATATGCTTTAGAGGCTATGCAAAGGTTATAGCAAAAAAATAACCGAATGTTTATTGAGTACCAAAAAAGGAATTGACATTGCTTCCAGTGTACCTTTAAATCCTTTCAGTAGAAAGCCCCCCCTCCCCCTCTTTAAAACTGGGTGACTCAGAGGTCAGAGTGCTGAGCTGGCACTGGCAATTCCCTGGGTTCGAATCCAGGCAGTCAGTCTCCTGCGAGTTTGACACGAAGTCGGCTTTCGCGACCAACATAATGCATCATCAAGGTTTTTCTGGATTAGATCGCGTCAGTATCATTGTGTCGTTAACCCGCCACCATCCGACACGCCCAATTAGTAAGGTTTGTCACGTAACAAAAACGTGGAAATTAGTTACGGCTTCAGCCTTTCGGCGTGTTGGAGAGTAAATCCACAACATTTACAATTTGAGTAGTACGACGTTTTGCTGCTAATTACATCCAGCATCATCGGGCGATTTTTTTTCTCCCAGAATTGTGCCAGTGATTAAAGCAGGTTCCCCCGCACGGTGAGTTGATGCTCTTAACCCGATCACCAATGATCGCACAACGACAACAAAACTATCACAAGAAATTTGGTTGTGCACTTGTTTTGGGCAAAATTTCAGCACTGACAATTAAATACATCAGTTTGGCTGTCATGTGCCTAAGATAACACATTACCCTCTATGGCGGGGATGGGTGGGCTAGTTACCCCCCCCAAACACACCCATTTTGTGAACCAGAGGTCAGATTAAGCGATCTCAAGAGGTAACCGTGTGATATCAGCTTTCACAGGCCATTCTCTTACACAAACGTATTTACTGCTGCGCGAAAGATATTAGCAGATTAATAGTCTCATGACATGTCATGGATACCTCGCCTCAAGACATGATCCCGATAGCACATTTGGGATAAGATTAAGAAATAAACTAAGTAAATAATAAAAAAAAATCTAAATTTGAAGTTTTCGGTAAAGTCACGTAGGTGAAAAAATAAAAATAAATAACAATATAAAACTGTAAAAACATTTGTCATGCATATTTTTGCGATTGTTCATTTTGTTAAGATTACGCCATAAGTTTTTTCAGGAACACATCCGTTTTGATTAACTGTATCCCTTAAAATGGATGTGACCTTTTAAACATGCTTGACTTCTTCAATTAGCTTAATTTCTGTCATGTTCTGTGGCTGAAGGATGCTGGCGACTTGAATGGCACCGTGATGGGTTTTTTTGTATATTTCCGTAAACATCACTGTTCATCTCTGGAGTGGTGACGGTGGCTGTGTACACTGTCGTTGACATTGTGTCTGGTAACAGGTGACGGGTCTGTGTTGTAGTTACACGACACAAGACACCGCCGTGGTGTGTTTGGGCTTTGGGCAGTTGCTCGTCGATTATAATTGACTTATAAAGGTGTTACACCTGGTCAGGGTTCACCTTCCTAAAGGAACATCTTCACACGTCCATTCACCCTCTTTGTTCATTGTAATGCGCGAGGTCTTATCGGCCAGGACAATCGTTTCTCCTGTAACACACTACAAGTGTCAATTTGCAGTGTTTTGCGTCCTTCAAAATTGCCCCTTGAAAGTGGAAATACGGGTTTGCATTTTTGTTTCCTGTGAGCGACACTGGAGGTGTTGCCTTGTCTAAAATGGGGACGCAAATGATTCATGGTAATGAGCTGGGTGGGTTTCCTGTTCATTTTTGGGGTGGACGCACATTTTTCTGTTTATTATCCCCGAGTCGAGTTGAAGCTGGAAACATCTGCTTGCTCTGATGTAGCTTTCACAGGTCTCGTTTTGGCACAGCTTGCTGCATGGGACATGATAGCGAGATGTTATTTACCTCGCCTGGTAGTCAGGAGGTCGTGGGTACGACGCTGACCCTGATGCCTGTATATTTGGAGTCTGCATGTTCTTGCTGTGGTCACGTAGATTTTTCTCCGGGTCCTCCGGCTTTTCCCTCCACATTTAGGAATGTGTTTAGAGTATTTGGCTGCTATACATTTCCACAGTATAAGCGACTTTGCTGAGCTATGATTTGTGGCCAGGTCACTTCTGAAAAAGAGCCATATAGCTCAGTGGGCCTTACCTGGTAAAATAAAAAATAGTTTATAGTTTGTTTTGTCAACCACTTGAACATATTATCGTGATCACGAGGTCATCTTTCAAAGCCCCCACCCATCACCTCCTTCCTTCTGGCAGGTCCCACGTGACATTGCCATTCGTTAGCTTTTTTTCCTGGGAAAATTTGTTTTTATCTCTTTCATGCAGCTATGATGTTAAAGCTGGAGTTTCATTCGTCCTCTACGCTTGCGTAATAACAATCACAATAAATACATTTGAAAACCTCGTGTCAAAATGATTTGTTACCGAACCAATAAATTGCATAATATCACCAGCCAAGGAATTTCAACCTTTAGAATCGTTTTAGCAAGGGTTTCATGGTTTCCAAGCAGTGTTAAGTTCCTAAAGTTTATTTAATATTTCGAAAATAAAACATTTTTCAAAAAACGTTAAGCACACAAGTTGTTTTTGAACATTCCCGGCATTCTTATCGAACACGCCCCAACGAATGGCGAGTCTGACGGAGAAGTTTGGTGCCTCCCAAGTCAGCTGTTGTCACGGCACGTGTGTCCTACGAGCGCGGATGGTATGTATGTGTTCAGCAATTGTACGTCATCGTGACAGCTGAAAATATTCTTAAGGACACATCTATCCCAGCGGCAGAGAGCACGTGGAGAGTGAATGCCGCGTCGCGACAGTGATCCACTCGTGCTGATGCCGCGCGGCAAAATTAGCAAGCGAACTGTGGCCATTAATCTCGTTGCGCAAGCAGGTTGCATGATTCAAGGGAATGCTTGGCAGTGCCAAATTATTTCTAATACATGACTAAATAAATTTGCAACGTGATTTTCTCCACACCAATTTTTGTTACTATTATTAACTCTTAGCCAGGGTAGACTTTAAACAAGTCCTGTTTGTGAGCACCTATTGCAGCCCAACGCTGTTTAAGCCGCCAAATTAAACTCTGCTCGGTTGCGATGTATCTGTATGAATAAACGGCGCTTATTCTCCTCGGCTGCCCCTATACTCTAGAACTCGCTTCCCCCAGCCACCTGGGCTGTCGACTCCTCGCCCCCGTCCAAGTCCAGGCTTCAAGACCTTCTTCTATGTACAAAACAAAAATTTCCCCACCATGTTGGAGCATCTTCAGATGCAGTCGCATGTCAGCGTTATACAAATCCACGTATTGCATCGGAGTTTGCGGTATTAGCGCCAGGTTCACCCATCCACCTTGGCTTTCCTTCCATTACTACCATTGAACATTGCACTAGACCTCGCTCGTGTTCAGCTGAATTGATCCAGTGAATAGCCGGCCAGATCCAGACATTAGTCACCTCCGCCACGCACGGCTGGGAATTGGCAGTGAGTCACAGAGGATTGTCTGAATGCCGCAACTGCCACAGCGCCACAATATACAGGGAGCCTGTACAAGTATTGACCATTATGAAGGCGATATAATTTTTACAACAGTTTTGAGGTAGGTAAATAAAGCCACGTGAATATTTTATCGTACGCATTTAGTCTCTATAAACTGCCGTGTGTCTCGGTTATGTTATTATCATTGTTTGAGAGAGCCCTGGATGATCCCCAATCAACATCTCAGCAGCGATTGTTTCGAATGTAACTTGTTGAGTGCTGTTGAAGTTCATTCAAGCTTTTCAGATTATACGAACATGAGCATATAAGGAATTGATATGCTAAATTCCTCTTGATATGCAGATTTTTTTGTCAAGGCGCATTTCCCCCCCCCTTCCAACCCAGCTTAAATAGACGCTCCAAGCGTGGTGGTGTTTCATTTAGACGCTGTCGCCTCGACAGACCTGGTCTTCACCTGAGGACGGCTGCTTGTGTTGTGGCCGAAACGTCGTGAGAATTATTTTATTATGTTTTATTTTTATTATTTTATTACTTCCCTTCTACGTGACTTTACCGAAAGAACCAAGAAGATGAATCCCTGCAGTCACGAAAGCTTTAAATCGAAATTTAATTGATATAAGAGCTACGGCTACCCTGCCCCCTCCATTTTACCAGTCAATACTAAACCAGTGTGGCGATGCATGTTTGGAAAAAAACTGATATGGTGTATCATCTCATTGATTTGTATTGAGATAGAGAATGACTGGAAAAATGAGGAATACTTTTCCAAAATTTCAACCAATAAGTTCAAACTGCTCTCTAATTACGCTTATTTGGTAACGGGTGATGCCTTAACGGACGCCCTGCATGCATAGGGTAATACATCGCATGCATATACGCCAATATCCGTTTCAGAATCTCTTTCAGTGAATGTATACTCGCATGCATGCAGACTTAACGCTGTGAGCCGCCAAACCACAATATGACACATGAACAGAGCAATGTGCTGGTGCTCAGCCGTTTAAGAGCTTATCGGGCACACACACACACGAGGCATTACGAGTCACTTTGAAAACACTAACGGCCTTGCCACCGCTTCATAAATAAATGTGTTGACTTTGCACACCCACCAGTCTCGATATAGCTTGCGCTGCCCCTGCCGCACAATCATGTTAACATCTGCCAGCCAGAGACCTGTGCAGCTTGTGCACTCCTCATTGCATCTCCTTCCTGTCTAGCATCATAACCGAGGGCTGGTTTCCGTGGACAGGCGCTTTCCATCGTTCAGCATCCTCAAATGGACTGTCCCTGCTGATTGTCTCGCATTATCCTGCCAAGTGATCCGTGCTTGCCTCCTCTCTCCCGATTCCCATCCTCTCTTGAAGCGGAGCCGCCCGTGTCACATCTCGCACTGTACTCTATCAAATAATGTAGAAAATGACGTGCAAAAGCACTGCTGCTTTTCATTGCTTGCCCGGAGATGTTTAAGGAGACCTTGCGAGGTGTTTTCACTCAGGGTGGAACTTGAGTGCTCTCCGTCCCCCCCCCCCCGATTCAAGATGTCATTGGTACTCTGCATGCCCATGACGTAACGCGGTGTGTTTTGTCGGCGTGTTGGGCCCGTGTTACATAAGCCTCCTTAACTCACAAGTCGCGCAGCCATGAAGGGTTGCTTTCTGGGGCAATCTGTAAGTGTCCACGTTATTTGTTTTCCAAACGTGGTTATAAATATAAAATATATATTGCCTCATATTTCACATAAACCCTGCTCATTCAACAACCATTTGCACTGGATAAAATACAACTTAAGTGGCCCTGCGCTATAAATTATGCAGTTGGTTTTATCTCTCTTAATTTACGTTCAGTCAAGCGGGATTTGGGTTGGATTTTTTTCGCGTCCACTTATTAGCATACTACTGTGTAGCTTCTCGCCGTTGCGCTGTTTTCGCTCTCAGTCTGATGCATTTTTTGGGTCGTCCCCTTTATTCTACGGCGTGACGTCTTGACGTTTCCCTCCGCGCGCTGCGAGAAATATCAGGGAGCCCGAATCTCCCAAACACGTGGGGCAAAACATCAAGACATGATGCCAACCCCCAAAAAAACCCATCAGAAACTGATCCTCTTGACCATCTCTTGCCTCGCTTCCCTTGAGCGCATTGTTTACTCGTGGCAGCTTGCGAGGCAGCCAACCAGCCGCACCACAAAAAAGCCACACCGTGACAAAGCAACACAGGAAATTACTGAAGATGAATGCCAGGGCCAGTGTTTAACATATGCTTATTTGTAACCATTAATTGTACATTTTTTTGAACATTGCTTCATAGATGTTTCGAACGCGCGTTGTGATGATGCATTTAATTTAATTTCAATTTGACTGTAAGCGATGAGTGTTTGGGAAACTGTTATGTAATGCACTAGGCATGCAACAACGATGCATTCATCGATTGATCAATTTAAACCATTTCTTACGTTCACGTAACGTGCGCACGTTACAGAGAGACATTGTGTTGACTGTGAAGAAAAGCAAGTGGGATTGGGCAGGAGGCACCATTGGAGGGGACGATTGCCGGTGGTCAAGACCTACGATGGCGTTGCAGCCAATGGAGGGAGGAATGCACACGATGGGAGGTCCACCAAAGGGGTGAAATAATGAAATCACCCTGCGTGCAAGAGCCATGCTGATTGTATCATCACAATGCCACGAGGGGTGGGGGCAGCTTGGAGAGGCCTTCATCCTGCGTGCTGAGGCCTTCATCTAGCAAAGGATAGGTCATGGCTAATGGCAATGATTATTTAACCTCGGTCCCTTTGGAGAGAAAAAAAATCACGGTCTTTCCACCGTAGGTAAGGCACTCGTGGTTAAATAAACAAACTCCCGTGCTCTCAAGGTGCCCACGCGCCAGATTGCGCCGGCAATTGCTAACAATAGCGTGGAATGCGTTAGGGAGCAATGTTGGGCACTACCTACACAGCTGAATGTAGGGAGGCATTGGGAGCATCTGTGTGTGTGTGGCGCGCCACCACTTATCCTCCCGCGGCGTTCCCCGGTGTGCGTTGCTCAGTGTGAGCGGGTTCCATCGTTGCCGTCACTTGCGTCTCCCACCGTTGCGCGTTGCTGTGTTTGCGGGTCCCCTCCGTTGACAGCGACTCTGGGGGGAGCTCTGGTGTCAGCCTTAGCGGTTGCGTGCAAAGCCTGCTATTTTAACCACCGTTTGGTTTGCCTCATTAACGGAGAGTTTACGTTCCCAAAAAGCTTAACCCTCAACCCCCCATCGCTAACCCTCAACCCCACGAATGCTTGTGCAGAATTGAGAGTGCGAGTCGTTTTTAAAGCCTCACAGAGTCTCAAGGCTCTTGCGTTTTTTTTTTAAAGAGGATGTTGCATTTGGGTGTTTGCCAGTTCCGTTTAACTGAGCGGTTTGTGTGTCGGAGCAAACTGGACTACCCAAGAGCAACTCTCTACATACGTGGACAAAAACATTGCAAGGTCGATGCAAACAGGTTCAAAGAACCCGGACTGCCCTACTGCCATATCCTGGTCCACTCGCAGGCCAAGGAGGTTTGAATATTTCATAAATCTGTGACCCCACCATTCCTTGCCCACAAAGTGCTGAATCGTATGCTTTTGGTAAAAATGTTGTATCCTTGCTGGAGAAAGTATCATGGGAGGTTTTGTCATGTCTGAGCAAGACAGCAAGCATGGTGCTCCCCTCGGTTGGTCTATTCCTTGCCCTTAATTATGTTTCCATAATCGGTTTAGGAAAGCAGGAACGACGGGGGGGGGGGGGAGAGTGGCTGAGATGTGAACTTTCACACGTTGAGTTTGGCCCTTGACAATAGTAAACATTCATCTCTTGTAAAATTACGAAGTTCTTGCCGCCACTTCATAGCAGATGGAACACCTTGGTAATTCATCCGATGTCAGATGTATGATTTTGAACTGTTGTATTTTTGCTCAGCAGCACACTAATTGCAGCAGTTGGCCATCCAGTCACCTTAACAAAAAAAAACACTAAACGGTTGTCAAGACATAAAAAACATGAGCTAATTCACTATTTCATATACCGTGTAATAAAAGTTATCCAATTAGTAGAAGCAGTAGTTTGACAGACAATACGAATGCAAATGTAGAGACAGGTTTGTTCGCCTTCCCACCCGTCAGTGGAATCACGGTCCCCATGCTCGCCTGGAGTATCCATGCGAATGGCCATTAATGCCGAGGAGTGGCATAACTCAAAACGAAACGCGCACAATAATTCGTCGTTCTCATCCGTCGCCGCGAGGACAGCCTGTGCCGGATGTCGAGGCAAGGGACTTTGGGGGCAGCTTGAAAAAGCTAATGGATTCCGGGGTGCCTCCGTCCGCTCGCCGTGACGCCACTATAATGCCCGTCTCGCTGCGTTAATCCTGCACCGCCGCTTCCTGATGTAAACACCGGCGGTGCCTTTTTGTTGTTGTTCGCATTTTGTTTAAAAGCCAGGGCGCTCCTTGGAAAGTTCAAATAAAATATCATGGATGGACTTGGCAGCAGTGTTAGAAGCACACGAAGTAATATGAATAATTTGGGTACATCTCTCTCCCGCGTTCCCCCCCCATCTCATTAACAAACTCTACATGGAAAAAAATTGCTGGCCGAGTGGCTCAGCGGTCGTGTGAGTCGCTCTCAGTCGGATGGTTGCGAGTTTGAATCCTGCTTGGGGGCTGTTTCTTCCAAATTATAGACTCGCCCTTGTCATAGGAATGCAGAATTTCCACCACGAGCTCATAGCTGTAAACGGGAGATAAGCACCGCCTCAATGCTAATTTGAGAGGACAAAGAAAATACGATTTGTTTTGGAGGATTTAAGACCAGCCAGCAGTTCCTTTCCCCAGAGGACAGGAAGAAACAGACGTTGGTTTGGAGACAACATCCAGTCTGTTTAGTCTGCACGTATTCCTCTCATGTACGTTTCACGTCCACGGCGAGGACCATCTTGACTCGGGTGAGATATCCCTGGGAAAGGCAAGGCAGTGAGTACTAATATTAATAAGTGTGTGCGCAACACACATCAGTGTGCGAATCACTTCATAGGTGGGTGAAGTCATATTTCACTTTAAGGTTGTGGGCGTTTGTCTACGAAATCATAATGAAATAACATCCGTGGCTCACGATGTGTTTTTAGTAATGCAAACCACGAACGGCTCATTTCGTTGACATCGCTTGGCACATGAATTCCAGTTGATAGGCAATTGCTCTAAATAAAAACCCCAACTCCCCGCAGACCACGTGAAAGCGCACACATAGAACGAGTCTCGCATCTCCCAGCGTTTCGAGGCTCACGCGAGCGCACGAGACGCAATTGCATGAAGACGGCCTCTCGCCTCCGTCAAAAAGAATTCAGTCGAGGGACAATGAATTGGCCTAATTGTGAATGAGCAGAAGTGACACCTGAGTCTGCGCCTGGCTCTGCGGTTCCCTTCAAGGATTAAAATAACTGGGAACGCCGGCTCATTCCATTCTTCCAACACGTGGGGAGGGGGGGGACGACGTGCGCGACAGACCGGGGGATGCACAACGAATTATCCGCCGACTTGTGGGAGAACGCCCCCTCCATCTCGAGCATACCGTGGGTTGTGCCATCCATTTTAATGATTAATTACCACCCCGCTTTCATTTTTTCGAGTGGTACGACCCAACGCGTCTCGTTAACGCAGCCCATTTTCAAACGGTGGAGGCCTTCTCCCGGGTTGATTGGGAGGCCCTGCGGAGTTGCCACTGGCTGCTGTGGCGGCATGCGATCAATAAAAACACTCCGGGGGGCTGCGGATGCCACTTGCCACGCTCGCCCACGATCAGCGGAAAGCCGTCCCCCCCTCCTCCTCTCCCGACCCTCGCATTTCCTCCCTTTGGCTTGAGACATCGTCTCTCCGTCTCCCGTCTCGCCACGTCTGCGCCGCTGACTGTACGCTCCAAACCAATTAGCCTCTCGGCACCGTCCCTCCCCTGCTTGCCTGTGCGCCGACCCCGTTCGCACGTATGCGCGCACGCTTTCCCTTCAGCCGGTGTCTCTTCCTTGCTTGCATGCCCCCCTCCCTCCTCCTCCTTCCCCCCTCGCTGTTGCTGCTAGGAGCTGAGTTTTGCACGCATTGACACCCCAATCAGTCGAGAGCATATAGTGAGAGGGATGCGCGTGCCTCAGCCGAACAGTGGGTTCGGCGTGCAGTCACTCCCGGAGAATTGGAATGTTATCTCGCCTGCCATTTAAATCCACTTGCTGTGTAGCCTGGTAACCGCCGCCATGAGATGCGCGTTTTACGCGTGGCAGCGCGATGAGCGTTTCTTATCGCCCTGCGAGGCTCGTTCTCTGCTGGGTGCGGAATTGGTCTTTTCGGCACGGCGGTATAAATTGCGCGGCAATGCTGCGTCCCGTCCTCCCTCGCTCTGATCTTCGTTAAGTGGAGACTTGTTACCATTTCATGAATAATGATTGAGCGCCTTCATCCGTCGCCCATTTGAAGACAACCGAGAGGCATTCCCAGGTCATTTCGGAGAGCTCAAGCCACGGGCATCTTGGGATAATTATGTCCCAACGCAACCTTGCGTAGCTGCGTTTTTTTCTGCCGAGGCAGATGCGCCGCGCGTTTGCCGGATGTACGAATGCGCTTTGAACTTCTTTCGCACCGCACGTAGCCAACCTCGGTAATCGGAAGTGAGGATGATCGACTCGCACGCTCTTTCTCTCCTCTCCTTGCCACCACAAGGGTTGACAGAACATATGTCCGCTTGTTCTATTTCAACCAAACAGCATATTGTTGGTTTGATTGCCTCAATTAAAATTGTTATGTGGGGGGGTGAGGGGGGGCTGTTAATCACAGGTGTGGCTCATTAAAGATTAACCGCTCGCTTCACACCACCACCATCACCACCGCCATCGCCATGGCAGCCATGGCATTACCCGAGAGGTGGTTGCCTGTTCGTTATTGATTAACGTCGTACCAATTTCCCAGTGGTACACGTCCATTTAGCCGAAACCCAGCCCTCACGCGTTGTCATTGCTCCCTCCCCAGCCTGATCACCCCCCCCCCCGTCCTCCACAGCTCAGCTTCTCTCCCTGTCACACCTTCCATCATCCTCGCAGCGTTGTCACACTCACCACTCCCCTCTCTTTACTGCTTCCTTCATCGCTCTCATATCTCTCAGGTGCGTGGTTAAAAATAACTCCGCCTCGGTGCTAACGACCACCCCAGCAGTTATCTCACCCGGCAAGCCACAAATGTTTCTCCTTCCACTGGGTGCTGGGAGGCAAAAACTTTGTCGGGCTGTTTTGTGTTCGAGTTCCGTTTCGAAAGTTTGGGACTCGCTTTAAAAAAAAAAATCATCTCTTTTTTTGTCCATGCCTCTGCGTCCGTATTGTAGTCCGTGGCGCAGCATTCTCGGCAAAATGGTTCCCCACGTCTGCCTCCCAGCCCACCTCCACTGGGCCGCGGTGCAATTGCACCCCTGCACACCCAATGGCTACGTAAATATCTGTAACCCAGGTCCCCGATGAAACGGAGACTTGATCTCAGTGGGTTCGTGGCTGGATGTCGAACAAACTGAACGGATTAATTTTATGAGAACACCACGTGGAAAAATAATAGCAGCAAACGAAGAACACATTTCACGTCTAATTAGATTCAAATTAATCGACCTCTTTATTAATATTCTTTTGGTCTTTCGGTAAAGCCACGTGGATAGAAAATTAATAATTATAAAAATAATGAATTCATTAATCCTACGGAGCTGGTAATTATTGCACGGTGACTGTAATAATCAGAGTCATTCGACGGGCATGCTAAGATTCTGCATCGTGTCGTTGTTTTGCCTTGTCGCCCTCATTAATTCCCATTGTTTGGCCATTTGGGCATTGGCAACTGCTCAAAATGTGGTGACCGCGGAATGTTGGAGGCAGCTGACATCCAAAACACACCTCATTAGCTTGATATTTTACGTAATTTTTTTAAAGATGCGGAGCAGTGGGGCAGCAGTTGCACACTGCACTATGAACCCGGGTCCGTGACCACGGCCATTATCCTCCTGTCTTTGCCAACCCGCACTTGTCCGGCGTGGTTAAGTCTGGCAAACAACCTTGCATGGTGATGAGGTGGTCATCCAGAGGGTAGATTGTCACAAAACGTTGGCATTGTCATTATTCCATGGAAGAGCACTGCTTGCAGGCTGGACAACTAAAAGAACGTTCGTCTTATACTAAGGCTTGCTTGCGCCACAGTTTTAAAACTCCCTCTGTGTCACGCAGAAATGTGGTGAAGCTAGGCGCGCGGGGCATTTATGGCTTGTCCAGACCTGAAAGTTTACTTTGTGGACCACACTGTCAAGTGCTGCTGTATTTATTTTAAGTCTGAAGCACTCCACCACCCAAGCTGGTTACACAAACAATATCTAAACTTTCAGATGACGAAATTCGCTTGGAAGTCTTTAAAAGGTGGATGTTTTTGCAAGACCTGCTGTGTATTTGTGCGTGCAGAACGGCCAAAGTGGCGGGCGTGTGGCTGTGGGATGTTTTTAAAAAGGGCAATCTCACCTGTGGAGGATACATTTGGTGAAATAACAAAACGCAGGTCTTTGTTTCGTCGATTTTTTTTGTTTGAGTGGAAAAATCACAACCACACGGAACATCAAATAATAACAAAAATAAGACCACGTCTTGGGATAAATGAAAATGCAATCCAGGTCAGCCCAGTGAGGGTTTCGAGCCCCGGCCTTTAGTTCTCGGTCATTTTTTGTTGAACATTTCCTCGTACCGTTGCCGAGATAATAATAAACCCTGACCCAAAATTGAGACCTAACTTCTGCTGGCTAGTCTGGACACACGTCCCCTCTACGCAAACGATATGCAAGCCGATGGCGATCCTGATGGCAGGTGTACGTACGTCAGTGTTGGCTCTCTGCGCACACCTGCCCGAGGCTCACGGAGCCAAACAAAAGCACGGCTGGGGCTAGCGTGACGGCGGTCGCGCAGGAAGATTAAGCGAGGCGCTGACGAGAATGTCAGGATCTGTTAAATAAAATTAATCAACGTTTATGTGTACGGGGATAGCGAGATAGAACCTACCTGCGGTTTCACACCAGGAGCGCTATTTTTGGAACGGCGACACCTCTACCAAATTGTAGCAGCAGCTGCCCGTGACACTGAAAAGGATTCATGGGTTTGCAGTGGTCCCTTTTTCTCCCCTCGTTCGTGCCGCAGTGCTGTAAAAGAAGAAGCTGGGCAGACAGGGCGGGGGCGGGGGTGCATTTGGGCCAGAAAGTGGGGGGGTCCTTAGTCTTTGAGAATGGGTTTTTGGTGAGAATGACGGAGGTGCTAAGGCTGTAGGTTGTTAGGCCGCAGAGGTCTCATCGCAAGCAAAGTGGAGGCAGCTTTTTCGCTCTTAGTTATGGTTCTAACTCATCATCATCAATGGTCCATCACTACCAAATGAAAGCCTTCCCAAGCCGTCACCATCTCTCAAGGTCCAGCGATGTAAAAATCCACCTTAACGCCTATACACGAGCTGATTTCATCACTGCGTCTCCGCATTGGACGTTCTCTTGGGCATGCCCACGATCGTTAGCGCAGACCAGCGTCCTTCACCCCTTTTAAAGCAGTGTGTCCTGCCCAAAGGCCATTTGTATTTTTTTTTAATCTTCACATGGCCCTTGACATGAATGACAAAATTGTGGTTAGTCAAGCGACGTAAGTTGGACTAACCGCAGTCGTGGTTGGTTTGTTGTTGTTATTGTGTGGTATGAGAATGCACGCAGTCTGCAATAGTTAATCAAGCAGGCCCCGGACCATAGCGGATCATAGCTACCACTAATGGGATCAGACGGAGGAAAGCAAGTGGGGGTGGCCTTTATGAGGATGTTGCACAACAAGAGGGGCCCCCCTTCTCCAATGCAAACAGTAACGTAATACTGGAACAGATGTTCTGCTTAAATGTATGCAGAGTTATTAGAGTGTGGAATTTGATCAGGCGTACAGTCACAATGTGCTTTGGAAACCAGACACTGCATGTGAGCTCGTTCACCAAAGCCTTCTTAATTTTGACCAGCCTGCCACGAAGCATTACTTACTACCCGTTTGAGTACGCATTAATTCATCGTGCCGTTCGCCGCTGTGTATCATATTTAGAAGTCAAAAAAGTATATTCAAGGCCCTTGTATATAATTGATGTTAAACTCTGCTTCTCTAATTCCTTTTGTTTACTTGCTCCGTTTTTCTACAATATAGATGCTGTTATGTATTACGCAATCTTGAAGAACGTCTATGATTTGTAGAACCTTAGGAGAGGGTGTCATGTTTTCTGATTTGTATGAATGGGAGTGGAAAGTGATCGCGCTTTAGATCAGAAATCAATTTCACACATATTCGCATAAACACAAAACAAAGACATATATCCCCAGCATAGTCTTTGAGGCTGCTAGTGCAAGTTCTCTAAGCGATCACCTATGAAGGCTGGCACATACCACACCTATCCAGCTTCATCTCCAGTACTGACTTGGACACACACCACACGAGGGGACTAATTTGAAGCCGAGTCAACCGAGCGAAGCTGCCAGGACCGTTTCAGATCGAATTCGTCACCGATGTTAGCCATGGCCAGGTATGAAACTTGGATCGCAGTATGTATGTATGTTGAACTTCTTTCACACCGTACGAGCAGTGCGCAAACAACTCCCCACAGGTATGTGCTCGCGCGCCCGCAAGGACACGTGTGTGCATAAGGTAGAATGCCGAGTTTTACGCACGGAAAATCGGTGTCTGGTTTTAGGACTACATTTACAGTGCTCGTACCATGACACATCTGCTACCCCCCGAGTGCTTTAATTCAAGCAACTCTTGAACAAGTTTTTCAATTTTTGAGGTCTCCACGGCTCAATCAGATAGGGCCGTTGGTTTTGTTCTGGATTATTACGTCAGGTCTGCACGACTAAAGTCAACTTTAACAACTGAAACCTATTAGTCGTATAATCCAGCGTTCGTGTACCTGCCGCCAAAGTCACGTGTAGTGTTTTGGGAACAGTTTGAGGGAGGGTAGGGTGCAGTGAAGTGTTTTGTTTGCTGTGTATTTTGAATGCAACAGCCGCATTCGCCACTAAGTGGCGGTGATGTCACCACAGCGCTTGTGCCTGGCTAGGTGCGCTTTGATGCCATGTGAAGTGTCGAAGGCTCGCTGACAGGTTACGTGACACACCCAGGTGCCATGGGTTGACTGACTGAGATAGCTGGCAGATGCACCACATGTGCTCCCTCCTGTTCCAAATAGCCGCGTTTTATCCGCCCGGCGCTACGCTCGTTGTTGTGAGCGTCACTCCCCTGGCCTTCGCTGTCGTTGGGGGCGACCGCGTCCAACGGCCCAGTCGCGTCCTTCACGAGCCTCCTCCGCACACACGCGCACTCGCGCAGCCCACAGCCGTGAGAATTGCTGAATTTTAAGTGAAATTCAAATGTGTCTTCTACGCGGACTTCCAGTGGCAGCAGCTCTTGAACAATGAAGCGGTTGGCATGGCAGGGTGACCTTCGGTTGGGATGCGCTGAATAATTCATTAGTTTTGTTGAAAACCTTTAACAATCGCCTTGAATGGAATGCTGTTGTATCTCAGCTTCCACGGGTTGGTGACGGGTTGGCATTGGTTGCCCAGTGACTCTATTATTCCAACAGGTGAACAGCGCTGGGGTGTAAAGGATAGGATTTCAATTTTAGCTTCTACCTCTCGGGAGGGTGGGATATACAGTGCTATTTCCACTCATACTTTATATAGTGTAACATATAACTAGGGCATGTATATGTCCAGTGTGTGTGTATATGCATATATAAATGTGCTGATGTTCCCTTGATGTTAAACCTATGGTTTCTGAGCTGCATACCCGGGTTGGTAATAGTCGAGGCTGTTTGCGACTCTTGGAAAATAAAGCCCCTAACACAAACAGTACTTCAAGGTAAGTCAACATTCTGAAAGTTGCTAGGTGCATGCCAGAGAGATTACTGGCTGCTACAAAGATAAACCCTGATACGACTCCCCCACACACGCACACACACACACACCTGTCCAGATAGATCGATGCGAGGTTTATTCCGACGGTAGGAGGGGAGAAGGAATCTCTAGGCGGCTTTGTCGACCGCTTCTTCGGAACCTCTGCCCCATTATCTGGGGCATCCTGAGTGGTTGCCAGGGACGCAAAGTTCGTGTTTGCTTACGTGGGAGGGGGGGGGGACACTTGACCCTGAGCGGTATGGCTGCTGTTTCGCATGCGTGTTATTTAAGACTGCAGTTTAGCGTCCCCTTAGTTACTTACGAAATAAGGTGATTAGTTCTGCATGCGCTGGTGTATGCGCAAATTGCAAATTGCCACGTTCAAGCCAAATATCTTGGTTGAACTAATCACCGCTAAGTTTTTCTGTTCGCATTCGTTCACTAGCGTATTGTCATTAATTTTCGTCGGCTAATCTTGTGACGTTAATTTCCGTGTATCTACTTCGGATAGTTTATTTGTGTTCCTTTATTTAACTATTTACTATGTAAGCGTTGAGGATATAAGGATGTACATTTATACATGGTGCTTCAACGCCGTAGCGCCATCAAATTGCCTTACTTCAAAAATTAAGAACAACACGCACATTTCCACTGGAGCGACAAAATAAATATCCCTTCAAGGCAGACCCAGGGAGAGCCATCAAGGGAGGTCAGGCAAGGGCCAGGAGGCAATGCCAAGGACCAGGCCAGCAACAGGGTCAACATTAAAATGACATACAATGTAAAGGAGAACAATTTGTGGTGGGGATCCGGAACTAAAGGTACGTTGAGGCTGAGGAAACATTCGTCACTTGACTCCCTCACCCCGAGGGGAGAAGAGGAGCAGGAGGAAGGACGCGCGATAAAAACGGTGGCCATCTTCCCGTTGGCTGGTTAGTCAACTGAGCAGATGAGCTGCTTAAGGCTGCAGTTTATTTTCCTGTGTTTATTTATCTAAGTTATTTATTTTAGAAAAGCTTCACACGGATTGTTTACCAGGGTAACATTATTTTTATTTAACTTTGAGACAATCTATTTGCGCTCGGGTCAAGTTGGCCACGGCCACTGCCACACTTTGTGGATTCCGCAGAGAATCTCAGCATCTCCAATGTGCGAGAGCAAATCGGAGCAGGAGTAGATTTTTTCGGTTTTTTTCCGAAGGAAAAGTTTTTGCCACGTCCGCACCACCAACGGGGCAGCGTGCTGGCCCGAGATCACAAAGCAGGCATGTAGTAGTAGGCTTGCTGCAAGATTCCCACAGCAGCCTGTGTAAAGCCACCCTCACAAACACTCGTGACGTCATGGTGTCAACACAGAAACAGGCACGTGGTCAGTGGCATCTCTCACGCAGGTCAAATTCAGGACACAGCGGAACATTGTTTTTTTTTATTTTGAAAAACATTTTTTTCCCTGTCTGTGAGACGAAAAAAGATCACCTATGATAGCCCCCCCCCTCTGCCATGAAGGGAAAGGGGCAGCAGCAGCGGGTGGGGGCAATGGAGTGGCTGAGGTCACGGAGGCTCACAGCTCTCGGAAGCGTTGGAGCAAGATAGGAGCTGAACCAAGAGCAGCCTGGCACAGCTGCTTGGGTCTGTTGATCATGGAAACTTGTTAATTGTCTGATTCTGAGCCCACCGCCGAACACGACACTGGATGGGGGTCAGGGCTAGAGTTACTTCATTGATAATTGGACCTGCAACCACATCGCAATATCTGATGCACGTAATCGTCCTCGTGTCATTGCCTTGCCGAGTCGTTAATTTTTAGTGTGGATGGACTGTAAGGTGTGGTAGATTAGGAGAGAGCGTGGTTGTCGCAGAGCCAGTTTCGCATGAACTGCGTAGCACTGGCCATGAAGCTCATTTTGTTGTCCACGTAAAAAACAAACAAACACACACACACACACCGACAGTCCTCGTGCGGTCTGGTGGAAAGAGATTTACATGGAAACAAAACGGCAGAAAGTCACCTTTAAAAGGCAGCCATTGGCTTGTGGTGCCACCTGCCCCCTGTCCAGCCACGTCTGACCCCTCGGCGCATCTGCGTGCCTGGCTGCGAGTCGCCCCAGTTTAAGCGCCGTCTGCTGCGCCGTGGCACATCCTGCCACCTGCCACGCACGGAACCATTTTTCAGGCCCGTGATTGCCCCAGCGTCTCGTCCCGCTTTCAAGCCTCGTCCCTTCCTCGTTTTTTGGCTCGTGGCGTGATGATGGCAATTTACCGTGGTCCGCATGCCGCCCAAATGGCACGGATTATATAAGTGTTTTTTTTTAGATAACAGCAGGATGGCCCTGGAGTTGATCTATTTGCCTCTTGAGAAATTTGGCGGTTTGCATAAGACTGTTGTCTGGTAGTGCCGAGAGACTTTGTCAAAGGCAACACCTTGTCCTGTTATGCAGGCAGCAACTCAAGACCATGTGAATGTGTTCATTCTCATTTATCTGGTGGTTTGCTTGTAATTCGAGAACCCATACTAGTAGATGGATGATCACACCTAAAAAATCGGCAAACGTAAATTCCTCTTTACCAAATTGCAAGTTCAATTTATTGAGAGGGTGTGACCTGAAATGGAAGGTGAGTAAATACATTTAACGGAGTGAAATATGCCACCTCATTGCCATCTGCGAGTTGAGAAGCAATAGATTTTAATTTAAGACCAGAGAGTGCACAAGAGAACGTGTTTGGACAGGATGCAGAGAGTGAGTGCGACAGACATCTATCAACTGCAGGAGTGAGACCGTAGCAAAGGAGCCACTGAATCTGGTTTAAAATATTGATGAATCATTAGCAAGATTAGAGAGCCATCATGTGCCGATGGCCTGCTGTAACTTGTAAAGTCGATACCGTACCTGCTTTTAAATGAGAGTAAATTAAACTAAATTATTGCAACCATTGTCAGCAAAATGTTTCGGAAATGTCAAATTTCTCCTTGCGGGAGATTATTTTTTTCCGCATTTTGACCATGAAGTTGTTTCCATTCCATTGTACATGCACGGTGTGGTAAAAAAACATTTCACTCGAACCAGTTATTTCTCTGGCATGCAAAAGGCACCACGGTTAAGTTTAAACTTAACAACGACTGCATCTTTTCAGCATGCTTGATGTGGGGGTATTAAGCCCTGGCGCTGAGCAAGCTGAGTTCCCCCCTTTAACCAAAGCTGCCAGAAGCTCATGAAATATTCAGACAACTTCAGGGATTGTGTTGGCATTGATGTGCCAGCCGATTCCCAAAAAGACACTCGCCGCCATCATCATCGACACTGTCTTACAACAGAAAATATATCTAGGAGGTGATATCTTATTAATTCTATGCTTTTTTTCTTGTCATAAGTCGATCTTAAATTATTCATCCACACGAGCGATTCGGCGAATCGTCGCAATTCGCGGTAGGCATTCTATCCAATAACGTCTCGTTCGTGTCCTCACTCGTTTGCTCTGCCTACTCTGTGCAGTTGTGTTCACGCTTCGTGAGCGCGAATGTAACGACGTACACATCTCATATGATTTGCATACAGTTTGAATCATAACGAAGCGGAATATGATCAATCGATGCATCGTTACGACGATGGTAACGAACGGCATAGATTCTAACAAAAGGGTTACGGTCCTCGAATTTTTCCGCTTTCGTCTCTGAGTTGACCCCCCCCCCCTTCCTTTCTTGGCCGTGTTGTCTGCGGCAGGGTCTGGTGCTGCAGAGGCTGGGGCGTGGCGGGCTGGCGGAGAAGGTGCTGCGCGACGCCGTGCGCGTCAACTCGACGGCGCACGAGGCCTGGAACAGCCTGGGCGAGGTGCTGCAGGCGCAGGGCAATAGCCAGGGCGCCACCGAGTGTCTGCTCGCCGCCCTGGAGCTTGAGGCCACCAGCCCCGCCGTGCCCTTCACGGTCATCCCGCGCAGCCTGTGAGGAGAGGCTGTGTCGCCAAACGCTCCCCGCCCACAACAACTCAGCCTGCTCCCCATCTTCCCCACTTCCAGGCTACTGCCCCGTAATATCCTTGAAAGCAGATTTTAGCCTCCGCGCGTCCACGCTTGGTTATGTTTTTTTCCCGCTCGAGTAAAATAAAAACGTTGCACTGAAAATGATCTTTTAAGAAATACGAATGTAGAAGAAGACGGTCAACCTTCGACAGGACTTGGATTAGCAGAGTTTCGTCTTGACGAAGGGACGACAGACCCCGGTGACGTAAGGTTGACCAATTTGTGTTTCAATATTGTGACGTCAAAGTCATTTCCCTCGTGTGCCCCGCTGAGTGCCCTTTCCGACACACACTCTCAGTGGGAGACTGTGTGTCTTAAATAAACGCAGGTGAGGCGTTGTAGCGACCAAGCTCTTTGTTGTTTATAAAAATAGCTGATGGACCATAGAAGCGGTGTCTCGACAGGTGAGCTAACGTTCATGAATACACCACACATACTCGAATCGTGGGGAGGCTTGGCAGGAGAAGGCTTATGGTTGAGTATACATTCCTGATCACTTTCAGCTATTGTGTATATATTTTTTTTGGGCCCAGTAAACCTACGCACAGGTGGCAAGGACAGGTGGGATTTGTCTTCGATTCCACCCTGGCCAGTGCCACCGTAACCTCCTGCTCGAGGCACCCAAAGGGGGCTCTCCACCCCAGTGCGGTTGTCCGTTGGTTGACGTTGCCGGAGAGAGCCTTCGCCAGTATTTCCCGCACGAGCTCTAAGTAATAGACGGCAGGAATTAGCACCACGAAAGATGCTCTGAAGGTGGATCCACATTACCTGAGAGAGGATGCTGGACAACGGTTTAGCCATTTCTCTGCCCTCGCCTGAGCTTGAGGTACCGTCTTCTCTGTTGGGGCATTGATTATGCTGGAGTAGTTGACTGGTGAAGAGTTTTTCTTTTATATATATTTGTTTCGTTTCTGGCTGCTGTGTATTCTAGGCTTTTGGGCCTGCGTCCAGCGACTGCGATAACAGAACAACCAAAGTAGTCCGTGCTTCGTAATACGACTCACTTTACTAATCCTCCAGCCCTTTGTTTTGGATCTGCTCTCAACTTCTTTCAAAGCTATTGGAGATGGGATCGTAGCGTTTCGGAGGCTTAGTTTCGGAAAATTCACTTCGCTAAGTACCTCGAAGATGCTCGACGATAAACATGCCACTCACGTGCGCGCACGATGGTGCGATGACAAAGGCGTCTCATTGAACCTGTTGCTTTTAGTCTGACGTATCCCTTCTAGGACCGGTGGCGCACTAATTGCCGCACAATGACGGTCGGAAGGGGGTGGCGGGGGGGGGAATCGCCCAATTGCCCCTGGAGGTGTTGGCTTTCTCTATCGGTGGCGTCTCGCTCCAGGGTGAGCTTCCTTCGCTTTCTACTGTGACAGTGAAAAGTGAGCATGGTGGGGGGGGGGGAGGGGGTCACGCACGTGCCGTTTACGAACGCCGCCTGCGCCGGCACAAGCGAGCACTTGCGCTCTCCTCGCGCAATCGCCCGTCCCCAAGGGCGGCTCACCTTATACGAGCCCAGACCCCCCCCCCACCCACCACCACCACCACTGCTGCCCCCCCAACCTCACCCCGACCCTGATCAGTTACACTCTGTCTACCACTTCAGTGTTCTCCAATCTAAGGACTGCCTACCAGTGTGACGTGTCCGGTTCACTTATTCCACTGTGTTAAAGCTGTTAGACGCTTGGACGTGCCGAGTCGCGTGCAAATTGAATGATTTAAAGTCTGTCATCCGTCTGCTGTGATGGTGGTGGTGGTGTTCTATGGCGATTCGGCACAAGCGGGGTTTTTTTATTTCCATAAAGCAGGGATCTGTGCTAGCGCTAAACCTTCATGCGTTGTCGTGAATATCCGACATGAGCTTTTTGAAGATCTAATTGCTCATTGCCTGTTTTTGCTTTTCAGGATTTAATTGTATATTTGGGCACTGCCGCAAGTGGGCAAATGTAACTTTAAAGTTTCGTGTTGAATTTTGTTAAATTAAAGTATATGGAACCTGTATATAGTGGAGGCTAAAGAGATCGTCACACTGGGTTTTTGTACTTTCCGTAGTCTTTTATGTTCTATATATTTGTGAAGTCTACAAAACACTTACAATTATCCATCCTTGAACAGAAAAGAGAATCCCTGTGTGTTTTAAATTGAAAGCAAAAGTTAATGTATTTAATTTCTTGATTGCGATCAAAATAAACTTTAACCTAACAAACGTTACCGAAGACGTTCTCGTTTACTCTGTAAATAGCCAGCGCTTGTGTTGTGTTCGTTGTACGAGTGGGGCACGGAACAGACGTCACAAGCGGTGTTTGTCGGATCATGTCGCTCTTCCAACTGGGAAAGCCCCAAAGCGTTAAGTCGAATGCGAAATAGACTAAGGGTACATTTGCGTAAATATACCTTGACGCTTACATCATTCATTTCCCCCCCCCCCCCCCCTCATTTTTGCACTATAAATTGATGCATATATTCACAATACAGTATGCAATGTTTTGAATCTTGTTCTTCGTGTTGTTGGTTAATTGTGCAGCATTGTGTTTTGCAATAATATTAATAATTCGTTTTTAATAAGAGGGCCCTTTACCCAGCAACCTGGCTTGTAATCAGACATTAGTTTGCTAGTAGGTGGCGATAATTGTGGCGTAAAATCCTAAATTAGTCATTTGCAGGTTGGCAAATTTGGAGCGTGACGCAGGCACACAATGGTGAATGACGTCATGGGATATTTTAACCTCTAACTGTGAAACATTCTTTGATAAATAATTCCGTTTAATAATCATTAACTTAAAAATATGGACTCTATCGGATGTTGGTCGGGAAGGCTAATTTTGTATTTTAGAGCGTTTCGTAAGAAAGAAAAAAATACACTTTAATGGTCCAACTTCGCTCTGCCACATCAGCCTTATTTTTAGATCACTTCACTGAGGGGGATGCTTTTCATTTAGTTCATATAGTATCTAGATATTTGAATGTTTATACGGTATTATAAGTACCAGTAAATATATAATATCATCCAAGCTAAAGTGGGGCTGGGTCGAAGGGGTGACGGCCGGTGGTCGAGACTTTAACAGGATGGCAACCGAGGGAGCAAACAAACCAGAAAAAATAAGTCCAATGAAATTGTCTCGTGTACAGGTGCAAGGTGGTGCATTCTTACATTGCATGGCCGTGAAAGATGTGCAACAGCTGAGGCTTTTATCCAGCAGGGGAATGATCACGGGCTGAT
Source organism: Lampetra fluviatilis (assembly GCF_964198595.1). Classification (NCBI taxonomy): domain Eukaryota; kingdom Metazoa; phylum Chordata; class Hyperoartia; order Petromyzontiformes; family Petromyzontidae; genus Lampetra; species Lampetra fluviatilis. Next base: position 3,965,728 of record NC_136292.1, read on the forward strand.
AATGATCAAGATGGTGTATATCTATAATGTATTCTCTTTCAAAATAAGCTTTGTCTTTGAATATTTCCTTTTTTTCATTGTTCCACTGAGCCACGCTGCTGGGTGCCAATTGACACCGCATGCAATGATCATTTCATTCGCCTCGTCGCTTCTTTGCCCCAACGCCAGATCCCGGTGTCTTGTGAGGCCAGCAGAGTATTACGTTTTGGTTTATTGACGCGGCACGGCAAATTTCCAGTGGGAAAACCACCCAGACCACGATGAGTGTCCCACGCTGGCTCAGTTCGGGTGTGCCAGTGGAAAAGGGGTATAAATGCGTACACATCCATACATCCGGGCCAAGTCACAGGGATCAACTCGGAGGTAAATCGCATGCCGTGATGTCACTCGCATAGTTTAAATTCTCAGCAGCATTGATGTTGAGAAATAATTGGTGGAAATTCACACAAAAAATATTTTTAGCTTACAATAATCATGCTGGGTCATGGGAGTTCCTGCACCATTAATTCACTCTTTGCCTGCATTCGACATTTGTTGAAACACACATTTGTTGAGCATCACCTTCTAATCCCAGCACCAGGCCACACAGGGTAAGGAAGAGGAGTGAGAAGATGGAACCGGGTGGGGCTTGGCCCACAGCCTCATGGCTTAACAGAACATGGGGGGGGACCCAGAACTTGGACCACGTTCCTGCTTCGAGACCATCACTGAGCCCGGCAGAGATCAGAAACGAGGCGAAAGGGTTTCCGTTCTCGGCCGCGTCGTGATGCAAGCCGAAGGGTGGGCGTCATCGCGTTTTTTTGTGTGTGTGCGCCGCTGCATGCAAACGGGATTGCGTCGGCGGATGCGTCTGTCGTGACCGATTTGTGTACTCGAGATGTTTCTTGTGATGGGATCATCCCCTCCCCCCGCCCGCACGCCCGCGCGCCAATTCACATCTGAAGGCACCGATGGAAAAAAAAATGCAAACAATCCGTGATGTTCTCGTGCTCAATTTAATTAGCTCCAATGCTAATGGGTGGCTTCACGCAGGCTGGATTTCAAATAAACACATGCAGGCACCTCGTTGCTCAAACGCTGCAATTGGAAGTAATTAAACTGCAAGAGAAGGATGCTATTTGTGAGGATAGCACTGCAACGGATTAAGGTTATTTTATCGGGGTTATTTACTTAACCGCTATATGCCTTCATGCTGGAGAGAACCCAAATGGGGTGCAATTGCTGAGTACATGTGACACGTGTGGTACATGTGACACGTGTGGCACATGTGGCACGGCACACGTACATCAGCTCATCACTCGCAGTGTCCGCAGCTCAGTGTCGTGCTGGGAATCGATGACCTCTTTGTCTCAGAGGTGGCGGCCAAAACCTCAGGGCTGCCCCACTGTCCTGTCAACCCAAATGATTAGCCAAGCACAGAAATCGCAGTGGCTACAGTACTTCCCTGTCAGTCCAAAAAGATGGGGAAACCGATACAAGTCTTAACTCTCGGTTGCTTTCAACGAGGTTAGATATCCCAATGAAAAGGTGGTCCGAAAGGCACAACACTGGGTAAGCAATGAGTGAGCTAATCTGGGCGAAGGTGAATGATCGTACAGTTCGTGCGCAATTCCGCTGAGAGTGTTGGCATTGGATCGATGTTTTGAGTCCCACTCTGGGGCATTATTATAGAACGCCATTTGGCGTTAGGTGGTGGTTAATGAGCTGAGCTCGTGACATCTTACGCAACAGTGAATTGTCGTGTGTCAGAGTCCAAATTCCAAATAACCCACAATTGTGATAACATTTATCGCCGTTGGGTGTGTGACCGTTTGGGCCCTTTGACCCTCTTACATGTACCTTGAGCTCGTGGTTCGTGGTACAATATGAACGTCATCGTCTGGTTAGAACCGGTTTCCACTAAATAAACAAAGTTCGTACGTATGGGGGGAGCATACGTTCTTTTGATAAAAAAAGAATACATTTTGCAAATGAAAATTGTGTTGCACACAAGCAGACAGGCGTTGATGTGCCAGTTTCACAATCTCCATTGCGCCAGTGTAAATCTGGCATTCATTATTGCATCACGTGTCGCTAAGCTGGAAATATAAGCGTATTTCACATCCACAAACACCCGACAGTTGTGATAACAAGTGCTCCATTATAGAAATTCACTACACTTTCTGCAAATTGACTATATAGACATGCAGTGTTGTCCTGCGTAAATACTGAAGGAAAATATTAAAGAATTGGCTTAAGCCTCTAAAACAACAATTTAAAGGCAGTCCTTCACATTCACACCTCCAGTGTCTCACACCACAAACCTTCGAGTACCTTCGATGCACGGCCGCGTAATAGCGCCCGTGAACGCACACATTCCGCAAACTTGAGAAAATTTCTCAAGATACTTTTGAGGTTATTCACGTTACCTCACTGCTCTCATTGTAATTATTTATTTGCATTTTTTGTCCGAACGTGGAACGGTCTCGTGAATTGGCGAGGAAGAGTGAGGTTTCCGTTCGCTACATCGGAACATTAACAATCGTAATGTTTTTTTTATTTGTGTTTATGTAGCGTATGGAGAGATTGTAGTCGCATTTATACGTGATAAAAATCCAAGTTGCACTGTGGTACATTTGTTCTTTTTTAGGGAAATCCATCTCGTAATATTTTTTCGGTGGGATCTTCCTTTGGGATGTTAAGCCAATTTATTTTTAAGGACATTATTTGGTGAAACTGCATTGGCAATGATGCAAAAGTAGAAAATTCTAGATGTTCACCAATAACGCTGCCTTTGCAGGAAAAATGCACAATAGGTGACCTTGCGTGCAATCACGCTTCCTCATAACCGAGAGAGGAAAAAACAGATAGTGGATAAGAGACTGAACTTTACACCGTGGCTAGATAACATTTGAATGTAAAACAAAATACTGGTGAACATTTGCTTCAATTTGCATATAAACAATAGCCTACCAGTAGCTATTGAGTAACGGACAAACGCTGCAACGATCAACAGGTATTACGAAATAAACTAATTTGTGTCAAAAGATAAGTTACAGTACAGTTTTGTTGGCCATTGAATTTTGGGTTCGTGGGGTTGATGAAAGCGTCATGAACATTTGCCACTTGGCGTTGCATTCCAGGGTTGAACTTCCATTAAAATATTCATTTATTATAATTAAAAAAAGGCGAATGATGTCTGCAACAACTCAGCTGGCTTCCGTTTCCTTGATCGTCTGCTTCAGCTTCGAAGACGATGTATATATTTGTAAACATTTAATTTAATAGTGACATTTTATTCTTATCTTTTATATCTCTTTTCATTGATATCTTCTTTGTGTTGTATCCATCTTCTATCTGTCTTGTCTATCTTTAGATACATCTTCGATTGGAAAATATAAGTTTACAAAAAAAGTGTGATTCTTTATTTAAGATCTGTTGGATCGGCGTACGTTATGCTGGGTACAGCTTAGTACGATTAGAACATTTCATTAACCTTTTACGACACTTTTAAAAATAGTTTTTATTAATTACACAATGTTTAATTTGAGTGCCTTTTTTAAAGGTTAGTTTATTTTTAGCCCTCGCTGCCCAATTTTACTGAGACATCAGATGTGTCGCATAAACAAACGTGCGTCCCAATGGGAGGTACACAATATATGCGTCCACAAAGGGACGAGGTTTTGTCTAGCACTCAAGAATTAAACCATGTTTTAAGTGAAGGTGAGGCGTTCATTCAGTCCTGCCGGCTGGTCGGTATTCAGTTTGAATGTTGGAGTCCTTTGAAATGTCACCAAAGTCCCCCAATTCGCCGCACCACCACCTTTTGCTGGCCTTCTCGCAGACCTGCAGCCGGTTTGAGAGTTTCATGAATCTCCACGTGATCCACCGACCCTTGCCTGTGTGCGTGTGAGCCGTGTCTCCCTTAGAATAGTGTGGGGGGGGGGGTAGTAGGTTTTCACCTCAATGTATGGCCGCGAACCGCTATGAAAAAGTGTACATTCTTTTGCCAAACGTCGGCCTATCCTGTGCAAAACTATTCTCGGCTTTCCCGCAAATCCGTTTTTACTTGACCGTTCACTACGACAGATGGAGCTGTGAAATCGGCTCGTGTGTAGTTGCTCGGTTGATTGTTGCATTATGCGACAAAAAATGGTGACGGGTTGGGAAAGCCTTCATCTAGCAGTGGATTGATCATGGCTCACTGATGAAGATGATGATGATGGATTCAGCTGACCTTTACCTGAGAGGTCAGCTCAAACCCTCGCTTTGCTGCAGTGGCATCCAGCTGGAGGGGTTCCTCACCAGTGCTGGGCAATTTTTTCCCAGTGCCCCCGGTGATGCTCGTGTAATGGCTGTAAGTGCAGCTTGCCGCTTTCGCCTAAGATACTGTAGATATATGTTTGTTATATATTTGTCATTCTGCTGATGCCCTGGCTGTACAGCCCGTCGAGCCACCACTGTGGTTATTCACCGCGGTCTGGCACCGGCGTGGAAACTGGGGGCAGTGAGTTGGCCGGTGTGGAATTTTTTGTTGTTATGCTGCGGTTATTTTTTTTCATGCTTCTGTTGCAGTTTGGAATGTAGTGATTAAGCCCTTGCCTAAATGTACAGTACAGTCCCGAGAGAGAGAGAGAGACATTTTGAACTTTCAAAAAATAAATATCTTAAACATGTCAAAGCAGTGGATTGACTATGCATGTACAGTATGTTGCACTTCTTTCGCACCGTACATAGCCAACCGTGCTAATCGAAGGTGACTCGTGATCATGATACATTTTATCCAATAGCTCTTGACATAATTAAAACATATGTTTAAAAGCTACTAAAATATAAATTTTTCAGTAAATCGGTACGGCTTGCTTCGGCGTGGCATGTTTATCACGTAGCACAATATTTTGTTCAACGATCGCATGTATGAAACATTCATTAAATTGTCGGTGACATTTCTGAAATGCACGGGGCGCTCCGAGTAGCAAGCCGCCGTTACCGGAACGTTTTGCGAACGCAGTAAATAAATGCATCAGGTGTGTTTGGCCATTGGAGTTGACGCACTGTTTAGCGCAAAAGATTGATCATGGCCGATAGAAGCCCTCTGTTAAGATTCAGCGTCTCCATCGTGGATGGATGTTATACGTGCACAAGTGGCAGCAACAATGACTTGTGTGCTTGGGGGAATGATGAGTCAACAGCATCCCACCTTCCTGCCGATCCCTTTCTCAGGGGAGGCTTGTAATGCTCTCAGACTATCTTTAGCCTGTGCGCCTTGTGTTTATGAAATACTGTTTGCAGCTCGCTGCGTGCGGGTTTTGTATGCGACGTGGATGACGGTGGCAGCGACGATGATGATGATGATGCTGACTGAGCCTTTGGGAGAACCTGCAAACTGCCTGGTTGTGGGATGAATAGTCGCTCAGCCTACATTTTTATTGTAACGACTGATCAGCATTGCGGGTGACTTAACATTACTCCGAGTGACATTTCACTGTGACAAAGATGCTTTTTGTGGTAAGTGTTTGCCCCAGATTCATTCTTTCAAAGAAAAAAATGAAGAAAATCCTGTCATGGCCTCAGATAGGCGTGGCAGTCACGACACATACCAATATGCATGCCTGGATATGCATTCCCCAAAAACATGTTCACGACATTGGAAATGCAAACATCCCCGGTGCGTTGTGCATTAAGGTTGCTCGTTTGCGCAACGTTGATTTTGTGATCATATGGGGTTCATTGTATGACCACGGGGGTGTTGTTATCACCCAATGGGTCGCAGTTTTTCTTTCAAAGGACCGGGTGGCAAAAAGAAAGGGCGTTGTCAAAGACGTGTAATGAAATCCACGAAGATAAATAAAGAGGGTTGATACCTGCCTGCCGCCCTCGTGGATTTAATTACAGAAGTAAAGATTTCAGTGCATCTGTAATTCTAGTGATATGCTATGCGTTGATGATTTCTGACAACTCATGAGGTTAGTTCTAAATGAACACGCCGTCAGGACTAAAATACCAAAATAAACTAGACTTGCTACTATGCTTTTTTATCGAAATAAATTGCCGTGGGTTTTTTTCGTCGTTAAGTTTTGCAGCTGCTACGAAGCCTGGGTTAGTCGAGCAGTTTGCCCGTACAGTAATTGGTGCAGATTATGTTGTTTGACTATGTGCAAAACACAGATGTAACTCGTGCCCCCAACTGTTTGCTTTCACTATAAAACATGAGTGCATTTACCGAAAGAACCAATGAGCATGAGTACATTATTATACTGTATTCCAGAATTGGTGGGGGGGGGGTGGAGCGGTGGCACAATGGTTAGCACACTGTATTGAGCTAACCTATCTGGATTAAATTACCCGCCACGGCTCACACCAGTGGCGAGTGATACCCCCCTCTTACCAGTCCTCACCGACCAGCGTGGTGAAGTATGGACAAAAAAAACCGGCCCCCTGATCGACATAGCGTGGCCTTAAACGCGGCAAAGATCGGTGACGTTGTTATAATTATTGCACCCACAATTGCACGCTGTATATTGCCCCGAAACAATGTTGTCATCTCAAATCGCACCCTTGCCTGCCTTTACGTTCCAAGTTGACGCACTATAGCTTCGGAAAGAATTGTAAATATTGTCATTCCTGTCTGTGCTGCGTACAAAAAAAATCAACTTCTCTCAGCTCCCTTACGTGTTGAGTATTCAACGATTTCCAGGAAGCCACAGTAACAATCGCGACTGCGTTGTGTTTGTGTCTGATTGGGCCAGGGAACCCCTCCTCTCTTGCTCGCACAGCTGTGAGAAAGAGATAAGCTTCCTGGCTCTGATATGGAATAAATGCTTTGCATTTACAGTGCACGTGGACTATCCTGGATACTAGCAGGTGCATATACCAGCAAAGTGCCTTTAGGTGATTAATGGCATGTCGCCTGTGGTACGCATGTGTTTTGAGTATTATTTAGCGTATACAGATGTGATATAACATCGTATATTCTACCACCATACTGGGGTTTCTTTCTCACAATACTATTGGATGATCTATTATGGTGTACGTACGATTGTGTCATTTAAAAATAGCATCGTTTATGGAGATTTCGCATTTCGCTATTTCACTAGTGGCCGAAGGCCTTGAAGGGCCTCCCCATATTGTCAGTTGTGGGGGTTGTTTTACCATACTTCACCACCTCACTGGAGCAGTTCAGGTTAATGAAGGGGTGGTGGGGATCAGGACCGGTTCGGCTATCACTCTGAGCCGATGTCGGGAATCGCGAACCAAGGTGGCGGGATACGGCGCGTTAACCCACAGCGCCCCACGGTTCCATCGTACAAACTGTGTGGATTTATAAAATACACAAAAGTTGTTAGCACACGTTGCTATGACCCCCCCACCCAACCCAACATGTCTCCCTCTCTCCATCTCTGTTCAATTCCCGGCCACAGCCAACAAGTGACGATATCGGACCTGCTCTTGGCCTCCTCCCTCACCACTCCACACTCTGACCGGCGAGACCTCTGTTCAAACAATCGCCATCAATCTGGTGGCACGGGGGATGGCCCTTATGTGGCAGTGCATTGACAAACGGGGCTTTAACACGATTCTACATATTTTGTTTTTATTGGCCTGCCCAACGTACTCGTGGAAGGACAACCTTTAGAACTGGCTTGTGGCGTGCTAGTGGACACGCACGCCAGCCCACGACAACTGAGATCTGGCCACGTGAAATTGAAAGGGCCGCTGCGTGGGTGCGAGACTAATTGACTATTACTCACCAAAGTGTATGCGTAAAAGATTATCTCGAACCACTTGCCATGACAACGTGTATCATTGTTACCGCAAGCCCTCTCTGAAACACAATACGTGACACGGCCTGTATCCATCGCCAACGCGTAAATAGCCATTCCAGGTCCAGTTTTCAAGTAAACGCATTTAATGATTATCTGGACACTGTTGAGCAACCTCCCGTGATGTTTATTGATATTTTAAACAACCCGCGGGCCAAGTAAATGTTTTCGGCTTTTGTGCTCCAGCGTTTATAGTGGTCGGTTTCACAAGGCCCGTTGATAAATATCAATAGCAAGCGTTAGAAGGCCACTTGCCTAATGCCCTTAATTATTCATGCGAGCGCGCTCATTTACCCCGGGGCACGAGGAGTACTTTTATTTAAAAAGGGAGCGCTCGGACGAGGAGGAGGAAATTAGATATTCTCGTACGGGCACTTGCAAGTGGTTGCCCAGGGAAACAATAAACAGCCGTGCACGATTCTGCATATTGTGGGGCCTCAAAGAGGGCCCCCACCAGGTCTTGCATCGAGCTTCATTCCTTGTCGCTACATTGAGAGCCTTTCATGCTGGAAAAGGCTCCTCCTCGCATTGGGTTGGTTCCATTTTTGTTATTACATTACTAATGACCTGTTTGCTTTACAAGGAAGGAAATACTTTTTTTTATCATTTCCCCCCCCCCACATTATCTAAATTTTGCTGTCAGTGTCATGCTATGAGATGAAGTATCCATTTGTATCCCTGGCAGGGCAGTACAACCGTGTTAGAGAACATCCCCACGTATCAAAGGTAGCGGAGATCCCTTCAAGGCGATCAGTGTTCTCCATAGTTCGGGGGCTGGATTTTAACACCTACTCGGCCACTGGGTCATGTTTTTCACATGACGGTCGAACAGAATTTTGTTTTTATTCTCGATGCTGGAATTTAGCCAAATTCAGTGTACAACCAAATTGTGTGTGATGTGGGGGTTGCAGTAATTGGTCACCGGAACCGAGACCATCAACTAAATCCACTCGAGCACCCGCTTTCATTCCAGTTGGCTGCGTGGATACAAAGCCAGGATCTCAGCAGTGCCAGCTCGGCGTTTTAAACTCTTGGAGGCACCTGGTGAGCTCAGGAAATATTTTTGAAAAAGAGTTGAACAGCATCTGTGTTAACCACTAAAGTTAGAGGCGATGTGATTGTGTTCCCGTTTCCAAAAGGGAAGAATGAACGGCAGTGGGAGGCTGAATTGCAGGAAGTAAAATTACTCATCTAGCAGGGTGCAAATACACCCATGTTGAGACTGCCAGACAGGCAATGCTGGGGTTGCATGGGGTACTTTAATTTGTCTTTATTTGGGATATGCACCTGGGGAGATAACCCCATCTCAAGAAATGGAACACTATGCGTAAGCTGACATTGTTCTTGTCCGCTTTGGCTCCTTTGCGTGGATGTTTCTCGGAAATGCAAGACAAGTCTTTCAACCAATTACAAAACAAATGACACTTGCATAACAACTACGTTTGATATTCTTGGTTCTTTCGGTAAAGTCAAGTAGAAGGGAAATAATAAAAATATGAAACAATAAAAATTCTCACGTTTCAACTGCAACACAAGCAATCATTAGGTGTGAAATCCACACCTGATAATGAAATCCACACCTGATGATGATTGCTTGTGTTGCAGTCGAAACGTCGTGAGAATTGTATTGTTTTATTTGTATTATTTTATTATTTCCCTTCTACGTGACTTTACCGAAAGAACCAAGAATATGAATCCCTGCAGTCACGAAAGCTTTAAATACATAAAAACTACGTTTGAGTTTGTTCTTGAGTACACAACCAAGTTTGTACTATTGAACAGGATTGGACACACACGACTTAAATGTTATTTCTTAAATATTGCATGCCGAGCCTTGATCACTGACTTCGAACTTATTTTTTTTGCTGAAATAAAAGTGTTATCTCCTTAAGGAACATGTTGTTATATTCAACAGAGCAATGCAATATAACCCAACAGTGAAAACATTCAAGGGCAGCCAAACACGTCACTGTTACGGCATACTACATAGCAATGTAATCTTGTGAATGTTTATAATTTGTAAATTTACCTATTTGAATCAGCACTAAACTGTTAAAGAGTGGTTAAAGCCCAAGCCCACTGGAGTATTGTGTAATAATGATGCCAAAAGAGAGATGCATTAGACCAATTACTAAGGACTGAAATATGTTGGCAAAACTGCACATGCTAAAATGCTTCCAGGCACACTACAGTAAAAATAAATTGCACAACATACTACACACCACCAGAGCTAGAAAGCCTTGTATACATCTCTGATGCAGGTTTTTCTTTGCATTTTCATGTATGTCTTTTGCAAAGTACATTTTTGCATATGAAAATGCAAAGTGGTTTCCACTAAGCGTTTGCATGTACAGTGAGCTTTACAATTACTTGGCATACATAGTGTTGTTGTAGTAGTGGTTTTCAGCACGCCTGCAAAAACAAACACCCGTTCTATAGAAAACAATGAAGTGTGACAGCTAAATGGAGCAAAAAGAGATGTCAACATCAGGAGACTTATACAGTATCACTGTATTGTTATCGACGTGGTCATGCCGCCTCCGGTGCCATGGTGTCAGGTGTCATACAAGACATCTGCTGTAAGTGATGCATTAAAGGAAACCCGGTTCGGTTTTTTTTCATACGCACGTAAAGGCAAAGTAGTCTATCGAAGCTTGAACTGCAGTGGAATGGGGTCAACTAATGCTCCCAACTTTGGATCGGCGCCAAAAAAATGTTCTCTTTAGTGTTGAGTGCGCAGGGAATTAGTGGAACGTTTAAAATCCCTACGTGGGCTTTCGTTGCGAGTCAGACATTTTGTCAAAACTCAGCGCGAGCGCTCGATTGAAGCCAGCAGTCGCGATGTGTCACCAGATTCTCGTGCCAGATGAAGAAAATGCAAGTTCCATGAACAGTGCCCCATTTGTAAGCGACCTCTAAGGGACATCTCCACAGGTGTCAAGAGCCATGCGGAGGCCGGTCCTTGCATCTCCTAAGCCAGGGGTCGGCAACCAAAATAACAAGAAGAGCCATTTCTTTCCAATTCGGTACAAAATTCAGTATTTCAAGAGCCGCAATGCATCTATGTACATACGTACATATTGTCAAGAAGCAGCCCGTAAAGAGCCGCATGCGGCTCCGGAGCCGTAGGTTGCCGACCCGTCCTAAGCAATCGCAGTTGGCTCATCTGAGACTCCATTACACACAATCTAAATGTAGTGTACCGTCACTTAAAGAGAAAAGCCCTAACCTGCATGGCCACAGTAGCAACATAACCACTGTGCAGGTTACTAGATCACATTTTCAGACATTTTCACATTGGTATGACGACATCGACTGACATATAAGGTGTGGTGGGGTCTGCTGTAAGACGATACCAGGGGCCCACATTCTTAAGGAATGTCTTGAGCAGGTTTGATTACAGCCAAGGTTTATTCATGTTTTGCCCCATGACATCTAGAGGGATGTGGGTCATGTGCAACTATTTTTAGCACTAAAACATGTGGTAACCCATTTGCCACTTACCCTTAGCTTGACAGGCTCACATTTACCAAACTATTCCCTACAGCATTCACACTTACTCCAAGACAATCATTGCATTTTGGTTCATTTTTTTATTGAGGAAAGATCTGACATGTACAACATGGAATGGGTTTTGTTATTTATTCTTGCATGCTACAGTCCAACATAACTTACATGAAAGGATTATGTGGTACGTTAGCAGTACAAAATGCAACATACCAATAGGTTACATAACATTACAGTACGTGAAGGGTTTCTTTTATTTCATCTGTCTGTAGTAGAGTACCTTGAAAGGATATCAGATTTGCAATAGTGCAATACAGTACAGTATGCGGATACGAGAGTAACAACAGACTGTATTTATGATCTTTTTTTGAATGCAGTACCTCATTCTGATAAATCAATGGCAAAAAATCTTGCTTATAAAAGTCAAGGAACCCCCACTTGCTGCTTACACAGTTACATGTAACATTTACAGCCTACCGAGTTACATAACCCTTTTTATGTAATGCTAAAATGTTGCCTCTTCTTCAATTGGAAAACCTTTCGAAGAAGCTCATACATTTTCTGTGGGTTAAATGATATCCTGATACTCAACAAAGGCCAGGCTTTTGAATTTATACATGTTCACCTTAAATGGGGGGAAATGTCACCAAACTGTGCTGTATACACTTGAAATCTAATATGCTATAATAATTATTAAAAACACAAAATGAAGAATTAAAGAAAACTAACAAAACTATAATAACAAAGCTCCGTACGGATGCAGTAAGACACTGTACAACTTCACTTGGCCGTCATCATTTGCACGAACTCTGTAAGATAAAGCAAAATAGGCTTCAAATTAATGGACTGCGATGTTTAAAATGTGGGTAGTCACTATAAGGGGAACTCTGCTGTCAGATTTCAGAAGCCTCCTGGGCTGCTAGCTGACCAAGCGAACTTGGTGGACGTGTCAAAAATATCCCACGCTTCGCAGGTTCATGATGCAACTACAGTGCATTCCCAGGCTGTGTACAGTTCCCAACACGTGCGGCCGAAAAAGAGACATGCTAATATGCGCAAGATTTGCGTAACAGATCATGACAAGTGACTATATCGACTCTGAAACAATTTGGGAGGGGGGGAGGGCAAAGGAGAAGTGATGTGCACATTCTCATTTTATGGATGTACACACGCTTACGTCAATTTTCAACAAATGGTGTTGCTGCTGTTAGTGGTGTGCATGCCCAACTTGCCTTCGTAGTTGACCTGCCCGTCCCCATCGATGTCGGCTTCCCGGATCATCTCGTCAACCTCCTCGTCTGTTAGTTTCTCCCCGAGGTTCGTCATCACGTGACGCAGCTCTGCCGCGCTGATGTAGCCATTTCCGTCCTGTGCCCGGATGCACACAGGTAACCTCACATTTGCGCTCGCTCGCAGAGACGTGCAATGCTCGGCAACATCCGTTAGTGCCAATCTGAGAGAATGTTATTGATTATGTGCCAAACTGTTGACTGTCCAGCAAATCTATTTCTCCAAAATGTCCCATTTAATTAACTGCTATTCAATTCTGAATAATATTCGCAATCATTTTAATGAACACGAAATGTAATCTTAGGTCAGAGGATGTCTCGGCTCGTCTACAAAGCTCAGTCTACCATTTATAAATCGGGCTGCCTTGAAATGTATTTCATACTGCTAATTTTTACAAAGCTTAACGTTACCTACAGGAGGTTTACAATTACTTTTGGCTCAAGATTACCATGCCCCATGAAACCACGATTATTACAGTAATCAGGATTTATACCTTGGAAACCAGAGCAGCTGAATCAGCAGACCAACAAAACAGCAGGTTAACATTAAACCCAGACAACCCCACTTAACCCCACTGTGCAGACCTTGTCGAATACTCTGAAGGCCTCTCGGATCTCCTCCTCGCTGTCTGTGTCCTTCATCTTTCTCGCCATCATCGTGAGAAACTCTGGGAAGTCAATAGTTCCATTGCCTGCAAACACAAAGCCGAGTTAGACTGCATTTCATCTTAAAATGTGGTGCCTTCTGCCTTCAAGCATTTGCTTATCCACTTGACATTTTGCTCCTGTGCAACACTGGTGGCAAAAGGGCATGTGCAGAACAACAGTCTACATTTAAAACAATCGGGAACTGCAAAAAAACAAACAGGTGGTCGAGGTGTGCAATAACCCCACGCTTTTATCATGCATGTGAAAATGGGAGTCAATAATTGTTGTTATTGACCTGCAGTCTGCAACATGACATTGTTCAAACTACAGATCCGCAGGGTGGCAGAAAGGAATGGCAGTGAGGGCTTGCCGGGCAAGGTTACTTTGTAAAAGGTTTCTCAGGGTACTAATTAGCAGCTTCAGACCAGCCGGGGTTAGTTACGAGCTCTGCTCAAACCAGGCCCCATTATGTGGTTGTCCACGTGCCATCTACACTATCGCTGGCGGGGCATCTGGGGACGAAACGAGGCGTGTTTTGCTCAGGAAAGTCACCACGCCCACACACGGTTATTGATTTTCGAACATGTGGAATGTCTCTTTTTTTTTGCTGCAGTATCTTTCATTTGAAAATATTACATAAATAAACTTCAACACCTAATGTTTGAAATGTAACAGTACATTTAAAATGTAAATTACGGTAAACAAAGTGGAAAGAAGTATAAACAAGATAATTACACAAACATAAATACGAAAAACTGGACTAATAAACAGTACCATTTCCTCAATGGTGCATGGTAAACACCAAGTATATGGGTAAATCGTATGGCCAGTGTTCGCAGGGCAAGGCAGCTCAAAGGTGAGGGGGGGGGAGCCCAGGGGGGGGTGGGCTGGGCCCAGCCCAGGGTTTTGTACCATCAGCGTCCACCTCGTTGATCATGTCCTGCAGCTCGGCCTCCGTAGGGTTCTGTCCCAGCGACCTCATTACGGTACCCAACTCCTTGGTGGTGATGGTGCCATCGCCGTCCTTGTCGAACAAGGAGAACGCCTCCTTGAACTCTGTCGACAACAAGGTGGCCATGCCATCGCTTCAGAGTGGAATGGGTGTTGTGACTGCAGGGGTGGGGTTTGTTTGTGACATTTACCAATTTAAACTACAAAAGTACCGGAGGCAAAACTGAAAACTTACCAGCAATCTGCTCCTCAGTGAGTTGGTCTGCCTGAAGGAGAGATGAACAAACATAGGCTTACTCCAAGTACAAACTTTCGACGTAATTTAATTTAGTATTTAACTGCAATTGACAATTTACTTGAGTCTTTTGAGAAAAGCGTTAACCGTGTTGCCGTGCTGTAAAATGCACATTTAAGCCACATCAAACTACTGTGTACTAAATAAAACCCAAGTACCGTCATTACTGTGTGAATGATTAGAACAAATTGTTCAGCTAAACGTTGTTCAACAAGTTAATTATTAACGCAACTTAAGCGAAAACCTAAAATGACAGTTTTGAAGTTATTCTCTTGCAATTTGCCCTGAGAGATGTGAAAGTGTGGCAATGTATTACCATTGAGGCGCACACAGTACGGCACAACACAACAAGCAAAGCAACTTTAGGGACCATCGACCAGTAAATTAGGCTGCGTATGATGCACGGCAAGACAGAGTAGCCCTGTATGGCGAAGCCTTCACATAAAATACGCAGCCTGCTGCTGTATCCCGATAGGTATCTCGCTGCACAAAACTGTACTTTGCATTGGAACCTGCACATACCATTCAATTCAATTTCCTTTCTGAGTTGCAATGAAATTCGATACTCGGCGACTACTAATGTGAATGTAATTAATTCGGTCAAGGCAAAGGCATCGTGGCATGCACACTGAACTGTGCTTCAGTGCTATTTGTACTCAAGAAGTGTTGTTTATACGAGGGTATACAGTAGATGGTATCCATGGGTTAAAATGAGTAGCTTTTAGGAACAGCGGCCAGGCGCACAAACGCACACATACGAAAGCAATTTTTTCTCAATGGCAGGAAAGGGCTTCATAGCCGAGTTACATGCCCCCGTAACTGCTGTACAAAACACGTATCTTTTTTTTAATAATTAACTTTTTGACAGCATTATATGACGCATAAGTGCTTTGCAATTCTGCCAATTAAACTTTAGCTTGTCATTTATTGTTTTTAATTCACGGTTTCGTTTACATAAGTCCATGGAAACGTGGTACTTGGAACCAGTAAAACCTTTCCCATCCCAGAAGCAACAAGGGGTACCTTGAAAATAGAATTGAGCGTTGCAAATCAATCACCGCAATAACCAGAATTAAGTTTTATTTTTAAGTAAACCAAATAAAGGCATGCAGCTTGCAACACCACACTGACAAACAACGGTTATAACTTACGCTTGTAGTGTCCTTAATTTTTATGCAAAGTGGGAAATCGGGGTGACAGTAGCAACAAAGCATGGCAGTTCGTTATGACTTAGAAATGTTTAATAATATTACTTGTTATAATAAGGCTCACTTTAGACTTTGCCGATCCCAAAAACCCCCCAAAAAAACAAAATAACTAAAAAAAAATCCCCAAAAGGTGGCTTCATAACGACCCGAGGCACTGAAATGCATACGTGCTGTGGGGCGCAGACTGGCAGGCGTGGTGGCTGGGCGGGAGGTGGGCTTGCATTAGGTTAATGAATTTGTCTAATAACTCTTGGGGCTTCGTTTTTTTTTGTTGCTTGAAGATTTTATTAAGTGCGTGCTGCCCGCTCTGGCAGATAACAGATTCCTTGGTTCAGGGCCAGGAGGCCCTCAATTTTGGGCCCACATTCGATAGGGAGAGAGGGCTTGTCCACAGGCTGGCAACGGGCCAGGTGGCGCATCCAATTTGAAAGCGTAATGAATTCGTGTCACTTGATTTACAGAGCCATTAACGTCCACGTATTTATATGTTTTTAATAGATATTTGTTGTAATTTTATCACTTTTAGTATCCATTTTTTGTGCAATTGCGCTCGTCCGCACTCACGGAGCGCCATCATCAAGTGGTTTTTTTTGGGTTGTCTCAAAATTGGAGCGGTTAAGATGAAATTTGCCGTTCAGTTTTCCATCTCCCAAATATAATTTACTTTTAAAACAGTATTATTGACGTTCCTCCCCTCGCGTTTTAATGTTACCGTCATTTGTTGCATAAAACAGGGCACAAGAGGGAAAAAAAACCGCCCGATAGCAATTACGTCAACGTACGTTTAAAAAAAAAGGGTCGTGGCTTAATAAATAAAATACTATCTAACCAAAACGCAACCACGTACTGTAAGAATATATACGCACACGCTGCGTTTACACACGAACACACTGCAACATCGTACTACACGAATCGTGTTAATATCCGAGCGAGCGATGGCAGTTGCGCCGATGCAACAAGCATCGTGATCGATAACAACCACCAACACAGTATCGTATATGAACCTCAAGTAAAAAATAATAATCCCAACACGATCGTACGTAAAGTACAACCTCGAAAAAAAAAACCGTTCAGCAAACAAATTAAACCCCCCAAAAAACCCACACACACACGAACTTTAAAATGTTAAAACGGCACCGACTTAGAGAAAAAAAACCACAAGCAAACAAGAACGTTTCATACACCATACCATATATGTAATATAGTAGTTGTTCGTGGCAATAGAAATGAATGGCGGCGGTGTGGGTATCCGCAGCCTCTTACCATGCTGCTGCTGCTGCTCTTGCTGCTGCTGTATCTGGCTCGCTACTGCTGCTGCTGTTGCCGCTTGCTAGAAACGACGACTACTGCTCTTGCTGCTGATGATGCTGCCCTGTTGCTGCTGCTGCTGCTACTGCCGCTTGCTGCTCTCTGGCTTACTGCTGCTACTGCTATCGCCGCAGCCACACGAACGCGAGAGTTGTCGATTCTCGTCCCCTCCTCCTCCTCCCTGCCTCGCCTCTCTCCCTCCCTCCCCTCTCCGATGGCTCGTTCAGCTCCGCCTGAGGTCTCTCTCGTGCGCCACCCACCGTTCTCTCTCGCTCGCTGCCACCAACCCACAGCTCCACCCCAGCCCAGCGTTTGATTTCCTTCCTCTTCGCTCGCCCTGCCACGCGATGCGGCTGCTGCTGCTGCGACTGCCACCACCGAGGGCGCGCGCGTGCAGTCTTAGCGTGGTGGGCCACAGGGCCACCCACCTGGTACCGAGTCGAAGAGTGGTAATGGTACCGACGACGAAGTGACGAGAGAAGGTGGTGAATTGGGAGCAGGGAGGGGTTGATTTTTTTTTGTTTTTGCGCGGCAAAAAGCGCGTTTCGCGAGCCCGAGTGGCCGCCGGGGCGCGCGTTTCACCACGCGCTGGTTATAACGCGGGCGAAGACCACGCCGGTTATAACGCGGACGAAGACCACGCCGGTTATAACGCGGGCGAAGGCCACGCCGGTTATAACGCGGACGAAGGCCACGCCGGTTATAACGCGGACGAAGGCCACGCCGGTTATAACGCGAGCGAAGGCCACGCCGGTTATAACGCGGACGAAGGCCACGCCGGTTATAACGCGGACGAAGGCCACGCCGGTTATAACGCGAGCGAAGGCCACGCCGGTTATAACGCGGACGAAGGCCATGCCGGTTATAACGCGGACGAAGGCCACGCCGGTTATAACGCGGACGAAGGCCACGCCGGTTATAACGCGGGCGAGGGCCACGCCGGTTATAACGCCGGCGAGGGCCACGCCGGTTATAACGCGGACGAGGGCCACGCCTGAGCCCCACGTGGCCTCCCGCCGAGGATCCTTCCACCCTGTGGCAAGGCGCGCAAGTCAGCGGCCGCCAGTTAAAATACATTTGCTGGGATTGTTTTTGGTGCCTAAGACAATTTGTTTTACTGGTAGGAACCCACTGGTTCCACCAGCCCACAGGGGATTATTGTGTCCGTCCGTCCGTCGTGCAGGGAGGGGCTGGATGGGGAGGGAGGGGCTGGGTGGGGAGGGGCTGGGTGGGGCTAGGTGGGGGGTGAGAGGGTGGGGAGGAGCTGGTCACCCCGTGGTGCCCTTATAAAACTCAACGTTTAACCTACTCACGCCGGCTCCCTCCGCAGGAATATGTTACAAATATTATACATGGACCTACTTACATTTTGGAATGAGTGATTTTTGATCGACCTCATGTGGCGATTTCAAACGGTTAACCTCCGTCAATGAGTTGTGTGCAACGTTTGACTTTGCTAAAGCTCGCCTCGTGTCCGATGTTCTTTTTTTACAATTATCCCCCACCCCGCATGATCATGATGGCACGTTCATCACTGCGGTGTTTGTGTTGTTTTACTTACTGTCAACTTACGTTTGAATGTCAGATCACCTTTGCAACAAAAAAAACAATCCTCAATGTTGACTCACTTGGTTCAAATGACTGCACCCCAGCCGATGTGCATACACCTACACAATACACAGTTACAGTTCATATCGTCTTGGTGGTGTTTGAAAGGAACACATGTTGCACAGCAAAAAGTTAAACTTTTATATTTTCGCGCAGATGTTGTATGATATCCCGTAAAGCAACGGCCACGTGCAGTAGCAAACAGGAGTCGAACCTGGGTTAGTGAAGCAGTGTTGTTGTCAGATCCGGAATGGAAACATACCAGGGTATAAACCAACCAAAAAGCCCCTTTATGAGATCCTTAACTTGACTGACATGTGTTTTGATAAAACTATGCTTTCAAATGTTCCAGACATTGACGAAACAACCTTAAAACTATATACAAATATATGCACCCCACCAAGAAAATATACTGCACATGATGAGGTTAAGGGATTTAAAACACCGCACTTTAAGCGTATTCACACCAAAAATAATTAAATAAGTATGGGAAACCTTTATACTTGGAAGGTAAACCCGAATATAATCTGTCATAGTTGCCTCTTAAGCCTTAAAGCTGAGAAATAAGACATTATAGCAAACAGAAGCCAGACATTTCTAAAGAGGGGGGGTGGTCCGCCTACGGTTTAAATCACATTTAAATTAAGTACAATAAACAGCGTTGGTATTTGTCGTAGCTACGATTGCATTTAGCGCGCGTGTGTGTGTTTGTGTAGTATAAGTAGTTATTTACACACAAGCCGTGTGTGTGTGTGTGGAGCTTCAAAGAAGGAGGAGGCCGTGTCTGCAATGCGTCAAAGTGTTGGCGCCATTAAATACATCATTTATTCGCAAGCTTCCTCGACGGCACACACTATTCTCTCTATCATCATATTATATAGCGACGCATTGCCCACATAGTGAACATTCCATACATAGCGGTCATCATATTCCGCGTGAGCAGCATTTCGTTGTTATGAATCGTTCCATGCGCACAGAGGGGCATTGTTTATGCATTTTAAGTCGTGCGTTATTTGCATAGGATACTTTATATATTATAGAATGTAATAACACCTTACATCGGTGTACAGTACTATGTCTAATATGTGTGTGTATATCGAGATTGATGTGGTATGTGTCTCTTGATTGCTGCGGAGCGGATATGTTGTTATATTGCAATGGATCCAGAGCGAATTACTTATGCAGGTTGTCATGGACTACAACTTGAAACCTTTCTGCTAGTATTGTGCTGTTTATTTGCAAGTTTACTTTGCCTATTCCGGTTCAGATAATCGCCCTTAGCCCATTGTTGAAGCCCAAAACAAAAAACGAGGTCGTCACGTGGACGGCAAGGGATGAGATGAAGGAATATTACAAACAATACACTTCAACAACAACAACAACACGACACACGTCCAGTACACCTACACCCTACTTGAAATCTCACAATGGATAACTAAATGACAAAGGGAAACAATAAAGCAAATCACTGTGTCGTGGTCAATTTGACGATGATGTGTGCTGTGTGCAACGTTTGTGCAATATAATTGGCATTAACTCGCTGCTGCGAGGCAATTAAACCCCTGTAGCCACTAATTGGGGCTTTGAACAGAACTTGAATCTTAAATAAACTTGAAGAGGGCCAATGCGAGATGCGAGTTAGAGCCAACCCTTTGCGATTCGGTTTCCCGACTACATTCTGTGCGTGCACGTGTGCTGCTTTCTGTACAAGTGTGATACATTGCAGCTATAAAACTTTACGTAATTTTCTCTGCTAATGTGATCATCAATATCATATGGTCATTCCATATCACGATTACAAATCACGTGGCATGCAACAGGTTTCGTGTATGCATTGGATTTCAATAAATTCAGCGCAGTCATTAACGTTTTATAAAGCATTTCATGGCTTAATTTGAAAAACAATAGCCCATTTCAACGACAATTTTCTTACAATTAATCAATTAGGTAACCTGCACGAATCGCACAAGAGAAAATGTGCAGTAGAATGATTGGCTTGGTGAAAGGTGCATTTAAACAAAAGATCAAACCGTTGATGTAAATTTCCATTTGTATAAAACATGCTTATGAGCACAATTTTTCCTTGTTTAAATATCTATATTATGTGCGCCGTACTTGTGACAATCGTGCTCAAGTCTTACATGGGGCCGTCAGAAAATTAATGGACTCTGGCTCATGAATTAATGTTGCTACTTAGTCGGTCGTGGGATATGTGGTATACAGTATATCTGCAGCTGCTATTTTAATACACGAATGCGTTATCAACGTTCAGCTTGCCTCTGCTGTGGACGTGACAACGTGCCACTCAATTAGTGATGACCCGATCGTCGGGAAATCATTTCGACAAGGTGTCCTCATGCCAACAACACATTTGAACTGCATAATGAGGTCAGGAATTTCATCCTTTTTGCAAGTCTGCGTTAAAGGCCTGGGGCGCGCGCATGTGTACATGATGTTTTAGCGCCCCCTGCCAAACGGTGTTGGTATGTTTGTAGAATGTGTTAGTGTGAAATGTTCCGCATAACCAAATTGGTGTTCAAGTTTCAAGTATATTTCGTTGAGCCGGGTGAGAGAACTCAAGACACCACGAAAGTTTGAATTTACAAGAGTGGCCCTGGTCACCAACATGACCAAGGCAAGACGAATGAAATTAATTTCAGTCAATAAAATAAAGTAGAGCAAACTCCAGGGTTCAAAAAACGCAAGAGTCCATACGTTCTGTGCCAAGCAACTTCATGCGGTGACAGCAGTGAATGCTGGCTACTTGTTAATTGACATGGGAATAGTGTAGCTTTTTTAGCTGTGAATTTTGGCTATCCCCTGCTATTAACAGAATTCCTCAAGAATGTGGCCTCAGTTGCACCCCCGTCTCCAATGTGAGATGCGGTTCGCCCTTGATGTTAATTGGATTCCAGCACAGTTGAGTAGTCGCACAAATCACATTTCAATTCACGAATACACGATTGTATTCCATAAGAGGCAAACTCATTGCCCCGGTTATTTTATTTAAGAGGTGAAAGTGACCCAGAGCTCTCTATTTGTTCAATGCAAATCTTTACTCTGATGAACGCGTTGAAGAAAACAGATAGGATTGTTTATTTTTTTTTCTTAAATTTCGATTTAAAGCTTTCGTGACTGCAGGGATTCATCTTCTTGGTTCTTTCGGTAAAGTCACGTAGAAGGGAAATAATACAATAATACAAATAAAACAATAAAATACAATTCTCACGACGTTTCGGCCACAACGCAAGCAGCCGTCCTCAGGTGAAGAACAGGTCTGTCGGAAAGACAGAAAACATTCTCACGTTTCGGCCACAACGCAAGCAGCCGTCCTCAGGTGAAGAACAGCGTCTTTCCGACAGACCTGTTCTTCACCTGAGGACGGCTGCATGCGTTGTGGCCGAAACGTCGTGAGAATTGTATTTTATAATGTTTTATTTTTTATTATTTTATTATTTCCCTTCTACGTGACTTTACCGAAAGAACCAAGAAGATATTTTTTTTTTCTGAATATTTTTTTTTATTCTGATGTTTTGTATGTTTAACAAACTACCTCAATGAGAGGCAGGGACAGAAGAGACAGGAAGAGGAACACATCGATTAGAAAGTTACATAAATCATTTTGAATGTAAAACAAAACCTAAGTTGGTTTTGGGCATAACACACAACTATAAGGGAAAAATGCCTGTTGTCAAGAATAACGGCAGAATGGCAGAGGGATGGAAACACCTTCGAGTGGTCTTCACCCAGGAGTTCATAGATAATGGCTGATTATGAAGACCTTAGGGGAGTCGAAGAAGATAAAGTATATAAGAATTATTGCGCTTGTATTAAGCGTGTTCTATTCAGAATGAAAATAATTCACATTCTTAATTAAATAATGCATACGGATTAGAAAAATGTTAATTATACGTTACATGCACCTTGTATGTTAATATTGAAGCTATTAAAGTATTGGCAGGCAAATACAGTACTTCTATTCAGTTTGTCAAACTGCATGTATAAAACTATTTCTGTAAATAATATAGACATTGATCGCCTGGGTCATAATTATCTAAACATATTATAACATTCGTCCAAGTGTCTATTTTTAAAGTTGAAGTTGTTTTTTGACCTCTGTGCACACAACTCTCACATTTATGGTTGTTTATTGTTTGCTTAATTCTACAAAACTTACCCATGTGTGAAATTTGCAGTGCCGGTCATTAAAGTGCATTACTCTGCCTGGGGCGTTTTCGCAGAGGTGAGGTCATTTCATTGGCCACCCTTCTGCAGTTTTTCTAGATGGGTGCTAGGCAAGCCAGTGGCTCCTGGACCAATGGGGACACAGCTGGACTGTAGGAATCAAGACCGAACTGTGGAACACAAAGCTGAGCCTGAATTGTGAGACAATTCGTTGAACTCTGGAACAATCACCTGGACTTTAGCCATAACTCGTGGTTGGAACTGTGAGAAACTCAGCTGGACTGTGAGACACAATACTGGACTGTAAAACAAATGTTTATCCTGTAAGACGCTTAGTTGCCCTCTGGAATACTCATCTGAACGGTGGAACATTGAGTTGAAGTGGAGAACATATGGCTGGATTGTGAGACTCAAAACTGGACTGTGGCTGTGCCATGAAACCAATTATTGGCTTCTGAGAAAGTCACCTGGACGGATCGGCACGTGGCTGGTCTGTGGAGCACACGGCAAGCCCCAGCAGAGGGAGACAAGGAAGCGGAAGCGGGAGACAAAGACTGTGTTTGGGCAATGGGGACCCATGAGCGTTGTCGCACACGGCTGCTTCTCATCACCACATTCTTCTGGGTTTCAGTTGTGATCGTGGTCATCGGTGTGCCAGGTAAGAGGCACAACTCAAATCATATTTGACACGTGTGAAGTTGCCTACATTGTTGGGGGGCATTTAAGTAGATAAAGTGGTCATGGCTTTTTTTCTTTCACCAAAAACTTCACCTGTTGTTTGTTATAGTCAGTTGTTGAACGATGCAAAGCTATCATAAGATTAATTTCATCATTTGTCCCTCATATAATGGGTTAGTTGTAAAGTCCAGCACTATGTGAATCTGTGCTCAGTCATAAACAGTATAATGAATAAATGCAACAACATCCCAATACGCTGTGCAGAACGAGTCCTGACAAGGAAATGTGAATGTTTTATTGCATTTTATGTAGAGCAGCTGTGATTTAAGTGGTAATTGTACTAGATCAATATACTTTTGAAGTTGCATTCCCCAAGCAGTAATTCATTATAAAGTACATGCAATATAATTAAGTAACTTTGTTGCTGTTTTAATAGCTAGCTGCGATCCCATCATTAACACAATGGAGTGTTTACACCATGTTAAAAAAACAATGGAATCGAGACATAAATTTCGTCTTGGAGTACCACTTATGTTTCCACCATGTAGTTTACTTTTAATCGTGTTCACCAGTACGACATATTGTCAGGGAAATGTAGTCACTAGAATAAATCCACTCCATCATTTTACAGTCAACATGTATACATGAACATGTACTTTGTAATTCTGCATGTGTTGTGCACTCGGGTGCACTGATGGCGCAGTCATGCTCGCACTCCACTTTGAACCAGACTACCCGAGTTACATTCACCAACTCCGCACTGAAACCACACAGTGCAGTATGGTCAAACAACCCCATGACTGACATGGTGTGTGGGGAGGCTTTTACCCTGCAGAAAATTGACAAAGGGCTGTACATTTTTTATATATATACTCACACCCTAGGAATGCTACTCACTTCTTCCATGCAATGTGAAAATTATCTCACATTGCATGACCCATCGTAATGTATGACTCAGGCCATGACCACAGCGTGACTTGCACCGGTGCATTATGCACAATGCGGTTTCGTGAATGCTTCTGGCTTCTGTAGCCATTAAATTATTGTGTTCATGCTGAAGGAACTGCATGTACCATGCCTGTCACTAATGGGTTCCTCATCTCCATGGAGACCCCAGCCCCTCCGCAATTGTGGGTAGCACTCATGAACTACTTGACACAAGCCGTTATCTCGTGGATAAGTACCAGACTGCGAGTCCGAGGCTGGCCGACGCAATTGTGATGCTTCATTGATAATCACAAAGCAAATAAGACGTTAAAGTTATAGTCCAGCACACAGCCACTGCGTTCGAGTGCCGTAATGGGGGTACACCGGACCGTAAACATTTGTTTTGGTATTTTTTTTCTCTCTCTCTCTCTCATTCGCGAATCTTCAAACTAGCGTGAAAACAACACAGCCTTCCGAAGTAAAACACAAAATAAGAGCGAATCATTTGTGTGCGATGGGTGGGCAGGTAAGCGCGGGCGGGCGGGCGGGTTTTGCTGCGTTTCGCCCTCTGCTTGAAATCCCAGAGTATTCGCTCATGTTTTTGCGTGTGTTTGTGTTGTGTGTCTGTGTGTCTGTGTGTGTGTCTGTGTGTGTCTGTGTGTTTGTGTCTGTGTGTGTATGTGTGTCTCTCTGTGTGTGTCTCTGTGTGTGTGTCTGTGTGTCTGTCTGTGTGTGTGTCTGTGTGTGTGTCTGTGTGTCTGTCTGTGTCTGTGTTTGTCTCACGTGCCCCCTCTCCCCACCCCCTGGACGTGCAACTCTGGTCCACTCCAAAGACGACGAGTGCCCGGACACCAACCCGGCGAGCGAGACCTGCGAGTACGACGAGGTGTGTGACGAGGCGCGCTGCAAGTACAACGAGTACGCCACCTGCCACCCCAACCGCTGCGGCACCTGCGAGGCCGTTTTCCGCACCTACGACCACGCCATGGTGAACTGCACCCGGCGTAAGACGCGCACGTGCGCTACCTGAATGAGGCCACGCGCGGTGCCTGTAGAGCCAACCCCCACCCCCCCCCCCCGTGTCATACTCTTAGGTTTTTTCGGTAAAGTCACGTAGGGAAAAATAAATAATAAAAATAATAGAAATAATAATAGAAATAAAAATAATAATAGAAATAAAATAATAAATGACGTTTCGGAGGCAACACAAGTAAGTCTCCGTCATCAGGTGGGACCGTCACAGCTAAATTTACTGTTTCAAGTGAGGCAAAATTCCAAGAGACAAGCTCTTAAATACAAGTGGAGGGGGGAGGGGCTTATCTGAATGTGGTAGCCAATGAATGGAACGTGTTGGGGGGGGGGTGGGCGGGGCTAAAAGAGAACAATCGGTGCACTTGGGGTTGTAACCGGTGTTGGCTGACAATCCAAATACGAAAAAGGCAGTGCTGTTAAACGCTGGGGATGTCAACACTCGGTAAAGTAGAATATTGCCTGTCAAATAAGATGGTACAAATATATATGTAGTTAAATATTTTTTTACATGGTCAATAAAATCTTTCCAATGATTACTCAGTTTGTACCCATCATCACGGTTGAAGTTATGTCTGTGTTTGTATATCTGGATGGCTTCGTGTACAAACCTTTGATTACAGGCCATACCCAGACCCCTCGTTGGTCAGCACCGCAACGTTCATCCTACGAAGTTCCATCGCAAGAGAGAAACGTAAACAAATTGTTTTCTATATTATTGGTTCTTTTGGTAAAGTCACGTAGAAGGGAAATAATAAAATAATAATTAAAAACATTTCTTGCTGTGGTTTTCACACCTGATGATGACTGCTTGTGTTGCAATTGAAACGTCGTGAGAATTTTATTTAGTATTTTTATTATTTTATTATTTCGCTTATACGTGACTTTACCGAAAGAACCAAGAATATGAATCCCTGCAGTCACGAGAGCTTTAAATCAAAATTGTTTTCTGTGTCCGTATTGAAACGGCTGAACGCCGTATGGACCTGAAAACTCAATTTTCCCTGTACAAGAATACGGGTAGGCCGCATGGGTTGAGAGGTATGCGAATGTCGTGTCGTGCTGCTTTGGAGGGCAGAAAGGTTGGCGGGTGGCCAGGGCTAACAGGGCTCAGCCCACATCAAACCCATGGCACACCAGGCGCGCATGATTCAAACACAGCCGAGGCACAGTGAAATCTCCTCTCGAAGCCGGATTCGACGTGGAAAGTGCGCAGTGTCATCACGGGCAGAGCGTGCCGTAAGTAGTAAGACTGATGGCGATTGGTTAACCCGTGTAAAATAAACACATTATTTAGTGTAACTGGGTCTGCAACGGTGCACATTGCTAGATGTTAAGGGTTTTATTTTTCTTTGGCCATGTAATTTTTTTTTTGTATGCATGTATTTTGAACTTGTTTCGCACCATAAGTAACCAACCGTGCGAATTCAGACAATGTCCGAAAACGAAACGGAGCAGGTGGTGGATTGACACAATAGGTGAACCCGTGCCCTTGGGTGTTTCAGTTACCACGTGACCTGTATCATCTCCGATTATCATGGTTGACCACGTACGGTGCGAAAGAAGTTCAACATACATAGACGTACCACTCTTGTTTGTGGACATTCATTCATATAAAAAAACTAAAAAATGTATAGAGATTTTTTTTTCTATTTCAGCCTTCGAAAAATGCACTTCAGCCCTTGTAGAATGTTTTCACCTGCTACTTATTCTGTAGGGTGGGTATTTCAATCATAGTCATGGTGGCAGTGGAGACAGCACACGTGCTCCAGGATCCTTGGGCCTACCTCTTCACTCTCACTATAATGCCCTTTCAGTACACTGTCCTCTTGCGCCGTACGCCTCTTCGTGAATTTCAAAATCATCCTCCAACCCGTGGGAGGTCCGACCCCTTGATGTTTGCAATTCCACGCCCTGCACTCACCTGCGCGTGCACACGGTGTGCACGCGCTTGTGTTCCGAGTTCGATATCCCGAGTTCAATCCCTGCCCATGGCCAACCCCAGTGACGATTATCTGAACCGGTCCTGGGGGCCTCCCCTAGGCCGACTCAGCCTCAAATGAGTACCTGGTGCGATGATGTCTAAACGTCGCCACTAGGGAGACAAAGTCGGCTGGCCATGCGTGGTGCTGTCCGACCCACACCCCGGTCGTGTCCTGTGCCAGCCTACATAGGTGCTGCTCACAAAAAGCTCTTGCCCCAAAAAGTCTGTTAAGGCTACACGGTGGTGGGGGGGGGGGAGGCGTTGGTGGTTGGGGGGGATCTTTGTCTTCTTCGTCCTTTGCAGTGACCCCCAAGTGTCGCCTCATGCACCTGGAGATGCTGCACAACCGGCAGAGCGCGGCGGGGAGCAGCGCCAGCGACGAGGTGTGGGACCTCGTCGACCTGGACGAGCCCTTCGAGCCCTCCTGCCACTCCAATGGCTCGTTCCAGTCCAAGCAGTGCGACAGCGACTCGGGGCTCTGCTGGTGTGTGGACAGCGCCGGCGTCCGCGTCACCGACAAGAAGGTGGACGGCCCGCAGTGCGTGCGCCTCGTCCAAGTGCAGTAAGCGTTGCGTACTGGCCCCCAGATAAAAAAAACAAAATTATGTATTTCTCAAATTCTGCTTCATACACGTGCCGTGACGATTTATGACAATAACCCTGTGCGCAAAGCGTGGAACGGTGTTATGATTGTGGACTTATCAATGCCCGTACGTGTGCATTTGTCCAATCCACTGGATGATGACGGCCTCTCCACGCCGTGCGGGTCGTAGGGATTATTTGACCACACTTCTTTCGCGCTGCTCTGTGCGGATTAATGAAGTTGGGGATTATAGACGTGGCCGCATAGAGTGCAGTCTAACACGATAATTTTCTACACTCCCCTCTGCTAACCACAGTGTAGCAACAGCCCTGCAAACGCTCATGAGAACCTGGCATGCACGGCGATCATCCATCCAAGCGCGCTATCCAGACTCAACCCTGCTTAGTTTCCGAGATCTGCACTTAAGCAAGTGCAATACGGGATGATGATCTAGTAAAAAAATATAGGGAGTTAATCTGTTATATATGTAATTGGTCTACTGTGAGTTTTTAATTTGGTCCCCTTCAAAGTAGTTTTCTTCTACACGAATACATCGCTGCCAGCGATTGGGGGTTGCTTTGTGGAAGAAATCTTGTAAGCCTCCGCGCAAGAAGTATATTAGTTGCCTCATGATGTTCTTAAAAGTCCAGAACATTCTCAAAATAAGTTCCTTTCGAAGTGCATCTTATACACTGCCCTCTCTGAATTTTGCACTTTCACCACGACAATTCACATGTTGTCAAACTCATGCATAGAGGACCTGCTTGCGTCATCATTGCCCTGCTGGATCACACTACCGAGTGTACACAAACTGGTAATGGGATGAAAATGATCTTTGGTCAAGTTAAAAATAAAACACCATGTGTAGAATTTCAATTACAAAAAAAAAATCACCAAAACAAATTATTCACTGAACCTTATATTTCGAAAAACAAAGGTGATAACAGTAGTAATTGCCAATTTCTTATTACACACGTACACATTATACACATTGTTGTGAGTCATAACAATGGTGGTGGTGATGACAGTCTCATACAGATTGACTTGGAGTTTCGAGATGACACGAACAAAATTATTCTGGGGAGAACACCTGAACTAAAACGGTATTGCTGCAGTCACATGCCACACCATCATTTACTCACGTTACGTCATACTAAGCTGTTTGATGATGCTGTTGAGGATTTTCTATTCGTATTCACTGTGTGTGATTATCCCCACTTACGCAGACGAGTGGCAGAAATGATGGTGAGAGAATACACGATTAAGAAGAGCCAGATTGTAGAAATAAGCGTAAGTTTAATGTTTCTCTACACTCCGAATGTTTTTTAAATCACTAATGCCACAGTTTATCCTAGAGATTATGTTCGCAGTGCAGCTGTTAGACATGCAGCCGTACACATACACACGCTAATATAAGCACGATTCTGTCCAAAGGTGAAGGAAACCCAACTGAAGGTGTCCATCAAGATCAGTGAAAACAACACGAAGGAGCCTGTGGACATCGCGACAGTGGCATACTACGTGGAACGGGACGTAAGTGACGATAAATGCAACTCGAGGTTTTCCTTCAGAAGAATAATCTAGGACTGGGCTATCTGACTGTGTCAGAGGATGTCCTGGGTGAAGTAAAGGGAAACAACCTCTTGTGTCTCAAGAAGTTGCTCAAGAGGGATGGTGACAGTGGGGAACCAGTGAGGAACTCACAGAGGAAGAAGTAGAAAAATAAAACAATAAAACATCTAATTTGGCCAGGTTCAGTGTAACGACGAGCTTAAGATTGTCGCCATGCCTTAGTCTTACACAACAAAAGTTTTCTGCTATGAATTCAGCGAGGCGGATTTGATTCCGCACAATGGTAAACATGAGTGGCGAGTGATATCTAAACCGGCCCTGGGCCTCAATTGGGTCGATACAACCTCATCTGGGTACCTGGTGCCTCCTTTTGGTCAATAGAATCTCAACTGAGCATCTGCTGCCTCCCTTGGGTCGATAGGGCCTCAGCTGAGTATCTGGCGCCTGCCTTGAGTCGATAGAACCTCAGCTGAGTACCTGGTGCCTGCCTTGGGTCGATAGAACCTCAACTGAGTACCTGGTGCCTCCCTTAGATCGATAGAACCTCAGCTGAGTATCTGCTTCCTCCCTTGGGTCGATAGAACCTCAGCTGAGTACCTGGCGCCTCCCTTGGGTCAATAGAACCACAGCTGAGTATCTGCTGCCTCCCTTTGGTCGATAGAACCTCAGCTGAGTATCTGCTGCCTCCCTTGGGTCGATAGAACCTCAGCTGAGTACCTGGTGCCTCTCTTGGGTCGATAGAACCTCAGCTGAGTATCTGCTGCCTCCCTTGGGTCGATAGAACCTCAGCGGAGTACCTGGTGCCTGCCTTGGGTCGATAGAACCTCAGCTGAGTATCTGCTGCCTGCCTTGGGTCGATAGAACCTCAGCTGAGTACCTGGCGCCTGCCTTGGGTCGATAGAACCTCAGCTGAGTATCTGCTGCCTCCCTTGGGTCGATAGAACCTCAGCTGAGTACCTGGTGCCTCCCTTGGGTCGATAGAACCTCAGCTGAGTATCTGCTGCCTGCCTTGGGTCGATAGAACCTCAGCTGAGTACCTGGTGCCTCCCTTGGGTCGATAGAACCTCAGCTGAGTACCTGGTGCCTCCCTTGGGTCGATAGAACCTCAGCTGAGTATCTGCTGCCTGCCTTGGGTCGATAGAACCTCAGCTGAGTACCTGGTGCCTCCCTTGGGTCGATAGAACCTCAGCTGAGTACCTGGTGCCTCCCTTGGGTCGATAGAACCTCAGCTGAGTACCTGGTGCCTCCCTTGGGTCGATAGAACCTCAGCTGAGTATCTGCTGCCTGCCTTGGGTCGATAGAACCTCAGCTGAGTACCTGGTGCCTCCCTTGGGTCGATAGAACCTCAGCTGAGTATCTGCTGCCTGCCTTGGGTCGATAGAACCTCAGCTGAGTACCTGGTGCCTCCCTTGGGTCGATAGAACCTCAGCTGAGTACCTGGTGCCTCCCTTGGGTCGATAGAACCTCAGCTGAGTACCTGGTGCCTCCCTTGGGTCGATAGAACCTCAGCTGAGTATCTGCTGCCTGCCTTGGGTCGATAGAACCTCAGCTGAGTACCTGGTGCCTCCCTTGGGTCGATAGAACCTCAGCTGAGTATCTGCTGCCTGCCTTGGGTCGATAGAACCTCAGCTGAGTACCTGGTGCCTCCCTTGGGTCGATAGAACCTCAGCTGAGTACCTGGTGCCTCCCTTGGGTCGATAGAACCTCAGCTGAGTATCTGCTGCCTGCCTTGGGTCGATAGAACCTCAGCTGAGTACCTGGTGCCTCCCTTGGGTCGATAGAACCTCAGCTGAGTACCTGGTGCCTCCCTTGGGTCGATAGAACCTCAGCTGAGTACCTGGTGCCTCCCTTGGGTCGATAGAACCTCAGCTGAGTATCTGCTGCCTGCCTTGGGTCGATAGAACCTCAGCTGAGTACCTGGTGCCTCCCTTGGGTCAATAGAACCTCAGCTGAGTACCTGGTGCCTCCCTTGGGTCGATAGAACCTCAACTGAGTATCTGCTGCCTGCCTTGGGTCGATAGAACCTCAGCTGAGTACCTGGTGCCTCCCTTGGGTCAATATAACCTCAGCTGAGTATCTGGTGCCTCCCTTGGGTCGATAGGACCTCAGCTGAGTACCTGGTGCCTCCCTTGGGTCGATAGAACCTCAGCTGATTACCTGGTGCCTGCCTTGGGTCGATAGAACCTCAGCTGAGTATCTGGTGCCTCCCTTGGGTCGATAGGACCTCAGCTGAGTACCTGGTGCCTGCCTTGGGTCGATAGGGCCTCTCAACCTGAGTACCTTGTTGCGGTTTCTAAACATCAGCACTGGGGCAACAGCAAAGGTGGCCCGGGTGAGGTCCAGCAGGCCACGCCGTGCCGTACACGTCTCGCCAGGTGGGCGCTCGCTAACGGAATCTTGGCCCAGCAGTGCTCGTGCAGGCCGCTCAGGGCGTTGGTCGCCTTCGTCTGGTCGCGCCGAGCAGGTGAAACGCAACGTGCTGCCGCTGGTGGTGGCCGGCCACCGTCTGGAGCCGCGCGTCGTCCTCGTCCTCTACTTCGACAACGAGGCCCCGCGCATCAACATGAAGAGCGTGTTCCCTGGCGTGGCGGCCATCATCATCGTCATCGCACTCGCCGTTCTCACCGGAATATCCGTGTTTGTGAGTCTAAGTGGTCATCGCTGTCATTCGCCATCGTCATCATCATCATCATCAGAGTCTTCTTATTCAAGGACATGGGAATGTAAATTAAACTTTTTTTTATTTTACCAGGTAAGGCCCACTTGAGCTATACAGCTCTTTTACAGAAGCGACCTGGCCACAAATGATAGCCCAACGAAGTGACCTATCACGTGGAAATTTCTAGCAGCCAAGTACATTAAACGCGTGTTTTTAAACGTGGAGAGAAAAACCGGAGGAGCCGGAGAAAAATCCACCCGATTACGGAGAGAACATGCAAACTCCAAATATACAGCAGGCGTCAGTGTCGGGATCGACCCACAACATGCTGCATACCAGGCGAGGTAGCTGACATATCAGGGGAAACGTGAATATGCCGAACTGCTTCTTCTTGCAGCCTTTATCGACCACCAGTGGCTCCTCATCATAATGCACACGCAGCTACTTGCTCCCCCAACTCCGAATGTGTCTCTATGTCCCTGATCACAATGGTACAAGTGTAGAATTTGTATTTATTTTGCGTCTAAATGCGACCGTATCTCAGGACAGCACAGACACAGTGAGCACATTTATTTTGTAGACAGGTAGGAAGTCACGCGCTTTCAGATGCGCTTCTGTGGCCGTCTGGAACGCTTTTCACTTTTAAATAAAGATTTAAAACTAATGTATTTAGGACTGCTTTTTGTGTCCTTCCCCCACATCTCCGATCAGCACGGTACGGTTGGCTACGTACGGTGCGAAAGAAGTTGAACGTACATACAGAAGAGGAAGACCTTGAGCCTGCGGCTTGAATAGAAGCAGGAAGTCAAAAGTACCAGATGGCTGGGGGAAGGAAGTTACAGACTGGGGGCAGCAGAGGAGAATGACTGACCTCCCACAATCAGCCCCACCGGCATCCAACGTATACCATTCGACATGTAAAAATGCAACAATCCACTAATTAAAAATCTAGTCTTACAAGCACGATACGTGGATCGAATCGTCCATGTCAAAATGTATTGTTTTTTATTCATGTACGTTGTGTGTAATTGATTCACTTGACATCAACAGCCACAAGAGGCACAGTATAACATCAAAACGTTCTTGAAATGAATGGAAACCGTGAATTGTGACAACTCATTGAACTGCAAGGGACTGAATCGTTCCATGCCCCAATAATTATCATCGTCATCGGTAGATGTCATTGTGATGCACACCACAAACCCATCAACTTATATGGACGGTTGATGGATCACTCAGAGAATTAGCATGATTAGTGTGATCAGTTTTTTACTCTTGTGCATTAGCTACGTGGGCTGGAAGAAGTAAGGATATCCATATTTCCCTTTGATGAACACAATCATTAATCTATTTTGGAACAATGAGGATGTTTTCATATTTTTCTTTCATTTCAGGTTGTTGTCACGCGGCGATCACAGGAGGAGAAGTACAGGGTGTACTTCATCGAGGTAATATTGAACCATAATGAACCAAAGACAGATAAGCATTTGTACATAATTAACTATTGAGTATGTCACACTTATAAATTATTTAACATAATTGTATGCATTGTACCATCAAAAGTGCATTGTGTCCCTTCCCTTCTATGCAGTGATGGGTGTCGAGTTTGTGATTGTTAAATTCGATTAATATATGGCATCAAAGCTCCAGCTGTAATGCATTATTTGTGTGTCGTTTGTTTTTAATTTCAACCAGGAAGGGCAGGAGATGGTGGAAAGAAGAGAGGGAAGTATGGAAATTGAATGATGCTTCAACGCTGAACACTCAAATGCTACAATAAGTTATTCTTACCAAAATTGTGTGCAAAATAGTACCATCTTCCCCAACACGATTTCCCCCTTTTTTTTTTTACTCACAATCAAGCAAAGAAAAGATGTTGGTTTAACACGTAGGCTTTCAGTTTAACACGTAGGCTTATGGACGTAGGCTTTCGCGACCAATATTATCCATAATCGAGGTTTTTGGGTTAGATCACGTAAATATAAATGTGTCGTTAAACCAGCCAATTCGTAAGATGTGTCAAGTAAACAAAACATGGGAATCTGTTACTAGTTCGTTACGAGTTCAGCACACTGGTGTGTTGGAGAGTAAACCCACAACATTTACATTGTGGTGTGCTGAACTAGTGACGAATTGCCATGTTTTGTTTATATGCGTTATTACCCATTATAGTCCACAACAGCATATATTGATTATATAATAAAATACTATTTACTTATTTATCTAAGAAAGCAACCAGTCCCAAGACTCTTGTTCAGGAGGGTCCAGCATTGGGACGTTTGGCCCACTCAAATGATATTTTATGTTTTTAGCTGTGGGAGGAAACCCACGCAGAACAGGGTGAGAACCTACAAAATCAAATGGCTGATTTGTAAAAATGTATATTGCATTAAAGCGGGCCCCATCATTTAGGCATGGTACATGCCAATCACATCCGGCAACCATAATCAGAATATGTTTAACAAGCCTGACTCCGCTGATGAGATCCATAATGTTAAAAACTTTTCCAGAATGTGCTTGCTTAAACAAATGCTGCTTGCTGATATTGATCTGGAAAGCGAGTAGGCCAATAGGCAATAGACTACAACATATTTTATTGAATGTGGAGACAGAACGGAGGTTTGTTTATATATGTTATTACCCATGATGTTCCACTAAACAATGCAAAATTAGTTTCCCAAAATAACATTGCAGTCATACAAATATAAAATGTCGATCACTAAACTGTGACTGCATAAGAAACACTGGCTAAACGTGTTGGCATTAACCTGTACAATATATTTTTAGGGGGATTAAACAGTTACCTCCTACCTCCAGGCCATGGGCCAGAGCAGACACTTTAGTCGTGCCAATTGATTTCTATGGCTAGCGAGAGTTCATTACTCGGTAACCTCGCTCATTATAAATTCCACCACATCTCCACTGTTGTTGGCTGCGTCGATAAATGGGAACCGCTCGGAGTTGCGTCACCTTCGATGGTACAGACAAGTGAAATATCTGGTGTGGGCTCAGGGACGATGTCCCTTTTATAGATATGTAGTCCATAGATAGGAGGTCATTGTTTATCAGTCGCTGCACAAAACTGACTACGTTATAATTGGTGTCTTTTAACTTGTGTGTTAAAGTCGACGCCTAGAGTCGGGCGAGCGATAGTGTAGCGGCTCCCGCTCACGGCCAACACCAGCGACGATTATCTAAAAGCGATCCTGGACCTCCCCTAGATCGACTCAGCCTCAAATGATTACCTGCTGTGGGGTGTAAACATCGCAACTGGGGAGGCGACAAAGGCGGCTCGCCGTGGCGTTGGCCAACCACCCCCCTCGTGTGCCGCCTTGGTCTTCATCGGTGCTCCTCGCTAATAGCACTTGCCCCAACACGCTAATAGCACTTGCCCCAACAGTATGTTAAGGCTATATGGGGGATCTTTGTCTATTGTCACCCACAGTCAACGTCAGTCGCCGGTGGCTACAATTGTGTCTGGTGCTCACCAGTGATCTGTCTGCGTTAACACAAATATGTTCAGAAAATGGGAAGTTGAAGAGAGTTGCCCTCCTTCACGAGCAGCTGAGAATGTTTTTTTTTAATGATGAGGTTATGGACAAGAGGAGTTCTGTAAGTTGAAATCTGTGCTTTAACTTGAAATTGCATGCAACTCCGCGGAGTGGCAAAACACGAATGAAGCAATTGAGCAACCACGTGTTTGCGCTCGGCCGCTGCACATCAACTACAGCTGACAGCAAAAGCGGCAAAAGAGCGAGCGTGCATCCAGATGTTGGGTTTATCGCAGCTGACTGTATTCCGGTTGGATCAACCCAGAGACCAGATTCCTGAAGTCCCCTCGCCACGCAAACTCCTCCACACACCCTGGCAGGGCGGGGGACGGTCACGTGTGAACGGAGTCGTTTGACTGTTTTCTGCTTCAGCTTGGCAGAGCTGCGCGTGGGTTTTGGAGAAAATGCTTAAAAGTGAGTGTTTTTTTAAATGACATTTGCGACTTTTGCTCGATTGCTGTTTTGGGAAAAGAAAAAAAACGGCACTGATGCGTTCGCTGCAGTAGTCAGAATCCTTATCACGCGCAATGCGGTTTCCGTGTTAGAAGTGGGACAAATGATTTCATTATATGTAAATAAATCAGCGATATATAGTGTTCCTTTTTCCTCGTCTCATAAACACATTTAATAAATGAACAGTCATCCTGTTTTTGAGCGAAACAATGTTTAAATTATGTTTAAACGTTATTTTTGGTGCATTTACACGATTGAGTTTCCAAACTAATTTAAACAAAAATATTTTGCTCGTGTGAGCAAAACAGTGGCAGTAATTGGGGGGGGGGGGGGGGGGACGCAGTTAATGTGAGTGTGGAAACAGATAGACGTGAATCCATTGGTGATGGAGTCGAGTTGATATCAGAACGTAGTAGTCCCTTCACACGTGGACATGGAGTGAAAAATGTGCCTTTCTTTACTTAGTGTTTAAAAAAAAAGAAATGTGCTTCCTCTTACAAAATACTCGCGCGTACGTTACATTATGCAGCACGCTAGTTTAAAAGAGTTTGCCTTAAGCTGTATATTGTTGTTGTTACACAATGCATCGATATATACTGACTTCCCATTGTGATCAAATCAATTGTACGAGTCATTTTTAACCATGAAAGTCTATGGCTTTGTCGGTCACGTGCAAAATAAAACGTGTACAAAAATACCCCGCAGCAGAGCAAGATACAGAGTATTAGCCGCCGTGAAGTTACTGATAGAGGTCTTTATAATCAGCTTCTGAGACCAGGGAGAGACTGCAAATGTTTATGTTTTAACGAGAGACCTGAGTTCTAAAAACAACAGCCGGTACGGTACAAGAAAAGAGAGACGCTTCAGCAACTCAATCCTGGGAGCGTGACTTTGTTTAAACGGGGGCGCACACACACACAGAGGGGGGAGGGAGGGAGGGACAACACAGTCAATGTTAAACTTTAAACCAATGTTACACACGGAACGGAATGAGTGACGGTACAGTCTGTTTTTGTCTGCTATTGCCATCTCTTTCCCTCCCTGCTACCAACACTTTGGCAAACTTGATTTGTAATAACACGTAGGCTTTCGCGACCATTATCATCCATAATATAGGGTGTTTTGGGGTTAGATCGCGTAAATATAAAGTGTCGTTAAACCCGTTAAACAAATCTGGCTATCGCCTGATGAAGCTAGTTGCAATTACCGGCGAAACGTCGCACTCAGATTGATTTGAAGCTTACGTGACTGCAGGAATCCGTACTCCTATTGTAAATGCTGTGGATTTGCTCTCCAACACATCGGTGTGCAGTACTAGTAACGAATTGGAATGTTCTGTTTACGTGACAAACCTTACTAGTTGGCTGTGTCGGGTGGTGGCGGGTTTAACGACACATTTATATTTATGTGATTAAACCCAAAATAACCCTATATCATTGTCGATTTGTAATCATTTACAGTCGAGGAGTCTGAGCCTTTTACAATAGATAACATTAACATCAGTAAATATGATGAGATTACATTGAGATTACATTTACACCAATCTTAAATGTAATGAAGATATAATCAGTAAATGTAATTCATGTGTAGACTATGAGGCAGAAGGCAATGATCGGAAGGATTTGAATTCTTAGTGCATTTAATTAATACGGTTTTGCCATCGACAACTGATAGAGAGCTGATGGTTGTTAAATGTAAAATAAGCTATTGTATATTATTCCAGGTTCGTGAAGCAATGTGGCTGAAAGAACTGTCTCTGAATCTACAGGGTCTCCAATTTTAGTGGAAACATAGGGAACACACTAACGCTTCGTTACAATCCTGAAGCTGTCTGCCTTGATCTATGTGAACGACACATCAACATTATTTGCACCTTTTCTTCTTTTTGCAAACAAGAAATAAATGCATCCTCCGTAAATTTTCACCAATCTGCAAAAAACTACATTTATTGTTATTTAACCATGAAATGTTGTGTGACCACGTAAATGAGCCCACCTTACAAATATAAGCCCTTGGTGCATACCTTGGGAACAAACTACGCGCGCACACACACAGTTAATGGTGCCACTGGAAAAATTAAATAACCTGACCCTATCCAAACTGCTCAGGCTATGAATAAAAATGCTTTCCGGCCATTCTGAAAGGCCGGCTAAACATTAATGAAACACAAACAACTTGCACTTTCACACCTTGCACGTGACTGCATTCTGGTACAAAGTGCGCAGTGGCACAATTTAAAATGTGACCCCGCTCTGCAAATAATTATTTCAATAACTCGGCTGCCCATTATGGCCCAAAACATGAAATGTCGTAGCAATACCTGCCGGGGATGTGTCAGTGACGGGTGTGGCGACGTGGTTATCGCAACCGCCCTGCGAGCCTGGAAAGCCGAGTTCTATTCCCGTTTCACGGCAGACACGGACGGCGAGGGATCCCTGAACGGGTTCCATGAACCCGCGACCTTTGCCTTGCATTGATCAACACGACGAAGCCTCGACAAACAGTCGCTATGACCTACATGGCTCGAGGAGGCCTTCACCCAGCAGTCGATTGACAATGGACTTTACGTGACACGAATATACGTAGGAATTTTACTGGTAGGAACCTCCTGGTTACACCAGCCCACAGGGGATTATTGTGTCCGTCGTGCAGGGAGGGGCTGGGTGGGGAGGGAGGGGCTGGGTGGGGGGAGGGGCTGGGTGGGGAGGGTGGGGCTGGGTGGGGGGTGGGAGGGGTGTGGCTGGGTGGGGAGGGGCTGGTCACCCCGTGGTGCCCTTATAAAACTCAACGTTTAACCTACTCACGCCGGATTGTGCCCGCCCTCACAGTCGGGCATATTTGCGGAATACACCACGCTGCCGTTGACCCTGGCCATTGACCAAGCAACCCAACGTTCCTACCAGCTCCCTCCGCAGGAATGTATTTGTACGTAACCGTTGTGCAATAATTACTTTACCGTAAAATTAGTGGAAGATAGTTTGAAGAAAAGAAAAAACTAAGCCGAAATATCCAGTATGTATTTGCATGTATGTTGAACTTCTTTTGCACCGTACAAAGCCAAGCGTGCTAATCGAAGGTGCGGGGGAATGACAACGAAATAAACAGCCTTGCAGTGGTGTCACACCTGTGTAACGACGACTTGACACACTTCTCTTGAGATGGCACTTTATTGAAGACACGTTCGCTTGACATCAGGCGGAGATCCCCACTGCAACAGCCCCGAGTCTCCCGCGCATCTCCCTTTTATATACCAACACGAGGCCACGCCCCCCTTCTCGATCATTCTCACCGACTCTGGACGCTCTCTCCACCAGCAGATTCCACCGGCCTCTCCCGTCACCTGGCCACGCTCCTTTCTCGAACATTCCCGTAGCCACCAGTCCCTTCGCAATTACAACTGACTCCCCTGTCATTACCTCCCGTGGCCACTAGGGAATTCGCACTGCAGGCTGACTCCCCTGTCATTACCTCCCTTGGCCACTAGTCCACTCACACCGCATGCAGGCTCTATTGTCATTATTACACTTGTATAATACCGTCAGATGATCCCAGTAGCCTATATCGATTGGTGCCAGGCCTAGCTATGGGGCCAGGTGTGTTTTATTCAAAGCTGGATTGCTCGGCGAACATGTACGTACATACCTATGTATGCTGAACTTGATTTGAAGCTTTCGTGACTGCAGGAATTACTCTTTGGTTCTTTCGGTAATTTTCGGTAGTACTCTATTATTTAATTTATTTTCTTTCTACGTGACTTCATCGAAAGAACCAAAGAGTATGCTGAACTTCGATCGCACCCTACATAGCCAACCGCTGCTCATCGGAGGTGCACGTGTATTTGCATCGTTCCCCGTGGTTGTCCTTTGCTAGGCTTTACAGAAACGTGATTATAACGATGTGCAGAAGCGTCGTCTCGCTTCAAGTGAAATTCCCCAGAGGGTCAAAGAGACACGGCTGGATAATGGTCTCCCCCCCCCTCCATGCTACTTCAATCATGTGCCAGTTGTTTGAGCATAGTTCACCACGTCGTGGGTTGTGAAGGGGAAGTGGCCCAAGACTCGTTGAGATACCCCTCACTGCTTGATGTTAGCCATGGCCTGGAATCGAACTAAGGTTCGCCAGGCTCATAGCGCAGTTTGTTAACCACCGCGTGCCATCTCTCCATCCCCCAAGAATAGAATTACGAGATGGCAATTGGTTGGGAAGGCTAAAACCTGTGAAATTTAGCTCTGGGCAATAAATGGATAACATAGCTTGTAAGGCGTATGTACATTGTGGTGCATGATGTGCATACATCAACAGTAGTTTGTGTGTGTGTATCGCAATTGACCAGGAAAGTGCTGACTTTTAAATATTTTTTTAGGTGGGGGGGGGGGGGGAGAGATCTACTTATCATATCATGTATTTCCACATGGTGTACATTTCGTAAAAAAAATTACTTGACACGTTTTCTGCTTTGAATAAATTATATTTCACACGTGGGGTCGGTGAATGGGGTCGCATAGATTGCACATTGCCCTGCAATTTGTGCAGCGTGATTTACAGTCTTGTATACTTTGGCTTTCATTTCCCCCCTCACTATTTTCCACCGACTGTGTTGTCTGCGTCACCATCATGAGAGAAGAAGCCTTCGTTCGGATATCTCTCAGGGCAGCGCGACCCTTGGTGTTAGAGAACGGTCCACAGAAGTGGACACTACAAAGCTACTTCTGGATTCCTTCAACTGACCTCTGCCCCACACAGTAGAAGTTGGTACCTTCCCATCTGTCCTGCCCGCTGTGAGTGAAGGTCAATGTTTTGCTGGCAATCCGAGAGCATTTAGCAATAGCACAGATCCACATGTTGAGGTGGGGGGAGGGTTGTGCAGTTGTTGGTGGCTGGGCTGAGACCATGAGCTCCCTACTCTTGAGAAGCCGGTTTAATCACAGACGAGCTGCCTGGATTTAAACCCACGATCTCAGTATTGCCGACCCAGTGCTGTGACCTCTGGCTACATCTAATTCAAACCATTTTTCATTGTGTTTTCTCAATTCCTTAACGCATATTTTCTCGCGTGAATTTGAAAACTGAATACACAAATAATTTCCACTGTATATTTGTACACACACACACCTACGACTTAGGCTTCTAAATGTATTTGCGGCATTGCCCCCTATTGGCAGCTTGCTTCCCAATACGACAGTGTTCATGTTTGTTCATGTGGATATTCTAAAGGCATCT